>NC_060125.1:19217001-20467001 GCF_021461395.2 Schistocerca americana | reverse complement strand
TCACAGGGAATGCTCAAAGCACCGACTGTAAGAAGAGTTTCTATTCTTGTAGTTAAGGAGGCATTGTGGCTTTTGTATTTAATTCCGATGTAATTTCAGTGTTTCATCGTCAATGTGTATGTCCAAGGAATACACTGAAGCCGCAGTGGTGTATCGGAAACTAATACTGGTCACACAGGGAATGCTCAAACACCGACTGTACGAAGAGTGTCTTTTCTTGTACTTAAGGCGGCATTGTGCCCTTTGTATTGAATTCCGATGCCATTTCTGTGTTTCATCGTCGATGTGAAAGTCCAAGGAATACACTGAAGCTGCAGTGGTGTATCGGAAACTAATACTGGTCTCACAGGGAATGCTCAAAGCACCGACTGTAAGAAGAATCTCTATTCTTGTACATAAGGCAGCATTGTGCCTTTTGTACTTAATTCCGATGCTATTTCTGTGTATAATCGTCAATGTGAAGGTCCAAGGAGTACATTGAACCTGCAGTGGTGTATCGGAAACTAATACTGGTCTCACAGGGAATGCTCAAAGCACCGACTGTAAGAAGAGCCTCTATTCTTGTACTTAAGGCGGCATTGGGCATTTTGTATTTAATTCCGATGCGATTTCTGTGTTTCATCGTCAATGTGAAGGTCCGTGGAATACATTGAACCTGCAGTGGTGTATCGGGAATTAATACCGGTGTCTCAGGGAATGCTCAAAACTCAGACTGTAAGAAGAATCTCTATTCTTGTACATAAGGCAGCATTGTGCCTTTTGTACTTAATTCCGATGCTATTTCTGTGTGTAATCGTCAATGTGAAGGTCCAAGGAGTACATTGAACCTGCAGTGGTGTATCGGAAACTAATACTGGTCTCACAGGGAATGCTCAAAGCACCGACTGTAAGAAGAGCCTCTATTCTTGTACTTAAGGCGGCATTGGGCATTTTGTATTTAATTCCGATACGATTTCTGTGTTTCATCGTCAATGTGAAGGTCCGTGGAATACATTGAACCTGCAGTGGTGTATCGGAAACTAATACTGGTCTCACAGGGAATGCTAAAAGCACCGACTGTAAGTAGAGTCTGTATTCTTGTACTTAAGGCGGCATTGTGCCTTTTGTATTTAATTCCGATGCGATTTCTGTGTTTCATCGTCAAAGTAAAGCTCCAAGGAATACATTCAACCTGCAGTGGTGTATCGGAAACTAATACTGGTCTAACAAGGAATGCTCAAAGCACCGACTGTAAGAAGGGTCTCCATTCTTGTACGTAAGGCGGCATTGTGCCTGTTGTATTTAATTCCGATGATATTTCTGTGGTTCATCGTCAATGTGAAGGTCCAAGGGACACATTGAATCAAAAGTGCTGTATCGGAAACTAATATTGGTCTCACAGGGAATGCTCAAAGCACCGACTGTAAGAAGAGTTTCTATTCTTGTAGTTAAGGAGGCATTGTGGCTTTTGTATTTAATTCCGAAGCGATTTCTGTGTTTCATCGTCAATGTGAAGGTCCGAGGAATACATTGAACCTGCAGTGGTGTATCGGAAACTAATACTGGTCTCACAGGGAATGCTCAAAGCAGCAACTGCAAGTAGAGTCTGTATTCTTGTACTTAAGGCGGCATTGTGCCTTTTGTATTTAATTCCGATGCGATTTCTGTGTTTCATCGTCAATGTGAAGGTTCAAGGAATACACTGAACCAAAAGTGCTGTATCGGAAACTAATACTGGTCTCACAGGGAATGCTCAAAGCACCGACTGTAAGAAGAGTGTCTATTCTTGTACTTAAGGCGGCATTGTGCCCTCTGTATTTAATTCCGATGCGATTTCTGTGTTTCATCGTCAATGTGAAGGTCCGGGAATACATTGAACCTGCAGTGGTGTATCGGAAACTAATACTGGTCTCACAGGGAATGCTCAAAGCACCGACTGTAAGTAGAGTCTGTATTCTTGTACTTAAGGCGGCATTGTGCCTTTTGTATTTAATTACGATGCGATTTGTGTGTTTCATCGTCAATGTGAGGGTCCAAGGAATACATTGAACCTGCAGTGTTGTATCGGAAACTAATACTGGTGTCACAGGTTAGGATCAAAGCACAGACTCAAAGAAGACTCACTCTTCTTGCACTTAATCCGTCATTGTGCCCTTTGTATTTAATTCCGATGAAATTTCAGTGTTTCATCGTCAATGTGTATGTTCAAGGAGTACATTGAACCTGCAGTAGTGTATCGGAAACTAGTACTGGTCTCACAGGGAATACTCATTGCACCGGCTGTGGGAAGAGTCTCTATTCTTGTACTTAAGGTGGCATTGTGCCTTTGGTATTTAATTCCGATGCGATTTCTGTGTTTCATCGTCAATGTGAATGTCTAAGGAATACATTGAACCTGCAGTGGTGTATCGGGAATTAATACCTGTGTCTCAGGGAATGCTCAAAACTCAGACTGTAAGAAGAGTCTCTATTGTTGTACTTAGGACGGCATTGTGCCTTTTGTAATTGATTCCGATGCGATTTCTGTGTTTCATCGTCAATGTGAAGGTCCGGGAATACATTGAACCTGCAGTGGTGTATCGGAAACTAATACTGGTCTCACAGGGAATGCTCAAAGCACCGACTGTAAGAAGAGTGTCTATTCTTGTACTTAAGGCGGCATTGTGCCTTTCGTATTTAATTCCGATGCTATTTCTGTGTATAATCTTCAATGTGAAGGTCCAAGGAATACATTGAACCTGCAGTGGTGTATCGGAAACTAATACTGGTCTCACAGGGAATGCTAAAAGCACCGACTGTAAGAAGAGTCTCTATTCTTGTACTTAGGGCGGCATTGGGCCTATTGTATTTAATTCCGATGCGATTTCTGTGTTTCATCGTCAATGTGAAGGTCCGAGGAATACATTGAACCTGCAGTGGTGTTTCGGAAACTAATACAGGTCTCACAGGGAATGGTCAAAGCACCGACTGTAAGTAGAGTCTGTATTCTTGTACTTAAGGCGGCATTGTGCCATTTGTATTTAATTACGATGCGATTTGTGTGTTTCATCGTCAATGTGAAGCACCAAGGAATACATTTAACCTGCAGTGGTGTATCGGAAACTAATACTGGTCTCACAAGGAATGCTCAAAGCACCGACTGTAAGAAGAGGCTCCATTCTTGTACGTAAGGCGGCATTGTGCCTGTTGTATTTAATTCCAATGCAACTTCTGTGTTTCATCGTCAATGTGAAGGTCCAAGGAATACATTGAACCTAAAGTGGTGTATCGGAAACTAATACTGGTCTCACAGGGAATGCTCAAAGCACCGACTGTAAGAAGAGTTTCTATTCTTGTAGTTAAGGAGGCATTGTGGCTTTTGTATTTAATTCCGATGTAATTTCAGTGTTTCATCGTCAATGTGTATGTCCAAGGAATACATTGAAGCCGCAGTGGTGTATCGGAAACTAATACTGGTCACACAGGGAATGCTCAAACACCGACTGTACGAAGAGTGTCTTTTCTTGTACTTAAGGCGGCATTGTGCCCTTTGTATTGAATTCCGATGCCATTTCTGTGTTTCATCGTCGATGTGAAAGTCCAAGGAATACACTGAAGCTGCAGTGGTGTACCGGCAACTAATACTGGTCTCACAGGAATGCTCAAAGCACCGACTGTAAGAAGAATCTCTATTCTTGTACATAAGCAGCATTGTGCCTTTTGTACTTAATTCCGATGCTATTTCTGTGTATAATCGTCAATGTGAAGGTCCAAGGAGTACATTGAACCTGCAGTGGTGTATCGGAAACTAATACTGGTCTCACAGGGAATGCTCAAAGCACCGACTGTAAGAAGAGCCTCTATTCTTGTACTTAAGGCTCCATTGGGCATTTTGTATTTAATTCCGATGCGATTTCTGTGTTTCATCGTCAATGTGAAGGTCCGTGGAATACATTGAACCTGCAGTGGTGTATCGGAAACTAATACTGGTCTCACAGGGAATGCTAAAAGCACCGACTGTAAGTAGAGTCTGTATTCTTGTACTTAAGGCGGCATTGTGCCTTTTGTATTTAATTCCGATGCGATTTCTGTGTTTCATCGTCAATGTAAAGCTCCAAGGAATACATTCAACCTGCAGTGGTGTATCGGAAACTAATACTGGTCTAACAAGGAATGCTCAAAGCACCGACTGTAAGAAGGGTCTCCATTCTTGTACGTAAGGCGGCATTGTGCCTGTTGTATTTAATTCCGATGATATTTCTGTGGTTCATCGTCAATGTGAAGGTCCAAGGGACACATTGAACCAAAAGTGCTGTATCGGAAACTATTATTGGTCTCACAGGGAATGCTCAAAGCACCGACTGTAAGAAGAGTTTCTATTCTTGTAGTTAAGGAGGCATTGTGGCTTTTGTATTTAATTCCGATGTAATTACAGTGTTTCATCGACAATGTGTATGTTCAAGGAATACATTGAACTTGCAGTAGTGTATCGGAAACTAATACTGGTCTCACAGGGAATACTCATTGCACCGGCTGTGAGAAGAGTCTCTATTCTTGTACTTAAGGTGGCATTGTGCCTTTGGTATTTAATTCTGATGCGATTTCTGTGTTTCATCGTCAATGTGAATGTCTAAGGAATACATTGAACCTGCAGTGGTGTATCGGGAATTAATACCGGTGTCTCAGGGAATGCTCAAAACTCAGACTGTAAGAAGAGTCTCTATTGTTGTACTTAGGACGGCATTGTGCCTTTTGTAATTAATTCCGATGCGATTTCTTTGTTTCATCGTCAATGTGAAGGTCCGAGGAATACTTTGGACCTGCAGTGGTGTATCGGAAACTAATACTGGTCTCACAGGGAATCCACAAAACACCGACAGTAAGAAGAGTCTCTATTCTTGTACTTAAGGCGACATTGTTCCTTTTGTATTTAATTCCGATGTAATTTCAGTGTTTCATCGTCAATGTGTATGTCCAAGGAATACATTGAACCTGCAGAGGTGTATCCGATACTAATACTGGTCTCACAGGGAATGCTCAAAGCACCGAATGCAAGAAGAGTCTCAATTCTTGTACTTAAGTCGACATTGTGCCCTTTTGTATTTAATTCCAACGAGATTTCTGTGTGTAATCGTCAATGTGAAGGTCCAGGGAATACATCGAACCTGCAGTGGCGTATCGGAAACTAATACGGGTCGCACAGGAAAGGATCAAAACACAGACTCTAAGAAGTCACACTCTTCTTGCGCTTATGGCGGCATTGGGCCTTTTGTATTTAATTCCGATGTAATTTCAGTTTTTCATCGTCAATGTGTATGTCCAAGGAATACATTGAATCTGCAGTGGTGTATCGGAAACTAATACTGGACTCTCAGGGAATGCTCAAGACACCGTCTGTAAGAAGAGTCTCTATTCTGGTACTTAAGGCGACATTGTTCCTTTTATGTTTAATTCCGATGTAATTTCAGTGTTTCATCGTCAATGTGTATGTCCAAGGAATACATTGAACCGGCAGTGGTGTATCGGAAACTAATACTGGTCTGACACGGACTGCTCAAAGCACCGACTGTAAGTAGAGTCTGTACTCTTGTACTTGAGGCGGCATTGTGCCTTTTGTATTTAATTCCGATGCGATTTCTGTGTTTCATCGTCAATGTGAAGGTCCAAGGAATACATTGAACATGAAGTGGTGTACCGGATACTAATACTGGTCTCACAGCGAATGCTCAAAGCACCGACTGTAAGAAGAGTGTCTATTCTTGTACTTAAGGCGGCATTGTGCCCTTTGTATTTAATTCCGATGCCATTTCTGTGTTTCATCGTCGATGTGTATGTCCTAGGAATACATTGAACATGAAGTGGTGTACCGGATACTAATACTGGTCTCCTAGGGAGTGCTCAAAGCACCGAATGCAAGAAGAGTCTCTATTCTTGTACTTAAGTCGACATTGTGTATTTTTGTATTTAGTTCCGATGCGATTTCTGTGTTTAATCGTCAATGTGAAGGTCCAAGGAATACATCGAACCTGCAGTGGCGTATCGGAAACTAATACGGGTCGCACAGGAAATGATCAAAACACAGACTCTAAGAAGTCACACTCTTCTTGCGCTTATGGCGGCATTGGGCCTTTTGTATTTAATTCCGATGTAATTTCAGTTTTTCATCGTCAATGTGTATGTCCAAGGAATACATTGAATCTGCAGTGGTGTATCGGAAACTAATACTGGTCTCACAGGGAATGCTCAAAGCACCGACTGTAAGAAGAGTCTCTATTCTTGTACCTAAGGCGGCATTGGGCCGTGTGTATTTAATTCCGATGCGATTTCTGTCTTTCATCGTCGATGTGAAGGTCCAAGGAATACATTGAACCTGCAGTGGTGTATCGGAAACTAATACTGGTCTCACAGGGAATGCTCAAAGCACCGACTGTAAGAAGAGTGTCTATTCTTCTACTTAAGGCGGCATTGTGCCCTTTGTATTTAATTCCCATGCCATTTCTGCATTTCATCGTCGGTGTGAAAGTCCAATGAATACACTGAACCTGCAGTGGTGTATCGGAAACTGATACTGGGCTCACAGGGAATGCTCAAAGCACCGTTTGTAAGTAGAGTCTATATTCTTGTACTTAAGGCGGCATTGTGCCTTTTGTATTTAATACCGATGCGATTTCTGTGTTTCATCGTCAATGTGAAGGTCCCAGGAATACATTGAACCTGCAGTGGTGTATCGGAAACTAATACTGGTCTCACAGGGAATGCTCAAAGCACCGACTGTAAGAAGAGTGCCTATTCTTGTACTTAAGGCGGCATTGTGCCCTTTGTATTTATTTCCGATGCCATTTCTGTGTTTCATCGTCGATGTGTAAGTCCAAAGAATACACTGAAACTGCAGTGGTGTAACGGTAACTAATATTGGTCTCACAGAGAATGCTCAAAGCACCCACTGTAAGAAGAGTCTCTATTCTTGTACGTAAGGCGGCATTGTGCTCTTTGTATTTAATTCCGATGTAATTTCAGTGTTTCATCGTCAATGTGTATTTCCAAGGAATACATTGAACCGGCAGTGGTGTATCGGAAACTAATACTGGTCTCACAGGGAATGCTCAAAGCACCGACAGTAAGAAAAGTCTCTATTCTTGTACTAAAGGCGGCATTGTTCCTTTTGTATTTAATTCCGATGTAATTTCAGTGTTTCATCGTCAATGTGTATTTCCAAGGAACACATTGAACCGACAGTGATGTATCGGAAACTAAGACTGGTCTCACAGGGAATGCTCAAAGCACAGACAGTAAGAAAAGTCTCTATTCTTGTACTAAAGGCGGCAATGTTCCTTTTGTATTTAATTCCGATGTAATTTCAGTGTTTCATCGTCAATGTGTATGTCCAAGGAATACATTGAATCTGCAGTGGTGTATCGGATACAAATACTGGTCTCACAGGGTATGGCCAAAGCACAGCCTGTAAGAGGAGTCTGTATTCTTGTACTTAAGGCGGCATTGTGCTTTTTGTATTTAATTCCAATGCGATTTCTGTGTTTCATCGTCAATGCGATGGTCCAAGGAATACATTGAACCTGCAGTGGTGTATCGGAAACTAATACTGGTCTCACAGGGAATGCTCAAAGCACCGACTGTAAGTAGAGTCTGTATTCTTGTACTTAAGGCGGCATTGTGCCTTTTGTATTTATTCCGATGCGATTTCTGTGTTTCATCGTCAATGTGAAGGTCCAAGGAATACATTAGACCTGCAGTGGTGTATCGGGAACTAATACTGGTCTCACAGGGAATGCTCAAAGCACTGACTGTAAGAAGGGTCTCCTTTCTTGTACGTAAATCGGCATTGTGCCTTTTGTATTTAATTCCGATGCTATTTCTGTGTATAATCGTCAATGTGAAGGTACAAGGAACACATTGAACCTGCAGTGGTGTATCGGAAACTAATACTGGTCTCATAGGGAGTGCTCAAAGCACCGACTGTAAGAAGAGTCTCTGTTCTTGTACTTATGGCGGCATTGTTCCTTTTGTATTTAATTCCGAAGCGATTTCTGTGTTTCATCGTCAATGTGAAGGTCCGAGGAATACATTGAACCTGCAGTGGTGTATCGGAAACTAATACTGGTCTCACAGGGAATGCTCAAAGCACCGCCTGTAAGTAGAGTCTGTATTCTTGTACTTAAGGCGGCATTGTGCCTTTTGTATTTAATTCCGATGCGATTTCTGTGTTTCATCGTCAATGTAAAGCTCCAAGGAATACATTCAACCTGCAGTGGTGTATCGGAAACTAATACTGGTCTCACAAGGAATGCTCAAAGCACCGACTGTAAGAAGAGTCTCCATTCTTGTACGTTAGGCGGCATTGTGCCTGTTGTATTTAATTCCGATGCAATTTCTGTGTTTCATCGTCAATGTGAAGGTCCAAGGAATACACTGAACCAAAAGTGCTGTATCTGATACTAATACTGGTCTCACAGGGAATTATCAAAGCACCGACTGTAAGAAGAGTCTCTGTTCTTGTACTTATGGCGGCATTGTTCCTTTTGTATTTAATTCCGAAGCGATTTCTGTGTTTCATCGTCTATGTGAAGGTCCGAGGAATACATTGAACCTGCAGTGGTGTATCGGAAACTAATACTGGTCTCACAGGGAATGCTCAAAGCACCGACTGTAAGTAGAATCTGTATTCTTGTACTTAAGGCGGCATTGTGCCTTTTGTATTCAATTCCGATGCGATTTGTGTGTTTCATCGTCAATGTGGAGCTCCAAGGAATACATTCAACCTGCAGTGGTGTATCGGAAGCTAATACTGGTCTCACAAGGAATGCTCTAAGCACCGACTGTATTAGGAGTCTCCATTCTTGTATGTAAATCGGCATTCTGCCTTTTGTATTTAATTCCGATGCTATTTCTGTGTTTCATCGTCAATGTGATGGTCCGAGGAATACATTGAACCTGCAGTGGTGTATCGGAAACTAATACTGGTCTCACAGGGAATGCTCAAAGCACCGACTGTAAGTAGAGCCTGTATTCTTGTACTTAAGGCGGCATTGTGCCTTTTGTATTTAATTCCGATGCGATTTGTGTGTTTCATCGTCAATGTGAAGCTCCAAGGAATACATTCAACCTGCAGTGGTGTATCGGAAACTAATACTGGTCTCACAAGGAATGCTCAATGCACCGACTGAAAGTAGAGTCTCCATTCTTGTACGTAAGGCGGCATTGTGCCTGTTGTATTTAGTTCCATAGCAATTTCTGTGTTTCATCGTCAATGTGAAGGTCCAAGAATACATTGAACCTGCGGTGGTGCATCGGAAACTAATACTGGTCTCACAGGGAATGATCAAAGCACCGACTGTAAGAAGAGTCTCTATTCTTGGACTTAACGCGGCATTGTGCCTTTTGTATTTAATTCCGATGCGATTTCTGTGTTTCAACGTCAATGTGAAGGTCCAAGGAGTACATTGAACCAGCAGTGGTGTATCGGAAACTAACACAGATCTCACAGGGACTGCGCAAAGCACCGACTGTAAGAAGAGTCTCTGTTCTTGTACTTA
The DNA here is from genome assembly GCF_021461395.2 of Schistocerca americana. Taxonomy (NCBI): domain Eukaryota; kingdom Metazoa; phylum Arthropoda; class Insecta; order Orthoptera; family Acrididae; genus Schistocerca; species Schistocerca americana. The sequence goes on along the minus strand of NC_060125.1, from coordinate 20,457,492 downwards.
AGGCGGCATTCTGCCCTTTGTATTTAATTCCGATGCGATTTCTGTGTTTTATCGTCAATGTGAGGGTCCAAGGAATACATTGAACCAGCAGTGTTGTATCGGAAGCTAATACTGGTGTCACAGGTTAGGATCAAATCACAGACTATAAGAAGTCTCACTCTTCTTGCACTTATTCCGTCATTGTGCCCTTTGTATTTAATTCCGATGTAATTTCAGTGTTTCATAGTCAATGTGTATGTTCAAGGAATACATTGAACCTGCAGTGGTGTATCGGAAACTAATACTGGTATCACAGGGAATGCTCAAAGCAACGACTGTAAGAAGAGTCTCTATTCTTGTACTTAAGGCGGCACTGGGCCTTTTGTATTTAATTCCGATGCGATTTCTGTCTTTCATCGTCAATGTGTAGGTCCAAGGAATACACTGAACCTGCTGTGGTGTATCGGAAACTAATACTGGTCTCACAGGGAATGCTCAAAGCACCGACTGTAAGTAGAGTCTGTATTCTTGTACTTAAGGCTGCATTGTGCCTTTTGTATTTAATTCCGATGCGATTTGTGTGTTTCATCGTGCATTCAACCTGCAGTGGTGTATCGGAAACTAATACTGGTCTCACAAGGAATGCTCAGAGCACCGACTGTGTGAAGAGTCTCCATTCTTGTACGTAAGGCGGCATTGTGCCTGTTGTATTTAATTCCAATGCAATTTCTGTGTTTCATCGTCAATGTGAAGGTCTAAGGAATACATTGAATCTGCAGTGGTGTATCGGAAACTAATACTGGACTCTCAGGGAATGCTCAAGACACCGTCTGTAAGAAGAGTCTCTATTCTGGTACTTAAGGCGACATTGTTCCTTTTATGTTGAATTCCGATGTAATTTCAGTGTTTCATCGTCAATGTGTATATCCAAGGAATACATTGAACCTGCAGTGGTGTATCGGAAACTAATACTGGTCTGACATGGAATGCTCAAAGCACCGACTGTAAGTAGAGTCTGTACTCTTGTACTTGAGACGGCATTGTGCCTTTTGTATTTAATTCCGATGCGATTTCTGTGTTTCATCGTCAATGTGAAGGTCCAAGGAATACATTGAACATGCAGTGGTGTATCGGAAACTAATACTGGTCTCACAGCGAATGCTCAAAGCACCGACTGTAAGAAGAGTGTCTATTCTTGTACTTAAGGCGGCATTGTGCCCTTTGTATTTAATTCCGATGCCATTTCTGTGTTTCTTCGTCGATGTGTATGTCCTAGGAATACATTGAACATGAAGTGGTGTACCGGATACTAATACTGGTCTCACAGGGAATGCTCAAAGAACCGAATGCAAGAAGAGTCTCTATTCTTGTACTTAAGTCGACATTGTGCATTTTTGTATTTAATTCCGATGCGATTTCTGTGTTTAATCGTCAATGTGAAGGTCCAAGGAATACATCGAACCTGAAGTGGCGTATCGGAAACTAATACGGGTCGCACAGGAAAGGATCAAAACACAGACTCTAAGAAGTCACACTCTTCTTGCGCTTATGGCGGCATTGGGGCTTTTGTATTTAATTCCGATGTAATTTCACTTTTTCATCGTCAATGTGTATGTCCAAGGAATACATTGAATCTGCAGTGGTGTATCGGAAACTAATACTGGTCTCACAGGGAATGCTCAAAGCACCGACTGTAAGAAGAGTCTCTATTCTTGTACCTAAGGCGGCATTGGGCCGTGTGTATTTAATTCCGATGCGATTTCTGTCTTTCATCGTCAATGTGAAGGTCCAAGGAATACATTGAACCTGCAGTGGTGTATCGGAAAGTAATACTGGTCTCACAGGGAATGCTCAAAGCACCGACTGTAAGAAGAGTGTCTATTCTTCTACTTAAAGCGGCATTGTGCCCTTTGTACTTAATTCCGATGCCATTTCTGCATTTCATCGTCGGTGTGAAAGTCAAATGAATACACTGAACCTGCAGTTTTGTATCGGAAACTGATACTGGTCTCACAGGGAAAGCTCAAAGCACCGTTTGTAAGTAGAGTCTATATTCTTGTACTTAAGGCGGCATTGTGCCTTTTGTATTAAATACCGATGCGATTTCTGTGTTTCATCGTCAATGTGAAGGTCCCAGGAATACATTGAACCTGCAGTGGTGTATCGGAAACTAATACTGGTCTCACAGGGAATGCTCAAAGCACCGACTGTAAGAAGAGTGTCTATTCTTGTACTTAAGGCGGCATTGTGCCCTTTGTATTTATTTCCGATGCCATTTCTGTGTTTCATCGTCGATGTGTAAGTCCAAAGAATACACTGAAACTGCAGTGGTGTATCGGAAACTAATATTGGTCCCACAGGGAATGCTCAAAGCACCCACTGTAAGAAGAGTCTCTCTTCTTGTACGTAAGGCGGCATTGTGCCCTTTGTATTTAATTCCGATGTAATTTCAGTGTTTCATCGTCAATGTGTATTATCAAGGAATACATTGAACCGGCAGTGGTGTATCGGAAACTAATACTGGTCTCACAGGGAATGCTCAAAGCACCGACAGTAAGAAAAGTCTCTATTCTTGTACTAAAGGCGGCATTGTTCCTTTTGTATTTAATTCCGATGTAATTTCAGTGTTTCATCGTCAATGTGTATTTCCAAGGAACACATTGAACCGACAGTGATGTATCGGAAACTAATACTGGTCTCACAGGGAATGCTCAAAGCACAGACAGTAAGAAAAGTCTCTATTCTTGTACTAAAGGCGGCATTGTTCCTTTTGTATTTAATTCCGATGTAATTTCAGTGTTTCATCGTCAATGTGTATGTCCAAGGAATACATTGAATCTGCAGTGGTGTATCGGATACTAATACTGGTCTCACAGGGAATGGCCAAAGCACAGACTGTAAGAAGAGTCTCTATTCTTGTACTTAAGGCGGCATTGTGCCTTTTGTATTTAATTCCAATGCGATTTCTGTGTTTCATCGTCAATGCGATGGTCCAAGGAATACATTGAACCTGCAGTGGTGTATCGGAAACTAATACTGGTCTCACAGGGAATGCTCAAAGCACCGACTGTAAGTAGAGTCTGTATTCTTGTACTTAAGGCGGCATTGTGCCTTTTGTATTTATTCCGATGCGATTTCTGTGTTTCATCGTCAATGTGAAGGTCCAAGGAATACATTGGACCTGCAGTGGTGTATCGGGAACTAATACTGGTCTCACAGGGAATGCTCAAAGCACTGACTGTAAGAAGTGTCTCTATTCTTGTACTTAAGGCGGCATTGTGCCTATTGTATTTAATTCCGATGCGATTTCTGTGTTTCATCGTCAATGTGAAGGTCCGAGGAATACACTGAACCTGCAGTGGTGTATCGGAAACTAATACTGGTCTCACAAGGAATACTCAAAGCACCGACTGTAAGAAGAGTCTCCTTTCTTGTACGTAAATCGGCATTGTGCCTGTTGTATTTAATTCCGATGCTATTTCTGTGTATAATCGTCAATGTGAAGGTACAAGGAACACATTGAACCTGCAGTGGTGTATCGGAAACTAATACTGGTCTCATAGGGAGTGCTCAAAGCACCGACTGTAAGAAGAGTCTCTGTTCTTGTACTTATGGCGGCATTGTTCCTTTTGTATTTAATTCCGAAGCGATTTCTGTGTTTCATCGTCAATGTGAAGGTCCGAGGAATACATTGAACCAGCAGTGGTGTATCGGAAACTAATACTGGTCTCACAGGGAATGCTCAAAGCACCGACTGTAAGTAGAGTCTGTATTCTTGAACTTGAGGCGGCATTGTGCCATTTGTATTTAATTCCGATGCGATTTCTGTGTTTCATCGTCAATGTAAAGCTCCAAGGAATACATTCAACCTGCAGTGGTGTATCGGAAACTAATACTGGTCTCACAAGGAATGCTCAAAGCACCGACTGTAAGAAGAGTCTCCATTCTTGTACGTAAGGCGGCATTGTGCCTGTTGTATTTAATTCCGATGCAATTTCTGTGTTTCATCGTCAATGTGAAGGTCCAAGGTATACACTGAACCAAAAGTGCTGTATCGGAAACTAATACTGGTCTCACAGGGAATGCTCAAAGCACCGACTGTAAGAAGAGTGTCTATTCTTGTACTTAAGGCGGCATTGTGCCCTTTGTATTTAATTCCGATGCGATTTCTGTGTTTCATCGTCAATGTGAAGGTCCGAGGAATACATTGAACCTGCAGTGGTGTATCGGACACTAATACTGGTCTCACAGGGAATGCTCAAAGCACCGACTGTAAGTAGAGTCTGTATTCTTGTACTTAAGGCGGCATTGTGCTTTTTGTATTTAATTCCGATGCGATTTGTGTGTTTCATCGTCAATGTGGAGCTCCAAGGAATACATTCAACCTGCAGTGGTGTATCGGAAGCTAATGCTGGTCTCACAATTACTGCTCTAAGCACCGACTGTAGTAAGGGTCTCCATTCTTGTATGTAAATCGGCATTCTGCCTTTTGTATTTAATTCCGATGCTATTTCTGTGTTTCATCGTCAATGTGATGGTCCGAAGAATACATTGAACCTGCAGTGGTGTATCGGAAACTAATACTGGTCTCACAGGGAATGCTCAAAGTACCGACTGTAAGTAGAGCCTGTATTCTTGTACTTAAGGCGGCATTGTGCCTTTTGTATTTAATTCCGATGCGATTTGTGTGTTTCATCGTCAATGTGAAGCTCCAAGGAATACATTCAACCTGCAGTGGTGTATCGGAAACTAACACTGGTCTCACAGGGAATGCTCAAAGCACCGACTGTATTAAGAGTGTCTATTCTAGTACTTAAGGCGGCATTGTGCCCTTTGTATTTAATTCCGATGCCATTTCTGTGTTTCATCGTCGATGTGAAAGTCCAAGGAATACACTGAACCTGCAGTGGTGTATCGGCAACTAATACTGGTCTCACAGGGAATGCTCAAAGCACCGACTGGAAGAAGAATCTCTATTCTTGTACTTAAGGCAGCATTGTGCCTTTTGTATTTAATTCCGATGCTATTTCTGTGTATAATCGTCAATGTGAAGGTCCAAGGAGTACATTGAACCTGCAGTGGTGTATCGGAAACTAATACTGGTCTCACAGGGAATGCTCAAAGCACCGACTGTAAGAAGAGCCTCTATTCTTGTACTTAAGGCGGCATTGTGCCCTTTGTATTTAATTCCGATGTAATTTCAGTGTTTCATCGTCAATGTGTATTATCAAGGAATACATTGAACCGGCAGTGGTGTATCGGAAACTAATACTGGTCTCACAGGGAATGCTCAAAGCACCGACAGTAAGAAAAGTCTCTATTCTTGTACTAAAGGCGGCATTGTTCCTTTTGTATTTAATTCCGATGTAATTTCAGTGTTTCATCGTCAATGTGTATTTCCAAGGAACACATTGAACCGACAGTGATGTATCGGAAACTAATACTGGTCTCACAGGGAATGCTCAAAGCACAGACAGTAAGAAAAGTCTCTATTCTTGTACTAAAGGCGGCATTGTTCCTTTTGTATTTAATTCCGATGTAATTTCAGTGTTTCATCGTCAATGTGTATGTCCAAGGAATACATTGAATCTGCAGTGGTGTATCGGATACTAATACTGGTCTCACAGGGAATGGCCAAAGCACAGACTGTAAGAAGAGTCTCTATTCTTGTACTTAAGGCGGCATTGTGCCTTTTGTATTTAATTCCAATGCGATTTCTGTGTTTCATCGTCAATGCGATGGTCCAAGGAATACATTGAACCTGCAGTGGTGTATCGGAAACTAATACTGGTCTCACAGGGAATGCTCAAAGCACCGACTGTAAGTAGAGTCTGTATTCTTGTACTTAAGGCGGCATTGTGCCTTTTGTATTTATTCCGATGCGATTTCTGTGTTTCATCGTCAATGTGAAGGTCCAAGGAATACATTGGACCTGCAGTGGTGTATCGGGAACTAATACTGGTCTCACAGGGAATGCTCAAAGCACTGACTGTAAGAAGTGTCTCTATTCTTGTACTTAAGGCGGCATTGTGCCTATTGTATTTAATTCCGATGCGATTTCTGTGTTTCATCGTCAATGTGAAGGTCCGAGGAATACACTGAACCTGCAGTGGTGTATCGGAAACTAATACTGGTCTCACAAGGAATACTCAAAGCACCGACTGTAAGAAGAGTCTCCTTTCTTGTACGTAAATCGGCATTGTGCCTGTTGTATTTAATTCCGATGCTATTTCTGTGTATAATCGTCAATGTGAAGGTACAAGGAACACATTGAACCTGCAGTGGTGTATCGGAAACTAATACTGGTCTCATAGGGAGTGCTCAAAGCACCGACTGTAAGAAGAGTCTCTGTTCTTGTACTTATGGCGGCATTGTTCCTTTTGTATTTAATTCCGAAGCGATTTCTGTGTTTCATCGTCAATGTGAAGGTCCGAGGAATACATTGAACCAGCAGTGGTGTATCGGAAACTAATACTGGTCTCACAGGGAATGCTCAAAGCACCGACTGTAAGTAGAGTCTGTATTCTTGAACTTGAGGCGGCATTGTGCCATTTGTATTTAATTCCGATGCGATTTCTGTGTTTCATCGTCAATGTAAAGCTCCAAGGAATACATTCAACCTGCAGTGGTGTATCGGAAACTAATACTGGTCTCACAAGGAATGCTCAAAGCACCGACTGTAAGAAGAGTCTCCATTCTTGTACGTAAGGCGGCATTGTGCCTGTTGTATTTAATTCCGATGCAATTTCTGTGTTTCATCGTCAATGTGAAGGTCCAAGGTATACACTGAACCAAAAGTGCTGTATCGGAAACTAATACTGGTCTCACAGGGAATGCTCAAAGCACCGACTGTAAGAAGAGTGTCTATTCTTGTACTTAAGGCGGCATTGTGCCCTTTGTATTTAATTCCGATGCGATTTCTGTGTTTCATCGTCAATGTGAAGGTCCGAGGAATACATTGAACCTGCAGTGGTGTATCGGAAACTAATACTGGTCTCACAGGGAATGCTCAAAGCACCGACTGTAAGTAGAGCCTGTATTCTTGTACTTAAGGCGGCATTGTGCTTTTTGTATTTAATTCCGATGCGATTTGTGTGTTTCATCGTCAATGTGGAGCTCCAAGGAATACATTCAACCTGCAGTGGTGTATCGGAAACTAACACTGGTCTCACAGGGAATGCTCAAAGCACCGACTGTATTAAGAGTGTCTATTCTAGTACTTAAGGCGGCATTGTGCCCTTTGTATTTAATTCCGATGCCATTTCTGTGTTTCATCGTCGATGTGAAAGTCCAAGGAATACACTGAACCTGCAGTGGTGTATCGGCAACTAATACTGGTCTCACAGGGAATGCTCAAAGCACCGACTGGAAGAAGAATCTCTATTCTTGTACTTAAGGCAGCATTGTGCCTTTTGTATTTAATTCCGATGCTATTTCTGTGTATAATCGTCAATGTGAAGGTCCAAGGAGTACATTGAACCTGCAGTGGTGTATCGGAAACTAATACTGGTCTCACAGGGAATGCTCAAAGCACCGACTGTAAGAAGAGCCTCTATTCTTGTACTTAAGGCGGCATTGGGCATTTTGTATATAATTCCGATGCGATATCTGTGTTTCATCGTCAATGTGAAGGTCCGAGGAATACATTGAACCTGCAGTGGTGTATCGGAAACTAATACTGGTCTCATAGGGAATGCTCAAAGCACCGACTGTAAGAAGAGACTCCATTCTTGTACGTAAGGCGGCATTGTGCCTGTTGTATTTAATTCCGATGCAATTTCTGTGTTTCATCGTCAATGTAAAGGTCCAAGGAATACATTGAACCAAAAGTGCTGTATCGGAAACTAATACTGGTCTCACAGGGAATGCTCAAAGCACCGACTGTAAGAAGAGTTTCTATTCTTGTAGTTAAGGAGGCATTGTGCTTTTTGTATTTAATTCCGATGCGATTTCTGTGTTTCAACGTCAATGTGAAGGTCCAAGGAGTACATTGAACCAGCAGTGGTGTATCGGAAACTCACACAGGTCTCACAGGGCCTGCTCAAAGCACCGGCTGTAAGAAGAGTCTCTGTTCTTGTACTTAAGGCGGCATTCTGCCCTTTGTATTTAATTCCGATGCGATTTCTGTGTTTCATCGTCAATGTGAGGGTCCAAGGAATACATTGAACCAGCAGTGTTGTAGCGGAAACTAATACTGGTGTCACAGGTTAGGATCAAAGCACAGACTATAAGAAGTCTCACTCTTCTTGCACTTAATCCGTCATTGTGCCCTTTGTATTTAATTCCGATGTAATTTCAGTGTTTCATCGTCAATGTGTATGTTCAAGGAGTACATTGAACCTGCAGTGGTGTATCGGAAACTAATACTGGTGTCACAGGGAATGCTCAAAGCAACGACTGTAAGAAGAGTCTCTATTCTTGTACTTAAGGCGGCACTGGGCCTTTTGTATTTAATTCCGATGTGATATCTGCCTTTCATCGTCAATGTGTAGGTCCAAGGAATACACTGAACCTGCTGTTGTGTATCGGAAACTAATACTGGTCTCACAGGGAATGCTCAAAGCACCGACTGTATGAAGAGTCTCTATTCTTGTATTTAATGCGGCATTGTGCCCTTTGTATTTAATTGCGATGCCATTTCTGTCATCGTCGATGTGAAAGTCCAAGGAATACACTGAACCTGCAGTGGTGTATCGGCAACTAATTCTGGTCTCACATGGAATGCTCAAAGCACTGACTGTAAGAAGAGTCTCTATTCTGGTACTTATGGCGGCATTGGGCCTATTGTATTTAAATCCGATGCGGTTTCTGTCTTTCGTCGTCAATGTGTAGGTCCAAGGAATACATTGAACCTGCTGTGGTGTATCGGAAACTAATACTGGTCTCACAGGGAATGCTCAAGCACTGACTGTAAGAAGAGTTTCTGTTCTTGTAGTTAAGGAGGCATTGTGGCTTTTGTATTTAATTCCAATGTAATTTCAGTGTTTCATCGTCAATGTGTATTTCCAAGGAATACATTGAACCTGCAGTGGTGTATCGGAAACTAATACTGGTCTCACAGGGAATGCTCAAAGCACCGACAGTATGAAGAGTGTCTATTCTAGTACTTAAGGCGGCATTGTGCCCTTTATATTTAATTCCGATTCCATTTCTGTGTTTCATCGTCGATGTGAAAGTCCAAGGAATACACTGAACCTGCAGTGGTGTATTGGCAACTAATACTGGTCTCACAGGGAATGCTCAAAGCACCGACAGTATGAAGAGTGTCTATTCTTGTACTTAAGGCAGCATTGTGCCTTTTGTATTTAATTCCGATGCTATTTCTGTGTATAATCGTCAATGTGAAGGTATAAGGAGTACATTGAACCTGCAGTGGTGTATCGGAAACTAATACTGGTCTCACAGGGAATGCTCAAAGCACCGACTGTAAGAAGAGCCTCTATTCTTGTACTTAAGGCGGCATTGGGCATTTTGTATTTAATTCCGATGCGATATCTGTGTTTCATCGTCAATGTGAAGGTCCGAGGAATACATTGAACCTGCAGTGGTGTATCGGAAACTAATACTGGTCTCACAGGGAATGCTCAAAGCACCGACTGTAAGAAGAGACTCCATTCTTGTACGTAAGGCGGCATTGTGCCTGTTGTATTTAATTCCGAAGCAATTTCTGTGTTTCATCGTCAATGTAAAGGTCCAAGGAATACATTGAACCAAAAGTGCTGTATCGGAAACTAATAATGGTCTCACAGGGAATGCTCAAAGCACCGACTGTAAGTAGAGTTTCTATTCTTGTAGTTAAGGAGGCATTGTGGCTTTTGTATTTAATTCCAATGTAATTTCAGTGTTTCATCGTCAATGTGTATTTCCAAGGAATACATTGAACCTGCAGTGGTGTATCGGAAACTAATACTGGTCTCACAGGGAATGCTCAAAGCACCGACTCTAAGAAGAGTCTCTATTCTTGGACTTAAGGCGGCATTGTGCCTTTTGTATTTAATTCCGATGCCATTTCTGTGTTTCATCGTCGATGTGTACGTCCTAGGTATACATTGAACATGAAGTGGTGTACCGGATACTAATACTGGTCTCTCAGGGAATGCTCAAAGCACCGAATGCAAGAAGAGTCTCTATTCTTGTACTTAAGTCGACATTGTGCCTTTTTGTATTTAATTCCGATGCGATTTCTGTGTGTGATCGTCAATGTGAAGGTCCAAGGAATACATCGAACCTGCAGTGGTGTATCGGAAACTAATACTGGTCTCACAGGGAATGCTCTAAGCACCGACTGTAAGAAGAGTGTCTATTCTTGTACTTAAGGCGGCATTGTGCCCTTTGTATTTAATTCCGATGCCATTTCTGCATTTCATCTTCGGTGTGAAAGTCCAAAGAATACACTGATCCTGCAGTGGTGTATCGGAAACTGATACTGGTCTCACAGGGAATGCTCAAAGCACCGACTGTAAGTAGAGTCTATATTCTTGTACGTAAGGCGGCATTGTGCCTTTTGTATTTAATTCCGATGCGATTTCTGTGTGTAATCGTCAATGCGAAGGTCCAAGGAATTCATTGAACCTGCAGTGGCGTATCGGAAACTAATACGGGTCACACAGGAAAGGGTCAAAACACAGACTCAAAGAAGTCTCACTCTGCTTGTACTTAAGGCGTCGTTGTGCCCTTTGTATTTAATTCCGATGTAACTTCAGTGTTTCATCGTCAATGTGTATTTCCAAGGAATACATTGAACCGGCAGTGGTGTATCGGAAACTAATACTGGTCTCACAGGGAATGCTCAAAGCACAGACTGTAAGAAGAGTGTCTATTCTTGTACTTAAGGCGGCATTGTGCCCTTTGTATTTAATTCCGATGCCATTTCTGTGTTTCATCGTCGATGTGAAAGTCCAAGGAATACACTGAACCTGCAGTGGTGTATCGGAAACTAATACTGGTCTCACAGGGAATGCTCAAAGCACCGACTGTAAGAAGAGTCTCTATTCTTGTACTTATTGCGGCATTTGGCCTTTTGTATTTAATTCCGAAGCGATTTCTGTGTTTCATCGTCAATGTGAAGGTCCGAGGAATACATTGAACCTGCAGTGGTGTATCGGAAACTAATACTGGTCTCACAGGAAAGGATCAAAACACAGACTCTAAGAAGTAACACTCTTCTTGCGCTTGTGGCGGCATTTACCTTTTGTATTTAATTCCGATGTAATTTCAGTTTTTCATCGTCAATGTGTATGTCCGAGGAATTCATTGAACCTACAGTGGCGTATCGGAAACTAATACGGGTCACACAGGAAAGGATCAAAACACAGACTCTAAGAAGTCTCACTCTGCTTGTACTTAAGGTGTCATTTTGCCCTTTGTATTTAATTCCAATGTAATTTCAGTGTTTAATCGTCAATGTGTATTTCCAAGGAATACATTGAAACGACAGTGGTGTATCGGAAACTAATACTGGTCTCACAGGGAATGCTCAAAGCACTGACTATAAGAAGAGTCTCTATTCTTGTACTTAAGGCGGCATTGTGCCTATTGTATTTAATATCGATGCGATTTCTGTGTTTCATCGTCAATGTGAAGGTCTGAGGAATACTTTGAACCTGCAGTGATGTATCGGAAACTAATACTGGTCTCACAGGGAATGCTCAAAGCACCGACTGTAAGTAGAGTCTGTATTCTTGTACTAAGGGCGGCATTGTGCCTTTTGTATTTATTCCGATGCGATTTCTGTGTTTCATCGTCAATGTGAAGGTCCAAGGAGTACATTGGACCTGCAGTGGTGTATCGGAAACTAATACTGGTCTCACAGGGAATGCTCAAAGCACTGACTGTAAGAAGAGTGTCTATTCTTGTACTTAAGGCGGCATTGTGCCTATTGTATTTAATATCGATGCGATTTATGTGTTTCATCGTCAATGTGAAGGTCCGAGGAATACATTGAACCTGCAGTGGTGTATCGGAAACTAACACTGGTCTCACAGGGAATGCTCAAAGCACCGACTGTAAGTAGAGTCTGTATTCTTGTACTTAAGGCCGCATTGTGCCTTTTGTATTTAATTCCGATGCGATTTGTGTGTTTCATAGTCAATGTGAAGCTCCAAGGAATACATTCAACCTGCAGTGGTGTATCCGAAAGTAATACTGGTCTCACAAGGAATGCTCAAAGCACCGACTGTAAGAAGAGTCTCCATTCTTGTACGTAAATCGGCATTGTGCCTTTTGTATTTAATTCCGATGCTATTTCTGTGTATAATCGTCAATGTGAAGGTAGAAGGAACACATTGAACCTGCAGTGGTGTATCGGAAACTAATACTGGTCTCACAGGGAATGCTCAAAGCACCGACTGTAAGAAGAGTCTCTATTCTTGTACTTATGGCGGCATTGGGCCGTTTGTATTTAATTTCGATGCGATTTATTGTGCCTTTTGTATTTAATACCGATGCGATTTCTGTGTTTCATCGTCAATGTGAAGGTCCAAGGAATACATTAAACCTGCAGTGGTGTATCGGAAACTAATACTGGTCTCACAGGGAATGCTCAAAGCACCGACTGTAGGAAGAGTGTCTATTCTTGTACTTACGGCGGCATTGTGCCCTTTGTATTTATTTCCGATGCCATTTCTGTGTTTCATCGTCGATGTGTAAGTCCAAGGAATACACTGAACCTGCAGTGGTGTATCGGAAACTAATACTGGTCTCACAGGGAATGCTCAAAGCACCGACTGTAAGAAGAGTCTCTATTCTTGTACTTAAGGCGGCATTGTGCCTTTTGTATTTAATTCCGATGCGATTTCTGTGTGTAATCGTCAATGTGAAGGTCCAAGGAATTCATTGAACCTGCAGTGGCGTATCGGAAACTAATACGGGTCACACAGGAAAGGATCAAACACAGACTCTAAGAAGCCTCACTCTGCTTGTACTTAAGGCGTCAATGTGCCCTTTGTATTTAATTCCGATGTAATTTCAGTGTTTCATCGTCAATGTGTATGTCCAAGGAATACATTGAATCTGCAGTGGTGTATCGGATACTAATACTGGTCTCACAGGGAATGGACAAAGCACAGACTGTAAGAAGAGTCTCTATTCTTGTACTTAAGGCGGCGTTGTGCCTTTTGTATTTAATTCCAATGCGATTTCTGTGTTTCATCGTCAATGCGATGGTCCAAGGAATACATTGAACCTGCAGTGGTGTATCGGAAACTAATACTGGTCTCACAGGGAATGCTCAAAGCGCCGACTGTAAGTAGAGTCTGTATTCTTGTACTTAAGGCGGCATTAGGCCTTTTGTATTAATTCCGATGCGATTTCTGTGTTTCATCGTCAATGTGAAGGTCCAAGGAATACATTGGACCTGCAGTGGTGTATCGGAAACTAATTCTGGTCTCACAGGGAATGCTCAAAGCACCGACTGTAAGAAGAGCCTCTATTCTTGTACTTAGGGCGGCATTGTGCCTTTTGTATTTAATTCCGATGCAATTTCTGTGTATAATCGTCAGTGTGAAGGCCAAGAAATACATTGCACCTGCAGTGGTGTATCGGAAACTAATACTGGTCTCACAGGGAATGTTCAAAGCAACGACTGTAAGAAGAGTCTCTATTCTTGTACTTAAGGCGGCACTGGGGCTTTTGTATTTAATACTGATGCGATTTCTGTCTTTCATCGTCAATGTGTAGGTCCAAGGAATACATTGAACCTGCTGTGGTGTATCGGAAACTAATAATGGTCTCACAGGGAATGCTCAAAGCACCGACTGTAAGAAGAGTGTCTATTCTTGTACTTAAGGCGGCATTGTGGCCTTTGCATTTAATTCCGATGCCATTTCTGTGTTTCATCGTCGATGTGAAAGTCCAAGGAATACATTGAACCTGCTGTTGTGTATCGGAAACTAATACTGGTCTCACAGGGAATGCTCAAAGCACCGACTGTAAGAAGAGACTCCATTCTTGTACGTAAGGCGGCATTGTGCCTGTTGTATTTAATTCCGATGCAATTTCTGTGTTTCATCGTCAATGTAAAGGTCCAAGGAATACATTGAACCAAAAGTGCTGTATCGGAAACTAATAATGGTCTCACAGGGAATGCTCAAAGCACCGACTGTAAGTAGAGTTTCTATTCTTGTAGTTAAGGTGGCATTGTGGCTTTTGTATTTAATTCCAATGTAATTTCAGTGTTTCATCGTCAATGTGTATATCCAAGGAATACATTGAACCTGCAGTGGTGTATCGGAAACTAATACTGGTCTCACAGGGAATGCTCAAAGCACCGACTCTAAGAAGAGTCTCTATTCTTGGACTTAAGGCGGCATTGTGCCTTTTGTATTTAATTCCGATGCGATTTCTGTGTTTCAACGTCAATGTGAATGTCCAAGGAGTACATCGAACCAGCAGTGGTGTATCGGAAACTAACACAGGTCTCACAGGGACTGCGCAAAGCACCGACTGTAAGAAGAGTCTCTGTTCTTGTACTTAAGGCGGCATTCTGCCCTTTGTATTTATTTCCGATGCGATTTCTGTGTTTCATCGTCAATGTGAGGGTCCAAGGAATACATTGAACCAGCAGTGTTGTATCGGAAACTAATACTGGTGTCACAGGTTAGGATCAAAGCACAGACTATAAGAAGTCTCACTCTTTTTGCAGTTAATCCGTCATTGTGCCCTTTGTATTTAATTCCGATGTAATTTCAGTGTTTCATCGTCAATGTGTATGTTCAAGGAATACATTGAACCTGCAGTGGTGTATCGGAAACTAATACTGGTGTCACAGGGAATGCTCAAAGCAACGACTGTAAGAAGAGTCTCTATTCTTGTACTTAAGGCGGCACTGGGCCTTTTGTATTTAATTCCGATGCGATTTCTGTCTTTCATCGTCAATGTGTAGGTCCAAGGAATACACTGAACCTGCTGTGGTGTATCGGAAACTAATACTGGTCTCACAGGGAATGCTCAAAGCACCGACTGTAAGAAGAGTGTCTATTCTTGTACTTAAGGCGGCATTGTGCCTTTCGTATTTAATTCCGATGCTATTTCTTGTATAATCGTCAATGTGAAGGTCCAAGGAATACATTGAACCTGCAGTGGTGTATCGGAAACTAATACTGGTCTCACAGGGAATGCTCAAAGCACCGACTGTAAGTAGTGTCTGTATTCTTGTACTTATGGCGGCATTGTGCCTTTTGTATTTAATTCCGATGCGATTTGTGTGTTTCATCGTCAATGTGAAGCTCCAAGGAATACATTCAAGCTGCAGTGGTGTATCGGAAACTAATACTGGTCTCACAAGGAATGCTCAAAGCACCGACTGTAAGAAGAGTCTCCATTCCTGTACGTAAGGCGGCATTGTGCCTGTTGTATTTAATTCCAATGCAATTTCTGTGTTTCATCGTCAATGTGAAGGTCCAAGGAATACATTGAACCTAAAGTGGTGTATCGGAAACTAATACTGGTCTCACAGGGAATGCTCAAAGCACCGACTGTAAGAAGAGTTTGTATTCTTGTAGTTAAGGAGGCATTGTGGCTTTCGTATTTAATTCCGATGTAATTTCAGTTTTACATCGTCAATGTGTATGTCCAAGGAATACATTGAACCTGCAGTGGTGTATCGGAAACTAATACTGGTCTCACAGGGAATGCTCAAACACCGACTGTATGAAGAGTGTCTTTTCTTGTACTTCAGGCGGCATTGTGCCCTTTGTATTGAATTCCGATGCCATTTCTGTGTTTCATCGTCGATGTGAAAGTCCAAGGAATACACTGATCCTGCAGTGGTGTATCGGCAACTAATACTGTTCTCACAGGGAATGCTCAAACACCGACTGTAAGAAGAATCTCTATTCTTGTACTTAAGGCAGCATTGTGCCTTTTGTATTTAATTCCGATGCTATTTCTGTGTATAATCGTCAATGTGAAGGTCCAAGGAGTACATTGAACCTGCAGTGGTGTATCGGAACCTAATACTAGTCTCACAGGGAATGCTCAAAGCACCGACTGTAAGAAGAGCCTCTATTCTTGTACTTAAGGCGGCATTGGGCATTTTGTATTTAATTCCGATGCGATTTCTGTGTTTCATCGTCAATGTGAAGGTCCGAGGAACACATTGAACCTGCAGTGGTGTATCGGAAACTAATACTGGTCTCACACGGAATGCTCAAAGCACCGACTGTAAGAAGGGTCTCCATTCTTGTACGTAAGGCGGCATTGTGCCTGTTGTATTTAATTCCGATGATATTTCTGTGTTTCATCGTCAATGTGAAGGTCCAAGGAATACATTCAACCAAAAGTGCTGTATCGGAAACTAATACTGGTCTCACAGGGAATGCTCAAAGCACCGACTGTAAGAACAGTCTCTATTCTTGTACTTAAGGCGGCATTGTGCCTTTTGCATTTAATTCCGATGCGATTTCTGTGTTTCTACGTCAATGTGAAGGTCCAAGGAGTACATTGAACCAGCAGCGGTGTATCGGAAACTAACGCAGTTCTCACAGGGACTGCTCAAAGCACCGACTGTAAGAAGAGTCTCAGTTCTTGTACTTAAGGCGGCATTCTGCCCTTTGTATTTAATTCCAATGCGATTTCTGTGTTTCATCGTCAATGTGAGGGTCCAAGGAATACATTGAACCTGCAGTAGTGTATCGGAAGCTAATACTGATCTCACAGGGAATACTCATTGCACTGGCTGTGAGAAGAGTCTCTATTCTTGTACTTAAGGTGGCATTGTGCCTTTGGTATTTAATTCCGATGCGATTTCTGTGTTTCATCGTCAATGTGAATGTCTAAGGAATACATTGTACCTGCAGTGGTGTATCGGGAATTAATACCGGTGTCTCAGGGAATGCTCAAAACTCAGACTGTAAGAAGAGTCTCTATTGTTGTACTTTGGACGGCATTGTGCCTTTTGTATTTAATCCGATGCGATTTATTTGTTTCATCGTCAATGTGAAGGTCCGAGGAATACTTTGGACCTGCAGTGGTGTATCGGAAGCTAATACTGGTCTCACAGGGATTCCTCAAAACACCGACAGTAAGAAGAGTCTCTATTCTTATACTTAAGGCGACATTGTTCCTTTTGTATTTAATTCCGATGTAATTTCAGTGTTTCATCGTCAATGTGTATGTCCAAGGAATACATTGAACCTGCAGTGGTGTATCCGATACTAATACTGGTTTCACAGGGTATGCTCAAAGCACCAACTGTAAGAAGAGTCTCTATTCTTGTACTTAAGGCGGCATTGGGCCTTTGGTATTTAATTCCGATGCGATTTCAGTGTTTCATCGTCAATGTGAATGTCTAAGGAATACATTGAACCTGCACTGGTGTATCGGAAATTAATACTGGTCTCTCAGGGAATGCTCAAGACACCGTCTGTTAGAAGAGTCTCTATTGTTGTATTTAGGGCGGCATTGTGCCTTTTGTATTTCATTCCGATGCGATTTCTGTGTTTCATCGTCAATGTGAAGGACCAAGGAATACATTGGACCTGCAGTGGTGTATCGGAAACTAAAACTGGTCTCACAGGGAATGCTCAAAACACCGACAGTAAGAAGAGTGTCTATTCTTGTACTTAAGGCGGCATTGTGCCCTTTGTATTTAATTCCGATGCCATTTCTGTGTTTCATCGTCGATGTGTATGTCCTAGGTATACATTGAACATGAAGTGGTGTACCGGATACTAATACTGGTCTCACAGGGTATGCTCAAAGCACCAACTGTAAGAATAGTCTCTATTCTTGTACTTATGGCGGCATTGTTCCTTTGGTATTTAATTCCGATGCGATCTCAGTGTTTCATCGTCAATGTGAATGTCTAAATAATACATTGAACCTGCACTGGTGTATCGGAAACTAAAACTGGTCTCACAGGGAATGCTCAAAACACCGACAGTAAGAAGAGTGTCTATTCTTGTACTTAAGGCGGCATTGTGCCCTTTGTATTTAATTCCGATGCCATTTCTGTGTTTCATCGTCGATGTGTATGTCCTAGGTATACATTGAACATGAAGTGGTGTACCGGATACTAATACTGGTCTCACAGGGAATGCTCCAAGCAATGAATGCAAGAAGAGTCTCTATTCTTGTACTTAAGTCGACATTGTGCCTTTTTGTATTTAACACCGATGCGATTTCTGTGTTTCATCGTCAATGTGAAGGTCCAAGGAATACATTGAACCTGCAGTGGTGTATCGGAAACTAATACTGGTCTCACAGGGAATGCTCAAAGCTTCGACTGTAAGAAGAGTGTCTATTCTTGTACTTAAGGCGGCATTGTGCCCTTTGTATTTATTTCCGATGCCATTTCTGTGTTTCATCGTCGATGTTTAAGTCCAAGGAATACACTGAACCTGCAGTGGTGTATCGGAAACTAATACTGGTCTCACAGGGAATGCTCAAAGCACCCTCTGTAAGAAGAGTCTCTATTCTTGTACGTAAGGCGGCATTGTGCATTTTGTATTTAATTCCGATGCGATTTCTGTGTGTAATCGTCAATGCGAAGGTCCAAGGAATTCATTGAACCTGCAGTGGCGTATTGGAAACTAATACGGGTAACACAGGAAAGGGTCAAAACACAGACTCTAAGAAGTCTCACTCTGCTTGTACTTAAGGCGTCGTTGTGCCCTTTGTATTTAATTCCGATGTAATTTCAGTGTTTCATCGTCAATGTGTATTTCCTAGGAATACATTGAACCGGCAGTGGTGTATCGGAAACTAATACTGGTCTCACAGGGAATGCTTAAAGCACCGACTGTAAGAAGAGCCTCTATTCTTGTACTTAAGGCGGCATTGGGCGTTTTGTATTTAATTCCATTGCGATTTCTGTGTTTCATCGTCAATGTGAAGGTCCGAGGAATACATTGAACCTGCAGTGGTGTATCGGAAACTAATACTGGTCTCACAGGGAATGCTCAAAGCACCGACTGTAAGTAGAGTCTGTTTCTTGTACTTAAGGCGGCATTGTGCCTTTGTATTTAATTCCGATGCGATTTCTGTGTTTCATCGTCAATGTAAAGCTCCAAGGAATACATTCAACCTGCAGTGGTGTATCGGAAACTAATACTGGTCTCACAAGGAATGCTCAAAACACCGACCGTAAGAAGAGTCTCCATTCTTGTACGTAAGGCGGCATTGTGCCTGTTGTATTTAATTCCGATGCAATTTCTGTGTTTCATCGTCAATGTGAAGGTCCAAGGAATACATTGAACCTGCAGTGGTGTATCGGAAACTAATACTGGTCTCACAGGGAATACTCAAAGCACCGACTGTAAGTAGAGTCTGTATTCTTGTACTAAGGGCGGCATTGTGCCTTTTGTATTTATTCCGATGCGATTTCTGTGTTTCATCGTCAATGTGAAGGTCCAAGGAATACATTGGACCTGCAGTGGTGTATCGGAAACTAATACTGGACTCACAGGGAATGCTCAAAGCACTGACTGTAAGAAGAGTCTCTATTCTTGTACTTAAGGCGGCATTGTGCCTATTGTATTTAATATCGATGCGATTTCTGTGTTTCATCGTCAATGTGAAGGTCCGAGGAATACATTGAACCTGCAGTGGTGTATCGAAAACTAATACTGGTCTCACAGGGAATGCTCAAAGCACCGATTGTAAGTAAAGTCTGTATTCTTGTACTTAAGGCCGCATTGTGCCTTTTGTATTTAATTCCGATGCGAGTTGTGTGTTTCATCGTCAATGTGAAGCTCCAAGGATTACATTCAACCTGCAGTGGTGTATCCGAAAGTAATACTGGTCTCACAAGGAATGCTCAAAGCACCGACTGTAAGAAGAGTCTCCATTCTTGTACGTAAATCGGCATTGTGCCTTTTGTATTTAATTCCGATGCTATTTCTGTGTATAATCGTCAATGTGAAGGTAGAAGGAACACATTGAACCTGCAGTGGTGTATCGGAAACTAATACTGGTCTCACAGGGAATGCTCAAAGCACCGACTGTAAGAAGAGTCTCTATTCTTGTACTTATGGCGGCATTGGGCCGTTTGTATTTAATTCCGATGCGATTTATTGTGCCTTTTGTATTTCATACCGATGCGATTTCTGTGTTTCATCGTCAATGTGAAGGTCCAAGTAATACATTGAACCTGCAGTGGTGTATCGGAAACTAATGCTGGTCTCACAGGGAATGCTCAAAGCACCGACTGTAAGAAGAGTGTCTATTCTTGTACTTACGGCGGCATTGTGCCCTTTGTATTTATTTCCGATGCCATTTCTGTGTTTCATCGTCGATGTGTAAGTCCAAGGAATACACTGAACCTGCAGTGGTGTATCGGAAACTAATACTGGTCTCACAGGGAATGCTCAAAGCACCGACTGTAAGAAGAGTTTGTATTCTTGTAGTTAAGGAGGCATTGTGGCTTTCGTATTTAATTCCGATGTAATTTCAGTGTTACATCGTCAATGTGTATGTCCAAGGAATACATTGAACCTGCAGTGGTGTATCGGAAACTAATACTGGTCTCACAGGGAATGCTCAAACACCGACTGTATGAAGAGTGTCTTTTCTTGTACTTCAGGCGGCATTGTGCCCTTTGTATTGAATTCCGATGCCATTTCTGTGTTTCATCGTCGATGTGAAAGTCCAAGGAATACACTGATCCTGCAGTGGTGTATCGGCAACTAATACTGTTCTCACAGGGAATGCTCAAACACCGACTGTAAGAAGAATCTCTATTCTTGTACTTAAGGCAGCATTGTGCCTTTTGTATTTAATTCCGATGCTATTTCTGTGTATAATCGTCAATGTGAAGGTCCAAGGAGTACATTGAACCTGCAGTGGTGTATCGGAACCTAATACTGGTCTCACAGGGAATGCTCAAAGCACCGACTGTAAGAAGAGCCTCTATTCTTGTACTTAAGGCGGCATTGGGCATTTTGTATTTAATTCCGATGCGATTTCTGTGTTTCATCGTCAATGTGAAGGTCCGAGGAACACATTGAACCTGCAGTGGTGTATCGGATACTAATACTGGTCTCACAGGGAATGCTCAAAGCACCGACTGTAAGTAGAGTCTATATTCTTGTACTTAAGGCGGCATTGTGCCCTTTGTATTTAATTCCGATGCCATTTCTGTGATTCATCGTCGATGTGAAAGTCCAAGGAATACACTGAACCTGCAGTGGTGTATCGGCAACTAATACTGGTCTCACAGGGAATGCTTAAAGCACCGACTGTAAGAAGAATTTCTATTCTTGTACTTAAGGCAGCATTGTGCGTTTTGTATTTAATTCCGATGCTATTTCTGTGTATAATCGTTAATGTGAAGGTCCTAGGAGTACATTGAACCTGCAGTGGCGTATCGGAAACTAATACTGGTCTCACAGGGAATGCTTAAAGCACCGACTGTAAGAAGAGCCTCTATTCTTGTACTTAAGGCGGCATTGGGCGTTTTGTATTTAATTCCATTGCGATTTCTGTGTTTCATCGTCAATGTGAAGGTCCGAGGAATACATTGAACCTGCAGTGGTGTATCGGAAACTAATACTGGTCTCACAGGGAATGCTCAAAGCACCGACTGTAAGTAGAGTCTGTTTCTTGTACTTAAGGCGGCATTGTGCCTTTGTATTTAATTCCGATGCGATTTCTGTGTTTCATCGTCAATGTGAAGCTCCAAGGAATACATTCAACCTGCAGTGGTGTATCGGAAACTAATACTGGTCTCACAAGGAATGCTCAAAGCACCAAGTGTAAGAAGAGTCTCCATTCTTGTATGTAAGATTGCATTGTGCACTTGTATTTAATTCCGAAGCAATTTCTGTGTTTCATCGTCAATGTGAAGGTCCAAGGAATACATTGAACCAAACGTGCTGTATCGGAAACTAATACTGGTCTCACAGCGAATGCTCAAAGCACCGACTGTAAGAAGAGTTTCTCCTCTTGTCGTTAAGGAGGCATTGTGGCTTTTGCATTTAATTCCGATGTAATTTTAGTGTTTCATCGTCAATGTGTATGTCCAAGGAATACATTGAACCTGCAGTGGTGCATCGGAAACTAATACTGGTCTCACAGGGAATGCTCAAAGCACCGACTGTAAGAAGAGTCTCGATTCTTGGACTTACGGCGGCATTGTGCCTTTCGTATTTAATTCCGATGCGATTTCTGTGTTTCAACGTCAATGTGAAGGTCCAAGGAGTACATTGAACCAGCAGTGGTGTATCGGAAACTAACTCAGGTCTCACAGGGACTGCTCAAAGCACCGACTGTAAGAAGAGTCTCTGTTCTTGTACTTAAGGCGGCATTCTGCCCTTTGTATTTAATTCCGATGCGATTTCTGTGTTTCATCGTCAATGTGAGGGTCCAAGGAATACATTGAACCAGCAGTGCTGTATCGGAAACTAATACTGGTGTCACAGGTTAGGATCAAAGCACAGACTCTAGGAAGTCTCACTCTTCTTGCACTTAATCCGTCATTGTGCCCTTTGTATTTAATTCCGATGTAATTTCAGTGTTTCATCGTCAATGTGTATGTTCAAGGAATACATCGAACCTGCAGTGGTGTATCGGAAACTAATACTGGTCTCACAGGGAATGCTCAAAGCAACGACTGTAAGAAGAGTCTCTATTCTTGTACTTAAGGTGGCACTGGGCATTTTGTATTTAATTCCGATGCGATTTCTGTCTTTCATCGTCAATGTGTAGGTCCAAGGAATACATTGAACCTGCTGTGGTGTATTTGAAACTAATACTGGTCTCACAGGGAATGCTCATAGCACCGACTGTAAGGAGAGTGTCTATTCTTGTACTTAAGGCGCCATTGAGCCCTTTGTATTTAATTCCGATGCCATTTCTGTGTTTCATCGTCGATGTGAAAGTCCAAGGAATACACTGAACCCGCAGTGATGTATCGGAAACTAATACTGGTCTCACAGGCAATGCTCAAAGCACCGACTGTAAGAAGAATCTCTATTCTTGTACTTAAGGCGGGATTGTGCCTTTGGTATTTAATTCCGATGCTATTTCTGTGAATAATCGTCAATGTGAAGGTCCGAGGAATACATTGGCCTTGCAGTGGTGTATCGGAAACTAAAACTGGTCTCAAAGGGAATGCTCAAAGCACCGACTGTTAGAAGAGTCACTATTCTTGTACTTATGGCGGCATTGGGCCTATTGTATTTAATTCCGATGCGATTTCTGTGTTTCATCGTCAATGTGAAGGTCCGAAGAAAACATTGAACCTGCAGTGGTGTATCGGAAACTAGTACTGGTCTCACAGGGAATGCTCAAAAAACCGACTGTAAGTAGAGTCTGTATTCTTGTACTTAAGGCGGCATTGTGCCTTTTGTATTTAATTCCGATGCGATTTGTGTGTTTCATCGTCAAAGTGCAGCTCCAAGGAATACATTCAACCTGCAGTGGTGTATCGGAAACTAATACTGGTCTCACAAGGAATGCTCAAAGCACCGACTGTAAGAAGAGTCTTCATTCTTGAACGTAAGGCGGCATTGTGCCTGTTGTATTTAATTCCTATGCAATTTCGGTGTTTCATCGTCAATGTGAAGGTCCAAGAAATACATTGAACCTAAAGTGGTGTATCGGAAACTAATACTGGTCTCACAGGGAATGCTCAAAGCACCGACTGTAAGAAGAGTTTCTGTTCTTGTAGTTAAGGAGACATTGTGGCTTTTGTATTTAATTCCGATGTAATTTCAGTGTTTCATCGTCAATGTGTATGTCCAAGGAATACTTTGAACCTAAAGTGGTGTATCGGATACTTATACTGGTCTCACAGGGAATGCTCAAAGCACCGACTGTATGAAGACTGTCTATTCTTGTACTTAAGGCGGCATTGTGCCCTTTGTATTTAATTCCGATGCCATTTCTGTGGTTCATCGTCGATGTGAAAGTCCAAGGAATACACTGAACATGCAGTGGTGTATCGGCAACTAATACTGGTCTCACAGGGAATGCTCAAAGCACCGACTGTAAGAAGAATCTCTATTCTTGAACTTAAGGCAGCATTGTGCCTTTTGTATTTAATTCCGATGCCATTTCTGTGTATAATCGTCAATGTGAAGGTCCAAGGAGTACATTGAATCTGCAGTGGTGTATCGGAAACTAATACTGGTCTCACAGGGAATGCTCAAAGCACCGACTGTAAGAAGGGCCTCTATTCTTGTACTTAAGGTGGCATTGGGCATTTTGTATTTAATTCCGATGCGATTTCTGTGTTTCATCGTCAATGTGAAGGTCCGAGGAATACATTGAACCTGCAGTGGTGTATCGGAAACTAATACTGGTCTCACAGGAAATGCTCAAATCACCGACTGTAAGTAGAGTCTATATTCTTGTACTTAAGGCGGCATTGTGCCTTTTGTATTTAATTCCAATGCGATTTCTGTGTTTCATCGTCAATGTGAAGCTCCAAGGAATACATTCAACCTGCAGTGGTGCATCGGAAAGTAATACTGGTCTCACAAGGAATGCTCAAAGCACCGACTGTAAGAAGAGTCTCCATTCTTGTACGTAAGGTGACATTGTGCCTGTTGTATTTAATTCCGATGCAATTTCTGTGTTTCATCGTCAATGTGAAGGTCCTAGGAATACATTGAACCAAAAGTGCTGTATCGGAAACTAATACTGGTCTCACAGGGAATGCTCAAAGCACCAACTGTAAGAAGAGTTTCTATTATTGTAGTTAAGGAGGCATGTGGCTTTTGTATTTAATTCCGATGTAATTTCAGTGTTTCATCGTCAATGTGTATGTCCAAGGAATACATTGAACCTGCAGTGGTGTATCGGAAACTAATACTGGTCTCACAGGGAATGCTCAAAACACCGACTGTAAGAAGAGTCTGTATTCTTGTACTTAAGGCGGCATTGTGCCTTTTGTATTTAATTCCGATGCGATTTCTGTGTTTCCACGTCAATGTGAAGGTCCAAGGAGTACATTGAACCAGCAGTGGTGTATCGGAAACTAACACAGGTCTCACAGGGACTGCTCAATGCACCGACTGTAAGTACAGTCTCCATTCTTGTACGTAATGTGGCATTGTGCCTGTTGTATTTAATTCCGATGCAATTTCTGTGATTCATCGTCAATGTGAAGGTCCTAGGAATACATTGAACCAAAAGTGCTGTATCGAAAACTAATACTGGTCTCACAGGGAATGCCCAAAGCACCAACTGTAAGAAGAGTTTCTATTATTGTAGTTAAGGAGGCATGTGGCTTTTGTATTTAATTCCGATGTAATTTCAGTGTTTCATCGTCAATGTGTATGTCCAAGGAATACATTGAACCTGCAGTGGTGTATCGGAAACTAATACTGGTCTCACAGGGAATGCTCAAAACACCGACTGTAAGAAGAGTCTGTATTCTTGTACTTAAGGCGGCATTGTGCCTTTTGTATTTAATTCCGATGCGATTTCTGTGTTTCCACGTCAATGTGAAGGTCCAAGGAGTACATTGAACCAGCAGTGGTGTATCGGAAACTAACACAGGTCTCACAGGGACTGCTCAATGCACCGACTGTAAGTAGAGTCTCCATTCTTGTACGTAATGTGGCATTGTGCCTGTTGTATTTAATTGCGATGCAATTTCTGGGTTTCATCGTCAATGTGAAGGTCCTAGGAATACATTGAACCAAAAGTGCTGTATCGAAAACTAATACTGGTCTCACAGGGAATGCCCAAAGCACCAACTGTAAGAAGAGTTTCTATTATTGTAGTTAAGGAGGCATGTGGCTTTTGTATTTAATTCCGATGTAATTTCAGTGTTTCATCGTCAATGTGTATGTCCAAGGAATACATTGAACCTGCAGTGGTGTATCGGAAACTAATACTGGTCTCACAGGGAATGCTCAAAGCACCGACTGTAAGAAGAGTCTGTATTCTTGTACTTAAGGCGGCATTGTGGCTTTTGTATTTAATTCCGATGCGATTTCTGTGTTTCCACGTCAATGTGAAGGTCCAAGGAGTACATTGAACCAGCAGTGGTGTACCGGAAACTAACACAGGTCTCACAGGGACTGCTCAATGCACGGACTGTACGAAGAGTCTCTGTTCTTGTACTTATGGCGGCATTCTGCCCTTTGTATTTAATTCCGATGCGATTTCTGTGTTTCATCGTCAATGTGAGGGTCCAAGGAATACATTGAACCAGCAGTGTTGTATCGGAAACTAATGCTGGTGTCACAGGTTAGGATCAAAGCACAGACTCTAAGAAGTCTAACTCTTCTTGCACTTAATCCGTCATTGTGCCCTTTGTATTTAATTCCGATGTAATTTCAGTGTTTCATCGTCAATGTGTATGTTCAAGGAATACATTGAACCTGCAGTGGTGTATCGGAAACTAATACTGGTCTCACAGGGAATACTCATCGCACCGGCTGTGAGAAGAGTCTCTATTCTTGTACTTAAGGTGATATTGTGCCTATGGTAATTAATTCCGATGCGATTTCTGTGTTTCTTAATCAATGTGAATGTATAAGGAATACATTGAACCTGCAGTGGTGTATCGGGAATTAATACCGGTGTCTCAGGGAATGCTCAAAACTCAGACTGTAAGAAGAGTGTATATTGTTGTACTTAGGACGGCATTGTGCCTCTTGTATTTAATTCCGATGCGATTTCTTTGTTTCATCGTGAATGTGAAGGTCCGAGGAATTCTTTGGACCTGGAGTGGTGTATCGGAAACTACTACTGGTCTCACAGGGAATCCTCAATGCACCGACAGTAAGAAGAGTCTCTATTCTTGTACTTAAGGCGACATTGTTCCTTTTGTATTTAATTCCGATGTAATTTAAGTGTTTCATCGTCAATGTGTATGTCCAAGGAATACATTGAACCTGCAGTGGTGTATCGGATACTAATACTGGTCTCACAGGGTATGCTCAAAGCACCGACTGTAAGAAGAGTCTCTATTCTTGTACTTAAGGCGGCATTGGGCCTTTGGTATTTAATTCCGATGGGATTTCAGTGTTTCATCGTCAATGTGAATGTCTAAGGAATACATTGAACCTGCAGTGGTGTATCGGAAATTAATACTGGTCTCTCAGGGAATGCTCAAGACACCGTCTGTAAGAAGTGTCTCTATTGTTGTACATAGAGCGGCATTGTGCCTTTTGTATTTAATTCCGATGCGATTTCTGTGTTTCATCGCCAATGTGAAGGTCCAAGGAATACATTGGACCTGCAGTGGTGTATCGGAAACTAAAACTGGTCTCACAGGGAATGCTCAAAACACCGACAGTAAGAAGAGTATCTATTCTTGCACTTAAGGCGACATTGTTCCTTTTATATTTTATTCCATGTAATTTCAGTGTTTCATCGTCAATGTGTATGTCCAAGGAATACATTGAACATGCAGTGGTGTATCGGAAACTAATACTGGTCTCACAGGGAATGCTCAAAGCACCGACTGTAAGAAGAGTCTCTATTCTTGTACTTAAGGCGGCATTGTGGCTTTTGTATATAATTACGATGCAATTTCTGTGTGTCATCGTCAATGTGAAGGTCCAAGGAATATATTGAACATCCAGTGGTGTATCGGAAACTAATACTGGTCTCACAGGGAATGCTCAAAGCACCGACTGTAAGAAGAGTCTCTATTCTTGTACTTAAGGCAGCATTGTGCCTTTTGTATTTAATTCCGATGCGATTTCTGTGTTTAATCGTCAATGTTAAGGTCCAAGGAATACATTGAACCTGCAGTGGTGTATCGGAAACTAATACTGGTATCACAGGGAATGCTTAAAGCACCGACAGTAAGTAGAGTCAGTATTCTTGTACTTAAGGCGGCATTGTGCCTTTTGTGTTTAATTCCGAAGCGATTTCTGTCTTTCATCGTCTATGTGAACGTCGAAGGAATATATTGAAATTGCAGTGGTGTATCGGAAACTAATACTGGTCTCACAGGGCATCCTCAAACCACTGACTGTAAGATGAGTGTCTATTCCTGTACTTAATGCGGCATTGTGCCTTTTGTATTTAATTCAGATGCCATTTCTGTGTTTCATCGTCAATTTGAAGGTCAAAGGAATACATTGAAGCTGCAGTGGCGTATCGAAAACTAATACGGGTCGCACAGGAAAGGATCAAAAACAGACTCTAAGAAGTCCCACTCATCTTGCACTTATGGCGGCATTTTGCCTTTTGTATTTAATTCCGATGTAATTTCAGTTTTTCATCGTCAATGTATATGTCCAAGGAATACATTGAAACTGCAGTGGTGTATCGGAAACTAATACTGTTCCCACAAGGAATGCTCAGAGCACCGACTGTAAGAAGAGTGTCTATTCTTGTACATAAGGCGGCATTGTGCCCTTTGTATTTAATTCCGATGCCATTTCTGTGTTTCATCGTCGATGTGAAAGTCCAAGGAATACACTGAACCTGCAGTGGTGTATCGGAAACTAATACTGGTCTCATAGGGAATGCTCAAAGCAGAGACTGTAAGAAGAGTCTCTATACTTGTACTTAAGGTGGCATTGTGCCTTTTGTATTTAATTCCGATGCGATTTCTGTATATAATCGTCAATGTGAAAGTCCAAAGAATACATTGAACCTGCAGTGTTGTATCGGAAACTAATACTGGTCTCACAGGGAAAGCTCAAAGCACCGACTGTAAGAAGAGTCTCTATTCTTGAACTTAAGGCGGCATTGTGCCTTTGGTATTTAATTCCGATGCGATTTATGTGTTTCTTCGTCAATGTGAAGGTGCAAGGAATACATTGAACCTGCAGTGGCGTATCGGAAACTAATACGGGTCGCACTGGTAAGGATCAAAACACAGACCTTAAGAAGTCTCACTCTTCTTGCACTTATGGCGGCATTGTGCCTTTTGTATTTAATTCCGATGTAATTTCAGTGTTTCATCGTCAATGTGTATGTCCAAGGAATACATTAAATCAGGAGTGGTGTATCGGTTACTAATACTGGTCTCACAGGGAACGCTCAAAGCACAGACTGTAAGAATTGTCTGTATTCTTGTACTTAAAGCGGCATTGTGCCTTTTGTATTGAACTCCAATGCGATTTCTGTGTTTCATCGTCAATTTGAAGGTTGAAGGAATACATTGAACATAAAGTGGTGTATCGGAAACTAATACTGGTCTCACAGGGAATGCTCAAAGCACAGACTGTATGTAGAGTCTGTATTCTTGCACTTATGGCGGCATTGTGCCTTTTGTATTTAATTCCAATGTAATTTCAGTGTTTCATCGTAATGTGAATGTCCAAGGAATACATTGAACCTGCAGTGGTGTATCGGAAACTAATACTAGCCTCACAGGGAATGCTCAAACACCGTCTGTAAGAAGAGTGTCTATTCTTGTACTTAAGGCGGCATTGTGCCTTTTGTATTTAATTCCGTTGCCATTTCTGTGTTCCATCGCCAATGTGAAGGTCCAAGGAATGCACTGAACCTGCAGTGGTGTATCGGAAACTAATACTGGTCTCACAGGAAATGCTCAAAGCACCGACTGTAAGAAGAGTCTCTATTCTTGTACTTAAGGCGGCATTGTTCTTTTTGTATTTATTCCGATGTGATTTCTGTGTTTCATCGTCAATATGAAGGTCCAAGGATTACTTTGGACTTGCAGTGGTGTATCGGAAACTAATACTGGTCTCACAGGGAATCCTGAAAACACCGACAGTAAGAAGAGTCTCTATTCTTGTACTTAAGGCGACATTGTTCCTTTTGTATTTAATTCCGATGTAATTTCAGTGTTTCATCGTCAATGTGTATGTCCAAGGAATACATTGAACCTGCAGTGGTGTATCGGATACTAATACTGGTCTCACAGGGAATGCTCAAAGCACCGACTGTAAGAAGAGTCTCTATTCTTGTACTTAAGGCGGCATAGTGAGTTTGGTATTTAATTCCGATGCGATTTCAGTGTTTCACCGTCAATGTGAATGTCTAAGGAATACATCGAACCTGCAGTGGTGTATCGGAAATTAATTCTGGTCTCACAGGGAATGCTCAAAGCACCGACTGTAAGAAGAGTGTCTATTCTTGTACTTATGGCGGCATTGTGCCCTTTGTATTTAATTCCGATGCCATTTCTGTGTTTCATGGTCGATGTGAAAGTCCAAGGAATACACTGAACATGCAGTGGTGTATCGGAAACTAATACTGGTCTCACAGGGAATGCTCAAATCACCGACTGTAAGAAGAGTCTCTATTCTTGAACTTAAGGCGGCTTTGTGCCTTTGGTATTTAATTCCTATGCGATTTATGTGTTTCTTCGTCAATGTGAAGTTTCAAGGAATACTTTGAACCTGCAGTGGTATATCGGAAACCAATACTGGTCTCACAGGAAAGGATCAAAGCACAGACTCTAGGAAGTCTCACTCTGCTTGTACTTAAGGCGTCATTGTGCCCTTTGCATTTAATTCCGATGTAATTTCAGTTTTTCATCGTCAATGTGTATGTCCAAGGAATACATTGAACCTCCAGTATTGTATCGGAAAA
This sequence comes from Schistocerca americana, assembly GCF_021461395.2. NCBI lineage: Eukaryota > Metazoa > Arthropoda > Insecta > Orthoptera > Acrididae > Schistocerca > Schistocerca americana. The sequence continues at coordinate 20,427,096 of NC_060125.1, read as the reverse complement.
TAATACTGGTCTCACAGGGAATGCTCAAAACAGCGACAGTAAGAAGGGTCTCTATTCTTGTACTTAAGGCGATATTGTTCCTTTTGTATTTAATTGCGATGTAATTTCAGTGTTTCATCGTCAATGTGTATGTCCTAGGAATACATTGAACCTGCAGTGGTGTATCGGATACTAATATTGGTCTCACAGGGAATGCTCAAAGCACCGACTCTAAGAAGTGTCTCTATTCTTATACTTAAGGCGGTATTGTGTTTTTTGTAGTTAATTCCGATGCGATTTCTGTGTTTCATCGTCAATGTGACGGTCCAAGGAATACATTGAACCTGCAGTGGCATATCGGAAACTAATACGGGTCGCACAGGTAAGGATCAAAACACAGACTTTAAGAAGTCTCACTCTTCTTGCACTTATGGCGGCATTGTGCCTTTTGTATTTAATTCCGATGTAATTTCAGTGTTTCATCGTCAATTTGAAGGTCCAAGGAATACATTTAACCTGCAGTGGCGTATCGAAAACTAATACGGGTCGCCCAGGAAAGGATCAAAACACAGACTGTAAAAAGTCTCACTGTTCTTTCACTTATGGCGGCATTGTGCCTTTTGTATTTAATTCCGATGTAATTTCAGTGTTTCATCGTCAATGTGTATGTCCAAGGAATACATTGAACCTGCAGTGGTGAATCGGAAACTAATACTGGTCTCACAGGGAATGCTCAAAACACCGACTGTAAGAAGAGTGTCTATTCTTGTACTTAAGGCGGCATTGTGCCTTTTGTATTTAATTCCGTTGCCATTTCTGTGTTTCATCGTCAATGTGAAGGTCCAAGGAATGCACTGAACCTGCAGTGGTGTATCGGAAACTAATACTGGTCTCACAGGGAATGCTCAAAGCACCGACTGTAAGAAGAGTCCCTGTTCTTGTACTTAAGGCGGCATTGTTCTTTTTGTATTTAATTCCGATGTGATTTATGTGTTTAATCGTCAATGTGAAGGTCCAAGGAATACATTGAACCTGCAGTGGTGTATCGGAAACTAATACTGGTCTCACAGGGAATGCTCAAAGCACCGACTGAAGGAATAGACTCTGTTCTTGTACTTAAGGCGGCATTGTGCCTTTTGTATTTGATTCCGATGCGATTTCTGTGTTTCATCGTCAATGTGAAAGTCCAAGGAATGCACTGAACCTGCAGTGGTGTATCGGAAACTAATACTGGTCTCACAGCGAATGCTCAAAGCCCCGACCATAAGAAGAGTCTCTCTTCTTGTACTTAAGGCGTCATAGTTATTTTTGTATTTAATTCCGATGTGATTTCTGTGTTTCATCGTCAATGTGAAGGTCCAAGGAATACTTTGGAGCTGCAGTGGAGTATCGGAAACTAATACTGGTCTCACAGGGAATCCTCAAAACACCGACAGTAAGAAGAGTCTCTAATCTTGTACTTAAGGCGACATTGTTTCTTTTGTATTTAATTCCGATGTTGTTTCAGTGTTTCATCGTCAATGTGTATGTATAAGGAATACATTGAACCAGCAGTGGTGTATCGGATACTAATACTGGTTTCACAGGGAATGCTCAAAACACCGACTGTAAGAAGAGTGTCTGTTGTTATACTTAAGGCGGCATTGTGCCATTTGTATTTAATTCCGATGCCATTTCTGTGTTACATAGTCGATGTGTATGTCCTAGGAATACATTGAACCTGAAGTGGTGTACCGGATACTAATACTGGTCTCACAGGGAATGCTCAAAGCACCGAATGCAAGAAGAGTCTCTATTCTTGTAGTTAAGGCGACATTGTGCCTTTTTGATTTTAATTCCGCTGCGATTTCTGTGTGTAATCGTCAATGTGAAGGTCCAAGGAATACATCGAACCTGCAGTGGCGTATCGGAAACTAATATGGGTCGCACAGGAAAGGATCAAACACAGACTCTAAAAAGTCTCACTCTTCTTGCGCTTATGGCGGCATTGGGCCTTTTGTATTTAATTCGGATATAATTTCAGTTTTTCATCGTCAATGTGTATGTCCAAGGAATACATTGAATCTGCAGTGGTGTATCGGAAAGTAATACTGGTCTCACAGGGAATGCTCAAATCACCGACTGTAAGTAGAGTCTGTATTCTTGTACTTAATTCGGCATTGTACCTTTTGTATTTAATTCCGCTGCGTTTTCTGTGCTTCATTGTCAATGTGAAGGTCCAAGGAATACATTGAACAAGCAGTGGTGTATCGGAAACTAATACTGGACTCACAGGGAATGCTAGAAGCACCGACTGTAAGAAGAGTCTCTATTCTTGAACTTAAGGCGGCTTTGTGCCTTTGGTATTTAATTCCGATGCGATTTATGTGTTTCTTCGTCAATGTGAAGGTCCAAGGATTACTTTGAACCTGCAGTGGTATATCGGAAACCAATACTGGTCTCACAGGAAAGGATCAAAGCACAGACTCTAGGAAGTCTCACTCTGCTTGTACTTAAGGCGTCATTGTGCCCTTTGTATTTAATTCCGATGTAATTTCAGTTTTTCATCGTCAATGTGTATGTCCAAGGAATACATTGAACCTCCAGTATTGTATCGGAAAATAATACTGGTCTCACAGGGAATGCTCAAAACAGCGACAATAAGAAGGGTCTCTATTCTTGTACTTAAGGCGATATTGTTCCTTTTGTATTTAATTCCGATGTAATTTCAGTGTTTCATCGTCAATGTGTATGTCCAAGGAATACACTGAACCTGCAGTGGTGTATCGGATACTAATATTGGTCTCACAGGGAATGCTCAAAGCACCGACTCTAAGAAGAGTCTCTATTCTTGTACTAAAGGCGGCATTGTGTTTTTTGTACTTAATTCCGATGCGATTTCTGTGTTTCATCGTCAATGTGACGGTCCAAGGAATACATTGAACCTGCAGTGGCATATCGGAAACTAATACGGGTCGCACAGGTAAGGATCAAAACACAGACTTTAAGAAGTCTCACTCTTCTTGCACTTATGGCGGCATTGTGCCTTTTGTATTTAATTCCGATGTAATTTCAGTGTTTCATCGTCAATGTGTATGGCCAAGGAATACATTGAGTCTGCAGTGGTGTATCGGATACTAATACTGGTCTCACAGGGAATGCTCAAAGCACAGACTGTAAGAAGAGTCTCTATTCTTGTACTTGAGGCGTCATTGTGCATTTTGTATTTAGTTCCAATGCGATTTCTGTGTTTCATCGTCAATGTGAAAGTCCAAGGAATACATTGAACATGCAGTGGTGTATCGGAAACTAATACTGGTCTCACAGGGAATGCTCAAAGCACCGACTGTAAGTAGAGTCTGTATTCTTGTACTTAAGGCGGCATTGTTCCTTTTGTATTTAATTCCGATGCGATATCTGTGTTTCATCGTCAATGTGAAGGTCCAAGGAATACATTGAACCTGCAGTGGTGTATCGGAAACTAATACTGGTTTCACAGGGAATGCTCAAAGCACCGACTGAGAGAAGAGTCTCTGTTCTTGTACTTAAGGCGGCATTGTGCTTTTTGTATTTAATTCCGATATGATTTCTGTGTTTCATCGTCAATTTGAAGGTCAAAGGAATACATTTAACCAGCAGTGGCGTATCGAAAACTAATACGGGTCGCACAGTAAAGGATCAAAACACAGACTGTAAAAAGTCTCACTGTTCTTTCACTTATGGCGGCATTGTGCCTTTTGTATTTAATTCCGATGTAATTTCAGTGTTTCATCGTCAATGTGTGTCTCCAAGGAATACATTGATTCTGCAGTGGTGTATCGGAAACTAATACTGGTCTCTCAGGGAATGCTCAAAACACCGACTGTAAGAAGAGTGTCTATTCTTGTACTTAAGGCGGCACTGTGCCTTTTGTATTTAATTCCGATGCCATTTCTGTGTTTCATCGTCAATGTGAAGGTCCAAGGAATGCACTGAACCTGCAGTGGTGTATCGGAAACTAATACTGGTCTCACAGGGAATGCTCAAAGCACCGACTGTAAGAAGAGTCTCTATTCTTGTACTAAAGGCGGCATTGTTCTTTTTGTATATAATTCCGATGTGATTTATGTGTTTAATCGTCAATGTGAAGGTCCAAGGAATACATTGAACCTGCAGTGGTGTATCGCAAACTAATACTGGTCTCACAGGGAATGATCAAAGCACCGACTGAAGGAATAGACTCTGTTCTTGTACTTAAGGCGGCATTGTGCCTTTTGTATTTAATTCCGATGCGATTTCTGTGTTTCATCGTCAATGTGAAGGTCCAAGGAATGCACTGAACCTGCAGTGGTGTATCGGAAACTAATACTGGTCTCACAGGGAATGCTCAAAGCCCCGACCGTAAGAAGAGTCTCTCTTCTTGTACTTAAGGCGTCATAGTTCTTTTTGTATTTAATTCCGATGTGATTTCTGTGTTTCATCGTCAATGTGAAGGTCCAAGGAATACTTTGGAGCTGCAGTGGAGTATCGGAAACTAATACTGGTCTCACAGGGAATCCTCAAAACACCGACAGTAAGAAGAGTCTCTAATCTTGTACTTAAGGCGACATTGTTTCTTTTGTATTTAATTCCGATGTTGTTTCAGTGTTTCATCGTCAATGTGTATGTATAAGGAATACATTGAACCTGCAGTGGTGTATCGGATACTAATACTGGTCTCACAGGGAATGCTCAAGGCACCGACTGTAAGAAGAGTCTGTATTCTTGTACTTAAGGGGGCATTGTGCCTTTTGTATTTAATTCCCTTGCCATTTCTGTGTTTCATCGTCAATGTGAAGGTCCACGGAATTCATTGAACCTGCAGTGGTGTATCGGAAACTAATACTGGTCTCACAGGGAATGCTCAAAGCACCGACTGTAAGAAGAGTGTCTATTCTTGTACTTAAGGTGGCATTGTGCCCTTTGTATTTAATTCCGATGCCATTTCTGTGTTTCATCTTCGTTGTGTATGTACTAGGAATACATACAACCTGAAGTGGTGTACCGGATACTAATACTGGTCTCACAGGGAATGCTCAGAGCACCGGATACAAGAAGAGTCTCTATTCTTGTACTTAAGGCGACATAGTGCCTTTTTGTATTTAATTCCGATGCGATTTCTGTGTGTAATCGTCAATGTGAAGGTCCAAGGAATACATCGAACCTGCAGTGGCGTATCGGAAACTAATACGGGTCGCACAGGATGGGATCAAAACACAGTCTCTAAGAAGTCTCATTCTTCTTGCGCTTATGGCGGCATTGGGCCATTTGTATTTAACTCCGATGTAATTTCAGTGTTTCATCGACAATGTGTATGTCCATGGAGTACAGTGAATCTGCAGTGGTGTATCGGATACTAATACTGGTCTCACAGGGAATGCTGAAAGCACAGCCTGTAAGAAGAGTCTCTATTCTTGTGCTTATGGCGACATTGTGCCTTTTGTGTTTAATTCCAATGCGATTTCTGTGTTTCATCGTCAATGTGAAGGTACAAGGAATACATTGAACATGCAGTCGTGTATCGGAAACTAATACTGGTCCCACAGGGAATGCTCAAAGCACCGACAATAAGAGGCGTCTCTATTCTTGTACTTAAGGCAGCATTGTTCATTTTGTATTTAATTCCGATGTAATTGCAGTGTTTCATCGTCAATGTGTATGTCCAAGGAATACATTGAATCTGCAGTGCTGTATCGGATACTAATACTGGTCTCACAGGGAACGCTCAAAGCACAGACTGTAAGAATAGTCTCTATTCTTGTACTTAAAGCGGCATTGTGCTTTTGTATTTAATTCCAATGCGATTTCTGTGTTTTATCGTCAATTTGAAGGTCCAAGGAATACATTGAACCTGCAGTGGTGAATCGCAAACTAATACTGGTCTCACAGGGAATGCTCAATGCACCGACTGTAAGTGGAGTCTGTATTCTTGTACTTAAGGCGGCATTGTGCCTTTTGTATTTAATTCCGATGCGATTTCTGTGTTTCATCGTCAATGTGAAGGTCCAAGGAATACATTCAACCCGCAGTGGTGTATCGGAAACTAATACTGGTCTCACAGGGAATGCTCAAAGCACCGACTGTAAGAAGAGTCTCTATTCTTGAACTTAAAGCGGCATTGTGCCTTTGGTATTTAATTCCGATGCGATTTACGTGTTGCTTCGTCAATGTGAAGGTCCAAGGAATACATTGAACCTGCAGTGGTATATCGGAAACCAATACTGGGCTCACAGGAAACGATCAAAGCACAGACTCTAAGAAGTCTCACTCTGCTTGTACTTAAGTCGTCATTGTGCCCTTTCTATTTATTTCCGATGTAATTTCAGTTTTTCATCATCAATGTGTATGGCCAAGGAATACATTGAACCTGCAGTATTGTATCGGAAAATAATACTGGTCTCACAGGGAATGCTCAAAACACCGACAGTAAGAAGAGTCTCAATTCTTGTACTTAAGGCGATATTGTTCCTTTTGTATTTATTTCCGATGTAATTTCAGTGTTTCATCGTCAATGTGTATGTCCAAGGAATACATTGAATCTGCAGTGGTGTATCGGATACTAATATTGGTCTCACAGGGAATGCTCAAACACCGTCTGTAAGAAGAGTGTCTATTCTTGTACTTAAGGCGGCATTGTGCCTTTTGTATTTGATTCCGTTGCCATTTCTGTGTTTCATCGTCAATGTGAAGGTCCAAGGAATGCACTGAACCTGCAGTGGTGTATCGGAAGCTAATACTGGTCTCACAGGGAATGCTCAAAGCACCGACAGTAAGAAGAGTCTCTATTCTTGTACTTAAGGCGGCATTGTTCTCTTTCTATTTAATTCCCACGTGATTTCTGTGTTTAATCGTCAATGTGTATGTCCAAGGAATACATTGAACTTGCAGTGGTGAATCGGATACTAATACTGGTCTCACAGGGAATGCTCAAAGCACAGACTGTAAGAAGAGTCTCTATTCTTGTACTTGAGGCGGCATTGAGCCTTTTGTATTTAATTCCAATGCGATTTCTGTGTTTCATCGTCATTGTGAAAGTCCAAGGAATACACTGAACATGCAGTGGTGTTTCGGAAACTAATACTGGTCTCACAGGGAATGCTCAAAGCACCGACAGTAAGAGGAGTCTCTATTCTTGTACTTAAGGCGGCATTGTTCCATTTGTATTCAATTCCGATGTAATTGCAGTGTTTCATCGTCAATGTGTATGTCCAAGGAATACATTGAATCTGCAGTGGTGTATCGGATACTAATACTGGTCTTACAGGGAACGCTCAAAACACAGACTGTAAGAATAGTCTCTATTCTTGTACTTAAAGCGGCATTGTGCCTTATGTATTTAATTCCAATGCGATTTCTGTGTTTCTTCGTCAATTTGAAGGTCCAAGGAATACATTGAATCTGCAGTGGTGTCTCGGAAACTAATACTGGTCTCACAGGGAATGCTCAAAGCACCGACTGTAAGTAGAGTCTCTATTCTTGTACTTAAGGCGGCATTGTGCCTTTTGTATTTAATTCCGATGCGATTTCTGTGTTTCATCGTCAATGTGAAGGTCCAAGGAATACATTGAACCTGCAGTGGTGTATCGGAAACTAATACTAGTCTCACAGGGAATGCTCAAACACCGTCTGTAAGAAGAGTGTCTATTCTCGTACTTAAGGCGGCATTGTGCTTTTGTATTTAATTCCGTTGGCATTTCTGTGTTTTATCGTCAATGTGAAGGTCCGAGGAATGCACTGAACTTGCAGTGGTGTATTGGAAACTAATACTGGTCTCACAGGGAATGCCCAAAGCACCGACTGTAAGAAGAGTCTCTATTCTTGTACTTAAGGCGGCATTGTACTTTTTGTATTTAATTCCGATGTGATTTCTGTGTTTAATCGTCAATGTGAAGGTCCAAGGAATACATTGAACCTGCAGTGGTGTATCGGAAACTAATACTGGTCTCACAGGGAATGCTCAAAGCACCGACTGTAGGAAGAGGCTCTATTCTTGTACTTAAGGCGGCATTGTGCCTTTTGTATTTAATTCCGATGCGATTTCTGTGTTTAATCGTCAATGTGAAGGTCCAAGGAATACATAGAACCTGCAGTGGTGTATCGGAAACTAATACTGGTCTCACAGGGAATGCTCAAAAGCACCGACTGTAAATAGAGTCTGTATTCTTGTACTTAAGGCGGCATTGTGCCTTTTGTGTTTAATTCCGATGCGATTTCTGTCTTTCATCGTCAATGTGAAGGTCCAAGGAATACATAGAACCTGCAGTGGTGTATCGGAAACTAATACTGGTCTCACAGGGAATGCTCAAAAGCACCGACTGTAAATAGAGTCTGTATTCTTGTACTTAAGGCGGCATTGTGCCTTTTGTGTTTAATTCCGATGCGATTTCTGTCTTTCATCGTCAATGTGAAGGTCCAAGGAATACATTGAACTTGCAGTGGTGTATCGGAAACTAATACTGGTCTCACAGGGAATGCTCAAATCACTGACAGTAAGAAGAGTGTCTATTGTTGTACATAGAGCGGCATTGTGCCTTTTGAACTTAATTCCGATGCGATTTCTGTGTTTCATCGTCAATGTGAAGGTCCAAGGAATACACTGAACCTGCATTGGCGTATCGCAAACTAATACTGGTCTCACAAGGAATGCTTAAAGCACCGACTGTAAGAAGAGTCTCTATTCTTGTACTTAAGGCGGCATTGTACTTTTTGTATTTAATTCCGATGTGATTTCTGTGTTTAATCGTCAATGTGAAGGTCCAAGGAATACATTGAACCTGCAGTGGTGTATCGGAAACTAATACTGGTCTCACAGGGAATGCTCAAAGCACCGACTCTAAGAAGTGTCTCTATTCTTATACTTAAGGCGGCATTGTGTTTTTTGTACTTAATTCCGATGCGATTTCTGTGTTTCATCGTCAATGTGACGGTCCAAGGAATACATTGAACCTGCAGTGGCATATCGGAAACCAATACGGGTCGCACAGGTAAGGATCAAAACACAGACTTTAAGAAGTCTCACTCTTCTTGCACTTATGGCGGCATTGTGCCTTTTGTATTTAATTCCGATGTAATTTCAGTGTTTCATCGTCAATGTGTATGTCCAAGGAATACATTGAGCCTGCAGTGGTGTATCGGATACTAATACTGGTCTCACAGGGAATGCTCAAAGCACAGACTGTAAGAAGAGTCTCTATTCTTGTACTTGAGGCGTCATTGTGCATTTTGTATTTAGTTCCAATGCGATTTCTGTGTTTCATCGTCAATGTGAAAGTCCAAGGAATACATTGAACATGCAGTGGTGTATCGGAAACTAATACTGGTCTCACAGGGAATGCTCAAAGCACCGACTGTAAGTAGAGTCTGTATTCTTGTACTTAAGGCGGCATTGTTCCTTTTGTATTTAATTCCGATGCGATATCTGTGTTTCATCGTCAATGTGAAGGTCCAAGGAATACATTGAACCTGCAGTGGTGTATCGGAAACTAATACTGGTTTCACAGGGAATGCTCAAAGCACCGACTGAGAGAAGAGTCTCTGTTCTTGTACTTAAGGCGGCATTGTGCTTTTTGTATTTAATTCCGATATGATTTCTGTGTTTCATCGTCAATTTGAAGGTCAAAGGAATACATTTAACCAGCAGTGGCGTATCGAAAACTAATACGGGTCGCACAGTAAAGGATCAAAACACAGACTGTAAAAAGTCTCACTGTTCTTTCACTTATGGCGGCATTGTGCCTTTTGTATTTAATTCCGATGTAATTTCAGTGTTTCATCGTCAATGTGTGTCTCCAAGGAATACATTGATTCTGCAGTGGTGTATCGGAAACTAATACTGGTCTCTCAGGGAATGCTCAAAACACCGACTGTAAGAAGAGTGTCTATTCTTGTACTTAAGGCGGCACTGTGCCTTTTGTATTTAATTCCGATGCCATTTCTGTGTTTCATCGTCAATGTGAAGGTCCAAGGAATGCACTGAACCTGCAGTGGTGTATCGGAAACTAATACTGGTCTCACAGGGAATGCTCAAAGCACCGACTGTAAGAAGAGTCTCTATTCTTGTACTAAAGGTGGCATTGTTCTTTTTGTATATAATTCCGATGTGATTTATGTGTTTAATCGTCAATGTGAAGGTCCAAGGAATACATTGAACCTGCAGTGGTGTATCGCAAACTAATACTGGTCTCACAGGGAATGATCAAAGCACCGACTGAAGGAATAGACTCTGTTCTTGTACTTAAGGCGGCATTGTGCCTTTTGTATTTAATTCCGATGCGATTTCTGTGTTTCATCGTCAATGTGAAGGTCCAAGGAATGCACTGAACCTGCAGTGGTGTATCGGAAACTAATACTGGTCTCACAGGGAATGCTCAAAGCCCCGACCGTAAGAAGAGTCTCTCTTCTTGTACTTAAGGCGTCATAGTTCTTTTTGTATTTAATTCCGATGTGATTTCTGTGTTTCATCGTCAATGTGAAGGTCCAAGGAATACTTTGGAGCTGCAGTGGAGTATCGGAAACTAATACTGGTCTCACAGGGAATCCTCAAAACACCGACAGTAAGAAGAGTCTCTAATCTTGTACTTAAGGCGACATTGTTTCTTTTGTATTTAATTCCGATGTTGTTTCAGTGTTTCATCGTCAATGTGTATGTATAAGGAATACATTGAACCTGCAGTGGTGTATCGGATACTAATACTGGTCTCACAGGGAATGCTCAAGGCACCGACTGTAAGAAGAGTCTGTATTCTTGTACTTAAGGGGGCATTGTGCCTTTTGTATTTAATTCCCTTGCCATTTCTGTGTTTCATCGTCAATGTGAAGGTCCACGGAATTCATTGAACCTGCAGTGGTGTATCGGAAACTAATACTGGTCTCACAGGGAATGCTCAAAGCACCGACTGTAAGAAGAGTGTCTATTCTTGTACTTAAGGTGGCATTGTGCCCTTTGTATTTAATTCCGATGCCATTTCTGTGTTTCATCTTCGTTGTGTATGTACTAGGAATACATACAACCTGAAGTGGTGTACCGGATACTAATACTGGTCTCACAGGGAATGCTCAGAGCACCGGATACAAGAAGAGTCTCTATTCTTGTACTTAAGGCGACATAGTGCCTTTTTGTATTTAATTCCGATGCGATTTCTGTGTGTAATCGTCAATGTGAAGGTCCAAGGAATACATCGAACCTGCAGTGGCGTATCGGAAACTAATACGGGTCGCACAGGATGGGATCAAAACACAGTCTCTAAGAAGTCTCATTCTTCTTGCGCTTATGGCGGCATTGGGCCATTTGTATTTAACTCCGATGTAATTTCAGTGTTTCATCGACAATGTGTATGTCCATGGAGTACAGTGAATCTGCAGTGGTGTATCGGATACTAATACTGGTCTCACAGGGAATGCTGAAAGCACAGCCTGTAAGAAGAGTCTCTATTCTTGTGCTTATGGCGACATTGTGCCTTTTGTGTTTAATTCCAATGCGATTTCTGTGTTTCATCGTCAATGTGAAGGTACAAGGAATACATTGAACATGCAGTCGTGTATCGGAAACTAATACTGGTCCCACAGGGAATGCTCAAAGCACCGACAATAAGAGGCGTCTCTATTCTTGTACTTAAGGCAGCATTGTTCATTTTGTATTTAATTCCGATGTAATTGCAGTGTTTCATCGTCAATGTGTATGTCCAAGGAATACATTGAATCTGCAGTGCTGTATCGGATACTAATACTGGTCTCACAGGGAACGCTCAAAGCACAGACTGTAAGAATAGTCTCTATTCTTGTACTTAAAGCGGCATTGTGCTTTTGTATTTAATTCCAATGCGATTTCTGTGTTTTATCGTCAATTTGAAGGTCCAAGGAATACATTGAACCTGCAGTGGTGAATCGCAAAGTAATACTGGTCTCACAGGGAATGCTCAATGCACCGACTGTAAGTGGAGTCTGTATTCTTGTACTTAAGGCGGCATTGTGCCTTTTGTATTTAATTCCGATGCGATTTCTGTGTTTCATCGTCAATGTGAAGGTCCAAGGAATACATTCAACCCGCAGTGGTGTATCGGAAACTAATACTGGTCTCACAGGGAATGCTCAAAGCACCGACTGTAAGAAGAGTCTCTATTCTTGAACTTAAAGCGGCATTGTGCCTTTGGTATTTAATTCCGATGCGATTTACGTGTTGCTTCGTCAATGTGAAGGTCCAAGGAATACATTGAACCTGCAGTGGTATATCGGAAACCAATACTGGGCTCACAGGAAACGATCAAAGCACAGACTCTAAGAAGTCTCACTCTGCTTGTACTTAAGTCGTCATTGTGCCCTTTCTATTTATTTCCGATGTAATTTCAGTTTTTCATCATCAATGTGTATGGCCAAGGAATACATTGAACCTGCAGTATTGTATCGGAAAATAATACTGGTCTCACAGGGAATGCTCAAAACACCGACAGTAAGAAGAGTCTCAATTCTTGTACTTAAGGCGATATTGTTCCTTTTGTATTTATTTCCGATGTAATTTCAGTGTTTCATCGTCAATGTGTATGTCCAAGGAATACATTGAATCTGCAGTGGTGTATCGGATACTAATATTGGTCTCACAGGGAATGCTCAAACACCGTCTGTAAGAAGAGTGTCTATTCTTGTACTTAAGGCGGCATTGTGCCTTTTGTATTTGATTCCGTTGCCATTTCTGTGTTTCATCGTCAATGTGAAGGTCCAAGGAATGCACTGAACCTGCAGTGGTGTATCGGAAGCTAATACTGGTCTCACAGGGAATGCTCAAAGCACCGACAGTAAGAAGAGTCTCTATTCTTGTACTTAAGGCGGCATTGTTCTCTTTCTATTTAATTCCCATGTGATTTCTGTGTTTAATCGTCAATGTGTATGTCCAAGGAATACATTGAACTTGCAGTGGTGAATCGGATACTAATACTGGTCTCACAGGGAATGCTCAAAGCACAGACTGTAAGAAGAGTCTCTATTCTTGTACTTAAGGCGGCATTGAGCCTTTTGTATTTAATTCCAATGCGATTTCTGTGTTTCATCGTCATTGTGAAAGTCCAAGGAATACACTGAACATGCAGTGGTGTTTCGGAAACTAATACTGGTCTCACAGGGAATGCTCAAAGCACCGACAGTAAGAGGAGTCTCTATTCTTGTACTTAAGGCGGCATTGTTCCATTTGTATTCAATTCCGATGTAATTGCAGTGTTTCATCGTCAATGTGTATGTCCAAGGAATACATTGAATCTGCAGTGGTGTATCGGATACTAATACTGGTCTTACAGGGAACGCTCAAAACACAGACTGTAAGAATAGTCTCTATTCTTGTACTTAAAGCGGCATTGTGCCTTATGTATTTAATTCCAATGCGATTTCTGTGTTTCTTCGTCAATTTGAAGGTCCAAGGAATACATTGAATCTGCAGTGGTGTCTCGGAAACTAATACTGGTCTCACAGGGAATGCTCAAAGCACCGACTGTAAGTAGAGTCTCTATTCTTGTACTTAAGGCGGCATTGTGCCTTTTGTATTTAATTCCGATGCGATTTCTGTGTTTCATCGTCAATGTGAAGGTCCAAGGAATACATTGAACCTGCAGTGGTGTATCGGAAACTAATACTAGTCTCACAGGGAATGCTCAAACACCGTCTGTAAGAAGAGTGTCTATTCTCGTACTTAAGGCGGCATTGTGCTTTTGTATTTAATTCCGTTGGCATTTCTGTGTTTTATCGTCAATGTGAAGGTCCGAGGAATGCACTGAACTTGCAGTGGTGTATTGGAAACTAATACTGGTCTCACAGGGAATGCTCAAAGCACCGACTGTAAGAAGAGTCTCTATTCTTGTACTTAAGGCGGCATTGTACTTTTTGTATTTAATTCCGATGTGATTTCTGTGTTTAATCGTCAATGTGAAGGTCCAAGGAATACATTGAACCTGCAGTGGTGTATCGGAAACTAATACTGGTCTCACAGGGAATGCTCAAAGCACCGACTGTAGGAAGAGGCTCTATTCTTGTACTTAAGGCGGCATTGTGCCTTTTGTATTTAATTCCGATGCGATTTCTGTGTTTCATCGTCAATGTCAAGGTCCAAGGAATACATTGAACCTGCTGTGGTGTATCGGAAACTAATACTTCTCTTACTGGGAATGCTAAAAGCACCGACTGTTAGAAGAGTCTCTATTCTTGTACTTAAGGCATCACTGTGCCTTTTGTATTTAATTCCAATGTAATTTCAGAGTTTCATCGTCAATGTGAATGTAAAAGGAATACATTGAACCTCCAGTGGTGTATCGGAAACTAATACTGGTCTCACAGGGAATGCTCAAAGCACCGACTGTAAGAAGAGTCTCTATTCTTGTACTTAAGGCGGCATTGTGCCTTTTGTATTTAATTCCGATGCGATTTCTGTGTTTAATCGTCAATGTGAAGGTCCAAGGAATACATTGAACCTGCAGAGGTGTATCGGAAACTAATACTGGTCTCACAGGGAGAGCTCAAAGCACCGACTGTAAGAAGAGTCTCTATTCTTATACTTAAGGCGGCATTGTGCCTTTTGTATTTAATTCCGTTGCGAATTCTGTGTATCATCGTCATTTTGAAGGTCCAAGGAATACATTGAACCTGCAGTGTCGTATCGAAAACTAATACGGGTCGCACAGGAAATGATCAAAACACAGACTCTAAGAAGTCTCACTCTTCTTGCACTTATGGCGGCATTGTGCCTTTTGTACATAGTTCCGATGTAATTTCAGTCTTTCATCGTCAATGTGTATGTCCAAGGAATACATTGAACCTGCAGTGGTGTATCGGAACCTAATACTGGTCTCACAGGGAATGCTCAAAGCACCGACGGTAAGAAGTGCCTCTATTCTTGTACATAAGGCGGCATTGTGCCTTTGGTATTTAATTCCGATGCGATATCTGTGTTTCATCGTCAATGTGAAGGTCCAAGGAATACATTGAACTTGCAGTGGTGTATCGGAAATTAATACTGGTCTCACAGGGAATGCTCGAAGCACCGATTGTAAGATGAGTCCCTATTCTTCTACTTAGGGCGGCATTGTGCCTTTTGTATTTAATTCCGATGTAATTGCAGTGTTTCATCGTCAATGTGTATGTCCAAGAAATACATTGAATCTGCAGTTGTGTATCGGATACTAATACTGGTCTCACAGGGAACGCTCAAAGCACAGACTGTAAGAATAGTCTCTATTCTTGTACTAAAGCGGCATTGTGCCTATATGTACTTAATTCCAATGCGATTTCTGTTTTTCATCGTCACTTTGAAGGTCCAAGGAATACATTGAACCAGCAGTGGTGTATCGGAAACTAATACTGGTCTCACAGGGAATGCTCAAAGCACCGACTGTAAGAAGAGTTTCTTTTCTTGTACTCAAGGCGGCATTGTGCCTTTTGTATTTAATTCCGATACGATTTCTGTGTTTAATCGTCAATGTGAAGGTCCAAGGAATACATTGAAACTACAGTGGTGTATCGGAAACTAATACTGGTCTCACAGGGAATGCTCAAAGCACCAAACATATGGAAAGTCTCTATTCTTGTACTTAAGGCGGCATTGTGCCTTTTGTATTTAATTCCAATGCGATTTCTGTGTTTCTTCGTCAATTTGAAGGTCCAAGGAATACATTGAATCTGCAGTGGTGTCTCGGAAACTAATACTGGTCTCACAGGGAATGCTCAAAGCACCGACTGTAAGTAGAGTCTCTATTCTTGTACTTAAGGCGGCATTGTGCCTTTTGTATTTAATTCCGATGCGATTTCTGTGTTTCATCGTCAATGTGAAGGTCCAAGGAATACATTGAACCTGCAGTGGTGTATCGGAAACTAATACTAGTCTCACAGGGAATGCTCAAACACCGTCTGTAAGAAGAGTGTCTATTCTTGTACTTAAGGCGGCATTGTGCTTTTGTATTTAATTCCGTTGGCATTTCTGTGTTTCATCGTCAATGTGAAGGTCCGAGGAATGCACTGAACTTGCAGTGGTGTATCGGAAACTAATACTGGTCTCACAGGGAATGCTCAAAGCACCGACTGTAAGAAGAGTCTCTATTCTTGTACTTAAGGCGGCATTGTTCTTTTTGTATTTAATTCCGATGTGATTTCTGTGTTTAATCGTCAATGTGAAGGTCCAAGGAATACATTGAACCTGCAGTGGTGTATCGGAAACAAATACTGGTCTCACAGGGAATGCTCAAAGCACCGACCTAAAGAATAGTCTCTGTTCTTGTACTTAAGGCGGCATTGTGCCTTTTGTATTTAATTCCGATGCGATTTCTGTGTTTCACCGTCAATTTAAAAGTTCAAGGAATACATTTAACCTGCAGTGGCGTATCAAAAACTAATACGGGTCGCACAGGAAAGGATCAAAACACAGACTCAAAGAAGTGTCACTGTTCTTGCACTTATGGCGGCATTGTGCCTTTTGTATTTAATTCCGCTGTAATTTCAGTGTTTCATCGTCAATGTGTATGTCCAAGGAATACATTGAACCTGCAGTGGTGTATCGGAAACTAATACTCGTCTCACAGGGAATGCTCAAAGCACCGACTGTAGGAAGAGGCTCTATTCTTGTACTTAAGGCGGCATTGTGGCTTTTGTATATAATTACGATGCAATTTCTGTGTGTGATCGTCAATGTGAAGGTCCAAGGAATACATTGAGCCTCCAGTGGTGTATCGGAAACTAATACTGGTCTCACAGGGAATGCTCAAAGCACCGACTGTAAGAAGAGTCTCTATTCTTGTACTTAAGGCAGCATTGTGCCTTTTGTATTTAATTCCGATGCGATTTCTGTGTTTAATCGTCAATGTGAAGGTCCAAGGAATACATAGAACCTGCAGTGGTGTATCGGAAACTAATACTGGTCTCACAGGGAATGCTCAAAAGCACCGACTGTAAATAGAGTCTGTATTCTTGTACTTAAGGCGGCATTGTGCCTTTTGTGTTTAATTCCGATGCGATTTCTGTCTTTCATCGTCAATGTGAAGGTCCAAGGAATACATTGAACTTGCAGTGGTGTATCGGAAACTAATACTGGTCTCACAGGGAATGCTCAAAGCACTGACAGTAAGAAGAGTGTCTATTGTTGTACATAGAGCGGCATTGTGCCTTTTGTATTTAATTCCGATGCGATTTCTGTGTTTCATCGTCAATGTGAAGGTCCAAGGAATACACTGAACCTGCATTGGCGTATCGCAAACTAATACTGGTCTCACAAGGAATGCTTAAAGCACCGACTGTAAGAAGAGTCTCTATTCTTGTACTTAAGGTGGCATTGTGCCTTTTGTATTTAATTCCGATGTGATTTCTGTGTCTAATCGTCAATGTGAATGTCCAAGGAATACATTGAACCTCCAGTGGTGTATCGGAAACTAATTCTGGTCTCACAGATAATGCTCAAAGCACCGACAGTAAGAAGAGACTCTATTCTTGCACTTAAGGCGGCATTGTGGCTTTTGTATTTAATTCCGATGCAATTTCTGTGTTTCATCGTCAATGTGAAGGTCCAAGGAATACATAGAACCTGCAGTGGTGTATCGGAAACTAATACTGGTCTCACAGGGAATGCTCAAAAGCACCGACTGTAAGTAGAGTCTCTATTCTTGTACTTAAGGCGGCATTGTGCCTTTTGTATTTAATTCCGATGCGATTTCTGTGTTTCATCGTCAATGTGAAGGTCCAAGGAATACATTGAACCTGCAGTGGTGTATCGGAAACTAATACTGGTCTCACAGGGAATGCTCAAAGCACCGACTGTAAATAGAGTCTGTATTCTTGTACTTAAGGCGGCATTGTGCCTTTTGTATATAATTACGATGCAATTTCTGTGTGTGATCGTCAATGTGAAGGTCCAAGGAATACATTGAGCCTCCAGTGGTGTATCGGAAACTAATACTGGTCTCACAGGGAATGCTCAAAGCACCGACTGTAAGAAGAGTCTCTATTCTTGTACTTAAGGTGGCATTGTGCCTTTTGTATTTAATTCCGATGTGATTTCTGTGTCTAATCGTCAATGTGAATGTCCAAGGAATACATAGAACCTCCAGTGGTGTATCGGAAACTAATACTGGTCTCACAGGGAATGCTCAAAGCACCGACTGTAAATAGAGTCTGTATTCTTGTACTTAAGGCGGCATTGTGCCTTTTGTATATAATTACGATGCAATTTCTGTGTGTGATCGTCAATGTGAAGGTCCAAGGAATACATTGAGCCTCCAGTGGTGTATCGGAAACTAATACTGGTCTCACAGGGAATGCTCAAAGCACCGACTGTAAGAAGAGTCTCTATTCTTGTACTTAAGGCAGCATTGTGCCTTTTGTATTTAATTCCGATGCGATTCCTGTGTTTAATCGTCAATGTGAAGGTCCAAGGAATACATAGAACCTGCAGTGGTGTATCGGAAACTAATACTGGTCTCACAGGGAATGCTCAAAAGCACCGACTGTAAGTAGAGTCTCTATTCTTGTACTTAAGGCGGCATTGTGCCTTTTGTATTTAATTCCGATGCGATTTCTGTGTTTCATCGTCAATGTGAAGGTCCAAGGAATACATTGAACCTGCAGTGGTGTATCGGAAACTAATACTAGTCTCACAGGGAATGCTCAAACACCGTCTGTAAGAAGAGTGTCTATTCTTGTACTTAAGGCGGCATTGTGCTTTTGTATTTAATTCCGTTGGCATTTCTGTGTTTCATCGTCAATGTGAAGGTCCGAGGAATGCACTGAACCTGCAGTGGTGTATCGGAAACTAATACTGGTCTCACAGGGAATGCTCAAAGCACCGACTGTAAGAATAGTCTCTGTTCTTGTACTTAAGGCAGCATTGTGCCTTTTGTATTTAATTCCGATGCTATTTCTGTGTTTCACCGTCAATTTAAAAGTCCAAGGAATACATTTAACATGCAGTGGCGTATCAAAAACTAATACGGGTCGCACAGGAAAGGATCAAAACACAGACTCAAAGAAGTCTCACTGTTCTTGCACATATGGCGGCATTGTGCCTTTTGTATTTAATTCCGCTGTAATTTCAGTGTTTCATCGTCAATGTGTATGTCCAAGGAATACATTGAACCTGCAGTGGTGTATCGGAAACTAATACTGGTCTCACAGGGAATGCTCAAAGCACCGACTGTAGGAAGAGGCTCTATTCTTGTACATAAGGCGGCATTGTGGCTTTTGTATATAATTACGATGCAATTTCTGTGTGTGATCGTCAATGTGAAGGTCCAAGGAATACATTGAGCCTCCAGTGGTGTATCGGAAACTAATACTGGTCTCACAGGGAATGCTCAAAAGCACCGACTGTAAATAGAGTCTGTATTCTTGTACTTAAGGCGAAATTGTGCCTTTTGTGTTTAATTCCGATGCGATTTCTGTCTTTCATCGTCAATGTGAAGGTCCAAGGAATACATTGAACTTGCAGTGGTGTATCGGAAACTAATACTGGTCTCACAGGGAATGCTCAAAGCACTGACAGTAAGAAGAGTGTCTATTGTTGTACATAGAGCGGCATTGTGCCTTTTGTATTTAATTCCGATGCGATTTCTGTGTTTCATCGTCAATGTGAAGGTCCAAGGAATACACTGAACCTGCATTGGCGTATCGCAAACTAATACTGGTCTCACAAGGAATGCTTAAAGCACCGACTGTAAGAAGAGTCTCTATTCTTGTACTTAAGGTGGCATTGTGCATTTTGTATTTAATTCCGATGTGATTTCTGTGTTTAATCGTCAATGTGAATGTCCAAGGAATACATTGAACCTCCAGTGGTGTATCGGAAACTAATTCTGGTCTCACAGATAATGCTCAAAGCACCGACAGTGAGAAGAGACTCTATTCTTGCACTTAAGGCGGCATTGTGGCTTTTGTATTTAATTCCGATGCAATTTCTGTGTTTCATCGTCAATGTCAAGGTCCAAGGAATACATTGAACCTGCTGTGGTGTATCGGAAACTAATACTTCTCTTACTGGGAATGCTAAAAGCACCGACTGTTAGAAGAGTCTCTATTCTTGTACTTAAGGCATCATTGTGCCTTTTTTTTTTTTAATTCCAATGTAATTTCGGAGTTTCATCGTCAATGTGAATGTCCAAGGAATACATTGAACCTCCAGTGGTGTATCGGAAACTAATACTGGTCTCACAGGGAATGCTCAAAGCACCGACTGTAAGAAGAGTCTCTATTCTTGTACTTAAGGCGGGATTGTGCATTTTGTATTTAATTTAGATGCGATTTCTGTGTTTAATCGTCAATGTGAAGGTCCAAGGAATACATTGAACCTGCAGAGGTGTATCGGAAACTAATACTGGTCTCACAGGGAGAGCTCAAAGCACCCACTGTAAGAAGAGTCTCTATTCTTATACTTAAGGCGGCATTGTGCCTTTTGTATTTAATTCCGTTGCAAATTCTGTGTATCATCGTCAATTTGAAGGTCCAAGGAATACATTGAACCTGCAGTGTCGTATCGAAAACTAATACGGGTCGCACAGGAAATGATCAAAACACAGACTCTAAGAAGTCTCATTCTTCTTGCACTTATGGCGGCATTGTGCCTTTTGTACATAGTTCCGATGTAATTTCAGTCTTTCATCGTCAATGTGTATGTCCAAGGAATACATTGAACCTGCAGTGGTGTATCGGAACCTAATACTGGTCTCACAGGGAATGCTCAAAGCACCGACGGTAAGAAGTGCCACTATTCTTGTACATAAGGCGGCATTGTGCCTTTGGTATTTAATTCCGATGCGATTTCTGTGTTTCATCGTCAATGTGAAGGTCCAAGGAATACACTGAACCTGCATTGGCGTATCGCAAACTAATACTGGTCTCACAAGGAATGCTTAAAGCACCGACTGTAAGAAGAGTCTCTATTCTTGTACTTAAGGTGGCATTGTGCCTTTTGTATTTAATTCCGATGTGATTTCTGTGTTTAATCGTCAATGTGAATGTCCAAGGAATACATTGAACCTCCAGTGGTGTATCGGAAACTAATTCTGGTCTCACAGATAATGCTCAAAGCACCGACAGTAAGAAGAGACTCTATTCTTGCACTTAAGGCGGCATTGTGGCTTTTGTATTTAATTCCGATGCAATTTCTGTGTTTCATCGTCAATGTCAAGGTCCAAGGAATACATTGAACCTGCTGTGGTGTATCGGAAACTAATACTTCTCTTACTGGGAATGCTAAAAGCACCGACTGTTAGAAGAGTCTCTATTCTTGTACTTAAGGCATCATTGTGCCTTTTGTATTTAATTCCAATGTAATTTCGGAGTTTCATCGTCAATGTGAATGTCCAAGGAATACATTGAACCTCCAGTGGTGTATCGGAAACTAATACTGGTCTCACAGGGAATGCTCAAAGCACCGACTGTAAGAAGAGTCTCTATTCTTGTACTTAAGGCGGGATTGTGCATTTTGTAATTAATTCCGATGCGATTTCTGTGTTTAATCGTCAATGTGAAGGTCCAAGGAATACATTGAACCTGCAGAGGTGTATCGGAAACTAATACTGGTCTCACAGGGAGAGCTCAAAGCACCCACTGTAAGAAGAGTCTCTATTCTTATACTTAAGGCGGCATTGTGCCTTTTGTATTTAATTCCGTTGCGAATTCTGTGTATCATCGTCAATTTGAAGGTCCAAGGAATACATTGAACCTGCAGTGTCGTATCGAAAACTAATACGGGTCGCACAGGAAATGATCAAAACACAGACTCTAAGAAGTCTCATTCTTCTTGCACTTATGGCGGCATTGTGCCTTTTGTACATAGTTCCGATGTAATTTCAGTCTTTCATCGTCAATGTGTATGTCCAAGGAATACATTGAACCTGCAGTGGTGTATCGGAACCTAATACTGGTCTCACAGGGAATGCTCAAAGCACCGACGGTAAGAAGTGCCACTATTCTTGTACATAAGGCGGCATTGTGCCTTTGGTATTTAATTCCGATGCGATTTCTGTGTTTCATCGTCAATGTGAAGGTCCAAGGAATACATTGAACTTGCAGTGGTGTATCGGAAATTAATACTGGTCTCTCAGGAAATGCTCGAAGCACCGATTGTAAGATGAGTCTCTGTTCTTCTACTTAGGGCAGCATTGTGCCTTTTGTATTTAATTCCGATGTAATTGCAGTGTTTCATCGTCAATGTGTATGTCCAAGAAATACATTGAATCTGCAGTTGTGTATCGGATACTAATACTGGTCTCACAGGGAACGCTCAAAGCACAGACTGTAAGAATAGTCTCTATTCTTGTACTAAAGCGGCATTGTGCCTATATGTACTTAATTCCAATGCGATTTCTGTTTTCCATCGTCACTTTGAAGGTCCAAGGAATACATTGAACCAGCAGTGGTGTATCGGAAACTAATACTGGTCTCACAGGGAATGCTCAAAGCACCGACTGTAAGAAGAGTTTCTATTCTTGTACTCAAGGCGGCATTGTGCCTTTTGTATTTAATTCCGATACGATTTCTGTGTTTAATCGTCAATGTGAAGGTCCAAGGAGTACATTGAAACTACAGTGGTGTATCGGAAACTAATACTGTTCTCACAGGGAATGCTCAAAGCACCGACCATATGGAGAGTCTCTATTCTTGTACTTAAGGCGGCATTGTGCCTTTTGTATTTGATTCCGATGCGATTTCTGTGTTTAATCGTCAATGTGAAGGTCCTAGGAATTCATTGATCCTGCAGTGGCGTATGGGAAACTAGTACGGATCGCACAGAAAAATATCAAAGCACAGTCTCTAAGAAGTCTCACTCTTCTTGCACTTATGGCGGCATTGTGCATTTTGTATTTAATTCCGATTTAATATCAGTGTTTCATCGTCAATGTGTATGTCCAAGGAATACATCGATCCTGCAGTGGTGTATCGGAAACTAACACTTGTCACACAGGGAATGCTCAAAGCACCGACAGTAAGAAGAGTCTCTATTCATCTACTTAAGGCGGCATTGTGCCTTTTGTATTTAATTCCGATGCAATTTCTGTGTTTAATCGTCAATGTGAAGGTCCAAGGAATACATTGAACCTGCAGAGGTGTATCGGAACCTAATACTGGTCTCACAGGGAAAGCTCAAAGCACCGACTGTAAGAAGAGTCTCTATTCTTGTACTTAAGGCGGCATTGTGCCTTTTGTATTTAATTCCGTTGCGAATTCTGTGTATCATCGTCAATTTGAAGGTCCAAGGAATACATTGAACCTGCAGTGGCGTGTCGAAAACTAATACGGGTCGCACAGAAAAGGATCAAAACACAGACTCTAAGAAGACTCTCTCTTCTTGCACTTATGGCGGCATTGTGCCTATTGTATATAATTCCGATCTAATTTCAGTGCTTCATCGTCAATGTGTATGTCCAAGGAATACATTGAACCTGCAGTGGTGTATCGGAAACTAATACTGGTCTCACAGGAAATGCTCAAAGCACCGACGGTAAGAAGAGCCTCAATTCTAGAACATAAGGCTGCATTGTGCCTTTGGTATTTACTTCCGATGCGATTTCTGTGTTTCATCGTCAATGTGAAGATCCAAGGAATACATTGAACCTGCAGTGGTGTATCGGAAATTAATACTGGTCTCTCAGGGAATGTTCGAAGCACCGATTGTAAGATGAGTCTCCATTCTTGTACTTAGGGCGGCATTGTGCCTTTTGTATGTAATTCCGATGCGATTTCTGTGTTTCATCGTCAATGTGAAGGACCATGGAATACATTTAACCTGCTGTGGTATATCGGAAACTAATACTGGTCTTACAGGAAAGGATCAAAGCACAGACTCTAAGAAGTCTCATTCTTTTGTAGTTAAGGCGTCATTGTGCCCTTTGTATTTAATTCCGATGTAATTTCAGTGTTTCATCGTCAATGTGTATGTCCAAGGAATACATTGAACCTGCAGTGGTGTATCGGATACTATTACTGGTCTCACAGGGATTGCTCAAAGCACCGACTGTAAGAAAAGTCTCTATTCTTGCACTTCAGGCGGCATTGTGCCTTTTGTATTTAATTCCGATGTGATTTCTGTGTTTAATCGTCACTGTGAATGTCCAAGGAATACATTGAACCTCCAGTGGCGTATCGGAAACTAATATTGGTCTCACAGGGAATGCTCAAAGCACCGACTGTAAGAAGAGTCAATATTCTTGTTCTTAAGGCGCCATTGTGCCTTTTGTATTTAATTCCGATGCGATTTCTGTGTTTAACCGTCAATGTGAAGGTCCAAGGAATACATTGAACCTGCAGTGGTGTATCGGAAACTAATACTGGTCTCACAGGGTATGCTCAAAGCACCCACTGTAAGAAGAGTCTCTATTCTTGTACTTAAGGCGGCATTGTGCCTTTTGTATTTAATTCCGATGCGATTTCTGTGTATCATCGTCAATGTGAAGGTCCAAGGAATACATTGAACCTGCAGTGGCGTATCGGAAACTAATACAGGTCGCACAGGAAAGGATCAAAACACAGACTCTAAGAAGTCCCACTCATCTTGCACTTATGGCGGCATTGTGCCTTTTGTATTTAATTCCGATGTGATTTCAGTGTTTCATCGTCAATTTGTATGTCCGAGGAATACATTGATCCTGCAGTGGTGTATCGGAAACTAATACTGGTCTCACAGGGAATGCTCAAAGCACCAACTGTAAGAAAAGTCTCTATTCTTGGTCTTCAGGCGGCATTGTGCCTTTTGTATATAATTCCGATGCCATTTCTGTGTTTCATCGTCAATGTGAAGGGCCAAGGAATAAACTGAACCTGCAGTGGTGTATCGGAATCTAATACTGGTCTCACAGGGAATGCTCAAAGCACCGACTGTAAGTAGAGTCTCTATTCTTGTACTTAAGGCGGCATTGTGCCTTTTGTATTTAATTCCGATGCGATTTCTGTGTTTCATCGTCAATGTGATGGTCCAAGGAATACATTGAACCTGCAGTGGTGTATCGGAAACTAATACTAGTCTCACAGGGAATGCTCAAACACCGTCTGTAAGAAGAGTGTCTATTCTTGTACTTAAGGCGGCATTGTGCCTTTTGTACTTAATTCCGTTGCCATTTCTGTGTTTCATTGTCAATGTGAAGGTCCAAGGAATGCACTGAACCTGCAGTGGTGTATCGGAAAGTAATACTTGTCTCACAGGGTATGCTCAAGGCACCGACTGTAAGAAGAGTCTCTATTCTTGTACTTAAGGCGGCATTGTGCATTTTGTATTTAATTCCGATGCGATTTCTGTGTTTAATTGTCAATGTGAAGGTCCAAGGAATACATTGAATCTGCAGTGGTGTATCGGAAACTAATACTGGTCTCACAGAGATTGCTCAAAGCACCGACTGTAAGTAGAGTCTGTATTCTTGTACTAAAGGCGGCATTGTGCTTTTTGTGTTTAATTCCGATGCGATTTCTGTCTTTCATCGTCAATGTGAACGTCCAAGGAATACATTGAACTTGCAGTGGTGTATCGGAAACTAATACTGGTCTCACAGGGAATGCTCAAAGCACTGACTGTAAGAAGAGTGTCTATTCCTGTACTTAAGGCGGAATTGTGCATTTTGTATTTAATTCCGATGCGATTTCTGTGTTTAATCGTCAATGTGAAGGTCCAAGGAATACATTGATCCTGCAGTGGCGTATCGGAAACTAGTAAGGGTCGCACAGTAAAATATTAAAACACAGTCTCTAAGAAATCTCACTCTTCTTGCACTTATGGGGGCATTGTGCCTTTTGTATTTAATTCCGATGTAATTTCAGTGTTTCATCGACAATGTGTATGTCCAAGGAATACATTGAACCTGCGGTGGTGTATCTGAAACTAATACTGGTCACACAGGGAGAGCTCAAACACCGAGTGTCTATTCTTGTACTTAAGGCGGCATTGTGCCCTTTGTATTTAATTGCGATGTCATTTCTGTGTTTCATCGTCAATGTGAAAGTCCAAGGAACACACTGAACCTGCAGTGGTGTATCGGAAACTAATACTGGTCCCACAGGGAATGCTCAAAGCACTGACTGTAAGAAGAGTGTCTATTCCTGTACTTAATGCGGCATGTGCCTTTTGTATTTAATTCCGATGCGATTTCTGTGTTTAATCGTCAATGTGAAGGTCCAAGGAATACATTGAACCTGCAGTGGTGTATCGGAAACTAATACTGGTCTCACAGGGAAAGATCAAAACACCGACTGTAAGAAGAGTCTCTATTCGTGTACTTAAGGCGGCTTTGTGCCTTTTGTATTTAATACCGTTGCGTACCCTGTGTATCAATGTCAATTTGAAGGTCCAAGGAATACATTGAACCTGCAGTGGTGTATCGGAAACTAATACTGGTCTCACAGGGAATGCTCAAAGCACCGACTGTAAGAAGAGTCTCTATTCTTGTACTTAAGGCGGCATTGTGGCTTTTGTATATAATTACGATGCAATTTCTGTGTGTCATCGTGAATGTGAAGGTCCAAGGAATACATTGAACCGCCAGCGGTGTATCGGAAAATAATACTGGTCTCACAGGGAATGCTGAAAGCACCGACTGTAAGAAGAGTCTCTATTCTTGTTCTTAAGGCGGCATTGTGGCTTTTGTATTTAATTCCGATGCGATTTCTGTGTTTAATAGTCAATGTGAAGGTCCAAGGAATCCATTGAACCTGCAGTGGTGTATCGGAAACTAATACTGGTCTCACAGGGAATGCTCAAAGCACCGACTGTAAGTAGAGTCTGTATGGCGGCATTGTGCATTTTGTGTTTAATTCCGATGCGATTTCTGACTTTCATCGTCAATGTGAACGTCCAAGGAATACATTGAACATGCAGTGGTGTATCGGAAACTAATACTGGTCTCACAGGGAATGCTCAAAGCACTGACTGTAAGAAGAGTGTCTATTCCTGTACTTAATGCGGAATTGTGCCTTTTGTATTTCATTCCGATGCCATTTCTCTGTTTCATCGTCAATGTGTATCTCCAAGGAATACATTGAACCTGCAGTGGTGTATCGGAAACTAATACTGGTCTCACAGGGAATGCTCAAAGCACTGACAGTAAGAAGAGTCTCTATTCTTGTACATTAGGCATCGTTGTGCCTTTTGTATTTAATTCCGATGTAATTTCAGTGTTTCATCGTCAATGTGAATGTCCAAGGAATACATTGAACCTGCAGTGGTGTATCGGAAACTAATACTGGTCTCACAGGGAATACTCAAAGCACCGACTGTAAGTAGAGTCTGTAAGGCGGCATTGTGCCTTTTGTGTTTAATTCCGATGCCATTTCTCTGTTTCATCGTCAATGTGAAGGTCCAAGGAATACACTGAACCTGCAGTAGTGTATCGGAACCTAATACTTGTCTCACAGGGAATGCTCAAAGCACCGACTGTAAGGAGAGTCCCTATTCTTGTACTTAAGGCGGCATTGTGCCTTTTGTATTTAATTCCGATGTGATTTCTGTGTTTAATCGTCAATGTGAAGGTCCAAGGAATTCATTGAACCTGCAGTGGTGTATCGGAAACTAATACTGCTCTCACAGGGAATGCTCAAAACACCGACTGTAGGAAGAGCCTCTATTCTTGTACTTAAGGCGGTATTGTGCCTTTAGTATTTAATTCCGATGTGATTTCTGTGTTTCATCGTCAATTTGAATGTCCAAGGAATACTTTGAAGCCTGAGTGGCGTATCGAAAACTAATACGGGTCGCACAATAAAGGATCAAAACACAGACTCTAAGAAGTCTCACTCTTCTTGCACTTATGGCGGCATTTTGCCTTTTGTATTTAATTCCGATGTAGTTTCAGTGTTTCATCGTCAATGTGTATCTCCAAGGAATACATTGAACCTGCAGTGGTGTATCGGAAACTAATACTGGTCTCACAGGGAATGCTCAAAGCACTGACAGGAAGAAGAGTCTCTATTCTTGTACATTAGGCATCATTGTGCCTTTTGTATTTAATTCCGATGTAATTTCAGTGTTTCATCGTCAATGTCAATGTCCAAGGAATACATTGAACCTCCAGTGGTGTATCGGAAACTAATACTGGTCTCACAGTTAATGCTCAAAGCACCGACTGTAAGAAGAGTCTCTATTCTTGTAATTAAGGCGGCATTGTGCCTTTTGTATTTAATTCCGATGCGATTTCTGTGTTTAATCGTCAATGTGAAGGTCCGAGGAATACATTGAACCTGCAGTGGCGTATCAGAAACTAATACGGGTCGCACAGGAAAGGATCAATTCACAGACTCTAAGAAATCTCACTCTTCTTGCACTTATGGCGGCATTGTGCCTTTTGTATTTAATTCCGATGTAATTTTAGTGTTTCATAGTCAATGTGTATGTCCAAGGAATACATTGAACCTGCAGTGGTGTATCGGAAACTAATACTGGTCTCACAGGGAATACTCGAAACACCGACTGTGAGAAGAGGCTATATTCTTGTACTTAGGGCGGCATTGTGCCTTTTGTATTTAATTCCGATGCGATTTCTGTGTTTCATCGTCAATGTGAAGGTCCAAGGAATGCATTGAACCTGCAGTGGCGTATCGGAAACTAATACGGGTCGCACAGTAGAGGATCAAAACACAGACTCTAAGAAGTCTCACTCTTCTTGCACTTATGGCGGCATTGTGCCTTTTGTATTTAATTCTGATGTAATTTCAGTGTTTCATCGTCAATGTGAATGTCCAAGAAATACAGTGAACCTCCAGTGGCGTATCGGAAACTAATACTGATCACACAGGGAATGCTCAAAGCACCGAGTGTTTATTCTTGTACTTAAGGCGGCATTGTGCCCTTTGTATTTCATTCCAATGCGATTTCTGTGTTTCATCGTCAATGTGAAAGTCCAAGGAATACACTGAACTTGCATTGGTGTATCGGAAACTAATACTGGTCCCACAGGGAATGCTCAAAGCACCGACAGTAAGAAGAGTCTCTATTCTTGTACTTAAGGCGGCATTGTGCCTTTTGTATTTAATTCCGATGCGATTTCTGTGTTTAATCGTCAATGTGAAGGTCCAAGGAATACATTGATCCTGCAGAGGTGTATCGGAAACTAATACTGGTCTCACAGGGAAAGCTCAAAGCACCGACTGTAAGAAGAGTCTCTATTCTTGTACTTAAGGCGGCTTTGTGCCTTTTGTATTTAATTCCGTTGCAAATCCTGTGTATCATCGTCAATTTGAAGGTCCAAGGAATACATTGAACCTGCAGTGGTGTATCGGAAACTAATACTGGTCTCACAGGGATGCTCAAAGCACAGACAGTACGAAGAGCCGCTATTCTTGTACATAAGGCGGCATTGTGCCGTTGGTATTTAATTCCGATGCTATGTCTGTGTTTCATCGTCAATGTGAAGGTCCAAGGAATACATTGAACCTGCAGTGGTGTATCGGAAATTAATCCTGGTCTCACAGGGAATGCTCAAAGCACCGACTGTAAGTAGAGTCTGTAAGGCGGCATTGTGCCTTTTGTGTTTGATTCCGATGCGATTTCTGTCTTTCATCGTCAATGTGAACGTCCAAGGAATACATTGAACTTGCAGTGGTGTATCGGAAACTAATACTGGTCTCACAGGGAATGCTCAAAGCACTGACTGTAAGAAGAGTGTCTATTCCTGTACTTAATGCGGCATTGTGCCTTTTGTATTTAATTCCGATGTCATTTCTCTGTTTCATCGTCAATGTGAAGGTCCAAGGAATACACTGAACCTGCAGTGGTGTATCGGAAACTAATACTGGTCTCACAGGGAATGCTCAAAGCACCGACTGTACGAAGAGTCTCTATTCTCGTACTTAATGCGGCATTGTGCCTTTTGTATTTAATTCCGATGTAGTTTCAGTGTTTCATCGTCAATGTGTATCTCCAAGGAATACATTGAACCTGCAGTGGTGTATCGGAAACTAATACTGGTCTCACAGGGAATGCTCAAAGCACCGACAGTAAGAAGAGTCTCTATTCTTGTACATAAGGCATCATTGTGCCTTTTGTATTTAATTCCGATGTAATTTCAGTGTTTCATCGTCAATGTGAATGTCCAAGGAATACATTGAACCCCCAGTGGTGTATCGGTAACTAATACTGGTCTCACAGTTAATGCTCAAAGCACCGACTGTAAGAAGAGTCTCTATTCTTGTAATTAAGGCGGCATTGTGCCTTTTGTTTTTAATTCCGATGCGATTTCTGTGTTTAATCGTCAATGTGAAGGTCCAAGGAATACATTGAACCTGCAGTGGCGTATCAGAAACTAAAACGGGTCGCACAGGAAAGGATCAAATCACAGACTCTAAGAAATCTCACTCTTCTTGCACTTATGGCGGCATTGTGCCTTTTGTATTTAATTCCGATGTAATTTTAGTGTTTCATAGTCAATGTGTATGTCCAAGGAATACATTGAACCTGCAGTGGTGTATCGGAAACTAATACTGGTCTCACAGGGAATACTCGAAACACCGACTGTGAGAAGAGGCTATATTCTTGTACTTAGGTCGTAATTGTGCCTTTTGTATTTAATTCCGATGCGATTTCTGTGTTTCATCGTCAATGTGAAGGTCCAAGGAATGCATTGAACCTGCAGTGGCGTATTGGAAACTAATACGGGTCGCACAGGAGAGGATCAAAACACAGACTCTAAGAAGTCTCACTCGTCTTGCACTTATGGCGGCATTGTGCCTTTTGTATTTAATTCCGATGTAATTTCAGTGTTTCATAGTCAATGTGAATGTCCAAGAAATACAGTGAACCTCCAGTGGCGTAACGGAAACTAATACTGATCACACAGGGAATGCTCAAAGCACCGAGTGTTTATTCTTGTACTTAAGGCGGCATTGTGCCCTTTGTATTTCATTGCGATGCGAATTCTGTGTTCCATCGTCAATGTGAAAGTCCAAGGAATACACTGAACCTGCAGTGGTGTATCGAAAACTAATACTGGTCCCACAGGGAATGCTCAAAGCACCGACAGTAAGAAGAGTCTCTATTCTTGTACTTAAGCCGGCATTGTGCCTTTTGTATCTAATTCCGTTGCGAATTCTGTGTATCAGCGTCAATTTGAAGGTCCAAGGAATACATTGAACCTGCAGTGGCGTATCGAAAACTAATACGGGTCGCACAGGAAAGGATCAAAGACAGCCTCTAAGAAGTCTCACTCCTCTTGCACTTCTGGCGGCATTGTGCCTTTTGTATATAATTCCGATGTAATTTCAGTGTTTAATCGTCAATGTGAAGGTCCAAGGAATAAACTGAACCTGCAGACGTGTAGCGGAAACTAATACTGGTCTCACAGGGAATGCTCAAAGCAACGACTGTAAGAAGAGTCTCTATTCTTCTTCTTAAGGCGGCATTGTGCCTTTTGTATATAATTCCGATGCGAATTCTGTATTTAATCGTCAATGTGAAGGTCTAAGGAATACATTAAACCTGCAGTGGTGTATCGGAAACTAATACTGGTCTCACAGGGAATGCTCAAAGCACCGACTGTAAGAAGAGTCTCTATTCTTGTTCTTAAGGCGGCATTGTGCCTTTTGTATTTAATTCCGATGCGATTTCTGTGTATCATCGTCAATTTGAAAGTCCAAGGAATACATCGAACCTGCAGTGGCGTATCGAAAACTAATACAGGTCCACAGGAAAGATCAAAACACAGACTCTAAAAAGTCTCACTCTTCTTGCAGTTAATTCGGCATTGTGCCTTTTCTATTTAATTCCGATGTAATTTCATTGTTTCATCGTCAATGTGTATGTCCAAGGAATACATTGATCCCGCAGTGTTGTATCGGAAGCTAATACTGGTCTCACAGGGAATGCTCAAAGCACCGACTTAAGAAGAGGCTCTATTCTTGTACATAAGGCAGCAATGTGCCTTTTATATTTAATTCCGATGCGATTTCTGTGTTTCATCGTCAATGTGAAATCCAAGGAATACATTGAACCTGCAACGGTGTATCGGAAACTAATACTGGTCTCACAGGCTATGCTCGAAGCACCGACTGTAAGAAGAGTCTCTATTCTTGTACTTAAGGCCGCATTGTTCCTTTTGTATTTAATTCCGATGCGATTTCTGTGCTTCATCCTCTATGTGAAGGTCCAAGGAATACACTGAAATTGCAGTGGTGTATCGGAAACTAATACTGGTCTCACAGGGAATGCTCAAAGCCCCGACTGTAACAAGGGTGTCTATTCTTGTACTTATGGCGGCATTGTGCCTTTTGTATTTAATTCCGATTTAATCTCAGTGTTTAATCGTAAATGTGAAGGTCCAAGGAATACACTGAACCTGCACTAAGGTATTGGAAACTAATACTGGTCTCACAGGGAATGCTCAAAGCACCGACTGTAAGAAGAGTCTCTATATTTGTACTTAAGGCGGCATTGTGCCTTTTGTATTTAATGCTGATGTAATTTCTGTGTTTCATCGTCAATGTGTATGTCCAAGGAATACATTTGACCTGCAGTGGTGTATCATAAACTAATACTGGTCTCACAGGGAATGCTCAAAGCACCGACTGTAAGAAGAGTCTCTATTCTTGTACATAAGGCGGCATTGTGCCTTTTGTATTAAATTCCGATGAGTTTTTGGTGTTTCATCGTCAATGTGAAGGTCCAAGGAATACACTGAACATGCAGTGGTGATTCGGAAACTAATACTGGTCTCACAGTTAATGCTCAAATCACCGACTGTAAGAACAGTCTCTATTCTTGTACTTAAGTCGGCATTGTGCCTTTTGTATTTAATTCCGATTTGATTTCTGTGTTTCATCGTCGATGTGAAGGTCGAAGGAATACATTGAACCAGGTGTGATGTATCGGAGAACTAATACTGGTCTCACTTGAGAGCGTCAAAGCACATACTCTAAGAAGTCTCACTTTTCTTGCACTTAAGGCGGAATTGTGCCTTTTTTATGTAATTCCTATGTAATTTCAGTGTTTCATCGTCAATGTGTATGACCAAGGAAAACACTGAACCTGCAGTGCTGTATCGGAAACTAATACTGATCACACAGGGAATGCTCAAAGCACCGAGTGTTTATTCTTGTACTTAAGGCGGCATTGTGCGCTTTGTATTTAATTCCGATGCAATTTCTGTGTTTCATCGTCAATGTGAAAGTCCAAGGAATACACTGAACCTTCAGTGGTGTATCGGAAACTTTTTACTGGTCCCACAGGGAATGCTCAAAGCACCGACAGTAAGATGAGTCTCTATTCCTGTACTTAAGGCGGCATTGTGACTTTTGTATTTAATTCCGTTGCGAATTCTGTGTATCATCGTCAATTTGAAGGTCCAAGGAATACACTGAACCTGCAGTGGCGTATCGAAAACTAATACGGGTCGCACAGGAAAGGATCAAACACAGTTTCTAAGAAGTCTCACTCTTCTTGCACTTATGGCGGTATTGTGGCCCTTGTATATAATTCCGATGTAATTTCAGTGTTTCATCGTCAATGTGAAGGTCCAACGAATAAACTGAACCTGCAGACGTGTAGCGGAAACTAATACTGGTCTCACAGGGAATGCTCAAAGCACCGACTGTAAGACGAGTCTCTATTCTTGTTCTTAATTCGGCATTGTGCCATTTGTATTTCATTCCGATGCGATTTCTGTGTTTAATCGTCAATGTGAAGGTCCAAACAATACATTGAACCTGCAAGGGAGTATCGGAAACTAATACTGGTCTCACAGGGAATGCTCAAAGCACCGACTGTAAGAATAGTCTCAATTCTTGTACTTAAGGCGGCATTGTGCCTTTTGTATTTAATTCCGATGCGATTTCTGTGTATCATCGTCAATTTGAAGGTCCAAGGAATACATCGAACCTGCAGTGGCGTATCGAAATCTAATACAGGTCCACAGGAAAGGATCAAAATACAGACTCTAAGAAGTCTCACTCTTCTTGCACTTATTGCGGCATTGTGCCCTTTGTATTTAATTCCGATGTGATTTCAGTGTTTCATCGTCAATGTGTATGTCCGAGGAATACATTGAACCTGCAGTGGTGTGTCGGAAACTAATACTGGTCCCACAGGGAATGCTCAAAACACCGACTGTAAGAAAAGTCTCTATTCTTGTACTTCAGGCGGGATTGTGGCTTTTGTATTTAATTCCGATGCCATTTCTGTGTTTCATCGTCAATTGGAAGGTCCAAGGAATACATTGAACCTGCAGTGGTGTATCGGAAACTAATACTAGTCTCACAGGCAATGTTCAAAGCACCGACTGTGAGAAGAGTCTCTACTCTTGTACTTCTGGCGGCATTGTGCCTTTTGTATTTAATTCCGATGCGATTTCTGTGTTTCTTCGTCAATGTGAAGGTGCAAGGAACACATTGAACCTACAGTGGTGTATCGGAAACTAATACAGGTCGCACAGGAAAGGATCAAAGCACAGTCTCTAAGAAGTCTCACTCTTCTTGCACTTAAGGCGGCATTGTGCCTTTTGTATTTAATTCCGATGTAATTTCAGTGTTTCATCGTCAATGTGTATGTCCAAGGAATACATTGAACCTGCAGTGTTGTATCGGAAGCTAATACTGGTCTCACAGGGAATGCTCAAAGCACCGACTTAAGAAGAGTCTGTATTCTTGTACATAAGGCGGCATTGTGCCTTTTGTATTTAATTCCGATGCGATTTCTGTGTTTCATCGTCAATGTGAAATCCAAGGAATATATTGAACCTGCAATGGTGTATCGGAAACTAATACTGGTCTCACAGGCTATGCTCGAAGCACCAACTGTAAGAAGAGTCTCTATTCTTGTACTTTAGGCGGCATTGTTCCTTTTGTATTTCATTCCGATGCGATTTCTGTGCTTCATCCTCAATGTGAAGGTCCAAGGAATACAATGAAATTGCAGTGGTGTTTCGGAAACTTATACTGGTCTCACAGGGAATGCTCAAAGCCCCGACTGTAAGAAGGGTCTCTATTCTTGTACTTATGGCGGCATTGTGCCTTTTGTATTTAATTCCGATGCGATTTCTGTGTTACATCGTCAATGTGTATGTCCAAGGAATGCATTGAACCTGCGGTGGTGTATCGGAAACTAATACTGGTCTCACCGGGAAAGCTCAAAGCACCGACTGTAAGAAGAGTCTCTATTCTTGCACTTATGGCGGCATTGTGCCTTTTGTATTTAATTCCGATGTAATTTCTGTGTTTCATCGTCAATGTGTATGTCTAAGGAATTCATTGAACCTGCAGTGGTGTATCGGAAACTAATACTGGTCTCACAGGGAATGCTCAAAGCACCGACTGTGAGAAGAGTCTCTATTCTTGTACTCATTGCGGCATTGTGCATTTTGTATTTAGTTCCAATGCGATTTCTGTGTTTCATCGTCAATGCGAAGGTCCAAGGAATACATTGAACCTGCAGTGGTGTATCGGAAACTAATACTAGTCTCACAGGAAAGGATCAAAGCACAGACTCTAACAAGTCTCACTCATCTTTCAGTTAAGGCGGCATTGTTCCTTTTGTATTTAATTCCGATGTAATTTCAGTGTTTCATCGTCAAGGAGTATGTCCACGGAATACATAGAACCTGGAGTGGTGTATCGGAAACTAATACTGGTCTCACAGGGAATGCTCAAAGCACCGACTGTAAGAAGAGTCTCTATTCTTGTACGTAAGGCGGCATTGTGAGTTTTGTATTTAATTCCGATGCGATTTCTGTGTTTTATCGTCAATGTTTATGTCCAAGGAATACATTGAACCTGCAGTGATGTATCAGAAACTAATACTGGTCTCAAAGGGAATGCTCAAAGCACCGACTGTAAGAAGAGGCTCTATTCTTGTACTTAAGGCGGCATTGTGCCTTTTGTTTTTAATTCCGATGCGATTTCTGAATTTCATCGTCAATGTGAAGGTACAAGGAATACATTGTACCTGCAGTGGTGTATCGGAAACTAATACTGGCCTCACAGGGAATGCTCAAAGCACCGACTGTAAGAGGAGTCTCTATTCTTGCACTTATGGCGGCATTGTGCCATTTGTATTTATTTCCGATGTAATTTCAGTGTTTCATCATCAATGGTTATGTCTAAGGAATACATTGAACATGCAGTGGTGTATCGGAAACTAATACTGGTCTCACAGGGAATGCTCAAAGCACCGACTGTAAGAAGAGTCTCTATTCTTGTACTTATTGCGGCATTGTGCATTTTGTATTTAGTTCCGATGCGATTTCCGAGTTTCATCGTCAATGCGAAGGTCCAAGGAATACATTGAACCTGCAGTGGTGTATCGGAAACTAATACTGGACTAACAGGAAAGGATCAAAGCACAGACTCTAAGAAGTCTTACTCATCTTGCCGTTAAGGCGGCATTGTACCTTTTGTATTTAATTCCGATGTTATTTCAGTGTTTTTTCGTCAATGAGTATGTCCAAGGAATACATAGAACCTGGAGTGGTGTATCGGAAACTAATACTGGTCTCACAGGGAGAGCTGAAAGCACCGACTGTAAGAAGAGTCTCTATTCTTGCACTTATGGCGGCATTGTGCCTTTTGTATTTAATTCCGATGTAATTTCAGTGTTTCATCGTCAATGTGTAAGTCTAAGGAATTCATTGAACCTGCAGTGGTGTATCGGAAACTAATACTTGTCTCACAGGCAATGCTCAAAGCACCGACTGTAAGAAGAGTCTCTATTCTTGTACTTATTGCGGCATTGTGCATTTTGTATTTAGTTCCGATGCGATTTCTGTGTTTCATCGTCAATCTGTATGTCCAAGGAATACATTGAACCTGGAGTGGTGTATCGGAAACTAATACTGGTTTCACAGGGAATGCTCAAAGCACCGCCTGTAAGAAGAGTCTCTATTCTTGTACGTAAATCGAGGTTGGGCCATTTGTATTTAATGCCGATGCGATTTCTGTGTTTCATCGTCAATGTGAAGGTCCATGAAATACATTGTACCTGCTGTGGTGCATCGGAAACTAATACTGGTCTCACAGGGAATGCTCAAAGCACCGACTGGAAGAAGAGTCTCCATTCTTGCACTTATGGCTGCATTTTGCCTTTTGTATTTAATACCGATGTAATTTCAGTGTTTCATCGTCAATGTGTATGTCTAAGGAATACATTGAACCTGCAGTGGCATATCGGAAACTAATACTGGTCCCACAGGGAATGCTCAAAGCACAAACTGTAAGAAGAATCTCTATTCTTGTACTTATTGCGGCATTGTGCTTTTGTATTTAGTTCCGATGCGATTTCTGTGTTTCATCGTCTATGCGAAGCTCCAAGGAATACATTGAACCTGCAGTGGTGTATCGGAAACTAATACTGGTCTCACAGGGAAGGATCAAAGCACAGACTCTAAGAAGTCTCACTCTTCTTGCAGTTAAGGCGGCATTGTTCCTTTAGTGGTGTCACCGCCAGACACCACACTTGCTAGGTGGTAGTTTAAATCGGCCGCGGTCCATTTAGTACATGTCGGACCCGCGTGTCGCCGCTGTGTGATCACAGACCTAGCGCCACAACAAGGCAGGTCTCGTGTTACGAACAAGAACTCGCCCCAGTTGGACGGACGACCTAGCTAGCGACTAGATGTACGAAGCCTTTCACTCTCATTAGCCGAGAGACAGAATAGCCTTCAGCTAAGTTAATGGCTACGAACAAGCAAGGCGCCATTAGCCTTACAGTGATTGTAATTAAAGTCTCCTGTGTATCGTCAAGAGCGATGTACCACAATGATTGATTAAAGATAAGTATTAATCCAGCTACGTACTTTTCTTCATAGCATTAATTACGTAGCCTGTTCCAGTACTTGACGCCCGTCGGCGTGGGTGTATCCGCGTGCCTTTCTTTCGGCTACCCGTCACTGAGGACTGGCTGCTTTGACAGTCCACTTTACCTTTCGTATTTAATTCCGATGTAATTTCAGTGTTTCATCGTCAATGAGTATGTCCAAGGAATACATTGAACCTGGAGTGGTGTATCGGAAACTAATACTGGTCTCACTGGAAAGGATCAAAGCACAGACACTAAGAAGTCTCACTCACCTTGCAGTTATATTGGCATTGTTCCTTTTCTATTTAATTCCGATGTAATTTCAGTGTTTCATCGTCAATGAGTATGTCCATGGAATACATTGAACCTGGAATGGTGTATCGGAAACAAATACTGGTCTCACAGGGAATGCTCAAAGCACCGACTGTAAGAAGAGTCTCTTTTCTTGTACTCATTGCGGCATTGTGCATTTTGTATTTAGTTCCGATGCGATTTCTGTGTTTCATCGTCAATGCGAAGGTCCAAGGAATACATTGAACCTGCAGTGGTGTATCGGAAACTAATACTAGTCACACAGGAAAGGATCAAAGCACAGACTCTAACAAGTCTCACTCATCTTGCAGTTAAGGCGGCATTGTTCCTTTTGTATTTAATTCCGATGTAATTTCAGTGTTTCATCGTCAAGGAGTATGTCCACGGAATACATAGAACCTGGAGTGGTGTATCGGAAACTAATACTGGTCTCACAGGGAATGCTCAATGCACCGACTGTAAGAAGAGTCTCTATTCTTGTACGTAAGGCGGCATTGTGCCTTTTGTATTTAATTCCGATGCGATTTCTGTGTTTTATCGTCAATGTTTATGTCCAAGGAATACATTGAACCTGCAGTGGTGTATCAGAAACTAATACTGGTCTCACAGGGAATTCTCAAAGCACCGACTGTAAGAAGAGTCTCTATTCTTGTACTTAAGGCGGCATTGTGCCTTTTATATTTAATTCCGATGCGATTTCTGTATTTCATCGTCAATGTGAAGGTACAAGGAATACATTGTACCTGCAGTGGTGTATCGGAAACTAATACTGGTCTCACAGGGAATGCTCAAAGCACCGACTGTAAGAGGAGTCTCTATTCTTGCACTTATGGCGGCATTGTGCCATTTGTATTTATTTCCGATGTAATTTCAGTGTTTCATTATCAATGGTTATGTCTAAGGAATACATTGAACCTGCAGTGGTGTATCGGAAACTAATACTGGTCTCACAGGGAATGCTCGAAGCACCCACTGTAAGAAGAGTCTCTATTCTTGTACTTATTGCGGCATTGTGCATTTTGTATTTAGTTCCGATGCGATTTCCGAGTTTCATCGTCAATGCGAAGGTCCAAGGAATACATTGAATCTGCAGTTGTGTAT
Organism: Schistocerca americana; assembly: GCF_021461395.2. NCBI lineage: Eukaryota > Metazoa > Arthropoda > Insecta > Orthoptera > Acrididae > Schistocerca > Schistocerca americana. Next base: position 20,388,002 of record NC_060125.1, on the reverse strand, counting down.
CGGAAACTAATACTAATCTCACAGGAAAGGATCAAAGCACAGACTCTAACAAGTCTCACTCATCTTGCAGTTAAGGCAGCATTGTTCTTTTTGTATTTAATTCCGATGTAAATTCAGTGTTTCATCGTCAAGGAGTATGTCCAAGGAATACATAGAACCTGGAGTGGTGTATCGGAAACTAATACTGGTCTCACACGGAATGCTCAAAACACCGACTGTAAGAAGAATCTCTATTCTTGTACGTAAGGCGGCATTGTGCCTTTTGTATGTAAGTCCGATGCGATTTCTGTGTTTCATCGTCAATGTTTATGTCCAAGGAATACATTGAACCTGCAGTGGTGTATCAGAAACTAATACTGGTCTCACAGGGAATGCACAAAGCACCGACTGTAAGAAGAGTCTCTATTCTTGTACTTAAGGCGGCATTGTGCCTTTTGTATTTAATTCCGATGCAATTTCTGTATTTCATCGTCAATGTGAAGGTACAAGGAATACATTGTACCTGCAGTCGTGTATCGGAAACTAATACTGGTCTCACAGGGAAAGCTCAAAGCAACGACTGTAAGAAGAGTCTCTACTCTTGCACTTATGGCGGCATTGTGCCATTTGTATTTAATTCCGATGTAATTTCAGTGTTTCATCGTCAATGTGTAGGTCTAAGGAATACATTGAAGCTGCAGTGGTGTATCGGAAACTAATACTGGTCTCACAGGGAATGATGAAAGCACCGACTGTAAGAAGAGTCTCTATTCTTGTACTTATTGCGGCATTCTGCCTTTTGTATTTAGTTCCGATTCGATTTCTGTGTTTCATCGTCAATGCGAAGGTCCAAGGAATACATTGAACCTGCAGTGGTGTATCGGAAACTAATACTGGTCTCACAGGAAAGGATCAAAGCACAGACTCTATGAAGTCTTACTCATCTTGCCGTTAAGGCGGCATTGTACCTTTTGTATTTCATTCCGATGTTATTTCAGTGTTTTTTCGTCAATGAGTATGTCCAAGGAATACATAGAACCTGGAGTGGTGTATCGGAAACTAATACTGGTCTCACAGGGAGAGCTCAAAGCACCGACTGTAAGAAGAGTCTCTATTCTTGCAATTATGGCGGCCTTGTGCCTTTTGTATTTAATTCCGATGTATTTTCAGTGTTTCATCGTCAATGTGTAAGTCTAAGGAATTCATTGAACCTGCAGTGGTGTATCGGAAACTAATACTTGTCTCACAGGCAATGCTCAAAGCACCGACTGTAAGAAGAGTCTCTATTCTTGTACTTATTGCGGCATTGTGCTTTTGTATTTAGTTCCGATGCGATTTCTGTGTTTCATCGTCAATGCGAATGTCCAAGGAATACATTGAACCTGCAGTGGTGTATCGGAAACTAATACCGGTCTCACAGGAAAGGATCAAAGCACAGACTCTAAGAAGTCTCACTCATCTTGCAGTTAAGGCGGCATTGTTCCTTTAGTGGTGTCACCGCCAGACACCACACTTGCTAGGTGGTAGTTTAAATCGGCCGCGGTCCATTTAGTACATGTCGGACCCGCGTGTCGCCACTGTGTAATCACAGGCCTAGCTCCACCACAAGGCAGGTCTCGTGATACGAACAAGCACTCGCCCCAGTTGGACGGACGACCTAGCTAGCGACTAGATCTACGAGGCCTTTCACTCTCATTAGCCGAGAGACAGAATAGCCTTCAGCTAAGTTAATGGCTACGAACTAGCAAAGCGCCATTAGCCTTACAGTGATTGTAATTAAAGTCTCCTGTGTATCGTCAAGAGCGATGTACCACAATGATTGATTAAAGATAAGTATTAATCCAGCTACGTACTTTTCTTCATAGCATTAATTACGTAGCCTGTTCCAGTACTTGACGCCCGTCGGCATGTGTGTATCCGCGAGCCTTTCTTTCGGCTACCCGTCACTGAGGACTGGCTGCTTTGTCAGTCCACTTCACCTTTCGTATTTAATTCCGATGTAATTTCAGTGTTTCATCGTCAATGAGTATGTCCAAGGAATACATTGAACCTGGAGTGGTGTATCGGAAACTAATACTGGTCTCACAGGAAAGGATCAAAGCACAGACACTAAGAAGTCTCACTCACCTTGCAGTTATATCGGCATTGTTCCTTTTCTATTTAATTCCGATGTAATTTCAGTATTTCATCGTCAATGAGTATGTCCAAGGAATACATTGAACCTGGAAAGGTGTATCGGAAACAAATACTGGTCTCACAGGGAATGCTCAAAGCACCGACTGTAAGAAGTGTCCCTATTCTTGTACGTAATGCGGCCTTGTGCCTTTTGTATTTAATTCCGATGCGATTTCTGTGTTTCATCGTCAATGTGTATGTCCAAGGAATGCATTGAACCTGCGGTGGTGTATCGGAAACTAATACTGGTCTCACAGGGAATGCTCAAAGCACCGACTGTAAGAAGAGTCTCTATTCTTGCACTTATGGCGGCATTGTGACTTTTTTATTTAATTCCGATTTAATTTCAGTGTTTCTTCGGCAATGTGTATGTCTAAGGAATACATTGAACCTGCAGTGCTGTATCGGAAACTAATACTGGTCTCACAGGGAAAGCTCAAAGCACCGACTGTAAGAAGAGTCTCTATTCTTGCACTTATGGCGGCATTGTGCTTTTTGTATTTAATTCCGATGTATATTCAGTGTTTCATCGTCAATGTGTATGTCTAAGGAATTCATTGAACCTGCAGTGGTGTATCGGAAGCTAATACTGGTCTCACAGTGAATGCTCAAAGCACCGACTGTAAGAAGAGTCTCTATTCTTGTACTTATTGCGGCATTGTGCATTTTGTATTTAGTTCCGATGTGATTTCTGTGTTTCATCGTCAATGTTTATGTCCAAGGAATGCATTGAACCTGCGGTGGTGTATCGGAAACTAATACTGGTCTCACAGGGAATGCTCAAAGCAGCGACTGTAAGAAAAGTCTCTATTCTTGTACTTAAGGCGGCATTGTGCCTCTTGTATTTAATTCCGATGCGATTTCTGTATTTCATCGTCAATGTGAAGGTACAAGGAATACATTGCACCTGCAGTCGTGTATCGGAAGCAAATACTGGTCTCACAGGGAAAGCTCGAAGCGCCGACTGTAAGAAGAATCTCTATTCTTGTACGTAAGGCGGCATTGTGCCGTTTGTATGTAATTCCGATGCGATTTCTGTGTTTCATCGTCAATGTTTATGTTAAAGGAATACATTGAACCTGCATTGGTGTATCAGAAACTAATACTGGTCTCACAGGGAATGCTCAAAGCACCGACTGTAAGAAGAGTCTCTATTCTTGTACTTATGGCGGCATTGTGCCTTTTGTATTTAATTCCGATGTAATTTCAGTGCTTCATCGTCAATGTGTATGTCCAACGAATTCATTGAACCTGCAGTGGTGTATCGGAAACAAATACTGGTCTCACAGGGAATGCTCAAAGCACCGACTGTAAGAAGTGTCCCTATTCTTGTACGTAATGCGGCCTTGTGCCTTTTGTATTTAATTCCGATGCGATTTCTGTGTTTCATCGTCAATGTGTATGTCCAAGGAATGCATTGAACCTGCGGTGGTGTATCGGAAACTAATACTGGTCTCACAGGGAATGCTCAAAGCACCGACTGTAAGAAGAGTCTCTATTCTTGCACTTATGGCGGCATTGTGACTTTTTTATTTAATTCCGATGTAATTTCAGTGTTTCATCGTCAATGTGTAGCTCTAAGGAATACATTGAACCAGCAGTGGTGTATCGGAAACTAATACTGGTCTCACAGGGAAAGATCAAAGCACCGACTGTAAGAAGAGTCTCTATTCGTGTACTTATTGCGGTATTCTGCCTTTTGTATTTAGTTCCGATTCGATTTCTGTGTTTCATCGTCAAAGCGAAGGTCCAAGGAATACATTGAATCTGCAGTTGTGTATCGGAAACTAATACTAATCTCACAGGAAAGGATCAAAGCACAGACTCTAACAAGTCTCACTCAACTTGCAGATAAGGCAGCATTGTTCTTTTTGTATTTAATTCCGATGTAAATTCAGTGTTTCATCGTCAAGGAGTATGTCCAAGGAATACATAGAACCTGGAGTGGTGTATCGGAAACTAATACTTGTCTCACACGGAATGCTCAAAACACCGACTGTAAGAAGAATCTCTATTCTTGTACGTAAGGCGGCATTGTGCCTTTTGTATGTAAGTCCGATGCGATTTCTGTGTTTCATCGTCAATGTTTATGTCCAAGGAATACATTGAACCTGCAGTGGTGTATCAGAAACTAATACTGGTCTCACAGGGAATGCACAAAGCACCGACTGTAAGAAGAGTCTCTATTCTTGTACTTAAGGCGGCATTGTGCCATTTGTATTTAATTCCGATGCAATTTCAGTGTTTCATCGTCAATGTGTAGGTCTAAGGAATACATTGAAGCTGCAGTGGTGTATCGGAAACTAATACTGGTCTCACAGGGAATGATGAAAGCACCGACTGTAAGAAGAGTCTCTATTCTTGTACTTATTGCGGCATTCTGCCTTTTGTATTGAGTTCCGATTCGATTTCTGTGTTTCATCGTCAATGCGAAGGTCCAAGGAATACATTGAACCTGCAGTGGTGTATCGGAAACTAATACTGGTCTCACAGGAAAGGATCAAAGCACACACTCTAAGAAGTCTTACTCATCTTGCCGTTAAGACGGCATTGTACCTTTTGTATTTAATTCCGATGTTATTTCAGTGTTTTTTCGTCAATGAGTATGTCCAAGGAATACATAGAACCTGGAGTGGTGTATCGGAAACTAATACTGGTCTCACAGGGAGAGCTCAAAGCACCGACTGTAAGAAGAGTCTCTATTCTTGCAATTATGGCGGCATTGTGCCTTTTGTATTTAATTCCGATGTAATTTCAGTGTTTCATCGTCAATGTGTAAGTCTAAGGAATTCATTGAACCTGCAGTGGTGTATCGGAAACTAATACTTGTCTCACAGGCAATGCCCAAAGCACCGACTGTAAGAAGAGTCTCTATTCTTGTACTTATTGCGGCATTGTGCATTTTGTATTTAGTTCCGATGCGATTTCTGTGTTTCATCGTCAATGCGAAGGTCCAAGGAATACATTGAACCTGCAGTGGTGTATCGGAAACTAATACCGGTCTCACAGGAAAGGATCAAAGCACAGACTCTAAGAAGTCTCACTCATCTTGCAGTTAAGGCGGCATTGTTCCTTTAGTGGTGTCACCGCCAGACACCACACTTGCTAGGTGGTAGTTTAAATCGGCCGCTGTCCATTTAGTACATGTCGGACCCGCGTGTCGCCACTGTGTAATCACAGACCTAGCTCCACCACAAGGCAGGTCTCGTGATACGAACAAGCACTCGCCCCAGTTGGACGGACGACCTAGCTAGCGACTAGATCTACGAGGACTTTCACTCTCATTAGCCGAGAGACAGAATAGCCTTCAGCTAAGTTAATGGCTACGAACTAGCAAGGCGCCATTAGCCTTACAGTGATTGTAATTAAAGGCTCCTGTGTATCGTCAAGAGCGATGTACCACAATGATTGATTAAAGATAAGTATTAATCCAGCTACGTACTTTTCTTCATAGCATTAATTACGTAGCCTGTTCCAGTACTTGACGCCCGTCGGCATGTGTGTATCCGCGAGCCTTTCTTTCGGCTACCCGTCACTGAGGACTGGCTGCTTTGTCAGTCCACTTCACCTTTCGTATTTAATTCCGATGTAATTTCAGTGTTTCATCGTCAATGAGTATGTCCAAGGAATACATTGAACCTGGAGTGGTGTATCGGAAACTAATACTGGTCTCACAGGAAAGGATCAAAGCACAGACACTAAGAAGTCTCACTCACCTTGCAGTTATATCGGCATTGTTCCTTTTCTATTTAATTCCGATGTAATTTCAGTATTTCATCGTCAATGAGTATGTCCAAGGAATACATTGAACCTGGAAAGGTGTATCGGAAACAAATACTGGTCTCACAGGGAATGCTCAAAGCACCGACTGTAAGAAGTGTCCCTATTCTTGTACGTAATGCGGCCTTGTGCCTTTTGTATTTAATTCCGATGCGATTTCTGTGTTTCATCGTCAATGTGTATGTCCAAGGAATGCATTGAACCTGCGGTGGTGTATCGGAAACTAATACTGGTCTCACAGGGAATGCTCAAAGCACCGACTGTAAGAAGAGTCTCTATTCTTGCACTTATGGCGGCATTGTGACTTTTTTAATTCCGATTTAATTTCAGTGTTTCTTCGGCAATGTGTATGTCTAAGGAATACATTGAACCTGCAGTGCTGTATCGGAAACTAATACTGGTCTCACAGGGAAAGCTCAAAGCACCGACTGTAAGAAGAGTCTCTATTCTTGCACTTATGGCGGCATTGTGCTTTTTGTATTTAATTCCGATGTAATTTCAGTGTTTCATCGTCAATGTGTATGTCTAAGGAATTCATTGAACCTGCAGTGGTGTATCGGAAGCTAATACTGGTCTGACAGTGAATGCTCAAAGCACCGACTGTAAGAAGAGTCTCTATTCTTGTACTTATTGCGGCATTGTGCATTTTGTATTTAGTTCCGATGCGATTTCTGTGTTTCATCGTCAATGTTTATGTCCAAGGAATGCACTGAACCTGCGGTGGTGTATCGGAAACTAATACTGGTCTCACAGGGAATGCTCAAAGCAGCGACTGTAAGAAAAGTCTCTATTCTTGTACTTAAGGCGGCATTGTGCCTCTTGTATTTAATTCCGATGCGATTTCTGTATTTCATCGTCAATGTGAAGGTACAAGAATACATTGCACCTGCAGTCGTGTATCGGAAGCAAATACTGGTCTCACAGGGAAAGCTCGAAGCGCCGACTGTAAGAGGAGTCTCTATTCTTCCACTTATGGCGGCATTGTGCAATTTGTATTTAATTCCGATGTAATTTCAGTGTTTCATCGTCAATGTGTAGCTCTAAGGAATACATTGAACCAGCAGTGGTGTATCGGAATCTAATACTGGTCTCACAGGGAATGATCAAAGCACCGACTGTAAGAAAAGTCTCTATTCTTGTACTTATTGCGGTATTCTGCCTTTTGTATTTAGTTCCGATTCGATTTCTGTGTTTCATCGTCAATGCGAAGGTCCAAGGAATACATTGAACCTGCAGTGGTGTATCGGAAACTAATACTGGTCTCACAGGAAAGGATCAAAGCACAGACTCTAAGAAGTCTTACTCATCTTGCCGTTAAGGCGGCATTGTTCCCTTTGTATTTACTTCAAATGTTATTTCAGTGTTTCTTCGTCAATGAATATGTCCAAGGAATACATAGAACCTGGAGTGGTGTATCGGAAACTAATACTGGTCTCACAGGGAGAGCTCAAAGCACCGACTGTAAGAAGAATCTCTATTCTTGTACGTAAGGCGGCATTGTGCCTTTTGTATGTAATTCCGATGCGATTTCTGTGTTTCATCGTCAATGTTTATGTTAAAGGAATACATTGAACCTGCATTGGTGTATCAGAAACTAATACTGGTCTCACAGGGAATGCTCAAAGCACCGACTGTAAGAAGAGTCTCTATTCTTGTACTTAAGGCGGCCTTGTGCCTTTTGTATTTAATTCCGATGCGACTTCTGTGTTTCATCGCCAATGTGAAAGTCCAAGGAAAACATTGTACCTGCAGTGGTGTATCGGAAACTAATACTGGTCTCACAGGGAATGCTCAAATCACCGACTGTAAGAAGAGTCTCTATTCTTGCACTTATGGCAGCATTGTGACTTTTTTATTTAATTCCCATATAATTTCAGTGTTTCTTCGGCAATGTGTATGTCTAAGGAATACATTGAACCTGCAGTGCTGTATCGGAAACTAATACTGGTCTCACAGGGAAAGCTCAAAGCACCGACTGTAAGAAGAGTCTCTAATCTTGCACTTATGGCAGCATTGTGCCTTTTGTATTTAATTCCGATGTAATTTCAGTGTTTCATCGTAAATGTGTATGTCCAAGGAATTCATTGAACCTGCAGTGGAGTATCGGAAACTAATACTGGTCTCACAGTGAATGCTCAAAGCACCGACTGTAAGAAGAGTCTCTATTCTTGTACTTATTGCGGCATTGTGCCTTTTGTATTTAATTCCGATGCGATTTCTGTGTTTTATCGTCAATGGTTATGTCCAAGGTATCCATTGAACCTGCAGTGGTGTATCAGAAACTAATACTGGTCTCACAGGGAATGATCAAAGCACCGACTGTAAGAAGTGTCTCTATTCTTGTACTTAAGGCGGCATTGTGCCTTTTGTATTTAATTCCGATGCGAGTTCTGTATTTCATCGTCAATGTGAAGGTACAAGGAATACATTGTACCTGCAGTGGTGTATCGGAAACTAATACTGGTCTCACAGGGAATGCTCAAAGCACCGACTGTAAGAGGAGTCTCTATTCTTGCACTTATGGCGGCATTGTGCCATTTGTATTTATTTCCGATGTAATTTCAGTGTTTCATCTTCAATGGTTATGTCTAAGGAATACATTGAACCCGCAGTGGTTTATCGGAAACTAATACTGGTCTCACAGGGAATGCTCAAAACACCGACTGTAAGAAGATTCTCTATTCTTGTACTTATTGCGGCATTGTGCATTTTGTATTTAGTTCCGATGCGATATCCGTGTTTCATCGTCAATACGAAGGTCCAAGGAATACATTGAACCTGCAGTGGTGTATCGGAAACTAATACTAATCTCACAGGAAAGGATCAAATCACAGACTCTAACAGGTCTCACTCATCTTGCAGTTAAGGCGGCATTGTTCTTTTTGTATTTAATTCCGATGTAAATTCAGTGTTCCATCGTCAAGGAGTATGTCCAAGGAATACATAGAACCAGGAGTGGAATATCGGAAACTAATACTGGTCTCACACGGAATGCTGAAAGCACCAACTGTAAGATGATCTCTATTCTTGTACGTAAGGCGGCATTGTGCCTTTTGTATGTAATTCCGATGCGATTTCTGTGTTTCATCGTCAATGTTTATGTCCAAGGAATACATTGAACCTGCAGTGGTGTATCAGAATCTAATACTGGTCTCACAGGGAATGCTCAAAGCACCGACTGTAAGAAGAGTCTCTATTCTTGTACTTAAGGCGGCATTGTGCCTTTTGAATTTAATTCCGATGCGATTTCTGTATTTCATCGTCAATGTGAAGGTACAAGGAATACATTGTACCTGCAGTCGTGTATCGGAAACTAATACTGGTCTCACAGGGAAAGCTCAAAGCACCGACTGTAAGAGGAGTCTCTATTCTTGCACTTATGGCGGCATTGTGCCATTTGTATTTAATTCCGATTTAATGTCAGTGTTTCATCGTCAATGTGTAGGTCTAAGGAATACATTGAACCTGCAGTGGTGTATCGGAAACTAATACTGGTCTCACAGGGAATGATCAAAGCACCGACTGTAAGAAGAGTCTCTATTCTTGTACTTATTGCGGCATTCTGCCTTTTGTATTTAGTTCCGATTCGATTTTTGTGTTTCATCGCCAATGCGAAGGTCCAAGGAATACATTGAACCTGCAGTGGTTGTAGCGTTGCTCTTGGGGGACAAAAATAAAAAGAATTGTTACTTTTTTTTTTTAATGTCGAAAAAGTGAATATTTTGGTGGGCCACTTGGCCACAGAATCAGGGATTTATTACGCTATTATAATAACATACGTTGACCATTAAATACCTGAAAAAGAGCAGCATATTGATATATATATTTGAGATCGCTCGGAAGAAACATTATCATTTCTGTGCATTTTTATAGTCGCGATGTAGTCATACCCGGATCAACACTAAGGGACCAGAAGATTTATAGACTTTAAAAGAAATGCAACACTACACAATTAAAAAAAGTTGGTTCAGAAATAATAGGAAAACGATAATGTTCCTTCTGCCTCATGCTGCGTTCGGCCCATCAGCGTGATCGTAATTTCTGATGATGAAGTAACACAAAATAATTAACAGTTAAGTAAATAAGGAGATGGACTCATTAAGGTTAATTTACGAAAATAAGCACACTTATCTTTAACACACGTTTTTTTTAATGCTACGTACCTTTTCATATTAAATTACAATAGATGAGCATTGTGGTTAAATACTTTATACATAACAGTCAAAATGTCCTCTTGACGCTGTCTGTTCGATATCAGTTACAAGAAACTACATGTTTTCTGATTGGAAAAAATAACAATGAGCATATTCACTAAATATTTTCACATAAAATATAAAATACAGTTGCGGAACGCAGCAAGTCCGCGTCCGCCTCTCATGGAATACAAACAGTAAAAGGTGAGGCGCGAAAAGCCTCATTTGTCTTGAAACAACAGAATTCTTTTTTACACTATTAATCGATACATGTACATAGAGATTTACTGGCACCGCGCAAGAACGGTAAAGATAAAGAATAATAGATTCTGTCGCTGCTATGCGATGATTCATTTCTTTTGCTTTACAATTGTTCGATAACTCTAGGCCATCAGGCGTTTACTATTGAGCGTATATTAATGTTTGTGAGGCGAAAATTACTAATATTACACTGCCTCCCATGAGGAGGGAAGGAATACCGAAGGTATTACTTTCATCCTCATGCCCATTGGAATATTTGTAATTTTCGAGTGTAACATACAGGTTATTAAAAGTTTCATTTTATATTCATTCCATAATAAAAGAATTAACGTTTCAATTTGTAATTACTGACGGTGGATCATTGTGAATTTGTTCTGTTTTCTATCAGTGTTTGCATGGATTCAGTCTTTCTTGGTGATTCTTAAAATTAAGCCTATAAGTAGACATATTTACAAAATTTATAAGGAAATAGAGTCACACTTCATTTTTCATCGTTGCAAAAGTAATTTGACTATCACAACTGGTACACAACTTTCTGTTTTGACAGTATTCATTATATTGTCATCGTCTTGTCGATTGATTGCCTTGTCCGTCGTCGCATTTAATTATACATTTATTTTCGTCGCACATACACTATTTATGATAGACTTGGATTGTAGAGCGGCCACTGGTGATGGCTTCGAAAAGGAAGTCCATATCTTTCACTTTCAGGGCTCGAGTGTGGCTCTCCGAATTATTTCACATATGAAACAGATAAAATGTCTTATATTAGAATAGCTTACAAAACTAATTTTACATACATGTGAGATGGGATATAGGAAGGATCGGATCCTTTGACGTATTTTCGTGTGCTTATTTTCATTCGTATCGTGACCTCTCGTCAAAGTTTACATTTCAATAGTGTTCAGAGGTGACCTTGTGACTTGTCTCTGTGTACAATCAGTCATTATAATAATTACGTTAACTTCTCTATTTTAGAGTCTCTCGGAAGCTTTATGATACATACTAAATGTTTTCAGTACTGGGTGTGAATGTTTTTGCTACAGAATGTAGCGCACAGCAACTGTGTTGTCGGTTGAACGTTTACATTATTTCGTCACGTGGTGGCTGTCCGCCTCCACTGTTGCGAGCAATCTTGAAATTCAGTCTGTGCGCGCGCACGTGACCGGAGCTTTCTTGCAGAGCGTTGATTTCGCGCTTGAGGTGCCGTGCGTCGCTTTTGTTCGGCGGATCGTGGCTTTGTGCTTTTTAGATTGCTGGAGGGAGCTTCTGCCACCGAAACTGCCTCACATCACTTCCTGTCCACTATCCAGTTACGGATTCACAGGTAAGTGGTAGCTACCGCTGCAACTGCATGTGTGGAATGACACTGATTATTACACACTGCACACATCAACGAAATTGTTCACACATATGGTGCAGTAGAATACTGCCACTGAAAATCGTCGAACTTTAAAACTTCACTTGCACTGTGGTGAGCGTCTGCGTGAACGGTGTATTAACAGAAATTCTCGCGTCATAACATCACACGGTGTTTACAAGTTGATTTACATACTAATATTTACAAGAGTTCATTTAAATCGATAAATAATCTAATTGACCACTTTGAATCAAAACAATTGTTTCTTAATTAGTCTTTTTTTTTATTTAAGCCTACAGTCACAGGTAGGCTATTATAAGTACTTTTTCTTTGACCAAATCCATTCCAATCTCCTTTACAAATTAATTTCATTCATAGTAATCTTTATCACGCTTGCCTATTCATTTTGTAGGACCAATACTTTTTTTTTTTTTTTTAGTGCTCGTCTTATTTAGTGTCAAAAGTTTTTCTCGTATGTGCTTGTCTTTAAAGAAAGTTCGAGGACAGATTTGAAAATAGCAATTCCGCCTCTGAGTTTCGTGTAGAAATACAAACAGTCAAAAAAAGAAAGGTGGGAAAAGCGGGTCTACTCGCGGATCGTCGACAGAATCTAAATTACTCCTCAACCAGGTCGAAAATTTAATTTACCTTGCGCATTACAAAAGCAATATGCGCGTCGCGAACCTACTCATTTTTATATGTAGTGCCTCACTTCCTAAGCACACGTGCATCTTTACAAGTTGATCCTGAGGAGTGGATAGGATCAAGGATCTTAAAGGATTTGCACTTAGGAAAGGGATTCAATAATCACATAATCACAGAGAAAACAATAAATATTGCAGTGCACACTTAAAATAAAATCTATCACTTCAAGCATGTATATCTAATATGTATCTTGCTGCAGCTTGCTTACTACTCTTTGCTCATTTCTTAGACTAAGTCAAGTTTATGCATTACGCATTTGGGTATTAATTATCATTTGTATATATAAGCCTCTCACTAGAGTGTTGTTTTTTGCTGCTGTCTCTACCTGTGAAGCTTGGGCGAGATCCTTATTATGTGTGCTGCTAGCTTGTGAATTTTCAGTATCGCTAATGCTCAATAGTACCGTGAAGTTGGCATAATAAACCATGTTACTCATATCTTCTTTGACTCAGCTTGTTTATAGTCTGGACTCATCTTACTTTGCGTTATACAATAAACTTCCTTTTTATTCCATCACGCTTTTACTTAAGGTTAACGTCAGGCCTTTTTAGAACAATTGCACTGCGTCATCAATCTGTTCATGCTTAATCCTAGGTATCTGTTCACTTCAAAGAGATGTTATTTTATCGCTGGCACAGCACTGTGCTGGAATTTACAAGTTAAATCTACCGACTGTTTTACGCTAACAGGTGGTGCCTTATTTACGTCACATTTGAAAATAGGGAATAACCTCATGGAATCGAATCTTTCTCACAACTTTCCTCTTTTGTCTGGACGTTTAAGTATTTCCTTTTAAAACAGGTAATTAATTTGTCCTCGATTAAATTTCACTTACTAATACTAAGCACATATAATCATCATTTTCATATTACTATTTAGGGAGAGAAGTGCATTATTCGCTCCTTCCTGCTCATTCTCAAATTACTATTTAGCGAGAGAAGTGCATTATTCGCTCCTTCCTCTTTCCTCATTTTAGTACCTCGGGGCTAATTAATACCTCTCGAGTACATCATTTTCCTTACATACTAACTTATAACTAAAATTGAAAATCGCCTCTAGGACATGTCCTCCTGTTTACATAAAGATTATTCATGTAAATACTTGTCTGCAACTTATTCTGTATTTTATTTTCCAGACGCGTTGTTTTAATACACAAGGTTTCCTTTCAGCACCGGTTAACGTCCGTAGTCAGTTCAGTTCCGTTCTTGTTACTCATTGGTTAATCCTGATCTCCAATACCTTAGAATTTTCTTACAGCTTAAATTAACTTAATTCCTGGCGTTATAAAATTTTCTTAAATCTTGATGGTGGAACAATCCTTTGATTTTATTCGTGGCAGGGTCAGATAACAAATAGCTACCAATGTGTGGTTTCCTCATTATCACAAAGGGACCTTCATAAATGTGTTGCCACTTACGATTCTTCTTTAACAACAGGGATTGTTTAAAGTGAGTCCTGACTAATACCTTTTCTCCTTCTTTGAAACCTATAACTCTGTTTACCTTCTTATCAAATGCCTTTTTTCAGAGGTTAGCATACGTTGTCAATGATATGAGAGCTTGCCTGATTTTTGCGTCTAGGTCCAATTCGTTGTCTTGTAACTTTGGAAGGGGGTCTATCCATTCATTCCTCTCTTTTGATCTTGACATTAACTCATGTGGCGTGAATCCGGTCGACAGATGAGGAAGGTGGTTTACAATCTGTTCGAATGGTGTTACGAAGTCTACCCACTTAGATTGCTTATTCGGAATGTACGTCCTTATAAATCTGTTAAATTCTTTGAAGATTCTTTCTGTCGGATTCGATTGCGGTCGAAACAGGGATATCAAAATTTGTTTGATTCTATGGCGAGCAAGAAATGCACGCCACGGGCGTGATGTGAAATTTGAAACATTATCAGACAAAATTGATTCTGGAACCCCGAATCGTGGGAAATAATCATTTTCAATGCGACGAATTATTGGATTTGCACAAGAAGATTTTACTGCGTACAGTCTTATGTGCTTAGAAAAATTGTCCAGGATTGCTACTAAGTATTTAGCGCCTCCCCTACCGGTGGGTAGTGGACCTGCTAAATCAATACTAAGAAGCTGGTTTGGCCTTTCAGCAACTATTGGATTTAGTGGAACTGAAGTGGAAATGTTTAAGGATTTTGCCTTTTGACAGATGACACAGTTTCTCAATAATTTATGAATTCTCTGGTGTAGATTCGGAACATAACAGTAAGTCGAGATTTTCCTTTTACATTTTTCTGGTCCGTAGTGACCCCATGAAATGTGAGTGTACCACAGAAGATGTTCAACGAAATTTCGAGGGATGCAAACACACCACCTCTCAGATGACTCAGACGTCTTATGAAATAGCACTTGGTTATGAACTTTATAAAACTTGGACAACTTGTGGGCTGGATTTTCGTGAAGAATTTGTATAACCTTTTTCCATTTTGGATCTGCATTTTGAAGAATCTGAATCTGCCTACATAACTGAAGAAAATACTTTCTGTGAATTGGATCTTTCATTAACAAGACTTTATAATTAGACATTTGTTCCACCAGTTCGCTGGTTTCTAGTAAGCCCTCAGGTGAGCGAGAAAGTGCGTCTGCTATAACATTATCTTTACCTTTTATGTATACAATGTCAAAGTCATATTCCTGCAGGAATAAGCACCATCGAGTAAGACGAGGGTGTTGCAACTTGCATGTAAGGAGGAATGATAAGGCTTGATGGTCTGAATAGACTTTAATTTTTCTTCCATAGATATAATAGTTAAATCGCCTAAATGCCCATATTACGGCAAGTGCCTCCAACTCCGTAACCGAATAAGACTTCTCACACTCTGATAACACTCGACTCGCAAAGCTAATCACTTGGATTTGCTCGTGTCCATTTACTAATTGAATCTGGAAAAGACAAGCGCCGATACCCACAAAGGAAGCGTCTGCAGTAATACAAAATTCCTTATCCATCTGAGGATGATGGAGAATGTTACTGTTAACCAGACTGTCTTTAATTTTCTTAAATCCGTCTTGGCATTCCGGCGTCCAATTCCAATGTGAATTCTTTTTTAAAAGGTTGTGAAGAGCGGGATTGTTCAATACCTGATTGGGAACAAAACGTCTGAAAAATGACGTAAGACCGATAAATCCTCTCAGTTGCCTTTTTGTAACAGGGGTTGGAAAGTTTTTTATAGCAGATAATTTTTCCGGGTCGGGTTTAATTCCTTCAGGGGTGATGATGTGCCCTAAAAATTTAATTTCACTTTTTCCAAACTTGGATTTCTTAAGATTTGCTGTAACACCATACTCTCTGAATCGTTGAAATATCTTTTGCAGAAGGGCCACATGATCTTCCCAATTTTTCGATGCTACAAGAACGTCATCCACATAGACTGTTACCTCATCTAAAAGTTCAGGACCTAGTACATAGTCAAGGGCAGAAATAAAAATTCCGGAACTCACATTTAGTCCAAACGGTACAACTTTGAAATGGTAAGATCTACCTGCAAATATAAACGCAGTGTACTTCCTAGACTCCTGCGCAAGTTTTACTTGCCAGTAACTGCTTTTCAAATCAAGGGTACTCAAATACTTAACTCCATGAAACTTCTGCAGATGCTCTTCAAGAGCCTCTGGTCTCGTTCTTATGGGTACTATAATTTTATTGATTAATCTTGCATCTAGGACTAGCCTTACGCTACCATCTGATTTTAGCACAGACAATAAAGGACTCGAATAAGGTGAATGAGATACTTCTATCACATTCCAGCGTAACATTTTCTTGATCTCGCACTTGACAGCTTCGCGTCTCGCATATGGAATGGAATAGCTTATTCTACAGTAGGTTGAATGGGGCAGGACATCCATTCGATATTCAAAGCCTTTTATTAGTCCAGGTTTCTTAGAAAATACTTGAACGTAATCTGTTAACAAATTGTAAAGCTCATTCTTCTGTTGTTTGGATAATTCAATGGACTCACTAGCTTTACCGTATAATTCATTCTGACCGGGAATTAGGTCTTTATACTCATCGTCATTAACACTTTCAAGATCTGTCATGTCTTCTGTCTGACTGTACTGTTGTCTTTTAGTCCATGGCCGTACTGCTGTTTGAAGCACCCCAAAGTTTGTCTTCACCTTACTTCTTAACAAATTTACAGTTACTTGTTGCTGGCTCGCTACTAGAGTACAGATTCCACACTCGATGTCAATTTTAGCTTTCGTCTGCCTCAAGAATTCCATACTCAGGATACATGGCACTGATAGGTTTTTAACAATAAGAAAAATGCACGTTACTGAAATAGACTCTATCTGGATTTGAAGCTGAGTCTGAAGATTTACACGTTGTGTTAGTGGACCAATTGCTCCCGATACGGTGCAACCTTGAATTGGAAGTGATAAAACTTTGCATACAGAGGATATTTGCTTAAATAAACATAAAGATAAGACATTTATATTAGCTCCTGTATCTACAATAGCTGTTACTGGTATGTTGGCAATTGATACCCTTATGGAAGCTTGAACTTGTTCGTCCCATACGTCATCATTGTCTTTCGTCTCAGTGTCTGCTACTAGATCATCCCGTAAGTTTGTCTCTTTGTCATACCTAATTGCTTTAATTTCGTGTGGACTAAGGGACAGGGTGCCCCCATTCAAACCTGCAGCATCCTCTAGGAGGCTCAAAGGTGCTGCTTTTAATTTTCCGCTTGACGCTTACTTTCCTGCTGATTTATATTTCTTAATGTTTCTTCCGTCTGGAACTGGTGTTGGTTTTGTGGTACGAACTCGGTTGGAAACGGATCTTGTTGTCCTGGCGTATTCGCTTGCGCATAATAAATTTGCGTATTATGCGGGCGTTTAGGCTTCAGAGTTCCCGAAGGTCCGTTCGCTTGTTGCGTGAAGTGTATATTTTGTGGCTGAAAGGTATTTTGCTGTGGCTTGTGTTGATTGTAACCGTTACTGAAAGGTGTACATTGGTCTCCACCTTGATTATGCCATTTATTTCTTTTCCACTGACGATTTGAATCGTAAGACTGATCGTTTTGATAATTACCGTTGATCGGTTGCGTGTTTCCGTATTGATGGGGCTGTGTGCTATAATGTGTATTTTCGTACTGAGGTGGTGACGAATTATATATTGGATTGTATCTCTGGCCGTTATTGTACTTATTTTTGTATTTGCTGTTGGAGTACGTAGTGCGTTTATTTTTGAAACCGTTGTGGGGTTGGTACTGGCTGTCGCTGTGACGCGCTTTCGCTCGGCCACCATTGTTGCCTGCGTATTCTGTATTGTGCTGGCCGCCTGCACTGAAGTGGGCGTTGTCAACATCAACTCTAGCGTCCTCGTAAATCAGATCTAACGAGTCTAACACAGATAGGAAAGTATCCGTATCGTCCTCAGACACGTTTACTAACTTTTCTCTGATCGCAATCGGTAGCTTAGTTTTTAGAATCATAATAACGTCTTTGGCGGTGATCGGCGAATCCCAGAACTTGATTTTCGCTAAATACTTTTCAAAATATCTTCTCAAACTACCGCGCTTACTGTTAAACACTTCGGCGTTGTAAACCTCTTTTCTCAGGCGCTGCTGCACACCAGAACTCCAGAATTTAGCTAAAAACATCTGTTCAAACTCTTTGTAACTTTTACAAGAGTCGACCATTTCGGTTCCCCATAAGGCAGCATCGCCTACGATAAATCCACTAACAAATTGAATTCGCTGGCGGTCACTCCAGCTACTCGGGAAAATTCCTGAAAAATTTCGGAGGAACACTATAGGATGAATTTCTCTTTTCTGTGGGTGAAAGGTCGGAAAAATACGATGTTTGATCACGCTTTCCTCCTGCATCAAACTGACAAAAGTGGATGGGCTGGTAGTCTGGTTAACTTGTGCTTCTGTAGAACTATGAGTTTGAGCGTTATCAAATGGTGAACGGTAATGTACCTGCTGTTGTTCATTACTTCGTGGTGAATTATTCCAGTTTCCTGACACGGGAGGTGGGGAATTTTCAACTTGACATTTTAGTGTACGAACTTCATCAACTATCTGTTGACGCCATTCAGGTAAATCTTGAGCTAACGCTCGTCTTATCTGGCCTAATTCTGACATCACCGTGTCTCCTGTTTTTCCAGGGGCTGCCAATATTTCAAAGGTCATGTTTTTGACAGTTTCCCTGAGTTCGTTCTTGACCTTGTTTTCTATGAATCCGTCTTTGTTTTTAATCCACTCTTGGTAGTGATCAGACAATGCTTCAGCATGTGCCTTAACAGTATTCTTTATTTGGTCCTCTACATTAAGAGTCTCAATCTGTTTCGAAAGATCATCAACAACATTCTCGATCGTGTCTACTGCGGTTTTAACTCCTTTGACCTCATCAGAGATTGCAGTATAATCTTCTTTTAAGGTCGCAGCTTGTTTTTGATATTCTATCACTTTTGAATTTATCTCTCCCTTGGCTGCTTCGATTTTTTCATCTAACCGTTTTGAAATATCCTCTATTTTTGACTCTACTTGTGTGTCAATTTCTAGCCTCATGATCGTGATCTGACTGCTGATTTGGCTTTGGACATTACCCAACAGGGTATTTAAATCAGCTGTTATGTCTGCCTTTAGTTCGGCCTTTACCGAATTTAACCGTGTATTTAGGTCATTTATCTCCGTTTGCAGATCTGTTTTTACTGAATTTATGTCTGTTTTTACCGAATTTATTTCTGTTTTTACTGAATTTATGTCTTCTTTTACTGAGTTGCACAGATTTGTAAGGACCTGATTTTTATTATGCCGTCTTTCGGCCTTCTCTTTTTCTTCGCGGGCCTTTTCATCTAATTTTTCCTGCTTTTCACGTTCCTGTCTTTGCGCCTCTCTCTGTCTTTGACTTTCGAACTTGCGTTCCATTATTGCTTCGATCATTGCAGCCAAGTCATTTTTTTCAAAAGCGGGAATAGTTTGCACACTAGGACCAGCTTCTAAAACTTCGGTCGAGGCTGCTTCTGCCTCCGCTCGTGTACCTATCGCGCGTGATCGTAATGGATAGTGAGGTCCATTCGCATCACCGCTGTCGTCTGGTTTTGTTTGTGTCCGCTGTTTACCGTCAGCCATGTTCATGAATTATTTGTCAAACGTCAAAATGCTACAGATATTGTTTGTCACTGCCGTTAGTCGTTTGTCTGTGACGTAGTGCTATGGCTTACTGGGACCTAAGATAAAATTTTAACTCTGGGTAACAACTGACGTTCATTTACGCCAAGAAGACAAGATGGTTCCTACTAATTACAAACAAATGAAATATCACACGTTTTACCAGTTTTGAGCGTAGTTATCCGCCATATCGTATTTTTTTTATGCACTGACAACAATGTTACACTTTCACTGAATTTAACTACGTAAGAATGGACTATGGACAAATTGAAATAAAGCTGTTTCAAGGCAAGGAAAGACAGGTTTACGTTCTGATCAACTCGAAAGATGCTACGTCACTACGAAAGCTTGGCTACTGCGTATAAAAATTTGACTTACTATGGCTGTCTTGATAATGATACAGCTGGATACTCGCGTTTTTTGGTAATTTCATCAATCGTTCTTCTGAATTAATTAAAAGGTTTTCCCACTTCTCTTTCTCGGTTGAATTGCATCCACATGAAAAAATGAAACAGTTATTAGAACAAGCAAAGAAAATTTTTTAAACACATACATGAAATGATTTTTTGATCAAGTCCCTGTTCGGGCGCCAAGTGTAGCGTTGCTCTTGGGGGACAAAAATAAAAAGAATTGTTACTTTTTTTTTAATGTCGAAAAAGTGAATATTTTGGTGGGCCACTTGGCCACAGAATCAGGGATTTATTACGCTATTATAATAACATACGTTGACCATTAAATACCTGAATAAGAGCAGCATATTGATATATATATTTGAGATCGCTCGGAAGAAACATTATCATTTCTGTGCATTTTTATAGTCGCGATGTAGTCATACCCGGATCAACACTAAGGGACCAGAAGATTTATAGACTTTAAAAGAAATGCAACACTACACAATTAAAAAAAGTTGGTTCAGAAATAATAGGAAAACGATAATGTTCCTTCTGCCTCATGCTGCGTTCGGCCCATCAGCGTGATCGTAATTTCTGATGATGAAGTAACACAAAATAATTAACAGTTAAGTAAATAAGGAGATGGACTCATCAAGGTTAATTTACGAAAATAAGCACACTTATCTTTAACACACGTTTTTTTTAATGCTACGTACCTTTTCATATTAAATTACAATAGATGACCATTGTGGTTAAATACTTTATACATAACAGTCAAAATGTCCTCTTGACGCTGTCTGTTCGATATCAGTTACAAGAAACTACATGTTTTCTGATTGGAAAAAATAACAATTAGCATATTCACTAAATATTTTCACATAAAATATAAAATACAGTTGCGGAACGCAGCAAGTCCGCGTCCGCCTCTCATGGAATACAAACAGTAAAAGGTAAGGCGCGAAAAGCCTCATTTGTCTTGAAACAACAGAATTCTTTTTTACACTATTAATCGATACATGTACATAGAGATTTACTGGCACCGCGCAAGAACGGTAAAGATAAAGAATAATAGATTCTGTCGCTGCTATGCGATGATTCATTTCTTTTGCTTTACAATTGTTCGATAACTCTAGGCCATCAGGCGTTTACTATTGAGCGTATATTAATGTTTGTGAGGCGAAAATTACTAATATTACATGGTGTATCGGAAACTATTACTGGTCTCACAGGAAAAGATCAAAGCACTGACTCTAAGAAGTCTTACTCATCTTGCCGTTAAGGCGGCATTGTTCCTTTTGTATTTAATTCAAATGTTGTTTCAGTGTTTCTTCGTCAATGAATATGTCCAAGGAATACATAGAACCTGGAGTGGTGTATCGGAAACTAATACTGGTCTCACAGGGAGAGCTCAAAGCACCGAATGTAAGAAGAGTCTCTATTCTTGCACTTATGGCGGCATTGTGTCTTTTGTATTTAATTCCGATGTAATTTCAGTGTTTCATCGTCAATGTGTAAATCTAAGGAATTCATTGAACCTGCAGTGGTGTATCGGAAACTAATACTGGTCTCACAGGGAATGCTCAAAGCACCGACTGTAAGAAGAGTCTCTATTCTTGTACTTATTGCGGCATTGTGCATTTTGTATTTAGTTCCGATGCGATTTCTGTGTTTCATCGTCAATGCGAAGGTCCAGTGAATACATTGAACCTGCAGTGGTGTATCGGAAACTAATACCGGTCTCACAGGAAAGGATCAAAGCACAGACTCTAAGAAGTCTCACTCATCTTGCAGTTAAGGCGGCATTGTTCCTTTTGTATTTAATTCCGATGTAATTTCAGTGTTTCATCGTCTTTGAGTACGTCCAAGGAATACATTGAACCTGTAGTGGTGTATCGGAAACTGATACTGGTCTCACAGGGAATGCTCAAAGCACCGACTGTAAGAAGAGTCTCTATTCTTGTACGTAAGGCGGCATTGTGCCTTTTGTTTTTAATTCTGATGCGATTTCTGTCTTTCATCGTCAATGCGTATGTCCAAGGAATACATTGAACCTGCAGTGCTGTATCAGAAACTAATACTGGTCTCACAGGGAAAGCTCGAAGCGCCGACTGTAAGAGGAGTCTCTATTCTTCCACTTATGGCGGCATTGTGCAATTTGTATTTAATTCCGATGTAATTTCAGTGTTTCATCGTCAATGTGTAGCTCTAAGGAATACATTGAACCAGCAGTGGTGTATCGGAAACTAATACTGGTCTCACAGGGAATGATCAAAGCACCGACTGTAAGAAGAGTCTCTATTCTTGTACTTATTGCGGTATTCTGCCTTTTGTATTTAGTTCCGATTCGATTTCTGTGTTTCATCGTCAATGCGAAGGTCCAAGGAATACATTGAACCTGCAGTGGTGTATCGCAAACTAATACTGGTCTCACAGGAAAGGATCAAAGCACAGACTCTAAGAAGTCTTACTCATCTTGCCGTTAAGGCGGCATTGTTCCCTTTGTATTTAATTCAAATGTCATTTCAGTGTTTCTTCGTCAATGAATATGTCCAAGGAATACATAGAACCTGGAGTGGTGTATCGGAAACTAATACTGGTCTCACAGGGAGAGCTCAAAGCACCGACTGTAAGAAGAATCTCTATTCTTGTACGTAAGGCGGCATTGTGCCTTTTGTATGTAATTCCGATGCGATTTCTGTGTTTCATCGTCAATGTTTATGTCCAAGGAATACATTGAACCTGCATTGGTGTATCAGAAACTAATACTGGTCTCACAGGGAATGCTCAAAGCACAGACTGTAAGAAGAGTCTCTATTCTTGTACTTAAGGCGGCATTGTGCCTTTTGTATTTAATTCCGATGCGACTTCTGTGTTTCATCGCCAATGTGAAAGTCCAAGGAAAACATTGTACCTGCAGTGGTGTATCGGAAACTAATACTGGTCTCACAGGGAATGCTCAAATCACCGACTGTAAGAAGAGTCTCTATTCTTGCACTTATGGCAGCATTGTGACTTTTTTATTTAATTCCCATATAATTTCACTGTTTCTTCGGCAATGTGTATGTCTAAGGAATACATTGAACCTGCAGTGCTGTATCGGAAACTAATACTGGTCTCACAGGGAAAGCTCAAAGCACCGACTGTAAGAAGAGTCTCTAATCTTGCACTTATGGCGGCATTGTGCCTTTTGTATTTAATTCCGATGTAATTTCAGTGTTTCATCGTCAATGTGTATGTCCAAGGAATTCATTGAACCTGCAGTGGAGTATCGGAAACTAATACTGGTCTTACAGTGAATGCTCAAAGCACCGACTGTAAGAAGAGTCTCTATTCTTGTACTTATTGCGGCATTGTGCCTTTTGTATTTAATTCCGATGCGATTTCTGTGTTTTATCGTCAATGTTTATGTCTAAGGAATACATTGAACCCGCAGTGGTTTATCGGAAACTAATACTGGTCTCACAGGGAATGCTCAAAGCACCGACTGTAAGAAGAGTCTCTATTCTTGTACTTATTGCGGCATTGTGCATTTTGTATTTAGTTCCGATGCGATATCCGTGTTTCATCGTCAATACGAAGGTCCAAGGAATACATTGAACCTGCAGTGGTGTATCGGAAACTAATACTAATGTCACAGGAAAGGATCAAATCACAGACTCTAACAAGTCTCACTCATCTTGCAGTTAAGGCGGCATTGTTCTTTTTGTATTTAATTCCGATGTAAATTCAGTGTTCCATCGTCAAGGAGTATGTCCAAGGAATACATAGAACCAGGAGTGGTGTATCGGAAACTAATACTGGTCTCACACGGATTGCTCAAAGCACCAACTGTAAGATGAATCTCTATTCTTGTACGTAAGGCGGCATTGTGCCTTTTGTATGTAATTCCGATGCGGTTTCTGTGTTTCATCGTCAATGTTTATGTCCAAGGAATACATTGAACCTGCAGTGGTGTATCAGAAACTAATACTGGTCTCACAGGGAATGCTCAAAGCACCGACTGTAAGAAGAGTCTCTATTCTTGTACTTAAGGCGGCATTGTGCTTTTTGAATTTAATTCCGATGCGATTTCTGTATTCCATCGTTAATGTGAAGGTACAAGGAATACATTGTACCTGCAGTCGTGTATCGGAAACTAATACTGGTCTCACAGGGAAAGCTCAAAGCACCGACTGTAAGAGGAGACTCTATTCTTGCACTTATGGCGGCATTGTGCCATTTGTATTTAATTCCGATTTAATGTCAGTGTTTCATCGTCAATGTGTAGGTCTAAGGAATACATTGAACCTGCAGTGGTGTATCGGAAACTAATACTGGTCTCACAGGGAATGATCAAAGCACCGACTGTAAGAAGAGTCTCTATTCTTGTACTTATTGCGGCATTCTGCCTTTTGTATTTAGTTCCGATTCGATTTTTGTGTTTCATCGTCAATGCGAAGGTCCAAGGAATACATTGAACCTGCAGTGGTGTATCGGAAACTATTACTGGTCTCACAGGAAAAGATCAAAGCACTGACTCTAAGAAGTCTTACTCATCTTGCCGTTAAGGCGGCATTGTTCCTTTTGTATTTAATTCAAATGTTGTTTCAGTGTTTCTTCGTCAATGAATATGTCCAAGGAATACATAGAACCTGGAGTGGTGTATCGGAAACTAATACTGGTCTCACAGGGAGAGCTCAAAGCACCGAATGTAAGAAGAGTCTCTATTCTTGCACTTATGGCGGCATTGTGTCTTTTGTATTTAATTCCGATGTAATTTCAGTGTTTCATCGTCAATGTGTAAGTCTAAGGAATTCATTGAACCTGCAGTGGTGTATCGGAAACTAATACTGGTCTCACAGGGAATGCTCAAAGCACCGACTGTAAGAAGAGTCTCTATTCTTGTACTTATTGCGGCATTGTGCATTTTGTATTTAGTTCCGATGCGATTTCTGTGTTTCATCGTCAATGCGAAGGTCCAGTGAATACATTGAACCTGCAGTGGTGTATCGGAAACTAATACCGGTCTCACAGGAAAGGATCAAAGCACAGACTCTAAGAAGTCTCACTCATCTTGCAGTTAAGGCGGCATTGTTCCTTGTGTATTTAATTCCGATGTAATTTCAGTGTTTCATCGTCTTTGAGTACGTCCAAGGAATACATTGAACCTGTAGTGGTGTATCGGAAACTGATACTGGTCTCACAGGGAATGCTCAAAGCACCGACTGTAAGAAGAGTCTCTATTCTTGTACGTAAGGCGGCATTGTGCCTTTGGTTTTTAATTCTGATGCGATTTCTGTCCTTCATCGACAATGCGTATGTCCAAGGAATACATTGAACCTGCAGTGCTGTATCAGAAACTAATACTGGTCTCACAGGGAATGCTCAAAGCACCGACTGTAAGATGAGTCTCTATTCTTGTACTTAAGGCGTCATTGTGCCTTTTGTATTTAAGTCCAATGCGATTTCTGTGTTTCATCGTCAATGTGAAGGTACAAGGAATACATTGTACCTGCAGTGGTGTATCGGAAACTAATACTGGTCTCACAGGGAATGCTCAAAGCACCGACTGTAAGAAGAGTCTCTATTCTTGTACTTATTGCGGCATTGTGCATTTTGTATTTAGTTCCGATGCGATTTCTGTGTTTCATCGTCAATGCGAAAGTCCAAGGAATACATTGAACCTGCAGTGGTGTATCGGAAACTAATACCGGTCTCACAGGAAAGGATCAAAGCACAGACTCTAAGAAGTCTCACTCATCTTGCAGTTAAGGCGGCATTGTTCCTTTTGTAATTAATTCCGATGTAATTTCAGTGTCTCATCGTCATTGAGTATGTCCAAGGAATACATTGAACCTGTAGTGGCGTATCGGAAACTAATACTGGTCTCACAGGGAATGCTCAAAGCACCGACTGTAAGAAGAGTCTCTGTTCTTGTACGTAAGGCGGCATTGTGCCTTTTGTTTTTAATTCTGATGCGATTTCTGTCTTTCATCGTCAATGCGTATGTCCAAGGAATACATTGAACCTGCAGTGCTGTATCAGAAACTAATACTGGTCTCACAGGGAATGCTCAAAGCACCGACTGTAAGAAGAGTCTCTATTCTTGTACTTAAGGCGGCATTGTGCCTTTTGTATTTAAGTCCGATGCGATTTCTGTGTTTCATCGTCAATGTGAAGGTACAAGGAATACATTGTACCTGCAGTGGTGTATCGGAAACTAATACTGGTCTCACAGGAGACGCTCGAAGCACCGACTGTAAGAAGAGTCTCTATTCTTGTACGTAAGGCGGCATTGTGCCTTTTGTTTTCAATTCCGATGCGATTTCTGTCTTTCATCGTCAATTCGTATGTCCAAGGAATACATTGAACCTGCAGTGCTGTATCAGAAACTAATACTGGTCTCACAGGGAATGCTCAAAGCACCGACTGTAAGAAGAGTCTCTATTCTTGTACTTATTGCGGCAT
Source organism: Schistocerca americana (assembly GCF_021461395.2). Classification (NCBI taxonomy): domain Eukaryota; kingdom Metazoa; phylum Arthropoda; class Insecta; order Orthoptera; family Acrididae; genus Schistocerca; species Schistocerca americana. The sequence goes on along the minus strand of NC_060125.1, from coordinate 20,361,575 downwards.
TGTGCCTTTTGTATTTAGTTCCGATTCGATCTCTGTGTTTCATCGTCAATGCGAAGGTCCAAGGAATACATTGAACCTGCAGTGGTGTATCGGAAACTAATAATGGTCTCACAGGAAAGGATCAAAGCACAGACTCTAAGAAGTCTCACTCATCTTGCCGTTAAGGCGGCATTGTTCCCTTTGTATTTAATTCTGATGTAATTTCAATGTTTCATCTTCAATGAGTAAGTCCAAGGAATACATTGAACCTAGAGTGGTGTATCGGAAACTAATACTGGTCTCACAGGGAATGCTCAAAGCACCGACTGTAAGAAGAGTCTCTATTCTTGTACGTAAGGCGGCATTGTGCCTTTTGTTTTTAATTCCGATGCGATTTCTGTCTTTCATCGTCAATGCGTATGTCCAAGGAATACATTGAACCTGCTGTGCTGTATCAGAAACTAATACTGGTCTCACAGGGAATGCTCAAAGCACCGACTGTAAGAAGAGTCTCTATTCTTGTACTTATTGCGGCATTGTGCCTTTTGTATTTAGTTCCGATTCGACCTCTGTGTTTCATCGACAATGCGAAGGTCCAAGGAATACATTGAACCTGCAGTGGTGTATCGGAAACTAATACTGGTCTCACAGGAAAGGATCAAAGCACAGACTCTAAGAAGTCTCACTCATCTTTCCGTTAAGGCGGCATTGTTCCTTTTGTATTTAATTCTGATGTAATTTCGGTGTTTCATCGTCAATGTGTATGTCTAAGGAATACATTGAACCTGCAGTGGTGTTACGGAAACTAGTACTGGTCTCGCAGGGAATGCTCAAAGCACCGACTGTAAGAAGAGTCTCTATTCTTGCACTTATGGTGGCATTGTGCCTTTTGTATTTAATTCCAATGTAATTTCAGTGTTTCATCGTCAATGTGTATGTCTAAGGAATACATTGAAACTGCAGTGGTGTATCGGAAACTGGTACTGGTCTCGCAGGGAATGCTCAAAGCATCGACTGTTAGAAGACTCTCTATTCTTGTACTTAAGGCGGCATTGTGCCATTTCTATTTAATTCCGATGCCATTTCTGTGTTCCATCGTCAATGTGAAGGTCCAAGGAATACATTGTACCTGCAGTGGTGTATCGGAAACTAGTACTGGTCTCGCAGGGAATGCTCAAAGCACCGACTGTAAGAACAGTCTCTATTCTTGTACTTAAGGCGGCATTGTGCATTTTGTATTTAGTTCCGATGCGATTTCTGTGTTTCATCGTCAATGCGAAGGTCCAAGGAATACATTGAACCTGCAGTGGTGTATCGGAAACTAATACTGGTCTCACAGGAAAGGATCAAAGCACCCACTGTGAGAAGAGTCTCTATTCATGCACTTGTGGCGGCATTGTGCCTTTTGTATTTAATTCCGATGTAATTTCAGTGTTTCATCGTCAATGTGTATGTCTAAGGAATACACTGAACCTGCAGTGGTGTATCGGAAACTAATACTGGTCTCACAGGGAATGCTCAAAGCACCGACTGTAAGAAGAGTCTCTATTCTTGTACGTATGGCGGCATTGTGCCTTTTGTATTTAATTCCGATGCGATTTCTGTGTTTCATCGTCAATGCGTATATCCTAGGAATACATTGAACCTGAAGCGGTATGTCGGAAACTAATACTGGTCTCACAGGGAATGCTCAAAGCACCGACTGTAAGAACAGTCTCTATTCTTGTACTTAAGGCGGCATTGTGCCTTTTGTATTTAATTCCGATGCGATTTCTGTGTTTCATCGTCAATGGGAAGTTCCAAGGAATACATTGTATCTGCTGTGGTGTATCGGAAACTAATACTGGTCTCACAGGGAATGCTGAAAGCACTGACTGTAAGAAGGGTCTCTATTCTCTCACTTATGGCGGCATTTTGCCTTTTGTGTTTAATTACGATGCGATTTCTGTGTTTCATTGTCAATGTGTGTGTCCAAGGAATACATTGAACCTGCAGTGGTGTATCAGAAACCAATACTGGTCTCAAAGGGAATGCTCAAAGCACCGACTGTAAGAAGAGTCTCTATTCTTGTACTTAAGGCGGCATTGTGAATTTTGTATTTAATTCCGATGCGATTTCTGTGTTTCATCGTCAATGCGTATGTCCAAGGAATACATTGAACCTGCAGTGGTGTATCGGAAACTAATACTGGTCTCACAGGAAAGGATCAAAGCACAGACTCTAAGAAGACTCACTCTTCTTGCACTTAAGGCGGCATTGTGCCTTTTGTATTTAATTCCAATGTAATTTCGGTGTTTCGTCTTCAATGTGTATTTCGAAGGAATACATTGAACCTGCAGTGGTGTATCGGAAACTAATACTGGTCTCACAGGGAATGCCCAAAGCACCGACTGTAAGAAGATTCTCTATGCTTGTACTTAAGGCGGCATTGTGCCTTTTGTATTTAATTCCGATGCGATTTCTGTGTTTCATCGTCAATGTGAAGGTCCAAGGAATATATTGAACCTGCAGTGGTCTATCGGAAACTAATACTGGTCTCACAGGGAATGCTCAAATCACCGACTGTAAGAAGAGTCTCCAATCTTGTACTTAAGGCGGCATTGTGCATTTTGTATTTAATTCCGATGCGATTTCTGTGTATGATAGTCAATGTGAAGGTCGAAGGAATACATTGAACCTGCAGTGGTGAAACGGAAACTAATACTGGTCTCACAGGAAAGGATCAAAGCACAGACTCAAAGAAGACTCACTTTTCTTGTACTTAAGGCGGCTTTGTGCCTTTTGTATTTAATTCCGATGTAATTTCAGTGTTTCATCGTCAATGTGTATATCTAAGGAATACATTGAACCTGCAGTGGTGCAAAGGAAACTAATACTGGTCTCACAGGGAATGCTCAAAGTCCCGACTGTAAGAAGAGGCTTTATTCTTGCACTGAAGGCATCATTGTGCCTTTTGTATTTAATTCCAATGTAATTTCGGTGTTACGTCTTCAATGTGTATTTCGAAGGAATACATTGAACCTGCAGTGGTGTATCGGAAACTAATTCTGGACTCACAGTGAATGCTCAAAGCACCGACTGTAAGTAGAGTCTCTATTTTTTTACTTATTGCGGCATTGTGCATTTTGTATTTAGTTCCGATGCGATTTCTGTGTTTCATCGTCAATGCGAAGGTCCAAGGAATACATTGAACCTTCAGTGGTGTATCGGAAACTAATACTAGTCTCACAGGAAAGGATCAAAGCACAGACTCTAACAAGTCTCACTCATCTTGCAGTTAAGGCGGCATTGTTCCTTTTGTATTTAATTCCGATGTAATTTCAGTGTTTCATCGTCAAGGAGTATGTCCAAGGAATACATAGTACCTGGAGTGGTGTATCGGAAACTAATACTGGTCTCACAGTTAATGCTCAAAGCACCGACTGTAAGAAGAGTCTCTATTCTTGTACGTAAGGCGGCATTGTGCCTTTTGTATTTAATTCCGATGCGATTTCTGTGTTTTATCGTCAATGTTTTTTGTCCAAGGAATCCATTGAACCTGCAGTGGTGTATCAGAAACTAATACTGGTCTCACAGGGAATGATCAAAGCACCGACTGTAAGAAGAGTCTCTATTTTTGTACTTAAGGCGGCATTGTGCCTTTTGTATTTAATTCCGATGCGATTTCTGTATTTCAAGGTCAATGTGAAGGTACAAGGAATACATTGTACCAGCAGTGGTGTATCGGAAACTAATACTGGTCTCACAGGGAATGCTCAAAGCACCGACTGTAAGAGGAGTCTCTATTCTTGCACTTATGGCGGCATTGTGCCATTTGTATTTATTTCCGATGTAATTTCAGTGTTTCATCGTCAATGGTTATGTCTGAGGAATACATTGAACCCGCAGTGGTGTATCGGAATCTAATACTGGTCTCACAGGGAATGCTCAAAGCACCGACTGTAAGAAGAGTCTCTATTCTTGTACTTATTGCGGCATTGTGCATTTTGTATTTAGTTCCGATTCGATTTCTGTGTTTCATCGTCAATGCGAAGGTCCAAGGAATACATTGAACCTTCAGTGGTGTATCGGAAACCAATATTGGTCTCACAGGAAAGGATCAAAGCACAGACTCTAAGAAGTCTTACTCATCTTGCCGTTAAGGCGGCATTGTTCCTTTTGTATTTAATTAAAAATGTTATTTCAGTGTTTCTTCGTCAATGAGTATGTCCAAGGAATACATAGAACCTGGAGTGGTGTATCGGAAACTAATACTGGTCTCACAGGGAGAGCTCAAAGCACCGAATGTATGAAGAGTCTCTATTCTTGCACTTATGGCGGCATTGTGCATTTTGTATTTAATTCCGATGTAATTTCAGTGTTTCATCGTCAATGTGTAAGTCTAAGGAATTCATTGAACCTGCAGTGGTGTATCGGAAACTAATACTGGTCTCACAGGGAATGCTCAAAGCACCGACTGTAAGAAGAGTCTCTATTCTTGTACTTATTAGGGCATTGTGCATTTTGTATTTAGTTCCGATGCGATTTCTGTGTTTCATCGTCAATGCGAAGGTCCAAAGAATACATTGAACCTGCAGTGGTGTATCGGAAACTAATACCGGTCTCACAGGAAAGGATCAAAGCACAGACTTTAAGAAGTCTCACTCATCTTGCAGTTAAGGCGGCATTGTTCCTTTTGTATTTAATTCCGATGTAATTTCAGTGTGTTCATCGTCATTGAGTATGTCCAAGGAATACATTGATCCTGTAGTGGTGTATCGGAAACTAATACTGGTCTCACAGGGAATGCTCAAAGCACCGACTGTAAGAAGAGTCTCTATTCTTGTACGTAAGGCGGCATTGTGCCTTTTGTTTTTAATTCCGATGCGATTTCTGTCTTTCATCGTCAATGCGTATGACCAAGGAATACATTGAACCTGCAGTGCTGTATCAGAAACTAATACTGGTCTCACAGGGAATGCTCAAAGCACCGACTGTAAGAAGAGTCTCTATTCTTGTACGTAAGGCGGCATTGTGCCTTTTGTTTTTAATTCCGATGCGATTTCTGTCTTTCATCGTCAATTCGTATGTCCAAGGAATACATTGAACCTGCAGTGCTGTATCAGAAACTAATACTGGTCTCACAGGGAATGCTCAAAGCACCGACAGTAAGAAGAGTCTCTATTCTTGTCCTTATTGCGGCATTGTGCCTTTTGTATTTAGTTCCGATTCGATCTCTGTGTTTCATCGTCAATGCGAAGGTCCAAGGAATACATTGAACCTGCAGTGGTGTATCGGAAACTAATACTGGTCTCACAGGAAAGGATCAAAGCACAGACTCTAAGAAGTCTCACTCATCTTGCCGTTAAGGCGGCATTGTTCCTTTTGTATTTAATTCTGATGTAATTTCAGTGTTTCATCTTCAATGAGTATGTCCAAGGAATACATTGAACGTGGGTTGTGTATCGGAAACTAATACTGGTCTCACAGGGAATGCTCAAAGCACCGACTGTAAGAGGAGTCTCTATTCTTGCACTTATGGTGGCATTGTGCCTTTTGTATTTAATTCCAATGTAATTTCAGTGTTTCATCGTCAATGTGTATGTCTAAGGAATACATTGAACCTGCAGTGGTGTATTGGAAACTAGTTCTGGTCTCGCAGGGAATGCTCAAAGCACCGACTGTAAGAAGACTCTCTATTCTTGTACTTAAGGCGGCATTGTACCATTTCTATTTAATTCCGATGCGATTTCTGTGTTCCATCGTCAATGTGAAGGTCCAAGGAATACATTGTACCAACAGTGGTGTATCGGAAGCTAGTACTGGTCTCGCAGGGAATGCTCAAAGCACCGACTGTAAGAAGAGTCTCTATTCTTGTACGTAAGGCGCATTGTGCATTTTGTATTTAATTCCGATGCGATTTCTGTGTTTCATCGTCAATGTGTATGTCCAAGGAATACACTGAACCTGCAGTGGTGTATCGGAAACTAATACTGGTCTCACAGGGAGTACTCAAAGCACCGACTGTAAGGTAAGCCTCTGTTCTTGTACTTAAGGCGGCATTGTGCATTTTGTGTTTAATTCCGATGCATTTCTGTGTTTCATTGTCAATGTGTATGTCCAAAAATACATTGTACCTGCAGTGGTGTACCGGAAACTGATACTGGCCTCACAGGGTATGCTCAAAGCACCCACTGTAAGAAGAGTCTCTATTCATGCACTTATGGCGGCATTGTGCCTTTTGTATTTAATTCCGATGTAATTTCAGTGTTTCATCGTTATTGTGTATGTCTAAGGAATACATTGAACCTGCAGTGGTGTATCGGAAACTAATACTGGTCTCACAGGGAATGCTCAAAGCACCGACTGTAAGAAGAGTCTCTATTCTTGTACGTATGGCGGCATTGTGCCTTTTGTATTTAATTCCGATGCGATTTCTGTGTTTCATCGTCAATGCGTATGTCCAAGGAATACATTGAACCTGAAGTGGTGTATCGGAAACTAATACTGGTCTCACAGGGAATGCTCAAAGCACCGACTGTAAGAACAGTCTCTATTCTTGTACTTAAGGCGGCATTGTGCATTTTGTATTTAGTTCCGATGCGATTTCTGTGTTTCATCGTCAATGCGAAGGTCCAAGGAATACAGTGAACCCGCAGTGGTGTATCGGAAACTAATACCGGTCTCACAGGAAAGAATCTAAGCACAGACTTTAAGAAGTCTCACTCATGTTGCAGTTAAGGCGGCATTGTGCCTTTTGTATTTAATTCCGACGCTATTTCTGTGTTTCATCGTCAATGTTTATGTCCAAGGAATACACTGAACCTGCAGTGGTGTATCGGAAACTAATACTAGTCTCACAGGGAATGCTCAAAGAACCGACTGTAAGAAGAGTCTCTATCCTTGTACTTAAGGCGGCATTGTGCCTTTTGTATTTAATTCCGATGCGATTTCTGTGTTTCATCGTCAATGGGAAGTTCCAAGGAATACATTGTACCTGCTGTGGTGTATCGGAAAATAATACTGGTCTCACAGGGATTGCTGAAAGCACCGACTGTAAGAAGGGTCTCTATTCTCTCACTTATGGCGGCATTTTGCCTTTTGTGTTTAATTCCGATGCGATTTCTGTGTTTCATTGTCAATGTGTATGTCCAAGGAATACATTGAACCTGCAGTGGTGTATCGGAAACCAATACTGGTCTCAAAGGGAATGCTCAAAGCACCGACTGTAAGAAGAGTCTCTATTCTTGTACTTAAGGCGGCATTGTGCCTTTTGTATTTAATTCCGATGAGATTTCTGTGTTTCATCGTCAATGTAAAGGTCCAAGGAATACATTGAACCTGCAGTGGTGTATCGGAAACTAATACTGGTCTCACAGGAAAGGATCAAAGCACAGACTCTAAGAAGACTCACTCTTCTTGCACTTAAGGCGGCATTGTGCCTTTTGTATTTAATTCCAATGTAATTTCGGTGTTTCGTCTTCAATGTGTATTTCGAAGGAATACATTGAACCTGCAGTGGTGTATCGGAAACTAATACTGGTCTCACAGGGAATGCCCAAAGCACCGACTGTAAGAAGAGTCTCTATGCTTGTACTTAAGGCGGCATTGTGCCTTTTGTATTTAATTCCGATGCGATTTCTGTATTTCATCGTCAATGTGAAGGTACAAGGAATATATTGAACCTGCAGTGGTCTATCGGAAACTAATACTGGTCTCACAGGGAATGCTCAAATCACCGACTGTAAGAAGAGTCTCTAATCTTGTACTTAAGGCGGCATTGTGCCTTTTGTATTTAATTCCGATGCGATTTCTGTGTATGATAATCAATGTGGAGGTCGAAGGAATACATTGAGCCTGCAGTGGTGAATCGGAAACTAATACTGGTCTCACAGGAAAGGATCAAAGCACAGACTCAAAGAAGACTCATTTTTCTTGTACTTAAGGCGGCATTGTGCCTTTTGTATTTAATTCCGATTTAATTTCAGTGTTTCATCGTCAATGTGTATGTCTAAGGAATACATTGAACCTGCAGTGGTGCAAAGGAAACTAATACTGGTCTCACAGGGAATGCTCAAAGACCCGACTGTAAGAAGAGGCTTTATTCTTGCACTGAAGGCGGCATTGTGCCTTTTGTATTTAATTCCGAAGCGTTTTTTGTGTTTCATCGTCAATGTGAAGGTCCAAGGAATACATTGAACCTGCAGTGGCGTATCGGACACTAATACTGGTCTCACAGGCAAGGAACAAAGCACCGACTGTAAGAAGACTCAATCATTTTCCACTTAAGGTAGCATTGAGCCTTTTGTATTTAATTTCGATGTAATTTCAGTGTTTCATCGTCAATGTGTGTGTAAAAGGAATACATTGAACCTGCAGTGGTGTATCGGAGACTAATACTGGTCTCATAGGAAGGGATCAAAGCACATACTCTAAGAAGTCTCACAACTTTTGCACTTAAGGTGGCATTGTGCCTTTTGTATTTAATTCCGATGCGATTTCTGTGTTTCATCGTCAATGGGTATGTCCAAGGAATACATTGAACCTGCAGTGGTATATCGGAATCTAATACTGGTCGCACAGGGAATGCTCAAAGCACCGACTGTAAGAAGAGTCTCTATTCTTGTACTTAAGGCGGCATTGTGCCTTTTGTATTTCATTCCGATGTGATTTCTGTGTTTCATCGTCAATGTAAAGGTCAAAGGAATACATTGAACCTGCAGTGGTGTATTGGAAACTAATACTGGTCTCACAGGAAAGTATTAAAACACAGACTCTAAGATGTGTCACTCTTCTTGCATATAAGGCGGCATTGTGCCTTTTGTATTTAATTCCAACGTAATTTCGGTGTTTCGTCTTCAATGTGTATTTCGAAGGAATACATTGAACCTGCAGTGGTGTATCGGAAACTAATACTGGTCTCACAGGGAATTCCCAAAGCACCGGCTGTATGAAGAGTCTCTATTCTCGTACTTAAGGCGGCATTGTGCCTTTTGTATTTAATTCCGATGCGATTTCTGTATTTCATCGTCAATGTGAAGGTCCAAGCAATATATTGAACCTGCAGTGGTCTATCGGAAACTAATACTGGTCTCACAGGGAATGCTCAAATCACCGACTGTAAGAAGAGTCTCTATTCTTGTACTTAAGGCGGCATTGTGCCTTTTGTATTTAATTTCGATGTGATTTTTGTGTTTCATCGTCAATGTAAAGGTCCAAGGAATACCTTGAACCTGCAGTGGTGTATTGGAAACTAATACTGGTCTCACAGGAAAGGATCAAAGCACAGACTCTAAGAAGTGTCACTCTTCTTGCACATAAGGCGGCATTGTGCCTTTTGTATTTAATTCCAATGTAATTTCGGTGTTTCGTCTTCAATGTGTATTTCGGAGGAATACATTGAACCTGCAGTGGTGTATCGGAAACTAATACTGGTCTCACAGGGAATGCCCAAAGCACCGACTGTATTAAGAGTCTCTGTTCTTGTCCTTAAGGCGGCATTGTGCCTTTTGTATTTCATTCCGATGCGATTTCTGTGTTTCATCGTCAATGTGTATGTCCAAGGAATTCATTGAATCTGCAGTGGCGTATGGAAGCTGATACTGGTCTCACAGGAATGGATCAAAGCACAGACTCTATGAAGTCTCACTCTTCTTGCTCTTAAGGCGGCATTGTGCGTTTTGTATTTAATTCCGATGTAATTTCAGTGTTTCATCGTCAATGTGTATGTCCAAGGAATACATTGAACCTGCAGTGGTGTATCGCAAGCTAATACTGGTCTCACGGGGAATGCTCAAAGCACCGACTGTAAGAAGAGTCTCTATTTTTGTACTGAAGGCGGCATTGTCCCTTTTGTATTTAATTCCGATGCGATTCCTGTGTTTCATCGTCAATGTGAAGGTCCAAGGAATACACTGAACCTGCTAAGGTGTATCGGAAACTAATACTGGTTTCAAAGGGAATGCTCGTAGAACCGACTGTAAGAAGAGTCTCTATTCTTCTACTTAAGCGGCATTGTGCCTTTTGTATTAAATTCCGATGCGATTTCTGTGTTTCATCGTCAATGTGAAGGTCTAAGCAATACATTGAACCTGCAGTGGCGTATCGGATACTAATACTGGTCGCACAGGAAAGGATAAAAGCACAGACTCTAAGAAGTCTCACTCTTCTTGTACTTAAGGCGGCATTGTACCTTTTGTATTTAATTACGATGTAATTTCAGAATTTCATCGTCAATGTGTATGTCCAAGGAATACATTGACCTTGCAGTGGTGTATCGGAAACTAATACTGGTCTCACAGGGAATGCTCAAAGCACCGACTGTAAGAAGAGTCTCTATTCTAGTACTTAAAGCGGCATTGTGCCATTTGTATTTAATTCCGATGCGATTTCTGTGTTTCATCGTCAATGTGAAGGTCCAAGGAATACATTGAACCTACAGTGGCGTAACGGATACTAATACTGGTCGCACAGGAAAGGATAAAAGCACAGACTCTAAGAAGTCTCACTCTTCTTGCACTTAAGGCGGCATTGAACATTTTGTATTTAAATACGATGTAATTTCAGTGTTCCATCGTCAATGTGTATGTCCAAGGAATACATTGAACTTGCAGTGGTGTATCGGAAACTAATAATGGTCCCGCAGGGAATGCTCAAAGCACCGACCGTAAGAAGAGCCTCTATTCTTGCACTTAAGGCGGCATTGTGCGTTTTGTATTTATTTCCGATGTAATTTCAGTGTTTTATCGTCAATGTGTATGTCTAAGGAATACATTGAACCTGCAGTGTCGTATTGCAAACTAATACTGGTCTCACAGGGAATGCTCAAAGCACCGACTGTAAGGAGAGTCTCTACCCTTGTACTTAAGGCGGCATTTTGCCTTTTGTATTTAATTCCGATGCGATTTCTGTGTTTCATTGTCAATGGGAAGTTCCAAGGAATACATTGAACCTGCAGTGGTGAATCGGAAACTAATACTGGTCTCATAGGAAAGGATCAAAGCACAGACTCTAAGAAGTCTCACTCATTTTGCACTTAAGGTAGCATTGAGCCTTTTGTATTTAATTCCGATGTAATTTCAGTGTTTCATCGTCAATGTGTATGTAAAAGGATTACATTGAACCTGCAGTGGTTTATCGGAAACTAATACTGGTGTCATAGGAAAGGATCAAAGCACATACTCTAAGAAGTCCCACTCCTTTTGCCTTAAGGTGGCATTGTGCCTTTTGTATTTAATTCCGATGTAATTTCAGTGTTTCATCGTCAATGTGTACGTGAAATGAATACATTGAACCTGCAGTGGTGTATCTTAAACTAATACTGGTCACACAGGGAATGCCCAAAGCACCGACTGTATTAAGAGTCTCTGTTCTTGTACTTAAGGCGGCATTGTGCCTTTTGTATTTCATTCCGATGCGATTTCTGTGTTTCATCGTCAATGTGTATGTCCAAGGAATACATTGAACCTGCAGTGGCGTATGGAAGCTGATACTGGTCTCACAGGAATGGATCAAAGCACAGACCCTATGAAGTCTCACTCTTCTTGCACTTATGGCGGCATTGTGCCTTTTGTATTTAATTCCGATGTAATTTCAGTGTTTCATCGTCAATGTGTATGTCCAAGGAATACATTGAACCTGCAGTGTCGTATTGCAAACTAATACTGGTCTCACAGGGAATGCTCAAAGCACCGACAGTAAGAAGAGCCTCTACTCTTGCACTTAAGGCGGCATTGTGCCTTTTGTATATTGAACCTGCAGTGTCGTATTGCAAACTAATACTGGTCTCACAGGGAATGCTCAAAGCACCGACAGTAAGAAGAGCCTCTACTCTTGCACTTAAGGCGGCATTGTGCCTTTTGTATTTAATTCCAATGCGATTTCTGTGTATCATCGTCAATGTGAAGGTCCAAGGAACACATTGAACCTGCAGTGATGTATCGGAAACTAATACTGGTCTCACAGGATAGGATCAAAGCACGGACTCTAAGAAGTCTAACACATCTTACACTTAAGGCGGCATTGTCCCTTTTGTATTTAATTCCGATGTAATTTCAGTGTTTCATCGTCAATGTGTATGTCCAAGGAATACATTGAACCTGCAGTGGAATGCTCAAAGCACCGACTGTAAGAAGAGTCTCTATTCTTGCACTTATGGCGGCATTGTGCCTTTTGTATTTAATTCCGATGTAATTTCAGTGTTTCATCGTCAATGTGTATGTCTAAGGAATACATTGAACCTGCAGTGGTGTATCGGAAACTAATACTGGTCTCACAGGGAATGCTCAAAGCACCGACTGTAAGAAGAGTCTCTATTCTAGTACTTAAGGCGGCATTGTGCCATTTGTATTTAATTCCGATGCGATTTCTGTGTTTCATCGTCAATGTGAAGGTCCAAGGAATACATTGAACCTACAGTGGCGTAACGGATACTAATACTAGTCGCACAGGAAAGGATAATAGCACAGACTCTAAGAAGTCTCACTCTTCTTGCACTTAAGGCGGCATTGTACCTTTTGTATTTAATTACGATGTAATTTCAGTGTTTCATCGTCAATGTGTATGTCCAAGGAGTACATTGAACTAGCAGTGGAATGCTCAAAGCACCGACTGTAAGAAGAGTCTCTATTCTTGCACTTATGGCGGCATTGTGCCTTTTGTATTTAATTCCGATGTAATTTCAGTGTTTCATCGTCAATGTGTATGTCTAAGGAATACATTGAACCAGCAGTGGTGTATCGGAAACTAATACTGGTCTCACAGGGAATGCTCAAAGCACCGACTGTAAGAAGAGTCTCTATTCTAGTACTTAAGGCGGCATTGTGCCATTTGTATTTAATTCCGATGCGATTTCTGTGTTTCATCGTCAATGTGAAGGTCCAAGGAATACATTGAACCTACAGTGGCGTAACGGATACTAATACTAGTCGCACAGGAAAGGATAATAGCACAGACTCTAAGAAGTCTCACTCTTCTTGCACTTAAGGCGGCATTGTACCTTTTGTATTTAATTACGATGTAATTTCAGTGTTTCATCGTCAATGTGTATGTCCAAGGAGTACATTGAACTAGCAGTGGTGTATCGGAAAGTAATACTGGTCTCATAGGACGGGATCAAAGCACAGACTGTAAGAAGAGTCTTTATCCTTGTACTTAAGGCGGCATTGTGCATTTTGTATTTAATTCCGACTTGATTTCTGTGTTTCATCGTTAATGTGAAGGTCCAAGGAATACATTGTACCTGCAGTGGTGTATCGGAAACTAATAATGGTCCCGCAGGGAATGCTCAAAGCACCGACCGTAAGAAGAGCCTCTATTCTTGCACTTAAGGCGGCATTGTGCGTTTTGTATTTGTTTCCGATGTAATTTCAGTGTTTTATCGTCAATGTGTGTGTCTAAGGAATACATTGAACCGGCAGTGGTGTTTCGCAAACTAATACTGGTCTCACAGGGAATGCTCAAAGCACCGACTGTAAGAAGAGTCTCTATTCTTGTACTTAAGGCGGCATTGTGCATTTTGCATTTAATTCCGACTTGATTTCTGTGTTTCATCGTTAATGTGAAGGTCCAAGGAATACATTGTACCTGCAGTGGTGTATCGGAAAATAATACTGGTCTCACAGGAAAGGATCAAACCACAGACTCTAAGAAGTCTCACTCTTCTTGCACTTAAGACGACATTGTGCCTTTTGTATTTAATTCCGATGCGATTTCTGTGTTTTGTCGTCAATGTGAATGTCCAAGGAATACATGGAACCTGCAGTGGTGTATCGGAAAGTAATACTGGTCTCATAGGACGGGATCAAAGCACAGACTGTAAGAAGAGTCTTTATCCTTGTACTTAAGGCGGCATTGTGCATTTTGTATTTAATTCCGATGCGATTTCTGTGTTTCATCGTCAATGGGAAGTTCCAAGGAATACATTGCACCTGCTGTGGTGTATCGGAAACTAATACTGGTCTCACAGGGAATGCTGAAAGCACCGACTGTAAGAAGGGTCTCTATTCTCTCACTTATGGCGGCATTTTGCCTTTTGTGTTTAATTCCGATGCGATTTCTGTGTTTCATTGTCAATGTGTATGTCCAAGGAATACACTGAACCTGCAGTGGTATATCGGAAACTAATACTGGTCTCACAGGGAATGCTCAAGGCACCGACTGTAAGAAGAGTCTCTAATCTTGTACTTAAGGCGGCATTGTGCCTTTTGTATTTAATTCCGATGTGATTGCTGTGTTTCATCGTCAATGTAAAGGTCCAAGGAATACACTGAACGTGCAGTGGTGTATCGGAAACTAATACTGGTATTACAGGAAAGGATCAAAGCACAGACTCTAAGAAGTGTCACTCTTCTTGCACATACGGCGACATTGTGCCTTTTGTATTTAATTCCAATGTAATTTCGGGTTTTCGTCTTCAATGTGTATTTCGAAGGAATACATTGAACCTGATGTGGTGTATCGGAAACTAATACTGGTCTCACAGGGAATGCCCAAAGCACCGACTGTTTGAAGAGTCTCTATTCTTGTACTTAAGGCGGCATTGTAAATTTTGTATTTAATTCCGATGCGATTTCTGTATTTCATCGACAATGTGAAGGTCCAAGCAATATATTGAACCTGCAGTGGTCTATCGGAAACTAATACTGGTCTCACAGGGAATGCTCAAATCACCGACTGTAAGAAGAGTCTCTAATCTTGTACATAAGGCTGCATTGTGCCTTTTGTATTTAATTCCGATGCGATTTCTGTGTTTGATAGTCAATGTGAAGGTCGAAGGAATACATTGATCCTACAGTGGTGAATCGGAAACTAATACTGGTCTCATAGGAAAGGATCAAAGCACAGACTCTAAGAAGTCTCACTCATTTTGCACTTAAGGTAGCATTGAGCCTTTTTTATTTAATTCCGATGTAATTTCAGTGTTTCATCGTCAATGTGTATGTAAAAGGAATACATTGAACCTGCAGTGGTGTATCGGAAACTAATACTGGTCTCATAGGAAAGGATCAAACCACATACTCTAAGAAGTCTCACTCCTTTTGAAGTTAAGGTGGCATTGTGCCTTTTGTATTTAATTCCGATGTAATTTCAGTGTTTCATCGTCAATGTGTATGTGAAATGAATACATTGAACCTGCAGTGGTGTATCGGAAACTAATACTGGTCTCACAGGAAAGGATCAAATCACAGACTCTAAGAATTCTCACTCTTCTTGCACTTAAGGCGGCATTGTGCCTTTTGTATTTAAGTCCGATGTAATTTCAGTGTTTCATCGTCAATGTGTATGTAAAAGGAATACATTGAACCTACAGTGGTCTATCGGTAACTAATACTGGTCTCACACGAAAGATCACTGCACCGACTGTAAGAAGTGTCCCTATTCTTCTACTTATGGCGGCATTGTGGCTTTTGTATTTATTTCCTATGCGATTTCTGTGTTTCATCGTCAATGTGAATGTGCACGGAATACATAGAACAGGCAGTGGTGTATCGGAAACTAATACTGTTCTCACTGGAAAGGATCAAAGCAACGACTGTAAGAAGGGTCTCTATTCTTGTACTAAAGGCGGCATTGTGCTTTTTGTATTTATATCCGAGGCGATTTCTGTGTATCATCGTTAATGTGAAGGTCCAAGGAATTCATTGAACCTGCAGTGCTGTATCGGAAACTAATACTGGTCTCACAGAAAGGATCAAATCACAGACCCTAAGAAGTCTCACTCTTCTAGCTCTTAAGGCGGCATTGTGCCCTTTGTGTTTAAGTCCGATGTAATTTCAGTGTTTCATCGTCAATGAGTATGCAAAAGGAATACATTGAACCTGCAGTTGTGTATCGGAAACTAATACGGGTCTCATAGGAAAGGATCAAAGCACAGACTCTAAGAAGTCTCACTCTTATTGCATCTGAGGCGGCATTGTGCCTTTTATATTTAATTACAATCTAATTTCAGTGTTTCATCGTCAATGTGAATGTTTAAGGAATTCATTGAACCTGCAGTGGTGTATCGGAAACTAATACTGGTCTCACAAGAAGGATCAAAGCACCGACTGTAACAAGAGTCTCTATTCTTGTACTTAGGGCGACATTGTGCCTTTTGTATTTAATTCCGATGCGATATCTGTGTTTTGTCGTCAATGTGAAGGTCCAAGGAATACATTGAACCTGCAGTGGTGTATCGGAAAATAATACTGCTCTCACAGGAAAGGATCAAAGCACAGACCACAGACTCTAAGAAGTCTCACTCTTCTTCCACTTAAGACGGCATTGTGCCTTTTGTATTTAATTCCGATGTAATTTCAGTGTTTCATCGTCAATGTGAATGTCCAAGGAATACATTGAACCTGCAGTGGTGTATCGAAAACTAATACTGGTCTCACAGGGAAGATCAAAGGACCGACTGGAAGAAGAGCCTCTATTCTTGTATTTAAAGCGGCATTGTGCCTTTTGTATTTAATCACGATGTGATTTCTGTGTTTTGTCGTCAATGTGAAGGTCCAAGGAATACATTGAACCTGCAGTGCTGTATCGGAAGATAATACTGGTCTCACAGGAAAGGATCAAAGCACAAACTCTAAGAAGTCTCACTCCTCTTGCACTTAAGGCGGCATTGTGCCTTTTGTATTTAATTCCGATGTAATTTCAGTGTTTCATCGTCAATGTAAAGGTCCAAGGAATACATTGAACCTGCAGTGGTGTATCGGAATCTAATACTGGTCTCACAAGAATGGATCAAAGCACCGACTGTAAGAAGAGTCTCTATTCTTGTACTTAAGGCGGCATTGTGCCTTTTGTATTTAATTCCGATGCGATATCTGTGTTTTGTCGTCAATGTGAATGTCCAAGGAATACATTGAACCAGCAGTGGTGTATCGGAATATAATACTGCTCGCACAGGAATGGATCAAAGCACAGACTCTAAGAAGTCCCACTCTTCTTGCACTTAAGACGGCATTGTGCCTTTTGTATTTAATTCCGATGTAATTTCAGTGTTTCATCGTCAATGTGAATGTCCAAGGAATCCATTGAACCTGCAGTGGTGTATCGGAATCTAATACTGGTCTCACAAGAAAGGATCAAAGCACCGACTGTAAGAAGAGTCTCTATTCTTGTACTTAAGGCGGCATTGTGCCTTTTGTATTTAATTCCGATGCGATATCTGTGTTTTGTCGTCAATGTGAAGGTCCAAGGAATACATTGATCCTGCAGTGGTGTATCGGAAAATAATACTGCTCTCACAGGAATGGATCAGAGCACAGACTCTAAGAAGTCTCACTCTTCTTGCACTTAAGACGGCATTGTGCCTTTTGTATTTAATTCCGATGTAATTTCAGTGTTTCAACGTCAATGTGAATGTCCAAGGTATACATTGAACCTGCAGTGGTGTATCGAAATCTAAAACTGGTCTCTCAGGAAAGATCAAAGCACCTACTGTAAGAAGAGTCTCTATTCCTGTATTTAAGGCGGCATTGTGCCTTTTGTATTTAATTCCGATGCGATTTCTGTGTTTTGTCGTCAATGTGAATGTCCAAGGAATACATAGAACCTGCACTGGTGTATCGGAAACTAATACTGCTCTCATTGGAAAGAATCAAAGCACAGACTCTAAGAAGTCCCACAATTCTTGCATTTAAGGCGGCATTGTGCCTGTTGTATTTAATTACGATGTAATTTCAGTGTTTCAACGTCAATGTGAATGTCCAAGGTATACATTGAACCTGCAGTGGTGTATCGAAAACTAATACCGGTCTTACAGGGAAGATCAAAGGACCGACTGTAAGAAGAGTCTCTATTCTTGTACGTAAGGCGGAATTGTGCCTTTTGTATTTAATTCCGATTCGATTTCTGTGTTCAACGTCAATGTGAATATCCAAGGAATACATAGAACCTGCAGTGGTGTATCGGAAACTAATACTGGTCTCACAGGAAAGGATCAAAGCACCAACTGTAAGAAGAGTCTCTATTCTTCTACTTAAGGCGGCATTGTGCCTTTTGTATTTAATTCCGACGCGATATCTGTGTTTCATCGTTAATGTGAAGGTCCAAGGAATACATTGAACCTGCAGTGGTGTATCGGAAACTAATACTGGTCTCACAGGAAAGGATCAAATCACAGACTCTAAGAAGTCTCACTCTTCTTGCACTTAAGGTGGCATCGAGCCAATTGTATTTAATTCCGATGTAATTTCAGTGTTTCATCGTCAATGTGTATGTAAAAGGAACACATTGAACCTGCAGTGGTGAATCGGAAACAAATACTGGTCACATAGGAAAGGATCAAAGCACAGACTCTAAGAAGTCTCTCTCCTTTTGCACTTAAGGTGGCATTGTGCCTTTTGTATTTAATTCCGATGCGATATCTGTGTTTCATCTTCAATGTGAAGGTCCAAGATATACATTGAACCAGCAGTGTTGTATCGCAATCGAATACTGGTCTCACAGGGAATGCTCAAAGCACCGACTGTAAGAAGAGTCTCTATTCTTGTACTTAAGGCGGCATTGTTCCTTTTGTACTTAATTCCGATGCGATTTCTGTGTTTCATCGTCAATGTGAAGGTCCAGGGAATACATTGAACCTGCAGTGGTGTATCGGAAACTAATACTGGCCTCACAGAAAAGGATCAAAGCACAGACTCTAAGAATTCTCACTCTTCTTGCACTTAAGGCGGCGTTGTGCCTTTTGTTTTTAATTCCGATGTAATTTCAGTGTTTCATCGTCAATGTGGACGTCCAAGGAATACATTGAACTTGCAGTGGTGTATCGGAAAGTAATACTTGACTCACATGAAAGGATCAAAGCACATACTCTAAGAAGTCTCTTTCTTCTTGTACTTATGGCGTCATTGTGCCTTTTGTATTTAATTCCGATGTTATTTCAGGGTTTCATCGTCAGTGTGAATGTCCAAGGAATACATTGAACCTGCAGTGGTCTATCTGAAATTAATACTGGTCTCACAGGAAAGGATCAAAGCACAGAGTCAAAGAAGTCTCACTCTTCTTGCACTTAAGGCAGCATTGTGCCTTTTGTATGCAATTCCGATGTAATTTCAGTGTTTCATCGTCAATGTGTATGTCCAAGGAATACATTGAACGTGCAGTGGTGTATCGGAAACTAATACTGGTCTCATAGGAAAGGATCAAAGCACAGACTCTAAGAAGCCTCACTCTTCTTGCACTTAAGGCGGCGTTGTGCCATTTGTATTTAATTCCGATGTAATTTTAGTGTTTGATCGTCAATGTGAATGTCCAAGGAATACATTGAACCTGCAGTGATGTATCGGAAACTAATACTGGTCTCACAGGAAAGGATCAAAGCACACACTCTAAGAAGTCTCACTCTTCTTCCATTTAAGGCGGCATTGTGCCTTTCGTATTTAATTCCGATGTAATTGCAGTTTTTCATCGTCAATGTGAATGTCCCAGGAATACATTGAGCCTGCAGTGGTGTATCGGAAACTAGTACTGCTCTCACAGGATAGGATCAAAGCACCGACTCTAAGAAGAGCCCATATTCTTGTACTTACGGCGGCATTGTGCCTTTTGTATTTAATTCCGATGCGATTTCTGTGTTTCGTCATGAATGTGATGGTCCAAGAAATATATTGACCCGGCAGTGGTGTATCGGAAACTAATACTGGTCTCATAGGAAAGAATCACAGCACAGACTCCAAGAAGTCTCACTCTTCTTGCACTTAAGGCGGCATTGTGCCTTTTGTATTTAACTCCTATGTAATTTCAGTGTTTCATCGTCAATGTGTATGTAAAAGGAATACATTGAACCTGCAGTGGTGTATCGGAAACTAATACTGGTATCATAGGAAAGAATCAAAGCACAGACTGGAAGAAGTCTCTCTCTTCATGCATTTAAGGCGGCATTGTGCCTTTTGTATTTAATTCGGATGTAATATCAGTTTTTCATCGTCAATGTGAATGTCCAAGGAATACATTGAACCTGCAGTGGTGTATCGGAAACTAATACTGGTCTCACAGGAAAGGACCAAAGCACCGACTGTAAGAAGTGTCACTATTCTTGCACTTAGGGCGGCATTGTGCCTTTTGTATTTAATTCCGATGTAATTTCAGTGTTTCATCGTCAATGTGTATGTAAAAGGAATACATTGAATTTGCAGTGGTGTATCGGAAACTAATACTGGTCTCATAGGAAAGAATCAAAGCACAGACTGGAAGAAGACTCTCACTTTATGCATTTAAGGCGGCATTGTGCCATTTGTATTTAATTCGGATGTAATATCAGTTTTTCATCGTCAATGTGAATGTCCAAGGAATACATTGAACCTGCAGTGGTGTATCGGAAACTAATACTGGTCTCACAGGAAAGGACCAAATCACCGACTGTAAGAAGGGTCCATATTCTTGTACTTAAGGCGGCATTGTGCCTTTTGTATTTAATTCCGATGCGATTACTGTGTTTCGTAGTCAATGTGAAGGTCCAAGAAATACATTGAACCTGCAGTGGTGTATCGGAAACTAATACTGGTCTCATAGGAAAGTATCAATGCACAGACCCTAAGAAGTGTCACTCTTCTTGCACTTAGGGCGGCATTGTGCCATTTGTATTTAACTCCGATGTAATTTTAGTGTTTGATCGTCAATGTGACTTTCTAAGGAATACATTGATCCTGCAATGGTGTTTCGGAAACTAATACTGGTCTCATAGGAAAAGATCAAAGCACGGACTCTAAGAAGTCTCACTCTTCTTGCAGTTAAGGCGGCATTGTGCCTTTTCTATTTAATTCCGATGTAATTTCAGTGTTTCATCGTGAATGTGTATGTAAATGGAATACATTGAATGTGCAATGGTGTTCGGAAACTAATACTGGTCTCATAGGAAAGGATCAAATCACAGACTCTAAGAAGTCTCACTCTTCTTGCACTTAATGCTGCAATGTGCCTTTAGTATTTTATTACGATGTAATGTTAGTGTTTCATCGTCAATGTGTATGTAAAAGGAATACATTGAACCTGCAGTGGTGTATCGGAAACTAATACTGGTCTCATAGGAAAGGATCAAAGCACATACTCCAAGAAGTCTCACTCTTCTTGTTCTTATGGCGTCATTGTGCCTTTTGTATTTAATTCCGATGTAATTTCAGTGTTTCATCGTCAATGTGTATGTAAAAGGAATACATTGAATCTGCAGTAGTGTATCGGAAACTAATACTGGTCTCATAGGAAAGAATCAAAGCACAGACTGGAAGAAGACTCTCTCTTTATGCATTTAAGGCGGCTTTGTGCCATTTGTATTTAATTCGGATGTAATATCAGTTTTTCATCGTCAGTGTGAATGTCCAAGGAATACATTGAACCTGCAGTGGTGTATCGGAAACTAATACTGGTCTCACAGGAAAGGACCAAATCACCGACTGTAAGAAGGGTCCATATTCTTGTACTTAAGGCGGCATTGTGCCTTTTGTATTTAATTCCGATGCGATTACTGGGTTTCGTAGTCAATGTGAAGGTCCAAGAAATACATTGAACCTGCAGTGGTGTGTCGGAAACTAATACTGGTCTCATAGGAAAGTATCAATGCACAGACTCTAAGAAGTTTCACTCTTCTTGCACTTAGGGCGGCATTGTGCCATTTGTATTTAACTCCGATGTAATTTTAGTGTTTGATCGTCAATGTGACTTTCTAAGGAATACATTGATCCTGCAATGGTTTTTCGGAAACTAATACTGGTCTCATTGGAAAAGATCAAAGCACGGACTCTAAGAAGTCTCACTCTTCTTGCAGTTAACGCGGCATTGTGCCTTTTCTATTTAATTCCGATATAATTTCAGTGTTTCATCGTGAATGTGTATGTAAAAGGAATGCATTGGACCTGCAGTGGTGTATCGGTAACTAATACTGGTCTCATAGGAAAGAATCAAAGCACAGACTCGAAGAAGTCTCTCTCTTCTTGCATTTAAGGCGGCATTGTGCCTTTTGTATTTAATACGGATGTAATATCAGTTTTTCATCGGCAATGTGAATGTCCAAGGAATACATTGAACCTGCAGTGGTGTATCGGAAACTAATACTTTACTCATAGGAGAGGATCATAGCACAGACTCTAAGAAGTCTCACTCTTCTTGGATTTAAGGCGGCATTGTGCCTCTTCTATCTAATTCTGATGTAATTTCAGTGTTTCATCGTCAATGTGAATGTCCAAGGAATACATTGAACCTGCAGTGGCGTATCGGAAACTAATACTGGTCTCACAGGAAAGGATCAAACACCAACAGTAAGAAGAGTCTCTATTCTTGTACTAAAGGCTGCATTGTGCCTATTGTATTTAATTCCGATCCGATTTCTGTATATCATCGACAATGCGAAGGTCCAAGGAATACATTGAACCTGCAGTGGTGTATCGGAAACTAATACTGGTCTGTCAGGAAAGGATCAAAGCACAGACTCTAAGAAGTCTCACTCTTCTTGCACTTAAGACGGCATTTTGCCTAATGCATTTAATTCCGATGTAATATCAGTGTTTCATCGTCAATGTGTATGTAAAAGGAATACATTGAACCTGCAGTGGTGTATCGGAAACTAATACTGGTCTCACAGGAAAGGGTCAAAGCACAGACTCTAAGGAGTCTCACTCTTCTTGTTCTTATGGCGTCATTGTGCCTTTTGTATTTAATTCCGATGTAATTTCAGTGTTTCGTTGTCAATGGTAGGGTCCAAGGAATACATTGACCCTGCAGTGGTCTAACGGAAACTAATACTGGTCTCACAGGAAAGGATCAAAGGACAGACTCTAAGAAGTCTCACTCTTCTTGCACTTAAGGCGGCATTGTGCCTTTTGTGTTTAATTCCGATGTAATTTCAGTGTTTCATCGTTAATGTGAAGGTCCAAGGAATACATTGAGCCGGCAGTGGTGTATCGAAAACTAATACTGGTCTCACAGAGAGTGTTCAAGGCACAGACTGTAAGAAGAGTCTCTATTATTGTACTTAAGGCGGCATTGTTCCTTTTGTATTTAATTCCGATGCGATTTCTGTGTTTCATCGTCAATGTGAAGGTCCTAGGATTACTTTGAACCTGCAGTGGTGTATCGGAAACAAATTCTGGTCTTACAGAAAAGGATCAAAGCACAGAGTCAAGAAGTCTCACTCTTCTTGCATTTAATGCAGCATTGTGCCTTTCGTATGCAATTCCGATGTAAATTCAGTGTTCCATCGTCAATGTGTATGTCCAAGGAATACATTGAACCTGCAGTGGTGTATCGGAAACTAGTACTGGTCTCACAGGAAAGGATCAATGCACAGACTCTAAGAAGTCTCACTCTTCTTGCATTTAATGCGGCATTGTGCCTTTTATATTTAATTTTGATGTAATTTCAGTGTTTCATCGTCAATGTGAATGTCCAAGGAATACATTGGACCTGCAGTGGTGTATCGGAAACTAATACTGGTCTCACAGGAAAGGATCGAAGCACAGACTCTAAGAAGTCTCACCCTTCTTGCATTTAAGTCGTCATTGTGCCTTTTGTATTTAATTCCGATGTAATTTCTGTGTTTCATCGTTAATGTGAAGGTCCAAGGAATACATTGAACCTGCAGTGGTGTATCGGAAACTAATACTGGTCTCACAGGAAAGGATCAAAGCACAGACTCTAAGGAGTCTCACTCTTCTTGCACTTAAGGCGGCATTATTCCTTTTATATTTAATTCCGATGTAATTTCAGTGTTTCATCTTCAATGTGTATGTAAAAGGAACACATTGAACCTGAAGTGGTGTTCGGAAACTAATACTGGTCTCATAGGAAAGGATCAAATCACAGACTCTAAGAAGTCTCACTCTTCTTGCACTTAAGGCGGCATTGTGCCTTTTGTATTTAATTCCGATTTAATGTTAGTGTTTCATCGTCAATGTGTATGTAAAAGGAATACATTGAACCTGCAGTAGTGTATCGGAAACTAATACTCTTCTCATAGGAAAGGATCAAAGCACAGACTCTAAAAAGTCTCACTCTTCTTGCATTTAAGGCGTCATTGTGCCTTTTGTATTTAATTCCGAAGTAATTTCTGTGTTTCATCGTTAATGTGAAGGTCCAAGGAATACATTGAACCTGCAGTGGTGTATCGGAAACTAATACTGTTCTCATAGGACAGGATCAAAGCACAGACTCTAAGAAGTCTCACTCTTCTTGCATTTAAGGCGGCATTGTGCCTTTTCTATGTAATTCTGTTGTAATTTCAGTGTTTCATCGTCAATGTGTATGTAAAAGGAACACATTGAACCTGCAGTGGTGTTCGGAAACTAATACTGGTCTCATAGGAGAGGATCAAAGCACAGTGAAAGGTGGCTGCACTGAGCCACTGCGCCAGAGATTGCGCCAAAGAGTACTATTAAGCCGCCTCCACAGAGCTTGTTGGGAGTTCGTAGCAGGCAGTGTGTGTTTAGAGTTCAGTGCAGTTAGTGCTTGTGAAGAGATCGTAGAAGTCAGTGCCTGTTGAGAGCTCGTTGAAGACAGTGTGTGTTAAGAGCTCGTGGTTGTCGTGAAGTTGGAGTAAGATGTTGTAGTAAAGAGTGTTGTTCCATGTTTTATGCAGTTATTTGATGGGAGAGATAGCAGATGTTATTGTGTGCATTTCGTCAATATATATGAAGGTAAAAAAAAATATAATGTTCTTTTATTGATGGTGTGACTGAAATAATGCGTCACTACAGGTTCAGTCTACAAAGCATCTGGCTTGTGTTCTTGTATTAGAGTGAATTCTGGTTTTCTTGCGTAATTATAGTTTTTCTAAATTTCTTTTGTCGCGTCAGCATAGTTGGTATTTAAAATTCTTGTCTTGTTGGAAAGAACAGTGCCAGATGTGGACGTTGAGTCACACTCCCACATACAGAACAGCTACATTTGTGCTTGGATTTTGTAGGTTTTATAGTTGCTGGGGACTTAATTAATTAACTGTGTTTACGAAAATATTCTTACATTGTTTGTTGCAGTCAGATAGCGTAAAAATACTAGTCAGGGCCAACCGATTACGAGACACTGCGTAATCGGACGGACATACAGCTACATAAATCATTTTCAATCAAATTGATTTAATTAAGCCTCCATGCACGTGGCGACCGCTGCTTCGGATCGTCCCTTGGATTCTTCTGATTGTGAAAATTGTAGACTGTAGTATTGTTGTAGTAATTTGTAGTATAGTAATTGTGGTCTATTTTGCATGTGTAGATTTGGTAATTGGCATTCTTCTAATGGTATTTTTCAAAATTTAATTTTTATTGCCTTGTATACGCGTTTGACAAAGTAGTGCAATTATTTCAATTGTTCGATTGATCGTGTCTGAGGGAGACATTTCATGTGAATAGTATTGTTGGAGATAACGAGTCATTGTGTGTAATTTTCGTACAGTGACGAATCTTTCGTATATTTTGTAAATGATTACGCGATCAATGAAAAAGGCAAAAATGATGAATAGTGAGAATAACGAAATTGTTGACATGGCGAACTCGCCAACACAGGAAAACAGTATGGTGGATAATGAGGTGGAAAACAATGTGATAAGTCGGGAAAATAGTCCGGAACCATTTCTAAATTTTTCTCAATAAGAAAATTCACAGAATACGAGATTAATGACAGAAGATTCTGGAATAGTATCGAACACAGATAGCCTTATGGCTATGCAGAGGGAAGTTAGTTTTGTGGGAAATGTTAGGGGCGAAAAGAATTCTGAACAAGTTAATATGGAGCAGTTGATGAGTGTAATATTAAATTTTCAATCTGAATTAAAAACTGAGATGGGAACAATTAAAACAGAGATAGGAACAATTAAAACAGAGATGGGAACTTTGGAAACACGGTTAGATTCAAGAATAGGGACATGTTTCAAAGATATGAAAGATGAATTAAAGAAAGAAATCAGAGAGGAAGTACAACCGATTCTGAATTCTCACAATAATAGATTAATTGCAGTAGAAATCAGACAAAGGGAACAGGATAGAGAACAGGAAGAAAGAGATCGCGTGATAGTACAGAAATTTTCAGAGTTAAATTTACAACGTTCACAAGACAAGGAAGAAATATTTGAAAGAATCGAGGAATCCGTACCAAATGACAGAATAAATAATCTAACACGACAATATGAACAGTTAACTACCAAATGTGTCAATACTGAAACCCGAGTCGCGACACTTACGGAAGATGTAAACAAACAGAAAGAAAAAATAGGTGACTTATCGGAAAGAGTTGAGGAAATTTCAGATAAATTGACAAATCTTAGTTTACATGGGGACAGAGATTCGGATGATACAGCCCCATTACCATTTGCAGAAACCGAAGAGTATCAGAACATAAATAAGCATGTTGAGAATCAGGGAAAATTTAATGAACGCGTGAAAAGGGAATTTGAGGCATTGCGGAAGCAAGTCAAGCAGATCGAAGGAGAAATTGTAGGAAAAGATAGCAGAAGAAATTTAGAATCACAGGTAGCAGAAGGGTTTGAAGAAAATAATTTATTTCATTTACGGGATGCAACAAGAGAGCGCCAGGCGCGCGAACTTTACAATAATCGACATTCGGACTGGGACAGACGCGGTAGGTCTTTGTCGCCACGAGGCGAAAACTTTGATTATAAACACTTTTTGACTGTCCGGAAATTTAAGATCTTCCGCAATTCTAAGAATGACATACATCCATGTGCATGGCTAGATCAATTTATGTACGCACTTCCACCAAATTGGCCACTAAGTCACAAACTAGAATTCATGTGTGGATATTTAGAAAACGAACCGGCGACGCGGATGCGCGCAGTCATTAGAGATTGCAATAATTTAAATGATTTTTATCATGCATTTTTATCGGCATATTGGTCCGAAAACACACAAGACAGAGTCAAACATAATCTGATTATGCAGCGTAATTTTAAACAGTCTGAGTTCCGCACGCCGGCAGAGTACTTTGAAGACATGATTCGAAAGAATCAGTTCCTGTCCAACCCTTATAGCCCGACTGAATTAATTCGCATTTGTTTAACTAAGCTGCCACAATCCATAAGACAAATTGCTTTGGCCGGAAGATGTAAAGACGACATTGAGACTTTTAAGACTTTGTTGCAAGAACTTGAGTATGACAACGACGACGGGACCTTTTGTAACTTTTTCAGTAACAGTATTTACAATAGATTTCCAGAGAAAAGAGATAGTGATCGGAACGGGCGTTATGTGAGTAACTTTGAGAACGACAGACGTAACAGACAGGACAACAGATACCAGCCTTATGATAATAACAGACGTTCTAACAGAAATTACACAGACAATAGCGGTAATTCGTACCGGAATGATCAATCATACGGAAACAGTAATCGGTATCATCAGGACAGAAATTATTCATACAGTAATAGAAATTCTTACTACAGAAATAACCAGGGTAGTAGGTACAACAATAATTTCAGAAATGACAGTCGAAATTACACAAGAAGTAGTTATGCAGACAGACAGGAAAACAGATATTTTAATAACAGACACAACCAAGAATTTGCATCTAACAGACAGGAGGGACCTAATTGGCATCCTCCACGTGATAGAACTTCAGAGAGACAAGTGCAAATAGTAGAAATTGATCCGCGAAATGACGCGAATACTCAAAGACGTGACGCAAACAATGGACAATGACTTGCAGCTTCGGCTTCTGGCAGCAATATAGACGGTTCAGAAAGTAATGACACTACGACTTTGCGCTACGTACGCCTGGAAGACATGAGAGACATTTTATTAGACGAAAAGGAAAATAATGTAGACGCATTTTTACATCCTGTTATTGAAGTATGTGTGGGTAAGAATAAGTTCACTGCAGTATTAGATTCTGGGAGCCCATTGAATGTCATTAGTGAATCAGTTTTTCGTATATGTGAAAGAACTATTGCCTGTCCTGTGTTACCTATTTCTAAAACTACAATTCGAGGTGCTATTTCTGGAAAAAGTGTGGAAGTTAAACAACAGACCAATTTAAATTTCATTTGTCAAGGATACGAATTTTCTGCTAATTTTATTATTGTTCCATTACTCAGTACACAAATTATATTAGGTATGGAGTTTCTTAACGCACATAAGGCAATTTTGAACTTTAAAGAAGGAAGTGTAAATTTGACTGTTGCTGGAATGCCGAAATGTTTAAAATTTTTCGAGTGTTTAACAAGATCTGAGTCAGATACAAAATGTTTAAGGTTTCTTACTTCTGATGTTTTCGTTGAGCATTATGACGACAATGTGTTTATTCATGACAATGACAATAGATACAGAGACGCGATGGATGATATAATTAATAGCGAAGAATTAATTAATGAAAAGGTTAAGAAAGCTGAAGTGCCAGATGACGTTGCAAGAGAAGAGCTGCACCACATTTTGACTTCACATGCTACAGTGTTTAGTCATCACACAGGAACTATACAAGGCTTACAATATTTATTTAAAGTAAAAGAACACACACCATTTCGCGGGAAAACGTACGCTATTCCTTTGGCTTACAGAGACAAGGTTAAGAATGAACTTCAGTACATGTTAGATCAGGGCATTATTGAGCCTGCAGTCAGTCCTTATACTAGCCCATTACACGTTGTTCTTAAAAAGGATGGGTCAATTCGTTTGGTTCTGGATTCCAGACAGATAAATAACATCATCATTCCTGAAACTGACCGCCCACAAAATTTAGATGAACTTCTTCAACATTTCCATGGAATTAAAGTTTTATCCACGATTGATATGCGCGCAAGTTTTTGGCAAATAGAACTCCACCCTGACTGTAGGAAATACACCGCCTTTTTAGCCTTTGGTAACTGTTACCAATTTCGGAAATTACCGTTTGGACTTACTGTATCTTCAGCAGCATTTATTCGTAGCCTAAATGAAATTTTACCTGTTTGTCTTCGTGACAATATTACTTCTTATGTTGACGACATTCTTATTGCTAAACGTTCTTGGAGTGAGCACAACAAAATCTTGGACTCATTATTACGTATCTTTGCAAAAGTTGGCATGACAGTAAACTTGGAAAAATCTGAATCGGGTCGTTCTCAGGTGAAATTTCTCGGTCACATTATTGCTACAGAAGGTATTCTTCCTGATCCAGAAAAATTAGACGCTGTTCGTAATTATGCTGTTCCTACTACAAAACGTGATGTTCGTAGTTTTCTTGGTCTCTGTAATTTTCTTCGACGCTTTGTTAGATTGGACGATTTGGCCACACCTCGTTTTTGCGATCTATCTGGAAAGTTCTTTTTAAACGGAAATCCGTCGACAACTCTGTTTGGTTAGTTTGTATTCCTGATGAGTGGGTCAATAAATTGATTTGGTATACGCATTTCAGTTATGCGCACTTTGGTCCCAGAAAATGCTTTCATAAATTACGAGAAAATTGTTACTTCAGTAATATGGAAAAACGTATTCGATCTGTTCTTGCCAAATGTAAATTATGTCAAATGGCTAAGCCTCCAACGATTTCTCACAGAGCACCATTGTTTCCCATCATTCCAGCGAAATTAAAGGAGATGGCTGCAGTCGATTTGTTTGGTCCAGTGGTTCGTTCTACTAATGGTTTTGCGTACATTTTCGTAGCAGTGGAACTGACATCAAAATATGTGTGTTTTACACCTTTACGCAAAGCAACAGCTCGTTCAGTATCTAACGCTTTTATCAAACATTTTCTTAAAGAAGTCGGTCATGTTGACAAGGTTATATCAGATAATGGATCACAGTTTCGTTCTAAAATTTGGCTTCGTACTCTACAGCGTCGTAAAGTTAAACCAATTTTCATTTCACTTTTTCACCCTCAATCTAACGCTTCAGAGAGATGGATGAAGGAAATCAATAAATTGTGTCGACTTTATTGTCATCAGAATCACAGAACGTGGGATCAGTATCTTCATATTTTTCAAAACATTCTGAATGAACTTCCTAATGACTCAACTTCTTTACCGCCTCTATTAATATTAAAAAATAAGGTACCGACAAATCGCATTTCTGAAATCGTTCCTTTTCCGCCTTCACGGAAACTGCGGCATTCTGAAGTTGTCAACCTGGCTCTACGAAATATTGCATCTGCGGCAGCTAGAAGAGAGAAATCAGCTAAACGTCCTGGTCGTTTAAAAACTTTTTCAGTTGGTCAGAAGGTGCTAATTAATTCCCACCGTTTATCGCACAAAGGAAAAGGCTTGTGTCGCAAATTTTTTCTGCTTTATAACGGTCCATATAGAATTCGCAAAATTATACATGATAACACTGTTGAAGTAGAAACTTTTAAATCTCGACGCTCTAAAGGAATACATCACATATCAAACGTTAAAATTTTTGTGGAATGACATACTTTGGAGAACTAACAGCTACATGTAAACATGCGGAGAGTACAAGGATACCGCGCTGTGTTTTGGCGGCGGCACATACTCAAAGCAACAGTCAAGTCTGCGCGCCGCACAAGGCAGTCGTTGACCGCGAACAATTGCTTCCTACGTCACGCGTCTACAGCTGATCGAGCGCTCAGTGCGAATGCACTGACAGCCGTAAACAAATACACAGTCTAATTTCTCCGACCAAATTCTGTATAAAGCTATAAGGACTTGTTAAATTGTGTTATTAACATTCAGTATTTTGCAGGATACGGTTGTATAAAGTATTTAAGACCTTCAGGTAAATTCTGTGCGTGTCCGACGTTAAGACGACCTGCTATCGAGAAAATTTCAGGAAGAATGTAATTTCGAAGAAGAAACTAATAAACTAAAAAGGTAACTATTAATGGAGTTTATTTTTCAGGTAACATATTTCCACTTAGGTACGTACTTTAGACGTAATTTGCTGCTCGCGATTACGTGATGTGCTACTTTCATGTTCTATGAATTTACGTGTGAAGCGACGTGCTTGCGTACGTTAACTGATTTTGACAATGATTATTAATGAACTGGGTTGTGACTTGTATATATGATGCATCGCTTGGCTGCACTGCTATTTCACTGATGTCATATTTTTCTATTATGTGCCTGCTGTGCTTATTTATTTAAATTATAATTGTCATCTGATTAATTGTGCTGACTGTGATTATGTATGTAGGTTATAGTTTGTGATTTATCTGCTTGCGCCTTCATGTTTACTTATTAAGATGACATGTGAACATTTATTTGCTTATGCTGATATGATGCTAATAACCTGTTTGCTGCTATGCGTATGTATTGCATATTTATACATTTCTGTTTGTTGTCATAACTACTCTTTAATTTGGTGTATAGCAATGCTGATGTACAGTGTATAAACATAGAGTTTAGGTCACACTACTGTATTAATTATAGATTGTCGCTTGGCAAAGCCTCGTTGTAAGAATTGTGCTGCATCCACTTGCTGACATTCTGTTCTCTACTGGTATATTTACTCGCTATTGCTTGTTTTGCTTACGCTCAGTGCCTTATATTTTTAAGATAGGAAAATGAACTGCTATAATTCGACGAACGACATTGGTACAAAAAACTTCGTTGAAGTCACATGAGCTGAGGTTTTATGGAAGCTGTATACATTTATGCTAATAGGAAGGATGCTAACGACATGACATACCAAAAATAGGTTTAGACCATTGACAATTATTACACTGCATTTTTCGTGAGCAATTGAAATAGGAAGTGACACTTGACACAAAAATACTCCACATGTTTGCTTCTGTTTGCCATAATTTTTGAAGTGGTGTACACACTGTGAAACATTATGATTACTCACACTCCGTAATCGTACTTAATTACTGAGAGTTATTCGAACTAAGTCTGTTAGAGGTCATGTATGCATTTCTTTGTTTATAATTTATAATGAGTAGAAAATTTGGGTCAGATGGATTACACAGAGGTTGTGTGTGGACACTGTGTCTTCGGATTGTATGGGATGCTGAATTGAAGTTGCATTAGGATTTTATCTGTACTTGTTCGAGGAGACTGACTAGAGGAAAAAGTTGTTATGGAAGTGAAATGATATTGGTGCTGAGGTTTATATTTATCAACGTTTTATTGAGGTATTGAGAGTATATGAAGTTTATGATTATTGGAGTTTTTGTGGACAAGAGGTAAGGTGAATGATATTGATGATAAGAGTTATATGTATCGACGTATTGAAGAAGTATTAGTGACGTATTGAGATTAAGTTGATGATTATTGGAGTTTTGGTAGATAAGAGGTAAAGTAAGTGAGGAGCATATTTTTTTTGGTTGGTCTTATGGAACAAGGAGGATGAAGATAGCAGACTAGAACACTAAAATAGAAGGAAGATAGTCTATACACACACTTTGTTAAATAACTAAGCAGTATATATTTTTTTTTGGAGAGAGGAAGTAATTGCATATCTTGGCTCACTGACAGTTGTTCAACAACAGTACATTTTGATCTGGCTTGGCAAACATTCGTCTTGACATGATGACTATGACGTTGACTTAACTATTATTGACTGTTATACATTGCTGCCAGTACTACTTGATACACATGATGAACATCAGATTTAGACAGAATTACATTTACACAATTAACACTATTCAATTACACAGTAGTACTTAATGTGGATGAAGGATGAGTGAGTGTGTTCTGTGTGTTTTCCTTTACTAATCCTACGCACCTATCTCCTAAATATTATTTTATTTGTTGGTAGTGGCTTGCACTAACACCCATAAATATTATAGGTTTACTGGTATTTGTGTATTGTAATAGTTAATAGGATAATTATCTGATATCATTTGTGTGTTTGTTATGATTTGTATCTTACGGTAAAAGCATTTGTATGTGCATTCAAACTATTGTTCATGCCTGAACTGTCTGATTAGTGAAGATAAATATTCTGAACTGTTACCTGCACTTTTCAACATGATGTGTGACATTAGGACATGTTTAATTTCTGCTCATAAACTCTGATGAACAGTGTGATCAGTGTTAGTGAATTTTGTGGAACTGCTTCTGCTGAGAAATGTGACTTTTTGGTGTCTGCACCTGCACTCAACATTGCTGGGTGCAACTGATGAACTGTTTCTACTGAAATGGTGTCACTTGTTGCTGTCTGCACCTGCTCAACGTTGCTGGGCGCAACTGATGGACTGTTTTTACTGAAATTGTGTCACTTGTTGGTGTCTGCACCTGCTCAACATTGCTGGGTGCAACTGATGAACTGTTTCTACTGAAATGAAGTCACTTGTTGCTGTCTGCACCTGCTCAACATTGCTGGGTGCAACTGATGGACGGCTCCTACTGAAATGATGTCACTTGTTGGTGTCTGCACCTGCTCAACATTGCTGGGTGCCTCTGATGGACTGCTTCTACTGAAATGGTGTCACTTGTTGCTGTCTGCACCTACTCAACATTCCTGGGTGCAACTGATGAACTGTTCCTACTGAAATGATGGTCACTTGTTGGTGTTTGCACCTGCTCAACATTGCTGGGTGCCACTGATGAACTGCTTCCACTGAACTAATGTGACTTGTTGCTGGGTGTACCTGCTAAACTTTACTGGGTGCAACTGATGAACTGCTTCTACTGAAAAGATGTCACCTGTTAGTGTCTTTTTTTTTTTTTTTTGTATAAACTAATCATTGAAAGCATTTTATGTGAACATCTGTATAAACTGATTTTTTGTATATTGTGTAAACTATTATGTAAAGTCACATGTATGAAAAGAAGTTGTATTGCTTACTGTATTTCATATATTAGGTTAGTAAAAGGTCAGTGCAAAGCCAAAATTTTTAACTAATTATGTGATATTTAGGTATTAATATTATCTTTTATTTTTGTCTGTATTTTTGTGGACGAATTTGGTGGTATTTTCACCACCAATGCTGGCAAAAATACCATCAAATTCTGGCCTGTGGAGGAGGGGCATATGAAAGGTGGCTGCACTGAGCCACTGCGCCAGAGATTGCGCCAAAGAGTACTATTAAGCCGCCTCCACAGTGCTTGTTGGGAGTTCGTAGCAGGCAGTGTGTGTTTAGAGTTCATGGCAGTCAGTGCTTGTGAAGAGATCGTAGAAGTCAGTGCCTGTTGAGAGCTCGTTGAAGACAGTGTGTGTTAAGAGCTCGTGGTTGTCGTGAAGTTGGAGTAAGATGTTGTAGTAAAGAGTGTTGTTCCATGTTTTATGCAGTTATTTGATGGGAGAGATAGCAGATGTTATTGTGTGCATTTCGTCAATATATATGAAGGTAAAAAAAAATACAATGTTCTTTTATTGATTGTGTGTCTGAAATAATGCGTCACTACGGGTTCAGTCAACAAAGCATTTGGCTTGTGTTCTTGTATTAGAGTGAATTCTGGTTTTCTTGCGTAATTATAGTTTTTCTAAATTTCTTTTGTCACGTCAGCATAGTTGGTATTTAAAATTCTTGTCTTGTTGGAAAGAACAGTGCCAGATGTGGACGTTGAGTCACACTCCCACATACAGAACAGTTACATTTGTGCTTGGATTTTGTAGGTTTTATAGTTGCTGGGGACTTAATTAATTAACTGTGTTTACGAAAATATTCTTACATTGTTTGTTGCAGTCAGATAGCGTAAAAATACTAGTCAGGGCCAACCGATTACGAGACACTGCGTAATCGGACGGACATACAGCTACATAAATCATTTTCAATCAAATTTATTTAATTAAGCCCCCATACAACAGACTCTAAGAAGTCTCACTTTTCTTGCTTTTAAGGCGTCATAGTGCCTTTTGTATTTAATTCCGATGAAATTTCTGTGTTTCATCGTCAATGTGAAGGTCCAAGGAATACATTGAACTTGCAGTGGTGTATCGGAAACTAATACTGGTCTCACAGTAAGGGATCAAAGCACAGACTCTAAGAAGTCTCACTCTTCTTGCACTTAAGGCGGCATTGTGCCTTTTGTATTTAATTCCGATGTAATGTTAGTGTTTCATCGTCAATGTGTATGTAAAAGGAATACATTGAACCTGCAGTGGTGTATCGGAATCTAATACTGGTCTCATAGGAAAGGATCAAAGCACACACTCTAAGAAGTCTCACTCTTCTTGCATTTAAGGCGGCATTGTGCCTTTTGTATTTAATTCCGATGTAATTTCAGTGTTTCATCGTCAATGTGAATGTCCAAGGAATACATTGAACCTGCAGTGGTGTATCGGAAACTAATACTGGTCTCACAGGAAAGGATCAAAGAACCGACTGTAAGAAGAGTTTATTTTCTTGTACTTAAGGCGGCATTGTGCCTTTTGTATTTAATTACGAAGTAATTTCAGTTTTTCGTCGTCAATGTGAATGTCCAAGGAATACATTGAACCTGCAGTGGTGTATCGGAAACTAGTACTGGTCTCACAGGAAAGGATCAATGCACAGACTCAAGAAGTCTCACTCTTCTTGCATTTAATGCGGCATTGTGCCTTTTGTATTTAATTTTGATGTAATTTCAGTGTTTCATCGTCAATGTAAATGTCCAAGGAATACATTGAACGTGCAGTGCTGTATCGGACACTAATAATGGTCTTACAGGAAATGATCAAAGCACAGACTCTAAGAAGTCTCACTCTTCTTGCACTTAAGGCGGCATTATTCCTTTTGTATTTAATTCCGATGTAATTTCAGTGTATCATCGTCAATGTGTATGTAAAAGGAACACATTGAACCTGCAGTGGTGTTCGGAAACTAATACTGGTCTCATAGGAAAGGATCAAATCCCAGACTCTATGAAGTCTCACTCTTCTTGCACTTAAGGCGGCATTGTGCCTTTCGTATTTAATTCCGATGTAATGTTAGTGTCTCATCGTCAATGTGTATGTAAAAGGAATACATTGAACCTGCAGTGGTGTATCGGAAACTAATACTAGTCTCATAGGAAACGACCAAAGCACCGACTCTAAGAAGAGTCTATATTCTTGTACTTAAGGTGGCATTGTGCATTTTGTATTTAATTCCGATGCGATTTCTGTGTTTCGTCGTCAATGTGAAGGTCCAAGGAATACATTGAACCTGCAGTGGTGTATCGGAAACTAATACTGGTCTCACAGGAAAGGATCAAAGAACCGACTGTAAGAAGAGTTTATTTTCTTGTACTTAAGGCGGCATTGTGCCTTTTGTATTTAATTACGAAGTAATTTCAGTTTTTCGTCGTCAATGTGAATGTCCAAGGAATACATTGAACCTGCAGTGGTGTATCGGAAACTAGTACTGGTCTCACAGGAAAGGATCAATGCACAGACTCAAGAAGTCTCACTCTTCTTGCATTTAATGCGGCATTGTGCCTTTTGTATTTAATTTTGATGTAATTTCAGTGTTTCATCGTCAATGTAAATGTCCAAGGAATACATTGAACGTGCAGTGCTGTATCGGACACTAATAATGGTCTTACAGGAAATGATCAAAGCACAGACTCTAAGAAGTCTCACTCTTCTTGCACTTAAGGCGGCATTATTCCTTTTGTATTTAATTCCGATGTAATTTCAGTGTATCATCGTCAATGTGTATGTAAAAGGAACACATTGAACCTGCAGTGGTGTTCGGAAACTAATACTGGTCTCATAGGAAA
This sequence comes from Schistocerca americana, assembly GCF_021461395.2. Taxonomy (NCBI): domain Eukaryota; kingdom Metazoa; phylum Arthropoda; class Insecta; order Orthoptera; family Acrididae; genus Schistocerca; species Schistocerca americana. The sequence continues at coordinate 20,325,133 of NC_060125.1, read as the reverse complement.
GGATCAAATCCCGGACTCTATGAAGTCTCACTCTTCTTGCACTTAAGGCGGCATTGTGCCTTTCGTATTTAATTCCGATGTAATGTTAGTGTCTCATCGTCAATGTGTATGTAAAAGGAATACATTGAACCTGCAGTGGTGTATCGGAAACTAATACTAGTCTCATAGGAAACGACCAAAGCACCGACTCTAAGAAGAGTCTATATTCTTGTACTTAAGGTGGCATTGTGCATTTTGTATTTAATTCCGATGCGATTTCTGTGTTTCGTCGTCAATGTGAAGGTCCAAGGAATACATTGAACCTGCAGTGGTGTATCGGAAATTAATACTGGTCTCACAGGAAAGGATCAAAGCACAGACTCTAAGAAGTCTCACTCTTCTTGCATTTAAGGCGTCATTGTGCCTTTTGTATTTAATTCCGATGTAATTTCTATGTTTCATCGTCAATGTGAAGGTCCAAGGAATACATTGAACCTGCAGTGGTGTATCGGAAACTAATACTGGTCTCACAGGAAGGATCAAAGCACAGACTCTAAGAAGACTCACTCTTCTTGCACTTAAGGCGGCATTATTCCTTTTGTATTTAATTCCGATGTAATTTCAGTATTTCATCGTCAATGTGTATGTAAAAGGAACACATTGAACCTGCAGTGGTTTTCGGAAACTAATACTGGTCTCATAGGAAAGGATCAAATCCCAGACTCTAAGAAGTCTCACTCTTCTTGCACTTAAGGCGGCATTGTGCCTTTTGTATTTAATTCCGATGTAATTTCAGTGTTTCATCGTCAATGTGAATGTCCAAGGAATACATTGAACTTGTAGTGGTGTATCGGAAACTAATACTGGTCTCACAGGAAAGGATCAAAAAACCGACTGTAAGAAGAGGCTCTATTCTTGTACTTAATGCGGCTTTGTGCCTTTTGTATTTAATTCCGATGTAATTTCAGTGTTTCATCCTCATTGTGTATGTAAAAAGAATACATTGAACCTGCAGTGATGTATCGGAAACTAATATTGGTCTCATAGGAATGGATCAAAGCGCAGACTCTAAGAAGTCTCACTCTTCTTGCACTTAAAGCGGCATTGTGCCTTTTGTATGTAATTCCTATGTAATTTCAGTGTTTCATCGTCAATGTGAATGTCCAAGGAATACATTGAACCTGCAGTGGTGTATCGGAAACTAATATTGGTCTCACAGAAATGGATCAAAGCACCGACTGAAAGAAGCGTCTCTATTCTCGTACTTAAGGCGGCAATGTGCCTTTTGTATTTAATTCCGATGCGATTTCTGTGTTTCATCTTCAAAGTGAAGGTCCAAGGAATACACTGAACCTGCAATGGTGTATCGGAAACTCATACTGGTCTCACAGGGGCTGCTCAAAGCACCGACTGTAAGAAGAGACTCTATTCTTGTACTTAAGGCGGCTTTGTGCCTTTTGTATTTAATTCCGATGTAATTTCAGTGTTTCATCCTCATTGTGTATGTAAAAAGAATACATTGAACCTGCAGTGATGTATCGGAAACTAATATTGGTCTCATAGGAATGGATCAAAGCGCAGACTCTAAGAAGTCTCACTCTTGTTGCACCTAAGGGGGCATTGTGTCTGTTGTATTTAATTCCGATGTAATTTCAGTGTTTCATCGTCAATGTGTATGTAAAAGGAATACATTGAAACTGAGTAGTGTATCGGAAAGTAATACTGCTCTCATAGGAAGGGATCAAAGCACAGACTCTTAGAAGTCTCACTCTTCTTGAACTTAATGCGGCATTGTGCCTTTTGTTTTTAATTCCGATGTAATTTCAGTGTTTCATCGTCAATGTGAACGTCCAAGGAATACATTGAACTTGCAGTGGTGTATTGGAAACTAATACTTACCTAATAGGAAAGGATCAAAGCACACACTCTAAGAAGTCTCACCCTTCTTGTACATATGGCGTCATGGTGCCTTTTGTATTTAAATCCGAGGTAATTTCAGTGTTTCATCGTCAATGTGAAGGTCCACGGAATTCATTGAACCTGCAGTGGTGAATCGGAAACTAATACTGGTCTTACAGGAAAGGATCATAGCACAGACTCTTGGAAGTCTCACTCTTCTTGCACTTAAGGCGGCTTTGTGCCTTTTGTATTTAATTCCGATGTAATTTCAGTGTTTGATCCTCAATGTGAAGGTCCTAGGAATTCATTGAGCCTGCAGTGGTGTATCGAAAACTAATACTGGTCTCACAGGGAGTGTTCAAGGCACAGACTGTAAGAAGAGTCTCTATTCTTGTACTTAAGGCGGCATTGTGCCTTTTGTATTTAATTCCGATGCGATTTCTGTGTTTCATCGCCAATGTGAAGGTCCAAGGATTACTTTGAACCTGCAGTGGTGTATCGGAAACTAATATTGGTCTTACAGGAAAGGATCAAAGCACAGAGTCAAAGAAGTCTCACTCTTTTTGAATTTAAGGCGGCATAGTGCCTTTTGTATTTAATTCCAGTGTAATTTCAGTGTTTCATTGTCAATGTGAATGTCCAAGTAATACATTGAACCTGCAGTGGTGTATCGGAAACTAATACTGGTCTCACAGGAAAGGATCAAAGAACCGACTGTAAGAAGAGTCCCTAATCTTGTACTTAATGCGGCATTGTGCCTTTTGTATTAAATTCCGATGCGATTTCTATGATTCGTCGTCAATGTGAAGGTCTAAGGAATACATTGAACCTGCAGTGGTGTATCGGAAACTAATACTGGTCTCACAGGAAAGGATCAATGCACAGGCTCTAAGAAGTATCACTCTTCTTGCACTTAAGGCGGCATTGTGCCTTTCGTATTTAATTCCGATGTAATTTCAGTGTTTCATCGTCAATGTGTATGTCTAAGGAATACATTGAACCTGCAGTGGTGTATCGGAAAGTAATACTGGTCTCACAGGGAATGCTCAAAGCACCGACTGTTAGAAGAGTCCCGATTTTTGTACTTAAGGCGGCATTGTGCTATTTGTATTTAATTCCGATGCGATATCTGTGTTTCATCGCCAATGTGAAGGTGCAATGATTACTTTGAACCTGCAGTGGTGTATCGGAAACTAATACTGGTCTCACAGGAAAGGACCAAAGCACTGACACTTAGAAGTCTCACTTTTCTTGCACTTAATGTGGCATTGTGCCTTTTGTATGTAATTCCGATGTAAATTCAGTGTTTCATCCTCAATGTGTATCTCCAAGGAATACATTGAACCTGCAGTGGTGTATCGGAAACTAATACTGGTCTCACAGGGAATTCTCAATGCCCCGACTGAAGGAAGAGTCTCGATTCATGTACTTAAGGCGGTATTGCGCCTTTTGTTTTTAATTCCATTGCGATTTCTGTGTTTAATATTCAAAGTGAAGGTCCAAGGAATACATTAAACCTGCAGTGGTGTATCGGAAGCTAATACTGGTCTCACATGAAAGGACCATTGCACAGGCACATAGAGGTCTCACTCATGTTGCATTTAAGGCGGCATTGTGCCTTTTGTATTTAATTTTGATGCAATTTCAGTGTTTCATCGTTAATGTTAATGTCTAAGGAATACATTGAACCTGCAGTGGTGTATCGGAAACTAATACTGGTCTCACAGGAAAGGATCAATGCACAGACTCTAAGAAGTCTCACTCTTCTTGCATTTATGGCGTCATTCTGCCTTATCTATTTAATTCCGATGTAATTTCTGTGTTTCATCGTCAATGTGAAGGTCCAAGGAATACATTGAACCTGCAGTGGTGTATCGGAAACTAATACTGGTTTCACAGGAAAGGATCAAAGCACAGACTCTAAGAAGTCTCACTCTTCTTGCACATAAGGCAGCATTAACCTTTTGTATTTATTTTCGATGTAATTTCAGTGTATCATCGTCAATGTGTATGTAAAAGGAACACATTGAACCTGCAGTGGTGTTCGGAAACTAATACTGGTCTCATAGGAAAGGATCAAATCACAGACTCTAAGAAGTCTCACTCTTCTTGCACTTAAGGCGGCATTTTGCCTTTTGTATTTAATTCCAATGTAATGTTAGTGTTTCATCGTCAATGTGTATGTAAAAGGAATACATTGAACCTGCAGTGGTGAATCGGAAACTAATACTGGTCTCATAGGAAAGGATCAAAGCACCGACTCTAAGAAGAGTCTATATTCTTGTACTTAAGGTGGCATTGTGCCTTTTGTATTTAATTCCGATGCGATTTCTATGTTTCGTCGTCAATGTGAAGGTCCAAGGAATACATTGAACCTGCAGTGGTGTATCGGAATCTAATACTGGTCTCATAGGAAAGGATCAAAGCACAGACTCTTAGAAGTCTCACTTTTCTTGCATTTAAGGCGGCATTGTGCCTTTTGTATTTAATTCCGATGTAATTTCAGTGTTTCATCGTCAATGTGAATGTCCAAGGAGTACATTGAACCTGCAGTGGGGTATCGGAAACTAATACTGGTCTCACAGGAAAGGAACAAAGAACCGACTGTAAGAAGAGTCTATATTCTTGTACTTAAGGTGGCATTGTGCCTTTTGTATTTAATTCCGATGTAATTGCAGTATTTCATCGTCAATGTGAGTCTCCAAGGAATACATTGAACCTGCAGTGGTGTATCGGAAACTAGTACTGGTCTCACAGGAAAGGATCAATGCACAGACTCTAAGAAGTCTGACACTTCTTGCATTTAATGCGGCATTGTGCCTTTTGTATTTAATTTTGATGTAATATCAGTGTTTCATCGTCAATGTAAATGTCCAAGGAATACATTGAACATGCAGTGGTGTATCGGAAGCTAATACTGGTCTCACAGGAAAGGATCAAAGCACAGTCTCTAAGAAGTCTCACTCTTCTTGCATTTAAGGCGTCATTGTGCCTTTAGTATTTAATTCCGATGTAATTTCTGTGTTTCATCGTCAATGTGAAGGTCCACGGAATACATTGAACCTGCAGTGGTGTATCGGAAACTAATACTGGTCTCACAGGAAAGGATTAAAGCACAGACTCTAAGAAGTCTCACTCTTCTTGCACTTAAGGCGGCATTATTCCTTTTGTATTTAATTCCGATGTAATTTCAGTGTATCATCGTCAATGTGTATGTAAAAGGAACACATTGAACCTGCAGTGGTGTTCGGAAACTAATACTGGTCTCATAGGAAAGGATCAAATCACAGACTCTAAGAAGTCTCACTGTTCTTGCGCTTAAGGCGGCATTGTGCCTTTTGTATTTAATTCCGATGTAATGTTAGTGTCTCATCGTCAATGTGTATATAAAAGGAATACATTGAACCTGCAGTGGTGTATCGGAAAGTAATACTAGTCTCATAGAAAAGGATCAAAGCACCGACTCTAAGAAAAGTCTATATTCTTGTACTTAAGGTGGCATTGTGCCTTTTGTATTTAATTCCGATGTGATTTCAGTGTTTCATTGTCAATGTGAATGTTCAAGGAATACATTGATCCTGCAGTGGTGTATCGGAAACTAATACTGGTCTCACAGGAAAGGATCAAAGAACAGACTGTAAGAAGAGTCTCTATTCTTGTACTTAACGCGGCATTGTGAGTTTTGTATTAAATTCCAATGCGATTTCTGTGTTTCGTCGTCAATGTGAAGGTCTAAGGAATACATTGAACCTGCAGTTGTGTATCGGAAACTAATACTGGTCTCACAGGAAAGGTTCAATGCACAGGCTCTAAGAATTCTCACTCTTCTTGCACTTAAGGCGGTATTGTGCCTTTTGTATTTAATTCCGATGTAATTTCAGTGTTTCATCCTCAATGTGTATGTAAAAAGGATACATTGAACCTGCAGTGATGTATCGGAAACTAATATTGGTCTCATAGGCAAGGATCAAAGCGCAGCCTCTAAGAAGTCTCACTCTTCTTGCACTTAAGGCGGCATTGTGCCTTTTGTATGTAATTCTGATGTAATTTCAGTGTTTCATCGTCAATGTGAATGTCCAAGGAATACACTGAACTTGCAGTGGTGTATCGGAAAGTAATACTGGTCTCACAGGGAATGCTCAAAGCACCGAGTGTAAGAAGAGTCCCGATTCTTAGACTTAAGGCGGCAATGTGCCTTTTGTATTTAAATCCGATGCGATATCTGTGTTTCATCGTCAATGTGAAGGTCCAAGGAATACATTTTACCTGCAGTGGTGTATCGGAAACTAATACTGGTCTCACAGGAGCTGCTCAAAGCACCGACTGTAAGAAGAGACTCTATTCTTGTACTTAAGGTGGCATTGTGCCTTTTGTATTTAATTCCGATGCGATTTCTGTGTTTCATCGTCAATGTGAAGGTCCAAGGAATACATTGAAGCTGCAGTGGTGTATCGGAAACTAATACTAGTTTCAAAGGAAAGTATGAATGCACAGACTCTAAGAAGTCTCACTCTTCTTGCACTTAAGGCGGCATTTGGCCTTTTGTATTTAATCCCGATGTAATTTCAGTGTTTCATCCTCAATGTGTATGTAAAAAGAATACATTGAACCTGCAGTGATGTATCGGAAACTACTATTGGTCTCATAGGAAAGGATCAAAGCGCAGACTCTCAGAAGTCCCACTCTTCTTGCACTTAAGGCGGCATTGTGCCTTTTGTATGTAATTCCGATGTAATTTCAGTGTTTCATCGTCAATGTGAATGTCCAAGGAATACATTGAACCTGCAGTGGTGCATCGGAAACTAATATTGGTCTCACAGAAATGGATCAAAGCACCGACTGTAAGAAGAGTTTCTATTCTCGTAATTAAAGCGGCATTGTGCCTTTTCTTTTTAATTCCGATATGATATCTGTGGTTCATCGTCAATGTGAATGTCCAAGGCATACATTGAAAGTGCAGTGGTGTATCGGAAACTAATACTGGTCCCACAGGGAGTGCTCAAATCACCGACTGCAAAAAGAGTCTCTATTCTTGTACTTAAGGCGGCATTGTGCCTTTTGTATTATAATCCGATGCGATTTCAGTGTTTCATCGTTAATGTGTATGTCCAAGGAAAACATTGAACCTGCAGTGGTGTATCGGAAACTAATACTGGTCCCACAGGGAATGCTCAAAGCACCGACTGTAAGAAGAGTCTCGATTCTTGTACTTAAGGCGGCATTGTGCCTTTTCTACTTAATTCCGTTGCGATATCTGTGTTTCATCGTCAATGTGAAGGTCCAAGGAATACATTGAACCTGCAGTGTTGTATCGGAAACTAATACTGGTCTCACAGGGAATGCTTAAAGCACCGACTGTAAGAAGAGTCTCTATTCTTGTACTTAATACGGCATTGTGCCTTTTGTATTTAATTCCGATGCGATTTCTGTGTTTCATCGACAATGTGAAGGTCCAAGGAGTACATTGAACCTGCAGTGGTGTATCGGAAACTAATACTGGTCTCACAGGAAAAGATCGAAGCACAGATTCTAAGAAGTCTCACTCTTCTTGCACTTAAGGCGGCATTCGGCCTTTTGTATTTAATTCCGATGTAATTTCAGTGTTTCATCGTCAATGTGTATTTGCAATGAATACATTGAACCTGGAGAGGTGTATCGGAAACTAATACTGGTCTCACAGGGAATGCTCAAAGCACTGACTCTGAGAAGAGTCTCTATTCTTGTACTTAAGGCGGCATTTTGCGTTTTGTATTTTATTCCGAACGATTTCTGTGTTTCATCGTCAATGTGATGGTCCAAGGTATACATTGAACCTGCAGTGGTGTATCGGAAACTGGTACTGGTCTCAGAGGAAAGGATCAAAGCACAGCCCCTAAGAAGTCTCACTCTTCTTGCACTTAAGGCGGCATTGTGCCTTTTGTATTTAATTCCGATGTAATTTGAGTGCTTCATCATCAATGTGTATGTAAAAGGAATACATTGAACCTGCAGTGGTGTATCGGAAACTAATACTGGTCCCATAGGAAAGGATCAAATCACAGACTCGAAGAAGTCTCACTATTCTTGAACTTAAGGAGGCATTATGCCTTTTGTATTTAATTCCGATGTAATTTCAGTGTTTCATCGTCAATGTGTAAGTAAAAGGAATACATTGAACCTGCAGTGGTGTATCGGAAAATAATACTGGTCTCATAGGAAAAGATCAAAGCACTGACCATAAGAAGTCTCACTCTTCTTGCACTTATGGCGGCATTGTGCCTTTTGTATTTAATTCCGATGTAATTTCAGTGTTTCGTCGTCAATGTGTAAGTGAAAGGAATACATTGAACCTGCAGTGGTGTATCGGAAACTAATACTGTTCCCCATAGGAAAGGATCAAAGCACAGACTCTAAGAAGTCTTACTCTTCTTGCATTTAAGGCGGCATTGTGCCTTTTCTATGTTATTATGATGTAATTTCAGTGTTTCATCGACAATATGAATGTCAAAGGAATACATTGAACCTGCAGTGGTGTATCGGAAACTAATACTGGTCTCACAGGAAGGGATCAAAACACCGACAGTAAGAAGAGTCTCTATTCTTGTACTAAAGGCTGCATTGTGCCTTTTGTATTTAATTCCGATGCGATTTCTGTATTTCATCGTCAATGCGAGAGTCCAAGGAATACATTGAACCTGCAGTGGTGTATCGGAAACTAATACTGGTCTCTCAGGAAAGGATCATAGCACAGACTCTAAGAAGTCTCATTCTTCTTGCACTTAAGGCGGCATTGTGCCTTTTGTATTTTATTCCGATGTAGTGTTAGTGTTTCATCGTCAATGTGTATGTAAAAGGAATACATTGAACCTGCAGTGGTGTATCGGAAAATAATACTGGTCTCATAGGAAAAGATCAAAGCACTGACCATAAGAAGTCTCACTCTTCTTGCATTTAAGGCGGCATTGTGCCTTTTGTATGTTATTCCGTTGTAATTTCAGTGTTTCATCGTCAATGTGAAAGTCCAAGGAATACATTGAACCTGCAGTGGTGTATTGGAATCTAATATTGGTCTCACAGAAATGGATCAAAGCACCGACTGTAAGAAGAGTTTCTATTCTCGTACAAAAGGCGGCATTGTGCCTTTTGTATTTAATTCCGATGCGATTTCAGTGTTTCATCGTACATGTGTATGTCCAAGGAAAACATTGAACCTGCAGTGGTGTATCGGAAACTAATACTGGTCTCCCAGGGAATGCTCAAAGCACCGACCGTAAGAAGAGTCTCGATTCTTGTACTTAAGGCGGCATTGTGCCTTTTGTATTTAATTCCGATGCGATTTCTGTGGTCCATCGTCAATGTGAAGGTCCAAGGAATACATTGAAACTGCAGTGGTGTATCGGAAACTAATACTGGCCTCACAGGGAATGTTCATAGCACCGACTGTAAGAAGAGTCTCTATTCTTGTACTTAATGCGGCATTGTGCCTTTTGTATTCAATTCCGATGCGATTTCTGTGTTTCATCGTCAATGTGTATGACCAAGGAATACATTGATCCTGCAGTGGTGTATCAGAAACTAATACTGGTCTCACAGGGATTGCTCAAACCACCGACTGTAAGAAGAGTCTCGATTCTTGTACTTAAGGCTGCATTGCGCCTTTTGTATTTACTTCCGATGCGATTACTGTGTTTCATCGTCAATGTGAAAGTCCAAGGAATACATTGAACCCGCAGTGGTGTATCAGAAACTAATACTGGTCTCACAGGAAAGGATCAAAGCACAGACTCTAAGAAATCTCACTCTTCTTGCACTTAAAGCGGCATTGTGACTTTTGTATTTAATTCCAATGTAATTTCAGTGTTGCATCGTCAATGTGTAAGTAAAAGGAATACATTGAACCTGCAGTGGTGTATCGGAAAGTAATACTGGTCTTATAGGAAAAGATCAAAGCACAGACTCTAAGAAGTCTCACTCTTCTTGCACTTAAGGCGGCATTGTGCCTTTTGTATTTAATTCCGATGTAATTTCAGTATTTCATCGTCAATGTGTATGTAAATGGAATACTTGGAACATGCAGTGGAGTATCGTAAACTAATACTGGTCTCACAGGAAAGGATCAATGCACAGACTCTATGAAGTCTCACTCTTCTTGCACTTAACGCGGCATTTTGCCTTTTGTGTTTAATTCCGATGTAATTTCAGTGTTTCATCCACAATGTGTATGTAAAAGAAATACATTCAACCTGCAGTGATATATCGGAAACTAATATTGGTCTCATAGGAAAGGATCAAAGCACAGACTCTAAGAAGTCTCACTCTTCTTGCACTTAAAGCGGCATTGTGCCTTTTCTATTTAATTCCGATGTAATTTCAGTGTTTCATCGTCAATGTGAATGTCCAAGGAAAACATTGATCCTGCAGTGGTGTATCGGAAACTAATACTGGTCTCAAAGGAAAGGATCAGTGCACAGACTCTAAGAAGTTCCAATCTTCTTTCACTTAAGGCGGCATTGTGCCTTTTGTATTTAAACCGATGTAATTACAGTGTTTCATCCTCAATGTGTATGTAAAAAGAATACATTGAACCTGCAGTGATGTTTCGGAAACTACTATTGGTCTCATAGGAAAGGATCAAAGCGCAGACTCTAAGAAGTCTCACTCTTCTTGCACTTAAGGCGGAATGGTGCATTTTGTATGTAATTCCGATGTAATTTCAGTGTTTCATCGTCAATGTGAATGTCCAAGGAATACAATGAACCTGCAGTGGTGTATCGGAAATTAATATTGGTCTCACAGAAATGGATCAAAGGACCGACTGTAAGAAGAGTTTCTATTCTCGTACTTAAGGCGGCATTGTGCCCTTTGTATTTAATTCCGATGCGATATCTGTGGTTCATCGTCAATGTGAAGGTCCAAGGTATTCATTGAAAGTGCAGTGGTGTATCGGAAACTAATACTGGTCCCACAGGGAGTGCTCAATTCAACGTCTGCATAATGAGTCTCTATTCTTGTACTTAAGGCGGCATTGTGCCTTTTGTATTTAATTCTGATGCGATTTCAGTGTTTCATCGTAAATGTGTATGTCCAAGGACAACATTGAACCTGCAGTGGTGTATCGGAAACTAATACTGGTCCCACAGGGAATGCTCAAAGCACCGACTGTAAGAAGAGTCTCGATTCTTGTACTTAAAGTTGCATTGTGCCTTTTCTACTTAATTCCGACGCGATTTCTGTGTTCCATCGTCAATGTGAAGGTCCAAGGAATACATTGAATCTGCAGTGGTGTATCGGAAACTAATACTGGCCTCACAGGGAATGTTCAAAGCACCGACTGTAAGAAGAGTCTCTACTCTTGTACTTAATGCGGCATTGTGCGTTTTGTATTCAATTCCGATGCGATTTCTGTGTTTCATCGTCAATGTGTTTGACCAAGGAAAACATTGAACCTGCAGTGGTGTATCAGAAACTAATACTCTTCTCACAGGGATTGCTCAAACCACCGACTGTAAGAAGAGTCTCGATTCTTGTACTTAAGGCTGCATTGTGCCTTTTGTATTTACTTCCGATGCGATTTCTGTGTTTCATCGTCAATGTGAAGGTCCAAGGAATACATTGAACCCGCAGTGGTGTATCAGAAACTAATACTAATCTCACAGGAAAGGATCAAAGCACAGACTCTAAGAAGTCTCACTCTTCTTGCACTTAAAGCGGCATTGTGTCTTTTGTATTTAATTCCGATGTAATTTCAGTAATTCATCGTCAATGTGTAAGTAAAAGGAATACATTGAACCTGCAGTGGTGTATCGGAAAGTAATACTGGTCTCATAGGAAAAGATCAAAGCACAGACCCTAAGAAGTTTCACTCTCCTTGCACTTAAGGCGGCATTGTACCTTTTGTATTTAATTCCGATGTAATTTCAGTGTTTCATCGTCAATGTGTATGTAAATGGAAGACTTTGAACCTGCTGTGATGTATCGGAAACTAATATTTGTCTCATAGGAAAGGATCAAAGCGCAGAATCTAAGAAGTCTCACTCTTCTTGCACTTAAGGCGGCATTGTGCCTTTTGTATTTATTTCCGATGTAATTTCAGAGTTGCATCGTCAATGTGAATGTCCAAGGAAAACATTGAACCTGCAGTGCTGTATCGGAAACTAATACTGGTTCCACAGGAATGGATTAGAGCACAGACTCTAAGAAGTCTCACTCTTCTTGCATTTAAGGCGGCATTGTGCCTATTGTATTTAATTCCGATGTAATTTCAGTGTTGCATCGTCAATGTGAATGTCCAAGGAATGCATTGAACCTGCAGTGGTGTATCGGAAACTAATACTGGTCCCACAGGAAAGGATCAAAGCACAGACTCTAAGAAGTCTCACTCTTCTTGCATTTATGGCGGCATTGTGCCTTTTGTATTTAATTCCGATGTAATTTCAGTGTTGCATCGTCAATGTGAATGTCCAAGGAAAACATTGAACCTGCAGTGCTGTATCGGAAACTAATACTGGTTCCACAGGAATGGATTAGAGCACCGACTGTAAGAAGCGTCTCTATTCTCGTACTTAAGGCGGCATTGGGCCTTTTGTATTTAAATCCGATGTAATGTTAGTGTTTCATCGTCATTGTGTATGTAAAAGGATTACATTGAACCTGCAGTGGTGTATCGGAAACTAATACTGGTCTCATGGGAAAGGATCAAAGCACAGACTGTAAAAAGTCTCACTCTTCTTGCACTTAAGGCGGCATTGTGCCTTTTGTATGTAATTCCGATGTAATTTCAGTATTCCATTGTCAATGTGAATGTCCAAGGAATACATTGAACCTGCAGTGGTGTATCGGAAAATTATATTGGTCTCACAGAATTGGATCAAAGCACCGACTGTAAGAAGAGTCTCTAATCTCGTACTTAAGGCGGCATTGTGCCTTTTGTATTTCATTCCGATGCGATTTCTGTGTTTCATCGTCAATGTGAAGGTCCAAGGAATACATTGAACCTGCAGTGGTGTATCGGAAACTAATACTGGTCCCACAGGAAAGGATCAAAGCACAGACACTAAGAAGTCTCACTCTTCTTGCACTTAAGGCGGCATTGTGCCTTTTGTATTTAATTCCGATGTAATTTCAGTGTTGCATCGTCAATGTGAATGTCCAAGGAAAACATTGAACTTGCAGTGCTGTATCGGAAACTAATACTAGTTCCACAGGAAAGGATCAAATCACAGACTCTAAGAACTCTCACTCTTCTTGCACTTAAGGCGGCATTGTGCATTTTGTATGTAATTCAGATGTAATTTCAGTGTTTCATCGTCAATGTGAATGTCCAAGGAATACATTGAACCTGCAATGGTGTATCGGAAATTAATATTGGTCTCACAGAAATGGATCAAAGGACCGACTGTAAGAAGAGTTTCTATTCTCGTACTTAAGGCGGCATTGTGCCTTTTGTATTTAATTCCGATGCGAAATCTGTGGTTCATCGTCAATGTGAAGGACCAAGGTATACATTGAAAGGGCAGTGGTGTATCGGAAACTAATACTGGTCCCACTAGGAGTGCTCAAATCACCGACTGCAAAATGAGTCTCTTTTCTTGTACTTAAGGCGGCATTGTGCCTTTTGTATTTAATTCCGATGCGATAGCTGTGTTTCATCGTCAATGTGAAGGTCCAAGGAATAAATTGAAAATGCAGTGGTGTATTCGAAACTAATACTGGTCTCATAGGAAAGGATCAAAGCACAGACTCTAAGAAGACTCACTCTTCTTGCACTTAAGGCGGCATTCTGCCTTTTGTATTTAATTCCGATGTAATTTCAGTGTTTCGTCGTCAATGTGTATTTGCAATGAATACATTGAACCTGCAGTGGTCTATCGGAAACTAATACTTGTCTCACAGGGAATGCTCAAAGCACCGACTCTGAGAAGAGTCTCTATACTTGTACTTCAGGCGGCATTTTGCGTTTTATATTTTATTCCGATGCGATTTCTGTGTTTCATCGTCAATGTGAAGGTCCGAGGTATACATTGAACCTGCAGTGGTGTATCGGAAACTAATACTGGTCTCAGAGGAAAGGATCAAAGCACAGACTCTAAGAAGTCTCACACTTCTTGCACTTAAGGCGGCATTGTGCCATTTGTATTTAATTCCGATGTAATTTCAGTGTTTCATCAACAATGTGCATGTAAAAGGAATACATTGAACCTGCAGTGGTATATCGGAAACTAATATTGGTCTCATAGGAAAGGATCAAATCACAGACTCTAAGAAGTCTCACTCCTCTTGAACTTAAGGCGGCATTGTGCCTTTTGTATTTAATTCCGATGTAATTTCAGTGTTTCATCGTCAATGTGTAAGTAAAAGGAATACATTGAAACTGCAGTGGTGTATCGGAAACTAATACTGGTCTCATAGGAAAAGATCAAAGCACAGACCCTAAGAAGTCTCACTCTTCTTGCACTTAAGGCGGCATTGTGTCTTTTGTATTTAATTCCGATGTAATTTCAGTGTTTCACCGTCAATGTGTAAGTAAAAGGAATACATTGAACCTGCAGCGGTGTATCGGAAACTAATACTGTGCTCATAGGAAAGGATCAAAACACAGACTCTAAGAAGTCTCACTCCTCTTGTATTTAAGGCGGCATTGTGCCTTTTCTATGTAATTATGATGTAATTTCAGTGTTTCATCGTCAATGTGAATGTCAAAGGAATACATTGAACCTGCAGTGGTGTATCAGAAACTAATACTGGTATCACAGGAAGGGATCAAAACACCGACAGTAAGAAGTGTCTTTATTCTTGTACTAAAGGCGGCATTGTGCCTTTTGTAATTAATTCCGTTGCGATTTCAGTATTTCATCGTCAATGCGAAAGTCCAAGGAATACTTTGAACCTGCAGTGGTGTATCGGAAACTAATACTGGTCTGTCAGGAAAGGATCAAAGCACGGACTCTAAGAAGTCTCACTCTTCTTGCACTTAAGACGGCATTTTGCCTTTTGCATTTAATTCCGATGTAATTTCAGTGTTTCATCGACAATGTCAAAGTCCAAGGAATACATAGAACCTGCAGTGGTGTATCGGAAACTAATATTGGTCTCACAGAAATGGATCAAAGCACCGACGGTAAGAAGAGTTTCTATTCTCGTACTTAAGGCGGCATTGTGCCTTTGGTATTTAATTCCGATGCGATATCTTTGATTCATCGTCAATGTGAAGGTCCAAGATATACATTGAAAGTTTAGTGGTGTATCGGAAACTAATACTGGTGTCACAGGGAATGCTCAAATCACCGACTGCAAGAAGAGTCTCTATTCTTGTACTTAAGGCGGCATTGTGCATTTTGTATTTAATTCCGATGCGATTTCAGTGTTTCATCGTAAATGTGTATGTCCAAGGAAAACATTGAACCTGCAGTGGGGTATCGGAAACTAATACTGGTCTCCCAGGGAATGCTCAAAGCACCGACCGTAAGAAGAGTCTCGATTCTTGTACTTAAGGCGGCATTGTGCCTTTTGTATTTAATTCCGATGCGATTTCTGTGTTTCATCGTCAATGTGAAGGCCCGAGGTATACATTGAACTTGCAATGGAGTATCGGAAACTAATACTGGTCTCAGAGGATAGGATCAAAGCACAGACTCTAAGAAGTCTCACACTTCTTGCACTTAAGGCGGCATTGTGCCTTTTGTATTTGATTCCGATGTAATTTCAGTGTTTCATCACCAATGTGTATGTAAAAGGAATACATTGAACCTGCAGTGGTGTATCGGAAACTAATGCTGGTCTCATAGGAAAGGATCAAATCACAGACTCTAAGAAGGTTCAAATGGCTCTGAGCACTATGGGACTCAACTGCTGAGGTCATTAGTCCCCTAGAACTTAGAACTAATTAAACCTAACTAACCTAAGGACATCACAAACATCCATGCCCGAGGCAGGATTCGAACCTGCGACCATAGCGGTCTTGCGGTTCCAGACTGCAGCGCCTTTAACCGCACGGCCACTTCGGCCGGCAGACTCTAAGAAGTCTCACTCTACTTGAACTTATGGCGGCATTGTGCCTTTTGTATTTAATTGAGGAGTAATTTCAGTGTTTCATCGTCAATGTGGAAGTAAAAGGCATACATTGAACCTGCAGTTGTGTATCGGAAACTAATACTGGTCTCGTAGGAAAAGATCAAAGCACAGACCCTAAGAAGTCTCACTCTTCTTGCACTTAAGGCGGCATTGTGTCTTATGTATTTAATTCCGATGTAATTTCAGTGTTTCATCGTCAATGTGTAAGTAAAAGGAATACATTGAACGTGCAGTGGTGTATCGGAAACTAATACTGTGCTCGTAGGAAAGGATCAAAGCACAGACTCTAAGAAGTCTCACTCTTCTTGTATTTAAGGCGGCATTGTGCCTTTTCTATGTAATTATGATGTAATTTCAGTGTTTCATCGTGAACGTGAAAGTACAAGGAATACATTGAACCTGCAGTGGTGTATCGGAAACTAATATTGGTCTCACAGAAATGGATCAAAGTACCGACTGTAAGAAGAGTTTCTATTCTCGTACTTAAGGCGGCATTGTGCCTTTTGTATTTAATTCCGATGCGATATCTGTGATTCATCGTCAATGTGAAGGCCTAAGTTATACATTGAAAGTGCACTGGTGTATCGGAAACTAATACTGGTCTCACAGGGAGTGTTTAAAGCACCGAATGTAAGAAGAGTCTCTATTCTTGTACTTAATGAGGCATTGTGCCTTTTGTATTCAATTCCCATGCGATTTCTGTGTTTCATCGTCAGTGTGTATGACCAAGGAATACTTTGAACCAGCAGTGGTGTATCAGAAACTAATACTGGTCTCACAGGGATTGCTCAAACCACCGACTGTCAGAAGAGTCTCGATTCTTGTACTTAAGGCTGCATTGCGCCTTTTGTATTTACTTCCGATGCGATTTCTGTGTTTCATCGTCAATGTGAAGGTCCAAGGAATACATTGAACCCGGAGTGGTGTATCGGAAACTAATACTGGTCTCACAGGAAAGGATCAAAGCACAGACTCTAAGAAGTCTCACTCTTCTTGCACTTAAAGCGGTATTGTGACTTTTGTATTTAATTCCGATGTAATTTCAGTGTTTCTTCGTCAATGTGTATGTCCAAGGAAAACATTGAAACTGCAGTGTTGTATCGGAAACTAATACTGGTCTCACAGGGAATGCTCAACGCATCGACTGTAAGAAGAGTCTCTATTCTTGTACTTAAGGCGGCATTGTGCCTTTTGTATTTAATTCCGATGCGATTTCTGTGTTTCATCTTCAATGTGAAAGTCGAAGGAATACATTGCACCTGCAGTGGTGTATCGGAACCTAATACTGGTCTCACAGGCAAGGATCAAAGCACAGACTCTAAGAAGCCTCACTCTTCTTGCACTTAAGGCGGCATTGTGCCTTTTGTATTTAATTCGATTTAATTTCAGTGTTTCATCGTCAATGTGTATGTCTAAGTAATACATTGAACCTGCAGTGGTGTATTGGAAACTAATACTGGTCTCACAGGGAATGCTCAAAACACCGACTGTAAGAAGAGTCTCTATTCTTGTACTTAAGGCGGTATTGCGCCTATTGTGTTTAATTAAGATGCGATTTCTGTGTTTCATTGTCAATGTGAAGGTCCAAGGAATACATTGAACTTGCAGTGGTGTATCGGAAACTAATACTGGTCTCACAGGAAAGGAACAAAGCACAGACTCTAAGAAGTCTCACTCTTTCTGCACTTAAGGCGGCATTGTACCTTTTGTATTCAATTCCGATGCAATTTCAGTGTTTCATCGTCAATGTGTATGTCCAAGGAATACATTGAAACTGCAGTGGTGTATCGGAAACTAATACTGGTCTCACAGGGAATTCTTAAAGCACCGACTGTAAGAAGAGTCTCTATTCTTGTACGTAAGGCGGCATTGTGCCTTTCTATTTAATTCCGATGCGATTTCTGTGTTTCATCGTCAAAGTGAAGGTCCAAGGAATACATGGAACCGGCAGTGGTGTATCGGAAACTAATACTGGTCTCACAGGAAAGGATCAAAACACAGACTCTAAGAAGTCTCACTCTTCTTGCACTTATGGCGGCATTCTGCGGTGGTGGTGGTTGTTGGATGTTTAAGGGGGGCTAAACAGCGAAGGTCATCAGTCCCCCACGGCATTCTGCCTTTTGTATTTAATTCCGATGTAATTTCAGTGTTTCACCGTCAATGTGTATTTGCAAGGAATACATTGAACCTGCAGTGGTGTATCGGAAACTAATACTGAACTCACAGGGAATGCTCAAAGCACTGACACTGAGAAGAGTCTCTATTCTTGTACTTAACGCGGCATTTTGCGTTTTGTATTTTATTCCGATGCGATTTCTGTGTTTCATCGTCAATGTGAAGGTCCAAGGTATACATTGAACCTGCAGTGGTGTATCGGAAACTAATACTGGTCTCACAGGAAAGGATCCAAGCACAGACTCTAAGAAGTCTCACTCTTCTTGTATTTAAGGCTGCATTGTGCCTTTTCTATGTAATTATGATGTAATTTCAGTGTTTCATCGTCAATGTGAATGTCAAAGGAATACATTGAACCTGCAGTGGTGTATCGGAAACTAATATTGGTCTCACAGAAATGGATCAAAGCACCGACTGTAAGAAGAGTTTCTATTCTCGTACTTAAGGCGGCATTGTGCCTTTTGTATTTAATTCCGATGCGATATCTGTGATTCATCGTCAATGTGAAGGTCCAAGATATACATTGAAAGTGCAGTGGTGTATCGGAAACTAATACTGATCTCACAGGGAATGCTCAAATCACCGACTGCAAGAAGAGTCTCTATTCTTGTACTTAAAGCGGCATTGTGCGTTTTGTATTTAATTCCGATGGGTTTTCAGTGTTTCATCGTAAATGTGTATGTCCAAGGAAAACATTGAACCTGCAGTGGGGTATCGGAAGCTAATACTGGTCTCCCAGGGAATGCTCAAAGCACCGACCGTAAGAAGAGTCTCGATTCTTGTACTTAAGGCGGCATTGTGCCTTTTGAGTAGATAGTATAGGGGGTTTCTGGAACACATTGAGGACGTTTACGTACCGTCCTTAGCACCGTACCGCTCCGTGACGTCACTACTGCTCGCTGCTTGCTCTGGCAGCTCTCCAGTGCAGATGTTACGCACGTGCGCGCACACACACACACACACATACACACACACACACACACACACACACACACACACACACACACGAAATTAGCATGTACTAAGCATTTAATTTTTTTATTTTCTTTTTACAAATTTATCCAGCTGTTGTGTGCATTGCTGAATCCAAGCCACTTTACCAAAGCTTTTCTTCCTCTCTTCCGTATTATTTTCTCCACAATATATGATGATGGATATTTAGTTTTTTGCAACTCTTCAACATAGAAAGCTCCAGCTATGGGCTGTGATCTGTAGTCTTCAAGGAGATACGTTCTCGGATTGGTTTCTTGCACTTTACGTATTTTGAAAATTTCCGTGGACCAGTTGGCGGTGTAGCCTTTGTCAAAGACTGTTTTCTGTTTACTAATTCTGATGTAATCACCAACTTTGAGTTTTGACCGCCGTGGATCACTCATTTTAATTTTGTTATACACAGTAAATAGAAGACTATTATCTTTTACATCCACTGGTCGCATTTTAATCGTTCCGTGTGTCATGTGATTATACTGATGGACCAGATCTTGTACAGTGTTAATCCATTTGTAGGAGCCCTGAGCAGTAAATTTTCGGAACATAAGACTCTTGAGAGTTCTGTTAAAGCGTTCAACTACGGAAGCTTTCATATTTGAAAAAGTGGAGTATTGATTAATTCTGACTTTCTGCATTAACTTTTTAAAACTAGTATTGTAGAATTCTTTTCCCTGATCAGTTTGTAAATTTACTGGGGCCCGCTTACTTTTTATATATATTTTTTTAAGTGCGTTTGCAACTGCAACTCCATTTTTAGTCTTCAGAGCAGCGACCCATGCATATTTTGAATAAACGTCAATTACTGTTAACAAATACTTATACACAGAATTCCATTTAGAATATGCAATCATATCGACTAAGTCTGCTTGATGGAGATCATCAAGTCCTTTCGTGATAACTGACCGCCTGGGGTATGTTCGGCGAGCAGGACGATGAAGCTCATCAGCAATGGCAGCTTGCATCTTCTTCTTCTTTTTTTCTTCTAACTTGCTACTTACTGAAGGCAATATGCTTTTCGAAATGACACAGTTGTGATAGAAATGTTTGCTTATATGGAGCTGGAGGGAGGGGCGGAGACGCGAGGAGGAGAAAGAGGAGCAAGGGGGAAAAAAAAAGAAAGATAACACGTATTTTAGGAAGATGTTTTATTTTCAAAATACCATCGCATAATTAATCGTACATTAGTCTTTGCTAAACATCGATCATTTTCCTCATTAGCAATATTGAAAGATTTTTTGAGCAATTTCAATGATGGACAGTCCAGAGATTGCATGTTAACTACTCTGCCATGATCTGTGCCCAATAAAGTCGTCGTCCAATCTGCTTTTTCCAGACCCATTACCATAATGTAGTCACAAGATTTGCACAACTCCCAGAGCGTATTTCTCGCAGTATGTAGTGACACTCCATCCATTCCCCACTGCTGATGAAGGTGATTGCGTGTCACCCACGAGTTTATCCTCTGAGTTTTCTCCGATAAGGTGCTGAATGCTAAAACTTGTGCGATAGTTACAAATTGCTCTGCGATAACTTGATTGCCGTCCACGAGGATAGCAGCAGCTTGTTTAGGCACAAAATTATTTGCATCGTCTTTGAATCCTTGCAGGTCTACGAAAGCTATCTTCATTCTGTCATGATGTGAGAAGGAAAAAAGAGAAAAAAAGTTGATGAAGGTATCGTCTAGTTTCGTTTAATGTTTTGCTAGTATCATTGTGTAAATCCCAATCCATCACCGACTTCTCTTACCTGACAAACAGATAATGTCTCTCTCTCTCTCTCTATAGACGATAACGGTGATGATAAGAGGAGCAGCCACCTCGGTGAAACGTAGACTGATAGCAGCTCTCTAAAGGCATCTCATTTTATCTGCTACTTTTCAAAGCAAAATATATATATATATATATATATATATATATATATATGGATGTAGAGGATGCTGTATGTCAATAATAGCAATGTTAGCAAACAGCAGGAGGTTCGCAGCTGTTCCAGGAGGGGGGCTTTAAACCCCAGCTGTGTAAAAGAAAGACAAGAAGACGAAGTCCGCTGGCAAAAAAAAAAAAAATTTCATTGCTTGAAAGGTCATAGTGAACATCTGCACATGTGATCGTGGCTGGCGGGACGTACCGTTTTTTCTTGTTCTCAACCATCTGGCGTAAGCAGTTACATCATCATCGCCCTTGCTTTCGGGCTGGCGGTCATTGTCCTCGTCCAACAGCTGATCTTATGTGAACGCATAAAGTCAATGCATGATACCGCAGGGTGGGAAAAGAAAAAGCCTCTCTCTGAGGATATGGAGGGACATTATCTGATTACATGACTAGCAAATAACACGGTAATATGATGCAGCACGCTGAGAGAAGAACCATACGAGTCTCTGAGAATACAATGTCATAACAACTCCATCAGTAGCAGCGGGGGGACGTAGCATTTCTTTACCAGGGTGAATGTACTCCAAGAGAAGCAATGTGTAGTATGACTGCAAGAGTTTCTCTCTCTCTCTCTCTCTCTCTCTGTGTGAAAGTAGCAGAGAAACAAAAATTTTTTTATGCCTATAGACCAGTATAAAGCGACAGACGATTCCACTCTGTCGTATTCCTTCAGCTGTGCGAGTGCCCGTGCGAGTGTCAGTATTGGAATTGCCTTTGCTGTCGGAGAGAGTGTGTGAAACACATAGCTGGCTCAAAACATGTAAGTCTGACAAGTATTACTTAGTGCTACTACTACTAAGTGGCATACAGTTTTCATCTACTAAGAAGTTGTTGTAACTCAAGAGAGAACAGGGATGCCTCTCGTTCAATGTTGCAGAGTCTGAAGCATCTGGGAGAAGGAGGAGGCTCCAAAACTACGCTGCGGCTGTCGTCTCTGGAACAGGGGGAGAAATATCCCATCCTAAGTGCGAGACGGACGACGACGAAATTTGGAGCAGCGGTCGTAGTATACTTGAAGGAGTGCAAAATATTCCTTCCTGCAAGATTCGCCACTCTCAGTGATGAAGAATTGGAATTTCTGAATTCCGGAACAGGTGCTCTGATATATCGTGGTAGGAAAAATAGTATGGATATCATTGACTTCGAATCTGTTTGATAAATACTAACATATGTTTCCTTATACTAATATTACGTAGTTGTTAGCATATTGTGATACTAACCATGTCTATTCAAATACGGAAAGTGTCAGCAAATGGCAAGATTAAGGAAATAGATTTGCAATCCTTAAAAGACGATACCTGTGGCACACATTTTGATACACATGACACATTAGTATTTGCAGTAAAAGTAATAGGGTGTGCTGAGGATGTAAATGCATATTCCGAATTGAATGGAAAAATAGTGCAGCTAATTCAAACAGAGTGCTTTAAACAAGGTGAGCATTTTGCTGCTTTTCAAGTCTATGACAAATACGAGTGTACTTATTACACAGAGTTATATGTTACCAAGTTTAATAATCTTGTTGATGCTTACATCAAAGAGATTTTGTTTGTGTTGTATACAATTTGTTCTCATAATGCATTCATTTGTCACTTTGATTTTGTAAATGGAGCTGCTTGCCTCAAAACATGGCTAGAGAGTGGGGATGTTTCATTTATATATTCAAATTGTAATGTCCTGTTGTCTGCCATATACGATATTTTGAGAAGCGCTGAAAGTGAATAATGACCGAACCATCGCCAAAGCGCATTAAGCTGAATCATGATCATCAGGAAAGTAATGCTCTGGAATGGGTTTCGGTTGAAAGTGCGTTCAAAAATAGAATATGTACAGGTGAGATATCTAACCGAGGAGGGTTTAAGGACCCAAAATATTTCTTGGATGCATGTTTCTCTGTCTTTGAGAACATAGTGCGTAAAATTAACAAGCCTCTTAAAATTAATTTTTCACTCATTTGCAACTTTGTGCTGCCCAAATCGGGTGACGTAGAAGACAAGTACTTAAATACAAAGAATTTAAATCTATTCTCCTCTGACATTAGCGAAGAGTGGTATTCAACTAAAATTAGGGATGTACTGTTAAATAAACTGGAGAAATTTCAATTGAGAGATTCAGGTTGGGCGTTGCGTAATATAGTAAAACTATGTATTAATGTTAACGAAAACAAAGGGTTTTATGCAGGACGTCACACGAAACTGCCAAAAGTGATTGCGAATAAACATGCAGTAATTAACGTTCACTCGAAAGGTAATGCTTGTTTTAAATGGGCAATTCTAGCTGCTTTGTATCCTGTAAGCAAGAATGCGCACCGTGTGTCTGCCTATTTTGCACATGCAAACAAATTAAACTTTTCTAATATACCGTTTCCTACAGAGCTAAAGCATGTCCATATATTCGAAAAGCAGAATGAAAGTGTGTCTGTCAATGTGTACGGTATACAGTACTCGAATTATGAGTGGATGGTTGTTGAAGAAGAGGGAGAAGCGGATGAGGAGAGAGAGGGGGCAAGAAGGAGGACGAGGGAAAGGTCGAAAGATATCCGAGTTATACCACTGCATATTACAAAGTACCAAAGAGAAAAACATGTAAATTTATTAATGTTGCAGCTAGAAAATACAAATATAAATCATTTTTATTATATAAAAAGTTTGTCGAAGCTAGCACATTATAGCATTACTGCTCATCATAAGTCTGTCGTGATATGCCCCCGTTGTCTGTCTTATTTCCATGCAAAACAGAAGTTAGAAGCACACTTGCTTGACTGTGCGCAGTTTAAGCCAGTCAACACTATCATGCCAAATGAGCACAATAAATATATAAAATTTTCCAATTTCAGAAATAAGCTAAAGCTGCCTTTTATAATATATGCGGACACTGAGTGCATGCTGCAACCAGTTGCTGGCTGCAGTAGAAGTAGTAACTCTGATCAAATACATTTACATACACCATTTAGTATTGCATATTACATACATTGTACTTATAATGATGACTATTCGGAATTTCAGTTGTATCGCGGTCGTGATTGCATGCAGTGGTTCACGAAACAGCTGTATGCAATTGCTGAGTATGTGAACGGTTTCTTATTACAAAATAAAGAGATTATATTAAGCCCAGAGGAAGAATCAGCCTTTCACTCTGCAAAGATCTGTCATATTTGTAAGGAAGCCTTTGAGGCAGGCGATGTGAAGCATCGTGACCATTGTCATTTTACAGGCGAGTACCGCGGTGCAGCGCATGCTAGCTGCAATGTAAACTACAGACCTCTGTTTACAGTGCCTGTCGTATTCCACAATCTGTCCAATTATGATAGTCATTTCGTAATTACAAATATTTGCGAGCAACTAGTGAATGAGAACGGGAGGAGGAAAACTAAATTAAATCCAGGTCGCGTTTCTATATTACCATCCAATATGGAGAAATACAAATCTTTCACGAAGAGCATTCAAGTAACACATAAAGACCGGCACTGCTACATAAATTTCCGATTTATAGATTCATTTAATTTTTTATCATGCTCGCTAGAAAAGTGTGCATCTTACCTAAAGCCAGAGAAACTCAGGATAATGAGGAAATACTTTCCTGATGATCGTGAATTTTATTTAGTCAATCAGAAGGGTATATTTCCATATGAGTATGTGAGTGATGAGAGTGTTTTATCAGAAGAACACTTACCGCCGATTCAGGAATTTAAAAGTTTGCTGACTGGTGGAAGAACTGTCTCAGAGTGTGATTATCAAAGGGCGTGTAATGCTTGGCATTTGTTCAAGTGCAAGACACTGGGGGGAATACTCGGATCTTTATTTAAAAATTGATGTGTTACTGTTAAGCGATGTTTTTGAAAATTTTCGAAATCTCTGCATTAAAACCTATGAGTTAGATCCCGCGCATTATGTTACTTCACCTGGATTGGCTTGGGATGCATTATTGAAAACCACCAAAGCAGAATTAGAACTCATCACAGACATTGAGCAACTTCAATTCGTCGAACGAGGTATTAGAGGCGACATTGTTCACTGCTCGTGTAGACATGCTGTGGCAAACAACAGGTTCATGTCTAATTATGATGAAAATACTGATGAATCCTACATTATTTACCTTGATGTAAATAGTCTTTACAGTTGGGCAATGATGCAGTACCTCCCAGTTTCACATTTTTCTTGGCTCAACGCTGAAATTGTTAAAACGTTTGACGTAAACAACATACCAGATGACTCTGATATAGGCTACATTCTGGAAGTAGACCTTGAATATCCTGAAAACATCCACGATATGCATTCTGATCTACCACTATGTCCTGAGAAAATGATACCACCATCTAGCTGTGTGGTAGGCAAGGCTAGTGCTCCCAAAAAAAAAAAAAAATTAATTTCTACTTTGTATGATAAGAAAAATTATGTAATTCATTATACAAATCTCAAACAGTGTTTGCAACGTAATTTGAAATTGAGAAAGATTCACAGAGTACTGTCATTCAGACAACTTCCATGGATGAAACCATACATCGATATTAACGCACAGAAACGTATGGCAGCAAATAACGATTTTGAAAAGAATTTTTTTAAGCTAATGAATAGCAGCGTCTTTGGTAAGACAATGCAAAATGTACGAAAGATGAGGGACATAAAACTAGTAACTTCATGGGATGGTAAATATGGAGCATCTGCAATGATTGCAAAACCAAATTTCAAGAAGAGCGTTATATTTCAGGAGAATTTAGTTGGTATTGAATTAGACAAACTCAATGTAGTGTTTGACAAGCCTATATCTGTAGGTATGGCGATTTTAGACATTTCAAAGACGCGTCTTGTTGACTTTCATTATGGGTATATACTGAACAAGTTCCCTGTAAAAGATGTAAAACTGTGTTACACTGATACCGATAGTTTAATTTACCATATTAAAACTCAAAATATTTATGAGGATATCAAAAGTGATGTGCAAAAATGGTTTGATACTTCAGGTTTTCCCATTAATAACAGATTTGACATTCCACTTGTGAATAAAAAGGAGGTTGGACTATTGAAAGATGAATTAAACGGCGAACTTATTACTGAGTTCATAGGCCTGAGAGCTAAAATGTATGCACTAGAGACCGAATCACTACGTGTAATGCAGAGAGCAAAAGGTATAAAACAGTCATCTATTAAAGCATTGAGCATCGATGATTATCGAGAATGTATGTTGAATTTAGATGTTAAAACTTCTGTACAGTATATTATTCAATCAAAGTCTCATGTGGTATCAACTGTTAAACAACAAAAGCTTGGTTTGTCTGCACATGATGATAAACGTTTTATACTGTCAGATAAGGTAAATACTTTAGCGTGGGGTCACTACCAACTGAAAAACAAAGAAAACTTGACAAACGTCTGACTAATTTTATTGTGTGTGTGTGTGTGTGTGTGGGCAATCTGTCATTCAGACAACTTCCATGTGAATTTGTAACTGATTTGTATACAGAAAATAACAAAACATTATATATTCATTGTAACTTTTTCTTTATTTACTGAGTGAAATTAAAAAAAAAAACCACATACAATAATTGTTATTTTATTTCATCCGAAATTTCCTTTCTGCACTCTTTACAATTCTTTTTAATAGGAGGTGGTCCATCAATTTGACAACGTGCATTCACATTGTAATGCTTGTAACAATGTTGATACTTAGAAATAAGAGCATCATTTTGAAACACTTGTGGTAAACTGTGAAATATATGAGAAAGATCACATAAAGAGGGTAACAACTGTTTAGGAAATAAGTAATAATCAATTGCATTTAGATTTTGACACTGTTGCACAGTAAGTTTCCTATAAATTCGAGAGAGCAGTTTACAAACATTTTTCGATTTAATCCACTCGAACAAGAAGTAAGCATCATCATCATCATCATCATCAGCAACAGAAGCAGCACCAACAGCAGCAGCAGCAGCACCTTTCTCTTTCTTATTAGCACAGTCCAATCCATAATCTCCCAATCGTAGCATTTCAACATCTTTATGAATAATAATAATTTGTTCTAGAATATTTAGGACGAGTGGACAGAGCAGATATTTTGAATACACTAATGTTTTACAGTCACTGTTCTCTTTTAGCAATGAATCGAGTGAACAATTCAGTGCACTGAAAGAGGCCTCCATGTTATGAACTTGCAGTACACATTCACAACCATCACTTAAATTAGTCACTAACACTATCACTGGATGATTCTCGGACTTAGCGGTAATTATTATAACTTTGTTCATATTTCCTTCTCACAAGCTACTGGTGTGGGGGGGAGCAAACAGGACGACAATGATCAAATGCTTGCACTTTTTTTTTCCTCCTCTTTTATATATATCTCTGAGTATGCCTTATGTGACCTGATTGGCTGGACGGGGAACAAATCCTCCTTACACGACATCTATTTTTTTTTTTTCTTTCCAGCTTCCCATGTCTTTTCCCCTCCCATTCTATATCTGCGTACGCTTTGTGACTTGATTGGTTGATGGAGTCATTTCAATCACTGAATCATGAATGACCAGGCAGTAAGCTATTGTATTTTTAGCAAATGCTTCTTTTGTTTCTATTTCAATCTTCATGTCAACGACCGAAGATCTCAGTGTTTCGTCTTGATGAGAACAATCGATGAAAAATATAGGACAGTTCTGAAATTCAGTACGGTTCATGAGAGGGTTCCCTCTTCTTACACTGCTATCTCCATAATACAGCGATTGAAAATTGGCATACATTTCAAACGCCTGTGCAGTATTCTTCGTGTCAAAATCAACAGCAAAATTCTCCTCTGGGAATTTAGAAGAATTTAAATACACCTTCAAGTTTGATATGTTTATTTTGTCGAATACACTAGAGTCAGCAGTAATCAAATTTCTGTTTGACTGAAAAGCCAATATTAAATACCTTGCTGTTTCAAGAGCTGTATTAAATTTAATTTGCCATGTCCATGAGTTAATTTCTGGCGCAATGCTTTCAACCAAATCCCAGTGACGAAAAGGTAGAGTCTAAGTGATATCATTTTTTAAGATATTCCACAGTGATATTTGTTGCTTTTCAGACACCTGAACATGCGGCATTTCCCAGTGAACTTTTTCCAACACAATTTTTGATTTAGTATCTGCTTTATCTGAGACAATACAGTTAATATCTTGCCTGCTACGAATCAGTATCAGTTCATGGCGAGCATTTAAAATAATCTTTTTGTAATCCTCAGGAAAGCCTAAGATCATTTTAAGCGGAATGCAAAAATTAAAACGACCATCATCATCGTCGATTAACTCTTTCAATTCGCCTCTTGCCCCCCCATCCGGCATTTTGTAATGCATTTGCGTCACCTGGTGTAAAAGAAGCATATCCTTTCATTAATGTTTCAATTCCTGGATTACGTACATGATCGATAATTTGGTTATTGAGACGATACTGAATATCCGAAAACAGATGAAGTGCACAGTTTTTTGTTAACTCAATATTAGTAGCTTTTCCCTTTCCCTCTGCATTGACAAGTCGTCCTTCTATATACAGCAGACTCTCGGAAGGAAGCAGGTAAGTGTTTTCATTTTGTATAACAATTGATATGGAATCGTTCTGAGCAAAAGCCGGTTGACCAAAAGGTTTATACTTATGATACTGAAGGCGACTAACCGAGTCGTCGACGAGAATTTTTCTCTCACATTCAACATTTTTTTTTTCCTTAGCTTCCTCCTCCTCCTCCTCCTCCTCCTCCTGTTTGATCACTGAAAGTCGGACGACTCGAATGAGAGTTTGCAGATGAAGGTATCAGTATTTATAGCACTCTGTATCCCAGTGACGACAGAATTTCTCTGTTGTGTGGAGTTAAAACATTTTTGACTTTTCTCTTCTTTGCTTTTCTTTTCCTCTTCTTCTTCTTCTTCTTCTTCTCCTCCTCCTCCTCCTTGTTATTATTGCTCTCATTGTCAAGGTATCTTGTGTCCTTGCTTATGCAGGCATTCTGTTTGTATACGATACCCATTACCGTATTTTCCTCAAATGTAATCGCACAGTTATCTCTTCCCCGTCAAAATCAACAAGATTTCCCTCTTGATCTCTAATTGACACACTTAATTCTGAAACGTATCTTGCAACTACTAGCATATAAATGGGTGAATTCGGTGTTTCCACAATCTTATATCCTGGTGGTACAGCAGGCCAGAACTGATGCAATGTATGTGTAGGTTCCCCATTGTGAAATGAACCTCCTGAGATGTTACAGTCAACACACAAGACATTAACACTTTGAATGTTAACTGAATATTCGGCAGTCTTCAAGACTTTTTTATCCACTACAGTTTTTGCAAACCCTAAAACTGATCCTATGTTGTCTGGGAGATTAAAATCTATAGTAAGATTACTCCTAATCTGACATCGATTCAGTGTTTTATTGAAGGTAATATTTAATTGCAAGTCATGCTTTTTCTTGTTTATCGAGTTATCACTGCTAACCTTCAAGTTGTACGCTTCAATTTCTTTCAATAATGCTGAAAAAATGTCGTGCAGTTCATATGTTCCATGTTTCAGACTAACTTTATCCAAAATTTCTACATCATTCAAATAGTTGTAGAAGTAGAGATTATTATTTAACGATGTAATATTGTGAATGGAATTATATGTAAAAAGGTTTAGCAGAGCAATTTCGTAAACATGTGAGGATAAATTCAATGCAGGATTGAAGAGAGCAGTTAGAAGTGATTCTTTACCCGTCAGACTTAACGTTATGCCGTGTTCAATGTCCATTGTTAGACTACAACTATACCCTGCAAGACTGTCTGTTTTATGTTGAATTCAGAAACCTTAAACATAAATGGCCACATCTCTGGCTGTTAAGTGACTGAAATGTATTGTAGTTATATTTTATCGTACAGTTTTTCAGATACCTTACTATTTCTGGAGGAGGTGGTAAATTTCCAAAGCTGTCGAAATAGTAGACAATTTTGCCTTCCTTTCTGTAAGCTACCCAGTGTGAACCTGGTTCCTCTTCAGTATTGAGATTAATAATTGCACACTCACAAGTGTTAGGTCTTGAAGGTAAAGTATCTCTCATAAAGACACCTCGAAAGTGTGCTACCTGCAGCTTTTTAGCATAGTGTTCTAAGTCAATGTTGGTAAGAGGCCTTGTAGGAAGACTGTTCATGGAGAACTTTTTTTTTATTATTCCTTGTTCCATTTATACCGGCCAGATACAGACCGAATCCGTTTTTCCTGTATGGACCCAAGTACAGGCCTTTTCCATCACGCAAAGCAATTGCTTCAAGTACACGATGATGCCTCTGCATTTCAGCTAACTCCTTTCGTGCACTTTTCGCATCATTAACAGCTTTAGCAATTCCAGGAGCACCTGCGGCTAATCCTCCAAGTGCTGATAAAGCAGCAAATATTGGAATTAGAGGTATTATTCCACCTGTTTTGGGCACAGGTATTATACGTTCTCTGTCTAATAATTTCCCCACAGCTTTCGTCGGAGCAACCTGTGATGCGATTTTACGAGCCACTTTCACAACTGTCATCAGATTAGCACCAGGCTTCAAGTACTTAAGTCCACTTCGAACTTTTTTAATTACTTTGTTCAGTATATTACCACCTTTCTTTCGTCCAGAACTTTTCTTCTTCTTCTTCTTCTTCTTCTTATTCAAACCCATACCCATTTTAACTTTAGCTTTCATTGCTCCAGTTACTGCCAGCGCAGCTAACTTTTCCTTCAAATTAGCGTCTTTTGCTTTTACTCTACTCCACGCTTTTCTAGCCAGAATTCTGTCTGCTTGATGTCTGTCAGGCAAACTGTCTGGATGAGTTGCGTAAGCTATGTCATGTTCTTTACACGCCTCATCTAGTGGATTGATACCGACATCGCCTCTTTTGAGTCTATCCTCTAACTTTGTGCCAGGACCACAGTAGGAGTAGCCAGGTATGTGAAGTTCAACAGGTAGTTTATTAATCATGCGGTTAAGTAGGGAACCACCACGTTTTTTTGTCCCTCTCTTATTCTTCCCCTTCCTCAACTTATTTTGCTTGTTGTTGTTGTCGCGATGCTCCTTCATAGCTTGAGTGTTAACTAACGACTGGTCTGTTTGACACCCAGAATGCTCTATTATAACAGTATTTGTAAGATAGGAATTGTTTTTTCTCCAGACAAAATGGTGGCGCTTGTTACAAATCTGTCAGATTGGGCGAGTGGTTAAGGCGCTAGATTTAAGATCTTGTAGGAGGGAGCGTGGGTTCGAATCACATATCTGACAATTTTTTTTTTTTTTATAATCATGATCATTGCCCGAGTGATAAGTTTGCCACCTAGAGTGCTCTATTATAATAGTAATTGTAAGATACGTAGAGTCCTTAGTGTACTTAAAGATGCAATTCAGGAAACATGCACTTCAACTTCCTATTAGACCTATTGCTGAACACAGAAATGAACTGCAAAGGCAAGATCGTAGGCATGGTGATCTATTTCCTGATACGATTAGGTGTATTATTGCAGGTCCTTCCAATTGTGGAAAAACAAATGTGATTGTTAATCTTCTAATTCATGAAAATGGTCTCAAATTTAAGAATGTCTACGTATTTTCCAAATCGCTGCAACAATACAAATATAAATATTTGGAACAAATTTTTAAAAACCTGCATGATATTGGCTACTTTACATTTTCCAGTAAAGAAGATGTAATACCACCAGATCAAGCCCGACCACTTTCAGTTTTTATTTTCGACGACATTGCCTGCGACAAACAAGATCACATGAAAGCTTACTTTTCGATGGGTCGGCATTACGGTGTAGACAGTTTCTATTTGTGTCAGACATATAGCAAAATTCCTAAACAGTTAATCAGAGACAATGCTAATGTTATTGTTCTCTTTAAACAAGATGAGCGTAATTTAAAACATGTCTTCAGTGATCATGTTAATCCTGACATGACATTCAATGAATTTCTCGAAATGTGTAAACGAGCATGGAATGGGAATGCCTACGATTTTCTTGTTATTAGCAAAGATGATGAATTAAATAATGGTCGTTATCGTATAAACTTTGATAATTACATCTGTATTTAAAGCAACAGCTTGCCCCATTACAGATTATTACCATCATGGCTTCTGCACAGGTAACATCTTCGAATAACAGCAGTAGCAATACTCTATTGCTCGTACTAGATCCTCAATACAATAACGATGTTGCTAATAAAAAATATGTGGATTCGAAATTCCAGTCATACTCGAACATTATTGCAAATCTTATCGATAAAGTAAATCAGCTATTTGAGAAACAAGTGAGTATCACCTCTTCATCATCTTCTTCTTCTTCTTCTTCTTCTTCTGCCGGAGACTCGACACCGCGAAAAAGAGTAAATGATGCAACAAACTCTAATACTGATGCTGCCTCCTCGAGCACTTTAATAACGAAATTTTTGCCGCAGAAAACAGCTTTCTTTTCCTCCATATACACTACAAGTGCAGCAATTTATTTTAATAATAAGCGTTTAAGTGGATTACATGATCCTGCTGAAGATCATGATGCATGCACGAAAGTTTATATGGATAATACGGTGGAAAAACTGAACGCATTCGATGTAAGTGAGAGCTCACTTACGGTCAAGCACCGCAAAACCATCACTAACTTAGCTGATCCGCGAACTGATGATGATGCAGCAACGAAAAAATACGTAGACGACATCCGTAGAAGAATCGAAAATTCTGTGAAACGTGTGAAAGACAGAGTTGATTCTGCTGAGAAGACAAAGCCGAGGGCAAGTGATGTAGTAAGTAAATCGTATGTCGATCTGTTGTTCCAAAAGCTGCAAAATCAGCTTAACGACTTCAGAGAGCTAAAAAACTCTTTACGTACATCTATGAATGCAGGAGTTGAAAACTTTTTAGACTTAATCAGTGTAACAGAACGAGTTTTAGACGTGCAAAATAAACGCATCTCGAATGTGCGCGAGCCAATTTTAGACTCGGATGTTGCAACAAAAGGTTACGTTGAAAAAAATCGAATGTGTTCCATCATTTTTAGAATTGACAGCATCCCTTCAGGAGATCCCAATGAATCAGCTTACCTTTTACACAATGGTCAGTATGAGTATGTATTACCTTACACTGGTAAAGTTATTTTACGTTCTATTATGCCTGATATTGAAACAATTACCTTTGAATTGAATGAAAACAGTTACCAACTTTTGATGAATACGGAGATTGACGTACGTAAAGGAGACAGATTCAAGTTTCATAAAGCCTCGCATTTAACACTTGGAAATCGTCCACTTCATGCTGAATTTGAATATCGGGTTGTAAATTAATGTGTAATTTATCTGAGCAGTTGCGTACTACAAAGCACTAGCAATTATCATCATGTTCCTCAATTTCCTAACAGACGTCAATGAGTGCACATCTTACACGCTAGCATTAAAGACCTATATAGGAAATGGAGAAGGTGAGAAAAAAGGAAGTGCACTTTCCAAATGAAGTATGTACCTCAGTGCACATTTTAAATGATTGGGATTTTTCGGTATACAGAGAGGCTCGCATAGGACTTTGCTGGCAACGTGCCGCCATTGACAGTCTTCGATTCAAGCAACGTATAAAACAAATGTGTAAAATTATCTCACCAATCCTCGACGATGCGCATAGGCAGCGTGTGATAAACACATACTTTGAAACCTCTAAGTGAAGAAATTACTGTTATAAATTGAGATGTCTACGTAAATTTAGTTCAGATAGCGAGTGGGCAGTTTTGAGCTATAAACATGCTGCACGATTCGATTAAACGAAACATTAATATTAAAAAACAGATCGCTAAAGCTAGACAGAATATCCGTAGAAAGATGCTATCTCTACATAAAAGAGAAACTGAAACAAAATCTGTGCTGGAAAAGACATTTAAGCCCATTTCACAACCACTAAAGTAACTGATTCACCGATTTCCGGCGAGAGAAAACAATAGCAATTCTGTAGCTAGATGTCAAGACAAAATCAACGGCTGTGACATTAATGAAAAATATGATGACGGTGATGATGATGTGGAGAAAAAGAAAAAAACGAAAAGTATCAGAAAAATACAAGAGTTGCGTATAGCAGAAAATGTAGCTGGTCAACTGGCGGCTTCGTACTTTAATAAACCTATAGACAAAACGCGCGACACCGTGTACGGCGTAAGATTTGATCCATTATCAAGTGAATGGATGATTGGAAACTCACCAGTGGAAGTTGATGAAAATGACTTAATAATACACAACGTAAGATATCCTGGAACTAGAGGGCTATACAGTTTATTGTTCAAAATCAAGCCGAAGAATTACACGAGCCGTGATCTTCAAAATTATGCAAAAATTCTGAAGGCAACCAATGCCTTCAGACAACATTACCTCGCCTTCAAGCCTGTAAATGCAAACAAAGGATATAAGTATACACGCATCATAAAGCCATTAATTGG
Organism: Schistocerca americana; assembly: GCF_021461395.2. Classification (NCBI taxonomy): domain Eukaryota; kingdom Metazoa; phylum Arthropoda; class Insecta; order Orthoptera; family Acrididae; genus Schistocerca; species Schistocerca americana. The sequence continues at coordinate 20,290,685 of NC_060125.1, read as the reverse complement.
AATACTTGAGAGTCCAAAACGTCGTACTGCAGCAGCAGCGGCAGCAACTGCAACGGTTTCCCTAACGTCTGCAGAAAAAGACCGTTAAGAGGATAATAATAGAAGCGAGGATGACGATAGTGATGATGACATTGTTGAGGAATTCAAAATTGGTAAAGCAGCGAAAATAAAAAGTAAAATACGTACAGGAAAGGGAATTACCTCTGTACATGGAGTAAACAGAGAAGATGAAGAAGAAGAAGTAAAAATTGACTGGAAAGACTATTCAAACAAATCACATGTTGACTACATTCACTGGAATAACCCAAACGAACTTGTTGAACGTCTAGTTTTTCTCCTTGCATCAAAAACAGCCGGCAACAACTCATACGACAATGAAATTATTTCAATAGAGGAAGAACTCCGAGAAGCTTCAATTATTGCTTAACATAAAAGAATAAAAAAAACTAATCTAGCAGTGCTTAAAACTTTGTATATTCATATCAACTGAATAAATAAACATTTTCACTTCAAACTTTTTTTTTGTGGTTTCCTCTTTTATTTCTCATATCCTTCACAAAGAAACAAATCTAAGTATATTTGATTACAGAGAAAACTGTAATTGTAAACTGTGTGTATGTGTGTGTGTGTGTGTGTGTGTGTGTGTGTGTGTGCGCACGTGCGTAACATCTGCACTGGAGAGCTGCCAGAGCAAGCAGCGAGCAGTAGTGACGTCACGTATGGGTACGGTGCTAAGGACGGTACGTATACGTCCTCAATGTGTTCCAGAAACCCCCTATACTATCTACTCTTTTGTATTTAATTCCGATGCGAATTCTGTGTTTCACAGTCAATGTGAAGGTCCAAGGAATACATTGAAACTGCAGTGGTGTATCGGAAAATAATACTCGTCTCACAGGGAGTGTTCAAAGCACCGACTCTAAGAAGTGTCACTCTTCTTGGACTTAAAGCGGCATTGTGACATTTGTATTTAATTCCGATGTAATTTCAGTGTTTCTTCGTCAATGTGTATGTCCAAGGAAAACATTGAACCTGCAGTGTTGTATCGGAAACTAATACTGGTCTCACAGGGAATGCTCAAACCACCGACTGTAAGAAGAGTCTCGATTCTTGTACTTAAGGCTGCATTGCGCCTTTTGTATTTACTTCCGATGCGATTTCTGTGTTTCATCGTCAATGTGAAGGTCCAAGGAATACATTGAACCCGGAGTGGTGTATCGGAAACTAATACTGGTCTCACAGGAAAGGATCAAAGCACTGACTCTAAGAAGTCTCACTCTTCTTGGACTTAAAGCGGCATTGTGACATTTGTATTTAATTCCGATGTAATTTCAGTGTTTCTTCGTCAATGTGTATGTCCAAGGAAAACATTGAACCTGCAGTGTCGTATCGGAAACTATTACTGGTCCCACAGGGAATGCTCAAAGCACCGACTGTAAGAAGAGTCTCTATTCTTGTACTTAAGGCGGCATTGTGCCTTTTGTATTTAATTCCGATGCGATTTCTGTGTTTCATCGTCAATGTGAAGGTCCAAGGAATACATTGCACCTGCAGTGGTGTATCGGAACCTAATACTGGTCTCACAGGCAAGGATCAAAGCACAGACTCTAAGAAGTCTCACTCTTCTTGCACTTAAGGCGGCATTGTACCTTTTGTATTTAATTCGATTTAATTTCAGTGTTTCATCGTCAATGTGTATGTCTAAGGAATACATTGAACCTGCAGTGGTGTATCGGAAACTAATACTGGTCTCACAGGGAATGCTCAAAACACCAACTGTAAGAAGAGTCTCTATTCTTGTACTTAAGGTGGCATTGCGCCTTTTGTATTTAATTAAGATGCGATTTCTGTGTTGCATTTACAATGTGAAGGTCCAAGGAATACATTGAACTGGCAGTGGTGTATCGGAAACTAATACTGGTCTCACAGGAAAGGAACAAAGCACAGACTCTAAGAAGTCTCACTCTGCTTGCATTTAAGGCGGCATTGTGCCTTTTGTATTCAATTCCGATGTAATTTCAGTGTTTCATCGTCAATGTGTATGTCCAAGGAATACATTGATACTGCAGTGGTGTATCGGAAACTAATACTGGTCTCACAGGGAATTCTCAACGCACCGACTGTAAGAAGAGTCTCTATTCTTGTACTTAAGGCGGCGTTGTGCCTTTTCTATTTAATTCCGACGCGATATATGTGATTCATCGTCAATGTGAAGGTCCAAGGAGTACTTTGAACCTGCAGTCGTGTATCGGAAACTATTACTGGTCTCACATTAAAGGATCAAAGCACAGATTCTAAGAAGTCTCACTCATCTTGCACTAATGGCGGCATTGTACCTTTTGTATTTAATTCCGATGCGATTTCTGTGTTTCATCGTCAATGTGAAGGTCCAAGAATTACTTTGACCCTGCAGTGGTGTATGGGAAACTAATACTGGTCTCACAGGAAAGGATTAAAGCGCAGAGTCAAAGAAGTCTCACTCTTCTTGCACTTTAGGCGGCATTGTGACTTCTGTATGTAATTCCGATGTAAATTCAGTGTTTAATCGTCAATGTGTAAGTCCAAGGAATACATTGAACCTGCAGTGGTGTATCGGAAACTAATACTGGTCTCATAGAAAAGGATCAAAGCACAGACTCTAAGAAGTCTCACTCTTCTTGCATTTATGGCGGCATTGTGCCTCTTGTAATTAATTCCGACGTAATTTCTGTGTTTCATCGTCAATGTGAATGTCCAAGATATACATTGAACCTGAAGTGGTGTATCGGAAACTGATACTGGTCTCACAGGAAAGGATCAAAGCACCGACTGTAAGAAGAGTCTCGATTCTTGTACTTAAGGCTTCATTGTGCCTTTTGTATTTAATTCCGATGCGATTTCTGTGTTTCATCGTCAATGTGAAGGTCCAAGGAATACATTGATCCTGCAGTGGTGTATCGGAAACTAATACTGGTCTCACAGGAAGGGATCAAAGCACAGAGTCAAAGAAGTCTCACTGTTCTTGCACTTTAGGCGGCATTGTGCCTTTTGTATGTAATTCCGATGTAATTTCAGTGTCTCATCGTCTATGTGAAGGTCCAAGGAATACATTGAACCTGCAGTGGTTTATCGGAAACTAATACTAGTCTCACAGGAATGGATCAAAGCACCGACTGTAAGAAGAGTCTCTATTCTTGTACATAAGGCGGCATTGTGCCTTTTCTATATAATTGCGATGCGATTTCTGTGTTTCATCGTTAATGTGAAGGTCCACGGAATACATTGAACCTGCAGTGGTGTATCGGAAACGAATACTGGTCACACAGGGAATGCTCAAAGCACCGACTGTAAGAAGAGTCTCTATTCTTGTACTTAAGGCGGCATTGTGCGCTTTGTTTTAATTCCGATGCGATTTCTGTGTTTCATCGTCAATGTGATGGACCAAGGAATACATTGAACCTGCACTGGTGTATCGGAAACTAATACAGGTCTCACAGGAAAGGATCAAAGCACAGAATCTAAGAATTCTCACTCTTCTTGTATTTAAGGGTTCATTGCGCCTCTTGTATTTAATTCCGATGTAATTTCAGTGTTTCATCGTCAATGTGTATGTAAAAGGAATACATTGAACCTGCAGTGGTGTATCGGAAACTAATACTGGTCTCATAGGAAAGGATCAAAGCACAGACTCTAAGAAGTCTCACCCATCTTGCATTTATGGCGGCATTGTGCCTCTTGTAATTAATTCCGATGTAATTTCAGTGTTTCATCGTCAATGTGAATGTCCAAGATATACATTGACCCTAAAGTGTTGTATCGGAAACTAATACTGGTCTCACAGGAAAGGATCAAGGCACCGACTGTATGAAGGGTCTCGATTCTTGTACTTAAGGCGGCATTGTGCCTTTTGTATTTAATTCCGATGCGATTCCTGTGTTTCATCGTCAATGAGAAGGTCCAAGGAATACATTGAACCTGCAGTGGTGTTTTGGAAACAAATACTGGTCTCACAGGAAAGGATCAAAGTACAGACTCTAAGAAATCTCACTCTACTTGCACTGAAGTCGGCATTGTGCCTTTTGTTTTTAATTCCGATGTAATTTCTGTGTATCATCGTCAATGTGTAGGTCCAAGGAATACATTGAGCTTGCAGTGGTGTATCGAAAACTAATACTGGTCTCACAGGGAGTGTTCAAGGCACAGACTGTAAGAAGAGTCTCTATTCTCGTACTTAAGGCGCCATTGTACCTTTTGTATTTAATTCTGATGCGATTTCTGTGTTTCATCGTCAATGTGAAGGTCCAAGAATTACTTTGACCCTGCAGTGGTGTATCGGAAACTAATACTGGTCTCACACTAAAGGATAAAATCACAGAGTCAAAGAGGTCTCACTCTTCTTGCACTTTAGGCGGCATTGTGCCATTTGTATGTAATTCCGATGTAAATTCAGTGTTTAATCGTCAATGTTTAAGTCCAAGGAATACATTGAACCTGCAGTGGTGTGTCGGAAACTAATACTGTTCTCACAGGTAAATCTCAAGGCACCGACTGTAAGAAGAGTCTCCATTCATGTACTTAACGCGGTATTGCGACCTTTGTATTTAATTCCCATGGGATTTCTGTGTTTCATCGCCAATGTGATGGTCCAAGGAATACATTAAACCTGCAGTGGTGTATCGGAAACTAATACTGGTCTCATAGGAAAGGATCAAAGCACAGACTCTAAGAAGTCTCACTCTTCTTGCATTTAAGGCGGCATTGTGCCTTTTGTATGTAACTCCGATGTAATTTCAGTGTTTCATCGTCAATGTGATAGTCCAAGGAATACATTGAACTTGCAGTGGTTTATCGGAAACTAATACTAGTCTCACAGCAATGGAGCAAGGTACCGACTGTAAGAAGAGTCTCTATTCTTGTACATAAGGCGGCATTGTGCCTCTTCTATTTAATTACGCTGCGATATCTGTGTTTCATCGTCAATGTGAAGGTCCAAGGAATACATTGAACCTGCAGTGGTGTATCGGAGACGAATACTGGTCTCACAGGAAAGGATCAAAGCACAGACGCTGAGAAGTGTCACTCTTCTTGCACTTAAGGTGGCATTGTGCCTTTTGTATTTAATTACGATGTAATTTCACTGTTTCATCGTCAATGTGTATGTCCAAGAAAAACATGGAACCTGCAGTGGTGTATCGTCAACTAATACTGGTCTCACAGGGAATGCTCAAATACCGACTGTTAGAAGAGTCTCTATTCTTGTACTTAACGCGGCATTGTGCCTTTTGTATTTAATTCCGATGCGATTTCTGTGTTTCATCGTCAATGTGAAGGTCCAAGGAATACATTGAACCAGCAGTGGTGTAGCGGAAACTAATACTGGGCTCACAGGAAAGGATCAAAGCACAGACTCTAAGAAGTCTCAGTCTTCTTGTACTTAAGGCGGCATTGTGCCTTTTGTATTTCATTCCGATGTAATTTCAATGTTTCATCGTCCATGTGAAGGTCCAAGGAATTCATTGAACTTGTAGAGGTGTATCGGAAACTAATACTGATCTCACAGGGAGTACTCAAAGCACCGACCGTAAGAATAGTCTCGATCCAAGTACTTAAGGCGTCATTGTGCCTTTTGTATTTATATCCGATGCGATTTCTGTGTTTCATCGTCAATGTGAAGGTCGAAGTAATACATTGAACCTGCAGTGGTGTATCGGAAACTAATACTGGTCTCACAGGAAATGGTCAAAGCAACGACAATAAGATGTGTCTCTATTCTTGTACTTAAGGCGGCATTGTGCCATTTGTATTTAATTCCAATGCGATTTCTGTGTTTCATCGTCAATGTGATGGTCCAAGGAATACAAAGAACCAGAAGTAGTGTATCGGAAACTAATACTGGTCTCACAGGGGATGCTCAAAGCACCGACTGTAAGAACAATCTCTATTCTTGTACTTAAGGCGGCATTGTGCCTTTTGCATTTAATTCCAATGGGATTTCTTCGTTTCATCGTCAATGTGAAGGTCCAAGGAATACATTGAACCTGCAGTGGTGTATCGGAAACAAATACTGGTCTCACAGGGAATGCTCAAAGCACCGACTGTAAGAAGAATCTCGATTCTTGTACTTAAGGCGGCTTTGTGCGTTTTGTATTTAATTCCGATGCGATTTCTGTGTTTCATCGTCAACAGGAAGGACCAAGCAATACTTCGAACCTGCAGTGGTGTATCGGAAACTAAGACTGGTCTCACACGGAATGCTCAATGCACCAACTGTGAGAAGAGTCTCTATTCTTGTAGCTATGGCGGCATTGTGCCTTTTGTATTTCATTCCGAAGCGATTTCTGTGTTTCATCGTCAATGTGAAGGTCCAAGGAATACATTGAACCTGCAGTGGTGTATTGGAAACTAATACTGGGCTCACAGGAAAGGATCAAAACACAGACTCTAAGAAGTCTCACTCTTCTTGCACTTAAGGCGGCGTTGTGCCTTTTGTATTTAATTCCGATGTTAATACAATGATTCATCGTCAATGTGTATGTCCAAGGAATACATTGAATCTGGAGAGGTGTATCGGAAACTAATACTGGTCTCACAGGGAATGTTTAAAGCACCGACTGTAAGGAGAGTCTCTATTCTTGTACCTATGGCGGCATTGTGCCTTTTGTATTTAATTCCTATGCGATTTCTGTGTTTCATCGTCAATGTGAAGGTCCAAGGAATACATTGAACCTGCAGAGGTGTATCGGAAACTAACACTGGTCTCACAGGCAATGCTCAAAGCACCGACTCTAAGATGAGTCTCGATTCTTGTACTTAAGGCGGCATTGTGCCTTTTGTATTTAATTCCGATGTAATTTCAGTGTTTCATCGTCAATGTTTATGTCCAAGGAATACATTGAAAATGCAGTGCTGTATCGGAAACTAATACTGGTCTCACAGGGAATGCTCAAAGCTCCGATTGTAAAAAGAATCTCCATTCTTGTACTTAAGCCGGTATTGTGCCATTTGCATTTAATTCCGATCTGATTTCTGTGTTTCGTCGTCAATGTGAAGATCCAGAGATTACATTGAACCTGCAGTGGTGTATCGGAAAATAATACTGGTCTCACAGGAAAGGATCAAAGCCCAGACTCTAAGAAGCCTCATTCCACTTGCACTTAAGGCGGCATTGTGCCTTTTGTATTTAATTCCGATGTAATTTCAGTGTTTCATTGACAATGTGTATGTCCATGGAATACATTGAACCTGCAGTGGTGTATCGGATACTAATACTGGTCTCACAGGAAAGGATCAAAGCACAGACTGTAAGAAGAGTCTCTATTCTTGTACTTAAGGTTGCATTGTGCCTTTTGTATTTAATTCCGATGCGATTTCTGTGTTTCATCGTCAATGTGAATGTCGAAGGAATACATTGAGCCTGCAGTGGTGTATCGGAAACTAATACTGGTCTCACAGGGAATGCTCAAAGCACCGACTGTAAGAAGAGTCTCTATTCTTGTACTTAAGGCGGCATTGTGCCTGTTGTATATAATTCCGATGCGATTTCTGTGTTTCATCGTGAATGTGAAGGTCCAAGGAATACATTGAACCTGCAATGGTGTATCTGAAACTAATACTGGTCTCAGAGGAATGGATCAAAGCACAGACTCTAAGAAGTCTCACTCTTCTTGCACTTAAGGCGGCATTGTGGCTTTTGTACTTAATTCCTATGTAATTTCAGTATTTCATCGTCAATGTGTATGTCCAAGGAATACATTGAACCTGCAGTGGTACATCGGAAACAAATACTGATCTCACAGGGAACGCTCAAAGCATCGACAGTAAGAAGTGTCTCTATTCTTGTATTTAAGGCGGCATTGTGAATTTGTATTTAATTCCGATGCGATTTCTGTGTTTTATCATCAATGTGAAGGTCCAAGGAATACATTGAACCTGCAGATGTGTATCGGAAACTTATACTGGTCTCACAGGAAAGGATCAAAACCCAGACTCTAAGAAGCCGTATTCCTCTTCCACTTAAGGCGGCATTGTGCCTTTCGTATTTAATTCTGATGTAATTTCAGTGTTTCATTGACAATGTGTATGTCCAAGGAATACATTCAACCTGTAGTGGTGTATCGGAAAATAATACTGGTCTCACAGGGAAGGATCAAAGCCCAGACTCTAAGAAGCCTCATTCCTCTTGCACTTAAGGCGGCATTGTGCCTTTTGTATTTAATTCCGATGTAATTTCAGTGTTTCATCGACAATGTGGATGTCCAAGGAATACATTGAACCTGCAGTGGTGTGTCGGAAACTAATACTGGTCTCACAGGAAAGGATCAAAGCACAGACTGTAAGAAGTGTCTCTATTCTTGTACTTAAGGCGGCATTGTGCCTTTTGTATTTAATTCCGATGCGATTTCTGTGTTTCATCGTGAATGTAAGGGTCCAAGGAATACATTGAACCTGCAGTGGTGTATCGGAAACTAATACTGGTCACACAGGGAATGCCCAAAGCACCGACTGTAAGAAGAGTCTCTATTCTTGTACTTAAGGCGGCATTTTGCCTTTTGTATTTAATTCCGAAGCGATTTCTGTGTTTCATCGTCAATGTGAAGGTTCAAGGAATACATTGAACCTGCAGTGGTGTATCGGAAACTAATACTGGTCTCACAGGAAAGGATCAAAGCACAGACTCTAAGAAGTCTCACTCTTCTTGCACTTAAGGCGGCAGTGTGGCTTTTGTATTTAATTCCGATGTAATTTCAGTGTTTCATCGTCAATGTGTATGTCCAAGGAATACATTGAACCTGCAGTGGTACATCGGAAACTAATACTGGTCTCTCAGGGAGTGCTCAAAGCATCGACAGTAAGAACTGTCTCTATTCTTGTACTTAAGGCGGCATTGTGCCATTTGTATATAATTCCGATGCGATTTCTGTGTTTTATCATCAATGTGAAGGTCCAAGGAATACATTTAACCTGCAGAGGTGTATCGGAAACTAATACTGGTCTCACAGGAAAGGATCAAAGCCCAGACTAAAAGAAGCCTCATTCCTCTTGCACTTACGATGGCATTGTGCCTTTTGTATTTAATTCCGATGTGATTTCTGTGTTTCATCGTGAAGGTGAAGGTCCAAGGAATACATTGAACCTGCAGAGTTGTATCGGAAACTAATACTAGTCTAACAGGGAATTCTCAAAGCAGCGACTGTATGAAGAGTCTACATTCTTGTACCTAAGGCGGCATTGTGCCTTTTGTATTTAATTATGATGCGATTTCTGTGTGTCATCGTCAATGTGAAGGTCAAAGGAATACAATGAACCTGCAGTGGTGTATCGGAAACTAATACTGGTGTCACAGGGAATGCTCAACGCATCGACTGTAAGAAGTGTCTCTATTCTTGCACTTCAGGCGGCATTGTGCCATTTGTATTTAATTCCGATGCGATTTCTGTGATTCATCGTCAATGTGAAGGTCCAAGGAATACATTGAACCTGCAGTGGTGTATCGGAAAATAATACTGGTCTCACAAGGAAGGATCAAAGCCCAGACTCTAAGAAGCCTCATTCCTCTTGCACTTAAGGCGGCTTTGTGCCTTTTGAATTAATTCCGATGTAATTTCAGTGTTTCATCGACAATGTGTATGTTCAAGGAATACATTGAACCTGCAGTGGTGTATCGGAAACTAATACTGGTCTCACAGGAAAGGATCAAAGCACAGACTGTAAGAAGAGTCTCTATTCATGTACTTAAGGCGGCATTGTGCCTTTTGTATTTAATTCCGATGCGATTTATGTGTTTCATCGTCAATGTGAAGGTCAAAGGAATATATTGAACCTGCAGTGGCGTATCGGAAACTAATACTGGTCTCACAGGAAAGGATCAAAGCACAGACTGTAAGAAGAGTCTCTATTCTTGTACTTAAGGCGGCATTGTGCCTATTGTATTTAATTCCGATGCGATTTCATTTTTTCATCGTCAATGTGAATGTCGAAGGAATACATTGAACCTGCAGTGGTGTATCGGAAACTAATACTGGTCTCTCAGGGAATGCTCAAAACAGCGACAGTAAGAAGAGTCTCTATTCTTGTACGTAAGGCAGCATTGTGCCTTTTGTGTTTAATTCCGATCCGATTTCTGTGTTTCATCGTCAATGTGAATGTCGAAGGAATACATTGAACCTGCAGTGGTGTATCGGAAACTAATACTGGTCACACAGGGAATGCTCAAAGCACCGACTGTAATAAGAGTCTCTATTCTTGTACTTAAGGCGGCATTGTGCCTTTTGTATTTAATTCCGAAGCGATTTCTGTGTTTCATCGTCAATGTGAAGGTTCAAGGAATACATTGAACCTGCAGTGGTGTATCGGAAACTAATACTGGTCTCACAGGAAAGGATCAAAGCACAGACTCTAAGAAGTCTCACTCTTCTTGCACTTCAGACGGCTTTGTGCCTTTTGTATTTCATTCCGATGTAATTTCAGTGTTACATCGACAATGTGTATGTTCAAGGAATACATTGAACCTGCAGTGGTGTATCGGAAACTAATACTGGTCTCACAGGAAAGGATCAAAGCACAGACAGTAAGAAGAGTCTCTATTCTTGTACTTAAGGTTGCATTGTGCCTTTTGTTATTAATTGCGATGCGATTTCTGTGCTTCATCGTCAATTTGAGGGTTAATGGAATACATTGAACCTGCAGTGGTGTATCGGAAACTAATACTGGCCTCACAGGAAAGGATCAAAGCACAGACTGTAAGAAGAGTCTCTATTCTTGTACTTAAGGCTGCATTGTGCCTTTAGTATTTAATTCCGATGAGATTTCTGTGTTTCATCGTCAATGTGAATGTCGAAGGAATACATGGAACCTGCAGTGGTGTATCGGAAACTAATACTGGTCACACAGGGAATGCTCAAAGCACCGACTGTAAGAAGAGTCTCTATTCTTGTACTTAAGGCGGCATTGTGCCTTTTGTATTTAATTCCGAAGCGATTTCTGTGTTTCATCGTCAATGTGAAGGTTCAATTAATACATTGAACCTGCAGTGGTGTATCGGAAACTAATACTGGTCTCACAGGAAAGGATCAAAGCACAGACTCTAAGAAGTCTCACTCTTCTTGCACTAAAGGCGGCAGTGTGGCTTTTGTATTTAATTCCGATGTAATTTCAGTGTTTCAACGTCAATGTGTATGTCCAAGGAATACATTGATACTGCAGTGTTGTATCGGAAACTAATACTAGTCTAACAGGGAATTCTCAAAGCAGCGACTGTATGAAGGGTCTACATTCTTGTACCTAAGGCGGCATTGTGCCTTTTGTATTTAATTCCGATGCGATTTCTGTGTGTCATCGTCAATGTGAAGGTCAAAGGAATACAGTGAACCTGCAGTGGTGTATCGGAAACTAATACTGGTGTCACAGGGAATGCTCAAAGCATCGACTGTAAGAAGTGTCTCTATTCTTGCACTTAAGGCGGCATTGTGCCATTTGTATTTAATTCCGATGCGATTTCTGTGATTCATCGTCAATGTGAAGGTCCAAGGAATACATTGAACCTGCAGTGGTGTATCGGAAAATAATACTGGTCTCACAAGGAAGGATCAAAGCCCAGACTCTAAGAAGCCTCATTCCTCTTGCACTTAAGGTGGCATTGTGCCTTTTGTATTTAATTCCGATGTAATTTAAGTGTTTCATCGACAATGTGTATGTCCAAGGAATACATTGAACCTGCAGTGGTGTATCGGAAACTAATAACGATCTCACAGGAAAGGATCAAATCCCAGACTCTAAGAAGCCTCATTCCTCTTGCACTTAAGGCGGCATTGTGCCTTTTGTATTTAATTCCGATGTAATTTCAGTGTTTCATCGACAATGTGTATGTCCATGGAATACATTGAACCTGCAGTGGTGTATCGGAAACTAATACTGGTCTCTCAGGGAATGCTCAAAACAGCGACAGTAAGAAGAGTCTCTATTCTTGTACGTAAGGCAGCATTGTGCCTTTTGTGTTTAATTCCGATCCGATTTCTGTGTTTCATCGTCAATGTGAATGTCGAAGGAATACATTGAACCTGCAGTGGTGTATCGGAAACTAATACTGGTCACACAGGGAATGCTCAAAGCACCGACTGTAATAAGAGTCTCTATTCTTGTACTTAAGGCGGCATTGTGCCTTTTGTATTTAATTCCGAAGCGATTTCTGTGTTTCATCGTCAATGTGAAGGTTCAAGGAATACATTGAACCTGCAGTGGTGTATCGGAAACTAATACTGGTCTCACAGGAAAGGATCAAAGCACAGACTCTAAGAAGTCTCACTCTTCTTGCACTTCAGACGGCTTTGTGCCTTTTGTATTTCATTCCGATGTAATTTCAGTGTTACATCGACAATGTGTATGTTCAAGGAATACATTGAACCTGCAGTGGTGTATCGGAAACTAATACTGGTCTCACAGGAAAGGATCAAAGCACAGACAGTAAGAAGAGTCTCTATTCTTGTACTTAAGGTTGCATTGTGCCTTTTGTTATTAATTGCGATGCGATTTCTGTGCTTCATCGTCAATTTGAGGGTTAATGGAATACATTGAACCTGCAGTGGTGTATCGGAAACTAATACTGGCCTCACAGGAAAGGATCAAAGCACAGACTGTAAGAAGAGTCTCTATTCTTGTACTTAAGGCTGCATTGTGCCTTTAGTATTTAATTCCGATGAGATTTCTGTGTTTCATCGTCAATGTGAATGTCGAAGGAATACATGGAACCTGCAGTGGTGTATCGGAAACTAATACTGGTCACACAGGGAATGCTCAAAGCACCGACTGTAAGAAGAGTCTCTATTCTTGTACTTAAGGCGGCATTGTGCCTTTTGTATTTAATTCCGAAGCGATTTCTGTGTTTCATCGTCAATGTGAAGGTTCAATTAATACATTGAACCTGCAGTGGTGTATCGGAAACTAATACTGGTCTCACAGGAAAGGATCAAAGCACAGACTCTAAGAAGTCTCACTCTTCTTGCACTAAAGGCGGCAGTGTGGCTTTTGTATTTAATTCCGATGTAATTTCAGTGTTTCAACGTCAATGTGTATGTCCAAGGAATACATTGATACTGCAGTGTTGTATCGGAAACTAATACTAGTCTAACAGGGAATTCTCAAAGCAGCGACTGTATGAAGGGTCTACATTCTTGTACCTAAGGCGGCATTGTGCCTTTTGTATTTAATTCCGATGCGATTTCTGTGTGTCATCGTCAATGTGAAGGTCAAAGGAATACAGTGAACCTGCAGTGGTGTATCGGAAACTAATACTGGTGTCACAGGGAATGCTCAAAGCATCGACTGTAAGAAGTGTCTCTATTCTTGCACTTAAGGCGGCATTGTGCCATTTGTATTTAATTCCGATGCGATTTCTGTGATTCATCGTCAATGTGAAGGTCCAAGGAATACATTGAACCTGCAGTGGTGTATCGGAAAATAATACTGGTCTCACAAGGAAGGATCAAAGCCCAGACTCTAAGAAGCCTCATTCCTCTTGCACTTAAGGTGGCATTGTGCCTTTTGTATTTAATTCCGATGTAATTTAAGTGTTTCATCGACAATGTGTATGTCCAAGGAATACATTGAACCTGCAGTGGTGTATCGGAAACTAATAACGATCTCACAGGAAAGGATCAAATCCCAGACTCTAAGAAGCCTCATTCCTCTTGCACTTAAGGCGGCATTGTGCCTTTTGTATTTAATTCCGATGTAATTTCAGTGTTTCATCGACAATGTGTATGTCCATGGAATACATTGAACCTGCAGTGGTGTATCGGAAACTAATACTGGTCTCACAGGAAAGGATCAAAGCACAGACTGTAAGAAGAGTCTCTATACTTGTACTTAAGGCGGCATTGTGCATTTTGTATTTAATTCCGATGCGTATTCTGTGTTTCATCGTCAATGTGAAGGTCAAAGGAATACATTGAACCTGCAGTGGTGTATCGGAAACTAATACTGGTCTCACAGGAAAGGACCAAAGCACAGACTCTAAGAAGAGTCTCTATACTTGTACTTAAGGCGGCATTGTGCCTTATGTATTTAATTCCAATGCGATTTCTGTGTTTCATCGTCAATGTGAATGTCGAAGGAATACATTGAACTTGCAGTGGTGTATCGGAAACTAATACTAGTCTCACAGGGAATGCTCAAAGCACCGACTGTAAGAACTGTCTCTATTCTTGTACTTAAGGCGGCGTTGTGCCTTTTGTATTTAATTCCGATGCGATTTCTGTGTTTCATCGTCAATGTGAATGTCGAAGGAATACATTGAACCTGCAGTGGTGTATCGGAAACTAATACTGGTCTCACAGGGAATGCTCAAAGCACAGACTGTAAGAAGGGGCTCTATTCTTGTACTTAGGGCGGCATTGTGCCTGTTGTATTAAATTCCGATGCGATTTCTGTGTTTTATCGTCAATGTGAGGGTCAATGGAATACATTGAACCTGCAGTGGTGTATCGTAAACTAATACTGGTCTCACTGGAAAGGATCAAAGCACAGACTGTAAGAAGAGTCTCTATTCTTGTACTTAAGGCGGCAATGTAATTTTTGTGTTTAATTCCGATGCGATTTCTGTGATTCATCGTCAATGTGAAAGTCCAAGGAATACATTGAACCTGCAGTGGTGTATCGGAAACTATTACTGGTCTCACGGGGAATGCTCAATTAACCGACTGTAGGAAGAGTTTCTATTCTTGTACTTATGCGGCATTGTGCCTTTTGTATTAAATTCCGATGCGACTTCTGTTTTTCATCGTCATTGTGAAGGTCAAAGGAATACATTGAACCTGCAGTGGTGTATCGGAAACTAATACTGGTCTCACAGGGAATGCTCAAAGCACCGACTGTAAGAAGAATCTCTATTCTTGTACTTAAGGCGGCATTGTGCATTTTGCATGTAATTCCGATATGATTTCTGTGTTTTATTCTCAATGTGAAGATCCAAGGAATACATTGAACCAGCAGTGGTGTATCGGTAACTAATACTGGTCTAACAGGGAATTCTCAAAGCACTGACTGTATGAAGAGTCTACATTCTTGTACCTAAGACGGCATTGTGCCCTTTGTATTTAATTCCGATGCGATTTCTGTGTGTCATCGTCAATGTGAAGGTCAAAGGAATACATTGAACCTGCAGTGGTGTATCGGAAAGTAATACTGGTCTCACAGGAAAGGCTCAAAGCACAGACTGTAAGAAGAGTCTCTATTCTTGTACTTAAGGCGGCATTGTGCCTTTTATAATTAATTCCGATGCGAATTCTGTGTTTCATCGTCAATGTGAAGGTCAAAGGAATACATTGAACCTGCAGTGGTGTATCGGAAACTAATACTGGTCTCACAGGAAAGGACCAAAGCACAGACTCTAAGAAGAGTCTCTATTCTTGTACTTAAGGCGGCATTGTGCCTTTTGTATTTAATTCCGATGCGATTTCTGTGTTTCATCGTCAATGGGAATGTCGAAGGAATACATTGAACCTGCAGTGGTGTATCGGAAACTAATACTGGTCTCACAGGGAATGCTCAAAGCACCGACTGTAAGAAGAGTCTCTATTCTTGTACTTAAGGCGGCATTGTGCCTTTTGTATTTAATTCCGATGCGATTTCTGTGTTTCATCGTCAATGTGGAGACCCAAGGAATACATTGAACCTGCAGCTGTGTATCGCAAAATAATACTGGTCCCACAGGAAAGCATCAAAGCCCAGACTCTAAGAAGCCTCATTCCTCTTACACTTAAGGCGGCATTGTGCCTTTTGTATTTAATTCCGATGTAATTTCAGTGTTTCATCGACAATGTTTACGTCCAAGGAATACATTGAACCTGCGGTGCTGTATCGGAAACTAATACTGGTCTCACAGGGAATGCACAAAGCACCGGCTGTAAGAAGAATCTCTATTCTTGTACTTAAGGCGGCATTGTGCATTTTGCATTTAATTCCGATGTGATATCTTTGTTTCATTGTCAATGTGAAGCTCCAAGGAATACATTGAACCAGCAGTGATGTATCGGAAACTAATACTGGTCTAACAGGGAATTCTCTAAGCACTGACTGTATGAAGAGTCTACATTCTTGTACCTAAGGCAGCATTGAGCCTTTTGTATTTAATTCCGATGCGATTTCTGTGTGTCATCGTCAATGTGAAGGTCCAAGGAATACATTGAACCTGCAGTCGTGTATCGGAAAATAATACTGGTCTCACAAAAAAGGATCTAAGCCCAGACTCTAAGAAGCCTCATTCCTCTTGCACATAAGGCGGCATTGTGCGTTTTGTATTTAATTCCGATGTAATTTCAGTGTTTCAACGTCAATGTGTATGTCCAGGGAATACATTGAACCTGCAGTGGTGTATCGGAAGCTAATACTGGTCTCACAGGAAAGGATCAAAGCCCAGTCTCTAAGAAGCCTCATTCCTCTTGCACTTAAGGCGGCATTGTGCCTTTTGTATTTAATTCCGATGTAATTTCAGTGTTTCATCGACAATGTGTATGTCCATGGAATACATTGAACCTGCAGTGCTGTATCGGAAACTAATACTGGTCTAACAGGGAATTCTCAAAGCACTGACTGTATGAAGAGTCTACATTCTTGTACCTAAGGCGGCATTGTGCCCTTTGTATTTAATTCCGATGCGATTTCTGTGTGTCATCGTCAATGTGAAGGTCAAAGGAATACATTGATCCTGCAGTGCTGTATCGGATACTAATACTGGTCTCACAGGGGATGCTGAAAACACAGACTGTAAGAAGAGTCTCTATTCTTGTACTAAAGGCGGCATTGTGCCTTTTGTATTTAATTCCGATGCGATTTCTGTGTTTCATCGTCAATGTGAAAGTCCAAGGAATACATTGAACCTGCAGTTGTGTATCGCAAAATAATACTGGTCTCACAGGAAAGCATCAAAGCCCAGACTCTAAGAAGCCTCATTTCTCTTGCACTTAAGGCGGCATTGTGCCTTTTGTATTTAATTCCGATGTAATATCAGTGTTTCATTGAAAATGTGTATGTCCAAGGAATACATTGAACCTGCAGTGGTGTATCGGAAACTAATACTGGTCTCACAGGAAAGGATCAAAGCACAGACTGTAAGAAGAGTCTCTACTCTTGTACTTATGGCGGCATTGTGCCTTTTGTATTTAATTCCGATGCGAATTCTGTGTTTCATCGTCAATGTGAAGGTCAAAGGAATACATTGAACCTGCAGTGGTGTATCGGAAACTAATACTGGTCTCACAGGAAAGGATCAAAGCACAGACTGTAAGAAGAGTCTCTATCCTTGTACTTAAGGCGGCATTGTGCTTTTTTGTTTTTAATTCCGATGCGATTTCTGTGTTTCATCGTCAATGTGAATGTCGAAGGAATACATTGAACCTGCAGTGGTGTATCGGAAACTAATACTGGTCTCACAGGGAATGCTCAAAGCACATACTGTAAGAAGAGTTTCAATTCTTGTACTTAAGGCGGCATTGAGCCTTTTGTATTTAATTCCGATGCGATTTCTGTGTTTAATCGTCAATGTGAAGGTCCAAGGAATACATTGAACCTGCAGTGGTGTATCGGAACCTAATACTGGTCTCACAGGAAAGGATCAAAGCACAGACTCTAAGAAGTCTCCCTCTTCTTGCACTTAAGGCGGCATTGTGGCTTTTGTATCTAATTCCGATGTAATTTCAGTGTTTCATCGTCATTGTGTGTGTCCAAGGAATACATTGAACCTGCAGAAATACATCGGAAACTAATACTGGTCTCACAGGGAATGCTCAAAACATCGACAGTAAGAAGTGTCTCTATTCTTGTACTTAAGGCGGCATTGTGCCATTTGTATTTAATTCCGATGCGATTTCTGTGATTTATCATCAATGTGACGGTCCAAGGAATACATTGAATCTGCAGTGGTGTATCGGAAACTAATACTGGTCTCACAGGAAAGGATCAAAGCACAGACTGTAAGAGGAGTCTCTATTCATGTGCTTAAGGCGTCATTGTGCCTTTTGTATTTAATTCCGATGAGATTTCTGTGTTTCATTGTCAATGTGAGGGTCAATAGAATACATTGAACCTGCTGTGGTGTATCGGAAACTAATACTGGACTCACAGGAAAGGATCAAAGCACAGACTGTAAGAAGAGTCTCTATTCTTGTACTTAAGGCGGCATTGTGGCTCTTGTATTTTATTCCGATCCGATGTCTGTCTTTCATCGTCAATACGAAGGTCAAAGGACTACATTGAATCTGAAGTGGTGTATCGGAAACTAATACTGGTCTCACAGGAAAGAATCAAAGCAAAGACTGTAAGTAAAGTCTCTATTCGTGTTCTTAAGGCGGCATTGTGCCTTTTGTATTTAATTCCCATTCGATTTGTGTGTTTCATCGTCAATGTTTACGTCCAAGGAATACATTGAACCTGCAGTGGTGTGTCGGAAACTAATACTGGTCTCACAGGAAAGGATCAAAGCACCGACTGTAAGAAGAGTCTCTATTCTTGTACCTAAGGCGGCATTGTGCCTTTTGTATTTAATTCCGATGCGATTTCTGTGTTTCATCGTCAATGTGAAGGTCAAAGGAATACATTGAACCTTCAGTGATGTATCGGAAACTAATACTGGTCTCACAGGAAAGCATCATATCACAGACTGTAAGAAGAGTCTCTATTCTTGTACTTATTCGGCATTGTAATTTTTGTATTTAATTCCGATGCCATTTCAGTGTTTCATCGTCAATTTAAAGGTCAAAGGAATACATTGAACCGGCAGTGGTGTATCGGAAACTAATACTGGTCTCACAGGAAAGGATCAAAGCACAGACTGTAAGAAGAGCCTCTATTCTTCTACTTAAGGCGGCATTGTGCCTTTTGTATTTAATTCCGATGTGATTTCTGTGTTTCATCGTCAATGTGAATGTCGAAGGAACACATTGAACCGGCAGTGGTGTATCGGAAACTAATACTGGTCTCACAGGGAATGCTCAAAGCACCGACTGTAAGAAGAATCTCTATTCTTGTACTTAAGTCGGCATTGTGCCTTTTGTATTGAATTCCGATGCGATTTCTGTGTTTCATCGTCAATGTGAAGGTCCAAGGAATACATTGAACCTGCAGTGGTACATCGGAAACTAATACTGGTCTCACAGGGAATGCTCCAAGCATCGACATTAAGAACTGTCTCTATTCTTGTATTTAAAGCGGCGTTGTGCCATTTGTATTTAATTCTGATGCGATTTCTGTGTTTTATCATCCATGTAAAGGTCCAAGGAATACATTGAACCTCCAGTGGTGTATCGGAAACTAATACTGGTCGCACAGGAAGGATCAAAGCCCAGACTCTAAGAAGCCTCATTTCTCTTGCACTTAAGGCGGCATTGTGCCTTTAGTATTTAATTCCGATGTAATTTCAGTGTTTCATTGACAATGTGTATGTCCAAGGAATACATTGAACCTGCAGTGTTGTATCGGAAACTAATACTGGTCTCACAGGACTGGATCAAAGCACAGACTGTAAGAAGTGTCTCTATTCCTGTAATTAAGGCGGCATTGTGCCATTTGTATTTAATTCCGATGCGATTTCTGTGTCTCATCGCGAATGTGAAGATCCAAGGAATACATTGAACCTGCAGTGGTGTTTCGGAAAATAATACTGGTCTCACAGGAAAGGATCAAAGCACAGACTGTAAGAAGAGTCTCTATTCTTGTACTTATGGCGGCATTGTGCCTTTTGTATTTAATTCCGATGCGGTTTCTGTGTTTCATTGTCAATGTGAAGGTCAAAGGAAAACATTGAACCTGCAGTGGTGTATCGGAAACTAATACTGGTCTCACAGGAAAGGATCAAATCACAGACTGTAAGAAGAAACTCTATTCTCGTACTTAAGGCGGAATTGTGCCTTTTGTATTTAATTCCGATGCGATTTCTGTGTTTCATCGTCAATGTAAAGGTCAAAGGAATACATTGAACCTGCAGTGGTGTATCGGAAACTATTACTGGTCTCACAGGAAACGTTCAAAGCACCGACTGTAAGAAGAGTCTCTATTCTTGTACTTAAGGCGGCAATGTGGTTTTTGTATTAAATTCCGATGCGATTTCTGTGTTTCATCGTCAATGTAAAGGTCAAAGGAATACATAAAACCTGCGAGGTGTATCGGAAACTAATACTGGTGTAATAGGATAGGATCAAAGCACAGACTCTAAGAAGTCTCACTCTTCTTGCATTTAAAGCGGCATTGTGCCTTTTGCATTTAATTCCGATGTAATTTCAGTGTTTCATCGTCAATGTGTATGTCCAAGGAATACATTGAACCTGCAGTGGTGTATTGGAAATAATACTGGTCTCACAGGGATTGCTCAAAGCACCGACCATAAGAAGAGTCTCTATTCTTGTACTTAAGGCGGCATTGTGCCTTTTGTATTTAATTCCGATGCGATTTCTGTGTTTCATCTTCAATGTTATGGTCGAAGGAGTACATTGAACCTGCAGTGGTGTATCGGAAATTTAATACTGGTGTCACAGGGAATGCTCAAAGCAACGACTGTAAGAACTGTCTCTATTCTTGTACTTAAGGCGGCATTGTGCCTTTTATATTTAATTCCGATGCAACTTCTGTGTTTCATCGTCAATGTTAAGGTCCAAAGAATACACTGAACGTGCAGTGCTGTATCGGAAACTAATACTGGTCTGACAGGGAATGCTCAAAGCACCGACTGTAAGAAGAGTCTCTATTCTTGTACTTAAGGCGGCATTGTGCTTTTTGTATGTAATTGCGATACGATTCCTGTGTTTTATCGTCAATGTGAAGGTCCAAGGATTACATTGATCCTGCAGTGGTGTATCGGAAACTAATACTAGTCTCACAGGGAATGCTCAATGCACCGACTGTAAGAAGAGTCTCTATTCTTGTACATAAGGCGGCATTGTGCCTTTTGTATTTAATTCCGATGTAATTTCAGTGTCTCATCGTTAATGTGTATGTACAAGGAATACATTTAACCTGAAGTGGTGTATCAGTAACTAATACTGGTCTCACAGGGAATGCTCAAAGCACCGACTGTAAGAAGAGTCTCTAATCTTGTACTTAAGGTGGCATTGTGCCTTTTGTATTTAATTCCGATGCGATATCTGTGTTTCATCGTCAATGTGATGGTCCAAGGAATACATTGAACCTGCAGTGATGTATCGGAAACTAATACTGGTCTCACAGGGAATGTTCAATGCACTGACTGTAAGAAGAGTCTCTATTCTTGTACTTAAGGCGACATTGTGACTTTTGTATTTAATTCCGTTGCGATTTCTGTGTTTCATCGTCAATGTGAAGGTCCGAGGAATACATTGAACCTGCAGTGGTGTATCGGAAACTAATACTGGTCTCACAGGGAATGCTCAAAGCACCGACTATAAGAAGAGTATCTATTCTTGTTTTTAGGGCGGCATTGTGCCTTTTGCATTTAATTCCGATGCGATTTCTGCGTTTCATCGTCAATGTGAAGGTCCAAGGAATACATTGAACCGGCAGTGGTGTATCGGAATCTAAAACTGGTCTCACAGGGAATGCTCAAAACACCGACTGTAAGAAGAGTCTGTATTCTTGTACATAAGGTGACACTGTGATTTTTGTATTTAATTCCGATGTAATTTCAGTGTTTCATCGTTAATGTGTATGTACAAGGAATACATTGAACCGGAAGTGGTGTATCGGAAACTAATACTGGTCTCACTGGAAGGGAACATAGCACAGACACTATAAAGTCTCATTCATCTTGCACTGAAAGCGGCATTGTGCCATTTGTATTTAATTCCGATGTAATTTCAGTGTTTCATCGTCAATGTGTATGTCCAAGGAATACATTGAACCTGCAGTGGTGTATTGGAAACTAATACTGGTCTCACAATGATTGCTCAAAGCACCGACTGTAAGAAGAGTCTCTATTCTTGTACTTATGGCCGCATTGAGCCTTTTGTATTTAACTAGGATGCGATTTCTGTGTTTCATCTTCAATTTGAAGGTGCAAGGAATACATTGAACCTGCAGTGGTGTATCGGAGACTAATACTGATGTCACAGGAAAGGATCAAAGCACAGACTCTAAGAAGTCTCACTCTTCTGGCACTTAAGGCGGCATTGTGCCTTTTGTATTTAATTCCAATGTAATTTCAGTGTTTCATCGTCAAAATGTATGTCCAAGGAATACATTGAACCTGCAGTGGTGTATCGGAATCTAATACTGGTCTCACAGGGAATGCTCAAAGCACCGACTGTAAGAAGAGTCACTATTCTTGTACTTAAGGCTGCATTGTGCATTTTGTATTTAATTCCGATGCGATTTCTGTGTTTCATCGTCAATGTGAAGGTCCAAGGAATACATCGAACGTGCAGTGGTCTATCGGAAACTAATACTGGTCTCACAGGGAATGCTCAAAGCACCGACTGTAAGAATTGTCTCTATTCCTGTACTTAAGGCGGCATCGTGCCATTTAAATTTAATTCCGATGAGATTTCTGTGTTTCATCGTCAATGTGAAGGTCCAAGGAATACATTGAACCAGCAGTGGTGTATTGGAAACTAATACTGGACTCACAGGGAATGCTCAAAGCACCATCTGTAAGAAGTGTCTCTATTCTTGTACTTAAGGCGGCATTGTGCCTTTTATATTTAATTCCGATGTGTTCTCAGTGTTTCATCGTCAATGTTTACGTCCAAGGAATACATTGAAAATCCAGTGCTGTATCGGAAACTAATACTGGTCTCACAGTGAATGCACAAAGCACCGACTGTAAGTAGAGTCTCTATTCTTGTACTTAAGGCGGCATTTTGCCTTTTGTATATAATTCCGATGCGGTTTCTTTGTTTTATCGTCAATGTGAAGGTCCAAGGATTACCTTGAACCTGCAGTAGTGTATCGGAAACTAATACTGGTCTCACAGGAAAAGATCAAAGCACAGACGCTAAGAAGTCTCACTCTTCTTGCACTGAAAGCGGCATTGTGCCTTTTGTATTTAATTCCGATGTAATTTCAGTGTTTCATCGTCAATGTGTATGTCCAAGGAATACACTGAACCTGCAGTGGTGTATTGGAAACTAATACTGGTCTCACAGGGAATGCTCAAAGCTCCAACTGTAAGAAGTGTCTCTATTCTTGTACTTAAGGCGGCATTGTGCCTTTTATATTTAATTCCGATGTGTTCTCAGTGTTTCATCGTCAATGTTCACGTCCAAGGAATACATTGAACCTGCAGTTCTGTATCGGAAACTAATACTGGTCTCACTGAGAATGCTCAAAGCACCGACTGTAAGAGGAGTCTACATTCTTGTACTTAAGGCGGCATTGTGCCTTTTGTATTTAATTCCGATGTATTTTATGTGTTTCATCGTCAATATGTATGTCCTAGGAATACATTGAACCTGCAGTGGTGTATCGGAAACTAATACTGGTCTCACAGTGAATGCTCAAAGCACCGACTGTAAGTAGAGTCTCTATTCTTGAACTTAAGGCGGCATTGTGCCTTTTGTATTTAATTCCGATGTAATTTTTGTGTTTCATCGTCAATGTGTATGTCCAAGGAATACACTGAACCTGCAGTGGTGTATTGGAAACTAATACTGGTCTCACAGGGAATGCTCAAAGCACCGACTGTAAGAAGAGTCTCTATTCTTGTACTTAAGGCGGCATTGTGTCTTTTGAATTTAATTCCGATGTAATTTCTGTGTTTCATCATCAATGCTAAGGTCCAAGGATTACCTTGAACCTGCAGTAGTGTATCGGAAACTAATACTGGTCTCACAGGAAAAGATCAAAGTACAGACCCTAAGAAGTCTCACTCTTCTTGCACTTAAGGCGGCATTGTGCCCTTTGTATTTAATTCCATTGTAATTTCAGTGTTTCATCGTAAATGTGTATGTCCAAGGAATGCACTGAATCTGCAGTGGTGTTTTGGAAACTAATACTGGTCTCACAGGGAATGCTCAAAGCACCGACTGTAAGAAGAGTCACTATTCTTGTACTTAAGGCGGCATTGTGTCTTTTGAATTTAATTCCGATGTAATTTCTGTGTTTCATCATCAGTGCTAAGGTCCAAGGATTACCTTGAACCTGCAGTAGTGTATCGGAAACTAATACTGGTCTCACAGGAAAAGATCAAAGCACAGACTCTAACAAGTCTCACACTTCTTGCACTTAAGGCGGCATTGCGCCTTTTGTATTTAATTCCCATGAAATTTCAGTGTTTCATCGTCAATGTTTACGTCCAAGGAATAGTTTGTACATGCAGTGGTGTATTGGAAACTAATACTTGTCTCAACGGGAATGCTGAAAGCACCAACTGTAAGAAGGTTCTCTATTCTTGTACTTAAGGCGGCATTGTGCCTTTTATATTTAATTCCGATGTGTTCTCAGTGTTTCATCGTCAATGTTTACGTCCAAGGAATACATTGAACCTGCAGTGGTGTTTCGGAAAGTAATACTGTTCTCACAGTGAAGGCTCAAAGCACCGACTGCAAGAAGAGTCTCCATTCTTGTACTTAAGGCGGCATTGTGCCTTTTCTATTTAATTCCGATGCGACTTCTGTGTTTCATCGTCAATATGACGGTCCAAGTAATACATTGAACCTGCAGAGGTGTATCGGAAACTAATACTGGTCGCACAGGGAACGCTCAAAGCTCCGACTGTAAGAAGAGTCTCTATTCATATACTTCAGGCGGCATTGTGCCTTTTGTATTTAATTTCGATGTAATATCAGTGTTTCATCGTCAATGTGTAAGTCTAAGGAATACATTGAACCTGCTGTGGTGTATAGGAAACTAATACTGGTCTCACAGGGAATACTCAAAGCATCGACTGCAAGAAGTGTATCTATTCTTGTACTTAAAGCGGCATTGTGCCTTTTATATTTAATTCCGATGAGATTTCTGTGTTTCATCGTCAATGTGAAGGTCCAAGGAATACATTGAACCTGCAGTGGTGTATCTGATACTAATACTGGTCTCACAGGAAATGCTCAAAGCACCGACTGTTAGAAGAGTCTCTATTCATGTACTCAAGACGGCATTGTGCCTTTTGTATTTAATTTCGTTGTAATCTCAGTGTTTCATCGTCAATGTGTATGTCCTAGGAATACATTGAACCTGCAGTGGTGTATAGGAAACTAATACTGGTCTCGCAGGAAGTGCTCAAAGCACCGACTGTTAGAAGAGTCTCTATTCATGTACTTAAGGCGGCATTGTGCCTTTTGTATATTATTCCGATGCGGTTTCCTCGTTTTATCGTCAATGTGAAGGTCCAAGGATTACCTTGAACCTGCAGTAGTATATCCGAAACTAATACCGGTCTCACAGGAAAGGTTCAAAGCACAGACCCTAAGAAGTCTCACTCTTCTTGCACTTAAGGCGGCATTGTGCCTTTTGCATTTAATTCCGATGTAAATTCAGTGTTTCATCGTAAATGTGAAGGTCCATGGAATACATTGAACCTGCAGTGGTGTATCGGAAACTAATACTGGTCTCACAGGGAATGCTCATAGCACCGACTGTAAGAAGAGTCTCTGTTCTTGTACTTAAGGCGGCATTGTGCCTTTTGAATTCAATTTCGATGTAATTTCTGTGTTTCATCATCAATGCTAAGGTCCAAGGATTACCTTGAACCTGCATTAGTGTATCGGATACTAATACTGGTCTCACAGGGAATGCTCAAAGCACCGACTGATAGAAGAGTCTCTATTCTTGTACTCAAGGCCGCATTGTGCCTTTTGTATTTAACTCCGATGTAATTTATGTGTTTCATCGTCAATGTGTATGTCCAAGGAATACATTGAACCTGCAGTGGTGTATCGGAAACTAATACTGGTCTCACAGGGAATGCTCAAAGCACCGACTGTAAGAAGAGTCTCTATTCTTGTACTTAAGGCGGCATTGTGCCTTTTGTATTTAATTCCGATGCGATATCTGTGTTTCATCGTCAATGTGAAGGTCCAATAAATACATTGAACCAGCAGTCTTCTATCGGAAACTAATTCTGGCTCACAGGGAATGCTCAGAGCACCGACTGTAAGAAAAGTCTCCATTCTTGTACTTAAGGCGGCATTGTGCCTTTTGTATGTATTTGCGATGCGATTTCTTTGTTTTATCGTCAATGTGAAGGTCCAAGGAATACATTGAACCTGCAGTGGTGTATCGGAAACTGATACTGGTCGCACAGGAAATGCTCAAAGCACCGACTGTAAGAAGTGTCTCTATTCGTGCACTTAAGGCGGCATTGTGCCTTTTATATTTAATTCCGATGAGACTTCTGTGTTTCATCGTCAATGTGAAGGTCCAAGGAATACATTGAACCTGCAGTGGTGTATCGGAAACTAATACTGGACCCACAGGGAATGCTCAAAGCACCGACTGTAAGAAGAGTCTCCATTCTTGCACATAAGGCGGAATTGTGCCTTTTCTAATTAATTCCGATGTAATTTATGTGTTTCGTCGTCAATGTGTATGTCCAAGGAATACATTAAACCTGCAGTGGTGTATCGGAAACTAATACTGGTCTCACAGGGAATGCTCAAAGCACCGACTGTAAGAAGAGTCACTATTCTTGTACTTAAGGCCTCATTGTGCCTTTTGTATTTAATTCCGATGCGGTTTCTTTGTTTTATCGTCAATGTGAATGTCCAAGGAATACATTGAACGTGGGGTGGTCTATCGGAAACTAATACTGGTCTCACAGGGAATGCTCAAACACCGACTGTAAGAAGAGTCTCTATTCTTGTACTTAAGGCGTCATTGTGCCTTTTGTATATAATTCCCATGTAATTTCAGTGTTTCATCGTCAATGTTTACGTCCAAGGAATACATTGAACCGGCAGTGGTGTATTGGAAACTAATACTTTTCTCACAGGGAACGCTCAAACCACCGACTGTAAGAAGTGTCTCTATTCTCGTACTTAAGGCGGCATTGTGCCTTTTATATATATTTCCGATGTGCTCGCAGTGCTTCATCGTCAATATTTACGTCCAAGGAATACATTGAACCTGCAGTGCTGTATCGGAAACTAATACTGGTCTCTCAGGGAATGCTCAAAGCACCGACTGTAAGAAGAGTCTACATTCTTGTACTTAAGGCGGCATTGTGCCTTTTGTATTTAATTCCGATTTAATTTATGTGTTTCATCGTCAATATGTATGTCCAAGGAATACATTGACCCTGCAGTGGTGTATCGGAAACTAATACTGGTCTCACAGGGAATGCTCAAACCACCGACTGTAAGAAGAGTCTCAATTCTTGTACTTAAGGCGGCATTGTGCCTTTTGTATTTAATCCCGATGTGATTTCTGTGTTTCATCGTCAATGTGAAGGTCCAAGTAATACATTGAACCTGCAGTGGTGTATCGGAAACTAATACTGGTTACACAGGGAATGCTCAAAGGACCGACCGTAAGAAGAGTCTCTATTTTTGTACTTCAGGCGGCATCGTGCCTTTTGTATTTAATTCCGATGTAATCTCAGTGTTTCATCGTCAATGTGTATGTCCAAGCAATACATTAAACCTGCAGTGGTGTATTGGAAACTAATACTGGTCTCACAGAGAATGCTCAAAGCACCGACTGCAAGAAGGGTCTCTATTCTTGTACTTAAGGCGGCACTGTGCGTTTTATATTTAATTTCTGTGTTTCATCGTCAATGTGAAGGTCCAAGGAATACATCGAATCTGCAGTGGTGTATCGGAAACTAATACTGGTCTCACAGGGAATGCTCAAAGCACCGATAGTAAGAAGAGTCTCTATTCTTGTACTTAAGGCGGCGTTGTGGATTTTGTATTTAAATCCGATGTAATTTATGTGTTTCATCGTCAATGTGTATGTCCGTGGAATACATTGAACCTGCAGTGGTGTATCGGAAACTAATACTGGTCTCACAGGGAATGCTCAAAGCACCAACTGTAAGAAGAGTCTCTATTCTTGTACTTAAGGCGGCATTGTGCCTTTTGGATTTAATTCCGATGCGGTTTCTTTGTTTTATCGTCAATGTGAAGGTCCAAGGAATACATTGAACCTGCAGTCGTGTATCGGAAACTAATACTGGTCTCACAGAGAATGCTCAAAGCACCGACTGTAAGAAGAATCTCTATTCTTGTACTTAAGGCGGCATTGTGCCTTTTGCATTTATATCCGATTTGATTTCTGTGTTTCATCGTCAATGTGAAGATCCATGGAGTACATTGAACCAGCAGTGGTGTATCGGAAACTAATACTGGTATCACAGGAAAGGATCAAAGCTAAGACTCTAAGAAGTCTCTCTCTTCTTGCACTTAAGGCGGCATTGTGCCTTTTGTATTTAATTCCGATGTAATTTCAGTGTTTCATCGTCCATGTGTATGTCCAAGGAATACATTGAACTTGCAGTGTTGTATCGGAAACTAATACTGGTCTAACAGGGAATTCTCAAAGCACCGACTGTAAGAATAGTCTACATTCTTGTACCTAAGGCGGTATTGTGCCTTTTCTATTTAATTCCGATGCGATTTATGTGTGTCATCGTCAATGTGAAGGTCCAAGGAATACATTGAACCTGCAGTGGTGTATCGGAAACTAATACTGCTCTCACAGGGAATGGTCAAAACACCGACTGTAAGAAGAGTCTCTATTCTTGTACTTAAGGCGGCTTTGTGCTTTTGTATGTAATTGCGATGCGATTTCTTTGTTTTATCGTCAATGTGAAGGTCCAAGGAATACATTGAACCTGCAGAGGTGTATCGGAAACTAATACTGGTCTCACAGGGAATGCTCAAAGCATCGACTGTAAGAAGAGACTCCATTCTTGTATTTAAGACCGCATTGTGCCTTTTGTATTTAATTCCGATGCGATTTCTGTGTTTCATCGTCAATGTGAAGTTCCAAGTAATACATTGAACCTCCAGTGGTCTATCGGAAACTAATACTGGTCGCACAGGGAATGCTCAAATCACCGACTGTAAGAAGAGTCTCTATTCTAGTACTTCAGGCGGCATTGGGCCATTTGTATTTAGATCCGATTTAATCTCAGTGTTTCATCGTCAATGTGTGTGTCCAAGGAATACATTGAACCCTGCAGTGGTGTATTGGAAACTAATACTGGACTCACAGGGAATGCTCAAAGCACCGACTGTAAGAAGAGTCCCTATTCTTGCACTTAAGGCGGCATTGTGCCTTTTGAATTTAATTCCGATGTAATTTACGTGTTTCATCGACAATGTGTATGTCCAAGGAATACATTGAACCAGCAGTGGTGTATCGGAAACTAATACTGGTCTCACAGGCATGCTCAAATCATCGACTGTAAGAAGAGTCTACATTCTTGTACTTAAGGCGGCATTATGCCTTTTGTATTTAATTCCGATGCGATTTCTTTGATTTATCGTCAATGTGAATGTCCAAGGAATACATTGAACGTGCAGTGGTCTATCGGACACTAATACTGGTCTCACAGGGAATGCTCAAACATCGACTGTAAGAAGAGTCTCTATTCTTGTACTTAAGGGGGCCATGTGCCTTTTGTATTTAATTCCCATGTAATTTCAGTGTTTCATCGTCAATGTTTACGCCCAAGGAATACATTGAACCGGCAGTGCTGTATCGGAAACTAATACTGGTCTCACAGGGAATGCTCAAAGCACCGACTGTAAGAAGAGTCTCTAT
Source organism: Schistocerca americana (assembly GCF_021461395.2). Lineage (NCBI taxonomy): Eukaryota > Metazoa > Arthropoda > Insecta > Orthoptera > Acrididae > Schistocerca > Schistocerca americana. The sequence goes on along the minus strand of NC_060125.1, from coordinate 20,261,048 downwards.
TCTTGTACTTCAGGCGGCATTGGGCCATTTGTATTTAATTCCGATGTAATTTCAGTGTTTCATCGTCAATGTTTACGACCAAGGAATACATTGAACCTGCAGTGCTGTATCGGAAACTAATACTATTCTCACAGGGAATGCTCAAAGAAACGACTGTAAGAAGAGTCTCTATTCTTGTACTTAAGGCGGCATTTGGCGTTTTGTTTTTAATTCCAATGCGATTTCTGTGTTTCATCGTCAATGTGATGGTCCAAGGAATACATTCAACCTGCAGTGGTGTGTCGGAAACTAATACTGCTCTCACAGAGAATGCTCAAGGCACCGACTGTAAGAAGAATCTCAATTCTTGTACTTAAGGTGGCATTGTGCCTTTTGCATTTAATTCCGATGTGATTTCTGTGTTTCACCGTCAATGTGAAGATCCATGGAGTACATTGAACCAGCAGTGGCGTATCGGAAACTAATACTGGTCTCACAGGAAAGGATCAAAGCCCAGACTCTAAGAAGCCTCATTCCTCTTGCACTTAAGGCGGCATTGTACCTTTTGTATTTAATTACGATGCGATTTGTGTGTTTCATCGTCAATGTTAACGTCCAAGGAATACATTGAACCTGCAGTGGTGTATCGGAAAATAATATTGGCCTCACAGGAAAGGATCAAAGCACAGACTGCATGATGAGTCTCTATTCTTGTACTTAAGGCGGCATTGTGCCTTTTGTATTTAAATCCGATGTAATTTATGTGTTTCATCGTCAATGTGTATCTCCGACGAATACATTGAACCTGCAGTGGTGTATCGGAAACTAATACTGGTCTCACAGGAAATGCTCAAAGCACCGACTGTAAGAAGAATCTCTATTCTTGTACTTAAGGCGGCATTGTGCCTTTTGCATTTATATCCGATGTGATATCTGTGTTTCATCGTCAATGTGAAGATCCATGGAGTACATTGAACCAGCAGTGGTGTATGGGAAACTAATACTGGTCTCACAGGAAAGGATCGAAGCACAGACTCTAAGAAGTCTCTCTCTTCTTGCACTTAAGGCGGCATTGTGCCTTTTGTATTTAATTCCGATGTAATTTCAGTGTTTCATCGTCCATGTGTATGTCCAAGGAATACATTGAACTTGCAGTGTTGTATCGGAAACTAATACTGGTCTGACAGGGAATTCTCAAAGCACCGACTGTAAGAGTAGTCTACATTCTTGTACCTAAGGCGGTATTGTGCCTTTTCTATTTAATTCCGATGCGATTTATGTGTGTCATCGTCAATGAGAAGGTCCAAGGAATACATTGAACCTGCAGTGGTGTATCAGAAACTAATACTGCTCTCACAGGGAATGGTCAGAGCACCGACTGTAAGAAGAGTCTCTATTCTTGTACTTAAGGCGGCATTGTGCCTTTTGTATAAAATTACTATGCGATTTCTGTGTTTCATCGTCAACGTGAAGGTCAAAGGAATACATTGAACCAGCAGTGGTGTATCGAAAACTAATAATGGTCTCACAGGAAAGGATCAAAGCACAGACTCTAAGAAGTCTCACTCTTCTTGCACTTAAGGGTGCATGGTGCATTTTTTATTTAATTCCGATGCGATTTATGTGTGTCATCGTCAATGAGAAGGTCCAAGGAATACATTGAACCTGCAGTGGTGTATCGGAAACTAATACTGGTCTCACAGGGAATGCTCAAAGCACCGACTGTAAGAAGAATCTCAATGCTTGTACTTAAGGCAGCATTGTGCCTTTTGTATTTAATTACGATGCGATTTCTGTGTTTCATCGTCAATGTGAAGGTCCAACGAATACATTGAACCTGCAGTGGTGTATCGGAAACTAATACTGGTCTCACAGGAAAGGATCAAAGCCCAGACTCTAAGAAGCCTCATTCATCTTGCACTTAAGGCGGCATTGTACCTTTTGTATTTAATTCCGTTGCGATTTGTGAGTTTTATCGTCAATTTTTACGTCCAAGGAATACATTGAACCTGCAGTGGTGAATAGGAAAATAATACTGGCCTCACAGGGAATGCTCAAAGCACCGACTGTAAGAAGAGTCTCTATTCTTGCACTTAAGGCGGCATTGTGCCTTTTGTATTTAATTCCGATGTAATTTATGTGTTTCTTCGTCAATGTGTATGTCCACGGAATACATTGAACCAGCAGTGGTGTATCGGAAACTAATACTGGTCTCACAGGCAATGCTCAAATCACCGACTGTAAGAAGAGTCTACATTCTTGTACTTAAGGCGGCATTGTGCCTTATGTATTTAATTCCGATTTAATTTATGTGTTTCATCGTCAATATGTATGTCCAAGGAATACATTGACCCTGCAGTGGTCTATCGGAAACTAATACTGGTCGCACAGGGAATGCTCAAAGCACCGACTGTAAGAAGAGTCCCTATTCTTGTACTCCAGGCGGCATTGGGCCATTTGTATTTAGTTCCGATGTAATCTCAGTGTTTCATCGTCAATGTGTATGTCCAAAGAATACATTGAATTCTGCAGTGGTGTATTGGAAACTAATTCTGGGCTCACAGGGAATGCTCAAAGCACCGACTGCAAGAAGTGTCTCTATTCTTGTACCTAAGGCGGCATTGTGCCTTTTATATTTAATTCCGATGAGATTTCTGTGTTTCATCGTCAAAGTGAAGGTCCAAGGAATACATTGAACCTGCAGTGGTGTATCGGAAACTAATACTGGACTCACAGGGAATGCTCAAAGCACCGACTGTAAGAAGAGTCTCTATTCTTGCACTTAAGGCGGCCTTGTGCCTTTTGTATTTAATTCCGATGTAATTTATGTGTATCATTGTCAATGTGTATGTCCAAGGAATACATTGAACCAGCAGTGGTGTATCGGAAACTAATACTGGTCTCACAGGCAATGCTCAAATCACCGACTGTAAGAAGAGTCTACATTCTTGTACTTAAGGCGGCATTGTGCCTTTTGTATTTAATTCCGATGCGATTTCTTTGATTTATCGTCAATGTGAATGTCCAAGGAATACATTGAACGGGCAGTGGTCTATCGGAAACTAATACTGGTCTAACAGGGAAAGCTCCAACATCGACTGTAAGAAGAGTCTCTAAGCTTGTACTTAAGGCGGCATTGTGCCTTTTGTATTTAATTCCCATGTAATTTCAGTGTTTCATCGTCAATGTTTACGTCCAAGGAATACATTGAACCGGCAGTGGTGTATTGGAAACTAATACTGGTCTCACAGGGAATGCTCAAACCACCGACTATAAGAAGTGTCTCTATTCTTGTACTTAAGGTGGCATTGTGCCTTTAATATTTAATTCCGATGTAATTTATGTGTTTCATCGTCAATGTGTATGTCCAAGGAATACATTGAACCAGCAGTGGTGTATCGGAAACTAATACTGGTCTCACAGGCAATGCTCAAATCACCGACTGTAAGAAGAGTCTACATTCTTGTACTTAAGGCGGCATTGTGCCTTTTGTATTTAATTCCGATGCGATTTCTTTGATTTATCGTCAATGTGAATGTCCAAGGAATACATTGAACGTGCAGTGGTCTATCAGAAACTAATATTGGTCTCACAGGGAATGCTCCAACACCGACTGTAAGAAAAGTCTCTATTCTTGTACTTAAGGCGGCATTGTGCCTTTTCTATTTAATTCCCATGTAATTTCAGTATTTCATCGTCAATGTTTACGTCCAAGGAATACATTGAACCGTCAGTGGTGTATTGGAAACTAATACTGGTCTCACAGGGAATGCTCAAACCACCGACTGTAAGAAGTGTCTCTATTCTTGTACTTAAGGCGGCATTGTGCCTTTTATATTTAATTCCGATGTGTTCGCAGTGTTTCATCGTCAATGTTTACGTCCAAGGAATACATTGAACCTGCAGTGCTGTATCGGAAACTAATACTGGTCTCACAGGGAATGCTCAAAGCACCGACTGTAAGAAGAGTCTACATTCTTGTACTTAAGGCGGCATTGTGCCTTTTGTATTTAATTCCGCTTTAATTTATGTGTTTCATCGTCAATATGTATGTCCAAGGAATACATTGACCCTGCAGTGGTCTATCGGAAACTAATACTGGTCGCACAGGGAATGCTCAAAGCACCGACTGTAAGAAGAGTCTCTATTCTTGTACTTCAGGCGGCATTGGGCCATTTGCATTTAGTTCCGATGTAATCTCAGTGTTTCATCGTCAATGTGTATGTCCAAGGAATACATTGAACCCTGCAGTGGTGTATTGGAAACTAATACTGGGCTCACAGGGAATGCTCATAGCACCGACTGTAAGAAGTGTCTCTATTCTTGTACTTAAGGCGGCATTGTGCCTTTTATATTTAATTCCGATGAGATTTCTGTGTTTCATCGTCAAAGTGAAGGTCGAAGGAATACATTGAACCTGCAGTGGTGTATCGGAAACTAATACTGGACTCACAGGGAATGCTCAAAACACCGACTGTAAGAAGAGTCTCTATTCTTGCACTTAAGGCGGCATTGTGCCTTTTGTATTTAATTCCGATGTAATTTATGTGTTTCATCGTCAATGTGTATGTCCAAGGAATACATTGAACCAGCAGTGGTGTATCGGAAACTAATACTGGTCTCACAGGCAATGCTCAAATCACCGACTGTAAGAAGAGTCTACATTCTTGTACTTAAGGCGGCATTGTGCCTTTTGTATTTAATTCCGATGCGATTTCTTTGATTTATCGTCAATGTGAATGTCCAAGGAATACATTGAACCTGCAGTGCTGTATCGGAAACTAATACTGGACTCACAGGGAATGCTCAAAGCACCGACTGTAAGAAGAGTCTACATTCTTGTACTTAAGGCGGCATTGTGCCTTTTGTATTTAATTCCGATTTAATTTATGTGTTTCATCGTCAATATCGATGTCCATGGAATACATTGACCCTGCAGTGGTGTATCGGAAACTAATACTGGTCGCACAGGGAATGCTCAAAGCAACGACTGTAAGGAGAGTCTCTATTCTTGTACTTCAGGCGGCATTGGGCCATTTGAATTTAATTCCGATGTAATTTCAGTGTTTCATCGTCAATGTGTATGTCCAACGAATACATTGAACCTGCAGTGGTGTATTGGAAACTAATACTGGTCTCACAGGGAATGCTCAAAGCACCGACTGTAAGAAGTGTCTCTATTCTTGTACTTAAGGCGACATTGTGCCTTTTATATTTAATCCCGATGAGATTTCTGTGTTTCATCGTCAATGTGAAGGTCCAAGGAATACATTGAACCTGCAGTGGTGTATCGGAAACTGTTACTGAACTCACAGGGAATGCTCAAAGCACCGACTGTAGGAAGAGTCTCTATTCTTGCACTTAAGGCGGCATTGTGCCTTTTCTATTTAATTCCGATGTAATTTATGTGTTTCATCGTCAATGTGTATGTCCAAGGAATACATTGAACCAGCAGTGGTGTATCTGAAACTAATACTGGTCTCACAGGGAATGCTCAAAGAACCGACTGTAAGCAGAGTCCCTATTCTTGTACTTAAGGCGGCAAGTGCCTTTTGTATTTAATTCCGATGTGATTTCTGTGTGTAATCGTCAATGTGAGGGTCCAAGTAATACATTGAACCTGCAGTGGTGTATCGGAAACTAATACTGGTCGAACAGGGAGTGCTCAAAGCACCGACTGTAAGAAGAGTCTCCATTCTTGTACTTCAGGCGGCATTGTGCCTTTTGTATTTAATTCCGATGTAATCTCAGTGTTTCATCGTCAATGTGTATGTCCAAGGAATACATTGAACCTGCAGTGGTGAATTGGAAACTAATACTGGTCTCACAGGGAATGATCAAAGCACCGACTGCAAGAAATGTCTCTATTCTTTAACTTAAATGGGCATTGTGCCTTTTATATTTAATTCCAATGCGATTTCTGTGTTTCATCGTCAATGTGATGGTCCAAGGAATACATTGAACCTGCAGTGGTGTGTCGGAAACTAATACTGGTATCACAGAGAATGCTCAAAGCACCGACTGTAAGAAGAATCTCTATTCTTGTACTTAAGGCGGCATTGTGCATTTTGCATTTAATTCCGATGTGATTTCTGTGTTTCACCGTCAATGTGAAGATCCATGGAGTACATTGAACCAGCAGTGGTGTATCGGAAACTAATACTGGTCTCACAGGAAAGGAACAAAGCCCAGACTCTAAGAAGCCTCATTCCTCTTGCACTTAAGGCGGCATTGTATCTTTTGTATTTAATTACGATGCGATTTGTGTGTTTCATCGTCAATGTTAACGTCCAAGGAATACATTGAACCTGCAGTGGTGTATCGGAAAATAATATTGGCCTCACAGGAAAGGATCAAAGCACCGACTGCATGAAGAGTCTCTATTCTTGTACTTAAGGCGGCATTGAGCCTTTTGTATTTATTTCCGATGCGATTTCTGTGTTTCATCGTCAATGTGAAAGTCAAAGGAATACATTGAACCTGCAGTGGTGTATCGGAAACTAATACTGGTCTCACAGGAAAGGATCAAAGCACAGACTGTAAGAAGAGTCTCTATTCTTGTACTCAAGGCGGCTTTGTGATTTTTGTATTTAATTCCGATGCGATTTCTGTGATTCATCGTCAATGTGAAGATCCAAGGAATACATTGAACCTGCAGTGATGGATCGGAAATTTAATACTGGTCTCACAAGGAATGCTCAAAGCAACGACTGTAAGAAGAGTCTTAATTCTTGTACTTAAGGCGGCATTGTGCCTTTTGTATTTGATTCCGATGCGATTTCTGTGTTTCATCGTCAATGTGAAGGTCCAAGAAATTCATTTAACTTGCAGTGGTGTATTGGAAACTAGTACTGGTCGCACAGGGAATGCTCAAAGCACCCACTGTAAGAAGAGTCTCTATTCTTGTACTTCAGGTGGCATTGTGCCTTTTGTATTTAAATCCGATGGAATCTCAGTGTTTCATCGTCAATGTGTATGTCCAAGGTATACATTTAACCTGCAGTGGTGTATTGGAAACTAATACTGGTCTCACAGGAAAGGATCAAAGCACCGACTGTAAGAAGTGTCTCTATTCTTGTACTTAAGGCGGCATTGTGCCCTTTGTATTTAATTCCGATGCGATTTCTGTGTTTCATCTTCAGTGTTATTTTCGAAGGAATACATTGAACCTGCAGTGGTTTATCGGAAACTAATACTGGTCTCACAGGGAATGCTCAAAGCACCGACTGGTAGAAGATTCTCTATTCTTGTACTAAAGGCGGCATTGTGCCTTTTGTATTTCATTCCGATGCGATTATGTGTTTCATCGGCAATGTGAAGGTCCAAGGAATACATAGAACCTGCAGTGGTGTATCGGAAACGAATACTGGTCTCACAGGGAATGCTCAAAGCACCGACTGTAAGAATAGTCTCTATTCTTGTACTTAAGGCGACATTGTGCCTTTTGTATTTAATTCCGATGCGATTTCTGTGTTTCATCGTCAATTTGAAGGTCCAAGGAATACTTCGAACCTTCAGTGGTGTATCTGAAACTTTTACTTGTCTCACAGGGAATGCTCAAAGCACCGACGGTAAGAAGAGTCTCTATTCTTGTACTTAAGGCGACATTTTGCCTTTTGTATTTAATTCCGATGCGATTCCTGTGTTTCATCGCCAATGTGAAGGTCCAAGGAATACATTCAACCTGCAGTGGTGTGTCGGAAACTAATACTGGTCTCACAGAGAATGCTCAAAGCACCGACTGTAAGAAGAATCTCTATTCTTATACTTAAGGCGGCATTGTGACTTTTGCATTTAATTCCGATGTGATTTCTGTGTTTCACCATCAATGTGAAGATCCATGGAGTACATTGAACCAGCAGTGGTGTATCGGAAACTAATACTGGTCTCACAGGAAAGGATCAAAGCCCAGACTCTAAGAAGCCTCATTCCTCTTGCACTTAAGTCGGCATTGTACCTTTTGTATTTAATTACGATGCGATTTGTTTGTTTCATCGTCAATGTTAACGTCCAAGGAATACATTGAACCTGCAGCTGTGTATCGGAAAATAATATTGGCCTCACAGGAAAGGATCAAAGCACCGACTGCAAGAAGAGTCTCTATTCTTGTACTTAAGGTGGCATTGTGCCTTTTATATTTAAATCCGATGTATTTTATGTGTTTCATCGTCAATGTGTATGACCGAAGAATACATTGAACCTGCAGTGGTGTATCGGAAACTAATACTGGTTTCACAGGGAATGCTCAAACCACCGACTGCAAGAAGAGTCTCTATTCTTGTACTAAAGGCTTCATTGAGCCTTTTGGATTTAATTCCGTTGCGGTTTCTTTGTTTTATCGTCAATGTGAAGGTCCCAGGATTTCATTGAACGTGCAGTGGTGTATCGGAAACTAATACTGGTCTCACAGGGAGTGCTCAAAGCACCGACTCTAAGAAGGGTCTCTATTCATGTTCTTAAGGCGGCATTTTGCCTTTTGCATTTATATCCGATGTGATTTCTGTGTTTCATCGTCAATGTGAACTTCCATGGAGTACATTGAACCAGCAGTGGTGTATCGGAAACTAATACTGGTCTCACAGGAAAGGATCAAAGCACAGACACTAAGAAGCCTAATTCCTCTTGCACTTAAGGCGGCAATATACCTTTTGTATTTAATTCCGATGCGATTTGTGTGTTTCATCGTCAATTTTTACGTCCAAGGAATACTTTGAACCTGCAGTGGTGAATCGGAAAATAATACTGGCCTCACAGGAAAGCATCAAAGCACCGACTGTCAGAAGAGTCTCTATTCTTGTACCTAAGGCGGCATTGTGATTTTTGTATCTAATTCCGATGCGATTTCTGTGTTTATCGTCAATGTGAAGGTCCAAGGAATACATTGAACCTGCAATGGTGTATCGGAAACTAATACTGGTCTCACAGGAAGGGATCAAAGCACAGACTGTAACAAGAGTCTCTATTCTTGTACTCAAGGCGGCATTGTGATTTTTGTATTTAATTCCGATTCGATTTCTGTGATTCATCGTCAATGTGAAGGTCCAAGGAATACATTGAACCTGCAGTGGTGTATCTGAATCTAATACTTTGTCTCACAGGGAATGCTCAAAGCACCGACTGTAAGAAACGTCTCTATACTTGTACTTAAGGCGGCATTGTGCCTTTTGTATGTAATTGCGATGCGATTTCTATGTTTTATCGCCAATGTGAAGGTCCAAGGAATACATTGAACCTGCAGAGGTGTATCGGAAACTAATACTGGTCTCACAGGGAATGCTCAAAGCACCGACTGTAAGAAGAGACTCTATTCTTGTACTTAAGACGGCATTGTGCCTTTTGTATTTAATTCCGATGCGATTTCTGTGTTTCATCGTCAATGTGAAGGTCCAAGTAATACATTGAACCTCCAGTGGTCTATCGGAAACTAATACTGGTCGCACAGGGAATGCTCAAAGCACCGAATGTAAGAAGAGTCTCTATTCTTGTACTTCAGGCGGCATTGGGCCATTTGTATTTAGTTCCGATGTAATCTCAGTGTTTCATCGTCAATGTGTGTGTCCAGGGAATACATTGAACCTTGCAGTGGTGTATTGGAAACTAATACTGGGCTCACAGGGAATGCTCAAAGCACCGACTGTAAGAAGTGTCTCTATTCTTGTACTTAAGGCGGCATTGTGCCTTTTATATTTAATTCCTATGAGATTTCTGTGTTTCATCGTCAAAGTGAACGTCCAAGGAATACATTGAACCAGCAGTGGTGTATCGGAAACTAATACTGGACTCACAGGGAATGTTCAAAGCACCGACTGTAAGAAGAGTCTCTATTCTTGCACTTAAGGCGGCATTGTGCCTTTTGTATTTAATTGCGATGTAATTTATGTGTTTCATCGTCAATGTGTATGTCCAAGGAATACATTGAACCATCAGTGGTGTATCGGAAACTAATACTGGTCTCACAGGGAATGCTCCAACACCGACTGTAAGAAGAGTCCCTATTCTTGTACTTATGGCGGCATTGTGCCTTTTGTATTTAATTCCCATGTAATTTCAGTGTTTCATCGTCAATGTTTACGTCCAAGGGATACATTGAACCGGCAGTGGTGTATTGGAAACTAATACTGGTCTCACAGGGAATGCTCAAACCACCGACTGTAAGAAGTGTCTCTATTCTTGTACTTAACGCGGCATTGTGCCTTTTATATTTAATTCCGATGTAATTTATGTGTTTCATCGTCAATGTGAATGTCCAAGGAATACATTGAACCAACAGTGGTGGATCGGAAACTAATACTGGTCTCACAGGCAATGCTCAAATCACCGACTGTAAGAAGAGTCTACATTCTTGTACTTAAGGCGGCATTGTGCCTTTTGTATTTTAATCCAATGCGATTTCTTTGATTTATCGTCAATGTGAATGTCCAAGGAATACATTGAACGTGCAGTGGTCTATCGGAAACTAATACTGGTCTCACTGGGAATGCTCCAACACCGACTGTAAGAAGAGTCTCTATTCTTGTACTTAAGGCGGCATTGTGCCTTTTGTATTTAATTCCCATGTAAATTCGGTGTTTCATCGTCAATGTTTACGTCCAGTGAATACATTGAACCGGCAGTGGTGTATTGGAAATTAATACTGGTCTCACAGGGAATGCTCAAACCACCGACTGTAAGAAGTGTCTCTATTCTTGTACTTAAGGCGGCATTGTGCCTTTTATATTTAATTCCGATGTGTTCGCTGTGTTTCATCGTCAATGTTTACGTCCAAGGAATACATTGAACATGCAGTGCTGTATCGGAAACTAATACTGGTCTCACAGGAAATGCTTAATGCACCGACTGTAAGAAGAGTCTACATTCTTGTACTTATGGCGGCATTGTGCCTTTTGTATTTAATTCCGATTTAATTTATGTGTTTCATCGTCAATATGTATGTCCAAGGAATACATTGACCCTGCAGTGGTGTATCGGAAACTAATACTGGTCGCACAGGGAATGCTCAAAGCAACGACAGTAAGAAGAGTCTCTATTCTTGTACTTCAGGCGGCATTGGGCCATTTGTATTTAATTCCGTTGTAATTTCAGTGTTTCATCGTCAATGTGTATGTCCAAGGAATACATTGAACCGGCAGTGGTGTATTGGAAACTAATACTGGTCTCACAGGGAATGCTCAAAGCACCGACTGTAAGAAGTGTCTCTATTCTTGTACTTAAGGCGACATTGTGCCTTTTATATTTAATCCCGATGAGATTTCTGTGTTTCATCGTCAATGTGAAGGTCCAAGGAATACATTGAACCTGCAGTGGTGTATCGGAAACTGTTACTGGACTCACAGGGAATGCTGAAAGCACCGACTGTAAGAAGAGTGTCTATTCTTGCACTTAAGGCGGCATTGTGCGTTTCGTATTTAATTCCGATGTAATTTATGTGTTTCATCGTCAATGTGTATGTCCAAGGAATACATTGAACCAGCAGTGGTGTATCGGAAACTAATACTGGTCTCACAGGGAATGCTCAAAGAACCGACTGTAAGAAGAGTCTCTATTCTTGTAATAAAGGCGGCATTGTGCCTTTTGTATTTAATTCCGATGTGATTTCTGTGTTTCATCGTCAATGTGAAGGTCCAAGTAATACATTGAACCTGCAGTGGTGTATCGGAAACTAATACTGGTAGCACAGGGAGTGCTCAAAGCACCGACTGTAAGAAGAGTCTCCATTCTTGTACTTCAGGCGGCATTGTGCCTTTTGTATTTAATTCCGATGTAATCTCAGTGTTTCATCGTCAATGTGTATGTCCAAGGAATACATTGAACCTGCAGTGGTGAATTGGAAACTAATACTGCTCTCACAGGGAATGCTCAAAACACCGACTGTAAGAAGAGTCTCTATTCTTGTACTTAAGGCGGCATTGTGCCTTTTGTATTTAATTCCGATGCGGTTTCTTTGTTATATCTTCAATGTGAAGGTCCAAGGAATACATTGAACGTGCAGTGGTGTATTGGAAACTAATACTGGTCCTACAGGGAATGCTCAAAGCACCGACTCTAAGAAGGGTCTCTATCCTTGTTCTTAAAGCGGCATTGTGCCTTTTGTATTTAATTCCGTAGTAATTTCAGTGTCACATCGTCAATGTTTACGTCCAAGGAATACATTGAACCTGCATTGCTGTATCGGAAACTGATACTATTCTCACAGGGAATGCTCAAAGAAATGACTGTAAGAAGAGTCTCTATTCTTGTACTTACGGCGGCATTTGGTGTTTTGTATTTAATTCCAATGCGATTTCTGTGTTTCATTGTCCATGTGGTGGTCCAAGGAATACATTGAACCTGCAGTGGTGTGTCGGAAACTAATACTGGTCTCACAGAGAATGCTCAAAGCACCGACTGTAAGAAGAATCTCTATTCTTGTACTTAAGGCGGCATTGTGCCTTTTGCATTTAATTCCGATGTGATTTCTGTGTTTCACCGTCAATGTGAAGATCCATGGAGTACATTGAACCAGCAGTGGTGTATCGGAAACTAATACTGGTCTCACAGGAAAGGATCAAAGCCCAGACTCTAAGAAGCCTCATTCCTCTTGCACTTAAGGCGGCATTGTACCTTTTGTATTTAATTACGATGCGATTTGTGTGTTTCATCGTCAATGTTAACGTCCAAGGAATACATTGAACCTGCAGTGGTGTATCGGAAAATAATATTGTCCTCACAGGTGAAGGATCAAAGCACCGACTGCAAGAAGAGTCTCTATTCTTGTACTTAAGGCGGCATTGTGCCTTTTGTATTTATTTCCGATGCGATTTCTGTGTTTCATCGCCAATTTGAAAGTCAAAGGAATACATTGAACCTGCAGTGGTGTATCGGAAACTAATACTGGTCTCACAGGAAAGGATCAAAGCACAGACTGTAAGAAGAGTCTCTATTCTTGTTCTCAAGGCGGCATTGTGATTTTTGTATTTAATTCGGATGCGATTTCTGTGATTCATCGTCAATGTGAAGATCCAAGGAATACATTGAACCTGCAGTGGTGTATCGGAAACTAATACTGGTCTCACAGGGAATGCTCAAGGCACCGATTCTAAGAAGAGTCTCTATTCTTGTACTTAAGGCGGCATTGTGCTATTTGTATTAAATTCCGATGCGATTTCTGTGTTTCATCGTCAATGTGAAGATCAAAGGAATACATTGAACCAGCAGTGGTGTATCGGAAACTAATACTGGTCTCACATGGAAGGATCATGGCACAGGCTCTTAGAAGTCTCACTCGTCTTGCACTTAAGGCGGCATGGTGACTTTTTTATTTATTTCCGATGTAATTTCAGTGTTTCATCGTCAATGTGTATGTCCAAGAAATACATTGAACCTGCAGTGGTGTATCGGAAACTATTACTGGTCTCACAGGAAAGGATCAAAGTACCGTCTGTAAGAAGTGTCTCTAAACTTGTACTTAAGGCGGCATTGTGCCTTTTATATTTAATTCCGATGAGATTTCTGTGTTTCATCGTCAATGTGAAGGTCCAAGGAATACATTGACCCTGCAGTGGTGTATCGGAAACTAATACTGGTCTCACAGGGAATGCTCAAAGCACCGACTGTAAGATGAGTCTCTATTCTTGTACTTAAGGCGGCATTGTGCCTTTTGTATTTAATTCCGATGTAATCTCAGTGTTTCATCGTCAATGTGCATGTCCAAGGTATACATTGAACCTGCAGTGGTGTATTGGAAACTAATACTGGACTCACAGGAAAGGATCAAAGCTCCGACTGTAAGAAGTGTCTCTATTCTTGTACATAAGGCGGCATTGTGCCTTTTATATTTAATTCCGATGAGATTTCTGTGTTTCATCGTCAATGTGAAGGTCCAAGGAATACATTGACCCTGCAGTGGTGTATCGGAAACTAATACTGGTCTCACAGGGAATGCTCAAAGCACCGACTGTAAGAAGAGTCTCTATTCTTGTACTTAAGGCCGCATTGTGCCTTTTGTATTTAATTCCGATGTAATATATGTGTTTCATCGTCAATGTGTATGTCCAAGGAATACATTAAAATTGCAGTGGTGTATCGGAAACTAATACTGGTCGCACAGGGAATGCTCAAATCACCGACTGTAAGAAGAGTCTCTATTCTTGTACTTACGGCGACAATTTGCGTTTTGTATTTAATTCCGATTCGATTTCTGTGTCTCATTGTCAATGTGAAGGTCCAAGAATTACATTGAACCTGCAGTGGTGCATCGGAAACTAATACTGGTCTCACAGGAAGGATCAAAGCACAGACTCTAAAAAGTCTAACTCATCTTGCACTTAAAGTGGCATTGTGCCTTTTGCCTTTAATTCCGATGTAATTTCAGTGATTTATCGTCAATGTGTATGTCCAAGGAATACATTGAACCTGCAGTGGTGTATTGGAAACTAATACTGGTCTCACAGGGAATGCTCAACGCACCAACTGTAAGAAGAGTCTCTATTCTTGTACTTAAGGCGGCATTGTGCCCGTTGTATTTAATTCCGATGCGATTTCTGTGTTTCATCATCAATGTTATTTTCGAAGGAATACATTGAACCTGCAGTGGTGTATCGGAAATTTAATACTGGTCTCACAAGTAATGCTCAAAGCAACGACTGTAAGAAGAGTCTTTATTCTTGTACTTAAGCCGGCATTGTGCCTTTTGTATTTAATTCCGAAGCAATTTCTGTGTTTCATCGTCAATGTGAAGGGCCAAAGAATACATTGAACGTGCAGTGGTGTATCGGAAACTAATAATGGTCTCACAGGAAATGCTCAAAGCACCGACTGTAAGAAGAGTCCCTATTCTTGTATTTAAGGTGGCATTGTGCTTTTTGTATGTAATTGCAATGCGATTTCTGTGTTTTATCGTCAATGTGAAAGTCCAAGTAATACATTGAACCTGCAGTGGTGTATCGGAAACTAATACTAATCTCACAGGGAATGCTCAATGCACTGACTGTAAGAAGAGTCTCTATCCTTGTACTTAAGGCGGCATTGTGACTTTTGTATTTAATTCTGTTGCGATTTCTGTGTTTCATCGTCAATGTGAAGGTCCAAGGAATACATTGAACCTGCAGTGGTGTATCGGAAACTAATACTGGTCTCACAGTTAATGCTCAAAGCACCGACTGTAAGAAGAGCCTCTATTCTTGTACTTAAGACGGCATTGTGCCTTTTGTATTCAATTCCGACGCGATTTCTGTGTTTCATCGTCAATGTGATTTTCCAAGGAATACATTGAACCTGCAGTGATGTGTCGGAAACTAATACTGGTCTCACAAGAAATGCTCAAAGCACCGACTGTAAGAAGAGTCTCTATTCTTGTACTTAAGGCGGCATTGTGCCTTTTGTATTCAATTCCGACGCGATTTCTGTGTTTCATCGTCAATGTGATGGTCCAAGGTATACATTGAACCTGCAGTGGTTTATCGGAAACTAATACTGGTCTCACAGGGAATGCTCAAACCACCGACTGTAAGAAGATTCTCTATTCTTGTACTTAAGGCGGCATCGTGCCTTTTGTATTTCATTCCGATGCGATTTCTGTGTTTCATCGTCAATGTGAGGGTCCAAGGAATACATTGAACGTGCAATGTTGTATCGGAAACTAATACTGGTCTCACAGGAAATGCTCATAGCACCGACTGTAAGAAGAGTCTCTATTCTTGTACTTAAGGCGGCATTGTGCTTTTTGTAAGTAATTGCGATGCGGTTTCTGTGTTTTATCGTCAATGTGAAGGCCCTAGGAACGGATTGAACTGGCAGTGGTCTATCAGAAACTAATACTGGTTCACCAGGGAATGCTCAAAGCATCGACTGTAAGAAGAGTCTCTATTCATGCACTTAAGGCGGCATTGTGCCCTTTGTATTTAATTCCGATGCGATTTCTGTGCTTCATCTTCAATTTGAAGGTCCAAGGAATACATTGAACCTGCAGTGGTGTATCGGAAACTAATACTGGTCTCACAGGGAATGCTTAAAGCACCGACCGTAAGAAGAGTCTCCATTCTTGTACTCAGGAGGCATTGTGCCTTTTTTATTTAATTCCGATGCAATTTCTGCGTTTCATCGTCAATGTGAAGGTCAAAGGAATACATTGAACCTGCAGTGGTGTATCGGAAACTGGTACTGGTCTCACAGGGAATGTTCAAAGCACCGACTGTAAGAAGAGTCTGTATTCTTGTATTTATGGCGGCATTTTGCCTTTTGTATTTAATTCCGATGCGATTTCTGTGTTTCTTCGACAATGTGAAAGTCCTAGGAATAGATTGAATCGGCAGTGGTCTATCAGAAACTAATACTGGTCTCACAGGGAATGCTCAAAGCATCGAATGTAAGAAGAGTCTCTATTCATGCACTTAAGGCGGCATTGTGCCTTTTGTAATTAATTCCGACGTAATTTCTGTGTTTCATCGTCAATGCGAAGGACCAAGGAATACATTGAACCTGCAGTGGTGTATCGGAAACGAATACTGGTCTCACAGGGAATGCTCAAAGCACCGACTGTAAGAAGAGTCTCTATTCTAGTACTTAAGGCGACATTGTGCCTTTTGTATTTAATTCCGATGCGATTTCTGTGTTTCATCGTCAATGTGAAGGTCCAAGGAATACTTCGAACCTGCAGTGGTGTATCTGAAACTTATACTGGTCTCACAGGGAATGCTCAAAGCACCGACAGTAAGAAGAGTCCCTATTCTTGTACTTTAGACGACATTGTGATTTTTGTATTTAATTCTGATGCGATTCCTGTGTTTCATCGCCAATGTGAAAGTCCAAGGAATACATTGAACCTGCAGTGGTGTATCGGAAGCTAACACTGGTCTCACAGGAAAAGATCAAAGCACAGACTAAGAAGTCTCACTCTTCTTGCACTTAAGGCGGCATTGTGCCCTTTGTATATAATTCCGATGTAATTTCAGTGTTTCATCGTCAATGTGAAGGTCGTGGAATACAATGAACCTGCAGTGGTGTATCGGAAACTAATACTGGTCTCAGAGGGAATTCTCAAAGCACCGAATGTAAGATGATTCTCTATTCAAGTACTTAAGTCAGCATTGTGCCTTATGTATTTATTTCCATTGCAATTACAGTGTTTCAGCGTCAATGTGTATGTCCAAGGAATACATTGAACTGGCAGTGGTGTATCGGAAACTAATACTGGTGTCACAGGGAATGCTCAAAGCACCGACTGTAAGAAGAGTCTCTATTCTTGTACTTAAGGCGGCATTGTGCCCGTTGTATTTAATTCCGATGCGATTTCTGTGTTTCATCATCAATGTTATTTTCGAAGGAATACATTGAACCTGCAGTGGTGTATCGGAAATTTAATACTGGTCTCACAAGTAATGCTCAAAGCAACGACTGTAAGAAGAGTCTTTATTCTTGTACTTAAGCCGGCATTGTGCCTTTTGTATTTAATTCCGATGCAATTTCTGTGTTTCATCGTCAATGTGAAGGGCCAAAGAATACATTGAACGTGCAGTGGTGTATCGGAAACTAATAATGGTCTCACAGGAAATGCTCAAAGCACTGACTGTAAGAAGAGTCCCTATTCTTGTATTTAAGGTGGCATTGTGCTTTTTGTATGTAATTGCAATGCGATTTCTGTGTTTTATCGTCAATGTGAAAGTCCAAGTAATACATTGAACCTGCAGTGGTGTATCGGAAACTAATACTAATCTCACAGGGAATGCTCAATGCACTGACTGTAAGAAGAGTCTCTATCCTTGTACTTAAGGCGGCATTGTGACTTTTGTATTTAATTCTGTTGCGATTTCTGTGTTTCATCGTCAATGTGAAGGTCCAAGGAATACATTGAACCTGCAGTGGTGTATCGGAAACTAATACTGGTCTCACAGTTAATGCTCAAAGCACCGACTGTAAGAAGAGCCTCTATTCTTGTACTTAAGACGGCATTGTGCCTTTTGTATTCAATTCCGACGCGATTTCTGTGTTTCATCGTCAATGTGATTTTCCAAGGAATACATTGAACCTGCAGTGATGTATCGGAAACTAATACTGGTCTCACAAGAAATGCTCAAAGCACCGACTGTAAGAAGAGTCTCTATTCTTGTACTTAAGGCGGCATTGTGCCTTTTCTATTCAATTCCGACGCGATTTCTGTGTTTCATCGTCAATGTGATGGTCCAAGGTATACATTGAACCTGCAGTGGTTTATCGGAAACTAATACTGGTCTCACAGGGAATGCTCAAACCACCGACTGTAAGAAGATTCTCTATTCTTGTACTTAAGGCGGCATCGTGCCTCTTGTATTTCATTCCGATGCGATTTCTGTGTTTCATCGTCAATGTGAGGGTCCAAGGAATACATTGAACGTGCAATGTTGTATCGGAAACTAATACTGGTCTCACAGGAAATGCTCATAGCACCGACTGTAAGAAGAGTCTCTATTCTTGTACTTAAGGCGACATTGTGCCTTTTGTATTTAATTCTGATGCGATTCCTGTGTTTCATCGCCAATGTGAAAGTCCAAGGAATACATTGAACCTGCAGTGGTGTATCGGAAGCTAACACTGGTCTCACAGGAAAAGATCAAAGCACAGACTAAGAAGTCTCACTCTTCTTGCACTTAAGGCGGCATTGTGCCCTTTGTATATAATTCCGATGTAATTTCAGTGTTTCATCGTCAATGTGAAGGTCGTGGAATACAATGAACCTGCAGTGGTGTATCGGAAACTAATACTGGTCTCAGAGGGAATTCTCAAAGCACCGAATGTAAGATGATTCTCTATTCAAGTACTTAAGTCAGCATTGTGCCTTATGTATTTATTTCCATTGCAATTACAGTGTTTCAGCGTCAATGTGTATGTCCAAGGAATACATTGAACTGGCAGTGGTGTATCGGAAACTAATACTGGTGTCACAGGGAATGCTCAAAGCACCGACTGTAAGAAGAGTCTCCATTCTTGTACTTAAGAGGGCATTGTGCCTTTTGTATTTAATTCCGATGCGACTTCTGTGTTTCATCGTCAATGTGAAGGTCCAAGAAATACATTGAACCTGCAGTGGTGTATCGGAAATTAATATTGAGCTCACAGGGAATGCTCAAAGCACCGACTGTAAAATGAGTCACTATTCTCGAACTTGAGGCGACATTGTGCCTTTTGTATTTAATTCCGATGCGATTTCTGTGTTTCATCAACAATGTGAAGGTCCAAGGAGTACATTGAACCTGCAGTGGTGTATCGGAAACTAATACTGGTCTCACAGGGAATGCTCCAAGAACCGACTGTAAGAAGAGTCTCAATTCTTGTACTTAAGGCGGCATTGTGCCATTTGTATTTAATTCCGATGCTATTTCTGTGTTTCATCGTCAATGTGAAGGTCCGAGTTATGCATTAAACCTTCAGTGGTGCAACGGATTCTAGTACTGGTCTCACAGAAAACGGTCAAAGTATGGACTCATAGAAGATTCTCTCTTTTTGTACATAAGGCGGCATTGTGGCTTTTGTATTTAATTCCGATGCAATTTCTGTGTTTCATCGTCAATGTGTAGGTCCAATTAATACATTGAACCTGCAGTGGTTTATCGGAAACTAATACTGGTCTCACACGGAATGCTCATCGCACAGACTGTAAGAAGAGTCACTATTTGTGTACTTACGGCGGCATTTTGCCTTTTGTATTTAAATCCAATGCAATCTCTGTGTTTCATCGTCAATGTGTGCGACAAAGTAATACATTAATCCTGCATTGGTGCATCGGTATCTGAAACTGGTCTCACCGGGAATGCTCAAATCACAGACTGTAAGAAGAGTCACTATTCTTGTACTTAAGGCGGTTTTGTGCCTTTTGTATTTAATTCCGATGTAATTTCTGTGTTTCATCGTCAATGTGTAGGTCCAAGGAATACATTGAGCCTGCAGTGGTGTATCGGAAACTAATACTGGTCTCACAGAGAGTGTTCAAGCCATAGACTGTTGAAGAGTCTCTGATCTTGTACTTTACGCGGCATTGTGCTTCACGTATTTAATTCCGATGTGATTTCTGTGTTTCATCGTCAATGTGAAGGTCCAAGGAATACATTGAACCTACAGTGGTGTATCGGAAACTAATACTGGTCTTAAGGGAAAGCTCAAAGCACCGACTGTAAGAAGAGTCACTATTTTTGTACTTACGGCAGCATTGTGCCTTTTGTATTTAATTCCAATGCAATTTTTGTGTTTCATCGTCAATGTGTATGTCCAAGGAACACATTGAACCTACAGTGGTGTATCGGAAACTTATAGGGGTCTCACATTAAAGGATCAAAGCACAGATACTAAGAAGCCTCACTCATCTTGCACTAAAGGCGGCATTGTGCCTTTTGTATTTAACTCCGATGTAATTTCCGTGTTTCATCGTCAATGTTTAGGTCCAAGCAATACATTGAACCTCCAGTGGTGCATCGGAAACTAATACTGGTCACACAGGGAGTGTTCAAGGCACAGACTGTAGAAGAGTCACTATTCTTGTACTTAAGCCGGAATTGTGTCTTTTGTATTTAATTCCGATGTAAGTTCTGTGTTTCATTGTCAATGTGTATGTCCAAAGAATACATTGAACCCACAGTGGTGAATCGGAAACTAATACTGGTCTCACAGGAAAGGATCAAAGGACAGACTCTGAAAAGTCTCACTCTTCTTGCACTTAAGGCGGCATTGTGCCTTTTGTATTTAATTTCGATGTAATTTCAGTGTTTCATCGTCAATGTGTATGTCCAAGGAATACATTGAACCTGCAGAGGTGTATTGGAAACTAATACTGCTCTCAGAGGGAATGCTCAAAGCACCGACTGTAAGAAGTGTTTCTATTCTTGTACTTAAGGCGGCATTGTGACTTTTGCATTTCATTCCTATGCGATTTCTGTGTTTCATCGTGAACGTGAAGGTCCAAGGAATACATTGAACCTGCAGTGGTGTATCGGAAACTATTACTGGTCTCACAGGGAATGCTCAAAGCACCGACTGTAAGAAGAGTCTCTATTCTTGTAATTAAGGCGGCAAGTGCCTTTTGTATTTAATTCCGATGCGAATTCTGTGTTTCATTGTCAATGTGAAGGTCCAAGGAATACATTGAACCTGCAGTGGTGTATCGGAAACTAATACTGGTCTCACAGGAAAGGAACAAAGAAAGGACTCTAAGAAGTCTCACTCTTCTTGCATTAAGGCGGCATTGTGTCTTTTGTATTTAATTCCGATGTAATTTCAGTGTTTCATCGTCATTGTGTATGTCCAAGGAATACAGTGAACCTGCAGTGGTGTATCGGAAACTAATACTGGTCTCACTGGGAATGCTCAAAACACCGACTGTAAGAAGAGTTTCTATTCCTGTACTTAAGGTGGCATTGTGCCTGTTGTATTTAATTCCGATGCGATTTTTGTGTTTCATCGTCAATGTGAATGTCCAAGGAATACTTTGAACCTGCAGTGATGTATCGGAATCTAATACTGGTCTCACAGGGAATGCTCAAAGCACCAACTGTAAGAAGAGTCTCTATTCTTGGACTTAAGTCGTCATTGTGCCTTTCGTATTTAATTCCGATGCGATTTCTGTGTTTCATAGTCAATGTGACGCTCCAAGGAATACTTTGAACCTGCAGTGGTGTATCGGAAACAAATACTGGTCTCACAGGAAACGTTCAAAACACAGACACTAAGAAGTCTCACTCTTCTGGCACTTAATTCGGCATTTTGCCTATTGTATTTCTTTCCGATGTAATTTGAGTGTTTCATCGTCAATGTGTATGTCCAAGGAATACATTGAACCTGCAGTGGTGTATCGGAAACTAATACTGGACTCACAGGGAGTGTTCAAGGCACAGACTGTAGAAGAGTCTCTGATCTTGTACTTTACGCGGCATTGTGCTTCTTGTATTTAATTCCTATGCGATTTCTGTGTTTCATCGTCAATGTGAAGGTCCAAGGAATACAATGAACCTGCAGTGGTGTATCGGAATCTAACACTGGTCTCACAGGAAAGGATTAAAGCACAGACTCTAAGAAGTCTCACTCATCTTGCACTTAAGGCGGCATTGTGCCTCTTGTATTTAATTCCGATGAAATATCAGTGTTTCACAGTCAATGTGTATGTCCAAGGAATACATTGAACCAACAGTGGTGAATCGGAAACTAATACTGGTCTCACAGGAAAGGATCAAAGCACAGACTGTAAGAAGTCTCACTCTTCTTGAACTTAAGCCGGCATTGTGTCTTTTGTATTTAATTTCGATGTAATTTCAGAGTTTCATCACCAATGTGTATGTCCAAGGAATATATTGAAACTGCAGTGGTGTATCGGAATCTAATACTGGTCTAACAGGGAGTGTTCAAGGCACAAACTGTAGAAGAGTCTCTGATCTTGTACTTAACGCGGCATTGTGCATCTTGTATTTAATTCCGATGCGAATTCTGTGTTTCATCGTCTATGTGAAAGTCCAAGGAGTACATTGAACTTGCAGTGGTGTATCGGAAAGTAATACTGGTCTCACAGGGAATGCCCAAAACAATAACAGTAAGAAGAGTCTCTATTCTTGTACTTAAGCCGGCATTGTGCCTTTTGTATTTAATTCCGATGCGTTTTCTGTGTTTCATAGTCAATGTGAAGGTCCAAGGAATACTTTGAACCTGCAGTGATGTATCGGAAACTAATACTGCTCTCAGAGGGAATGCTCAAAGCATCGACTGTAAGAAGTGTCTCTAATCTTGCACTTGAGGCGGCATTGTGCCTTTTGTATTTAATTCCGATGCGATTTCTGTGTTTCATAGTCAATGTGAAGGTGCACGGAATACTTTGAACCTGCAGTGGTGTATCGGAAACTAATACTGGTCTCACAGGGAATGCTCAAAGCACCAACTGTAAGAAGAGTCTCTATTCTTGTACTTAAGGCGGCCTTGTGCCTTTTGTATTTAATTCGGATGAAATTTCTGTGTTTCATAGTCAATGTGAAGGTCCAAGGAATACCTTGAACCTGAAGTGGTGTATCGGAAACTAATACTGCTCTCAGAGGGAATGCTCAAAGCACCGACTGTAAGAAGTGTCTCTATTCTTGTACTTAAGGCGGCATTGTGCCTTTTGTATTTAATTCCGATGCGACTTCTGTGTTTCATCGTCAATAAGAAGGTCCAAGGAATACATTGAACATGCAGTGTTGTATCGGAAACTAATACTGGTCTCACAGGGAATGCTCAAAGCACCGACTGTAAGAAGAGTCCCTATTCTTGTAATTAAGGCGGCATTGTGACTTTTATATTTAATTCCGATGTGATTTCTGGGTTTCATCGTCAATGTGATGGTGCACGGAATACTTTGAACCTGCAGTGGTGTATCGGAAACTAATACTGGTCTCACAGCAGGGGATCAAAGAATGGACTCTAAGAAGTCTCACTCATCTTGCATTAAGGCGGCATTGTGTCTTTTGTATTTAATTCCGATGTAATTTCAGTGTTTCATCGTCATTGTGTTTGTCCAAGGAATACATTGAACCTGCAGCGGTGTATCGGAAACTAATATTGGTCTCACAGGGAATGCTCAAAGCACCGACTGTAGGATGAGGGTCTATTCTTGTACCTAAGGCGGCATTGCGCCTTTTGTATTTAATTCCGATGCGATTTCTGTGTTTCATCGTCAATGTGAAAGTCAAAGGAACACATTGAAACTGCAGCGGTGTATCGGAAACTAATACTGGTTTCACAGGGAATGCTCAAAGCACCAACTGTAAGAAGAGTCTCTATTCTTGTACTTAAGCCGGCATTGTGCCTTTTGTATATAATTCCGATGCGATTTCTGTGTTTCATAGTCAATGTGAAGGTCCAAGGAATACTTTGAACCTGAAGTGGTGTACGGGAAACTAATACTGCTCTCAGAGGGAATGCTCAAAGCACCGACTGTAAGAAGTGTCTCTATTCTTGTACTTAAGGCTGCATTGTGCCTTTTGTATTTAATTCCGATGCGATTTCTGTGTTTCGTAGTCACTGTAAAGGCCCAAGGAATACTTTGAACCTCCAGTGGTGTATCGGAAACTAATACTGGTCTCACAGGGAATGCTCATAGCACCGACTGTAAGAAGAGTCTCTATTCTTGTAATTAAGGCGGCATTGTGCCTTTTGTATTTAACTCCAATGCGATTTCTGTGTTTTATCGTCAATGTGAAGGTCCAAGGAATACATTGAACCTGCAGTGGTGTATCGGAAACTAATACTGGTCTCACAGGGAATGCTCAAAACACCGACTGTAAGAAGAGTCTCTATTCTTGTACTTAAGGCGGCATTGTGCCTTTTGCATTTAATTCCGCGTCGATTTCTGTGTTTCATAGTCAATGTGAAGGTGCACGGAATACTTTGAACCTGCAGTGGTGTATCGGAAACTAATACTGGTCTCACAGCAAGGGATCAAAGAATGGACTCTAAGAAGTCTCACTCTTCTTGCATTAAGGCGGCATTGTGTCTTTTGTATTTAATTCCGATGTAATTTCAGTGTTTCATCGTCATTGTGTATGTCCAAGGAATACATTGAACCTGCAGCGGTGTATCGGAAACTAATATTGGTCTCACAGGGAATGCTCAAAGCACCGACTGTAAGAAGAGTCTCTATTCTTGTACTTAAGGTGGCATTGTGCCTTTTGTATTTAATTCCGATGCGATTTCTGTGTTTCATCGTCAATGTGAAAGTCAAAGGAATACATTGAACCTGCAGTGGTATACGGGAAACTAATACTGCTCTCAGAGGGAATGCTCAAAGCACCGACTGTAAGAAGTGTCTCTATTCTTGTACTTAAGGCGTCATTGTGCCTTTTGTATTTAATTCCGATGCGATTTCTGTGTTTCATAGTCACTGTAAAGGTCCAAGGAATACTTTGAAACTGCAGTGGTGTATCGGAAACTAATACTGGTCTCACAGGGAATGCTCAAAGCACCGACTGTAAGAAGAGTCACTATTCTTGTAATTAAGGCGGCATTGTGCCTATTGTATTTAATTCCGATGCCATTTCTGTGTTTTATCGTCAATGTGAAGGTCCAAGGGATACATTGAACCTGCAGTGGTGTATCGGAAACTAATACTGGTCTCACAGGGAATACTCAAAACACCGTCTGTAAGAAGAGTCTCTATTCTTGTACTTAAGGCGGCATTGTGCCGTTTATATTAAATTCCGATGTGATTTCTGGGTTTCATCGTCAATGTGAAGGTCCAAGGAATACATTGAACCTGAAGTGGTGTATCGGAAACTAATACTGGTCTCACAGCAAGCGATCAAAGAATGGACTCTAAGAAGTCTCACTCTTCTTGCATTAAGGCGGCATTGTGTCTTTTGTATTTAATTCCGATGAAATTTCAGTGTTTCATCGTCATTGTGTATGTCCAAGGAATACATTGAACCTGCAGCGGTGTATCGGAAACTAATATTGGTCTCACAGGGAATGCTCAAAGCACCGACTGTAAGAAGAGTCTCTATTCTTGTACTTAAGGTGGCATTGTGCCTTTTGTATTTAATTCCGATGCGATTTCTGTGTTTCATCGTCAATGTGAAAGTCAAAGGAATACATTGAACCTGCAGTGGGGTACGGGAAACTAATACTGCTCTCAGAGGGAATGCTCATAGCACCGACTGTAAGAAGTGTCTCTATTCTTGTAATTAAGGCGGCATTGTGCCTATTGTATTTAATTCCGATACGATTTCTGTGTTTTATCGTCTATGTGAAGGTCCAAGGGATACATTGAACCTGCAGTGGTGTATCGGAAACTAATACTGGTCTCACAGGGAATACTCAAAACACCGTCTGTAAGAAGAGTCTCTATTCTTGTACTTAAGGCGGCATTGTGCCTTTTGCATTTAATTCCGCGTCGATTTCTGTGTTTCATAGTCAATGTGAAGGTCCAAGGAATACTTTGAACCTGCAGTGGTGTATCGGAAACTAATACTGGTCTCACAGGAAATGCTTAAAGCACCGACTGTAAGAAGAGTCTCTATTCTTGTACTTAAGGCGGCCTTGTACCTTTTGTATTTAATTCCGATGCGATTTCTGTGTTTCATAGCCAATGTATAGTTCCAAGGAATACCATGAACCTGCAGTGGTGTATCGGAAAATAATACTGCTCTCTGAGGGAATGCTCAAAGCACCGACTGTAAGAAGTGTCTCTATTCTTGTACTTAAGGCGGCATTGTGCCTTTTGTATTTAATTCCGATGCGATTTCTGGGTTTCATCGTCAATTTGAAGGTCCAAGGAATACATTGAACCTGCAGTGGTGTATCGGAAACTAATACTGGTCTCACAGGGAATGCTCAAAGCACCGACTGTAAGAAGTGTCTCTATTCTTGTAATTAAGGCGGCATTGTGCCTTTTGTATTTAATTCCGATGCGAATTCTGTGTTTCTTCTTCAATGTGAAGGTCCAAGGAATACATTGAACCTGCAGTGGTGTATCGGAAACTAATACTGGTCTCACAGGAGAGGATCAAAGTATGGACTCTAAGAAGTCTTACTCTTCTAGCATTAAGGCGGCATTCTGTCTTTCGTATTTAATCCCGATGTAATTTCAGTGTTTCATCGTCATTGTGTATGTCTAAGGAATACATTGAACCTGCAGTGGTGTATCAGAAACTAATACTGGTCTCACATGGAATGCTCAAAGCACCGACTGTGTAGAAGTGTCCTTATTCTTGTACTTAAGCCGTTATTGTGCCTTTTGTATTTAATTCTGATGCGATTTCTGTGTTTCATCGTCAACTTGAAGTTCCAAGGAATACATTGAACCTGCAATGGTGTATCGGAAACTAATACTGATCTCACAGGGAATGTTCAAAGCACCAACTGTAAGAAGAATCCCTATTCTTGTACTTAAGGCGGCATTGTGTCTTTTGTATTTAATTCCGATGCGATTTCTGTGTTTCATCGTCAATGTGAAGGTCCGAGGATTACACTGAACCTTCAGTTGTGTATCGGAAACTAATACTGGTCTCACAGGGAATGCTCAAAGCGCCGACTGCACGAAGAGTCTCTGTTCCTGCACTTAAGGTGGCATTGTGCCTTTTGTATTTAATTCCGATGTGATTTCTGTGTTTCATAGTCAATGTCAAGGTCCAAGGAATACCTTGAATCTGCAGTGGTGTATGGGAAACTAATACTGGTCTCACAGGGAATGCTCAAAGCACCGACTGTAAGAAGCGTCTCTATTCTTGTACTTAAGGCGGCATTGTGCCTTTTGTATTTAATTCCGATGCGATTTCTGTGTTTCATCGTCAATGTGAAGGTCCAAGAAATACCTTGAACCTGCAGTGGTGTATCGGAAACTAATCCTGCTCTAAGAGGGAATGCTCAAAGTTCCGACTGTAAGAAGTGTCACTATTCGTGTACTTAAGGCGGCATTGTGCCTTTTGTATTTAATTCCGATGCGATTTCTGTGTTTCATAGTCAATGTGAAGGTCCAAGGAATACTTTGAACCTGCAGTGGTGTATCGGAAACTAATACTGGTCTCACAGGAAATGCTCAAAACACCGACTGTAAGAAGAGTCTCTATTCTTGTACTTAAGGCGGCATTGTGCCTTTTGTATTTAATTCCGATGCGAATTCTGTGTTTCATAGTCAATGTGAAGGTCCAAGAAATACCTAGAACCTGCAGTGGTGTATCGGAAACCAATACTGCTCTAAGAGGGAATGCTCAAAGTTCCGACTGTAAGAAGTGTCACTATTCGTGTACTTAAGGCGGCATTGTGCCTTTTGTATTTAATATCGATGCGATTTCTGTGTTTCATAGTCAATGTGAAGGTCCAAGGAATACTTTGAAACTGCAATGGTGTATCGGAAACTAATACTGGTCTCAGAGGCAATGTTCAAAGCACCGACTGAGAGAAATGTCTCTATTCTTGTACTTAAGGCGGCATTGTGCCTTTTGTATTTAATTCCGATGCGATTTCTGTGTTTCATCGTCAATGTGAAGGTCCAAGGAATACATTGAACCTGCAGTGGTGTATCGGAAACTAATACTGGTCTCACAGGAAATGCTCAAAACACCGACTGAAGAGGAGTCTCTATTCTTGTACTTAAGGCGGCTTTGTGCCTTTTGCATTTAATTCCGGTGCGATTTCTGTCTTTCATCGTCAATGTGAAGGTCCAAGGAATACATTGAACCTGCAGTGGTGTATCGGAAACTAATACTGGTCTCACAGAAAATGCTCAAAACACCGACTGTAAGAAGAGTCTCTATTCTTGTACTTAAGGCGGCTTGTGCCTTTTGTATTTAATTCCGATGCGATTTCTGTGTTTCATAGTCAATGTGAAGGTCCAAGAAATACCTTGAACCTGCAGTGGTGTATCGGAAACTAATACTGCTCTAAGAGGGAATGCTCAAAGTTCCGACTGTAAGAAGTGTCACTATTCGTGTACTTAAGGCGGCATTGTGCCTTTTGTATTTAATATCGATGCGATTTCCGTGTTTCATAGTCAATGTGAAGGTCCAAGGAATACTTTGAACCTGCAGTGGTGTATCGGAAACTAATAGTGGTCTCAGAGGCAATGTTCCAAGCACCGAGTGAGAGAAATGTCTCTATTCTTGTACTTAAGGCGGCATTGTGCCTTTTGTATTTAATTCCGATGCGATTTCTGTGTTTCATCGTCAATGCGAAGGTCCAAGGAATACATTAAACCTGCAGTGGTGTATCGGAAACTATTACTGGTCTCACAGGGAATGTTCAAGCACCGACTGTAAGTAGAGTCTCTGTTCTTCTAATTAAGGCGGCATTGTGCCTTTTGTATTTAGTTCCGATGCAATTTCTGTGTTTCATCGTCAATGTGAAGGTCCAAGGAATACATTGAACCTGCAGTGGTGTATCAGAAACGAATACTGGTCTCACAGGATAGGATCAAGGCACAGACACTAAGAAGTCTCACTCCTCTAGCACTTAAGGCGGCATTGTGCCTTTTGTATTTAATTCCGATGTAATTTCAGTATTTCATCGTCAATGTGTATGTCCAAGGAATACATTGAACCTGCAGTGGTGTATCGGAAACTAATTCTGGTCTCACAGGGAATGCTCAAAGCACCGACTGTAAGAAGAGTCTCTATTCATGTACTTAAGGCGGCATTGTGCCTTTTGTATCTAATTCCGATGCGATTTCTGTGTTTCATCGTCAATGTGAAGGTCCAAGGAATACATTGAACCTGCAGTGGTGTATCGGAAACTAATACTGGTATCGCAGGAAATGCTCAGAACACCGACTCTAAGAGGAGTCTCTATTCTTGTACTTGAGGCGGCTTTGTGCCTTTTGCATTTAATTCCGATGCGATTTCTGTGTTTCATAATCAATGTGAAGGTCCAAGGAATACTTTGAACCTGCAGTCGTGTATCGGAAACTAAGACAGGTCTCACATTAAACGATCAAAGCACAGATTCCAAGAATTCTTACTCATCTTGCACTATAGGCGGCATTGTGCTTTTTGTATTTAATTCAGATGTAATTTCTGTGTTTCATCGTCAATGTGAAGGTCCAAGAAATACATTGAACCTGCAGTGGAGTATCGGAAACTAATACTGGTCTCACAGGAAACGATCAAAGCACAGACACTAAGAAGTCTCACTCTTCTGTCACCTAAGGCGACATTGTGCCTTTTGTATTTAATTCCGATGTAATTTGAGTGTTTCATCGTCAATGTGTATGTCCAAGGTATACATTTAACCTGCAGTGGTGTATTGGAAACTAATACTGGTCTCACAGGAAAGGATCAAAGCACCGACTGTAAGAAGTGTCTCTATTCTTGTACTTATGGCGGCATTGTGCCCTTTGTATTTAATTCCGATGCGATTTCTGTGTTTCATCTTCAGTGTTATTTTCGAAGGAATACATTGAACCTGCAGTGGTTTATCGGAAACTAATACTGGTCTCACAGGGAATGCTCAAAGCACTGACTGGTAGAAGATTCTCTATTCTTGTACTAAAGGCGGCATTGTGCCTTTTGTATTTCATTCCGATGCGATTATGTGTTTCATCATCAATGTGAAGGTCCAAGGAATACATAGAACCTGCAGTGGTGTATCGGAAACGAATACTGGTCTCACAGGGAATGCTCAAAGCACCGACTGTAAGAATAGTCTCTATTCTTGTACTTAAGGCGACATTGTGCCTTTTGTATTTAATTCCGATGCGATTTCTGTGTTTCATCGTCAATTTGAAGGTCCAAGGAATACTTCGAACCTTCAGTGGTGTATCTGAAACTTTTACTTGTCTCACAGGGAATGCTCAAAGCACCGACGGTAAGAAGAGTCTCTATTCTTGTACTTAAGGCGACATTTTGCCTTTTGTATTTAATTCCGATGCGATTCCTGTGTTTCATCGCCAATGTGAAGGTCCAAGGAATACATTCAACCTGCAGTGGTGTGTCGGAAACTAATACTGGTCTCACAGAGAATGCTCAAAGCACCGACTGTAAGAAGAATCTCTATTCTTATACTTAAGGCGGCATTGTGCCTTTTGCATTTAATTCCGATGTGATTTCTGTGTTTCACCGTCAATGTGAAGATCCATGGAGTACATTGAACCAGCAGTGGTGTATCGGAAACTAATACTGGTCTCACAGGAAAGGATCAAAGCCCAGACTCTAAGAAGCCTCATTCCTCTTGCACTTAAGTCGGCATTGTACCTTTTGTATTTAATTACGATGCGATTTGTTTGTTTCATCGTCAATGTTAACGTCCAAGGAATACATTGAACCTGCAGCTGTGTATCGGAAAATAATATTGGCCTCACAGGAAAGGATCAAAGCACCGACTGCAAGAAGAGTCTCTATTCTTGTACTTAAGGTGGCATTGTGCCTTTTATATTTAAATCCGATGTAATTTATGTGTTTCATCGTCAATGTGTATGACCGAAGAATACATTGAACCTGCAGTGGTGTATCGGAAACTAATACTGGTTTCACAGGGAATGCTCAAACCACCGACTGCAAGAAGAGTCTCTATTCTTGTACTAAAGGCTTCATTGAGCCTTTTGGATTTAATTCCGTTGCGGTTTCTTTGTTTTATCGTCAATGTGAAGGTCCCAGGATTTCATTGAACGTGCAGTGGTGTATCGGAAACTAATACTGGTCTCACAGGGAATGCTCAAAGCACCGACTCTAAGAAGGGTCTCTATTCATGTTCTTAAGGCGGCATTGTGACTTTTGTATTTAATTCCGATGTAAATTCAGTGTTACATCGTCAATGTTTACGTCCAAGGAATACATTGAACCTGCAGTGCTGTATCGGAAACTAATACTATTCTCACAGGGAATGCTGAAAGAAACGACTGTAAGAAGAGTCTCTATTCTTGTACGTAAGGCGGCATTGTGCGTTGTGTATTTAATTCCAATGCGATTTCTGTGTTTCATCGTCAATGTGATGGTCCATGGAATACATTGAACCTGCAGTGGTGTATCGGAAACTAATACTAGTCTCACAGAGAATGCTCAAAGCACCGACTGTGAGAAGAATCTCTATTCTTGTACTTAAGGCGGCATTTTGCCTTTTGCATTTATATCCGATGTGATTTCTGTGTTTCATCGTCAATGTGAACTTCCATGGAGTACATTGAACCAGCAGTGGTGTATCGGAAACTAATACTGGTCTCACAGGAAAGGATCAAAGCACAGACACTAAGAAGCCTAATTCCTCTTGCACTTAAGGCGGCAATATACCTTTTGTATTTAATTCCGATGCGATTTGTGTGTTTCATCGTCAATTTTTACGTCCAAGGAATACTTTGAACCTGCAGTGGTGAATCGGAAAATAATACTGGCCTCACAGGAAAGCATCAAAGCACCGACTGTCAGAAGAGTCTCTATTCTTGTACCTAAGGCGGCATTGTGATTTTTGTATCTAATTCCGATGCGATTTCTGTGTTTATCGTCAATGTGAAGGTCCAAGGAATACATTGAACCTGCAATGGTGTATCGGAAACTAATACTGGTCTCACAGGAAGGGATCAAAGCACAGACTGTAACAAGAGTCTCTATTCTTGTACTCAAGGCGGCATTGTGATTTTTGTATTTAATTCCGATTCGATTTCTGTGATTCATCGTCAATGTGAAGGTCCAAGGAATACATTGAACCTGCAGTGGTGTATCTGAATCTAATACTTTGTCTCACAGGGAATGCTCAAAGCACCGACTGTAAGAAACGTCTCTATACTTGTACTTAAGGCGGCATTGTGCCTTTTGTATGTAATTGCGATGCGATTTCTATGTTTTATCGTCAATGTGAAGGTCCAAGGAATACATTGAACCTGCAGAGGTGTATCGGAAACTAATACTGGTCTCACAGGGAATGCTCAAAGCACCGACTGTAAGAAGAGGCTCTATTCTTGTACTTAAGACGGCATTGTGCCTTTTGTATTTAATTCCGATGCGATTTCTGTGTTTCATCGTCAATGTGAAGGTCCAAGTAATACATTGAACCTCCAGTGGTCTATCGGAAACTAATACTGGTCGCACAGGGAATGCTCAAAGCACCGACTGTAAGAAGAGTCTCTATTCTTGTACTTCAGGCGGCATTGGGCCATTTGTATTTAGTTCCGATGTAATCTCAGTGTTTCATCGTCAATGTGTGTGTCCAGGGAATACATTGAACCTTGCAGTGGTGTATTGGAAACTAATACTGGGCTCACAGGGAATGCTCAAAGCACCGACTGTAAGAAGTGTCTCTATTCTTGTACTTAAGGCGGCATTGTGCCTTTTATACTTAATTCCTATGAGATTTCTGTGTTTCATCGTCAAAGTGAACGTCCAAGGAATACATTGAACCAGCAGTGGTGTATCGGAAACTAATACTGGACTCACAGGGAATGCTCAAAGCACCGACTGTAAGAAGAGTCTCTATTCTTGCACTTAAGGCGGCATTGTGCCTTTTGTATTTAATTGCGATGTAATTTATGTGTTTCATCGTCAATGTGTATGTCCAAGGAATACATTGAACCATCAGTGGTGTATCGGAAACTAATACTGGTCTCACAGGCAATGCTCAAATCACCGACTGTAAGAAGAGTCTACATTCTTGTACTTAAGGCGGCATTGTGCCTTTTGTATCTAATTCCGATGCGATTTCTTTGATTTATCGTCAATGTGAATGTCCAAGGAATACATTGAACGTGCAGTGGTCTATCGGAAACTAATACTGGTCTCACAGGGAATGCTCCAACACCGAATGTAAGAAGAGTCCCTATTCTTGTACTTATGGCGGCATTGTGCCTTTTGTATTTAATTCCCATGTAATTTCAGTGTTTCATCGTCAATGTTTACGTCCAAGGGATACATTGAACCGGCAGTGGTGTATTGGAAACTAATACTGGTCTCACAGGGAATGCTCAAACCACCGACTGTAAGAAGTGTCTCTATTCTTGTACTTAACGCGGCATTGTGCCTTTTATATTTAATTCCGATGTAATTTATGTGTTTCATCGTCAATGTGAATGTCCAAGGAATACATTGAACCAACAGTGGTGGATCGGAAACTAATACTGGTCTCACAGGCAATGCTCAAATCACCGACTGTAAGAAGAGTCTACATTCTTGTACTTAAGGCGGCATTGTGCCTTTTGTATTTTAATCCAATGCGATTTCTTTGATTTATCGTCAATGTGAATGTCCAAGGAATACATTGAACGTGCAGTGGTCTATCGGAAACTAATACTGGTCTCACTGGGAATGCTCCAACACCGACTGTAAGAAGAGTCTCTATTCTTGTACTTAAGGCGGCATTGTGCCTTTTGTATTTAATTCCCATGTAAATTCGG
The DNA here is from genome assembly GCF_021461395.2 of Schistocerca americana. Classification (NCBI taxonomy): domain Eukaryota; kingdom Metazoa; phylum Arthropoda; class Insecta; order Orthoptera; family Acrididae; genus Schistocerca; species Schistocerca americana. The sequence goes on along the minus strand of NC_060125.1, from coordinate 20,227,303 downwards.
TGTTTCATCGTCAATGTTTACGTCCAGTGAATACATTGAACCGGCAGTGGTGTATTGGAAACTAATACTGGTCTCACAGGGAATGCTCAAACCACCGACTGTAAGAAGTGTCTCTATTCTTGTACTTAAGGCGGCATTGTGCCTTTTATATTTAATTCCGATGTGTTCGCTGTGTTTCATCGTCAATGTTTACGTCCAAGGAATACATTGAACATGCAGTGCTGTATCGGAAACTAATACTGGTCTCACAGGAAATGCTTAATGCACCGACTGTAAGAAGAGTCTACATTCTTGTACTTAAGGCGGCATTGTGCCTTTTGTATTTAATTCCGATTTAATTTATGTGTTTCATCGTCAATATGTATGTCCAAGGAATACATTGACCCTGCAGTGGTGTATCGGAAACTAATACTGGTCGCACAGGGAATGCTCAAAGCAACGACTGTAAGAAGAGTCTCTATTCTTGTACTTCAGGCGGCATTGGGCCATTTGTATTTAATTCCGTTGTAATTTCAGTGTTTCATCGTCAATGTGTATGTCCAAGGAATACATTGAACCTGCAGTGGTGTATTGGAAACTAATACTGGTCTCACAGGGAATGCTCAAAGCACCGACTGTAAGAAGTGTCTCTATTCTTGTACTTAAGGCGACATTGTGCCTTTTATATTTAATCCCGATGAGATTTCTGTGTTTCATCGTCAATGTGAAGGTCCAAGGAATACATTGAACCTGCAGTGGTGTATCGGAAACTGTTACTGGACTCACAGGGAATGCTGAAAGCACCGACTGTAAGAAGAGTGTCTATTCTTGCACTTAAGGCGGCATTGTGCGTTTCGTATTTAATTCCGATGTAATTTATGTGTTTCATCGTCAATGTGTATGTCCAAGGAATACATTGAACCAGCAGTGGTGTATCGGAAACTAATACTGGTCTCACAGGGAATGCTCAAAGAACCGACTGTAAGAAGAGTCTCTATTCTTGTAATTAAGGCGGCATTGTGCCTTTTGTATTTAATTCCGATGTGATTTCTGTGTTTCATCGTCAATGTGAAGGTCCAAGTAATACATTGAACCTGCAGTGGTGTATCGGAAACTAATACTGGTAGCACAGGGAGTGCTCAAAGCACCGACTGTAAGAAGAGTCTCCATTCTTGTACTTCAGGCGGCATTGTGCCTTTTGTATTTAATTCCGATGTAATCTCAGTGTTTCATCGTCAATGTGTATGTCCAAGGAATACATTGAACCTGCAGTGGTGAATTGGAAACTAATACTGCTCTCACAGGGAATGCTCAAAACACCGACTGTAAGAAGAGTCTCTATTCTTGTACTTAAGGCGGCATTGTGCCTTTTGTATCTAATTCCGATGCGGTTTCTTTGTTATATCTTCAATGTGAAGGTCCAAGGAATACATTGAACGTGCAGTGGTGTATTGGAAACTAATACTGGTCCTACAGGGAATGCTCAAAGCACCGACTTTAAGAAGGGTCTCTATCCTTGTTCTTAAAGCGGCATTGTGCCTTTTGTATTTAATTCCGTAGTAATTTCAGTGTCACATCGTCAATGTTTACGTCCAAGGAATACATTGAACCTGCATTGCTGTATCGGAAACTGATACTATTCTCACAGGGAATGCTCAAAGAAATGACTGTAAGAAGAGTCTCTATTCTTGTACTTAAGGCGGCATTTAGTGTTTTGTATTTAATTCCAATGCGATTTCTGTGTTTCACCGTCAATGTGAAGATCCATGGAGTACATTGAACCAGCAGTGGTGTATCGGAAACTAATACTGGTCTCACAGGAGAGGATCAAAGCCCAGACTCTAAGAAGCCTCATTCCGCTTGCACTTAAGGCGGCATTGTACCTTTTGTATTTAATTACGATGCGATTTGTGTGTTTCATCGTCAATGTTAACGTCCAAGGAATACATTGAACCTGCAGTGGTGTATCGGAAAATAATATTGTCCTCACAGGTGAAGGATCAAAGCACCGACTGCAAGAAGAGTCTCTATTCTTGTACTTAAGGCGGCATTGTGCCTTTTGTATTTATTTCCGATGCGATTTCTGTGTTTCATCGCCAATTTGAAAGTCAAAGGAATACATTGAACCTGCAGTGGTGTATCGGAAACTAATACTGGTCTCACAGGAAAGGATCAAAGCACAGACTGTAAGAAGAGTCTCTATTCTTGTTCTCAAGGCGGCATTGTGATTTTTGTATTTAATTCGGATGCGATTTCTGTGATTCATCGTCAATGTGAAGATCCAAGGAATACATTGAACCTGCAGTGGTGTATCGGAACCTAATACTGGTCTCACATGGAAGGATCATGGCACAGGCTCTTAGAAGTCTCACTCGTCTTGCACTTAAGGCGGCATGGTGACTTTTTTATTTATTTCCGATGTAATTTCAGTGTTTCATCGTCAATGTGTATGTCCAAGAAATACATTGAACCTGCAGTGGTGTATCGGAAACTAATACTGGTCTCACAGGAAAGGATCAAAGTACCGTCTGTAAGAAGTGTCTCTAAACTTGTACTTAAGGCGGCATTGTGCCTTTTATATTTAATTCCGATGAGATTTCTGTGTTTCATCGTCAATGTGAAGGTCCAAGGAATACATTGACCCTGCAGTGGTGTATCGGAAACTAATACTGGTCTCACAGGGAATGCTCAAAGCACCGACTGTAAGATGAGTCTCTATTCTTGTACTTAAGGCGGCATTGTGCCTTTTGTATTTAATTCCGATGTAATCTCAGTGTTTCATCGTCAATGTGCATGTCCAAGGTATACATTGAACCTGCAGTGGTGTATTGGAAACTAATACTGGACTCACAGGAAAGGATCAAAGCTCCGACTGTAAGAAGTGTCTCTATTCTTGTACATAAGGCGGCATTGTGCCTTTTATATTTAATTCCGATGAGATTTCTGTGTTTCATCGTCAATGTGAAGGTCCAAGGAATACATTGACCCTGCAGTGGTGAATCGGAAATTAATACTGGTCTCACAGGGAATGCTCAAAGCACCGACTGTAAGAAGAGTCTCTATTCTTGTACTTAAGGCCGCATTGTGCCTTTTGTATTTAATTCCGATGTAATATATGTGTTTCATCGTCAATGTGTATGTCCAAGGAATACATTAAAATTGCAGTGGTGTATCGGAAACTAATACTGGTCGCACAGGGAATGCTCAAATCACCGACTGTAAGAAGAGTCTCTATTCTTGTACTTACGGCGACAATTTGCGTTTTGTATTTAATTCCGATTCGATTTCTGTGTCTCATTGTCAATGTGAAGGTCCAAGAATTACATTGAACCTGCAGTGGTGCATCGGAAACTAATACTGGTCTCACAGGAAGGATCAAAGCACAGACTCTAAAAAGTCTAACTCATCTTGCACTTAAAGTGGCATTGTGCCTTTTGCCTTTAATTCCGATGCAATTTCAGTGATTTATCGTCAATGTGTATGTCCAAGGAATACATTGAACCTGCAGTGGTGTATTGGAAACTAATACTGGTCTCACAGGGAATGCTCATCGCACCAACTGTAAGAAGAGTCTCTATTCTTGTACTTAAGGCGGCATTGTGCCCGTTGTATTTAATTCCGATGCGATTTCTGTGTTTCATCATCAATGTTATTTTCGAAGGAATACATTGAACCTGCAGTGGTGTATCGGAAATTTAATACTGGTCTCACAAGTAATGCTCAAAGCAACGACTGTAAGAAGAGTCTTTATTCTTGTACTTAAGCCGGCATTGTGCCTTTTGTATTTAATTCCGATGCAATTTCTGTGTTTCATCGTCAATGTGAAGGGCAAAAGAATACATTGAACGTGCAGTGGTGTATCGGAAACTAATAATGGTCTCACAGGAAATGCTCAAAGCACCGACTGTAAGAAGAGTCCCTATTCTTGTATTTAAGGTGGCATTGTGCTTTTTGTATGTAATTGCAATGCGATTTCTGTGTTTTATCGTCAATGTGAAAGTCCAAGTAATACATTGAACCTGCAGTGGTGTATCGGAAACTAATTCTAATCTCACAGGGAATGCTCAATGCACTGACTGTAAGAAGAGTCTCTATCCTTGTACTTAAGGCGGCATTGTGACTTTTGTATTTAATTCTGTTGCGATTTCTGTGTTTCATCGTCAATGTGAAGGTCCAAGGAATACATTGAACCTGCAGTGGTGTATCGGAAACTAATACTGGTCTCACAGTTAATGCTCAAAGCACCGACTGTAAGAAGAGCCTCTATTCTTGTACTTAAGACGGCATTGTGCCTTTTGTATTCAATTCCGACGCGATTTCTGTGTTTCATCGTCAATGTGATTTTCCAAGGAATACATTGAACCTGCAGTGATGTATCGGAAACTAATACTGGTCTCACAAGAAATGCTCAAAGCACCGACTGTAAGAAGAGTCTCTATTCTTGTACTTAAGGCGGCATTGTGCCTTTTGTATTCAATTCCGACGCGATTTCTGTGTTTCATCGTCAATGTGATGGTCCAAGGTATACATTGAACCTGCAGTGGTTTATCGGAAACTAATACTGGTCTCACAGGGAATGCTCAAACCACCGACTGTAAGAAGATTCTCTATTCTTGTACTTAAGGCGGCATCGTGCCTTTTGTATTTCATTCCGATGCGATTTCTGTGTTTCATCGTCAATGTGAGGGTCCAAGGAATACATTGAACGTGCAATGTTGTATCGGAAACTAATACTGGTCTCACAGGAAATGCTCATAGCACCGACTGTAAGAAGAGTCTCTATTCTTGTACTTAAGGCGGCATTGTGCTTTTTGTAAGTAATTGCGATGCGGTTTCTGTGTTTTATCGTCAATGTGAAGGCCCTAGGAACGGATTGAACTGGCAGTGGTCTATCAGAAACTAATACTGGTTCACCAGGGAATGCTCAAAGCATCGACTGTAAGAAGAGTCTCTATTCATGCACTTAAGGCGGCATTGTGCCCTTTGTATTTAATTCCGATGCGATTTCTGTGCTTCATCTTCAATTTGAAGGTCCAAGGAATACATTGAACCTGCAGTGGTGTATCGGAAACTAATACTGGTCTCACAGGGAATGCTTAAAGCACCGACCGTAAGAAGAGTCTCCATTCTTGTACTCAGGAGGCATTGTGCCTTTTTTATTTAATTCCGATGCAATTTCTGCGTTTCATCGTCAATGTGAAGGTCAAAGGAATACATTGAACCTGCAGTGGTGTATCGGAAACTGGTACTGGTCTCACAGGGAAAGTTCAAAGCACCGACTGTAAGAAGAGTCTGTATTCTTGTATTTATGGCGGCATTTTGCCTTTTGTATTTAATTCCGATGCGATTTCTGTGTTTCTTCGTCAATGTGAAAGTCCTAGGAATAGATTGAACCGGCAGTGGTCTATCAGAAACTAATACTGGTCTCACAGGGAATGCTCAAAGCATCGAATGTAAGAAGAGTCTCTATTCATGCACTTAAGGCGGCATTGTGCCTTTTGTAATTAATTCCGACGTAATTTCTGTGTTTCATCGTCAATGCGAAGGACCAAGGAATACATTGAACCTGCAGTGGTGTATCGGAAACGAATACTGGTCTCACAGGGAATGCTCAAAGCACCGACTGTAAGAAGAGTCTCTATTCTAGTACTTAAGGCGACATTGTGCCTTTTGTATTTAATTCCGATGCGATTTCTGTGTTTCATCGTCAATGTGAAGGTCCAAGGAATACTTCGAACCTGCAGTGGTGTATCTGAAACTTATACTGGTCTCACAGGGAATGCTCAAAGCACCGACAGTAAGAAGAGTCCCTATTCTTGTACTTTAGACGACATTGAGATTTTTGTATTTAATTCCGATGCGATTCCTGTGTTTCATCGCCAATGTGAAAGTCCAAGGAATACATTGAACCTGCAGTGGTGTATCGGAAGCTAACACTGGTCTCACAGGAAAAGATCAAAGCACAGACTAAGAAGTCTCACTCTTCTTGCACTTAAGGCGGCATTGTGCCCTTTGTATATAATTCCGATGTAATTTCAGTGTTTCATCGTCAATGTGAAGGTCGTGGAATACAATGAACCTGCAGTGGTGTATCGGAAACTAATACTGGTCTCAGAGGGAATTCTCAAAGCACCGAATGTAAGAAGATTCTCTATTCAAGTACTTAAGTCAGGATTGTGCCTTATGTATTTATTTCCATTGCAATTACAGTGTTTCAGCGTCAATGTGTATGTCCAAGGAATACATTGAACTGGCAGTGGTGTATCGGAAACTAATACTGGTGTCACAGGGAATGCTCAAAGCACCGACTGTAAGAAGAGTCTCTATTCTTGTACTTAAGGCGGCATTGTGCCCGTTGTATTTAATTCCGATGCGATTTCTGTGTTTCATCATCAATGTTATTTTCGAAGGAATACATTGAACCTGCAGTGGTGTATCGGAAATTTAATACTGGTCTCACAAGTAATGCTCAAAGCAACGACTGTAAGAAGAGTCTTTATTCTTGTACTTAAGCCGGCATTGTGCCTTTTGTATTTAATTCCGATGCAATTTCTGTGTTTCATCGTCAATGTGAAGGGCCAAAGAATACATTGAACGTGCAGTGGTGTATCGGAAACTAATAATGGTCTCACAAGAAATGCTCAAAGCACCGACTGTAAGAAGAGTCCCTATTCTTGTATTTAAGGTGGCATTGTGCTTTTTGTATGTAATTGCAATGCGATTTCTGTGTTTTATCGTCAATGTGAAAGTCCAAGTAATACATTGAACCTGCAGTGGTGTATCGGAAACTAATACTAATCTCACAGGGAATGCTCAATGCACTGACTGTAAGAAGAGTCTCTATCCTTGTACTTAAGGCGGCATTGTGACTTTTGTATTTAATTCTGTTGCGATTTCTGTGTTTCATCGTCAATGTGAAGGTCCAAGGAATACATTGAACCTGCAGTGGTGTATCGGAAACTAATACTGGTCTCACAGTTAATGCTCAAAGCACCGACTGTAAGAAGAGCCTCTATTCTTGTACTTAAGACGGCATTGTGCCTTTTGTATTCAATTCCGACGCGATTTCTGTGTTTCATCGTCAATGTGATTTTCCAAGGAATACATTGAACCTGCAGTGATGTATCGGAAACTAATACTGGTCTCACAAGGAATGCTCAAAGCACCGACTGTAAGAAGAGTCTCTATTCTTGTACTTAAGGCGGCATTGTGCCTTTTGTATTCAATTCCGACGCGATTTCTGTGTTTCATCGTCAATGTGATGGTCCAAGGTATACATTGAACCTGCAGTGGTTTATCGGAAACTAATACTGGTCTCACAGGGAATGCTCAAACCACCGACTGTAAGAAGATTCTCTATTCTTGTACTTAAGGCGGCATCGTGCCTTTTGTATTTCATTCCGATGCGATTTCTGTGTTTCATCGTCAATGTGAGGGTCCAAGGAATACATTGAACGTGCAATGTTGTATCGGAAACTAATACTGGTCTCACAGGAAATGCTCATAGCACCGACTGTAAGAAGAGTCTCTATTCTTGTACTTAAGGCGGCATTGTGCTTTTTGTAAGTAATTGCGATGCTGTTTCTGTGTTTTATCGTCAATGTGAAGGCCCTAGGAACGGATTGAACTGGCAGTGGTCTATCAGAAACTAATACTGGTTCACCAGGGAATGCTCAAAGCATCGACTGTAAGAAGAGTCTCTATTCATGCACTTAAGGCGGCATTGTGCCCTTTGTATTTAATTCCGATGCGATTTCTGTGCTTCATCTTCAATTTGAAGGTCCAAGGAATACATTGAACCTGCAGTGGTGTATCGGAAACTAATACTGGTCTCACAGGGAATGCTTAAAGCACCGACCGTAAGAAGAGTCTCCATTCTTGTACTCAGGAGGCATTGTGCCTTTTTTATTTAATTCCGATGCAATTTCTGCGTTTCATCGTCAATGTGAAGGTCAAAGGAATACATTGAACCTGCAGTGGTGTATCGGAAACTGGTACTGGTCTCACAGGGAATGTTCAAAGCACCGACTGTAAGAAGAGTCTGTATTCTTGTATTTATGGCGGCATTTTGCCTTTTGTATTTAATTCCGATGCGATTTCTGTGTTTCTTCGTCAATGTGAAAGTCCTAGGAATAGATTGAACCGGCAGTGGTCTATCAGAAACTAATACTGGTCTCACAGGGAATGCTCAAAGCATCGAATGTAAGAAGAGTCTCTATTCATGCACTTAAGGCGGCATTGTGCCTTTTGTAATTAATTCCGACGTAATTTCTGTGTTTCATCGTCAATGCGAAGGACCAAGGAATACATTGAACCTGCAGTGGTGTATCGGAAACGAATACTGGTCTCACAGGGAATGCTCAAAGCACCGACTGTAAGAAGAGTCTCTATTCTAGTACTTAAGGCGACATTGTGCCTTTTGTATTTAATTCCGATGCGATTTCTGTGTTTCATCGTCAATGTGAAGGTCCAAGGAATACTTCGAACCTGCAGTGGTGTATCTGAAACTTATACTGGTCTCACAGGGAATGCTCAAAGCACCGACAGTAAGAAGAGTTCCTATTCTTGTACTTTAGACGACATTGTGATTTTTGTATTTAATTCCGATGCCATTCCTGTGTTTCATCGCCAATGTGAAAGTCCAAGGAATACATTGAACCTGCAGTGGTGTATCGGAAGCTAACACTGGTCTCACAGGAAAAGATCAAAGCACAGACTAAGAAGTCTCACTCTTCTTGCACTTAAGGCGGCATTGTGCCCTTTGTATATAATTCCGATGTAATTTCAGTGTTTCATCGTCAATGTGAAGGTCGTGGAATACAATGAACCTGCAGTGGTGTATCGGAAACTAATACTGGTCTCAGAGGGAATTCTCAAAGCACCGAATGTAAGATGATTCTCTATTCAAGTACTTAAGTCAGCATTGTGCCTTATGTATTTATTTCCATTGCAATTACAGTGTTTCAGCGTCAATGTGTATGTCCAAGGAATACATTGAACTGGCAGTGGTGTATCGGAAACTAATACTGGTGTCACAGGGAATGCTCAAAGCACCGACTGTAAGAAGAGTCTCCATTCTTGTACTTAAGAGGGCATTGTGCCTTTTGTATTTAATTCCGATGCGACTTCTGTGTTTCATCGTCAATGTGAAGGTCCAAGAAATACATTGAACCTGCAGTGGTGTATCGGAAATTAATATTGAGCTCACAGGGAATGCTCAAAGCACCGACTGTAAAATGAGTCACTATTCTCGAACTTGAGGCGACATTGTGCCTTTTGTATTTAATTCCGATGCGATTTCTGTGTTTCATCAACAATGTGAAGGTCCAAGGAGTACATTGAACCTGCAGTGGTGTATCGGAAACTAATACTGGTCTCACAGGGAATGCTCCAAGAACCGACTGTAAGAAGAGTCTCAATTCTTGTACTTAAGGCGGCATTGTGCCATTTGTATTTAATTCCGATGCTATTTCTGTGTTTCATCGTCAGTGTGAAGGTCCGAGTTATGCATTAAACTTTCAGTGGTGCAACGGATTCTAGTACTGGTCTCACAGAAAACGGTCAAAGTATGGACTCATAGAAGATTCTCTCTTTTTGTACATAAGGCGGCATTGTGGCTTTTGTATTTAATTCCGATGCAATTTCTGTGTTTCATCGTCAATGTGTAGGTCCAATTAATACATTGAACCTGCAGTGGTTTATCGGAAACTAATACTGGTCTCACACGGAATGCTCATCGCACAGACTGTAAGAAGAGTCACTATTTGTGTACTTACGGCGGCATTTTGCCTTTTGTATTTAAATCCAATGCAATCTCTGTGTTTCATCGTCAATGTGTGCGAAAAATTAATACATTAATCCTGCATTGGTGCATCGGTATCTGAAACTGGTCTCACCGGGAATGCTCAAATCACAGACTGTAAGAAGAGTCACTATTCTTGTACTTAAGGCGGTTTTGTGCCTTTTGTATTTAATTCCGATGTAATTTCTGTGTTTCATCGTCAATGTGTAGGTCCAAGGAATACATTGAGCCTGCAGTGGTGTATCGGAAACTAATACTGGTCTCACAGAGAGTGTTCAAGCCATAGACTGTTGAAGAGTCTCTGATCTTGTACTTTACGCGGCATTGTGCTTCACGTATTTAATTCCGATGTGATTTCTGTGTTTCATCGTCAATGTGAAGGTCCAAGGAATACATTGAACCTACAGTGGTGTATCGGAAACTAATACTGGTCTTAAGGGAAAGCTCAAAGCACCGACTGTAAGAAGAGTCACTATTTTTGTACTTACGGCAGCATTGTGCCTTTTGTATTTAATTCCAATGCAATTTTTGTGTTTCATCGTCAATGTGTATGTCCAAGGAACACATTGAACCTACAGTGGTGTATCGGAAACTTATAGGGGTCTCACATTAAAGGATCAAAGCACAGATACTAAGAAGCCTCACTCATCTTGCACTAAAGGCGGCATTGTGCCTTTTGTATTTAACTCCGATGTAATTTCCGTGTTTCATCGTCAATGTTTAGGTCCAAGGAATACATTGAACCTCCAGTGGTGCATCGGAAACTAATACTGGTCACACAGGGAGTGTTCAAGGCACAGACTGTAGAAGAGTCACTATTCTTGTACTTAAGCCGGAATTGTGTCTTTTGTATTTAATTCCGATGTAAGTTCTGTGTTTCATTGTCAATGTGTATGTCCAAAGAATACATTGAACCCACAGTGGTGAATCGGAAACTAATACTGGTCTCACAGGAAAGGATCAAAGCACAGACTCTGAAAAGTCTCACTCTTCTTGCACTTAAGGCGGCATTGTGCCTTTTGTATTTAATTTCGATGTAATTTCAGTGTTTCATCGTCAATGTGTATGTCCAAGGAATACATTGAACCTGCAGAGGTGTATTGGAAACTAATACTGCTCTCAGAGGGAATGCTCAAAGCACCGACTGTAAGAAGTGTTTCTATTCTTGTACTTAAGGCGGCATTGTGACTTTTGCATTTCATTCCTATGCGATTTCTGTGTTTCATCGTTAACGTGAAGGTCCAAGGAATACATTGAACCTGCAGTGGTGTATCGGAAACTATTACTGGTCTCACAGGGAATGCTCAAAGCACCGACTGTAAGAAGAGTCTCTATTCTTGTAATTAAGGCGGCAAGTGCCTTATGTATTTAATTCCGATGCGAATTCTGTGTTTCATTGTCAATGTGAAGGTCCAAGGAATACATTGAACCTGCAGTGGTGTATCGGAAACTAATACTGGTCTCACAGGAAAGGAACAAAGAAAGGACTCTAAGAAGTCTCACTCTTCTTGCATGAAGGCGGCATTGTGTCTTTTGTATTTAATTCCGATGTAATTTCAGTGTTTCATCGTCATTGTGTATGTCCAAGGAATACAGTGAACCTGCAGTGGTGTATCGGAAACTAATACTGGTCTCACTGGGAATGCTCAAAACACCGACTGTAAGAAGAGTTTCTATTCCTGTACTTAAGGTGGCATTGTGCCTGTTGTATTTAATTCCGATGCGATTTTTGTGTTTCATCGTCAATGTGAATGTCCAAGGAATACTTTGAACCTGCAGTGATGTATCGGAATCTAATACTGGTCTCACAGGGAATGCTCAAAGCACCAACTGTAAGAAGAGTCTCTATTCTTGGACTTAAGTCGTCATTGTGCCTTTCGTATTTAATTCCGATGCGATTTCTGTGTTTCATAGTCAATGTGACGCTCCAAGGAATACTTTGAACCTGCAGTGGTGTATCGGAAACAAATACTGGTCTCACAGGAAACGTTCAAAACACAGACACTAAGAAGTCTCACTCTTCTGGCACTTAATTCGGCATTGTGCCTTTTGTATTTCTTTCCGATGTAATTTGAGTGTTTCATCGTCAATGTGTATGTCCAAGGAATACATTGAACCTGCAGTGGTGTATCGGAAACTAATACTGGACTCACAGGGAGTGTTCAAGGCACAGACTGTAGAAGAGTCTCTGATCTTGTACTTTACGCGGCATTGTGCTTCTTGTATTTAATTCCGATGCGATTTCTGTGTTTCATCGTCAATGTGAAGGTCCAAGGGATACAATGAACCTGCAGTGGTGTATCGGAATCTAACACTGGTCTCACAGGAAAGGATTAAAGCACAGACTCTAAGAAGTCTCACTCATCTTGCACTTAAGGCGGCATTGTGCCTCTTGTATTTAATTCCGATGAAATATCAGTGTTTCACAGTCAATGTGTATGTCCAAGGAATACATTGAACCAACAGTGGTGAATCGGAAACTAATACTGGTCTCACAGGAAAGGATCAAAGCACAGACTGTAAGAAGTCTCACTCTTCTTGAACTTAAGCCGGCATTGTGTCTTTTGTATTTAATTTCGATGTAATTTCAGAGTTTCATCATCAATGTGTATGTCCAAGGAATATATTGAAACTGCAGTGGTGTATCGGAATCTAATACTGGTCTAACAGGGAGTGTTCAAGGCACAAACTGTAGAAGAGTCTCTGATCTTGTACTTAACGCGGCATTGTGCATCTTGTATTTAATTCCGATGCGAATTCTGTGTTTCATCGTCTATGTGAAAGTCCAAGGAGTACATTGAACTTGCAGTGGTGTATCGGAAAGTAATACTGGTCTCACAGGGAATGCCCAAAACAATAACAGTAAGAAGAGTCTCTATTCTTGTACTTAAGCCGGCATTGTGCCTTTTGTATTTAATTCCGATGCGTTTTCTGTGTTTCATAGTCAATGTGAAGGTCCAAGGAATACTTTGAACCTGCAGTGGTGTATCGGAAACTAATACTGCTCTCAGAGGGAATGCTCAAAGCATCGACTGTAAGAAGTGTCTCTAATCTTGCACTTGAGGCGGCATTGTGCCTTTTGTATTTAATTCCGATGCGATTTCTGTGTTTCATAGTCAATGTGAAGGTGCACGGAATACTTTGAACCTGCAGTGGTGTATCGGAAACTAATACTGGTCTCACAGGGAATGCTCAAAGCACCAACTGTAAGAAGAGTCTCTATTCTTGTACTTAAGGCGGCCTTGTGCCTTTTGTATTTAATTCGGATGAAATTTCTGTGTTTCATAGTCAATGTGAAGGTCCAAGGAATACCTTGAACCTGAAGTGGTGTATCGGAAACTAATACTGCTCTCAGAGGGAATGCTCAAAGCACCGACTGTAAGAAGTGTCTCTATTCTTGTACTTAAGGCGGCATTGTGCCTTTTGTATTTAATTCCGATGCGACTTCTGTGTTTCATCGTCAATAAGAAGGTCCAAGGAATACATTGAACATGCAGTGTTGTATCGGAAACTAATACTGGTCTCACAGGGAATGCTCAAAGCACCGACTGTAAGAAGAGTCCCTATTCTTGTAAGTAAGGCGGCATTGTGACTTTTATATTTAATTCCGATGTGATTTCTGGGTTTCATCGTCAATGTGATGGTGCACGGAATACTTTGAACCTGCAGTGGTGTATCGGAAACTAATACTGGTCTCACAGCAGGGGATCAAAGAATGGACTCTAAGAAGTCTCACTCATCTTGCATTAAGGCGGCATTGTGTCTTTTGTATTTAATTCCGATGTAATTTCAGTGTTTCATCGTCATTGTGTTTGTCCAAGGAATACATTGAACCTGCAGCGGTGTATCGGAAACTAATATTGGTCTCACAGGGAATGCTCAAAGCACCGACTGTAGGATGAGGGTCTATTCTTGTACCTAAGGCGGCATTGCGCCTTTTGTATTTAATTCCGATGCGATTTCTGTGTTTCATCGTCAATGTGAAAGTCAAAGGAACACATTGAACCTGCAGCGGTGTATCGGAAACTAATACTGGTTTCACAGGGAATGCTCAAAGCACCAACTGTAAGAAGAGTCTCTATTCTTGTACTTAAGCCGGCATTGTGCCTTTTGTATATAATTCCGATGCGATTTCTGTGTTTCATAGTCAATGTGAAGGTCCAAGGAATACTTTGAACCTGAAGTGGTGTACGGGAAACTAATACTGCTCTCAGAGGGAATGCTCAAAGCACCGACTGTAAGAAGTGTCTCTATTCTTGTACTTAAGGCTGCATTGTGCCTTTTGTATTTAATTCCGATGCGAATTCTGTGTTTCTTCTTCAATGTGAAGGTCCAAGGAATACATTGAACCTGCAGTGGTGTATCGGAAACTAATACTGGTCTCACAGGAGAGGATCAAAGTATGGACTCTAAGAAGTCTTACTCTTCTAGCATTAAGGCGGCATTCTGTCTTTCGTATTTAATTCCGATGTAATTTCAGTGTTTCATCGTCATTGTGTATGTCTAAGGAATACATTGAACCTGCAGTGGTGTATCAGAAACTAATACTGGTCTCACATGGAATGCTCAAAGCACCGACTGTGTAGAAATGTCCTTATTCTTGTACTTAAGCCGTTATTGTGCCTTTTGTATTTAATTCTGATGCGATTTCTGTGTTTCATCGTCAACTTGAAGTTCCAAGGAATACATTGAACCTGCAATGGTGTATCGGAAACTAATACTGATCTCACAGGGAATGTTCAAAACACCAACTGTAAGAAGAATCCCTATTCTTGTACTTAAGGCGGCATTGTGTCTTTTGTATTTAATTCCGATGCGATTTCTGTGTTTCATCGTCAATGTGAAGGTCCGAGGATTACACTGAACCTTCAGTTGTGTATCGGAAACTAATACTGGTCTCACAGGGAATGCTCAAAGCGCCGACTGCACGAAGAGTCTCTGTTCTTGCACTTAAGGTGGCATTGTGCCTTTTGTATTTAATTCCGATGTAATTTCAGTGTTCATCGTCAATGTGTATGTCCAAGGAATACATTGAACCTGCAGTGGTGTATCGGAAACTAATACTCGTCTCACAGGGAATGCTCAAAGCACCGACTGTAAGAAGAGTCTCTATTCTTGTACTTATGGCGGCATTCTGCTTTTTGAATTTAATTCCGATGCGATTTCTGTGTTTCATAGTCAATGTCAAGGTCCAAGGAATACCTTGAATCTGCAGTGGTGTATGGGAAACTAATACTGGTCTCACAGGGAATGCTCAAAGCACCGACTGTAAGAAGCGTCTCTATTCTTGTACTTATGGCGGCATTGTGCCTTTTGTATTTAATTCCGATGCGATTTCTGTGTATCATCGTCAATGTGAAGGTCCAAGAAATACCTTGAACCTGCAGTGGTGTATCGGAAACTAATACTGCTCTAAGAGGGAATGCTCAAAGTTCCGACTGTAAGAAGTGTCAGTATTCGTGTACTTAAGGCGGCATTGTGCCTTTTGTATTTAATTCCGATGCGATTTCTGTGTTTCATAGTCAATGTGAAGGTCCAAGGAATACTTTGAACCTGCAGTGGTGTATCGGAAACTAATACTGGTCTCACAGGAAATGCTCAAAACACCGACTGTAAGAAGAGTCTCTATTCTTGTACTTAAGGCGGCATTGTGCCTTTTGTATTTAATTCCGATGCGAATTCTGTGTTTCATAGTCAATGTGAAGGTCCAAGAAATACCTTGAACCTGCAGTGGTGTATCGGAAACCAATACTGCTCTAAGAGGGAATGCTCAAAGTTCCGACTGTAAGAAGTGTCACTATTCGTGTACTTAAGGCGGCATTGTGCATTTTGTATTTAATATCGATGCGATTTCTGTGTTTCATAGTCAATGTGAAGGTCCAAGGAATACTTTGAAACTGCAATGGTGTATCGGAAACTAATACTGGTCTCAGAGGCAATGTTCAAAGCACCGACTGAGAGAAATGTCTCTATTCTTGTGCTTAAGGCGGCATTGTGCCTTTTGTATTTAATTCCGATGCGATTTCTGTGTTTCATCGTCAATGTGAAGGTCCAAGGAATACATTGAATCTGCAGTGGTGTATCGGAAACTAATACTGGTCTCACAGGAAATGCTCAAAACACCGACTGAAGAGGAGTCTCTATTCTTGTACTTAAGGCGGCTTTGTGCCTTTTGCATTTAATTCCGGTGCGATTTCTGTCTTTCATCGTCAATGTGAAGGTCCAAGGAATACATTGAACCTGCAGTGGTGTATCGGAAACTAATACTGGTCTCACAGAAAATGCTCAAAACACCGACTGTAAGAAGAGTCTCTATTCTTGTACTTAAGGCGGCATTGTGCCTTTTGTATTTAATTCCGATGCGATTTCTGTGTTTCATAGTCAATGTGAAGGTCCAAGAAATACCTTGAACCTGCAGTGGTGTATCGGAAACTAATACTGCTCTAAGAGGGAATGCTCAAAGTTCCGACTGTAAGAAGTGTCACTATTCGTGTACTTAAGGCGGCATTGTGCCTTTTGTATTTAATATCGATGCGATTTCCGTGTTTCATAGTCAATGTGAAGGTCCAAGGAATACTTTGAACCTGCAGTGGTGTATCGGAAACTAATAGTGGTCTCAGAGGCAATGTTCAAAGCACCGAGTGAGAGAAATGTCTCTATTCTTGTACTTAAGGCGGCATTGTGCCTTTTGTATTTAATTCCGATGCGATTTCTGTGTTTCATCGTCAATGCGAAGGTCCAAGGAATACATTAAACCTGCAGTGGTGTATCGGAAACTATTACTGGTCTCACAGGGAATGTTCAAGCACCGACTGTAAGTAGAGTCTCTGTTCTTCTAATTAAGGCGGCATTGTGCCTTTTGTATTTAGTTCCGATGCAATTTCTGTGTTTCATCGTCAATGTGAAGGTCCAAGGAATACATTGAACCTGCAGTGGTGTATCAGAAACTAATACTGGTCTCACAGGATAGGATCAAGGCACAGACACTAAGAAGTCTCACTCCTCTAGCACTTAAGGCGGCATTGTGCCTTTTGTATTTAATTCCGATGTAATTTCAGTATTTCATCGTCAATGTGTATGTCCAAGGAATTCATTGAACCTGCAGTGGTGTATCGGAAACTAATTCTGGTCTCACAGGGAATGCTCAAAGCACCGACTGTAAGGAGAGTCTCTATTCATGTACTTAAGGCGGCATTGTGCCTTTTGTATCTAATTCCGATGCGATTTCTGTGTTTCATGGTCAATGTGAAGGTCCAAGGAATACATTGAACCTGCAGTGGTGTATCGGAAACTAATACTGGTATCACAGGAAATGCTCAGAACACCGACTCTAAGAGGAGTCTCTATTCTTGTACTTGAGGCGGCTTTGTGCCTTTTGCATTTAATTCCGATGCGATTTCTGTGTTTCATAATCAATGTGAAGGTCCAAGGAATACTTTGAACCTGCAGTCGTGTATCGGAAACTAAGACAGGTCTCACATTAAACGATCAAAGCACAGATTCCAAGAATTCTTACTCATCTTGCACTATAGGCGGCATTGTGCTTTTTGTATTTAATTCAGATGTAATTTCTGTGTTTCATCGTCAATGTGAAGGTCCAAGAAATACATTGAACCTGCAGTGGAGTATCGGAAACTAATACTGGTCTCACAGGAAACGATCAAAGCACAGACACTAAGAAGTCTCACTCTTCTGTCACCTAAGGCGACATTGTGCCTTTTGTATTTAATTCCGATGTAATTTGAGTGTTTCATCGTCAATGTGTATGTCCAAGGAATACATTGAACCTGCAGTGGTGTATCGGAAACTAATACTGGTCTCACAGGGAGTGTTCAAGGCACAGACTGTAGAAGAGTCTCTGATCTTGTACTTTACGCAGCATTGTGCTTCTTGTATTTAATTCCGATGCGATTTCTGTGTTTCATCGTCAATGTGAAGGTCCAAGGAATACATTGAACCTGCAGTCGTGCATCGGAAACTAAGACTGGTCTCACATTAAACGATCAAAACACAGATTCTAAGAAGTCTCACTCATCTTGCACTATAGGCGGGATTGTGCTTTTTGTATTTAATTCAGATGTAATTTCTGTGTTTCATCGTCAATGTGAAGGTCCAAGAAATACATTGAACCTGCAGTGGTGTATCGGAAACTAATACTGGTCTCACAGGAAAGGATCAAAGCACAGACTCTAAGAAGTCTCACTCTTCTTGCACTTAAGGCGGCATTGTGCCTTTTGTATTTAATTTCCATGTAATGTGAGTGTTTCATCGTCAATGTGTATGTCCAAGTAGTAAATTGAAACTGCAGTGGTGTATCGGAAACTAATACTGGTCCCACAGGGAGTGTTCAAGGCACAGACTGTAGAAAAGTCTCTATTCTAGTACTTAAGGCGGCATTGTGCCTTTTATATTTAATTCCGATGCGATTTCTGTCTTTCGTAGTCAATGTGATGGTTCAAGGAATACTTTGAACCTGCAGTGGTGTATCGGAAACTAATACTGTTCTAAGAGGGAATGCTCAAAGCATCGACGGTAAGAAGTGTATCTATTCTTGCACTTAAGGCGGCATTGTGCCATTTGTATTTAATTCCGATGCGATTTCTGTGTTTCATAGTCAATGTGAAGGTGCACGGAATACTTTGAACTTGCAGTGGTGTATCGGAAACTAATACTGGTCTCACAGGGAATGATCAAAGCACCACCTGTAAGAAGAGTCTCTGTTCGTGTACTTAAGGCGGCTTTGTGCCTTTTGCTTTTAATTCCGATGCGATTTCTGTGTTTCATCGTCAATGTGAAGGTCCAAGGATTACATTGAACCTGCAGTGGTGTATCGGAAACTAAAACTGGTCTCACAGGAAATGCTCAAAACACCGACTGTAAAAAGAG
Organism: Schistocerca americana; assembly: GCF_021461395.2. Taxonomy (NCBI): domain Eukaryota; kingdom Metazoa; phylum Arthropoda; class Insecta; order Orthoptera; family Acrididae; genus Schistocerca; species Schistocerca americana. The sequence continues at coordinate 20,208,636 of NC_060125.1, read as the reverse complement.
TCTCTATTCTTGTACTTAAGGCGGCATTGTGCCTTTTGTATTTAATTCTGATGCGATTTCTGTGTTTCATAGTCAATGTGACGGTCCAAGGAATACCTTGAACCTGCAGTGGTGTATCGGAAACTAATACTGCTTTCAGAGGGAATGCTCAAAGCACCGACTGTAAGAAGGGTCGCTATTCTTGTACTTAGGGCGGCATTGTGCCTTTTGTATTTAATTCCGATGCGATTTCTGTGTTTCTTCGTCAATGAGAAGGTCCAAGGAATACTTTGAACCTGCAGTCGTCTATCGGAAACTAATACTGGTTTCACATTAAAGGACCAAAGCACAGATTCTAAGAAGTCTCACTCATCTTGCACTAATGGCGGCATTGTGCCTTTTGTATTTAATTCCGATGTAATTTCAGTGTTTCATCATCAATGTTTAAGTCCAAGAAATACAATGAACATGCAGTGGTGTATCGGAAACTAATACTGGTCTCACAGGAAAGGATCAATGCAGAGACACTAAGAAGTCTCACTCTTCTGTCACCTAAGGCGGCATTGTGCCTTTTGTATTTAATTCCGATGTAATTTGAGTGTTTCATGGTCAATGCGTATGTGCAAGGAATACTTTGAACCTGCAGTGGTGTATCGGAAACTAATACTGGTCTCACGGGGAGTGTTCAAGGCACAGACTGTAGAAGAGTCTCTGATCTTGTACTTTACACTTCATTGTGCTTCTTGTATTTAATTCCGATGCGATTTCTGTGTTTCATCGTCAATGTGAAAGTCAAGGAATACATTGAACCTGCAGTGGCGTATCGGTAACTAATACTGGTCTCACAGGAAAGGATCAAAGCACAGACTCTAAGAAGTCTCACTCTTCTTGCACTTAAGGCGGCATTGTGCCTTTTGTATTTAATTTCGATGTAATTTGAGTGTTTCATCGTAAATGTGTATGTCCAAGCAGTACATTGAACCTGCAGTGGTGTATCGGAAACTAATACTGGTCTCACAGGGAGTGTTCAAGGCACAGACTGTAGAAGAGTCTCTATTCTTGTACTTAAGCAGGCATTGTGCCTTTTGTATTTAATTCCGATGCGATTTCTGAGTTTCATAGTCAATGTGAGGGTGCACGGAATACTTTAAACCTGCAGTGGTGTATCGGAAACTAATACTGGTCTCACAGGGAAGGCTCAAAGCACCAACTGTAAGAAGAGTCTCTATTCTTGTACATAAGGCGGCCTTGTGCCTTATGTATTTAATGCCGATGCGATTTCTGTGTTTCATAGTCAATGTGAAGGTCCAAGGAATACCTTGAACCTTCGGTGGTGTATCGGAAACTAATACTGCTCTCAGAGGGAGTGCTCAAAGCACCGACTGTAAAAAGTGTCTCTATTCTTGTACTTAAGGCGGCATTGTGCCTTTTGTCTTTAATTCCGATGCGATATCTGTGTTTCATCGTCAATGTGAAGGTCCAAGGAATACATTGAATCTGCAGTGTTAAATCAGAAACTAATACTGGTCTCACAGGGAATGCTCAAAGCACCGAATGTAAGAAGAGTCTCTATTCTTGTAATTTAGGCGGCATTGTGCCTTTTGTATTTAATTCCGATGTAATTTCAGTGTTTCATCGTCAATGTGTATGACAAGGAATACATTGAACCTGCAGTGGTGTATCGGAAATTAATACTGGTCTCACAGGGAATAAACAAAGCACCGACTGTAAGAAGGGTCTCTACTCCTGTACTTAAGGCGGCATTGTGCCTTATGTATTTAATTCCGATGCGATTTCTGTGTTTCATCGTCAATGTGAAGCTCCAAGCAATAAATTGAACCTGCAGTGGTGTATCGGAAACTAATACTGGTCTCACAGGGAACGCTCAAAGCACCGACAGTAAGAAGAGTCTCTATTCTTGTACTTATGTCGGCATTGTGCCTTTTGTATTTTATTCCGATGCGATTTCTGTGTTTCATCGTCAATGTGAAGGTCCATGGAATACATTCAACCTGCAGTGGCGTATGGGAAACAAATACAGGGAATGCTCAAAGCACTGACAGTAACAAGAATCTGTATTCTTGTACTTAAGGCGGCATTGTGCCTTTTCTATTTAATTCCGATGCGATTTCTGTGTTTCATCGTCAATATGAAGGTCCAAGGATTACACTGAACCTGCAGTGGTGTATCGGCAACTAATACTGGTCTCACAGTGAATGTTCAAAGCACTGACTGTAAGAAGAGTCTCAATTCTTGTAATTATGGCAGCCTGGTGCCTTTTGTATTTAATTCCGATGCGATTTCTGTGTTTCATGGTCAATGTGAAGGTCCAAGGAATACCTTGAACCTGCAGTGGTGTATCGGAAACTTATACTGCTCTCAGAAGGAATGCTCAAAGCACCGACTGTAAGAAGTGTCTCTATTCTTGTACTTAAGGCGGCATTGTGCCTTTTGTATTTAATTCCGATGCGATTTCTGTGTTTCATCGTCAATGTGAAGGTCCAAGGAATACATTCAACCTGCAGTGGTGTATCGGAAACTAATACTGGACTCACAGGGAATGCTCAAAGCACCGACTGCAAGAAGAATCTCTATTCTTGTAATTATGGGGGCATTGTGCCTTTTGTATTTAATTCCGATTCCATTTCTGTGTTTCATCGTCAATGTGAAGGTTTGAGGAATTTATTGAACCTGCAGTGGTGTATCGGAAACTAATACTGGTCTCACAGGAAAGGATCAAAGAATGGACTCTAAGAAGTCTCACTCTTCTTGGAATTTAGGCGGCATTGTGCCTTTTGTATTTAATTCCGACACGATTTCTGTGATTCATCGTCAATGTGAAGGTCGAAGGAATACATTGAACCTGCAGTGGTGTATCGGAAACTAATAGAGGTCTCACAGGGAATGCTCAAACACCGACTGTAAAAAGAGTCTCTAACCTTGTAATTAAGGCGGCATTGTGCTTTTGTATTTAATTCCGATGCGATTTCTGTGTTTCTTCGTCAATGTGAAGGTCTAAGGAATACATTGAACCTGCAGTGGTGCATCGGAAACTAATACTGGTGTCACAGGGAATGCTGAAAGCTTCGACTGTAAGAAGAGTCTCTATTCTTGTACTTAATGCGGCATTGTGCCTTTTGTATTTAATTCCGATGCGATTTCTGTCTTTCATAGTCAATGTGAAGGTCCAAGGAATACATTGAACCTGCAGTGGTGTATCGGAAACTAATACTGGTCTCACAATAAATGCTCGAAACACCGACTGAGAGAAATGTCTCTATTCTTGTACTTAAGGCGGCATTGTGCCTTTTGTATTTAATTCCGATGCGATTTCTGTGTTTCATCGTCAATGCGAAGGTCCAAGGAATGCATTAAACCTGCAGTGGTGTATCGGAAACTATTACTGGTCTCACAGGGAATGCTCAAGCACCGACTGTAAGAAGAGTCCCTGTTCTTGTAATTAAGGCGGCATTGTGACTTTTGTACTTAGTTCCGATGCGATTTCTGTGTTTCATCGTCAATGTGAAGGTCCAAGGAATACATTGAACCTGCAGTGGTGTATCAGAAACTAATACTGGTCTTACAGGATAGGATCAAGGCACAGACACTAAGAAGTCTCACTCCTCTAGCACTTAAGGCGGCATTGTGCCTTTTGTATTTAATTCCGATGTAATTTCAGTATTTCATCGTCAATGTGTATGTCCAAGGAACACATTGAACCTACAGTGGTGTATCGGAAACTAATACTGGTCTCACAGGGAATGCTCAAAGCACCGACTGTAAGCAGAGTCTCTATTCTTGTACTTAAGGCGGCATTGTGCCTTTTGAATATAATTCCGAAGGAATTTCAGTGATTCATCGTCAATGTGTATGACAAGGAATTCATTGAACCTGCAGTGGTGTATCGGAAAATAATACTGGCTTCAAAGGGAATGCTCAAAACACTAACTGTAAGAAGAGTCTCTATTCTTGTACTTAAGCTGGCATTGTGCCTTATGTATTTAATTCCGATGCGATTTCTGTGTTTCATAGTCAATGTGAAGGTCCAAGGAATACTTTGAACCTGCAGTCGTGTATCGGAAACTAAGACTGGTCTCACATTAAAGGATCAAAGCACAGATTCTAAGAAGTCTCACTCATCTTGCACCATAGGCGGCATTGTGCCTTTTGTATTTAATTCCGATGTAATTTCAGTGTTTCATCATCTATGTTTCGGTCCAAGGAATACATTGAGCCTGCAGTGGTGCATCGGAAACTAATACTGGTCACACAGGGAGTGTTCAAGGCACAGACTGTAGAAGAGGCTCTGATCTTGTACTTTACGCGGCATTGTGCTTCTTGTATTTAATTCCGATGCGATTTCTGTGTTTCATCGTCAATATGAAGGTCCATGAAATACACTGAACCTGCAGTGGAGTATCGGAAACTAATACTGGTCTCACAGGAAACGATCAAAGCACAGACACTAAGAAGTCTCACTCTTCTGTCACCTAAGGCGGCATTGTGCCTTTTGTATTTAATTCCGATGTAATTTGAGTGTTTCATCGTCAATGTGTATGTCCAAGGAATTCATTGAACCTGAAGTGGTGTATCGGAAACTAATACTGGTCTCTCAGGGAGTGTTCAAGGCACAGACTGTAGAAGAGTCTCTGATCTTGTACTTAACTCGGCATTGTGCTTCTTGTATTTAATTCCGATGCGATTTCTGTGTTTCATCGTCAATGTGAAGGTCCAAGGAATACATTGAACCTGCAGTGGTGTATCGGAAACTAATACTGGTCTCACAGGAAAGGATCAAAGCACAGCCTCTAAGAAGTCTCACTCTTCTTGCACTTAAGGCGGCATTGTGCCTTTTGTATTTAATTTCCACGTAATGTGAGTGTTTCATCGTCAATGTGTATGTCCAAGGAGTAAATTGAACCTGCAGTGGTGTATCGGAAACTAATACTGGTCGCACAGGGAGTGTTCAAGGCACAGACTGTAGAAAAGTCTCTATTCTTGTACTTAAGCCGGCATTGTGCCTTTTGTATTTAATTCCGATGCGATTTCTGTGTTTCATAGTCAATGTGAAGGTCCAAGGAATACTTTGAACCTGCAGTGGTGTATCGGAAACTAATACTGCTCTCAGAGGGAATGCTCTAAGCATCGACGGTAAGAAATGTATCTATTCTTGCACTTAAGGCGCATTGTGCCATTTGTATTTAATTCCGATGTGATATCTGTGTTTCATAGTCAATGTGAAGGTGCACGGAATACTTTGAACCCGCAGTGGTGTATCGGAAACTAATACTGGTCTCACAGGGAATGCTCAAAGCACCACCTGTAAGAAGAGTCTCTATTCTTGTACTTAAGGCGGCTTTGTGCCTGTTGCTTTTAATTCCGATGCGATTTCTGTGTTTCATCGTCAATGTGAAGGTCCAAGGATTACATTGAGCCTGCAGTGGTGTATCGGAAACTAATACTGGTCTCACAGGAAATGCTCAAAGCACCGACTTTAAAAAGAGTCTCTATTCTTGTACTTAAGGCGGCATTGTGCCTTTTGTATTTAATTCCGATGCGATTTCTGTGTTTCATAGTCAATGTGAAGGTCCAAGGAATACCTTGAACCTGCAGTGGTGTATCGGAAACTAATACTGCTCTCAGAGGGAATGCTCAAAGCACCGACTGTAAGAAGAGTCTCTATTCTTGTACTTAGGGCGGCATTGTGCCTTTTGTATTTAATTCCGATGCGATTTCTGTGTTTCTTCGTCAATGTGAAGGTCCAAGGAATACATTGAACCTGCAGTGGTGTAACGGAAACTATTACTGTCCTCACAGGGAATGCTCAAAACACCGACTGTAAGAAGAGTCTTTATTCTTGTAATTAAAGCGGCATTGTGCCTTTTGTATTTAGTTCCGATGCGATTTCTGTGTTTCATCGTCAATGAGAAGGTCCAAGGAATACATTGAACCTGCAGTGGTGTATCGGAAACTAATACTGGTCTCACAGGAAAGGATCAAGTCACAGACTCAAAGAAGTCTCACTCTTCTAGCACTTAAGGCGGCATTGTGCCTTTTGTATTTAATTCCGATGTAATTTCAGTATTTCATCGTCAATGTGTATGACAAGGAATACATTGAACCTGCAGTGGTGTATCGGAAATTAATACTGGCTTCACAGGGAATGCTCAAAGCACTTACTGTAAGAAGAGTCTCTATTCTTGTACTTAAGCCGGCATTGTGCCATTTGTATTTAATTCCAATGCGATTTCTGTGTTTCATAGTCAATGTGAAGGTCCAAGGAATACTTTGAACCTGCAGTCGTGTATCGGAAACTAATACTGGTCTCACATTAAAGGATCAAAGCACAGATTCTAAGAAGTCTCACTCATCTTGCACTAATGGCGGCATTAAGCCTTTTGTATTTAATTCCGATGTAATTTCAGTATTTCATCATCAATGTTTAAGTCCAAGGAATACATTGAGCCTGCAGTGGTGCATCGGAAACTAATACTGGTCACACAGGGAGTGTTCAAGGCACAGACTGTAGAGGAGGCTCTGATCTTGTACTTTACGCGGCATTGTGCTTCTTGTATTTAATTCCGATGCGATTTCTGTGTTTCATCGTCAATGTGAAGGTCCAAGAAATACATTGAACATGCAGTGGTGTATCGGAAACTAATACTGGTCTCACAGGAAACGATAAAAGCACAGACACTAAGAAGTCTCACTCTTCTGTCACCTAAGGCGGCATTGTGCATTTTGTATTTAATTCCGATGTAATTTTAGTGTTTCATCGTCAATGCGTATGTCCAAGGAATACATTGAATCTGCAGTGGAGTATCGGAAACTAATACTGGTCTCACAGCGAGTGTTCAAGGCACAGACTGTAGAAGAGTCTCTGATCTTGTACTTTACGCGGCATTGTGCTTCTTGTATTTAATTCCGATGCGATTTCTGTGTTTCATCGTCAATGTGAAGGTCAAAGGAATACATTGAACCTGCAGTGGTATATCGGAACCTAATACCGGTCTCACAGGAAAGGGTCAAGGCGCAGACTATAAGAAGTCTCACTCATCTAGCACATAAGGCGGCATTGTGCGTTTTGTATTTAATTCCGATGTAATTTAAGTGTTTCATCGTCAATGTGTATGTCCAAGGAGTAAATTGAACCTGCAGTGGTGTATCGGAAACTAATACTGGTCTCACAGGGAGTGTTCAAGGCTCAGACTGTAGAAGAGTCTCTATTCTTGTACTTAAGCCGGCATTGTGCCTTTTGTATTTAATTCCGATGCGATTTCTGTGTTTCATCGTCAATGTGAAGGTCCAAGGAATACATTGAACCTGCAGTGTTAAATCGGAACCTAATACTGGTCTCACAGGGAATGCTCAAAGCACCGAATGTAAGAAGAGTCTCTATTCTTGTAATTTAGGCGGCATTGTGCCTTTTGCATTTAATTCCGATGTAAGTTCAGTGTTTCATCGTCAATGTGTATGACAAGGAATACATTGAACCTGCAGTGGTGTATCGGAAATTTATACTGGTCTCATAGGGAATAATCAAAGCACCGACTGTAAGAAGGGTCTCTACTCCTGTACTTAAGGCGGCATTGTGCCTTATGTATTTAATTCCGATGCGATTTCTGTTTATTATCGTCAATGTGAAGCTCCAAGCAATACATTGAACCTGCAGTGGTGTATCGGAAACTAATACTGGTCACACAGGGCACACTCAAAGCACCGACTGTAAGAAGATTCTCCATTCTAGTAATTAAGGCGGCATTGTGCCTTTTGTATTTAATTCCGATGATATTTCTGTGTTTCATCGTCAATGTGAAGGTCCAAGGAATACATTGAACCTGCAGTGGTGTATCGGAAACTATTACTGGTCTCACAGGGAATGCTCAAAGCACCGACTGTAAGAAGAGTCTCTATTCTTGTAATTAATGCGTAATTGTGCCTTTTGTATTTAGTTCCGATGCGATTTCTGTGTTTCATCGTCAATGTGAAGGTCAAAAGAATACATTGAACCTGCAGTGGTGTATCGGAACCTAATGCTGGTCTCACAGGAAAGGGTCAAGGCGCAGACTCTAAGAAGTCTCACTCATCTAGCACATAAGGCGGCATTGTGCCTTTTGTATTTAATTCCGATGTAATGTCAGTATCTCATCGTCAATGTGTATGTCCAAGGAATACATTGAACCTACAGTGGTGTATCGGAAACTATTACTAGTCTCACAGGGAATGCTCAAAGCACCGACTGTAAGAAGAGTCTCTTTTCTTGTACTTATGGCGTCATAGTGCCTTTTGTATTTAATTCCGATGCGATTTCTGTGATTCATCGACAATGTGAAGGTCCAAGGAATACATTGAACCTGCTGTGGTGTATCGAAAACTAATACTGGTCTCACAGGGAATGCTCAAAGCACCGACTGTGAGAATAGTCTCTATTCTTGTACTTAAGGCGGCATTGTGCATTTTGTATTTAATTCCGATGCGATTTCTGTGTTTCATAGTCAATGTGAAAGTCCAAGGAATACTTTGAACCCGCAGTGGCGTATCGGAAACTAATACTGCTCTAAGAGGGAGTACTCAAAGCACCGACTGTAAGAAGTGTCTCTATTCTTGTACTTAAGGCGGCATTGTGCCTTTTCTATTTAATTCCGATGCGATTTCTGTGTTTCATATTCAATGTGAACGTCCAAGGAATACTTTGAACCTGCAGTGTTGTATCGGAAACTAATACTGGTCTCACAGGGACTGCTCAAAGCACCGACCGTAAGAAGAGTCTCTATTCCTGTACTTAAGTCTTCCTTGTGCCTTTTGTATTTAATTTCGATGCGATTTCAGTGTTTCATAGTCAATTTGAAGGTCCAAGGAATACCTTGAACCTGCAGTGGTGTATCGGAAACTAATACTGCCCTCAGAGGCAATGCTCAAAGCACCGACTGTAAGAAGTGTCTCTATTCTTGTACTTAAGGCGGCATTGTGCTTTTGTATTGAATTTCGATGCGATTTCTGTGTTTCTTCGTCAATGTGATGGTCTAAGAAATACATTGAACCTGCAGTGGTGCATCGGAAACTAATACTGGTGTCACAGGGAATGCCCAAAGCTTCGACTGTAAGAAGAGTCTCTATTCTTGTATTTAATGCGGCATTGTGCCTTTTGTATTTAATTCCGATGCGATTTCTGTCTTTCATAGTCAATGTGAAGGTCCAAGGAATACATTGAACCTGCAGTGGTGTATCGGAAACTAATACTGGTCTCACAGGGAATGCTCGAAGCACCGACTGATAGAAATGTCTCTATTCTTGTACTTAAGGCGGCATTGTGCCTTTTGTATTTAATTCCGATGCGATTTCTGTGTTTCATCGTCAATGCGAAGGTCCAGGGAATACTTTGAACCTGCAGTCGTGTATCGGAAACTAAGACTGGTCTCAGATTAAAGGATCAAAGCACAGATTCTAAGAAGTCTCACTCATCTTGCACCATAGGCGGCATTGTGCCTTTTGTATTTAATTCCGATGTAATTTTAGTGTTTCATCATCTATGTTTACGTCCAAGGAATACATTGAGCCTGCAGTGGTGCATCGGAAACTAATACTGGTCACACAGGGAGTGTTCAAGGCACAGACTGTAGAAGAGGCTCTTATCTTGTACTTTACGCGGCATTGTGCTTCTTGTATTTAATTCCGATGCGATTTCTGTGTTTCATCGTCAATGTGAAGATCCAAGAAATACATTGATCCTGCAGTGGAGTATCGGAAACTAATACTGGTCTCACAGGAAACGATCAAAGCACAGACACTAAGAAGTCTCACTCTTCTGTCACCTAAGGCGGCATTGTGCCTTTTGTATTTAATTCCGATGTAATTTGAGTGTTTCATCGTCAATGTGTATGTCCAAGGAATACATTGAACCTGAAGTGGTGTATCGGAAACTAATACTGGTCTCACAGGGAGTTTTCAAGGCACAGACTGTAGAAGAGTCTCTGATCTTGTACTTTACGCGGCATTGTGCTTCTTGTATTTAATTCCGATGCGATTTCTGTGTTTCATCGTCAATGTGAAGGTCCAAGGAATACATTGAACCTGCAGTGGTGTATCGGAAACTAATACTGGTCTCACAGGAAAGGATCAGAGCACAGACTCTAAGAAGTCTCACTCTTCTTGCACTTAAGGCGGCATTGTGCCTTTTGTATTTATTTTCCACGTAATTTGAGTGTTTCATCGTCAATGTGTATGTCCAAGGAGTAAATTGAACCTGCAGTGGTGTATCGGAAACTAATACTGGTCTCACAGGGAGTGTTCAAAGCACAGACTGTAGAAAAGTCTCTATTCTTGTACTTAAGCCGGCATTGTGCCTTTTGTATTTAATTCCGATGCGATTTCTGTGTTTCATAGTCAATGTGAAGGTCCAAGTAATACTTTGAACCTGCAGTGGTGTATCGGAAACTAATACTGCTCTCAGAGGGAATGCTCAAAGCATCGACGGTAAGAAGTGTATCTATTCTTGCACTTAAGGCGGCATTGTGCCATTTGTATTTATTTCCGATGTGATTTCTGTGTTTCACAGTCAATGTGAAGGTGCACGGAATACTTTGAACCTGCAGTGGTGTATCGGAAACTAATACTGGTCTCACAGGGAATGCTCAAAGCACCACCTGTAAGAAGAGTCTCCATTCTTGTACTTAAGACGGCTTTGTGCCTTTTGCTTTTAATTCCGATGCGTTTTGTGTGTTTCGTCGTCAATGTGAAGGTCCAAGGATTACATTGAACCTGCAGTGGTGTATCGGAAACTAATACTGGTCTCACAGGAAATGCTCAAAACACCGACTTTAAAAAGAGTCTCTATTCTTGTACTTAAGGCGGCATTGTGCCTTTTGTATTTAATTCCGATGCGATTTCTGTGTTTCATAGTGAATGTGAAGGTCCAAGTAATACCTTGAACCTGCAGTGGTGTATCGGAAACTAATACTGCTCTCAGAGGGAATTCTCAAAGCACCGACTGTAAGAAGAGTCTCTGTTCTTGTACTTAGGGCGGCATTGTGCCTTTTGTATTTAATTCCGATGCGATTTCTGTGTTTCATCGTCAATGTGAAGGTCAAAGGAATACATTGAACCTGCAGTGGTGTATCGGAAACTATTACTGGCGTCACAGGGAATGCTCAAAACACCGACTGTAAGAAGAGTCTCTATTCATGTAATTAAGGCGGCATTGTGTCTTTTGTATTTAGTTCCGATGCGATTTCTGTGTTTCATCGTCAATGAGAAGGTCCAAGGAATATATTGAACCGGTAGTGGTGTATCGGAAACTAATACTCGTCTCACAGGAAAGGATCAAGGCACAGACTCTAAGAAGTCTCACTCTTCTAGCACGTAAGGCGGCATTGTGCCTTTTGTATTTAATTCCGATGTAATTTCAGTGTTTCATCATCAATGTTTAAGTCCAAGGAACACATTGAGCCTGCAGTGGTGCATCGGAAACTAATACTGGTCACACAGGGAGTGTTCAAGGCACAGACTGTAGTGGAGGCTCTGATCTTGTACTTTACGCGGCATTGTGCTTCTTGTATTTAATTCCGATGCGATTTCTGTGTTTCATCGTCAAAGTGAAGGTCTAAGAAATACATTGAACATGCAGTGGTGTATCGGAAACTAATACTGGTCTCACAGGAAACGATCAAAGCACAGACACTAAGAAGTCTCACTCTTCTGTCACCTAAGGCGGCAGTGTGCCTTTTGTATTTAATTCCGATGTAATTTGAGTGTTTCATCGTCAATGTGTATGTCCAAGGAATACATTGAACCTGAAGTGGTGTATCGGAACCTAATACTGGTCTCACAGGGAGTGTTCAAGGCACAGACTGTAGAAGAGTCTCTGATCTTGTACTTTACGCGGCAATGTGCTTCTTGTATTTAATTCCGATGTGATTTCTGTGTTTCATCGTCAATGTGAAGGTCCAAGAAATACATTGAACCTGCAGTGGTGTATCGGAAACTAATACTGGTCTCACAAAGTAAGGATCAAAGCACAGACTCTAAGAAGTCTCACTCTTCTTGCACTTAAGGCGGCATTGTGCCTTTTGTATTTAATTCCGATGCGATTTCTGTGTTTCATAGTCAATGTGAAGGTCCAAGGAATACTTTGAACCTGCAGTGGTGTATCGGAAAACTAATACTGCTCTCAGAGGGAATGCTCAATGCATCGACGGTTAGAAGTGTATCTATTCTTGCACTTAAGGCGGCATTGTGCCATTTGTATTTAATTCCGATGTGATTTCTGTGTTACATAGTCAATGTGAAGGTGCACGGAATACTTTGAACCTGCAGAGGTGTATCGGAAACTAATACTGGTCTCACAGGGAATGCTCAAAGCACCACCTGTAAGAAGAGTCTCTATTCTTGTACTTAAGGCGGCTTTGTGCCTTTTGCTTTTAATTCCGATGCGATTTCTGTGTTTCATCGTCAATGTGAAGGTCCAAGGATTACATTGAACCTGCAGTGGTGTATCGGAGACTAATACTGGTCTCACAGAAAATGCTCAAAACACCGACTTTAAAAAGAGTCTCTATTCTTGTACTTAAGGCGGCATTGTGCCTTTTGTATTTAATTCCGATGCGATTTCTGTGTTTCATAGTCAATGTGAAGGTCCAAGGAATACTTTGAACCTGCAGTGGTGTATCGGAAACTAATACAGGTCTCACAGGGAATGCTCAAACTCCGACTGTAAGAAGAGTCTCTATCCTTGTAATTAAGGCGGCATTGTGCTTTTGTATTTAATTCCGAAGCGATTTCTGTGTTTCCTCGTCAATGTGAAGGTCTAAGGAATACATTGAACCTGCAGTGGTGTATCGGAAACTAATACTGGCCTCACAGGAAATGCTCAAAGCACCGACTGTAAGAAGAGTCTCTATTCTTGTACTTAAGGCGGCATTGTGCCTTTTGTATTTAATTCCGATGCGATTTCTGTGTTTCATAGTCAATGTGAAGGTCCAAGGAATACCTTGAACCTGCAGTGGTGTATCGGAAACTAATACTGCTCTCAGAGGGAATGCTCAAAGCACCGACTGTAAGAAGAGTCTCTATTCTTGTACTTAAGGCGGCATTGTGCCTTTTGTATTTAATTCCGATGCGATTTCTGTGTTTCATAGTCAATGAGAAGGTCCAAGGAATACATTGAACCTGCAGTGGTGTATCAGAAACTAATACTGGTCTCACAGGAAAGGATCAAGACACAGACTCTAAGAAGTCTCACTCTTCTAGCACTTAAGGCGGCATTGTGCATTTTGTATTTAATTCCGATGTAATTTCAGTATTTCATCGTCAATGTGTATGTCCAAGGAATACATTGAACCTGCAGTTGTGTATCGGAAACTAATACTGGTCTCACAGGGAGTGTTCAAGGCACAGACTGTAGAAAAGTCTCTATTCTTGTAATTAAGCTAGCATTGTGCCCTTTGTATTTAATTCCGATGCGATTTCTGTGTTTCATCGTCAATGCGAAGGTCCAAGGAATACATTAAACCTGCAGTCGTGTATCGGAAACTAATACAGGTCTCACAGGGAATGCTCAAACACCGACTGTAAGAAGAGTCTCTATCCTTTTAATTAAGGCGGCATTGTTCTTTTGTATTTAATTCCGATGCGATTTCTGTGTTTCTTCGTCAATGTGAAGGTCTAAGGAATACATTGAACCTGCAGTGGTGTATCGGAAACTAATACTGGTCTCACAGGAAATGCTCAAAACACCGACTGTAAGAAGAGTCTCTATTCTTGTACTTAAGGCGGCATTGTGCCTTTTGTATTTAATTCCGATGCGATTTCTGTGTTTCATAGTCAATGTGAAGGTCCAAGGAATACCTTGAACCTGCAGTGGTGTATCGGAAACTAATACTGCTCTCAGAGGGAATGCTCAAAGCACCGACTGTAAGAAGAGTCTCTATTCTTGTACTTAAGGCGGCATTGTGCCTTTTGTATTTAATTCCGATGCGATTTCTGTGTTTCATCGTCAATGAGAAGGTCCAAGGAATACATTGAACCTGCAGTGGTGTATCAGAAACTAATACTGGTCTCACAGGAAAGGATCAAGGCACAGACTCTAAGAAGTCTCACTCTTCTAGGACTTAAGGCGGCATTGTGCCTTTTGTATTTAATTCCGATGTAATTTCAGTATTTCATCGTCAATGAGTATGTCCAAGGAATACATTGAACCTACAGTGGTGTATCGGAAACAAATACTGGTCTCACAGGGAATGCTCAAAGCACCGACTGTAAGCAGAGTCTCTATTCTTGTACTTAAGGCGGCATTGTGCCTTTAGAATTAAATTCCGATGTAATTTCAGTGTTTCATCGTCAATGTGTATGACAAGGAATTCATTGAACCTGCAGTGGTGTATCGGAAAATAATACTGGCTTCAAAGGGAATGCTCAAAGCACTAACTGTAAGAAGAGTCTCTATTCTTGTACATAAGCTGGCATTGTGCCTCATGTATTTAATTCCGATGTGATTTCTGTGTTTCATAGACATTGTGAAGGTCCAAGGAATACTTTGAACCTGCAGTCGTGTATCGGAAACTAAGACTGGTCTCAGATTAAAGGATCAAAGCACAGATTCTAAGAAGTCTCACTCATCTTGCACCATAGGCGGCATTGTGCCTTTTGTATTTAATTCCGATGTAATTTTAGTGTTTCATCACCTATGTTTAGGTCCAAGGAATACATTGAGCCTGCAGTGGTGCATCGGAAACTAATACTGGTCACACAGGGAGTGTTCAGGGCACAGACTGTAGAAGAGGCTCTGATCTTGTACTTTACGCGGCATTGTGCTTCTTGTATTTAATTCCGATGCGATTTCTGTGTTTCATCGTCAATGTGAAGGTCCAAGAAATACATTGATCCTGCAGTGGAGTATCGGAAACTAATACTGGTCTCACAGGAAACGATCAAAGCACAGACACTAAGAAGTTTCACTCTTGTGTCACCTAAGGCTTCATTGTGCCTTTTGTGTTTAATTCAGATGTAATTTGAGTGTTTCATCGGCAATGTGTATGTCCAAGGAATACATTGAACCTGAAGTGGTGTATCGGAAACTAATACTGGTCTCACAGGGAGTGTTCATGGCACAGACTGTAGAAGAGTCTCTGATCTTGTACTTTACGCGGCATTGTGCTTCTTGTATTTAATTCCGATGCGATTTCTGTGTTTCATCGTCAATGTGAAGGTCCAAGGAATACATTGAACCTGCAGTGGTGTATCGGAAACTAATACTGGTCTCACAGGAAAGGATCAAAGCACAGACTCTAAGAAGTCTCACTCTTCTTGCACTTAAGGCGGCATTGTGCCTTTTGTATTTATTTTCCACGTTATTTGAGTGTTTCATCGTCAATGTGTATGTCCAAGGAGTAAATTGAACCTGCAGTGTTGTATCGGAAACTAATACTGGTCTCACAGGGAGTGTTCAAAGCACAGACCGTAGAAAAGTCTCTATTTTTGTACTTAAGCCGGCATTGTGCCTTTTGTATTTAATTCCGATGCGATTTCTGTGTTTCATAGTCAATGTGAAGGTCCAAGGAATACTTTGAACCTGCAGTGGTGTATCGGAAACTAATACTGCTCTCAGAGGGAATGCTCAAAGCATCGACGGTAAGAAGTGTATCCATTCTTGCACTTAAGGCGGCATTGTGCCATTTGTATTTAATTCCGATGTGATTTCTGTGTTTCATAGTCAATGTGAAGGTGCACGGAATACTTTGAACCTGCAGTGGTGTATCGGAAACTAATGCTGGTCTCACAGGGAATGCTCAAAGCACCACCGGTAACAAGAGTCTCCTTTCTTGTACTTAAGGCGGCTTTGTGCCTTTTGCTTTTAATTCCGATGCGTTTTCTGTGTTTCATCGTCAATGTGAAGGTCCAAGGATTACATTGAACCTGCAGTGGTGTATCGGAAACTAATACTGGTCTCACAGGAAATGATCAAAACACCGACTTTAAAAAGAGTCTCTATTCTTGTACTTAAGGCGGCATTGTGCCTTTTGTATTTTTTTCCGATGCGATTTCTGTGTTTCATAGTCAATGTGAAGGTCCAAGTAATACCTTGAACCTGCAGTGGTGTATCGGAAACTAATACTGCTCTCAGAGGGAATGCTCATAGCACCGACTATAAGAAGAGTCTCTATTCTTGTACTTAGGGCGGCATTGTGCCTTTTGTATTTAATTCCGATGCGATTTCTGTGTTTCTTCGTCAATGTGAAGGTCCAAGGAATACATTGAACCTGCAGTGGTGTATCGGAAACTATTACTGGCCTCACAGGGAATGCTCAAAACACCGACTTTAAAAAGAGTCTTTATTCTTGTACTTAAGGCGGCATTGTGCCTTTTGTATTTATTTCCGATGAGATTTCTGTGTTTCATAGTCAATGTGAAGGTCCAAGTAATACCTTGAACCTGCAGTGGTGTATCGGAAATTAATACTGGCTTCACAGGGAATGCTCAAAACACTAACTGTAAGAAGAGTCTCTATTCTTGTACTTAAGCCGGCATTGTGCCATTTGTATTTAATTCCGATGCGATCTCTGTGTTTCATAGTCAATGTGAAGGTCCAAGGAGTACTTTGAACCTGCAGTCGTGTATCGGAAACTATTACTGGTCTCACATTAAAGGATCAAAGCACAGATTCTAAGAAGTCTCACTCATCTTGCACTAATGGCGGCATTGTGCCTTTTGTATTTAATTCCGATGTAATTTCAGTGTTTCATCATCAATGTTTAAGTCCAAGGAATACATTGAGCCTGCAGTGGTGCATCGGAAACTAATACTGGTCACACAGGGAGTGTTCAAGGCACAGACTGTAGTGGCAGCTCTGACCTTGTACTTTACGCGGCATTGTGCTTCTTGTATTTAATTCCGATGCGATTTCTGTGTTTCATCGTCAATTTGAAGGTCCAAGAAATACATTGAACATGCAATGGTGTATCGGAAACTAATACTGGTCTCACAGGAAACGATCAAAGCACAGACACTAAGAAGTCTCACTCTTCTGTCACCTAAGGCGGCATTGTGCCTTTTGTATTTAATTCCGATGTAATTTGAGTGTTTCATCGTCAATGTGTATGTCCAAGGAATACATTGAACCTGAAGTGGTGTATCGGAAACTAATACTGGTCTCACAGGGAGTGTTCAAGGCACAGACTGTAGAAGAGTCTCTGATCTTGTACTTTACGCGGCATTGTGCTTCTTGTATTTAGTTCCGATGCGATTTCTGTGTTTCATCGTCAATGTGAAGGTCCAAGGAATACATTGAACCTGCAGTGGTGTATCGGAAACTAATACTGGTCTCACAGGAAAGGATCAAAGCACAGACTCTAAGAAGTCTCACTCTTCTTGCACTTAAGGCGGCATTGTGCCTTTTGTATTTAATTCCGATGTGATTTCTGTGTTTCATAGTCAATGTGAGGGTCCAAGGAATACTTTGAACCTGCAGTGGTGTATCGGAAACTAATACTGCTCTCAGAGGGAATGCTCAAAGCATCGACGGTAAGAAATGTATCTATTCTTGCACTTAAGGCGGCATTGTGCCATTTGTATTTAATTCCGATGTGATTTCTGTGTTTCAAAGTCAATGTGAAGGTGCACGGAATACTTTGAACCTGCAGTGGTGTATCGGAAAATAATACTGGTCTCACAGGGAATGCTCAAAGCACCACCTGTAAGAAGAGTCTCAATTCTTGTACTTAAGGCGGCTTTGTGCCTTTTGCTTTTAATTCCGATGCGATTTCTGTGTTTCATCGTCAATGTTAAGGTCCAAGGATTACATTGAACCTGCAGTGGTGTATCGGAAACTAATACTGGTCCCACAGGAAATGCTCAAAACACCGACTTTAAAAAGAGTCTCTATTCTTGTACTTAAGGCGGCATTGTGCCTTTTGTATTTAATTCCGATGCGATTTCTGTGTTTCATAGTCAATGTGAAGGTCCAAGGAATACCTTGAACCTGCAGTGGTGTATCGGAAACTAATACTGCTCTCAGAGGGAATGCTCAAAGCACCGACTGTGAGAAGAGTCTCTATTCTTGTACATAGGGCGGCATTGTGCCTTTTGTATTTAATTCCGATGCGATTTCTGTGTTTCTTCGTCAATGTGAAGGTCCAAGGAATACATTGAACCTGCAGTGGTGTATCGGAAACTATTACTGGCCTCACAGGGAATGCTCAAAACACCGACTGTAAGAAGAGTCTCTATTCGTGTAATTAAGGCGGCATTGTGTCTTTTGTATTTAGTTCCGATGCGATTTCTGTGTTTCATCGTCAATGAGAAGGTCCAAGGAATACATTGAACCTGCAGTGGTGTATCGGAAACTAATACTGGTCTCACAGGGAGTGTTCAAGGCACAGACTGTAGAAGAGTCACTATTCTTGTACTTAAGCCGGTATTGTGTCTTTTGTATTTAATTCCGATGCGATTTATGTGTTTCATCGTCAATGTGAAGGTCCAAGTAATACATTGAACCTGCAGTGGTGTATCGGAAACTAATACTGCTCTCAGAGGGAATGCTTAAAGCATCGACGGTAAGAAGTGTATCCATTCTTGCACTTAAGGCGGCATTGTGCCATTTGTATTTAATTCCGATGTGATCTCTGTGTTTCATAGTCAATGTGAAGGTGCACGGAATACTTTGAACCTGCAGTGGTGTATCGGAAACTAATGCTGGTCTCACAGGGAATGCTCGAAGCACCACCGGTAACAATAGTCTCCTTTCTTGTACTTAAGGCGGCTTTGTGCCTTTTGCTTTTAATTCCGATGCGTTTTCTGTGTTTCATCGTCAATGTGAAGGTCCAAGGATTACATTGAACCTGCAGTGGTGTATCGGAAACTAATACTGGTCTCACAGGAAATGATCAAAACACCGACTTTAAAAAGAGTCTCTATTCTTGTACTTAAGGCGGCATTGTGCCTTTTGTATTTATTTCCGATGCGATTTCTGTGTTTCATAGTCAATGTGAAGGTCCAAGTAATACCTAGAACCTGCAGTGGTGTATCGGAAACTAATACTGGTCTCAGAGGGAATGCTCAAAGCACCGACTATAAGAAGAGTCTCTATTCTTGTACTTAGGGCGGCATTGTGCCTTTTGTATTTAATTCCGATGCGATTTCTGTGTTTCTTCGTCAATGTGAAGGTCCAAGGAATACATTGAACCTGCAGTGGTGTATCGGAAACTAATACTGGTCTCACAGGAAAGGATCAAAGCACAGACTCTAAGAAGTCTCACTCTTCTTGCACTTAAGGCGGCATTGTGCCTTTTGTATTTATTTCCGATGTGATTTCTGTGTTTCATAGTCAATGTGAGGGTCCAAGGAATACTTTGAACCTGCAGTGGTGTATCGGAAACTAATACTGCTCTCAGAGGGAATGCTCAAAGCATCGACGGTAAGAAATGTATCTATTCTTGCACTTAAGGCGGCATTGTGCCATTTGTATTTAATTCCGATGTGTTTTCTGTGTTTCAAAGTCAATGTGAAGGTGCACGGAATACTTTGAACCTGCAGTGGTGTATCGGAAATAATACTGGTCTCACAGGGAATGCTCAAAGCACCACCTGTAAGAAGAGTCTCTATTCTTGTACTTAAGGCGGCTTTGTGCCTTTTGCTTTTAATTCCGATGCGATTTCTGTGTTTCATCGTCAATGTTAAGGTCCAAGGATTACATTGAACCTGCAGTGGTGTATCGGAAACTAATACTGGTCCCACAGGAAATGCTCAAAACACCGACTTTAAAAAGAGTCTCTATTCTTGTACTTAAAGCGGCATTGTGCCTTTTGTATTTAATTCCGATGCGATTTCTGTGTTTCATAGTCAATGTGAAGGTCCAAGGAATACCTTGAACCTGCAGTGGTGTATCGGAAACTAATACTGCTCTCAGAGGGAATGCTCAAAGCACCGACTGTGAGAAGAGTCTTAATTCTTGTACATAGGGCGGCATTGTGCCTTTTGTATTTAATTCCGATGCGATTTCTGTGTTTCTTCGTCAATGTGAAGGTCCAAGGAATACATTGAACCTGCAGTGGTGTATCGGAAACTATTACTGGCCTCACAGGGAATACTCAAAACACCGACTGTAAGAAGAGTCTCTATTCGTGTAATTGAGGCGGCATTGTGTCTTTTGTATTTAGTTCCGATGCGATTTCTGTGTTTCATCGTCAATGAGAAGGTCCAAGGAATACATTGAACCTGCAGTGTTGTATCGGAAACTAATACTGGTCTCACAGGGAGTGTTCAAGGCACAGACTGTAGAAGAGTCTCTATTCTTGTACTTAAGCCGGTATTGTGCCTTTTGTATTTAATTCCGATGCGATTTCTGTGTTTCATCGTCAATGTGAAGGTCCAAGAAATACGTTGAACCTGCAGTGTTAAATCGGAAACTAATACTGGTCACACAGGGAATGCTCAAAGCACCGAATGTAAGAAGGGTCTCTATTCTTGTAATTTAGGCGGCATTGTGCCTTTTGTATTTAATTCATATGCGATTTCTGTGTATTATCGTCAATGTGAAGCTCCAAGCAATACATTGTACCTGCAGTGGTGTATCGGAAACTAATACTGGTCACACAGGGAACACTTAAAGCACCGACTGTAAGAAGAGTCTCTATTCTTGTACTGAAGTCGGCAATGTGCCTTTTGTATTTAATTCCGATGAGATTTCTGTGTTTCATCGTCAATGTGAAGGTCCAAGTAATACATTGAACCTGCAGTGGTGTATCGGAAACTAATACTGCTCTCAGAGGGAATGCTCAAAGCATCGACGGTAAGAAGTGTATCCATTCTTGCACTTAAGGCGGCATTGTGCCATTTGTATGTAATTCCGATGTGATTTCTGTGTTTCATAGTCAATGTGAAGGTGCACGGAATACTTTGAACCTGCAGTGGTGTATCGGAAACTAATGCTGGTCTCACAGGGAATGCTCAAAGCACCACCGGTAACAAGAGTCTCCTTTCTTGTACTTAAGGCGGCTTTGTGCCTTTTGCTTTTAATTCCGATGCGTTTTCTGTGTTTCATCGTCAATGTGAAGGTCCAAGGATTACATTGAACCTGCAGTGGTGTATCGGAAACTAATACTGGTCTCACAGGAAATGATCAAAACACCGACTTTAAAAAGAGTCTCTATTCTTGTACTTAAGGCGGCATTGTGCCTTTTGTATTTATTTCCGATGCGATTTCTGTGTTTCATAGTCAATGTGAAGGTCCAAGTAATACCTTGAACCTGCAGTGGTGTATCGGAAACTAATACTGCTCTCAGAGGGAATGCTCAAAGCACCGACTATAAGAAGAGTCTCTATTCTTGTACTTAGGGCGGCATTGTGCCTTTTGTATTTAATTCCGATGCGATTTCTGTGTTTCTTCGTCAATGTGAAGGTCCAAGGAATACATTAAACCTGCAGTGGTGTATCGGAAACTATTACTGGCCTCACAGGGAATGCTCAAAACACAGACTTTAAAAAGAGTCTCTATTCTTGTACTTAAGGCGGCATTGTGCCTTTTGTATTTATTTCCGATGAGATTTCTGTGTTTCATAGTCAATGTGAAGGTCCAAGTAATACCTTGAACCTGCAGTGGTGTATCGGAAATTAATACTGGCTTCACAGGGAATGCTCAAAACACTAACTGTAAGAAGAGTCTCTATTCTTGTACTTAAGCCGGCATTGTGCCATTTGTATTTAATTCCGATGCGATCTCTGTGTTTCATAGTCAATGTGAAGGTCCAAGGAATACTTTGAACCTGCAGTCGTGTATCGGAAACTATTACTGGTCTCACATTAAAGGATCAAAGCACATATTCTAAGAAGTCTCACTCATCTTGCACTAATGGCGGCATTGTGCCTTTTGTATTTAATTCCGATGTAATTTCAGTGTTTCATCATCAATGTTTAAGTCCAAGGAATACATTGAGCCTGCAGTGGTGCATCGGAAACTAATACTGGTCACACAGGGAGTGTTCAAGGCACAGACTGTAGTGGCAGCTCTGACCTTGTACTTAACGCGGCATTGTGCTTCTTGTATTTAATTCCGATGCGATTTCTGTGTTTCATCGTCAATGTGAAGGTCCAAGAAATACATTGAACATGCAATGGTGTATCGGAAACTAATACTGGTCTCACAGGAAACGATCAAAGCACAGACACTAAGAAGTCTCACTCTTCTGTCACCTAAGGCGGCATTGTGCCTTTTGTATTTAATTCCGATGTAATTTGAGTGTTTCATCGTCAATGTGTATGTCCAAGGAATACATTGAACCTGAAGTGGTGTATCGGAAACTAATACTGGTCTCACAGGGAGTGTTCAAGGCACAGACTGTAGAAGAGTCTCTGATCTTGTACTTTACGCGGCATTGTGCTTCTTGTATTTAGTTCCGATGCGATTTCTGTGTTTCATCGTCAATGTGAAGGTCCAAGGAATACATTGAACCTGCAGTGGTGTATCGGAAACTAATACTGGTCTCACAGGAAAGGATCAAAGCACAGACTCTAAGAAGTCTCACTCTTCTTGCACTTAAGGCGGCATTGTGCCTTTTGTATTTAATTCCGATGTGATTTCTGTGTTTCATAGTCAATGTGAGGGTCCAAGGAATACTTTGAACCTGCAGTGGTGTATCGGAAACTAATACTGCTCTCAGAGGGAATGCTCAAAGCATCGACGGTAAGAAATGTATCTTTTCTTGCACTTAAGGCGGCATTGTGCCATTTGTATTTAATTCCGATGTGATTTCTGTGTTTCAAAGTCAATGTGAAGGTGCACGGAATACTTTGAACCTGCAGTGGTGTGTCGGAAAATAATACTGGTCTCACAGGGAATGCTCAAAGCACCACCTGTAAGAAGAGTCTCTATTCTTGTACTTAAGGCGGCTTTGTGCCTTTTGCTTTTAATTCCGATGCGATTTCTGTGTTTCATCGTCAATGTTAAGGTCCAAGGATTACATTGAACCTGCAGTGGTGTATCGGAAACTAATACTGGTCCCACAGGAAATGCTCAAAACACCGACTTTAAAAAGAGTCTCTATTCTTGTACTTAAGGCGGCATTGTGCCTTTTGTATTTAATTCCGATGCGATTTCTGTGTTTCATAGTCAATGTGAAGGTCCAAGGAATACCTTGAACCTGCAGTGGTGTATCGGAAACTAATACTGCTCTCAGAGGGAATGCTCAAAGCACCGACTGTGAGAAGAGTCTTAATTCTTGTACATAGGGCGGCATTGTGCCATTTGTATTTAATTCCGATGCGATTTCTGTGTTTCTTCGTCAATGTGAAGGTCCAAGGAATACATTGAACCTGCAGTGGTGTATCGGAAACTATTACTGGCCTCACAGGGAATGCTCAAAACACCGACTGTAAGAAGAGTCTCTATTCGTGTAATTAAGGCGGCATTGTGTCTTTTGTATTTAGTTCCGATGCGATTTCTGTGTTTCATCGTCAATGAGAAGGTCCAAGGAATACATTGAACCTGCAGTGGTGTATCGGAAACTAATACTGGTCTCACAGGGAGTGTTCAAGGCACAGACTGTAGAAGAGTCTCTATTCTTGTACTTAAGCCGGTATTGTGCCTTTTGTATTTAATTCCGATGCGATTTCTGTGTTTCATCGTCAATGTGAAGGTCCAAGTAATACATTGAACCTGCAGTGTTAAATCGGAAACTAATACTGGTCACACAGGGAATGCTCAAAGCACCGAATGTAAGAAGGGTCTCTATTCTTGTAATTTAGGCGGCATTGTGCCTTTTGTATTTAATTCCGATGCGATTTCTGTGTATTATCGTCAATGTGAAGCTCCAAGCAATACATTGTACCTGCAGTGGTGTATCGGAAACTAATACTGGTCACACAGGGAACACTTAAAGCACCGACTGTAAGAAGAGTCTCTATTCTTGTACTTAAGGCGGCATTGTGCCTTTTGTATTTAATTCCGATGCGCTTTCTGTGTTTCATCGTCAATATGAAAGTCCAAGTAATACATTGAACTTGCAGTGGTGTATCGGAAACTAATACTGGTCGCACAGGAAAAGATCAAGGCACAGACTCTAAGAAGTCTCACTCTTCTTGCACTTAAGGCGGCATTGTGCCATTTGTATTTAATTCCGTTGTAATTTCAGTGTTTCATCGTCAATGTGTATGTCCAAGGAATACATTGAACCTACAGTGGTGTATCGGAAACTAATACTGGTCTCACAGGAAAGGCTCAAATAATGGACTCTAAGAAGTCTCACTCTTCTTGCATTAAGGCGGCATTGTGCCTTTTGTATTTAATTCCGATGTAATTTCAGTGTTTCATTGTCATTGTGTACGTCCAAGGAATACATTGAGCCTGCAGTGGTGTATCGGAAACTAATACTGGTCTCACAGGGAATGCGCAAAGCACCCACTGTAAGAAGAGTCTCTATTCTTGTACTTAAGGCGGCATTGTGCCTTTTGTATTTAATTCCGATGCGCTTTCTGTGTTTCATCGTCAATATGAAAGTCCAAGTAATACATTGAACTTGCAGTGGTGTATCGGAAACTAATACTGGTCTCACAGGGATTGCTCAAAGCACCGACTGTAAGAAGAGTCTCTATTCTTGTACTTAAGGCGGCATTGTGCCTTTTGTATTTAACTCCGATGCGATTTCTGTGTTTAATAGTCAATGTGAAGGTCCAAGGAATACTTTGAACCTGCAGTGGTGTATCGGAAACTAAAACTGGTCTCACAGGAAATGCTCAAAGCACTGACTGTAAGAAGAGTCTCTATTCCTGTAATTATGGCAGCCTTGTGCCTTTTGTATTTAATTCCGATGCGATTTCTGTGTTTTATCGTCAATGTGAAGGTCCAAGGAATACATTCAACCTGCAGTGGTGTATCGGAAACTAATACTGCTCTCAGAAGGAATGCTCAAATCACCGACTGTAAGAAGACTCTAAATTCTTCTAATTAAGGGGGCATTGTACCCTTTGTATTTAATTCCGATTCGATTTCTGTGTTTCATCGTCAATGTGAAGGTCCCAGGAATTTATTGAACCTGCAGTGGTGTATCGGAAACTAATACTGCTCTCAGAAGGAATGCTCAAAGCACCGACTGTAAGAAGTGTCTCTATTCTTGTACTTAAGGCGGCATTGTGCCTTTTGTATTTAATTCCGATGCGATTTCTGTGTTTTATCGTCAATGTGAAGGTCCAAGGAACACATTCAACCTGCAGTGGTGTATCGGAAACTAATACTGGTCTCACAGGGAATGCTCAAAGCACCGACTGCAAGAAGACTCTAAATTCTTCTAATTAAGGGGGCATTGTGCCCTTTGTATTTAATTCCGATTCGATTTCTGTGTTTCATCGTCAATGTGAAGGTCCGAGGAATTTATTGAACCTGCAGTGGTGTATCGGAAACTAATACTGCTCTCAGAAGGAATGCTCAAATCACCGACTGTAAGAAGAGTCTCTATTCTTGTACTTAAGGCCGCATTGTGCCTTTTGTATTTAATTCCGATGCAATTTCTGTGTTTCATCGTCAATGTGAAGGTCCAAGGAATACATTGAATGTGCAGTGGTGTATCGGAAACTAATACTGGTCTCACAGGGAATGCTCAAAGCACCGACTGTAAGAAGAGTCTCTATTCTTGTACTTAAGCGGCATTGTGCGTTTTGTATTTAATTCCTATGCGATTTCTGTGTTTCATCGTCAACGAAGGTCCAAGGAATACATTGAACCTGCAGTGGAGTATCGGAAACTCCTACTGGTCTCACATGAATGCTCAAAGCACCGACTGTAAGTAGAGTCTCTATTGTTGTATTTAATTCGTCATTGTGCTTTTTGTATTTAGTTCCGATGCGATTTCTGTTTTTCATCGTCAATGTGAAGGTCCAAGGAATACATAGAACCTGCAGTGGTGTATCGGAAACTAATACTGGTCTCACAGGAAAGGATCAAGGCACAGACTCTAAGAAGTCTCACCCTTCTAGCACTTAAGGCGGTATTGAGCCTTTTGTATTTATTTCCGATGTAACTTCAGTATTTCATCGTGAAGGTGTATGTCCAAGGAATACATTGAACCTACAGTGGTGTATCGGAATCTAATACTGGTCTCACAGGGAATGCTCAAAGCACCGACTGTAAGAAGAGTCTCTATTCTTGTACTTAAGGCGGCATTGTGCCATTTGTATTTAATTCCGTTATGATTTCTGTGTTTCATCGTCAATGTGAAGGTCCAAGGAATACATTGAACCTGCAGTGGTGTATCGGAAACTAATATTGGTGTCACAGGGAATGCTCAAAACACCGACTATAAGAAGAGTCTCTATTCTTGTACTTAAGGCGGCATTGTGCCTTTTGCATTTAATTCCGATGCGATTTCTGTGTTTCATAGTCAATGTAGAGCTCCAAGCAATACTTTGAAACTGCAGTGGTGTATCGGAAACTAATACTGGTCTCACAGGGAATGCTCAAAGCACCGACTGTAAGAAGAGTCTCTATTCTTGTACTTAAGGCGGGATTGTGCCTTTTGTATTTAATTCCAATGCGATTACTGTGTCTCATCGTCAACGTGAAGGTCCAAGGAATACATTGAACCTGCAGTGGTGTATCGGAATCTATTATTGGTCTCAAAGGGATTGTTAAAAGCACCGACTGTAAGAAGAGTCTCTATTCTTGTACTTAAGGCGGCTTTGTGCCTTTTGTAATTATTTCCGATGCGATTTCTGTGTTTCATCGTCAATGTGAAGGTCCAAGGAATACATTGAACCTTCAGTGGAGTATCGGAAACTATTACTGGACTCACATGAATGCTCAAAGCACCGACTGTATGTAGAGTCTCTATTGTTGTAATTAATTCGGCATTGTGCCTTTTGTATTTAATTCCGATGGGATTTCTGTGTTTCATCATCAATGTGAAGGTCCAAGGAATACATTGAACCTGCAGTGGTGTATCGGAAACTAATAATTGTGTCACAGGGAATGCTCAAAACACCGACTATAAGAAGAGTCTCTATTCTTGTACTTAAGGCGGCATTGTGCCTTTTGCATTTAATTCCGATGCGATTTCTGTGTTTCATAGTCAATGTAAAGCTCCAAGCAATACTTTGAAACTGCAGTGGTGTATCGGAAACTAATACTGGCCTCACAGGGAATGCTCAAAGCACCGACTGTTAGAAGAGTCTCTATTCTCGTAATTAAGGATGCATTGTGCCTTTTGTATTTAATTCCGAAGCGATTTCTGTGTCTCATCGTCAATGTGAAAGGCCAAGGAATACATTGAACCTGCAGTGGTGTATCGGAAACTAATACTGGTCTCACAGGAAAGGATCAAAGAATGGACTCTAAGAAGTCTCAATCTTCTTGCATTAAGGCGGCATTCTGTCTTTTGTATTTAATTCCCATATAATTTCAGTGTTTCATCGTCATTGTGTATGTCCAAGGAACACATTGAAACTGCAGTGGTGTATCGGAGACTAATTCTGGTCTCACAGGGAATGCTCAAAGCACCGACTGTAAGAAGAGTCTCTATTCTTGTACTTAAGGCGGGATTGTGCCTTTTGTATTTAATTCCGATGCGATTTCTGTGTTTCATCGTCAATGTGAAGGTCCAAGAAATGCATTGAACCTGCAGTGGTGTATCGGAAACTAATACTGGTCTCAAAGGGAATGCTCAAAGCACCGACTGTGAGAAGAGTCTCCATTCTTGTACTTAAGGCGGCATTGTGCCTTTTGTATTTAATTCCGATGGGATTTCTGTGTTTCATCATCAATGTGAAGGTCCAAGGAATACATTGAACCTGCAGTGGTGTATCGGAAACTAATAATTGTGTCACAGGGAATGCTCAAAACACCGATTATAAGAAGAGTCTCTATTCTTGTACTTAAGGCGGCATTGTGCCTTTTGCATTTAATTCCGATGCGATTTCTGTGTTTCATAGTCAATGTAAAGCTCCAATCAATACTTTGAAACTGCAGTGGTGTATCGGAAACTAATACTGGCCTCACAGGGAATGCTCAAAGCACCGACCGTTAGAAGAGTCTCTATTCTTGTAATTAAGGATGCATTGTGCCTTTTGTATTTAATTCCGAAGCGATTTCTGTGTCTCATCGTCAATGTGAAAGGCCAAGGAATACATTGAAACTGCAGTGGTGTATCGGAAACTAATACTGGTCTCACAGGAAAGGATCAAAGAATGGACTCTAAGAAGTCTCAATCTTCTTGCATTAAGGCGGCATTCTGTCTTTTGTATTTAATTCCCATATAATTTCAGTGTTTCATCGTCATTGTGTATGTCCAAGGAACACATTGAAACTGCAGTGGTGTATCGGAGACTAATACTGGTCTCACAGGGAATACTCAAAGCACCGACTGTAAGAAGAGTCTCTTTTCCTGTACTTAAGGCGGGATTGTGCCTTTTGTATTTAATTCCGAAGCGATTTCTGTGTTTCATCGTCAATGGGAAGGTCCAAGGAATACATTGAACCTGCAGTGGTGTAACGGAAACTAATACTGGTCTCACAGGGAATGCTCAAAGCACCGACTGTAAGAAGAGTCTCTATTCTTGTACTTAAGGCGGCATTGTGCCTATTGTATTTATTTCTGATGCGATTTCTGTGTTTCATAGTCAATGTGAATGTCCAAGGAATACTTTGAACCTGCAGTGGCCTATCGGAAACTAATACTGCTCTCAGAGTTAATGCTCAAAGCACCGACTGTAAGAAGTGTCACTATTCTTGAACTTAAGGCGGCATCGTGCCTTTTGTATTTAATTCCAATGCGATTTCTGTGTTTCATTGTCATTGTGAATGTCCAAGGAATACCTTGAACCTGCAGTGGTGTATCAGAAACTAATACTGCTCTCAGAGGCAATGCTCAAAGCACCGATTGTAAGAAGTGTCTGTATTCCTGTGGTTAAGGCGGTATTGTGCCTTTTGTATTTAATTCCGATGCAATTTCTGTGTTTCATCGCGAATGTGGACGTCCAAGGAATACATAGAACCTGCAGTGGTGTATCGGAAACTATTACTGGTCACACAGGGAATGCTCAAATCACCGACTGTAAGAAGAGGCTCTATTCTTGTAATTAAGGCGGCATTGTGCATTTTGTATTTAATTTTGATGCGATTTCTGTGTTTCATCGTCAATGTGAAAGTCCAAGAAATACATTGAACCTGCAGTGGTGTTTCGGAAACTAATACTGGTCTCTCAGGAAAGGATCAAGGCACAGACTCTAGGAAGTCTCACTCCTCTAGCACTTAAGGTGGCATTTTGCCTTTTGTATTTAATTCCGATGTAATTTCAGTATTTCAATTGTCAATGTGTATGTCCAAGGAATTCATTGAACCTGCAGTGGTGTATCGGAAACGAATACTGGTCTCACAGGGAATGCTCAAAACACCGACTGTAAGAAGAGCATCTATTGTTGTACTTAAGGCGGCATTGTGCCTTTTGTATTTAATTCCGATGCGATTTCTGTGTTTCATCGTCAATGTGAAGGTCCAAGGAATACATTGAATCTGCAGTGGTGTATCGGACACTAATACTGGTCTCACAAGGAATACTCAAAGCACCGACTGTAAGAAGAGTCTCTATTGATGTAATTAAGGTGGCATTGTGCCATTTGTATTTAATTCCGATGCGATTTCTGTGTTTCATCGTCAATGTGAAGGTCCAAGAAATGCATTGAACCTGCAGTGGTGTATCGGAAACTAATACCGGTTTCACAATGAATGCTCAAAGCACCGACAGTAAAAAGTGTCTCTATTCTTGTACTTAAGGCGGCATTGTGCCTTTTGTATTTAATTCCGATGCAATTTCTGTTTTTTATCGTCAATGTGAGGATCCAAGGAATACTTTGAACCTGCAGTGGTGTATCGGAAACTAATACTGGACTCACAGGAAAGTATCAAAGAATGGACTCTAAGAAGTCTCACTCTTCTTGCATTAAGGCGGCATTGTGTCTTTTGTATTTATTTCCGTTGTAATTTCAGTGTTTGATCGTCATTGTGTATGTCCACGGAATACATTGAACCTGCAGTGGTGTATCAGAAAGTAATACTGGTCTAACAGGGAATGCTCAAAGCACCGACTGTAAGAAGAGTCTCTATTCTTGTACTTAAGACGTCATTGTGCCTTTTGTATTTAATTCCGATGCGATAACTGTGTTTCATCGTCAATGTGAAGGTCCAAGGAATACATTGAACCTGCAGTGGTGTATCGGAAACTAATGCTGGTTTCAAAGGGAATGCTCAAAGCACCGACTGTAAGAAGAGTCTTTCTTCTTGTACTTAAGACGGCATTGTGCCGTTTGTATTTAATTCCGAAGCGATATCCGTGTTTCTTCGGCAATGTGGAAGTCCAAGGAATACAATGAACCTGCAGTGGTGTATCGGAAACTAATACTGGTCTCACAGGGAATGCTCAAAGCACAGACTGTAAGAAGAGAGTGTGTTCTTGTACTTAAGGCGGCATTGTGCCTTTTGTATTTAATTCCGATGCGATTTCTGTGTTTCATCGTCAATTTGAAGGTCCAAGGAATGCATTGAACCTGCAGTAGTGTATCGGAAACCAACTCTGGTCTTACAGGACAGGATGAAAGCACTGACTCTAAGAAGTCTCACTCTTCTTGCAATTAAGGCGGTATTGTGCCTTTTGTATTTAATTCCAATGTAATTTCAGTGTTTGATCGTCAGTGTGAATGTCCAAGGAATACATTGAACCTGCAGTGGTGTATCGGAAACTATTACTGGTCTCACAGGGAATGCTCAAAGCAACTACTGTAAGAAGAGTCTCTACTCCCTCACTTAAGGCGGCATTGTGCCTTTTGTATTCAATTCCGATGCGATTTCTGTGTTTCATCGTCAATGTGAAGCTCCAAGGAATACATTGAATCTGCAGTGGTGTATCGGAAAATAATACAGGTCTCACAGGGAATGCTCAAAGCACCGACTGTAAGAAGAGTCTCTATTCTTGTACTTAAGGCGCCATTGTGCCTTTTGTATTTAATTAGGATGCGATTTCTGTAATTCTTCGTCAATGTGAAGGTCCAAGGAATACATTGAACCTGCAGTGGTGTATCAGAAACTAATACTGGTCTCACAGGAAAGGATCAAAGCACAGACTCTAAGAAGTCTCACTCTTCTTGCACTTAAGGCGGCATTGTCCGTTTTGTATTTAATTCCGATGCGATTTCTGTGTTTCATCGTCAATGTGAAGGTCCAAGGAATACATTGAATCTACAGTGGTGTATCGGATACTAATACTGGTCTCACAGGGATTGCTCATAGCACCGACTGTAAGAAGAGTCTCTATTATTGTACTTAAGGTGGCATTGTTCCTTTTGTATTTAATTCCGATGCGATTTCTGTGTTTCGTCGTCAATGTGAAGGCCCAAGGAATACATTGAACCAGCAGTGGTGTATCGCAAACTAATACAGGTCTCACAGGAAATGCTCAAAACACCGACTGTAAGAAGAGACTGTATTCGTGTACTTATGGCGGCTTAGTGCCTTTTGAGTTTAATTCCGATACGATTTCTGTCTTTCATATTCAATGTGACGGTCCAAGGAATGCATTGAACTTGCAGTGGTGTATCGGAAACTAATACTGGTCTCAAAGGAGAGGATCAAAGCGCAGACTCTAAGAAGTCTCACTCTTCTTGCAATTGAGGCGGCATTGTGCCTTTTATATTTAATTCCGATGTAATTTCAGTGTTTCATCGTCAGTTTGTATGTACATGGAATACCTTGAACCTGCAGTGGTGTATCAGAAACTAATACTGCTCTCAGAGGCAATGCTCAAAGCACCGATTGTATGAAGTGTCTGTATTTCTGTGCTTAAGGCGGTATTGTGCCTTTTGTATTTAATTCCGATGCAATTTCTGTGTTTCATCGCGAATTTGGACGTCCAAGGAATACATAGAACCTGCAGTGGTGTATCGGAAACTATTACTGGTCACACAGGGAATGCTCAAAGCACCGACTGTAAGAAGAGGCTCTATTCTTGTAATTAAGGCGGCATTGTGCCTTTTGTATTTAATTTTGATGCGATTTCTGTGTTTCATCGTCAATGTGAAAGTCCAAGGAATACATTGAACCTGCAGTGGTGTTTCGGAAACTAATACTGGTCTCTCAGGAAAGGATCAAGGCACAGACTCTAGGAAGTCTCACTCCTCTAGCACTTAAGGTGGCATTGTGCCTTTTGTATTTAATTCCGATGTAATTTCAGTATTTCATCGTCAATGTGTATGTCCAAGGAATTCATTGAACCTGCAGTGGTGTATCGGAAACGAATACTGGTCTCATAGGGAATGCTCAAAACACCGACTGTAAGAAGAGCATCTATTGTTGTACTTAAGGCGGCATTGTGCCTTTTGTATTTAATTCCGATGCGATTTCTGTGTTTCATCGTCAATGTGAAGGTCCAAGGAATACATTGAATCTGCAGTGGTGTATCGGACACTAATACTGGTCTCACAAGGAATACTCAAAGCACCGACTGTAAGAAGAGTCTCTATTGATGTAATTAAGGTGGCATTGTGCCTTTTGTATTTAATTCCGATGCGATTTCTGTGTTTCATCGTCAATGTGAAGGTCCAAGAAATGCATTGAACCTGCAGTGGTGTATCGGAAACTAATACCGGTTTCACAATGAATGCTCAAAGCACCGACAGTAAAAAGTGTCTCTATTCTTGTACTTAAGGCGGCATTGTGCCTCTTGTATTTAATTCCGATGCAATTTCTGTTTTTTATCGTCAATGTGAGGATCCAAGGAATACTTTGAACCTGCAGTGGTGTATCGGAAACTAATACTGGACTCACAGGAAAGTATCAAAGAATGGACTCTAAGAAGTCTCACTCTTCTTGCATTAAGGCGGCATTGTGTCTTTTGTATTTATTTCCGTTGTAATTTCAGTGTTTGATCGTCATTGTGTATGTCCACGGAATACATTGAACCTGCAGTGGTGTATAAGAAAGTAATACTGGTCTCACAGGGAATGCTCAAAGCACCGACTGTAAGAAGAGTCTCTATTCTTGTACTTAAGACGTCATTGTGCCTTTTGTATTTAATTCCGATGCGATAACTGTGTTTCATCGTCAATGTGAAGGTCCAAGGAATACATTGAACCTGCAGTGGTGTATCGGAAACTAATGCTGGTGTCAAAGGGAATGCTCAAAGCACCGACTGTAAGAAGAGTCTTTCTTCTTGTACTTAAGACGGCATTGTGCCGTTTGTATTTAATTCCGAAGCGATTTCCGTGTTTCTTCGGCAATGTGGAAGTCCAAGGAATACAATGAACCTGCAGTGGTGTATCGGAAACTAATACTGGTCTCACAGGGAATGCTCAAAGCACAGACTGTAAGAAGAGAGTGTGTTCTTGTACTTAAGGCGGCATTGTGCCTTTTGTATTTAATTCCGATGCGATTTCTGTGTTTCATCGTCAATTTGAAGGTCCAAGGAATGCATTGAACCTGAAGTAGTGTATCGGAAACCAACTCTGGTCTCACAGGACAGGATGAAAGCACTGACTCTAAGAAGTCTCACTCTTCTTGCAATTAAGGTGGTATTGTGCCTTTTGTATTTAATTCCAATGTAATTTCAGTGTTTGATCGTCAGTGTGAATGTCCAAGGAATACATTGAACCTGCAGTGGTGTATCGGAAACTATTACTGGTCTCACAGGGAATGCTCAAAGCAACTACTGTAAGAAGAGTCTCTACTCCCTCACTTAAGGCGGCATTGTGCCTTTTGTATTCAATTCCGATGCGATTTCTGTGTTTCATCGTCAATGTGAAGCTCCAAGGAATACATTGAATCTGCAGTGGTGTATCGGAAAATAATACAGGTCTCACAGGGAATGCTCAAAGCACCGACTGTAAGAAGAGTCTCTATTCTAGTACTTAAGGCGCCATTGTGCCTTTTGTATTTAATTAGGATGCGATTTCTGTAATTCTTCGTCAATGTGAAGGTCCTAGGAATACATTGAACCTGCAGTGGTGTATCAGAAACTAATACTGGTCTCACAGGAAATTATCAAAGCACAGACTCTAAGAAGTCTCACTCTTCTTGCACTTAAGGCGGCATTGTCCCTTTTGTATTTAATTCCGATGCGATTTCTGTGTTTCATCGTCAATGTGAAGGTCCAAGGAATACATTGAATCTACAGTGGTGTATCGGATACTAATACTGGTCTCACAGGGATTGCTCATAGCACCGACTGTAAGAAGAGTCTCTATTATTGTACTTAAGGCGGCATTGTTCCTTTTGTATTTAATTCCGATGCGATTTCTGTGTTTCGTCGTCAATGTGAAGGCCCAAGGAATACATTGAACCTGCAGTGGTGTATCGCAAACTAATACAGGTCTCACAGGAAATGCTCAAAACACCGACTGTAAGAAGAGTCTGTATTCGTGTACTTATGGCGGCTTAGTGCCTTTTGAGTTTAATTCCGATACGATTTCTGTCTTTCATATTCAATGTGACGGTCCAAGGAATGCATTGAACTTGCAGTGGTGTATCGGAAACTAATACTGGTCTCACAGGAGGGGATCAAAGCGCAGACTCTAAGAAGTCTCACTCTTCTTGCAATTGAGGCGGCATTGTGCCTTTTATATTTAATTCCGATGTAATTTCAGTGTTTCATCGTCAATTTGTATGTCCATGGAATACATTGAACCTGCAGTGGTGTATCGCAACCCAATACTGATCTGACAGGGAGTGCTCAAAGCACCGACTGTAAGAAGAGTCTCTACTCTTGCACTTAAGGCGGCATTGTGCCTTTTGTATTAATTTCCGAGGCGATTTCTGTGATTCATCGTCAATGTGAAGGTCCAAGGAATACTTTGAACCTGCAGTGGTGTGTCGGAAACTAATACTGGTCTCACAGGAAAGGATCAAAGCACAGACTCTAAGAAGTCTCACTCTTCTTGCAATTAAGGCTACATTTTGCCTTTTGTAATTAATTCCAATGTAATTTCAGTGTTTCATCGTCAATATGAATGTCCAAGGAATACATTGAACATGCAGTGGTGTACCGGAAACTAAACTGGTCTCACAGGGAATGCTCAAAGCAACGACAGTAATAAGAGTCTCTACTCCTCACTTAAGGCGGCATTGTGCCTTTTGTATTTAATTCCCAAGCGATTTCTGTGTTTCATCGTCAATGTGAGGCTCCAAGGAATACATTGAATCTGCAGTGGTGTATCGGAAACTAATACTGGTCTCACAGGGAATGCTCAAAGCACCGACTGTAAGAAGAGTCTCTATTCTTGTACTTAAGGCGGCATTGTGCATTTTGTATTTAATTCCGATGCGATTTCTGTGTTTCATCGTCAATGTGAAGGTCCAAGGAATATATTGAACCTGCAGTGGTGTGTCGGAAACTATTACAGGGGTCACATTGAAAGCTCAAAGCACCGACTGAAAGAAGAATCTGTATTCTTGTACTTAGGGCGGCATTGTGCCTTTTGTATTTAATTCCAATGCGATTTCTGTCTTTCATCGCCAATGTGACGGTCCAAGGAATACATTGAACCTGCAGTGGTGTATCGGAAACTAATACTGGTCTCACAGGGAATGCTCAAAGCGCCGACAGTAAGAAGAGGCTCTATTCTTGTAATTAAGGCGGCATTGTGCATTTTGTAATTAATTTTGATGCAATTTTGAGGCTCTATTCCTGTGCTTAAGGCGGTATTGTGCCTTTTGTATTTAATTCCGATGCAATTTCTGTGTTTCATCGCGAATGTGGACGTCCAAGGAATACATAGAACCTGCAGTGGTGTATCGGAAACTATTACTGGTCACACAGGGAATGCTCTAAGCACCGACTGTAAGAAGAGGCTCTATTCTTGTAATTAAGGCGGCATTGTGCATTTTGTATTTAATTTTGATGCGATTTCTGTGTTTCATCGTCAATGTGAAAGTCCAAGAAATACATTGAACCTGCAGTGGTGTTTCGGAAACTAATACTGGTCTCTCAGGAAAGGATCAAGGCACAGACTCTAGGAAGTCTCACTCCTCTAGCACTTAAGGTGGCATTGTG
This sequence comes from Schistocerca americana, assembly GCF_021461395.2. NCBI lineage: Eukaryota > Metazoa > Arthropoda > Insecta > Orthoptera > Acrididae > Schistocerca > Schistocerca americana. The sequence goes on along the minus strand of NC_060125.1, from coordinate 20,172,652 downwards.
CCTTTTGTATTTAATTCCGATGTAATTTCAGTATTTCATCGTCAATGTGTATGTCCAAGGAATTCATTGAACCTGCAGTGGTGTATAAGAAAGTAATACTGGTCTCACAGGGAATGCTCAAAGCACCGACTGTAAGAAGAGTCTCTATTCTTGTACTTAAGACGTCATTGTGCCTTTTGTATTTAATTCCGATGCGATAACTGTGTTTCATCGTCAATGTGAAGGTCCAAGGAATACATTGAATCTGCAGTGGTGTATCGGACACTAATACTGGTCTCACAAGGAATACTCAAAGCACCGACTGTAAGAAGAGTCTCTATTGATGTAATTAAGGTGGCATTGTGCCTTTTGTATTTAATTCCGATGCGATTTCTGTGTTTCATCGTCAATGTGAAGGTCCAAGAAATGCATTGAACCTGCAGTGGTGTATCGGAAACTAATACCGGTTTCACAATGAATGCTCAAAGCACCGACAGTAAAAAGTGTCTCTATTCTTGTACTTAAGGCGGCATTGTGCCTTTTGTATTTAATTCCGATGCAATTTCTGTTTTTTATCGTCAATGTGAGGATCCAAGGAATACTTTGAACCTGCAGTGGTGTATCGGAAACTAATACTGGACTCACAGGAATGTATCAAAGAATGGACTCTAAGAAGTCTCACTCTTCTTGCATTAAGGCGGCATTGTGTCTTTTGTATTAATTTCCGTTGTAATTTCAGTGTTTGATCGTCATTGTGTATGTCCACGGAATACATTGAACCTGCAGTGGTGTATAAGAAAGTAATACTGGTCTCACAGGGAATGCTCAAAGCACCGACTGTAAGAAGAGTCTCTATTCTTGTACTTAAGACGTCATTGTGCCTTTTGTATTTAATTCCGATGCGATAACTGTGTTTCATCGTCAATGTGAAGGTCCAAGGAATACATTGAACCTGCAGTGGTGTATCGGAAACTAATGCTGGTTTCAAAGGGAATGCTCAAAGCACCGACTGTAAGAAGAGTCTTTCTTCTTGTACTTAAGACGGCATTGTGCCGTTTGTATTTAATTCCGAAGCGATTTCCGTGTTTCTTCGGCAATGTGGAAGTCCAAGGAATACAATGAACCTGCAGTGGTGTATCGGAAACTAATACTGGTCTCACAGGGAATGCTCAAAGCACAGACTGTAAGAAGAGAGTGTGTTCTTGTACTTAAGGCGGCATTGTGCCTTTTGTATTTAATTCCGATGCGATTTCTGTGTTTCATCGTCAATTTGAAGGTCCAAGGAATGCATTGAACCTGCAGTAGTGTATCGGAAACCAACTCTGGTCTCACAGGACAGGATGAAAGCACTGACTCTAAGAAGTCTCACTCTTCTTGCAATTAAGGTGGTATTGTGCCTTTTGTATTTAATTCCAATGTAATTTCAGTGTTTGATCGTCAGTGTGAATGTCCAAGGAATACATTGAACCTGCAGTGGTGTATCGGAAACTATTACTGGTCTCACAGGGAATGCTCAAAGCAACTACTGTAAGAAGAGTCTCTACTCCCTCACTTAAGGCGGCATTGTGCCTTTTGTATTCAATTCCGATGCGATTTCTTTGTTTCATCGTCAATGTGAAGCTCCAAGGAATACATTGAATCTGCAGTGGTGTATCGGAAAATAATACAGGTCTCACAGGGAATGCTCAAAGCACCGACTGTAAGAAGAGTCTCTATTCTTGTACTTAAGGCGCCATTGTGCCTTTTGTATTTAATTAGGATGCGATTTCTGTAATTCTTCGTCAATGTGAAGGTCCAAGGAATACATTGAACCTGCAGTGGTGTATCAGAAACTAATACTGGTCTCACAGGAAAGGATCAAAGCACAGACTCTAAGATGTCTCACTCTTCTTGCACTTAAGGCGGCATTGTCCCTTTTGTATTTAATTCCGATGCGATTTCTGTGTTTCATCGTCAATGTGAAGGTCCAAGGAATACATTGAATCTACAGTGGTGTATCGGATACTAACACTGGTCTCACAGGGATTGCTCATAGCACCGACTGTAAGAAGAGTCTCTATTATTGTACTTAAGGCGGCATTGTTCCTTTTGTATTTAATTCCGATGCGATTTCTGTGTTTCGTCGTCAATGTGAAGGCCCAAGGAATACATTGAACCTGCAGTGGTGTATCGCAAACTAATACAGGTCTCACAGGAAATGCTCAAAACACCGACTGTAAGAAGAGTCTCTACTCTTGCACTTAAGGCGGCATTGTGCCTTTTGTATTAAATTCCGAGGCGATTTCTGTGATTCATCGTCAATGTGAAGGTCCAAGGAATACTTTGAACCTGCAGTGGTGTGTCGGAAACTAATACTGGTCTCACAGGAAAGGATCAAAGCACAGACTCTAAGAAGTCTCACTCTTCTTGCAATTAAGGCTACATTGTGCCTTTTGTAATTAATTCCAATGTAATTTCAGTGTTTCATCGTCAATATGAATGTCCAAGGAATACATTGAACATGCAGTGGTGTACCGGAAACTAAACTGGTCTCACAGGGAATGCTCAAAGCAACGACAGTAATAAGAGTCTCTACTCCTCACTTAAGGCGGCATTGTGGCTTTTGTATTTAATTCCCATGCGATTTCTGTGTTTCATCGTCAATGTGAGGCTCCAAGGAATACATTGAATCTGCAGTGGTGTATCGGAAACTAATACTGGTCTCACAGGGAATGCTCAAAGCACCGACTGTAAGAAGAGTCTCTATTCTTGTACTTAAGGCGGCATTGTGCATTTTGTATTTAATTCCGATGCGATTTCTGTGTTTCATCGTCAATGTGAAGGTCCAAGGAATATATTGAACCTGCAGTGGTGTGTCGGAAACTAATACAGGGGTCACATTGAAAGCTCAAAGCACCGACTGAAAGAAGAATCTGTATTCTTGTACTTAGGGCGGCATTGTGCCTTTTGTATTTAATTCCAATGCGATTTCTGTCTTTCATCGCCAATGTGACGGTCCAAGGAATACATTGAACCTGCAGTGGTGTATCGGAAACTAATACTGGTCTCACAGGGAATGCTCAAAGCGCCGACAGTAAGAAGAGGCTCTATTCTTGTAATTAAGGCGGCATTGTGCCTTTTGTATTTAATTCCGATGCGATTTCCTTGTTTTATCGTGAATGTAAAAGTCCAAGGATTACATTGAACCTGCAGTGGTGTATCGGAAACTAATACAGGTCTCTCAGGAAAGGATCAAGGCACAGATTCTAAGAAGTCTCACTCTTCTAGCACTTAAGGCGGCATTGTGACTTTTGTATTTTATTCCGATGTAATTTCAGTATTTCATCGTCAATGTCTATGTCCAAGGAATACATTGAACCTGCAGTGTTGTATCGGAAACTAATACTGGTCTCACAGGGAATGCTCAAAGCACCGACTGTAAGAAGAGCCTCTATTCTTGTACTTAAGGCGGCATTGTGCCTTTTGTATTTAATTCCGATGCGATTTCTGTGTTTCATCGTCAATGTAAAGGTCCAAGGAATACATTGAACCTGCAGTGGTGTATCGGAAACTAATACTGGTCTCATAGGGAATGCTCAAAACACCGACTGTAAGAAGAGTCTCTATTCTTGTAGTTAAGACGGCATTGTGCATTTTGTATTTAATTCCGATGCGATTTCTGTGTTTCTTAGGCAATGTGAAGGTCCAAGGAATACATTGAACCTGCAGGGTTGTATCGGAAACTAATACTGGTCTCAGAGGGAATGCTCAAAGCACAGACTGTAAGAAGAGTCTTGTTCATGTACTTAAGGCGGCATTGTGCCTTTTGTATTTAATTCCGATGCGATTTCTGTGTTTCATCGTCAATGTGATGGTCCAAGGAATTTATTGAACCTGCAGTGGTGTATCGGAAACTAATACTGGTCTCACTGGAAAGGATCAAAACACTGACACTAAGAAGTCTCAGTCTTCTTGCAAATAAGGCGGCATTGTGTCATTTGTACTTAATTCCAATGTAATTTCAGTATTTGATCGTCAATGTGAATGTCCAAGGAATACATTGAATCTGAAGTGGTATATCGGAAACTAATACTGGTCTCACAGGGAATGCTCAAAGCAACGATCGTAAGAAGAGTCTCTATTCCCTCACTTAAGGCGGCATTGTGCCTTTTGTATGTAATTCCGATGCGATTTCTGTGTTTCATCGTCAATGTGAAGCTCCAAGGAATACATTGAATCTGCAGTGGTGTATCGGAACCTAATACTGGTCTCACAGGGAATGCTCAAAGCACCGACTGTAACAAGAGTCTCTATTCTTGTACTTAAGGCGCCATTGTGCCTTTTGTATTTAATTCCCATGCGATTTCTGTGATTCATCGTCAATGTGAAGGTCCAAGGAATACATTGAACCTGCAGTGGTGTAGCAGAAACTAATACTGGTCCCACAGGGAAGGATCAAAGCACACACTCTAAGAAGTCTCACTCTTCTTGCACTTAAGGCGGCATTGTTCCTTTTGTATTTAATTCCGATGCGATTTCTGTGTTTCATCGTCAATGTGAAGGTCCAAGGAATACACTGAACCTGCAGTGGTGCATCGGAAACTAATACTGGTCTCACAGGGAATGCTGATAGCACCGACTGTAAGAAGAGTCTCTATTCTTGTACGTAAGGCGGCATTGTGCCTTTTGTATTTAATTCCGATGGGATTTCTGTGTTTCATCGTCAATGTGAAGGTCCATGGAATACATTGAACAAGCAGTGGTGTATCGCAAACTAATACAGGTCTCACTGGGAATGCTCAAAGCACCGACTGTAAGAAGAGTCTGTATTCTTGTACTTAAGGCGGCTTAGTGCCTTTTGAGTTTAATTCCGATACGATTTCTGTCTTTCATATTCAATGTGACGGACCAAGGAATACATTGAACGTGCAGTGGTGTATCGGAACTAATTCTGGTCTCACAGGAAAGGATCAAAGCACAGACTCTAGGAAGTCTCACTCTTCTTGCAATTAAGGCGGCGTTGTGCCTTTTGTATTTAATTCCGATGTAATTTCTGTGTTTCATGGTCAATGTGTATGTCCAAGGAATACATTGAACCTGCACTGGTGTATCGGAAACTAATACTGGTCTGACAGGGAATGCTCAAAGCACCGACTGTTAGAAGAGTCTCTACTCTTGCACTTAAGGCGGCATTGTGCCTTTTGTATTTAATCCCGATGCGATTTCTGTGTTTCATCGTCAATGTGAAGGTCCAAGGAATACATTGAACCTGCAGTGGTGTATCGGAAGCTAATACTGGTCTCACAGGGAATGCTCAGAGCACAGACTGTAAGAAGAGTCTGTGTTCTTGTACTTAAGGCGGCATTGTGTTTTTTGTATTTAATTCCGATGCGATTTCTGTGTTTCATCGTCAATGTGAAGGTCCAAGGAATACATTGAACCTGCAGTGGTGTATCGGAAACTAATACTGGTCTCACATGAAGGGATCAAAGCACAGACCCAAAGAAGTTTCACTCTTCTTGCAATTAAGGCGGCATTGTTCCTTTTGTATTTAATTCCAATGTAATTTCAGTGTTTCATCGTCAATGTGAATGTCCTAGAAATACATTGAACCTGCAGTGGTGTATCGGAAACTAATACTGGTCTCACAGGGAATGCTCAAAGCAACGACAGTAAGATAAGTCTCTACTCCCTCACTTGAGGCTGCATTGTACCTTTTATATTTAATTCCGATGCGATTTCTGTGTTTCGTCGTCAATGTGGAGCACTAAGGAATACATGGAATCTGCAGTGGAGTATCGGATACTAATACTGGTCTCACAGGGAATGCTCAAAGCACCGACTGTAAGAAGAGTCTCTATTCTTGTACTTAAGGCGACATTGTGCAGTTTGTATTTAATTCCGATGCGATTTTTGTGTTTCATCGTCAATGTGAAGGTCCAAGGAATACGATGAACCTGCAGTGGTGTGTCGGAAACTAATACTGGTCTCACAAGGAATGCACAAATCATCGACTGTAAGAAGAGTCAGTTTTCTTGTACTTATGGCGGCATTGGGCCTTTCGTATTTAATTCCAATGCGATTACTGTGTTTCATCGTCAATGTGAAGGTCCAAGGAATACATTGAAACTGCAGTGGTGTATCGGAAACTAATACTGGTCTCACAGGAAATGCTCAAAACACCGACTTTAAAAAGAGTCTCTATTCTTGTACTTAAGGCGGCATTGTGCCTTTTGTATTTAATTCCGATGCGATTTCTGTGTTTCATAGTCAATGTGAAGGTCCAAGGAATACCTTGAACCTGCAGTGGTGTATCGGAAACTAATACTGCTCTCAGAGGGAATGCTCAAAGCACCGACTGTGGGAAGAGTCTCTATTCTTGTACTTAGGGTGGCATTGTGCCTTTTGTATTTAATTCCGATGCGATTTCTGTGTTTCTTCGTCAATGTGAAGGTCCAAGGAATACATTGAACCTGCAGTGGTGTATCGGAAACTATTACTGGCCTCACAGGGAATGCTCAAAACACCGACTGTAAGAAGAGTCTCTATTCTTGTAATTAAGGCGGCATTGTGTCTTTTGTATTTAGTTCCGATGCGATTTCTGTGTTTCATCATCAATGAGAAGATCCAAGGAATACATTGAACCTGCAGTGGTGTATCGGAAGCTAATACTGGTCTCACAGGGAATGCTCAGAGCACAGACTGTAACAAAAGTCTGTGTTCTTGTACTTAAGGCGGCATTGTGTCTTTTGTATTTAATTCCGTTGCGATTTCTGTGTTTCATCGTCAATGTGAAGTTCCAAGGAATACATTGAACCTGCAGTGGTGTATCGGAAACTAATACTGGTCTCACATGAAGGGATCAAAGCACAGACTCAAAGAAGTTTCACTCTTCTTGCAATTATGGCGGCATTGTTCCTTTTGTATTTAATTCCAATGTAATTTCAGTGTTTCATCGTCAATGTGAATGTCCTCGAAATACATTGAACCTGCAGTGGTGTATCGGAAACTAATACTGGCCTCACAGGGAATGCTCAAAGCAACGACAGTAAGATAAGTCTCTACTCCCTCACTTGAGGCTGCATTGTACCTTTTATATTTAATTCCGATGCGATTTCTGTGTTTCGTCGTCAATGTGAAGCACCAAGGAATACATAGAATCTGCAGTGGTGCATCGGAAACTAATACTGGTCTCACAGGGAATGCTCAAAGCACCGACTGTAAGAAGAGTCTCTATTCTTGTACTTAAGGCGACATTGTGCAGTTTGTATTTAATTCCGATGCGATTTCTGTATTTCATCGTCAAAGTGAAGGTCCAAGGAATACATTGAACCTGCAGTGGTGTATCGGAAACTAATACTGGTCTCACAAGGAATGCACAAATCATCGACTGTAAAAAGAGTCAGTATTCTTGTACTTATGGCGGCATTGGGCCTTTTGTATTTAATTCCAATGCGATTTCTGTGTTTCATCGTCAATGTGAAGGTCCAAGGAATACATTGAAACTGCAGTGGTGTATCGGAAACTAATACTGGTCTCACAGGAAATGCTCAAAACACCGACTTTAAAAAGAGTCTCTATTCTTGTACTTAAGGCGGCATTGTGCCTTTTGTATTTAATTCCGATGCGATTTCTGTGTTTCATAGTCAATGTGAAGGTCCAAGGAATACCTTGAACCTGCAGTGGTGTATCGGAAACTAATACTGCTCTCAGAGGAAATGCTCAAAGCACCGACTGTGAGAAGAGTCTCTATTCTTGTACTTAGGGCGGCATTGTGCCTTTTGTATTTAATTCCGATGCGATTTCTGTGTTTCTTCGTCAATGTGAAGGTCCAAGGAATTCATTGAACCTGCAGTGGTGTATCGGAAATTATTACTGGCCTCACAGGGAATGCTCAAAACACCGACTGTAAGAAGAGTCTCTATTCTTGTAATTAAGGCGGCATTGTGTCTTTTGTATTTAGTTCCGATGCGATTTCTGTGTTTCATCGTCAATGAGAAGGTCCAAGGAATACGATGAACCTGCAGTGGTGTGTCGGAAACTAATACTGGTCTCACAAGGAATGCACAAATCATCGACTGTAAGAAGAGTCAGTTTTCTTGTACTTATGGCGGCATTGGGCCTTTCGTATTTAATTCCAATGCGATTACTGTGTTTCATCGTCAATGTGAAGGTCCAAGGAATACATTGAAACTGCAGTGGTGTATCGGAAACTAATACTGGTCTCACAGGAAATGCTCAAAACACCGACTTTAAAAAGAGTCTCTATTCTTGTACTTAAGGCGGCATTGTGCCTTTTGTATTTAATTCCGATGTAATTTCAGTGTTTCATCGTCAATGTGTATGACAAGGAATACATTGAACCTGCAGTGGTGTATCGGAAACTAATACTGGTCTCACAGGGAACGCTCAAAGCACCGACAGTAAGAAGAGTCTCTATTCTTGTACTTAAGTCGGCATTGTGCCTTTTGTATTTTATTCCGATGCGATTTCTGTGTTTCATCGTCAATGTGAAGGTCCATGGAATACATTCAACCTGCAGTTGTGTATCGTTAACTAATACTGGTCTCACAGGGATTGCTCATAGCACCGACTGTAAGAAGAGTCTCTATTATTGTACTTAAGGCGCCATTGTGCCTTTTGTATTTAATTAGGATGCGATTTCTGTAATTCTTCGTCAATGTGAAGGTCCAAGGAATACATTGAACCTGCAGTGGTGTATCAGAAACTAATACTGGTCTCACAGGAAAGGATCAAAGCACAGACTCTAAGAAGTCTCACTCTTCTTGCACTTAAGGCGGCATTGTCCCTTTTGTATTTAATTCCGATGCGATTTCTGTGTTTCATCGTCAATGTGAAGGTCCAAGGAATACATTGAATCTACAGTGGTGTATCGGATACTAATACTGGTCTCACAGGGATTGCTCATAGCACCGACTGTAAGAAGAGTCTCTATTATTGTACTTAAGGTGGCATTGTTCCTTTTGTATTTAATTCCGATGCGATTTCTGTGTTTCGTCGTCAATGTGAAGGCCCAAGGAATACATTGAACCTGCAGTGGTGTATCGCAAACTAATACAGGTCTCACAGGAAATGCTCAAAACACCGACTGTATGAAGAGTCTGTATTCGTGTACTTATGGCGGCTTAGTGCCTTTTGAGTTTAATTCCGATACGATTTCTGTCTTTCATATTCAATGTGACGGTCCAAGGAATGCATTGAACTTGCAGTGGTGTATCGGAAACTAATACTGGTCTCACAGGAGAGGATCAAAGCGCAGACTCTAAGAAGTCTCACTCTTCTTGCAATTGAGGCGGCATTGTGCCTTTTATATTTAATTCCGATGTAATTTCAGTGTTTCATCGTCAATTTGTATGTCCATGGAATACCTTGAACCTGCAGTGGTGTATCAGAAACTAATACTGCTCTCAGAGGCAATGCTCAAAGCACCGATTGTAAGAAGTGTCTGTATTCCTGTGTTTAAGGCGGTATTGTGCCTTTTGTATTTAATTCTGATGCAATTTCTGTGTTTCATCGCGAATGTGGACGTCCAAGGAATATATAGAACCTGCAGTGGTGTATCGGAAACTATTACTGGTCACACAGGGAATGCTCAAAGCACCGACTGTAAGAAGAGGCTCTATTCTTGTAATTAAGGCGGCATTGTGCCTTTTGTATTTAATTTTGATGCGATTTCTGTGTTTCATCGTCAATGTGAAAGTCCAAGGAATACATTGAACCTGCAGTGGTGTTTCGGAAACTAATACTGGTCTCTCAGGAAAGGATCAAGGCACAGACTCTAGGAAGTCTCACTCCTCTAGCACTTAAGGTGGCATTGTGCCTTTTGTATTTAATTCCGATGTAATTTCAGTATTTCATCGTCAATGTGTATGTCCAAGGAATTCATTGAACCTGCAGTGGTGTATCGGAAACGAATACTGGTCTCACAGGGAATGCTCAAAACACCGACTGTAAGAAGAGCATCTATTGTTGTACTTAAGGCGGCATTGTGCCTTTTGTATTTAATTCCGATGCGATTTCTGTGTTTCATCGTCAATGTGAAGGTCCAAGGAATACATTGAATCTGCAGTGGTGTATCGGACACTAATACTGGTCTCACAAGGAATACTCAAAGCACCGACTGTAAGAAGAGTCTCTATTGATGTAATTAAGGTGGCATTGTGCCTTTTGTATTTAATTCCGATGCGATTTGTGTGTTTCATCGTCATTGTGAAGGTCCAAGAAATGCATTGAACCTGCAGTGGTGTATCGGAAACTAATACCGGTTTCACAATGAATGCTCAAAGCACCGACAGTAAAAAGTGTCTCTATTCTTGTACTTAAGGCGGCATTGTGCCTTTTGTATTTAATTCCGATGCAATTTCTGTTTTTTATCGTCAATGTGAGGATCCAAGGAATACATTGAACCTGCAGTGGTGTATCGGAAACTAATGCTGGTTTCAAAGGGAATGCTCAAAGCACCGACTGTAAGAAGAGTCTTTCTTCTTGTACTTAAGACGGCATTGTGCCGTTTGTATTTAATTCCGAAGCGATTTCCGTGTTTCTTCGGCAATGTGGAAGTCCAAGGAATACAATGAACCTGCAGTGGTGTATTGGAAACTAATACTGGTCTCACAGGGAATGCTCAAAGCACAGACTGTAAGAAGAGAGTGTGTTCTTGTACTTAAGGCGGCATTGTGCCTTTTGTATTTAATTCCGATGCGATTTCTGTGTTTCATCGTCAATTTGAAGGTCCAAGGAATGCATTGAACCTGCAGTAGTGTATCGGAAACCAACTCTGGTCTCACAGGACAGGATGAAAGCACTGACTCTAAGAAGTCTCACTCTTCTTGCAATTAAGGCGGTATTGTGCCTTTTGTATTTAATTCCAATGTAATTTCAGTGTTTGATCGTCAGAGTGAATGTCCAAGGAATACATTGAACCTGCAGTGGTGTATCGGAAACTATTACTGGTCTCACAGGGAATGCTCAAAGCAACTACTGTAAGAAGAGTCTCTACTCCCTCACTTAAGGCGGCATTGTGCCTTTTGTATTCAATTCCGATGCGATTTCTGTGTTTCATCGTCAATGTGAAGCTCCAAGGAATACATTGAATCTGCAGTGGTGTATCGGAAAATAATACAGGTCTCACAGGGAATGCTCAAAGCACCGACTGTAAGAAGAGTCTCTATTCTTGTACTGAAGGCGCCATTGTGCCTTTTGTATTTAATTAGGATGCGATTTCTGTAATTCTTCGTCAATGTGAAGGTCCAAGGAATACATTGAACCTGCAGTGGTGTATCAGAAACTAATACTGGTCTCACAGGAAAGGATCAAAGCACAGACTCTAAGAAGTCTCACTCTTCTTGCACTTAAGGCGGCATTGTCCCTTTTGTACTTAATTCCGATGCGATTTCTGTGTTTCATCGTCAATGTGAAGGTCCAAGGAATACATTGAATCTACAGTGGTGTATCGGATACTAATACTGGTCTCACAGGGATTGCTCATAGCACCGACTGTAAGAAGAGTCTCTATTATTGTACTTAAGGCGGCATTGTTCCTTTTGTATTTAATTCCGATGCGATTTCTGTGTTTCGTCGTCAATGTGATGGCTCAAGGAATACATTGAACCTGCAGTGGTGTATCGCAAACTAATACAGGTCTCACAGGAAATGCTCAAAACACCGACTGTACGAAGAGTCTGTATTCGTGTACTTATGGCGGATTAGTGCCTTTTGAGTTTAATTCCGATACGATTTCTGTCTTTCATATTCAATGTGACGGTCCAAGGAATGCATTGAACTTGCAGTGGTGTATCGGAAACTAATACTGGTCTCACAGGAGGGGATCAAAGCGCAGACTCTAAGAAGTCTCACTCTTCTTGCAATTGAGGCGGCATTGTGCCTTTTATATTTAATTCCGATGTAATTTCAGTGTTTCATCGTCAATTTGTATGTCCATGGAATACATTGAACCTGCAGTGGTGTATCGCAACCCAATACTGATCTGACAGGGAGTGCTCAAAGCACCGACTGTAAGAAGAGTCTCTACTCTTGCACTTAAGGCGGCATTGTGCCTTTTGTATTAAATTCCGAGGCGATTTCTGTGATTCATCGTCAATGTGAAGGTCCAAGGAATACTTTGAACCTGCAGTGGTGTGTCGGAAACTAATACTGGTCTCACAGGAAAGGATCAAAGCACAGACTCTAAGAAGTCTCACTCTTCTTGCAATTAAGGCTACATTGTGCCTTTTGTAATTAATTCCAATGTAATTTCAGTGTTTCATCGTCAATATGAATGTCCAAGGAATACATTGAACATGCAGTGGTGTACCGGAAACTAAACTGGTCTCACAGGGAATGCTCAAAGCAACGACAGTAATAAGAGTCTCTACTCCTCACTTAAGGCGGCATTGTGCCTTTTGTATTTAATTCCCATGCGATTTCTGTGTTTCATCGTCAATGTGAGGCTCCAAGGAATACATTGAATCTGCAGTGGTGTATCGGAACCTAATACTGGTCTCACAGGGAATGCTCAAAGCACCGACTGTAACAAGAGTCTCTATTCTTGTACTTAAGGCGCCATTGTGCCTTTTGTATTTAATTCCCATGCGATTTCTGTGATTCATCGTCAATGTGAAGGTCCAAGGAATACATTGAACCTGCAGTGGTGTATCAGAAACTAATACTGGTCTCACAGGGAAGGATCAAAGCACACACTCTAAGAAGTCTCACTCTTCTTGCACTTAAGGCGGCATTGTTCCTTTTGTATTTAATTCCGATGCGATTTCTGTGTTTCATCGTCAATGTGAAGGTCCAAGGAATACACTGAACCTGCAGTGGTGCATCGGAAACTAATACTGGTCTCACAGGGAATGCTGATAGCACCGACTGTAAGAAGAGTCTCTATTCTTGTACGTAAGGCGGCATTGTGCCTTTTGTATTTAATTCCGATGGGATTTCTGTGTTTCATCGTCAATGTGAAGGTCCATGGAATACATTGAACAAGCAGTGGTGTATCGCAAACTAATACAGGTCTCACTGGGAATGCTCAAAGCACCGACTGTAAGAAGAGTCTGTATTCTTGTACTTAAGGCGGCTTAGTGCCTTTTGAGTTTAATTCCGATACGATTTCTGTCTTTCATATTAATTGTGACGGCCCAAGGAATACATTGAACGTGCAGTGGTGTATCGGAACTAATACTGGTCTCACAGGAAAGGATCAAAGCACAGACTCTAGGAAGTCTCACTCTTCTTGCAATTAAGGCGGCGTTGTGCCTTTTGTATTTAATTCCGATGTAATTTCTGTGTTTCATGGTCAATGTGTATGTCCAAGGAATACATTGAACCTGCACTGGTGTATCGGAAACTAATACTGGTCTGACAGGGAATGCTCAAAGCACCGACTGTTAGAAGAGTCTCTACTCTTGCACTTAAGGCGGCATTGTGCCTTTTGTATTTAATCCCGATGCGATTTCTGTGTTTCATCGTCAATGTGAAGGTCCAAGGAATACATTGAACCTGCAGTGGTGTATCGGAAGCTAATACTGGTCTCACAGGGAATGCTCAGAGCACAGACTGTAAGAAGAGTCTGTGTTCTTGTACTTAAAGCGGCATTGTGTTTTTTGTATTTAATTCCGATGCGATTTCTGTGTTTCATCGTCAATGTGAAGGTCCAAGGAATACATTGAACCTGCAGTGGTGTATCGGAAACTAATACTGGTCTCACATGAAGGGATCAAAGCACAGACTCAAAGAAGTTTCACTCTTCTTGCAATTAAGGCGGCATTGTTCCTTTTGTATTTAATTCCAATGTAATTTCAGTGTTTCATCGTCAATGTGAATGTCCTAGAAATATATTGAACCTGCAGTGGTGTATCGGAAACTAATACTGGTCTCACAGGGAATGCTCAAAGCAACGACAGTAAGATAAGTCTCTACTCCCTCACTTGAGGCTGCATTGTACCTTTTATATTTAATTCCGATGCGATTTCTGTGTTTCGTCGTCAATGTGGAGCACCAAGGAATACATAGAATCTGCAGTGGAGTATCGGATACTAATACTGGTCTCACAGGGAATGCTCAAAGCACCGACTGTAAGGAGAGTCTCTATTCTTGTACTTAAGGCGACATTGTGCAGTTTGTATTTAATTCCGATGCGATTTTTGTGTTTCATCGTCAATGTGAAGGTCCAAGGAATACGTTGAACCTGCAGTGGTGTGTCGGAAACTAATACTGGTCTCACAAGGAATGCACAAATCATCGACTGTAAGAAGAGTCAGTTTTCTTGTACTTATGGCGGCATTGGGCCTTTCGTATTTAATTCCAATGCGATTACTGTGTTTCATCGTCAATGTGAAGGTCCAAGGAATACATTGAAACTGCAGTGGTGTATCGGAAACTAATACTGGTCTCACAGGAAATGCTCAAAACACCGACTTTAAAAAGAGTCTCTATTCTTGTACTTAAGGCGGCATTGTGCCTTTTGTATTTAATTCCGATGCGATTTCTGTGTTTCATAGTCAATGTGAAGGTCCAAGGAATACCTTGAACCTGCAGTGGTGTATCGGAAACTAATACTGCTCTCAGAGGGAATGCTCAAAGCACCGACTGTGAGAAGAGTCTCTGTTCTTGTACTTAGGGTGGCATTGTGCCTTTTGTATTTAATTCCGATGCGATTTCTGTGTTTCTTCGTCAATGTGAAGGTCCAAGGAATACATTGAACCTGCAGTGGTGTATCGGAAACTATTACTGGCCTCACAGGGAATGCTCAAAACACCGACTGTAAGAAGAGTCTCTATTCTTGTAATTAAGGCGGCATTGTGTCTTTTGTATTTAGTTCCGATGCGATTTCTGTGTTTCATCATCAATGAGAAGATCCAAGGAATACATTGAACCTGCAGTGGTGTATCGGAAGCTAATACTGGTCTCACAGGGAATGCTCAGAGCACAGACTGTAACAAAAGTCTGTGTTCTTGTACTTAAGGCGGCATTGTGTCTTTTGTATTTAATTCCGATGCGATTTCTGTGTTTCATCGTCAATGTGAAGTTCCAAGGAATACATTGAACCTGCAGTGGTGTATCGGAAACTAATACTGGTCTCACATGAAGGGATCAAAGCACAGACTCAAAGAAGTTTGACTCTTCTTGCAATTAAGGCGGCATTGTTCCTTTTGTATTTAATTCCAATGTAATTTCAGTGTTTCATCGTCAATGTGAATGTCCTAGAAATACATTGAACCTGCAGTGGTGTATCGGAAACTAATACTGGTCTCACAGGGAATGCTCAAAGCAACGACAGTAAGATATATCTCTACTCCCTCACTTGAGGCTGCATTGTACCTTTTATATTTAATTCCGATGCGATTTCTGTGTTTCGTCGTCAATGTGAAGCACCAAGGAATACATAGAATCTGCAGTGGTGTATCGGAAACTAATACTGGTCTCACAGGGAATGCTCAAAGCACCGACTGTAAGAAGAGTCTCTATTCTTGTACTTAAGGCGACATTGTGCAGTTTGTATTTAATTCCGATGCGATTTCTGTATTTCATCGTCAAAGTGAAGGTCCAAGGAATACATTGAACCTGCAGTGGTGTATCGGAAACTAATACTGGTCTCACAAGGAATGCACAAATCATCGACTGTAAGAAGAGTCAGTATTCTTGTACTTATGGCGGCATTGGGCCTTTTGTATTTAATTCCAATGCGATTTCTGTGTTTCATCGTCAATGTGAAGGTCCAAGGAATACATTGAAACTGCAGTGTTGTATCGGAAACTAATACTGGTCTCACAGGAAATGCTCAAAACACCGACTTTAAAAAGAGTCTCTATTCTTGTACTTAAGGCGGCATTGTGCCTTTTGTATTTAATTCCGATGCGATTTCTGTGTTTCATAGTCAATGTGAAGGTCCAAGAAATACCTTGAACCTGCAGTGGTGTATCGGAAACTAATACTGCTCTCAGAGGAAATGCTCAAAGCACCGACTGTGAGAAGAGTCTCTATTCTTGTACTTAGGGCGGCATTGTGCCTTTTGTATTTAATTCCGATGCGATTTCTGTGTTTCTTCGTCAATGTGAAGGTCCAAGGAATTCATTGAACCTGCAGTGGTGTATCGGAAATTATTACTGGCCTCACAGGGAATGCCCAAAACACCGACTGTAAGAAGAGTCTCTATTCTTGTAATTAAGGCGGCATTGTGTCTTTTGTATTTAGTTCCGATGCGATTTCTGTGTTTCATCGTCAATGAGAAATTCCAAGGAATACATTGAACCTGCAGTGGTGTATCGGAAACTAATACTGGTCTCACAGGGTGTGTTCAAGGCACAGACTGTAGAAGAGTCTCTATTCTTGTACTTATGCCGGTATTGTGCCTTTTGTATTTAATTCCGATGCGATTTCTGTGTTTCATCGTCAATGTGAAGGTCCAAGTAATACATTGAACCTGCAGTGTTAAATCGGAAACTAATACTGGTCTCACAGGGAATGCTCAAAGCACCGAATGTAAGCGGGGTCTCTATTCTTGTAATTTAGGCGGCATTGTGCCATTTGTATTTAATTCCGATGTAATTTCAGTGTTTCATCGTCAATGTGTATGACAAGGAATACATTGAACCTGCAGTGGTGTATCGGAAACTAATACTGGTCTCACAGGGAACGCTCAAAGCACCGACAGTAAGAAGAGTCTCTATTCTTGTACTTAAGTCGGCATTGTGCCTTTTGTATTTTATTCCGATGCGATTTCTGTGTTTCATCGTCAATGTGAAGGTCCATGGAATACATTCAACCTGCAGTTGTGTATCGTTAACTAATACTGGTCACACAGGGAATGCTCAAAGCACCGACTGTAAGAAGAGTCTCTATTCTTGCACTTAAGGTGGCCTTGTGCCTTTTGTATTAAATTCCGATGTAATTTCAGTGTTTCATCGTCAATGTGTATGACACGGAATATATTGAACCTGCAGTGGTTTATCGAAAATTAATACTGGTCTCACAGGGAATATTCAAAGTACCGACTGTAAGAAGGGTCTCTACTGCTGGACTTAAGGCGGCATTGTGCCTTTTGTATTTAATTCCGATGCGATTTCTGTGTATTATCGTCAATGTGAAGCTCCAAGCAATACATTGAACCTGCAGTGGTGAATCGGAAACTAATACTGGTCACACAGGGAACACTCAAAGCACCGACTGTAAGAAGAGTCTCTATTCTTGTACTGAAGTCGGCATTGTACCTTTTGTATTTAATTCCGATGAGATTTCTGTGTTTCATCGTCAATGTGAAGGTCCAAGGAATACATTGAACCTGCAGTGGTGTATCGGAAACTAATACTGGTCGCACAGGAAATGATCAAGGCACAGACTCTAAGAAGTCTCACTCTTCTTGCACTTAAGGCGGCATTGTGCCTTTTGTATTTAATCCCGTTGTAATTTCAGTGTTTCATCGTCAATGTGTATGTCCAAGGAATACATTGAACCTACAGTGGTGTATCGGAAACTAATACTGGTCTCACAGGAAAGGCTCAAAGAATGGACTCTAAGAAGTCTCACTCTTCTTGCATTAAGGCGGCATTGTGCCTTTTGTATTTAATTCCGATGTAATTTCAGTGTCTCATCGTCATTGTGTACGTCCAAGGAATACATTGAGCCTGCAGTGGTGTATCGGAAACTAATACTGGTCTCACAGGGAATGCTCAAAGCACCCACTGTAAGAAGAGTCTCTATTCTTGTACTTAAGGCGGCATTGTGCCTTTTGTATTTAATTCCGATGCGATTTCTGTGTTTCATCGTCAATATGAAAGTCCAAGTAATACATTGAACTTGCAGTGGTGTATCGGAAACTAATACTGGTCTCACAGGGAATGCTCAAAGCACCGACTGTAAGAAGAGTCTCTATTCTTGTACTTAAGGCGGCATTTTGCCTTTTGTATTTAACTCCGATGCGATTTCTGTGTTTAATAGTCAATGTGAAGGTCCAAGGAATACTTTGAACCTGCAGTTGTGTATCGGAAACTAAAACTGGTCTCACAGGGAATGCTCAAAGCACTGACTGTAAGAAGAGTCTCTATTCCTGTAATTATGGCAGCCTTGTGCCTATTGTATTTAATTCCGATGCGATTTCTGTGTTTCATCGTCAATGTGAAGGTCCAAGGAATACCTTGAACCTGCAGTGGTGTATCGGAAACTTATACTGCTCTCAGATGGAATGCTCAAAGCACCGACTGTAAGAAGTTTCTCTATTCTTGTACTTAAGGCGGCATTGTGCCTTTTGTATTTAATTCCGATGCGATTTCTGTGTTTTATTCACAATGTGAAGGTCCAAGGAATACATTCAACCTGCAGTGGTGTATCGGACACTAATACTGGTCTCACAGGGAATGCTCAAAGCACCAACTGAAAGAAGACTCTAAATTCTTGTAATTAAGGGGGCATTGTGCCTTTTGCATTTAATTCCGATTCGATTTCTGTGTTTCATCGTCAATGTGAAGGTCCGAAGAATTTATTGAACCTGCAGTGGTGTATCGGAAACTAATACTGGTCTCACAGGAAAGGATCAAAGAATGGACTCTAAGAAGTCTCACTCTTCTGGCATTAAGGCAGCATTGTGACTTTTTTATTTAATTCCGATGTAATTTCATTGTTTCATCGTCATTGCGTATATCCAGGGAATAGATTGAACCTGCAGTGGTGTATCGGAAACTAATACTGGTCTAACAGGGAATGCTCAAATCACCGACTGTAAGAAGAGTCTCTATTCTTGTACTTGAGGCGGCATTGTGCCTTTTGGATTTAATTCCGATGCGATTTCTGTGTTTCATCGTCAATGTGAAGGTCCAAGGAATACATTGAACGTGCAGTGGTGTATCGGAAACTAACACTGGTCTCACAGGGAATGCTCAAAGCACCGACTGTAAGAAGAGTCTCTAATCTTGTACTTAAGGCGGCATTGTGCCATTTGTTTTTAATTCCGATGCGAATTCTGTGTTTCATCGTCAATGTGAAGGTCCAAGGAATACATTGAACCAGCAGTGGTGTATCTGAAACAAATAGTGGTCCCACAGGGAATGCTCAAAACACCGACTGTAAGAAGAGTCTCTATTCTTGTAATTAAGGCGGCATTGTGCCTTTTGTATTTAATTCCGATGAGATTTCTGTGTTTCATCGTCAGTGTGAAGGTCCAAGGAATACATTGAACCTGCAGTGGTGTATCGGAAACTAATACTGGTCTCACAGGGAATGCTCAAATCACCGACTGTAAGAAGAGTCTCTATTCTTGTACTTAAGGCCGCATTGTGCCTTTTGTATTTAATTCCGATGCGATTTCTGTGTTTCATCGTCAATGTGAAGGTCCAAGGAATACATTGAACCTGCAGTGGTGGATCGGAAACTAATACTGGTCTCACAGGGAATGCTCAAAGCACCGACTGTAAGAAGAGTCTCTATTCTTGTACTTAAGCGGCATTGTGCGTTTTGTATTTAATTCCGATGCGATTTCTGTGTTTCATCGTCAATGTGAAGGTCCAAGGGATACATTGAACCTGCAGTGGAGTATCGGAAACTATTACTGGTCTCACATGAATGCTCAAAGCACCGACTGTGAGTAGAGTCTCTATTGTTGTATTTAATTCGGCATTGTGCTTTTTGTATTTAGTTCCGATGCGATTTCTGTGTTTCATCGTCAATGTGAAGGTCCAAGGAATTCATAGAACCTGCAGTGGTGTATCAGAAACTAATACTGGTCTCACAGGAAAGGATCAAGGCACAGACTCTAAGAAGTCTCACTCTTCTAGCACTAAGGCGTTATTGTGCCTTTTGTATTTATTTCCGATGTAATTTCAGTATTTCATCGTGAATGTGTATGTCCAAGGAATACATTGAACCTACAGTGGTGTATCGGAATCTAATACTGGTCTCACAGGGAATGCTCAAAGCACCGACTGTAAGAAGAGTCTCTATTCTTGTACTTAAGGCGGCATTGTGCCATTTGTATTTAATTCCGTTGGGATTTCTGTGTTTCATCGTCAATGTGAAGGTCCAAGGAAAACATTGAGCCTGCAGTGGTGTATCGGAAACTATTAATGGTGTCACAGGGAATGCTCAAAACACCGACTATAAGAAGAGTCTCTATTCTTGTACTTAAGGCGGCATTGTGCCTTTTGCATTTAGTTCCGATGCGATTTCTGTGTTTCATAGTCAATGTAGAGCTCCAAGCAATACTTTGAAACTGCAGTGGTGTATCGGAAACTAATACTCGTCTCACAGGGAATGCTCAAACCACCGACAGTTAGAAGAGTCTCTATTCTTGTAATTAAATATGCATTGTGCCTTTTGTATTTAATTCCGAAGCGATTTCTGTGTTTCATAGTCAATGTGAAAGGCCAAGGAATACATTGAACCTGCAGTGGTGTATCGGAATCTATTATTGGTCTCAAAGGGATTGTTAAAAGCACCGACTGTAAGAAGAGTCTCTATTCTTGTACTTAAGGCGGCCTTGTGCCTTTTGAAATTAATTCCGATGCGATTTCTGTGTTTCATCGTCAATGTGAAGGTCCAAGGAATACATTGAACCTGCAGTGGAGTATCGGAAACTATTAATGGTCTCACATGAATGCTCAAAGCACTGACTGTAAGTAGAGTCTCTATTGTTGTAATTAATTCGGCATTGTGCCTTTTGTATTTAGTTCCGATGCGATTTCTGTGTTTCATCGTCAATGTGAAGGTCCAAGGAATACATAGAACCTGCAGTGGTGTATCGGAAACTAATACTGGTCTCACAGGAAAGGGTCAAGGCACAGACTCTAAGAAGTCTCACTCTTCTAGCACTTAAGGCGGCTTTGTGCCTTTTGTATTTAATTCCGATGGGATTTCTGTGTTTCATCGTCAATGTGAAGGTCCAAGGAATACATTGAACCTGCAGTGGTGTATCGGAAACTAATAATGGTGTCACAGGGAATGCTCAAAACACCGACTATAAGAAGAGTCTCTATTCTTGTACTTAAGGCGGCATTGTGCCTTTTGCATTTAATTCCGATGCGATTTCTGTGTTTCATAGTCAATGTAAAGCTCCAAGCAATACTTTGAAACTGCAGTGGTGTATCGGAAACTAATACTGGCCTCACAGGGAATGCTCAAAGCACCGACTGTTAGAAGAGTCTCTATTCTTGTAATTAAGGATGCATTGTGCCTTTTGTATTTACTTCCGAAGCGATTTCTGTGTCTCATCGTCAATGTGAAGGCCAAGGACTACATTGAACCTGCAGTGGTGTATCGGAAACTAATACTTTTCTCACAGGAAAGGATCAAAGAATGGACTCTAAGAAGTCTCAATCTTCTTGCATTAAGGCGGCATTCGGTCTTTTGTATTTAATTCCCATATAATTTCAGTGTTTCATCGTCATTGTGTATGTCCAAGGAACACATTGAAACTGCAGTGGTGTATCGGAAACTAATACTGCTCTCAGAGGCAATGCTCAAAGCACCGATTGTAAGAAGTGTCTCTATTCCTGTGCTTAAGGCGGTATTGTGCCTTTTGTATTTAATTCCGATGCAATGTCTGTGTTTCATCGCGAATGTGGACGTCCAAGGAATACATAGAACCTGCAGTGGTGTATCGGAAACTATTACTGGTCACACAGGGAATTCTCAAAGCACCGACTGTAAGAAGAGGCTCTATTCTTGTAATTAAGGCGGCATTGTGCCTTTTGTATTTAATTTTGATGCGATTTCTGTGTTTCATCGTCAATGTGAAAGTCCATGGAATACATTGAACCTGCAGTGGTGTTTCGGAAACTAATACTGGTCTCTCAGGAAAGGATCAAGGCACAGACTCTAGGAAGTCTCACTCCTCTAGCACTTAAGGTGGCATTGTGCCTTTTGTATTTAATTCCGATGTAATTTCAGTATTTCATCGTCAATGTGTATGTCCAAGGAATTCATTGAACCTGCAGTGGTGTACCGGAAACGAATACTGGTCTCACAGGGAATGCTCAAAACACCGACTGTAAGAAGAGCATCTATTGTTGTACTTAAGGCGGCATTGTGCCTTTTGTGTTTAATTCCGACGCGATTTCTGTGTTTCATCGTCAGTGTGAAGGTCCAAGGAATACATTGAATCTGCAGTGGTGTATCGGACACTAATACTGGTCTCACAAGGAATAGTCAAAGCACCGACTGTAAGAAGAGTCTCTATTGATGTAATTAAGGTGGCATTGTGCATTTTGTATTTAATTCCGATGCGATTTCTGTGTTTCATCGTCAATGTGAAGGTCCAAGAAATGCATTGAACCTGCAGTGGTGTATCGGAAACTAATACCGGTTTCACAATGAATGCTCAAACCACCGACAGTAAAAAGAGTCTCTATTCTTGTACTTAAGGCGGCATTGTGCCTTTTGTATTTAATTCCGATGCAATTTCTGTTTTTTATCGTCAATGTGAGGGTCCAAGGAATACTTTGAACCTGCAGTGGTGTATCGGAAACTAATACTGGACTCACAGGAAAGTATCAAAGAATGGACTCTAAGAAGTCTCACTCTTCTTGCATTAAGGCGGCATTGTGTCTTTTGTATTTAATTCCGTTGTAATTTCAGTGTTTCATCTTCATTGTGTATGTCCACGGAATACATTGAACCTGCAGTGGTGTATCAGAAACTAATACTGGTTTCACAGGGAATGCTCAAAGCACCGACTGTAAGAAGAGTCTTTATTCTTGTACTTAAGACGGCATTGTGCCTTTTGTATTTAATTCCGATGCGATTTTCGTGTTTCTTCGGCAATGTGGAAGTCCAAGGAATACATTGAACCTGCAGTGGTGTACCGGAAACTAATACTGGTCTCACAGGGAATGCTCATAGCACAGACTGTAAGAAGAGAGTGTGTTCTTGTATTTAAGGCGGCTTGTGCCTTTTGTATTTAATTCCGATGCGATTTCTGTGTTTCATCGTCAATTTGAAGGTCCAAGGAATGCATTGAACCTGCAGTGGTGTATCGGAAACCAATTCTGGTCTCACAGGAAAGGATGAAAGCACTGACTCTAAGAAGTCTCACTCTTCTTGCAATTAAGGCGGTATTGTGCCTTTTGTATTTAATTCCAATGTAATTTCAGTGTTTGATCGTCAATGTGAATGTCCAAGGAATACATTGAACCTGCAGTGGTGTATCGGAAACTAATACTGGTCTCACAGGGAATGCTCAAAGCAACGACTGTAAGAAGAGTCTCTACTCCCTCACTTAAGGCGGCATTGTGCCTTTTGTATTCAATTCCGATGCGATTTCAGTGTTTCATCGTCAATGTGAAGCTCCAAGGAATTCATTGAATCGGCAGTGGTGTATCGGAAAATAATACAGGTCTCACAGGGAATGCTCAAAGCACCGACTGTAAGAAGAGTCTCTATTCTTGTACTTAAGGCGCCATTGTGCCTTTTGTATTTAATTAGGATGCGATTTCTGTAATTCATCGTCAATGTGAAGGTCCAAGGAATACATTGAACCTGCAGTGGTGTATCAGAAACTAATACTGGTCTCACAGGAAAGGATCAAAGCACAGACTCTAAGAAGTCTCACTCTTCTTGCACTTATGGCGGCATTGTCCCTTTTGTATTTAATTCCGATGCGATTTCTGTGTTTCATCGTCAATGTGAAGGTCCAAGGAATACATTGAATCTACAGTGGTGTATCGGATACTAATACTGGTCTCACAGGGAATGCTCAAAGCACCGACTGTAAGAAGAGTATCTATTATTGTACTTAAGGCGGCATTGTGCCTTTTGTATTTAATTCCGATGCGATTTCTGTGTTTCGTCGTCAATGTGAAGGTCCAAGGAATACATTGAACCTGCAGTGGTGTATCGCAAACTAATACAGGTCTCACAGGAAATGCTCAAAGCACCGACTGTAAGAAGAGTCTGTATTCGTGTACTTATGGCGGCTTAGTGCCTTTTGAGTTTAATTCCGATACGATTTCTGTCTTTCATATTCAATGTGACGGTCCAAGGAATGCATTGAACTTGCAGTGGTGTATCGGAAACTAATACTGGTCTCACAGGAGAGGATCAAAGCGCAGACTCTAAGAAGCCTCTCTCTTCTTGCAATTGAGGCGGCATTGTGCCTTTTATATTTAATTCCGATGTAATTTCATTGTTTCATCGTCATTGCGTATATCCAGGGAATAGATTGAACCTGCAGTGGTGTATCGGAAACTAATACTGGTCTAACAGGGAATGCTCAAATCACCGACTGTAAGAAGAGTCTCTATTCTTGTACTTGAGGCGGCATTGTGCCTTTTGGATTTAATTCCGATGCGATTTCTGTGTTTCATCGTCAATGTGAAGGTCCAAGGAATACATTGAACGTGCAGTGGTGTATCGGAAACTAACACTGGTCTCACAGGGAATGCTCAAAGCACCGACTGTAAGAAGAGTCTCTAATCTTGTACTTAAGGCGGCATTGTGCCATTTGTTTTTAATTCCGATGCGAATTCTGTGTTTCATCGTCAATGTGAAGGTCCAAGGAATACATTGAACCAGCAGTGGTGTATCTGAAACAAATAGTGGTCCCACAGGGAATGCTCAAAACACCGACTGTAAGAAGAGTCTCTATTCTTGTAATTAAGGCGGCATTGTGCCTTTTGTATTTAATTCCGATGAGATTTCTGTGTTTCATCGTCAGTGTGAAGGTCCAAGGAATACATTGAACCTGCAGTGGTGTATCGGAAACTAATACTGGTCTCACAGGGAATGCTCAAATCACCGACTGTAAGAAGAGTCTCTATTCTTGTACTTAAGGCCGCATTGTGCCTTTTGTATTTAATTCCGATGCGATTTCTGTGTTTCATCGTCAATGTGAAGGTCCAAGGAATACATTGAACCTGCAGTGGTGGATCGGAAACTAATACTGGTCTCACAGGGAATGCTCAAAGCACCGACTGTAAGAAGAGTCTCTATTCTTGTACTTAAGCGGCATTGTGCGTTTTGTATTTAATTCCGATGCGATTTCTGTGTTTCATCGTCAATGTGAAGGTCCAAGGAATACATTGAACCTGCAGTGGAGTATCGGAAACTATTACTGGTCTCACATGAATGCTCAAAGCACCGACTGTGAGTAGAGTCTCTATTGTTGTATTTAATTCGGCATTGTGCTTTTTGTATTTAGTTCCGATGCGATTTCTGTGTTTCATCGTCAATGTGAAGGTCCAAGGAATTCATAGAACCTGCAGTGGTGTATCAGAAACTAATACTGGTCTCACAGGAAAGGATCAAGGCACAGACTCTAAGAAGTCTCACTCTTCTAGCACTAAGGCGTTATTGTGCCTTTTGTATTTATTTCCGATGTAATTTCAGTATTTCATCGTGAATGTGTATGTCCAAGGAATACATTGAACCTACAGTGGTGTATCTAAATCTAATACTGGTCTCACAGGGAATGCTCAAAGCACCGACTGTAAGAAGAGTCTCTATTCTTGTACTTAAGGCGGCATTGTGCCATTTGTATTTAATTCCGTTGGGATTTCTGTGTTTCATCGTCAATGTGAAGGTCCAAGGAAAACATTGAGCCTGCAGTGGTGTATCGGAAACTATTAATGGTGTCACAGGGAATGCTCAAAACACCGACTATAAGAAGAGTCTCTATTCTTGTACTTAAGGCGGCATTGTGCCTTTTGCATTTAGTTCCGATGCGATTTCTGTGTTTCATAGTCAATGTAGAGCTCCAAGCAATACTTTGAAACTGCAGTGGTGTATCGGAAACTAATACTCGTCTCACAGGGAATGCTCAAACCACCGACAGTTAGAAGAGTCTCTATTCTTGTAATTAAATATGCATTGTGCCTTTTGTATTTAATTCCGAAGCGATTTCTGTGTTTCATAGTCAATGTGAAAGGCCAAGGAATACATTGAACCTGCAGTGGTGTATCGGAATCTATTATTGGTCTCAAAGGGATTGTTAAAAGCACCGACTGTAAGAAGAGTCTCTATTCTTGTACTTAAGGCGGCCTTGTGCCTTTTGAAATTAATTCCGATGCGATTTCTGTGTTTCATCGTCAATGTGAAGGTCCAAGGAATACATTGAACCTCCAGTGGAGTATCGGAAACTATTAATGGTCTCACATGAATGCTCAAAGCACCGACTGTAAGTAGAGTCTCTATTGTTGTAATTAATTCGGCATTGTGCCTTTTGTATTTAGTTCCGATGCGATTTCTGTGTTTCATCGTCAATGTGAAGGTCCAAGGAATACATAGAACCTGCAGTGGTGTATCGGAAACTAATACTGGACTCACAGGAAAGGGTCAAGGCACAGACTCTAAGAAGTCTCACTCTTCTAGCACTTAAGGCGGCTTTGTGCCTTTTGTATTTAATTCCGATGGGATTTCTGTGTTTCATCGTCAATGTGAAGGTGCAAGGAATACATTGAACCTGCAGTGGTGTATCGGAAACTAATAATGGTGTCACAGGGAATGCTCAAAACACCGACTATAAGAAGAGTCTCTATTCTTGTACTTAAGGCGGCATTGTGCCTTTTGCATTTAATTCCGATGCGATTTCTGTGTTTCATAGTCAATGTAAAGCTCCAAGCAATACTTTGAAACTGCAGTGGTGTATCGGAAACTAATACTGGCCTCACAGGGAATGCTCAAAGCACCGACTGTTAGAAGAGTCTCTATTCTAGTAATTAAGGATGCATTGTGCCTTTTGTATTTACTTCCGAAGCGATTTCTGTGTCTCATCGTCAATGTGAAGGCCAAGGACTACATTGAACCTGCAGTGGTGTATCGGAAACTAATACTGGTCTCACAGGAAAGGATCAAAGAATGGACTCTAAGAAGTCTCAATCTTCTTGCATTAAGGCGGCATTCGGTCTTTTGTATTTAATTCCCATATAATTTCAGTGTTTCATCGTCATTGTGTATGTCCAAGGAACACATTGAAACTGCAGTGGTGTATCGGAAACTAATACTGCTCTCAGAGGCAATGCTCAAAGCACCGATTGTAAGAAGTGTCTCTATTCCTGTGCTTAAGGCGGTATTGTGCCTTTTGTATTTAATTCCGATGCAATGTCTGTGTTTCATCGCGAATGTGGACGTCCAAGGAATACATAGAACCTGCAGTGGTGTATCGGAAACTATTACTGGTCACACAGGGAATTCTCAAAGCACCGACTGTAAGAAGAGGCTCTATTCTTGTAATTAAGGCGGCATTGTGCCTTTTGTATTTAATTTTGATGCGATTTCTGTGTTTCATCGTCAATGTGAAAGTCCATGGAATACATTGAACCTGCAGTGGTGTTTCGGAAACTAATACTGGTCTCTCAGGAAAGGATCAAGGCACAGACTCTAGGAAGTCTCACTCCTCTAGCACATAAGGTGGCATTGTGCCTTTTGTATTTAATTCCGATGTAATTTCAGTATTTCATCGTCAATGTGTATGTCCAAGGAATTCATTGAACCTGCAGTGGTGTACCGGAAACGAATACTGGTCTCACAGGGAATGCTCAAAACACCGACTGTAAGAAGAGCATCTATTGTTGTACTTAAGGCGGCATTGTGCCTTTTGTGTTTAATTCCGATGCGATTTCTGTGTTTCATCGTCAGTGTGAAGGTCCAAGGAATACATTGAATCTGCAGTGGTGTATCGGACACTAATACTGGTCTCACAAGGAATAGTCAAAGCACCGACTGTAAGAAGAGTCTCTATTGATGTAATTAAGGTGGCATTGTGCATTTTGTATTTAATTCCGATGCGATTTCTGTGTTTCATCGTCAATGTGAAGGTCCAAGAAATGCATTGAACCTGCAGTGGTGTATCGGAAACTAATACCGGTTTCACAATGAGTGCTCAAACCACCGACAGTAAAAAGAGTCTCTATTCTTGTACTTAAGGCGGCATTGTGCCTTTTGTATTTAATTCCGATGCAATTTCTGTTTTTTATCGTCAATGTGAGGGTCCAAGGAATACTTTGAACCTGCAGTGGTGTATCGGAAACTAATACTGGACTCACAGGAAAGTATCAAAGAATGGACTCTAAGAAGTCTCACTCTTCTTGCATTAAGGCGGCATTGTGTCTTTTGTATTTAATTCCGTTGTAATTTCAGTGTTTCATCTTCATTGTGTATGTCCACGGAATACATTGAACCTGCAGTGGTGTATCAGAAACTAATACTGGTTTCACAGGGAATGCTCAAAGCACCGACTGTAAGAAGAGTCTTTATTCTTGTACTTAAGACGGCATTGTGCCTTTTGTATTTAATTCCGATGCGATTTCCGTGTTTCTTCGGCAATGTGGAAGTCCAAGGAATACATTGAACCTGCAGTGGTGTACCGGAAACTAATACTGGTCTCACAGGGAATGCTCAAAGCACAGACTGTAAGAAGAGAGTGTGTTCTTGTAATTAAGGCGGCTTGTGCCTTTTGTATTTAATTCCGATGCGATTTCTGTGTTTCATCGTCAATTTGAAGGTCCAAGGAATGCATTGAACCTGCAGTGGTGTATCGGAAACCAATTCTGGTCTCACAGGAAAGGATGAAAGCACTGACTCTAAGAAGTCTCACTCTTCTTGCAATTAAGGCGGTATTGTGCCTTTTGTATTTAATTCCAATGTAATTTCAGTGTTTGATCGTCAATGTGAATGTCCAAGGAATACATTGAACCTGCAGTGGTGTATCTTAAACTAATACTGGTCTCACAGGGAATGCTCAAAGCAACGACTGTAAGAAGAGTCTCTACTCCCTCACTTAAGGCGGCATTGTGCCTTTTGTATTCAATTCCGATGCGATTTCAGTGTTTCATCGTCAATGTGAAGCTCCAAGGAATTCATTGAATCGGCAGTGGTGTATCGGAAAATAATACAGGTCTCACAGGGAATGCTCAAAGCACCGACTGTAAGAAGAGTCTCTATTCTTGTACTTAAGGCGCCATTGTGCCTTTTGTATTTAATTAGGATGCGATTTCTGTAATTCATCGTCAATGTGAAGGTCCAAGGAATACATTGAACCTGCAGTGGTGTATCAGAAACTAATACTGGTCTCACAGGAAAGGATCAAAGCACAGACTCTAAGAAGTCTCACTCTTCTTGCACTTATGGCGGCATTGTCCCTTTTGTATTTAATTCCGATGCGATTTCTGTGTTTCATCGTCAATGTGAAAGTCCAAGGAATACATTGAATCTACAGTGGTGTATCGGATACTAATACTGGTCTCACAGGGAATGCTCAAAGCACCGACTGTAAGAAGAGTATCTATTATTGTACTTAAGGCGGCATTGTGCCTTTTGTATTTAATTCCGATGCGATTTCTGTGTTTCGTCGTCAATGTGAAGGTCCAAGGAATACATTGAACCTGCAGTGGTGTATCGCAAACTAATACAGGTCTCACAGGAAATGCTCAAAGCACCGACTGTAAGAAGAGTCTGTATTCGTGTACTTATGGCGGCTTAGTGCCTTTTGAGTTTAATTCCGATACGATTTCTGTCTTTCATATTCAATGTGACGGTCCAAGGAATGCATTGAACTTGCAGTGGTGTATCGGAAACTAATACTGGTCTCACAGGAGAGGATCAAAGCGCAGACTCTAAGAAGCCTCTCTCTTCTTGCAATTGAGGCGGCATTGTGCCTTTTATATTTAATTCCGATGTAATTTCAGTGTTTCATCGTTAATTTGTATGTCCATGGAATACATTGAACCTGCAGTGGTGTATCGCAAACCAATACTGATCTGACAGGGAGTGCTCAAAGCACCGACTGTAAGAAGAGTCTGTACTCTTGCACTTAAGGCGGCATTGTGCCTTTTGTATTCAATTCCGAGACGATTTCTGTGATTCATCGTCAATGTGAAGGTCCAAGGAATACATTGAACCTGCAGTGGTGTGTCGGAAACTAATACTGGTCTCACAGGAAAGGATCAAAGCACAGACTCTAAGAAGTCTCACTCTTCTTGCAATTAAGGCTACATTGTGCCTTTTGTAATTAATTTCAATGTAATTTAAGTGTTTCATCGTCAATATGAATGTACAAGGAATACATTGAACCTGCAGTGGTGTACCGGAAACTAATACTGGTCTCACAGGGAATGCTCAAAGCAACGACAGTAATAAGAGTCTCTACTCCTCACTTAAGGCGGCATTGTGCCTTTTGTATTTAATTCCGATGCGATTTCTGTGTTTCATCGTCAATGTGAGGCTCCAAGGAATACATTGAATCTGCAATGGTGTATCGGAAACTAATACTGGTCTCACAGGGAATGCTCAAAGCACCGACTGTAAGAAGAGTCTCTATTCTTGTACTTAAGGCGGCATTGTGCATTTTGTATGTAATTCCGATGCGATTTCTGTGATTCATCGTCAATGTGACGGTCCAAGGAATACATTGAACCTGCAGTGGTGGATTTGAAACTAATACTGGTCTCATAGGAAAGGATCAAAGCACAGACTCTAAGAGCACTCACTCTTGTTGCACTTAAGGCGGCATTGTGCCGTTTGTATTAAATTCCGATGCGATTTCTGTGTTTCCTTCGTCAATGTGAAGGCCCAAGGAATACATTGAACCTACAGTGGTGTATCGGAAACTAATACTGGTCTCACAGGGAATGCTCAAAGCACCGACAGTAAGAAGAGGCTCTATTGTTGTAATTAAGGCGGCATTGTGCCTTTTGTATTTAATTCCGATGCGATTTCCTTGTTTTATCGTGAATGTAAAAGTCCAAGGATTACATTGAACCTGCAGTGGTGTATCGGAAACTAATACTGGTCTCTCAGGAAAGGATCAAGGCACAGATTCTAAGAAGTCTCACTCTTCTAGCACATAAGGCGGCATTGTGACTTTTGTATTTAATTCCGATGTAATTTCAGTATTTCATCGTCAATGTCTATGTCCAAGGAATACATTGAACCTGCAGTGTTGTATCGGAAACTAATACTGGTCTTACTGGGAATGCTCAAAGCACCGACTGTAAGAAGAGCCTCTATTCTTGTACTTAAGTCGGCATTGTGCCTTTTGTATTTAATTCCGATGCGATTTGTGTGTTTCATCGTCAATGTAAAGGTCTAAGGAATACATTGAACCTGGAGTGGTGTATCGGAAACTAATACTGGTCTCACAGGGAATGCTCATAACACCGACTGTAAGAAGAGTCTCTATTCTTGTACTTAAGGCGGCATTGTGCCTATTGTATTTATTTCTGATGCGATTTCTGTGTTTCATAGTCAATGTGAAGGTCCAAGGAATACTTTGAACCTGCAGTGGTCTATCGGAAATTATTACTGCTCTCAGAGTTAATGCTCAAAGCACCGACTGAAAGAAGTGTCACTATTCTTGAACTTAAGGCGGCATCGTGCGTTTTGTATTTAATTCCAATGCGATTTCTGTGTTTCATTGTCAATGTGAATGTCCAAGGAATACTTTGAACCTGCAGTGGTGTATCGGAAACTAATACTGGTCTCACAGGGAATGCTCAAAATACCGACTGTAAGAAGTGTCTCTATTCTTGTACTTAAGGCTTCCTTGTGCCTTTTGTATTTAATTCCGATGCGATTTCTGTGTTTCATAGTGAATGTGAAGGTCCAAGGAATACCTTGAACCTGCAGTGGTGTATCAGAAACTAATACTGCTCTCAGAGGCAATGCTCAAAGCACCGATTGTAAGAAGTGTCTCTATTCCTGTGCTTAAGGCGGTATTGTGCCTTTTGTATTTAATTCCGATGCAATGTCTGTGTTTCATCGCGAAAGTGGACGTCCAAGGAATACATAGAACCTGCAGCGGTGTATCGGAAACTATTACTGGTCACACAGGGAATGCTCAAAGCACCGACTGTAACAAGGGGCTCTATTCTTGCAATTAAGGCGGCATTGTGCCTTTTGTATTTAATTTTGATGCGATTTCTGTGTTTCATCGTCAATGTGAAAGTCCAAGGAATACATTGAACCTGCAGTGGTGTTTCGGAAACTAATACTGGTCTCTCAGGAAATGATCAAGGCACAGACTCTAGGAAGTCTCACTCCTCCAGCACTTAAGGTGGCATTGTGCCTTTTGTATTTAATTCCGATGTAATTTCAGTATTTCACCGTCAATGTGTATGTCCAAGGAATTCATTGAACCTGCAGTGGTGTATCGGAAACGAATACTGGTCTCACAGGGAATGCTCAAAACACCGACTGTAAGAAGAGCATCTATTGTTGTACTTAAGGCGGCATTGTGCCTTTTGTATTTAATTCCGATGTGATTTCTGTGTTTCATCGTCAATGTGAAGGTCCAAGGAATACATTGAATCTGCAGTGGTGTATCGGACACTAATACTGGTCTCACAAGCAATACTCAAAGCACCGACTGTAAGAAGAGTCTCTATTGATGTAATTAAGGTGGCATTGTGCCTTTTGTATTTAATTCCGATGCGATTTCTGTGTTTCATGGTCAATGTGAAGGTCCAAGATATGCATTGAACCTGCAGTGGTGTATCGGAAACTAATACCGGTTTCACAATGAATGCTCAAAGCACCGACAGGAAAAAGAGTCTCTATTCTTGTACTTAAGGTGGCATTGTGCCTTTTGTATTTAATTCCGATGCAATTTCTGTTTTTTATCGTCAATGTGAGGGTCCAAGGAATACTTTGAACCTGCAGTGGTGTATCGGAAACTAATACTGGACTCACAGGAAAGTATCAAAGAATGAACTCTAAGAAGTCTGACTCTTCTTGCATTAAGGCGGCATTGTGTCTTTTGTATTTAATTCCGTTGTAATTTCAGTGTTTCATCGTCATTGTGTATGTCCACGGAATACATTGAACCTGCAGTGGTGTATCAGAAAGTAATACTGGTCTCACAGGGAATGCTCAAGCACCGACTGTAAGAAGAGTCTCTATTCTTGTACTTAAGACGTCATTGGACCTTTTGTATTTAATTCCGATGCGATTTCTGTGTTTCATCGTCAATGTGAAGGTCCAAGGAATACATTGAACCTGCAGTGGTGTATCGGAAACTAATACTGGTTTCACAGGGAATGCTCAAAGCAACGACTGTAAGAAGAGTCTCTACTCCCTCACTTAAGGCGGCATTGTGCCTTTTGTATTCAATTCCGATGCGATTTCTGTGTTTCATCGTCAATGTAAAGCTCCAAGGAATACATTGAATCTGCAGTGGTGTATCGGAAAATAATACAGGTCTCACAGGGAATGCTCAAAGCACCGACTGTAAGAAGAGTCTCTATTCTTGTACCTTAGGCGCCATTGTGCCTTTTGTATTTAATTTGGATGCGATTTCTGTAATTCATCGTCAATGTGAAGGTCCAAGGAATACATTGAACCTGCAGTGGTGTATCAGAAACTAATACTGGTCTCACAGGAAAGGATCAAAGCACATACTCTAAGAAGTCTCACTCTTCTTGCACTTAAGGCGGCATTGTCCCTTTTGTATTTAATTCCGATGCGATTTCTGTGTTTCATCGTCAATGTGAAGGTCCAAGGAATACATTGAACCTGCAGTGGTGTATCGCAAACTAATACAGGTCTCACAGGAAATGCTCAAAGCACCGACTGTAAGAAGAGTCTGTATTCGTGTACTTATGGCGGCTTAGTGCCTTTTGAGTTTAATTCCGATACGATTTCTGTCCTTCATATTCAATGTGACGGTCCAAGGAATGCTTTGAACTTGCAGTGGTGTATCGGAAACTAATACTGGTCTCACAGGAGAGGATCAAAGCGCAGACTCTAAGAAGTCTCACTCTTCTTGCAATTGAGGCGGCATTGTGCCTTTTATATTTAATTCCGATGTAATTTCAGTGTTTCATCGTCAATTTGTATGTCCATGGAATACATTGAACCTGCAGTGGTGTATCGCAAACCAATACTGATCTGACAGGGAGTGCTCAAAGCACCGACTGTAAGAAGAGTCTCTACCCTTGCACTTAAGGCGGCATTGTGCCTTTTGTATTAAATTCCGAGGCGATTTCTGTGATTCATCGTCAATGTGAAGGTCCAAGGAATACATTGAACCTGCAGTGGTGTGTCGGAAACTAATACTGGTCTCACAGGAAAGGATCAAAGCACAGACTCTAAGAAGTCTCACTCTTCTTGCAATTAAGGCTACATTGTGCCTTTTGTAATTAATTTCAATGTAATTTAAGTGTTTCATCGTCAATATGAATGTCCAAGGAATACATTGAACATGCAGTGGTGTACCGGAAACTAATACTGGTCTCACAGGGAATGCTCAAAGCAACGACAGTAATAAGAGTCTCTACTCCATACTTAAGGCGGCATTGTGAGTTTTGTATTTAATTCCGATGCGATTTCTGTGTTTCATCGTCAATGTGAGGCTCCAAGGAATACATTAAATCTGCAGTGGTGTATCGGAAACTAATACTGGTCTCACAGGGAATGCTCAAAGCACCGACTGTAAGAAGAGTCTCTATTCTTGTACTTAAGGCGGCATTGTGCATTTTGTATGTAATTCCGATGCGATTTCTGTGTTTCATCGTCAATGTGAAGGTCCAAGGAATATATTGAACCTGCAGTGGTGTATCGGAAACTAATACAGGGGTCACATTGAAAGCTCAAAGCACCGACTGAAAGAAGAGTCTGTATTCTTGTACTTAGGGCGGCATTGTGCCTTTTGTATTTAATTCCAATGCGATTTCTGTCTTTCATCGCCAATGTGACGGTCCAAGGAATACATTGAACCTGCAGTGGTGGATTTGAAACTAATACTGGTCTCACAGGAATGGATCAAAGCACAGACTCTAAGAGCACTAACTCTTGTTGCATTTAAGGCGGCATTGTGCCGTTTGTATTTAATTCCGATGCGATTTCTGTGTTTCATCGTCAATGTGAAGGTCCAAGGAATACATTGAACCTGCAGTGGTGTATCGGAAACTAATACTGGTCTCACAGGGAATGCTCAAAGCACCGACAGTAAGAAGAGGCTCTAGTCTTGTAATTAAGGCGGCATTGTGCCTTTTGGATTTAATTCCGATGCGATTTCCTTGTTTTATCGTGAATGTAAAAGCCCAAGGATTACATTGAACCTGCAGTGGTGTATCGGAATCTAATACTGGTCTCTCAGGAAAGGATCAAGGCACAGATTCTAAGAAGTCTCACTCTTCTAGCACTTAAGGCGGTATTGTGACTTTTGTATTTAATTCCGATGTAATTTCAGTATATCATCGTCAATGTCTATGTCCCAGGAATACATTGAACCTGCAGTGTTGTATCGGAAACTAATACCGGTCTCACAGGGAGTGCTCAAAGCACCGACTGTAAGAAGAGTCTCTATTCTTGTACTTAAGGCGCCATTGTGCCTTTTGTATTTAATTCCGATGCGATTTCTGTGATTCATCGTCAATGTGAAGGTCCAAGGAATACATTGAACCTGCAGTGGTGTATTGCAAACTAATACAGGTCTCACAGGAAATGCTCAAAGCACCGACTGTAAGAAGAGTCTGTATTCGTGTACTTATGGCGGCTTAGTGCCTTTTGAGTTTAATTCCGATACGATTTCTGTCCTTCATATTCAATGTGCCGGTCCAAGGAATGCTTTGAACTTGCAGTGGTGTATCGGAAACTAATACTGGTCTCACAGGAGAGGATCAAAGCGCAGACTCTAAGAAGTCTCACTCTTCTTGCAATTGAGGCGGCATTGTGCCTTTTATATTTAATTCCGATGTAATTTCAGTGTTTCATCGTCAATTTGTATGTCCATGGAATACATTGAACCTGCAGTGGTGTATCGCAAACCAATACTGATCTGACAGGGAGTGCTCAAAGCACCGACTGTAAGAAGAGTCTCTACCCTTGCACTTAAGGCGGCATTGTGCCTTTTGTATTAAATTCCGAGGCCATTTCTGTGATTCATCGTCAATGTGAAGGTCCAAGGAATACATTGAACCTGCAGTGGTGTGTCGGAAACTAATACTGGTCTCACAGGAAAGGATCAAAGCACAGACTCTAAGAAGTCTCACTCTTCTTGCAATGAAGGCTACATTGTGCCTTTTGTAATTAATTTCAATGTAATTTAAGTGTTTCATCGTCAATATGAATGTCCAAGGAATACATTGAACATGCTGTGGTGTACCGGAAACTAATACTGGTCTCACAGGGAATGCTCAAAGCAACGATAGTAATAAGAGTCTCTACTCCTCACTTAGGGCGGCATTGTGCCTTTTGTATTTAATTCCGATGCGATTTCTGTGTTTCATCGTCAATGTGAGGCTCCAAGGAATACATTAAATCTGCAGTGGTGTATCGGAAACTAATACTGGTCTCACAGGGAATGCTCAAAGGACCGACTGTAAGAAGAGTCTCTATTCTTGTACTTAAGGCGGCATTGTGCATTTTGTATGTAATTCCGATGCGATTTCTGTGTTTCATCGTCAATGTGAAGGTCCAAGGAATATATTGAACCTGCAGTGGTGTATCGGAAACTAATACAGGGGTCACATTGAAAGCTCAAAGCACCGACTGAAAGAAGAGTCTGTATTCTTGTACTTAGGGCGGCATTGTGCCTTTTGTATTTAATTCCAATGCGATTTCTGTCTTTCATCGCCAATGTGACGGTCCAAGGAATACATTGAACCTGCAGTGGTGGATTTGAAACTAATACTGGTCTCACAGGAATGGATCAAAGCACAGACTCTAAGAGCACTCACTCTTGTTGCATTTAAGGCGGCATTGTGCCGTTTGTATTTAATTCCGATGCGATTTCTGTGTTTCATCGTCAATGTGAAGGTCCAAGGAATACATTGAGCCTGCAGTGGTGTATCGGAAACTAATACTGGTCTCACAGGGAATGCTCAAAGCACCGACAGTAAGAAGAGGCTCTAGTCTTGTAATTAAGGCGGCATTGTGCCTTTTGGATTTAATTCCGATGCGATTTCCTTGTTTTATCGTGAATGTAAAAGCCCAAGGATTACATTGAACCTGCAGTGGTGTATCGGAAACTAATACTGGTCTCTCAGGAAAGGATCAAGGCACAGATTCTAAGAAGTCTCACTCTTCTAGCACTTAAGGCGGTATTGTGACTTTTGTATTTAATTCCGATGTAATTTCAGTATATCATCGTCAATGTCTATGTCCCAGGAATACATTGAACCTGCAGTGTTGTATCGGAAACTAATACTGGTCTCACAGGGAATGCTCAAAGCACCGACTGTAAGAAGAGTCTCTATTCTTGTACTTAAGGCGCCATTGTGCCTTTTGTATTTAATTCCGATGCGATTTCTGTGATTCATCGTCAATGTGAAGGTCCAAGGAATACATTGAACCTGCAGTGGTGTATCAGAAACTAATACTGGTCTCACAGGGAAGGATCAAAGCACAGACTCTAAGAAGTCTCACTCTTCTTGCAATTAAGGCGGCATTGTGCCTTTTGTATTTAATTCCGATGTAATTTCTGTGTTTCATGGTCAATGTGTATGTCCAAGGAATACATTGAACCTGCACTGGTGTATCGGAAACTAATACTGGTCTGACAGGGAATGCTCAAAGCACCGACTGTTAGAAGAGTCTCTACTCTTGCACTTAAGGCGGCATTGTGCCTTTTGTATTTAATCCCGATGCGATTTCTGTATTTCATCGTCAATGTGAAGGTCCAAGGAATACATTGAACCTGCAGTGGTGTATCGGAAGCTAATACTGGTCTCACAGGGAATGCTCAGAGCACAGACTGTAAGAAGAGTCTGTGTTCTTGTACTTAAGGCGGCATTGTGTCTTTTGTATTTAATTCCGATGCGATTTCTGTGTTTCATCGTCAATGTGAAGGTCCAAGGAATACATTGAACCTGCAGTGGGGTATCGGAAACTAATACTGGTCTCACAGGGAATGCTCAAAACACCGACTGTAAGAAGAGTCTCTATTCTCGTAGTTAAGACGGCATTGTGCATTTTGTATTTAATTCCGATGCGATTTCTGTGTTTCTTAGGCAATGTGGAGGTCCAAGGAAGACATTGAACCTGCAGGGGTGTATCGGAAACTAATACTGGTCTCAGAGGGAATGCTCAAAGCACAGACTGTAAGAAGAGTCTTGTTCATGTACTTAAGGCGGCATTGTGCCTTTTGTATTTAATTCCGATGCGATTTCTGTGTTTCATCGTCAATGTGAAGGTCCAAGGAATTTATTGAACCTGCAGTGGTGTATCGGAAACTAATACTGGTCTCACAGGAAAGGATCAAAACACTGACTCTAAGAAGTCTCAGTCTTCTTGCAATTAAGGCGGCATTGTGCCTTTTGTAATTAATTCCAATGTTATTTCAGTATTTGATCGTCAATGTGAATGTCCAAGGAATACATTGAACCTGAAGTGGTATATCGGAAACTAATACTGGTCTCACAGGGAATGCTCAAAGCAACGACTGTAAGAAGAGTCTCTATTCCCTCACTTAAGGCGGCATTGTGCCTTTTGTACGTAATTCCGATGCGATTTCTGTGTTTCACCGTCAATGTGAAGCTCCAAGGAATACATTGAATCTGCAGTGGTGTATCGGAAACAAATACTGGTCTCACAGGGAATGCTCAAAGCACCGACTGTAAGAAGAGTCTCTATTCTTGTACTTAAGGCGGCATTGTCCCTTTTGTATTTAATTCCGATGCGATTTCTGTGTTTCATCGTCAATGTGAAGGTCCAAGGAATACATTGAACCTGCAGTGGTGTATCAGAAACTAATACTGGTCTCACAGGGAAGGATCAAAGCACAGACTCTAAGAAGTCTCACTCTTCTTGAACTTAAGGCGGCATTGTTCCTTTTGTATTTAATTCCGATGCGATTTCTGTGTTTCATCGTCAATGACAAGGTCCAAGGAATCCATTGAACCTGCAGTGGTGTATCGGAAAGTAATACTGGTCTCAGAGGGAATGCTGATAGCACTGACTGAAAGAAGAGTCTCTATTCTTGTACGTAAGGCGGCATTGTGCCTTTTGTATTTAATTCCGATGTGATTTCTGTGTTTCATCGTCAATGTGAAGGTCCATGGAATACATTGAACAAGCAGTGGTGTATCGCAAACTAATACAGGTCTCACTGGGAATGCTCAAAGCACCGACTGTAAGAAGAGTCTGTGTTCTTGTACTTAAGGCGGCTTAGTGCCTTTTGTATTTAATCCCGATGCGATTTCTGTGTTTCATCGTCAAAGTGAAGGTCCTAGGAATACATTGAACCTGCAGTGGTGTATCGGAAGCTAATACTGGTCTCACAAGGAATGCTCAGAGCACAGACAGTAAGAAGAGTCTGTGTTCTTGTACTTAAGGCGGCATTGTGTCTTTTGTATTTAGTTCCGATGCGATTTCTGTGTTTCATCGTCAATGTTAAGGTCCAAGGAATACATTGAACCTGCAGTGGTGTATCGGAAACTAATACTGGTCTCACATGAAGGGACCAAACACAGACTCAAAGAAGTTTCACTCTTCTTGCAATTAAGGCGGCATTGTTCCTTTTGTATTTAATTCCAATGTAATTTCAGTGTTTCATCGTCAATGTGAATGTCCTAGAAATACATTGAACCTGCAGTGGTGTATCGAAAACTAATACTGGTCTCACAGGGAATGCTCAAAGCAACGACAGTAAGATAAGTCTCTACTCCCTCTCTTGAGGCTGCATTGTACCTTTTATATTTAATTCCGATGCGATTTCTGTGTTTCGTCGTCAATGTGAAGCACCAAGGAATACATAGAATCTGCAGTGGTGTATCGGAAACTAATACTGGTCTCACAGGGAATGCTCAAAGCACCGACTGTAAGAAGAGTCTCTATTCTTGTACTTAAGGCGACATTGTGCCGTTTGTATTTAATTCCGATGCGATTTCTGTGTTTCATCGTCAATGTGAAGGTCTAAGGAATACATTGAACCTGAAGTGGTGTATCGGAAACTAATACTGGTCTCACAAGGAATGCACAAATCATCGACTGTAAGAAGAGTCAGTATTCTTGTACTTATGGCGGCATTGGGCCTTTTGTATTTAATTCCAATGCGATTTCTGTGTTTCATCGTCAATGTGAAGGTCCAAGGAATACATTGAACCTGCAGTGGTGTATCGGAAACTAATACTGGTCTCACTGGGAATGCTAAAAGCACCGAATGTAAGAAGAGTCTCTATTCTTGCACCTAAGTCGGCATTGTGCCATTTGTATTTAATTGCCATGTAATTTCAGTGTTTCATCGTCAATGTGTATGTCCAAGGAATACATTGAACCGGCAGTGGTGTATCGGAAACTAATACTGGTCTCACAGGGAAAGCTCAAAGCACCGACTGTAAGAAGAGTCTCTATTCTTGTACTTAATGCGGCATTGTGCATTTTGTATTTAATTCCGATGCGATTTCTGTCTTTCATCGTCAATGTGATGGACCAAGGAATACATTGATCCTGCAGCTGTGTATCAGAAACTAATACTGGTCTCACAGGAAATGCTCAAAGCACCGACTGTAAGAAGAGTCTCTATTCTTGTACTTAAGGCGCCATTGTGCCTTTTGTATTTAATTGCGATGCGATTTCTGTGATTCATCGTCAATGTGAAGGTCCAAGGAATACATTGAACCTGCAGTGGTGTATTAGAAACTAATACTGGTCTCACAGGGAAGGATCAAAGCACAGACTCTAAGAGGTCTCACTCTTCTTGCACTTAAGGCGGCATTGTCCCGTTTGTATTTAATTCCGATGCGATTTCTGTGTTTCATCGTCAATGTGAAGGTCCAAGGAATACATTGAACCTGCAGTGGTGTATCGGAAGCTAATACTGGTCTCGCAGGGAATGCTCAGAGCACAGACTGTAAGAAGAGTCTGTGTTCATGTACTTAAGGTGGCATTGTGCCATTTGTATTTAATTCCGATGCGATTTCTGTGTTTCATCGTCAATGTGAAGGTCCAAGGAATACATTGAACCTGCAGTGGTGTATCGGAAACAAATACTGGTCTCACAGGAAAGGATCAAAGCACAGACCCTAAGAAGTATCACTCTTCTTGCAATTTAGGCGGCATTGTGCCTTTTGTATTTAATTCCAATGTAATTTCAGTGTTTCATCGTCAATGTGAATGTCCAAGAAATACATTGAACCTGCAGTGGTGTATCGGAAACTAATACTGGTCTCACAGGAAATGCTCAAAGCAACGAGAGTAAGAAGAGTCTCTACTCCCTCACTTGAGGCTGCATTGTGCCTTTTGTATTTAATTCCGATGCGATTTCTGTGTTTCGTCGTCAATGTGAAGCTCCAAGGAATACATTGAATCTGCAGTGGTGTATCGGAAACTAATACTGGTCTCACAGGGAATGCTCAAAGCACCGACTGTAAGAAGAGTCTCTACTGTTGTACCTAAGGCGGCATTGTGCCTTTTGTATTTAATCCCGATGCGATTTTTGTGTTTCATCATCAATGTGAAGGTCCAAGGAATACATTGAACATGCAGTGGTGTATTAGAAACTAATTCTGGTCTCACAGGAAAGGATCAAAGCACAGACTCTAAGAAGTATCACTCTTCTTGCAATTAAGGCGGCATTGTGCCTTTTGTATTTAATTCCGATTTAATATCAGTGTTTCATCGTCAGTGTGTATGTCCATGGAATACATTGAACCAGCAGTGGTGTATCGGACACTAATACTGGTCTCACAGGGAATGCTCAAAGCACCGACTGTAAGAAGAGTCTCTATTCTTGTACTTAAGGCGGCATTGTGCCTTTTGTATTTAATCCCGATGCGATTTTTGTGTTTCATCATCAATGTGAAGGTCCAAGGAATACATTGAACCTGCAGTGGTGTATCGGAAACTAATACTGGTCTCACAGGGAATGCTCAAAGCAACGACAGTAAGATGAGTCTCTACTCCCTCACTTGAGGCTGCATTGTGCCTTTTGTATTTAATTCCGATGCGATTTCTGTGTTTCGTCGTCAATGTGAGGCTCCAAGGAATACATTGAATCTGCAGTGGTGTATCGGAAACTAAAACTGGTCTCACAGGGAATGCTCAAAGCACCGACTGTAAGAGGAGTCTCTATTCTTGTACTTAAGGCGGCATTGTGCCTTTTGTATATAATTCCGATGCGATTTCTGTGTTTCATCGTCAATGTGAAGCTCCAAGGAATACATTGAATCTGCAGTGGTGTATCGGAAACTAATACTGGTCTCACAGGGAATGCTCAAAGCACCGACTGTAAGAAGCCTCACTCTTCTTGCACTTAAGGCGGCATTGTCCCTTTTGTATTTAATTCCGATGCGATTTCTGTGTTTCATCGTCAATGTGAAGGTCCAAGGAATACATTGAACCTGCAGTGGTGTATTAGAAACTAATACTGGTCTCACAGGGAAGGATCAAAGCACAGACTCTAAGAAGTATCACTCTTCTAGCAATTTAGGCGGCATTGTGCCTTTTGTATTTAATTCCAATGTAATTTCAGTGTTTCATCGTCAATGTGAATGTCCAAGAAATACATTGAACCTGCAGTGGTGTATCGGAAACTAATACTGGTCTCACAGGAAATGCTCAAAGCAACGACAGTAAGAAGAGTCTCTACTCCCTCACTTGAGGCTGCATTGTACCTTTTGTATTTAATTCCGATGCGATTTCTGTGTTTCGTCGTCAATGTGAAGCTCCAAGGAATACATTGAATCTGCAGTGGTGTATCGGAAACTAATACTGGTCTCACAGGGAATGCGCAAAACACCGACTCTAAGAAGAGTCAGTATTCTTGTACTTATGGTGGCATTGGGCCTTTTGTATTTAATTCCAATGCGATTTCTGTGTTTCATCGTCAATGTGAAGGTCCAAGGAATACATTGAACCTGCAGTGGTGTATTAGAAACTAATACTGGTCTCACAGGGAAGGATCAAAGCACAGACTCTAAGAAGTATCACTCTTCTTGCAATTTAGGCGGCATTGTGCCTTTTGTATTTAATTCCAATGTAATTTCAGTGTTTCATCGTCAATGTGAATGTCCAAGGAATACATTGAACCTGCAGTGGTGTATCGGAAGCTAATACTGGTCTCACAAGGAATGCTCAGAGCACAGACAGTAAGAAGAGTCTGTGTTCTTGTACTTAAGGCGGCATTGTGTCTTTTGTATTTAGTTCCGATGCGATTTCTGTGTTTCATCGTCAATGTTAAGGTCCAAGGAATACATTGAACCTGCAGTGGTGTATCGGAAACTAATACTGGTCTCACATGAAGGGACCAAACACAGACTCAAAGAAGTTTCACTCTTCTTGCAATTAAGGCGGCATTGTTCCTTTTGTATTTAATTCCAATGTAATTTCAGTGTTTCATCGTCAATGTGAATGTCCTAGAAATACATTGAACCTGCAGTGGTGTATCGAAAACTAATACTGGTCTCACAGGGAATGCTCAAAGCAACGACAGTAAGATAAGTCTCTACTCCCTCACTTGAGGCTGCATTGTACCTTTTATATTTAATTCCGATGCGATTTCTGTGTTTCGTCGTCAATGTGAAGCACCAAGGAATACATAGAATCTGCAGTGGTGTATCGGAAACTAATACTGGTCTCACAGGGAATGCTCAAAGCACCGACTGTAAGAAGAGTCTCTATTCTTGTACTTAAGGCGACATTGTGCCGTTTGTATTTAATTCCGATGCGATTTCTGTGTTTCATCGTCAATGTGAAGGTCTAAGGAATACATTGAACCTGAAGTGGTGTATCGGAAACTAATACTGGTCTCACAAGGAATGCACAAATCATCGACTGTAAGAAGAGTCAGTATTCTTGTACTTATGGCGGCATTGGGCCTTTTGTATTTAATTCCAATGCGATTTCTGTGTTTCATCGTCAATGTGAAGGTCCAAGGAATACATTGAACCTGCAGTGGTGTATCGGAAACTAATACTGGTCTCACTGGGAATGCTAAAAGCACCGAATGTAAGAAGAGTCTCTATTCTTGCACCTAAGTCGGCATTGTGCCTTTTGTATTTAATTGCCATGTAATTTCAGTGTTTCATCGTCAATGTGTATGTCCAAGGAATACATTGAACCTGCAGTGGTGTATCGGAAACTAATACTGGTCTCACAGGGAAAGCTCAAAGCACCGACTGTAAGAAGAGTCTCTATTCTTGTACTTAATGCGGCATTGTGCATTTTGTATTTAATTCCGATGCGATTTCTGTCTTTCATCGTCAATGTGATGGACCAAGGAATACATTGATCCTGCAGCTGTGTATCAGAAACTAATACTGGTCTCACAGGAAATGCTCAAAGCACCGACTGTAAGAAGAGTCTCTATTCTTGTACTTAAGGCGCCATTGTGCCTTTTGTATTTAATTGCGATGCGATTTCTGTGATTCATCGTCAATGTGAAGGTCCAAGGAATACATTGAACCTGCAGTGGTGTATTAGAAACTAATACTGGTCTCACAGGGAAGGATCAAAGCACAGACTCTAAGAGGTCTCACTCTTCTTGCACTTAAGGCGGCATTGTCCCGTTTGTATTTAATTCCG
Organism: Schistocerca americana; assembly: GCF_021461395.2. Lineage (NCBI taxonomy): Eukaryota > Metazoa > Arthropoda > Insecta > Orthoptera > Acrididae > Schistocerca > Schistocerca americana. Next base: position 20,128,294 of record NC_060125.1, on the reverse strand, counting down.
ATGCGATTTCTGTGTTTCATCGTCAATGTGAAGGTCCAAGGAATACATTGAACCTGCAGTGGTGTATCGGAAGCTAATACTGGTCTCGCAGGGAATGCTCAGAGCACAGACTGTAAGAAGAGTCTGTGTTCATGTACTTAAGGTGGCATTGTGCCATTTGTATTTAATTCCGATGCGATTTCTGTGTTTCATCGTCAATGTGAAGGTCCAAGGAATACATTGAACCTGCAGTGGTGTATCGGAAACAAATACTGGTCTCACAGGAAAGGATCAAAGCACAGACCCTAAGAAGTATCACTCTTCTTGCAATTTAGGCGGCATTGTGCCTTTTGTATTTAATTCCAATGTAATTTCAGTGTTTCATCGTCAATGTGAATGTCCAAGAAATACATTGAACCTGCAGTGGTGTATCGGAAACTAATACTGGTCTCACAGGAAATGCTCAAAGCAACGACAGTAAGAAGAGTCTCTACTCCCTCACTTGAGGCTGCATTGTGCCTTTTGTATTTAATTCCGATGCGATTTCTGTGTTTCGTCGTCAATGTGAAGCTCCAAGGAATACATTGAATCTGCAGTGGTGTATCGGAAACTAATACTGGTCTCACAGGGAATGCTCAAAGCACCGACTGTAAGAAGAGTCTCTACTGTTGTACCTAAGGCGGCATTGTGCCTTTTGTATTTAATCCCGATGCGATTTTTGTGTTTCATCATCAATGTGAAGGTCCAAGGAATACATTGAACATGCAGTGGTGTATTAGAAACTAATTCTGGTCTCACAGGAAAGGATCAAAGCACAGACTCTAAGAAGTATCACTCTTCTTGCAATTAAGGCGGCATTGTGCCTTTTGTATTTAATTCCGATTTAATATCACTGTTTCATCGTCAGTGTGTATGTCCATGGAATACATTGAACCAGCAGTGGTGTATCGGACACTAATACTGGTCTCACAGGGAATGCTCAAAGCACCGACTGTAAGAAGAGTCTCTATTCTTGTACTTAAGGCGGCATTGTGCCTTTTGTATTTAATCCCGATGCGATTTTTGTGTTTCATCATCAATGTGAAGGTCCAAGGAATACATTGAACCTGCAGTGGTGTATCGGAAACTAATACTGGTCTCACAGGGAATGCTCAAAGCAACGACAGTAAGATGAGTCTCTACTCCCTCACTTGAGGCTGCATTGTGCCTTTTGTATTTAATTCCGATGCGATTTCTGTGTTTCGTCGTCAATGTGAGGCTCCAAGGAATACATTGAATCTGCAGTGGTGTATCGGAAACTAATACTGGTCTCACAGGGAATGCTCAAAGCACCGACTGTAAGAGGAGTCTCTATTCTTGTACTTAAGGCGGCATTGTGCCTTTTGTATATAATTCCGATGCGATTTCTGTGTTTCATCGTCAATGTGAAGCTCCAAGGAATACATTGAATCTGCAGTGGTGTATCGGAAACTAATACTGGTCTCACAGGGAATGCTCAAAGCACCGACTGTAAGAAGTCTCACTCTTCTTGCACTTAAGGCGGCATTGTCCCTTTTGTATTTAATTCCGATGCGATTTCTGTGTTTCATCGTCAATGTGAAGGTCCAAGGAATACATTGAACCTGCAGTGGTGTATTAGAAACTAATACTGGTCTCACAGGGAAGGATCAAAGCACAGACTCTAAGAAGTATCACTCTTCTTGCAATTTAGGCGGCATTGTGCCTTTTGTATTTAATTCCAATGTAATTTCAGTGTTTCATCGTCAATGTGAATGTCCAAGAAATACATTGAACCTGCAGTGGTGGATCGGAAACTAATACTGGTCTCACAGGAAATGCTCAAAGCAACGACAGTAAGAAGAGTCTCTACTCCCTCACTTGAGGCTGCATTGTGAATTTTGTATTTAATTCCGATGCGATTTCTCTGTTTCGTCGTCAATGTGAAGCTCCAAGGAATACATTGAATCTGCAGTGGTGTATCGGAAACTAATACTGGTCTCACAGGGAATGCTCAAAGCACCGACTGTAAGAAGAGTCTCTATTGTTGTACCTAAGGCGGCATTGTGCCTTTTGTATTTAATCCCGATGCGATTTTTGTGTTTCATCGTCAATGTGAAGGTCTAAGGAATACATTGAACCTGAAGTGGTGTATCGGAAACTAATACTGGTCTCACAAGGAATGCACAAATCATCGACTGTAAGAAGAGTCAGTATTCTTGTACTTATGGCGGCATTGGGCCTTTTGTATTTAATCCCGATGCGATTTTTGTGTTTCATCGTCAATGTGAAGGTCTAAGGAATACATTGAACTTGCAGTGGTGTATCGGAAACTAATACTGGTCTCACTGGAGAGGATCAAAGCGCAGACTCTAAGAAGTCTCACTCTTCTTGCAATTGAGGCGGCATTGTGCCTTTTATATTTAATTCCGATGTAATTTCAGTGTTTCATCGTCAATTTGTATGTCCATGGAATACATTGAACCTGCAGTGGTGTATCGCAAACCAATACTGATCTGACAGGGAGTGCTCAAAGCACCGACTGTAAGAAGAGTCTCTACCCTTGCACTTAAGGCGGCATTGTGCCTTTTGTATTAAATTCCGAGGCGATTTCTGTGATTCATCGTCAATGTGAAGGTCCAAGGAATACATTGAACCTGCAGTGGTGTGTCGGAAACTAATACTGGTCTCACAGGAAAGGATCAAAGCACAGACTCTAAGAAGTCTCACTCTTCTTGCAATTAAGGCTACATTGTGCCTTTTGTAATTAATTTCAATGTAATTTAAGTGTTTCATCGTCAATATGAATGTCCAAGGAATACATTGAACATGCAGTAGTGTACCGGAAACTAATACTGGTCTCACAGGGAATGCTCAAAGCAACGACAGTAATAAGAGTCTCTACTCCTCACTTAAGGCGGCATTGTGCCTTTTGTATTTAATTCCGATGCGATTTCTGTGTTTCATCGTCAATGTGAGGCTCCAAGGAATACATTAAATCTGCAGTGGTGTATCGGAAACTAATACTGGTCTCACAGTGAATGCTCAAAGCACCGACTGTAAGAAGAGTCTCTATTCTTGTACTTAAGGCGGCATTGTGCATTTTGTATGTAATTCCGATGCGATTTCTGTGTTTCATCGTCAATGTGAAGGTCCAAGGAATATATTGAACCTGCAGTGGTGTATCGGAAACTAATACAGGGGTCACATTGAAAGCTCAAAGCACCGACTGAAAGAAGAGTCTGTATTCTTGTACTTAGGGCGGCATTGTGCCTTTTGTATTTAATTCCAATGCGATTTCTGTCTTTCATCGCCAATGTGACGGTCCAAGGAATACATTGAACCTGCAGTGGTGGATTTGAAACTAATACTGGTCTCACAGGAATGGATCAAAGCACAGACTCTAAGAGCACTCACTCTTGTTGCACTTAAGGCGGCATTGTGCCGTTTGTATTTAATTCCGATGCGATTTCTGTGTTTCATCGTCAATGTGAAGGTCCAAGGAATACATTGAACCTGCAGTGGTGTATCGGAAACTAATACTGGTCTCACAGGGAATGCTCAAAGCACCGACAGTAAGAAGAGGCTCTAGTCTTGTAATTAAGGCGGCATTGTGCCTTTTGGATTTAATTCCGATGCGATTTCCTTGTTTTATCGTGAATGTAAAAGCCCAAGGATTACATTGAACCTGCAGTGGTGTATCGGAAACTAATACTGGTCTCTCAGGAAAGGATCAAGGCACAGATTCTAAGAAGTCTCACTCTTCTAGCACTTAAGGCGGTATTGTGACTTTTGTATTTAATTCCGATGTAATTTCAGTATATCATCGTCAATGTCTATGTCCCAGGAATACATTGAACCTGCAGTGTTGTATCGGAAACTAATACTGGTCTCACAGGGAATGCTCAAAGCACCGACTGTAAGAAGAGTCTCTATTCTTGTACTTAAGGCGCCATTGTGCCTTTTGTATTTAATTCCGATGCGATTTCTGTGATTCATCGTCAATGTGAAGGTCCAAGGAATACATTGAACCTGCAGTGGTGTATCAGAAACTAATACTGGTCTCACAGGGAAGGATCAAAGCACAGACTCTAAGAAGTCTCACTCTTCTTGCAATTAAGGCGGCATTGTGCCTTTTGTATTTAATTCCGATGTAATTTCTGTGTTTCATGGTCAATGTGTATGTCCAAGGAATACATTGAACCAGCACTGGTGTATCGGAAACTAATACTGGTCTGACAGGGAATGCTCAAAGCACCGACTGTTAGAAGAGTCTCTACTCTTGCACTTAAGGCGGCATTGTGCCTTTTGTATTTAATCCCGATGGGATTTCTGTAATTCATCGTCAATGTGAAGGTCCAAGGAATACATTGAACCTGCAGTGGTGTATCGGAAGCTAATACTGGTCTCACAGGGAATGCTCAGAGCACAGACTGTAAGAAGAGTCTGTGTTCTTGTACTTAAGGCGGCATTGTGTCTTTTGTATTTAATTCCGATGCGATTTCTGTGTTTCATCGTCAATGTGAAGGTCCAAGGAATACATTGAACCTGCAGTGGTGTATCGGAAACTAATACTGGTCTCACAGGGAATGCTCAAAACACCGACTGTAAGAAGAGTCTCTATTCTCGTAGTTAAGACGGCATTGTGCATTTTGTATTTAATTTCGATGCGATTTCTGTGTTTCTTAGGCAATGTGGAGGTCCAAGGAAGACATTGAACCTGCAGGGGTGTATCGGAAACTAATACTGGTCTCAGAGGGAATGCTCAAAGCACAGACTGTAAGAAGAGTCTTGTTCATGTACTTAAGGCGGCATTGTGCCTTTTGTATTTAATTCCGATGCGATTTCTGTGTTTCATCGTCAATGTGAAGGTCCAAGGAATTTATTGAACCTGCAGTGGTGTATCGGAAACTAATACTGGTCTCACAGGAAAGGATCAAAACACTGACTCTAAGAAGTCTCAGTCTTCTTGCAATTAAGGCGGCATTGTGCCTTTTGTAATTAATTCCAATGTAATTTCAGTATTTGATCGTCAATGTGAATGTCCAAGAAATACATTGAACCTGAAGTGGTATATCGGAAACTAATACTGGTCTCACAGGGAATGCTCAAAGCAACGACTGTAAGAAGAGTCTCTATTCCCTCACTTAAGGCGGCATTGTGCCTTTTGTACGTAATTCCGATGCGATTTCTGTGTTTCATCGTCAATGTGAAGCTCCAAGGAATACATTGAATCTGCAGTGGTGTATCGGAAACAAATACTGGTCTCACAGGGAAAGCTCAAAGCACCGACTGTAAGAAGAGTCTCTATTCTTGTACTTAAGGCGGCATTGTCCCTTTTGTATTTAATTCCGATGCGATTTCTGTGTTTCATCGTCAATGTGAAGGTCCAAGGAATACATTGAACCTGCAGTGGTGTATCAGAAACTAATACTGGTCTCACAGGGAAGGATCAAAGCACAGACTCTAAGAAGTCTCACTCTTCTTGCACTTAAGGCGGCATTGTTCCTTTTGTATTTAATTCCGATGCGATTTCTGTGTTTCATCGTTAATGTGAAGGTCCAAGGAATCCATTGAACCTGCAGTGGTGTATCGGAAAGTAATACTGGTCTCACAGGGAATGCTGATAGCACTGACTGAAAGAAGAGTCTGTATTCTTGTACTTAAGGCGGCATTGTCCCTTTTGTATTTAATTCCGATACGATTTCTGTCTTTCATATTCAATGTGACGGACCAAGGAATGCATTGAACGTGCAGTGGTGTATCGGAACTAATACTGGTCTCACAGGAAACGATCAAAGCACAGACTCTAGGAAGTCTCACTCTTCTTGCAATTAAGGCGGCATTGTGCCTTTTGTATTTAATTCCGATGTAATTTCTGTGTTTCATGGTCAATGTGTATGTCCAAGGAATACATTGAACCTGCACTGGTGTATCGGAAACTAATACTGGTCTGACAGGGAATGCTCAAAGCACCGACTGTTAGAAGAGTCTCTACTCTTGCACTTATGGCGGCATTGTGCCTTTTGTATTTAATCCCGATGCGATTTCTGTGTTTCATCGTCAAAGTGAAGGTCCAAGGAATACATTGAACCTGCAGTGGTGTATCGGAAGCTAATACTGGTCTCACAAGGAATGCTCAGAGCACAGACAGTAAGAAGAGTCTGTGTTCTTGTACTTAAGGCGGCATTGTGTCTTTTGTATTTAGTTCCGATGCGATTTCTGTGTTTCATCGTCAATGTTAAGGTCCAAGGAATACATTGAACCTGCAGTGGTGTATCGGAAACTAATACTGGTCTCACATGAAGGGACCAAACACAGACTCAAAGAAGTTTCACTCTTCTTGCAATTAAGGCGGCATTGTTCCTTTTGTATTTAATTCCAATGTAATTTCAGTGTTTCATCGTCAATGTGAATGTCCTAGAAATACATTGAACCTGCAGTGGTGTATCGAAAACTAATACTGGTCTCACAGGGAATGCTCAAAGCAACGACAGTAAGATAAGTCTCTACTCCCACACTTGAGGCTGCATTGTACCTTTTATATTTAATTCCGATGCGATTTTTGTGTTTCGTCGTCAATGTGAAGCACCAAGGAATACATAGAATCTGCAGTGGTGTATCGGAAACTAATACTGGTCTCACAGGGAATGCTCAAAGCACCGACTGTAAGAAGAGTCTCTATTCTTGTACTTAAGGCGACATTGTGCCGTTTGTATTTAATTCCGATGCGATTTCTGTGTTTCATCGTCAATGTGAAGGTCTAAGGAATACATTGAACCTGAAGTGGTGTATCGGAAACTAATACTGGTCTCACAAGGAATGCACAAATCATCGACTGTAAGAAGAGTCAGTATTCTTGTACTTATGGCGGCATTGGGCCTTTTGTATTTAATTCCAATGCGATTTCTGTGTTTCATCGTCAATGTGAAGGTCCAAGGAATACATTGAACCTGCAGTGGTGTATCGGAAACTAATACTGGTCTCACTGGGAATGCTAAAAGCACCGAATGTAAGAAGAGTCTCTATTCTTGCACCTAAGTCGGCATTGTGCCTTTTGTATTTAATTGCCATGTAATTTCAGTGTTTCATCGTCAATGTGTATGTCCAAGGAATACATTGAACCTGCAGTGGTGTATCGGAAACTAATACTGGTCTCACAGGGAAAGCTCAGAGCACCGACTGTAAGAAGAGTCTCTATTCTTGTACTTAATGCGGCATTGTGCATTTTGTATTTAATTCCGATGCGATTTCTGTCTTTCATCGTCAATTTGATGGACCAAGGAATACATTGAACCTGCAGCTGTGTATCGGAAACTAATACTGGTCTCACAGGAAATGCTCAAAGCACCGACTGTAAGAAGAGTCTCTATTCTTGTACTTAAGGCGCCATTGTGCCTTTTGTATTTAATTGCGATGCGATTTCTGTGATTCATCGTCAATGTGAAGGTCCAAGGAATACATTGAACCTGCAGTGGTGTATTAGAAACTAATACTGGTCTCACAGGGAAGGATCAAAGCACAGACTCTAAGAAGTCTCACTCTTCTTGCACTTAAGGCGGCATTGTCCCGTTTGTATTTAATTCCGATGCGATTTCTGTGTTTCATCGTCAATGTGAAGGTCCAAGGAATACATTGAACCTGCAGTGGTGTATCGGAAGCTAATACTGGTCTCGCAGGGAATGCTCAGAGCACAGACTGTAAGAAGAGTCTGTGTTCATGTACTTAAGGTGGCATTGTGCCATTTGTATTTAATTCCGATGCGATTTCTGTGTTTCATCGTCAATGTGAAGGTCCAAGGAATACATTGAACCTGCAGTGGTGTATCGGAAACAAATACTGGTCTCACAGGAAAGGATCAAAGCACAGACCCTAAGAAGTATCACTCTTCTTGCAATTTAGGCGGCATTGTGCCTTTTGTATTTAATTCCAATGTAATTTCAGTGTTTCATCGTCAATGTGAATGTCCAAGAAATACATTGAACCTGCAGTGGTGTATCGGAAACTAATACTGGTCTCACAGGAAATGCTCAAAGCAACGACAGTAAGAAGAGTCTCTACTCCCTCACTTGAGGCTGCATTGTGCCTTTTGTACTTAATTCCGATGCGATTTCTGTGTTTCGTCGTCAATGTGAAGCTCCAAGGAATACATTGAATCTGCAGTGGTGTATCGGAAACTAATACTGGTCTCACAGGGAATGCTCAAAGCACCGACTGTAAGAAGAGTCTCTACTGTTGTACCTAAGGCGGCATTGTGCCTTTTGTATTTAATCCCGATGCGATTTTTGTGTTTCATCATCAATGTGAAGGTCCAAGGAATACATTGAACATGCAGTGGTGTATTAGAAACTAATTCTGGTCTCACAGGAAAGGATCAAAGCACAGACTCTAAGAAGTATCACTCTTCTTGCAATTAAGGCGGCATTGTGCCTTTTGTTTTTAATTCCGATTTAATATCAGTGTTTCATCGTCAGTGTGTATGTCCATGGAATACATTGAACCAGCAGTGGTGTATCGGACACTAATACTGGTCTCACAGGGAAAGCTCAAAGCACCGACTGTAAGAAGAGTCTCTATTCTTGTACTTAAGGCGGTATTGTGCCTTTTGTATTTAATCCCGATGCGATTTTTGTGTTTCATCATCAATGTGAAGGTCCAAGGAATACATTGAACCTGCAGTGGTGTATCGGAAACTAATACTGGTCTCACAGGGAATGCTCAAAGCAACGACAGTAAGATGAGTCTCTACTCCCTCACTTGAGGCTGCATTGTGCCTTTTGTATTTAATTCCGATGCGATTTCTGTGTTTCGTCGTCAATGTGAGGCTCCAAGGAATACATTGAATCTGCAGTGGTGTATCGGAAACTAATACTGGTCTCACAGGGAATGCTCAAAGCACCGACTGTAAGAGGAGTCTCTATTCTTGTACTTAAGGCGGCATTGTGCCTTTTGTATTTAATTCCGACGCGATTTCTGTGTTTCATCGTCAATGTGAAGCTCCTAGGAATACATTGAATCTGCAGTGGTGTATCGGAAACTAATACTGGTCTCACAGGGAATGCTCAAAGCACCGACTGTAAGAAGTCTCACTCTTCTTGCACTTAAGGCGGCATTGTCCCTTTTGTATTTAATTCCGATGCGATTTCTGTGTTTCATCGTCAATGTGAAGGTCCATGGAATACATTGAACCTGCAGTGGTGTATCGGAAACTAATACTGGTCTCACAGGGAATGCACAAAACACCGACTCTAAGAAGAGTCAGTATTCTTGTACTTATGGTGGCATTGGGCCTTTTGTATTTAATTCCAATGCGATTTCTGTGTTTCATCGTCAATGTGAAGGTCCAAGGAATACATTGAACCTGCAGTGGTGTATTAGAAACTAATACTGGTCTCACAGGGAAGGATCAAAGCACAGACTCTGAGAAGTATCACTCTTCTTGCAATTTAGGCGGCATTGTGCCTTTTGTATTTAATTCCAATGTAATTTCAGTGTTTCATCGTCAATGTGAATGTCCAAGAAATACATTGAACCTGCAGTGGTGTATCGGAAATTAATACTGGTCTCACAGGAAATGCTCAAAGCAACGACAGTAAGAAGAGTCTCTACTCCCTCACTTGAGGCTGCATTGTGCCTTTTGTATTTAATTCCGATGCGATTTCTGTGTTTCGTCGTCAATGTGAAGCTCCAAGGAATACATTGAATCTGCAGTGGTGTATCGGAAACTAATACTGGTCTCACAGGGAATGCTCAAAGCACCGACTGTAAGAAGAGTCTCTATTGTTGTACCTAAGGCGGCATTGTGCCTTTTGTATTTAATCCCGATGCGATTTTTGTGTTTCATCGTCAATGTGAAGGTCTAAGGAATACATTGAACCTGAAGTGGTGTATCGGAAACTAATACTGGTCTCACAAGGAATGCACAAATCATCGACTGTAAGAAGAGTCAGTATTCTTGTACTTATGGCGGCATTGGGCCTTTTGTATTTAATCCCGATGCGATTTTTGTGTTTCATCGTCAATGTGAAGGTCTAAGGAATACATTGAACTTGCAGTGGTGTATCGGAAACTAATACTGGTCTCACTGGAGAGGATCAAAGCGCAGACTCTAAGAAGTCTCACTCTTCTTGCAATTGAGGCGGCATTGTGCCTTTTATATTTAATTCCGATGTAATTTCAGTGTTTCATCGTCAATTTGTATGTCCATGGAATACATTGAACCTGCAGTCGTGTATCGCAAACCAATACTGATCTGACAGGGAGTGCTCAAAGAACCGACTGTAAGAAGAGTCTCTACCCTTGCACTTAAGGCGGCATTGTGCCTTTTGTATTAAATTCCGAGGCGATTTCTGTGATTCATCGTCAATGTGAAGGTCCAAGGAATACATTGAACCTGCAGTGGTGTGTCGGAAACTAATACTGGTCTCACAGGAAAGGATCAAAGCACAGACTCTAAGAAGTCTCACTCTTCTTGCAATTAAGGCTACATTGTGCCTTTTGTAATTAACTTCAATGTAATTTAAGTGTTTCATCGTCAATATGAATGTCCAAGGAATACATTGAACATGCAGTGGTGTACCGGAAACTAATACTGGTCTCACAGGGAATGCTCAAAGCAACGACAGTAATAAGAGTCTCTACTCCTCACTTAAGGCGGCATTGTGCCTTTTGTATTTAATTCCGATGCGATTTCTGTGTTTCATCGTCAATGTGAGGCTCCAAGGAATACATTAAATCTGCAGTGGTGTATCGGAAACTAATACTGGTCTCACAGTGAATGCTCAAAGCACCGACTGTAAGAAGAGTCTCTATTCTTGTACTTAAGGCGGCATTGTGCATTTTGTATGTAATTCCGATGCGATTTCTGTGTTTCATCGTCAATGTGAAGGTCCAAGGAATATATTGAACCTGCAGTGGTGTATCGGAAACTAATACAGGGGTCACATTGAAAGCTCAAAGCACCGACTGAAAGAGGAGTCTGTATTCTTGTACTTAGGGCGGCATTGTGCCTTTTGTATTTAATTCCAATGCGATTTCTGTCTTTCATCGCCAATGTGACGGTCCAAGGAATACATTGAACCTGCAGTGGTGGATTTGAAACTAATACTGGTCTCACAGGAATGGATCAAAGCACAGACTCTAAGAGCACTCACTCTTGTTGCACTTAAGGCGGCATTGTGCCGTTTGTATTTAATTCCGATGCGATTTCTGTGTTTCATCGTCAATGTGAAGGTCCAAGAAATACATTGAACCTGCAGTGGTGTATCGGAAACTAATACTGGTCTCACAGGGAATGCTCAAAGCACCGACAGTAAGAAGAGGCTCTAGTCTTGTAATTAAGGCGGCATTGTGCCTTTTGGATTTAATTCCGATGCGATTTCCTTGTTTTATCGTGAATGTAAAAGCCCAAGGATTACATTGAACCTGCAGTGGTGTATCGGAAACTAATACTGGTCTCTCAGGAAAGGATCAAGGCACAGATTTTAAGAAGTCTCACTCTTCTAGCACTTAAGGCGGTATTGTGACTTTTGTATTTAATTCCGATGTAATTTCAATATATCATCGTCAATGTCTATGTCCCAGGAATACATTGAACCTGCAGTGTTGTATCGGAAACTAATACTGGTCTCACAGGGAATGCTCAAAGCACCGACTGTAAGAAGAGTCTCTATTCTTGTACTTAAGGCGCCATTGTGCCTTTTGTATTTAATTCCGATGCGATTTCTGTGATTCATCGTCAATGTGAAGGTCCAAGGAATACATTGAACCTGCAGTGGTGTATCAGAAACTAATACTGGTCTCACAGGGAAGGATCAAAGCACAGACTCTAAGAAGTCTCACTCTTCTTGCAATTAAGGCGGCATTGTGCCTTTTGTGTTTAATTCCGATGTAATTTCTGTGTTTCATGGTCAATGTGTATGTCCAAGGAATACATTGAACCTCCACTGGTGTATCGGAAACTAATACTGGTCTGACAGGGAATGCTCAAAGCACCGACTGTTAGAAGAGTCTCTACTCTTGCACTTAAGGCGGCATTGTGCCTTTTGTATTTAATCCCGATGCGATTTCTGTAATTCATCGTCAATGTGAAGGTCCAAGGAATACATTGAACCTGCAGTGGTGTATCGGAAGCTAATACTGGTCTCACAGGGAATGCTCAGAGCACAGACTGTAAGAAGAGTCTGTGTTCTTGTACTTAAGGCGGCATTGTGTCTTTTGTATTTAATTCCGATGCGATTTCTGTGTTTCATCGTCAATGTGAAGGTCCAAGGAATACATTGAACCTGCAGTGGTGTATCGGAAACTAATACTGGTCTCACAGGGAATGCTCAAAACACCGACTGTAAGAAGAGTCTCTATTCTCGTAGTTAAGACGGCATTGTGCATTTTGTATTTAATTCCGATGCGATTTCTGTGTTTCTTAGGCAATGTGGAGGTCCAAGGAAGACATTGAACCTGCAGGGGTGTATCGGAAACTAATACTGGTCTCAGAGGGAATGCTCAAAGCACAGACTGTAAGAAGAGTCTTGTTCATGTACTTAAGGCGGCATTGTGCCTTTTGTATTTAATTCCGATGCGATTTCTGTGTTTCATCGTCAATGTGAAGGTCCAAGGAATTTATTGAACCTGCAGTGGTGTATCGGAAACTAATACTGGTCTCACAGGAAAGGATCAAAACACTGACTCTAAGAAGTCTCAGTCTTCTTGCAATTAAGGCGGCATTGTGTCTTTTGTAATTAATTCCAATGTAATTTCAGTATTTGATCGTCAATGTGAATGTCCAAGGAATACATTGAACCTGAAGTGGTATATCGGAAACTAATACTGGTCTCACAGGGAATGCTCAAAGCAACGACTGTAAGAAGAGTCTCTATTCCCTCACGTAAGGCGGCATTGTGCCTTTTGTACGTAATTCCGATGCGATTTCTGTGTTTCATCGTCAATGTGAAGCTCCAAGGAATACATTGAATCTGCAGTGGTGTATCGGAAACTAATACTGGTCTCACAGGGAATGCTCAAAGCACCGACTGTAAGAAGAGTCTCTATTCTTGTACTTAAGGCGGCATTGTCCCTTTTGTATTTAATTCCGATGCGATTTCTGTGTTTCATCGTCAATGTGAAGGTCCAAGGAATACATTGAACCTGCAGTGGTGTACCAGAAACTAATACTGGTCTCACAGGGAAGGATCAAAGCACAGACTCTAAGAAGTCTCACTCTTCTTGCACTTAAGGCGGCATTGTTCCTTTTGTATTTAATTCCGATGCGATTTCGGTGTTTCATCGTCAATGTGAAGGTCCAAGGAATCCATTGAACCTGCAGTGGTGTATCGGAAAGTAATACTGGTCTCACAGGGAATGCTGATAGCACTGACTGTAAGAAGAGTCTCTATTCTTGTACGTAAGGCGGCATTGTGCCTTTTGTATTTAATTCCGATGTGATTTCTGTGTTTCATCGTCAATGTGAAGGTCCATGGAATACATTGAACAAGCAGTGGTGTATCGCAAACTAATACAGGTCTCACTGGGAATGCTCAAAGCACCGACTGTAAGAAGAGTCTGTATTCTTGTACTTAAGGCGGCTTAGTGCCTTTTGAGTTTAATTCCGATACGATTTCTGTCTTTCATATTCAATGTGACGGACCAAGGAATGCATTGAACGTGCAGTGGTGTATCGGAACTAATACTTGTCTCACAGGAAAGGATCAAAGCACAGACTCTAGGAAGTCTCACTCTTCTTGCAATTAAGGCGGCATTGTGCCTTTTGTATTTATTTCCGATGTAATTTCTGTGTTTCATGGTCAATGTGTATGTCCAAGGAATACATTGAACCTGCACAGGTGTATCGGAAACTAATACTGGTCTGACAGGGAATGCTCAAAGCACCGACTGTTAGAAGAGTCTCTACTCTTGCACTTAAGGCGGCATTGTGCCTTTTGTATTTTATCCCGATGCGATTTCTGTGTTTCATCGTCAAAGTGAAGGTCCAAGGAATACATTGAACCTGCAGTGGTGTATCGGAAGCTAATACTGGTCTCACAAGGAATTCTCAGAGCACAGACTGTAAGAAGAGTCTGTGTTCTTGTACTTAAGGCGGCATTGTGTCTTTTGTATTTAGTTCCGATGCGATTTCTGTGTTTCATCGTCAATGTTAAGGTCCAAGGAATACATTGAACCTGCAGTGGTGTATCGGAAACTAATACTGGTCTCACATGAAGGGACCAAACACAGACTCAAAGAAGTTTCACTCTTCTTGCAATTAAGGCGGCATTGTTCCTTTTGTATTTAATTCCAATGTAATTTCAGTGTTTCATCGTCAATGTGAATGTCCTAGAAATACATTGAACCTGCAGTGGTGTATCGAAAACTAATACTGGTCTCACAGGGAATGCTCAAAGCAACGACAGTAAGATAAGTCTCTACTCCCTCACTTGAGGCTGCATTGTACCTTTTATATTTAATTCCGATGCGATTTCTGTGTTTCGTCGTCAATGTGAAGCACCAAGGAATACATAGAATCTGCAGTGGTGTATCGGAAACTAATACTGGTCTCACAGGGAATGCTCAAAGCACCGACTGTAAGAAGAGTCTCTATTCTTGTACTTAAGGCGACATTGTGCCGTTTGTATTTAATTCCGATGCGATTTCTGTGTTTCATCGTCAATGTGAAGGTCTAAGGAATACATTGAACCTGAAGTGGTGTATCGGAAACTAATACTGGTCTCACAAGGAATGCACAAATCATCGACTGTAAGAAGAGTCAGTATTCTTGTACTTATGGCGGCATTGGGCCTTTTGTATTTAATTCCAATGCGATTTCTGTGTTTCATCGTCAATGTGAAGGTCCAAGGAATACATTGAACCTGCAGTGGTGTATCGGAAAGTAATACTGGTCTCACTGGGAATGCTAAAAGTACCGAATGTAAGAAGAGTCTCTATTCTTGCACCTAAGTCGGCATTGTGCCTTTTGTATTTAATTGCCATGTAATTTCAGTGTTTCATCGTCAATGTGTATGTCCAAGGAATACATTGAACCTGCAGTGGTGTATCGGAAACTAATACTGGTCTCACAGGGAAAGCTCAAAGCACCGACTGTAAGAAGAGTCTCTATTCTTGTACTTAATGCGGCATTGTGCATTTTGTATTTAATTCCGATGCGATTTCTGTCTTTCATCGTCAATGTGATGGACCAAGGAATACATTGAACCTGCAGCTGTGTATCGGAAACTAATACTGGTCTCACAGGAAATGCTCAAAGCACCGACTGTAAGAAGAGTCTCTATTCTTGTACTTAAGGCGCCATTGTGCCTTTTGTATTTAATTGCGATGCGATTTCTGTGATTCATCGTCAATGTGAAGGTCCAAGGAATACATTGAACCTGCAGTGGTGTATTAGAAACTAATACTGGTCTCACAGGGAAGGATCAAAGCACAGACTCTAAGAAGTCTCACTCTTCTTGCACTTAAGGCGGCATTGTCCCGTTTGTATTTAATTCCGATGCGATTTCTGTGTTTCATCGTCAATGTGAAGGTCCAAGGAATACATTGAACCTGCAGTGATGTATCGGAAGCTAATACTGGTCTCGCAGGGAATGCTCAGAGCACAGACTGTAAGAAGAGTCTGTGTTCATGTACTTAAGGTGGCATTGTGCCATTTGTATTTAATTCCGATGCGATTTCTGTGTTTCATCGTCAATGTGAAGGTCCAAGGAATACATTGAACCTGCAGTGGTGTATCGGAAACAAATACTGGTCTCACAGGAAAGGATCAAAGCACAGACCCTAAGAAGTATCACTCTTCTTGCAATTTAGGCGGCATTGTGCCTTTTGTATTTAAGTCCAATGTAATTTCAGTGTTTCATCGTCAATGTGAATGTCCAAGAAATACACTGAACCTGCAGTGGTGTATCGGAAACTAATACTGGTCTCACAGGAAATGCTCAAAGCAACGACAGTAAGAAGAGTCTCTACTCCCTCACTTGAGGCTGCATTGTGCCTTTTGCATTTAATTCCGATGGGATTTCTGTGTTTCGTCGTCAATGTGAAGCTCCAAGGAATACATTGAATCTGCAGTGGTGTATCGGAAACTAATACTGGTCTCACAGGGAATGCTCAAAGCACCGACTGTAAGAAGAGTCTCTATTGTTGTACCTAAGGCGGCATTATGCCTTTTGTATTTAATCCCGATGCGATTTTTGTGTTTCATCATCAATGTGAAGGTCCAAGGAATACATTGAACATGCAGTGGTGTATTAGAAACTAATACTGGTCTCACAGGAAAGGATCAAAGCACAGACTCTAAGAAGTATCACTCTTCTTGCAATTAAGGCGGCATTGTGCCTTTTGTATTTAATTCCGATTTAATATCAGTGTTTCATCGTCAGTGTGTATGTCCATGGAATACATTGAACCAGCAGTGGTGTATCGGACACTAATACTGGTCTCACAGGGAATGCTCAAAGCACCGACTGTAAGAAGAGTCTCTATTGTTGTACTTAAGGCGGCATTGTGCCTTTTGTATTTAATCCCGATGCGATTTTTGTGTTTCATCATCAATGTGAAGGTCCAAGGAATACATTGAACCTGCAGTGGTGTATCGGAAACTAATACTGGTCTCACAGGGAATGCTCAAAGCAACGACAGTAAGATGAGTCTCTACTCCCTCACTTGAGGCGGCATTGTGCCTTTTGTATTTAATTCCGATGCGATTTCTGTGTTTCGTCGTCAATGTGAGGCTCCAAGGAATACATTGAACCTGCAGTGGTGTATCGGAAACTAATACTGGTCTCACAGGGAATGCACAAAACACCGACTTTAAGAAGAGTCAGTATTCTTGTACTTATGGTGGCATTGGGCCTTTTGTATTTAATTCCAATGCGATTTCTGTGTTTCATCGTCAATGTGAAGGTCCAAGGAATACATTGAACCTGCAGTGGTGTATCGGAAACTAACACTGGTCTCACGGGGAATGCTAATAACACCGAATGTAAGAAGAGTCTCTATTCTTGCACCTAAGTCGGCATTGTGCCTTTTGTATTTAATTCCGATGTAATATCAGTTTTTCATCGTCAGTGTGTATGTCCATGGAATACATTGAACCAGCAGTGGCGTATCGGACACTAATACTGGTCTCACAGCGAATGCTCAAAGCACCGACTAAAGAAGAGTCTTGTTCATGTACTTAAGGCGGCATTGTGCCTTTTGTATTTAATTCCGATGCGATTTCTGTGTTTCATCGTCAATGTGAAGGCCCAAGGAATTTATTGAACCTGCAGTGGTGTATCGGAAAGTAATACTGGTCTCACAGGAAAGGATCAAAACACTGACTCTAAGAAGTCTCAGTCTTCTTGCAATTAAGGCGGCATTGTGTCTTTTGTAATTAATTCCAATGTAATTTCAGGATTTGATCGTCAATGTGAATGTCCAAGGAATACATTGAACCTGAAGTGGTATATCGGAAACTAATACTGGTCTCACAGGGAATGCTCAAAGCAACGACTGTAAGAAGAGTCTCTATTCCCTCACTTAAGGCGGCATTGTGCCTTTTGTACGTAATTCCGATGCGATTTCTGTGTTTCATCGTCAATGTGAAGCTCCAAGGAATACATTGAATCTGCAGTGGTGTATCGGAAACTAATACTGGTCTCACAGGGAATGCTCAAAGCACCGACTGTAAGAAGAGTCTCTATTCTTGTACTTAAGGCGGCATTGTCCCTTTTGTATTTAATTCCGATGCGATTTCTGTGTTTCATCGTCAATGTGAAGGTCCAAGGAATCCATTGAACCTGCAGTGGTGTATCGGAAAGTAATACAGGTCTCACTGGGAATGCACAAAGCACCGACTGTAAGAAGAGTCTGTATTCTTGTACTTAAGGCGGCTTAGTGCCTTTTGAGTTTAATTCCGATACGATTTCTGTCTTTCATATTCAATGTGACGGACCAAGGAATGCATTGAACGTGCAGTGGTGTATCGGAACTAATACTGGTCTCACAGGAATGGATCAAAGCACAGACTCTAGGAGGTCTCACTCTTCTTGCAATTAAGGCGGCATTGTGCCTTTTGTATTTAATTCCGATGTAATTTCTGTGTTTCATGGTCAATGTGTATGTCCAAGGAATACATTGAACCTGCACTGGTGTATCGGAAACTAATACTGGTCTGACAGGGAATGCTCAAAGCACCGACTGTTAGAAGAGTCTCTACTCTTGCACTTAAGGCGGCATTGTGCCTTTTGTATTTAATCCCGATGCGATTTCTGTGTTTCATCGTCAAAGTGAAGGTCCAAGGAATACATTGAACCTGCAGTGGTGTATCGGAAGCTAATACTGGTCTCACAAGGAATGCTCAGAGCACAGACTGTAAGAAGAGTCTGTGTTCTTGTACTTAAGGCGGCATTGTGTCTTTTGTATTTAGTTCCGATGCGATTTCTGTGTTTCATCGTCAATGTTAAGGTCCAAGGAATACATTGAACCTGCAGTGGTGTATCGGAAACTAATACTGGTCTCACATGAAGGGACCAAACACAGACTCAAAGAAGTTTCACTCTTCTTGCAATTAAGGCGGCATTGTTCCTTTTGTATTTAATTCCAATGTAATTTCAGTGTTTCATCGTCAATGTGAATGTCCTAGAAATACATTGAACCTGCAGTGGTGTATCGAAAACTAATACTGGTCTCACAGGGAATGCTCAAAGCAACGACAGTAAGATAAGTCTCTACTCCCTCACTTGAGGCTGCATTGTACCTTTTATATTTAATTCCGATGCGATTTCTGTGTTTCGTCGTCAATGTGAAGCACCAAGGAATACATAGAATCTGCAGTGGTGTATCGGAAACTAATACTGGTCTCACAGGGAATGCTCAAAGCACCGACTGTAAGAAGAGTCTCTATTCTTGTACTTAAGGCGACATTGTGCCGTTTGTATTTAATTCCGATGCGATTTCTGTGTTTCATCGTCAATGTGAAGGTCTAAGGAATACATTGAACCTGAAGTGGTGTATCGGAAACTAATACTGGTCTCACAAGGAATGCACAAATCATCGACTGTAAGAAGAGTCAGTATTCTTGTACTTATGGCGGCATTGGGCCTTTTGTATTTAATTCCAATGCGATTTCTGTGTTTCATCGTCAATGTGAAGGTCCAAGGAATACATTGAACCTGCAGTGGTGTATCGGAAACTAATACTGGTCTCACTGGGAATGCTAAAAGCACCGAATGTAAGAAGAGTCTCTATTCTTGCACCTAAGTCGGCATTGTGCCTTTTGTATTTAATTGCCATGTAATTTCAGTGTTTCATCGTCAATGTGTATGTCCAAGGAATACATTGAACCTGCAGTGGTGTATCGGAAACTAATACTGGTCTCACAGGGAAAGCTCAAAGCACCGACTGTAAGAAGAGTCTCTATTCTTGTACTTAATGCGGCATTGTGCATTTTGTATTTAATTCCGATGTGATTTCTGTCTTTCATCGTCAATGTGATGGACCAAGGAATACATTGAACCTGCAGCTGTGTATCGGAAACTAATACTGGTCTCACAGGAAATGCTCAAAGCACCGACTGTAAGAAGAGTCTCTATTCTTGTACTTAAGGCGCCATTGTGCCTTTTGTATTTAATTGCGATGCGATTTCTGTGATTCATCGTCAATGTGAAGGTCCAAGGAATACATTGAACCTGCAGTGGTGTATTAGAAACTAATACTGGTCTCACAGGGAAGGATCAAAGCACAGACTCTAAGAAGTCTCACTCTTCTTGCACTTAAGGCGGCATTGTCCCGTTTGTATTTAATTCCGATGTGATTTCTGTGTTTCATCGTCAATGTGAAGGTCCAAGGAATACATTGAACCTGCAGTGGTGTATCGGAAGCGAATACTGGTCCCGCAGGGAATGCTCAGAGCACAGACTGTAAGAAGAGTCTGTGTTCATGTACGTAATGTGGCATTGTGCCATTTGTATTTAATTCCGATGTGATTTCTGTGTTTCATCGTCAATGTGAAGGTCCAAGGAATACATTGAACCTGCAGTGGTGTATCGGAAACAAATACTGGTCTCACAGGAAAGGATCAAAGCACAGACCCTAAGAAGTATCACTCTTCTTGCATTTTAGGCGGCATTGTGCCTTTTGTATTTAATTCCAATGTAATTTCAGTGTTTCATCGTCAATGTGAATGTCCAAGAAATACATTGAACCTGCAGTGGTGTATCGGAAACTAATACTGGTCTCACAGGAAATGCTCAAAGCAACGACGGTAAGAAGAGTCTCTACTCCCTCACTTGAGGCTGCATTGTGCCTTTTGTATTTAATTCCGATGCGATTTCTGTGTTTCGTCGTCAATGTGAAGCTCCAAGGAATACATTGAATCTGCAGTGGTGTATCGGAAACTAATACTGGTCTCACAGGGAATGCTCAAAGCACCGACTGTAAGAAGAGTCTCTATTCTTGTACTTAAGGCGGCATTGTGCCTTTTGTATTTAATCCCGATGCGATTTTTGTGTTTCATCATCAATGTGAAGGTGCAAGGAATACATTGAACCTGCAGTGGGGTATCGGAAACTAATACTGGTCTCACAGGGAATGCTCAAAGCAACGACAGTAAGATGAGTCTCTACTCCCTCACTTGAGGCTGCATTGTGCCTTTTGTATTTAATTCCGATGCGATTTTTTTGTTTCGTCGTCAATGTGAGGCTCCAAGGAATACATTGAATCTGCAGTGGTGTATCGGAAACTAATACTGGTCTCACAGGGAATGCTCAAAGCACCGACTGTAAGAGGAGTCTCTATTCTTGTACTTAAGGCGGCATTGTGCCTTTTGTATTTAATTCCGATGCGATTTCTGTGTTTCATCGTCAATGTGAAGCTCCAAGGAATACATTGAATCTGCAGTGGTGTATCGGAAACTAATACTGGTCTCACAGGGAATGCTCAAAGCACCGACTGTAAGAAGTCTCACTATTCTTGCACTTAAGGCGGCATTGTCCCTTTTGTATTTAATTCCGATGCGATTTCTGTGTTTCATCGTCAATGTGAAGGTCCATGGAATACATTGAACCTGCAGTGGTGTATCGGAAACTAATACTGGTCTCACAGGGAATGCACAAAACACCGACTCTAAGAAGAGTCAGTATTCTTGTACTTATGGTGGCATTGGGCCTTTTGTATTTAATTCCAATGCGATTTCTGTGTTTCATCGTCAATGTGAAGGTCCAAGGAATACATTGAACCTGCAGTGGTGTATCGGAAACTAACACTGGTCTCACGGGGAATGCTAATAACACCGAATGTAAGAAGAGTCTCTATTCTTGCACCTAAGTCGGCATTGTGCCTTTTGTATTTAATTCCGATGTAATATCAGTTTTTCATCGTCAGTGTGTATGTCCATGGAATACATTGAACCAGCAGTGGTGTATCGGACACTAATACTGGTCTCACAGCGAATGCTCAAAGCACCGACTGTAAGAAGAGTCTCTATTGTTGTACCTAAAGCGGCATTGTGCCTTTTGTATTTAATTCCGATGCGATTTTTGTGTTTCATCATCAATGTGAAGGTCCAAGGAATACATTGAAGCTGCAGTGGTGTATCGGAAACTAATACTGGTCTCACAGGGAATGCTCAAATCACCGACTGTAGGAACAGTCTCATTCTTGCACTTAAGGCGGCATTGTGCATTTGTATTTAATTGCCATGTAATATCAGTGTTTCATCGTCAATGTGTATGTCCAAGGAATACATTGAACCTGCAGTGGTGTATCGGAAACTAATACTGGTCTCACAGGAAATGCTCATAGCACCGACTGTAAGAAGAGTCTCTATTCTTGTACGTAAGGCTGCATTGTGCCTTTTGTATTTAATTCCGATGCGATTTATGTGTTTCATCGTCAATGTGAAGGTCCAAGGAACACATTGAACCTGCAGTGGTGTATCGCAATCTAATACAGGTCTCACTGGGAATGCTCAAAGCACCGACTGTAAGAAGAGTCTGTATTCTTGTACTTAAGGCGGCTTAGTGCCTTTTGAGTTTAATTCTGATACGATTTCTGTCTTTCATATTCGATGTGACGGTCCAAGGAATGCATTGAACGTGCAGTGGTGTATCGGAACTAATACTGGTCTTACAGGAAAGGATCAAAGCACAGACTCTAGGAAGTCTCACTCTCCTTGCAATTAAGGCGGCATTGTGCCTTTTGTATTTAATTCCTATGTATTTTCAGTGTTTCATGGTCAATGTGTATGCCCAAGGAATACATTGAACCTGCAGTGGTGTATCGGAAACTAATACTGGTCTGACAGGGAATGCTCAAAGCACCGACTGTTAGAAGAGTCTCTACTCTTGCACTTAAGGCGGCATTGTTCCTTTTGTGTTAAATTCTTATGCGATTTCTGTGATTCATCGTCAATGTGAAGGTCCAAGGAATACATTGAACCTGCAGTGGTGTATCGGAAGCTAATACTGGTCTCACAGGGAATGCTCAGAGCACAGACTGTAAGAAGAGTCTGTGTTCTTGTACTTAAATCGGCATTGTGTCTTTTGTATTTAATTCCGATGCGATTTCTGTGTTTCATCGTCAATGTGTATGTCCAAGGAATACATTGAACCTGCAGTGGTGTATCGGAAACTAATACTGGTCTCACAGGGAAAGCTCAATGCACCGACTGTAAGACGAGTCTCTATTCTTATACTTATGGCGGCCTTGTGCCTTTTGTATTTAATTCCGATGCGATTTATGTGTTTCATCGTCAATTTGAAGGTCAAGGGAATACATTGAACCTGCAGTGTTGTATCGGAAACTAATACTGGTCTCACAGGAAAGGATCAAAGCACAGACTCTAAGAAGTCTCACTCTTCTTGTACTTAAGGCGTCATTGTGCCCTTTGTGTTTAATTCCGATGTAATTTCAGTGTTTCATAGGCAATGTATATGTCCAAGGAATTCATTGAACCTGCAGTGGTGTATCGGAAACTAATACTGGTATCACGGGGAATGCTAAAAGCACCGAATGCAAGAAGAGTCTCTATTCTTGCACCTAAATCGGCATTGTGCCTTTTGTATTTAATTCCGATGTAATATCAGTGTTTCATCGTCAGTGTGTATGTCCAAGGAATACATTGGACCAGCAGTAGTGTATCGGACACTAATACTGGTCTCACAGGGAATGCTCAAAGCACCGACTGTAAGAAGAGTCTCTTTTGTTGTACCTAAGGCGGCATTGTGCCTTTTGTATTTAATTCCGATGCGATTTCTGTGTTTCATCAGCAATGTGAAGGTCCAAGGAATACATTGAACCTGCAGTGGTGTATCGGAAACTAATACTGGTCTCACAGGGAATGCTCAAAGCACCGACTGTAAGAACAGTCTCTATTCTTGCACTTAAGGCGGCATTGTGCCTTATGTATTTCATTGCCATGTAATTACAGTGTTTCATCGTCAATGTGTATGTCCAAGGAATACATTGAACCAGGAGTGGTGTGTCGGATTACTAATACTGGTCTCTCAGGCGATGCTCAAAGCACCGACTGTAAGATGAGTCTCTATTCTTGTACTTAAGGCGGCATTGTGCATTTTGTATTTAATTCCGATGCAATTTCTGTGATTCATCGTCAATGTGAAGATGCAAGGAATAAATTGAACCTGCAGTGGTGTATCGGAAATTAATACTAGTCTCACAGGGAATACTCGAAGCACCGACTGTGAGAAGAGTCTCTATTCTCGTATTTAACGCTTCATTGTGCCTTTGGTATTTAATTCCGATGCGATTTCTGTGGCTCATCGTCAATGTGAAGGTCCAAGGAATACATTGAACCTGCAGTGGTGTATCGGAAACTAATACTGGTCTCACAGGGAATGCTCAAAGCACCGACTGTCAGAAGAGTCTGTATTCTTGTACTTAAGGCGGCTTAGTGCCTTTTGAGTTTAATTCCGATAAGATTTCTGTCTTTCATATTCAATGTGACGGTCCAAGGAATGCATTGAACGTGCAGTGGTGTATCGGAACTAATACCGGTCTCACAGGAAAGGATCAAAGGACAGACTCTAAGAAGTTTCACTCTTCATGCAATTAAGGCGGCATTGTGCCTTTTGTATTTAATTCCGATGTAATTTCAGTGTTTCATCGTCAATGTGTATGTCCAAGGAATACATTGAACCTGCAGTGGTGTATCGGAAACTAATACTGGTCTGACAGGGAATGCTCAAAGCACCGACTGTTAGAAGAGTCTCTACTCTTGCACTTAAGGCGGCATTGTTCCTTTTGTATTAAATTCCGATGCGATTTCTGTGATTCATCGTCAATGTGAAGGTCCAAGGAATACATTGAACCTGCTGTGGTGTATCGGATACTAATACTGGTTTAACAGGGAATGCTCAAAGCACCGACTGTAAGAAGAGTCTGTATTCTTGTACTTAAGGCGGCTTAGTGCCTTTTGAGTTTAATTCCGATAAGATTTCTGTCTTTCATATTCAATGTGACGGTCCAAGGAATGCATTGAACGTGCAGTGGTGTATCGGAACTAATACCGGTCTCACAGGAAAGGATCAAAGCACAGACTCTAAGAAGTCTCACTCTTCTTGTACTTAAGGCGTCATTGTGCCCTTTGTGTTTAATTCCGATGTAATTTCAGTGTTTCATAGGCAATGTATATGTCCAAGGAATTCATTGAACCTGCAGTGGTGTATCGGAAACTAATACTGGTCTCACGGGGAATGCTAAAAGCACCGAATGCAAGAAGAGTCTCTATTCTTGCACCTAAATCGGCATTGTGCCTTTTGTATTTAATTCCGATGTAATATCAGTGTTTCATCGTTAGTGTGTATGTCCAAGGAATACATTGGACCAGCAGTAGTGTATCGGACACTAATACTGGTCTCACAGGGAATGCTCAAAGCACCGACTGTAAGAAGAGTCTCTATTCTTGTACCTAAGGCGGCATTGTGCCATTTGTATTTAATTCCGATGCGATTTCTGTGTTTCATCATCAATGTGAAGGTCCAAGGAGTACATTGAACCTGCAGTGGTGTATCGGAAACTAATACTGGTCTCACAGGGAATGCTCAAAGCACCGACTGTAAGAACAGTCTCTATTCTTGCACT
Source organism: Schistocerca americana (assembly GCF_021461395.2). Taxonomy (NCBI): domain Eukaryota; kingdom Metazoa; phylum Arthropoda; class Insecta; order Orthoptera; family Acrididae; genus Schistocerca; species Schistocerca americana. The sequence goes on along the minus strand of NC_060125.1, from coordinate 20,103,232 downwards.
TAAGGCGGCATTGTGCCTTATGTATTTAATTGCCATGTAATTTCAGTGTTTCATCGTCAATGTGTATGTCCAAGGAATACATTGAACCTGGAGTGGTGTGTCGGATTACTAATACTGGTCTCTCAGGCGATGCTCAAAGCACCGACTGTAAGATGAGTCTCTATTCTTGTACTTAAGGCGGCATTGTGCATTTTGTATTTAATTCCGATGCGATTTCTGTGATTCATCGTTAATGTGAAGATGCAAGGAATAAATTGAACCTGCAGTGGTGTATCGGAAATTAATACTAGTCTCACAGGGAATACTCGAAGCACCGACTGTGAGAAGAGTCTCTATTCTCGTATTTAACGCTTCATTGTGCCTTTGGTATTTAATTCCGATGCGATTTCTGTGGCTCATCGTCAATGTGAAGGTCCAAGGAATACATTGAACCTGCAGTGGTGTATCGGAAACTAATACTGGTCTCACAGGGAATGCTCAAAGCACCGACTGTAAGAAGAGTCTGTATTCTTGTACTTAAGGCGGCTTAGTGCCTTTTGAGTTTAATTCCGATAAGATTTCTGTCTTTCATATTCAATGTGACGGTCCAAGGAATGCATTGAACGTGCAGTGGTGTATCGGAACTAATACCGGTCTCACAGGAAAGGATCAAAGGACAGACTGTAAGAAGTTTCACTCTTCTTGCAATTAAGGCGGCATTGTGCCTTTTGTATTTAATTCTGATGTAATTTCAGTGTTTCATCGTCAATGTGTATGTCCAAGGAATACATTGAACCTGCAGTGGTGTATCGGAAACTAATACTGGTCTGACAGGGAATGCTCAAAGCACCGACTGTTAGAACAGTCTCTACTCTTACACTTAAGGCGGCATTGTTCCTTTTGTATTAAATTCCGATGCGATTTCTGTGATTCATCGTCAATGTGAAGGTCCAAGGAATACATTGAACCTGCTGTGGTGTATCGGATACTAATACTGGTTTAACAGGGAATGCTCAAAGCACCGACTGTAAGGAGAGTCTCTATATTTGTACTTAAGGTGGCATTGTGCCTTTTGTATTTAATTCCGATGCGATTACTGTGTTTCATCGTCAATGTGAATGTCCAAGGAATACATTGAACCTGCAGTGGTGTATCGGAAGCTAATACTGGCCTCACAGGGAATGCTCAGAGCACAGACTGTAAGAAGAGTCTCTATTCTTGTACATAAGGCGGCATTGTGCCTTTTGTATTTAATTCCGATGCGATTTCTGTGTTTCATCGTCAATGTGAAGGTCCAAGGAATACATTGAACCTGCAGTGGTGTTTCGGAAACTAATACTGGTCTCACAGGGAATGCACAATTCTGCGACTATAAGTAGAGTCAGTATTCTTGAACTTATGGCGGCATTGGGCCTTTTGTATTTAATTCCGATGCGATTTCTGTGTTTCATCGTCAATGTGAATGTCCAAGGAATACATTGAACCTGCAGTGGCGTATCGGAAACTAATACTGGTTTCACAGGGAATGCTAAAAGCACCGACTGTAAGAAGAGTCTCTATTGTTGTACTTAATGTGGCATTGTGCATTTTGTATTTCATTCCGATGCGATTTCTGTGTTTCATCGTCAATGTGATGGTCCAAGGAATACATTGAACCTGCAGCTGTGTATCGGAAACTAATACTGGTCTCACAGGAAAGGATCAAAGCACAGCCTATAAGAAGTCTCACTCTTCTTGCACTTAAGGCGGCATTGTGCCTTTTATATTTAATTACGCTGTAATTTCAGTGTTCATCGTCAATGTGTATGTCCAAGGAATACATTGAACGTGCAGTGGTGTATCGGAAACTAATACAAGTTTCACAGGGAATGCTCAAAGCACCGACTGTATGAAGAGTCTCAATTGTTGTACTTAAGGCGGCATTTTGTCTTTTGTATTTAATTCCGATGCGATTTCTGTGTTTCATCGTCAATGTGAAGGTCCGAGAAATACATTTAACCAGCTGTGGTGTATCGGAAACTAATACTGGTCTCACAGGGAATGCTCAAAGCACCGACTGTAAGAAGAGTCTCTATCCTTGACCTTAATAGCGGCATTGTGCCTTTTGTATTTAATTCCGATGCGATTACTGTGTAGCATCGCCAATATGAAGGTCCAAGGAATACATTGAACCTGCAGTGGTGTATCGGAAACTAATCCTGGTCTCACAGGAAAGGATCAAAGCACAGACCTTAAGAAGTCTCACTCTTCTTGTACTTAAGGCGGCATTGTGCCTTTTGTATATAATTCCGATGCCATTCCTGTGTTTCATCGTCAATGTGCCGGCCAAAGGAATACATTGAACCTGCAGTGGTGTATCGGAAACTAATACTGGTCTCACAGGAAAGGATCAAAGCACAGACTCTAAAAAGTCTCACTCTTCTTGTACTTAAGGCGTCATTGTGATCTTTGTGTTTAATTCCGATGTAATTTCAGTGATTCAAGGCAATGTATATGTCCAAGGAATTCATTGAACCTGCAGTGGTGTATCGGAAACTAATACTAGTCTCACAGGGAATACTCGAGTCACCGACTGTGAGAAGAGTCTCTATTCTTGTACTTATGGCTTCATTGTGCCTTTGGTATTTAACTCCGATGCGATTTCTGTGTTTCATCGTCAATGTGAAGGTCCAAGGATTACATTGAACCTGGAATGGTGTATCGGATTACTAATACTGATCTCTCAGGCGATGCTCAAAGCACCGACTGTAAGAAGAGTCTCTATTCTTGCACTTAAGGCGTCATTGTGCCCTTTGTATTTAATTGCGACGTAATTTCAGTGTTTCATCGTCAAAGTGTATGTCTAAGAAATACATTGAACGTGCGTAGGTGTATCGGTAACTAATACTGGTCTCACAGGGAATGCTCAAATCACCGACTGTAGGAAGAGTCACTATTCTTGTACTTAAGGCGGCATTCTGCCTTTTGTATTTAATTCCGATTTAATTAGAGTGTTCCATCGTCAATGTGAATAACCAAGGAATTCATTGAACATCCAGTGATGTATTGGAAACTAATACTGGTCTCACAGGGAATGCTGAAAGCACCGACTGTAAGAAGAGTCTCTATTCTCGTACTTAAATCGGCATCGTGCCTTTTGTATTTAATTCCGATGCGATTTCTGCGTTTCATCGTCAATGTGAAGGTCCAAGGAATACATTGAACCTGCTGTGGTGTATCGGATACTAATACTGGTCACACAGGGATTGCTAAGAGCACCGACTGTAAGAAGAGACTCTATACTTGTACTTAAGGCGGCATTGTGCCTATTGTCCTTAATTCCGATGCGATTTCTGTGTATCATCGTCAATGTGAAGGTCCAAGGAATACATTGAACCTGCAGTGCTGTATCGGAAACTAATACTGGTCTCACAGGCAATGCTCAAAGCACCGACTGTAAGTAGTGTCTGTAATCTTGTACTTAAGGCGTCATTGTGCCTTTTGTATTTAATTCCGGTGCGATTTCCTAGTTTCATCGTCAATTTGAAGGTCCAAGGAATACATTCAACCTGCAGTGGTGTATCGGAAACTAATACTGGTCCCACAGGGAATGCTCAAATCACCGACTGTAGGAAGAGTCACTATTCTTGTACTTAAGGCGGCATTCTGCCTTTTGTATTTAATTCCGATTTAATTAGAGTGTTCCATCGTCAATGTGAATAACCAAGGAATTCATTGAACATCCAGTGATGTATTGGAAACTAATACTGGTCTCACAGGGAATGCTGAAAGCACCGACTGTAAGAAGAGTCTCTATTCTTGTACTTAAGTTGGCATTGTGCCTTCTGTATTTAATTCCGATGCCATTTCTGTGATTCATCGTCAATGTGAAGGTCCAAGGAATACACTGAACCTGCAGTGGTGTTTCGGAAACTAATACTGGTCTCACAGGGAATGCTCAAAGCACCGACTACAAGAAGAGTCTCTATTCATGTACTTAAGGCGGCATCGTGCCTTTTGTATTTAATTCCGATGGGATTTCTGTGTTTCATCGACAATGTGAAGGTCCAAGGAATACATTGAGCCTGCAGTGGTGTATCGGAAACTAATACTGGTCTCACAGGGAATGCTCAAAGCACCGACTGTAAGAAGAGTCTCTATTCTTGTCCTTAAGGCGGCATTGTGCCTTTTGTATTTAATTCCGTTGCGATTTGTGTATTTTATCGTCAATGTGAAGGTCCAAGGAATACATTGGACCTGCAGTGGTGTATCGGAAACAATACTGGTCTCACAGGAAAGGATCAAAGCACAGTCTCTAAGAAGTCTCACTCTTCTTGCACTTAAGGCGGCATTGTGCCTTTTATATTTAATTACGATGTAATTTCAGTGTTCATCGTCAATGTGAAGGTCCAAGAAATACATTGAACCAGCTGTGGTGTATCGGAAACTAATACTGGTCTCACAGGGAATGCTCAAAGCACCGACTGTAAGAAGAGTCTCTATTCTTGTACTTAATAGCAGCATTGTGCCTTTTGTATTTAATTCCGATGCGATTTCTGTGTAGCATCGCCAATGTGAAGGTCCAAGAAATACATTGAACCAGCTGTGGTGTATCGGAAACTAATACTGGTCTCACAGGGAATGCTCAAAGCACCGACTGTAAGAAGAGTCCCTATTCTTGTACTGAAGGCGGCATTGTGCCTTTTGTATTTAATTCCGATGCGATTTCAGTGTTTCATCGGCAATATGAAGGTCCAAGGAATACATTGAACCTGCAGTGGTGTATCAGAAACTAATACTGGTCTCACAGGAAAGGATCAAAGCACAGACCCTAAGAAGTCTCACTCTTCTTGTACTTAAGGCGTCTTTGTGCCCTTTGTATTTAATTCCGATGTAATTTCAGTGTCTCATCATCACTGTGTATGTCCAAGGAATACATTGAAACTGCAGTGGTGTATCGGAAACTAATACTGGTTTCACAGGGAATGCTCAAAGCACCGACTGTAAGAAGCGTGTCTATTCTTGTACTTAAGGCGGCATTGTGCCTTTTGTATATAATTCCGATTCCATTCCTGTGTTTCATCGTCAATGTGACGGCCCAAGGAATACATTGAACCTGCAGTGGTGTATCGGAAACTAATACTGGTCTCACAGGGAATGCTCAAATCACCGACCGTAAGTAGAGTCAGTATTCTTGTACTTATGGCGGCATTGGGCCTTTTGTATTCAATTCCAATGCGGTTTCTGTGTTTCATCGTCAATGTGAATGTCCAAGGAATACATTGAACCTGCAGTGGCGTATCGGAAACTAATACTGGTCTCACAGGGAATGCTAAACGCACCGAACGTAAGAAGAGTCACTATTCTTGCACCTAAGTCGGCATTGTGCCTTTTGTATTTAATTCCGATGTAATATCGGTGTTTCATCGTCAGTGTGTATGTCCAAGGAATACATTGAACCAGCAGTGGTGTATCGGACACTAATACTGGTCTCACAGGGAATGCTCAAAGCACCGACTGTAAGAAGAGTCTCTATTCTTGTACAAAAGGCGGCATTGTGCCTTTTGTATTTAATTCCGATGCGATTTCTGTGTTTCATCATCAATGTGAAGGTCCAAGGAATACATGGAACCTGCAGTGGTGTATCGGAAACTAATACTGGTCTCACAGGGAATGCTCAAAGCACCAACTGTAAGAAGAGCCTCTATTCTTGCACTTAAGGCGGCAGTGTGCCTTTTGTATTTAATTGCCATGTAATTTCAGCGTTTCATCGTCAATGTGTATGTCCAAGGAATACATTGAACCTGCAGTGGTGTATCGGAAACTAATACTGGTCTCACAGGGAAAGCTCAAAGCACCGACTGTAAGAAGAGTCTCTATTCTTGTACTTAAGGCGGCATAGTGCCTTTTGTATTTAATTCCGATGCGATTTCTGTGTTTCATCGTCAATGTGAAGGTCCAAGGAATACATTGAACCAGCAGTGGTGTAACGGAAACTAATACTGGTCTCACAGGGAATGCTCACAGCACCGACTGTAAGAAGAGTCTCTATTCTTGTACTTAAGGCAGCATTGTGCCTTTTGTATTTAAATCCGATGCGATTTCTATGTAGCATCGTCAATGTGAAGGTCCAAGGAATACATTGAGCATGCAGTGGTGTATCGGAAACTAATACTGGTCTCACAGGAAAGGATCAAAGCACAGACCTTTCGAATTGGCACTCTTCTTGTACTTAAGGCGTCATTGTGCCCTTTGTATTAATTCCGATGTAATTTCAGTGTTTCATCGTCAATGTGTATGTCCAAGGAATACTTTGAACCTGCAGTGGTGTATCGGAAACTAATACTAGTCTCACACAGTATGCTCAAAGCTCCAACTGTAAGTAGAGTCTCTATTCTTGTACTTAAGGCGGCATTGTGCCTTTTGTATTTAATTCCGATACGATTTCAGTGTTTCATCGTCAATATGTAGGTCCAAGGAATACATGGAACCTGCAGTGGTGTATCAGAAACTAATACTGGTCTCACAGGAAAGGATCAAAGCACAGACTCTAAGATGTCTCACTCTTCTTGCTCTTAAGGCGTCATTGTGCCCTTTGTATTTAATTCCGATGTAATTTCAGCGTGTCATCATCAATGTGTATATCCAAGGAATACTTTGACCCTGCAGTGGTGTATCGGAAACTAATACTGGTCTCGCAGCGAATGCTCAAAAACACCGACCGTAAGAAGAGTCTCTATTCTTGTACTTAAGGCGGCATTGTGCCTTTTGTATTTAATTCCCATGTAATTTCTGTGTTTCATCGTCCATGTGAAGGTCCAAGGAATACATTGAACCTGCAGTGGTGTATCGGAAACTAAAACTGGTCTCACAGGGAATGCTCAATGCACCGACTGTAAGAAGTGTCTCTTTTCTTGTACTTGAGGCGGCATTGTTCCTTTTGTATTTAATTCCGATGTAATTTCAGTGTTTCATCGTCAATTTGTATGTCCAAGGACGACATTGAACCTGCAATGGTGTATCGGATACTAATACTGGTCTCACAGGGCATGCTCAAAGCACCGACTGCAAGAAGAGTCTCAATTCTTGTGCTTAAGGCGGCATTGTGCCTTTTGTTTTTAATTCCGATGCCATTTCTGTGTTTCATCGTCAATGTGAAGCTCCAAGGAATACAATCAACCTGCAGTGGTGTATCGAAAACTAATACTGGTCTCACAGGGAATGCTGAAAGCACCGACAGTAAGAAGAGTCTCTATTCTTGTACGTAAGGCGGCATTGTGCCTGTTGTATTTAATTCCGATGCGATTTCTGTGTTTCATCGTCAATGTGAAGGTCCAAGGAATACATTGAACCAGCAGTGGTCTATCGGAAACTAATATTAGTCTCACAGGGAATGCTCAAAGCACCGACTGTAAGAAGAGTTTCTATTCTTGTAGTTCAGGAGGCATTGTGGCTTTTGTATTTAATTCCGATTTAATTTCAGTTCTTCATCGTCAATGTGTATGTCCAAGGAATACATTGAACATGCAGTGGTGTATCGGAAACTAATACTGGTCTCACAGGGAATGCTCAAAGCACCGACTGTAAGAAGAGTCTCTATTCTTGTAATTAAGGCGGCATTGTGCCTTTTGTATTTAATTCCGATGCGATTTCTGTGTTTCATCGTCAATGTGAAGTTCCAAGGAGTACATTGAACCAGCAGTGGTGTATCGGAAACTAATACAGGTCTCACAGGCACTGCTCAAAGCACTGACTGTAAGAAGAGTCTCTATTCTTGTACTTATGGCGGCATTCTGCCCCTTGTATTTAATTCCGATGCGATTTCTGTGTTTCATCGTCAATGTGAAGGTACAAGGAATACATTGAAACTGCAGTGGTGTATCGGAAACTAATACTGGTCTCACAGGGAATACTCGACGCACCGGCTGTGAGAAGAGTCTCTGTTCTTGTACTTAAGGCGGCATTGTGCCTTTGGTATTTAATTCCGATGCGATTTCTGTGTTTCATCGTCAATGTGAATATCTAAGGAATACATTGAACCTGCAGTGGTGTATCGGAAACTAATACTGGTCTCACAGGGCATGCTCAAATCACCGACTGTAAGTAGAGTCTGTATTCTTGTACTTAAGGCGGCATTGTGCCTTTTGTATTTAATTCCGATGCGATATCTGTGTTTCATCGTCAATGTCAAGGCCCAAGGAATACATTGAACCTGCAGTGGTTTATCGGGAACTAATACTGTTCTCACAGGGAATGCTCAAAGCACCGACTGTAAGAAGAGTGTCTATTCTTGTACTAAAGGCGGCATTGTGCCCTTTGTATTTAATTCCGATGCCATATCTGTGTTTCATCGTCGATGTATATGTCCAAGTAATACATTGAACCTGAAGTGTTGTACTGGATACTATTACTGGTCTCACAGAGAATGCTCAAAGCATCGACTGTATGAAGAATCTCTATTCTTGTACTTAAGGCGGCATTGTGCCTTTTTGTATTTAATTCCGATGCGATTTCTGTATTTCATCGTCAATGTGAAGGTCCAAGGAATACATTGAACCTGCAGTGGTGTATCGGAAACTAATACTGGTCTCACAGGAAATGCTCAAAGCACCGACTGTAAGTAGAGTCTGTATTCTTGTACTTAAGGCGGCATTGTGCCTTTTGAATTTAATTCCGATGCCATTTCTGTGTTTCATGGTCGATGTGAAAGTCCAAGGAATACACTGAACCTGCAGTGGTGTATCGGAAACTAATACTGGTCTCACAGGGAATGCTCAAAACACCGACTGTAAGAAGAGTCTCTATTCTTGTACCAAAGGCGGCATTGTGCATTTTGTATTTAATTCCGATGCGATTTTTGTGTGTAATCGTCTATGTTAAGGTCCAAGGAATACATTGAACCTGCAGTGGCGTATCGGAAACTAATACAGGTCACACTGGAAAGGATCAAATCACAGACTCTAAGAAGTCTCACTCTGCTTGTACTTAAGGCGTCATTGTGCTCTCTATATTTAATTCCGATGTAATTTCAGTGTTTCATCGTCAATGTGTATTTCCAAGGAATACATTGATCCTGCAGTGGTGTATCGGAAACTAATACTGGTCCCACAGAGAATGCTCTAAGCACTGACATAAAGAAGAGTCTCTATTCTTGTACTTAAGGCGGCATTGTTCCTTTTGTATTTAATTCCGATGTAATTTCAATGTTTCATCGTCAATGAGTATGTCCAAGGAATACATTGAACCTGCAGTGGTGTATCGGAAACTAGTACTGGTCTCACAGGGATTGCTCAAAGCACCGACTGTAAGAAGAGACTCTATTCTTGTAGTTATGGCGGCATTGTGGCTTTTGTATTTAATTCCGATGCGATTTCTGTGTTTCATCGTCAATGTGAAGGTCCAAGAAGTACATTGACGCAGCAGTGGTGTATCGGAAACTAATACAGGTCTCACAGGGACTGCTCAAACCACCGACTGTAAGAAGAGTCTCTATTCTTGTACTTATGGCTGCATTCTGCCCATTGTATTTAATTCCGATGCGATTTCTGTGTTTCATCGTCAATGTGAAGGTCCAAGGAATACATTGAAACTGCAGTGTTGTATCGGAAACATATACTGGTGTCACAGGATAGGATCAAAGCACAGACTCGAAGAAGTCTCACTCTTCTTGCACTTAAGGCGTCATTGTGTCCTTTGTATTTAATTCCGATGTAATTTCAGTGTTACATCGTCAATGTGTATGTTCAAGGAATACATTGAACCTGCTGTGGTGTATCGGAAACTAATACTGGTCTCACAGGGAATACTAGAAGCTCCGGCTGTGAGAATAGTCTCTATTCTTGTACTTAAGGCGGCATTGTGCCTTTGGTATTTAATTCCGAGGCGATTTCTGTGTTTCATCGTCAATGTGAATGTCTAAGGAATGCATTGAACCTGCAGTGGTGTATCGGATATTAATACTGGTCTCTTAGGGAATGCTCAAAGCACCGACTGTAAGAAGAGTCTCTATTGTTGTACTTAGGGCTTCATTGTGCCTTTTGTTTTTAACTCCGATGCGATTTCTGTGTTTCATCGTCAATGTGAAGGTCCAAGGAATACATTGGACCTGCAATGGTGTATCGGAAACTAATACTGGTCTCAGAGGGAATGCTCAACACACCGACAGTAAGAAGAGTCTCTATTCTTGTACCTAAGGCGGCATTGTGCCTTTTGTATTTAATTCCGATGCGATTTCTGTGTTTCATCGTCAATGTGAAGGTCCAAGGAATACATTGAACCTGCAGTGGTGTATCGGAAACTAATACTGGTCTCACAGGGAATGCTCAAGGCACCGACTGTAAGAAGAGTGTCTATTCTTGTACTTAAGGCGGCATTGTGCCCTTTGTATTTAATTCGGATGCCATTTCTGTGTTTCATCGTCAATGCGTATTTCCAAGGAATACATTGAACCTGCAGTGGTGTATCGGAAACTAATACTGGCCTCACAGGGAATGCTCAAAGCACCGACAGTAAGAAGAGTCTCTATTCTTGTACTTAAGGCGGCATTGTTCCTTTTGCATTTAATTCCGATGTAATTTCAGTGTTTCATCGTCAATGTGTGTGTCGAAGGAATACATTGAATCTGCAGTGGTGTATCGGATACTAATACTGGTCTCACAGGGAATGCTCAAAGCACAAACTGTAAGAAGAGTCTCTATTCTTGTACTTAAGGCTGCATTGTGCCTATTGTATTTAATTCCGCTGCAATTTCTGTGTTTCATCGTCAATGTGAAGGTCCAAGGAATACATTGAACCTGCAGTGGTGTATCGGAAACTAATACTGGCCTCACAGGGAATGCTCAAAGCACCGACAGTAAGAAGAGTCTCTATTCTTGTACTTAAGGCGGCATTGTTCCTTTTGCATTTAATTCCGATGTAATTTCAGTGATTCATCGTCAATGTGTGTGTCCAAGGAATACATGGAATCTGCAGTGGTGTATCGGATACTAATACTGGTCTCACAGGGAATGCTCAAAGCACAAACTGTAAGAAGAGTCTCTATTCTTGTACTTAAGGCTGCATTGTGCCTATTGTATTTAATTCCGCTGCAATTTCTGTGTTTCATCGTCAATGTGAAGGTCCAAGGAATACATTGAACCTGCAGTGGTGTATCGGAAACTAATACTGGTCTTACAGGGAATGCTCAAAGCACCGACTGTAAGAAGGGTCTCTATTCTTGTACTTAAGGCGGCATTGGGCCTTTTGTATTTAATTCCGATGCGATTTCTGTCTTTCATCGTCAATGTGAAGGTCTAAGGAATACATTGAACCGGCAGTGGTATATCGGAAACTAATACTGGTCTCACAAAATATGCTATAAGCACCGACTGTAAGAAGAGTGTCTATTCTTGTACTTAAGGCGGCATTGTGCTCTTTGTATTTAATTCCGATGCGAATTCAGTGTTTCATCGTCTCTGTGAAGGTCCAAGGAATACATTAAAACTGCAGTGGTGTATCGGAAACTAATACTGGTCTCACACGGAATTCTCTAAGCACCGACTGTAAGTAGAGTCTGTATTCTTGTACTTAAGGCTGCATTGTGCCTTTTGTATTTAATTCCGATGCAATTTCTGTGTTACATCGTCAATGTGAAGGTCCAAGGAATACATTGAACCTGCAGTGGTGTATCGGAAAGTAATACTGGTCTCACAGGGAATGCTCAAAGCACCGACTGTAAGAAGAGTCTCTATTCTTGTACTTAAGGCGAAATATTGCCTTTTGTATTTAATTCCGTTGCGATTTCTGTGTATAATCGTGAATGTGAAGGTCCAAGGTATACATTGAACCTGCAGTGGTGAATCGGAAACTAAAACTGGTCTCACAGGGAATGCTCAAAGCACCGACTATATGAAGAGTCTCTATTCTTGTACTTAAGGCGGCATTGTGCCTTTTGTATTTAATTCCGATGCGATTTCTGTGTTTCATCGTCAATGTGAAGGTCCAAGGAAGACATTGGACCTGCAGTGGTGTATCGGAAACTAATACTGGTCTCAGAGGGAATGCTCAAAGGTCAGACTGTAAGAAGAGTCTCTATTCTTGTACTTAAGGCCGCATTGTGCCTTTTGTATTTAATTCCAATGCGATTTCTGTGTTTCATCGTCAATGTGAAGGTCCAAGGAATACACTGAACCTGCAGTGGTGTATCGGAAACTAATACTGGTCTGACAGGGAAAGCTCTAAGCACCGACTGTAAGTAGAGTCTGTATTCTTGTACTTAAGGCTGCATTGTGCCTTTTGTATTTAATTCCGATGCAATTTCTGTGTTTCATCGTCAATGTGAAGGTCCCAGGAATACATTGAACCTGCAATGGTGTATCGGAAACTAATACTGGTCTCACAGGGAATGCTCAAAGCACCAACTCTTTGAAGAGTCTCTATTCTTGTACTTAGGGCGGCATTGTGCCTTTAGTATTTAATTCCGATGCGATTTCTGTCTTTCATCGTCAATGTGAAGGTCCAAGGAATACACTGAACCTTCAGTGGTGTATGGGAAACTAATACTGGTCGCACAGGGAATGCTCAAAGCACCGACTGTAAGAAAAGTGTCTATTCTTGTACTTAAGGCGGCATTGTGCCTTTTGTATTTAATTCCTATGCGATTTCTGTGTATAATCGTCAATATGAAGGTCCAAGGTACACATTGAACCTGCAGTGGTGAATCGGTAACTAATACTGGTCTCACAGGGAATGCTCAAACCACCGACTGTAAGAAGAGTCTCTATTCTTGTACTTAAGGCGGCATTGTGCCTTTTTTATTTAATTCCGATACGATTTCTGTGTTTCATCGTCAATGTGAAGGTCCAAGGAATACAATGGACCTGCAGTGGTGTATCGGAAACTAATACTGGTCTTAGAGGGAATGCTCAAAACACCGACAGTGAGAAGAGTCTCTATTCTGTTACTTAAGGCGACATTGTTCCTTTTGTATTTAATTCCGATGTAATTTCAGTGTTTCATCGTCAATGTGTATGTCCAAGGAATACATTGAACCTGCAGTGTTGTATCGGAAACTAATACTGGTCTCACAGGGAATGCTCAAAGCACCGACTGTAAGAAGAGTGTCTTTTCTTGTACTTAAGGCGGCTTTGTGCCCTTTGTATTTAATTCCGATGCCATTTCTGTGTTTCATCGTCGATGTGTATGTCCAAGGAATACATTGAACCTGCAGTGGCGTATCGGAAACTAATACGGGTCGCACAGGAAAGGATCAAAACACAGACTCTAAGAAGTCTCACTCTGCTTGTACTTAAGGCGTCATTGTGCCCTTTGTAATTAATTCAGATGTAATTTCAGTGTTTCATCGTCAATGCTTATTTCCAAGGAATACATTTAACCAGCAGTGGTGTATCGGAAACTGATACTGGTCTCACGGGGATTGCTCAAAGTACTGACAGTAAGTAGAGTCTCTATTCTTGTACTTAAGGCGGCATTGTTCCTTTTGTATTTAATTCCGATGTAATTTCAGTGTTTCATCGTCAATGTGAAGGTCCAAGGAATACATTGAACCTGCAGTGGTGTATCGGAAACTAATACTGGTCTCACAGGGAATGCTCAAACTACCGATTGTATGAAGAGTCTCTATTCTTGTACTTTAGGAGGCATTATGCCTTTTGTATTTAATTCCGATGCGATTTTTGTGTATAATCGTCAATGTGAAGGTCCAAGGAATACATTGAACCTGCAGTGTTGTATCGGAAACTAATACTGGTCTCACAGGGAATGTTCAAAGCACCGACTGTAAGAAGAGTCTCTATTCTTGTACTTAAGGCGGCATTGTGCCCTTTGTATTTTATTCCGATGCCAATTCTGTGTTTCATCGTCGATGTGTATGTCCAAGGAATACATTGGACCTGAAGTGGTGTACCGAATACTAATACTGGTCTCACAGGGAATGCTCAAAGCACCGACTGTAAGAAGAGTCTCTAATCTTGTACTGAAGGCGGCATTGTGCCTTTTGTATTTAATTCCGATGTGATTTCTGTGTTTCATCGCCAATGGGAAGGTCCAAGGAATACAATGGACCTGCAGTGGTGTATCGGCAACTAATACTGGTCTCACAGAGAATGCTCAAAGCACCGACTGTAAGAAGAGTCTCTATTCTTGTAGTTAAGGCGGCATTGGGCCGTTTGTATTTAATTCCGATGCGATTTCTGTCTTTCATCGTCAATGTGAAGGTCCAAGGATTACATTGAACCTGCAGTGGTGTATCGGAAACTAATACTGGTCTCACAGGGAATGCTCAAAGCACGGACTGTAAGAGGAGTGTCTATTCTTGTACTTAAGGCGGCATTGTGCCCTTTGTATTTAATTCCGATGGCATTTCTGTGATTCATCGTCGATGTGAAAGTCCAAGGAATACACTGAACCTGCAGTGGTGTATGGGAAACTAATACTGGTCTCACAGGGAATGCTCAAAGCACCGACTGTAAGAAGAGTCTCTATTCTTGTACTTAAGGCGGCATTGTGTCTTTTGTATTTAATTCCAATGCGATTTCTGTGTATATGCGTCAATGTGAAGGTCCAAGGTATACATTGAACCTGCAGTGGTGAATCGGAAACTAATACTGGTCTCACAGGGAATACTCAAAGCACCGACTGTAAGAAGAGTCTCTATTCTTGTACTTAAGGCGGCATTGTGCCTTTTGTATTTAATTCCGATGAGATTTCTATGTTTCATCGTCAATGTGAAGGACCTAGGAATACATTGGACCTGCAGTGGTGTATCGAAACTAATACTGGTCTCAGAGGGAATGCTCAAAACACCGACAGTAAGAAGAATCTCTATTCTTGTACTTAAGGCGACATTGTTCCTTATGTATTTAATTCCGATGTAATTTCAGTGTTTCATCGACAATGTGTATGTCCAAGGAATACATTGACCCTGCAGTGGTGTATCGGATACTAATACTGCTTTCACAGGGAATGCTCAAAGCACCGACTGTAAGAAGAATCTCTATTCTTGTACTTAAGGCGGCATTGTGCCTTTTGTATTTAATTCCGATGCGATTTCTGTGTTTCATCGTCAATGTGAAGGTCCAAGGAATACATTGAACCTGCAGTGGTGTATCGGAAACTAATACTGGTCTCACAGGGAATGCTCAAAGCACCGACTGTAAGAAGAGTGTCTATTCTTGAACTTAAGGCGGCATTGTGCCCTTTGTATTTAATTCCGATGCCATTTCTGTGTTTCGTCGTCGATGTGTATGTCCAAGGAATACACTGAACCTGCAGTGGTGTACCGGATACTAATACTGGTCTCATAAGGAATGCTCAAAGCACCGACTGTAAGAAGAGTCTCTATTCTTGTACTTAAGGCGGCATTCTGGCTTTTGTATTTAATTCCGATGCGATTTCTGTGTTTCATAGTCAATGTGAAGGTCCAAGGAATACATTGAACCTGCAGTGGCGTATCGGAAACTAATATGGGTCGCACAGGAAAGGATCAAAACACAGACTCTAAGAAGTCTCACTCTGCTTGTACTTAAGGCGTCATTGTGCCCTTTGTATTTAATTCCGAAGTAATTTCAGTGTTTCATCGTCAATGCTTATTTCCAAGGAATACATTAAACCAGCAGTGGTGTATCGGAAACTAATACTGGTCTCACAGGGAATGCTCAAAGCACCGACAGTATGAAGAGTCTCTATTCTTGTACTTAAGGCGGCATTGTTCCTTTTGTATTTAATTACGATGTAATTTCAGTGTTTCATCGTCAATGTGTATGTCCAAGGAATACATTGAACCTGCAGTGGTGTATCGGATACTAATACTGGTCTCACAGGGAATGCTCAAAGCACCGACTGTAAGAATAGTATCTATTCTTGTACTTAAGGCGGCATTGTGCCTTTTGTATTTAATTCCAATGCAATTTCTGTGTCTCATCGTCAATGTGAAAGTCCAAGGAATACATTGAACCTGCAGTGGTGTATCGGAAACTAATACTGGTCTCGCAGGGAATGCTCAAAGCACCGACTGTAAGAAGAGTGACTATTCTTGTACTTAAGGCGGCATTGTGCCCTTTGTATTTAATTCCGATGCCATTTCTGTGTTTCATCGTCGATGTGAAAGTCCAAGGAATACACTGAACCTGCAGTGGTGTATCGGAAACTAATACTGGTCTCACAGGGAATGCTCAAGGCACCGACTCTAAGAAGAGTCTCCATTCTTGCACTTAAGGCGGAATTGTGCCTTTTTGTATTTAATTCCGATGCGATTTCTGTATTTCATTGTCAATGTGAACGTCCAAGGAATGCAATGAACCGGCAGTGGTGTATCGGATTCTAATACTGGTCTCAAAGGGAATGCTCAAAGCACAGACTGTAAGAGGAGTCTCTATTCTTGTACTTAAGGCGGCATTGTTCCTTTTGTATTTAATTACGATGTAATTTCAGTGTTTCATCGTCAATGTGTATGTCCAAGGAATACATTGAACCTGCAGTGGTGTATCGGATACTAATACTGGTCTCACAGGGAATGCTCAAAGCACAGACTGTAAGAGGAGTCTCTATTCTTGTACTTATGGCGGCATTGTGCCTTTTGTATTTAATTGCAATGCGATTTCTGTGTTTCATCGTCAATGTGAAGGTCCAAGGAATACATTGAACCTGCAGTGGTGTATCGGAAACTAATACTGGTCTCACAGGGAATGCTCAAAGCACCGACAGTAAGTAGAGTCTATATTCTTGGACTTAAGGCGGCATCGTGCTTTTTGTATTTATTTCCAATGCGATTTCTGTGTTTCATCGTCAATGTGAAGGTCCAAGGAATACATTGAACCTGCAGTGGTGTATCGGAAACTAATACTGGTCTCACAGGGAATTCTCAAAGCACCGACAGTAAGAAGAGTCTCTGTTCTTGTACTTAAGGCAGCATTGTTCCTTTTGTATTTAATTCCGATGTAATATCAGTGTTTCATCGTCAATGTGTATGTCCAAGGAATACATTGAATCTGCAGTGGTGTTGTTGTTGTTGTGGTCTTCAGTCCTGAGACTGGTTTGATGCACCTCTCCATGCTACTCTATCCCGTGCAAGCTTTTTCATCTCCCAGTACCTACTGCAACCTACATCCTTCTGAATCTGCTTAGTGTATTCATCTCTTGGTCTCCCTCTACGATTTTTACCCTCCTCGCTGCCCTCCAATACTAAATTGGTGATCCCTTGATGCCTCAGAACATGTCCTACCAACTGATCCCTTCTTCTGGTC
This sequence comes from Schistocerca americana, assembly GCF_021461395.2. Lineage (NCBI taxonomy): Eukaryota > Metazoa > Arthropoda > Insecta > Orthoptera > Acrididae > Schistocerca > Schistocerca americana. The sequence continues at coordinate 20,086,034 of NC_060125.1, read as the reverse complement.
AAGTTGTGCCACAAACTTCTCTTCTCCCCAATCCTATTCAATACTTCCTCATTAGTTACATGATCTACCCATCTAATCTTCAGCATTCTTCTATAGCACCACATTTCGAAAGCTTCTATTCTCTTCTTGTCCAAACTATTTATCGTCCATGTTTCACTTCCATAGATGGCTACACTCCATACGAATACTTTCAGAAATGACTTCCTGACACTTAAATCAGTACTGGATGTTAACAAACTTCTCTTCTTCAGAAACGCTTTCCTTGCCATTGCCAGCCTACATTTTATATACTCTCTACTTCGACCATCATCAGTTATTTTGCTCCCCAAATAGCAAAACTCCTTTACTACTTTAAGTGCCTCATTTCCTAATCTAATTCCCTCAGCATCACCCGACTTAATTAGACTACATTCCATTATCCTTGTTTTGCTTTTGTTGATGTTCATCTTATATCCTCCTTTCAAGACACTGTCCATTCCATTCAACTGCTCTTCCAAGTCCTTTGCTGTCTCTGACAGAATTACAATGTCATCGGCGAACCTGAAAGTTTTTATTTCTTCTCCATGAATTTTAATACCTACTCCGAATTTTTCTTTTGTTTCCTTTACTGCTTGCTCAATATACAGATTGAACAACATCGGGTAGAGGCTACAACCCTGTCTTACTCCCTTCCCAACCACTGCTTCCCTTTCATGTCCCTCGACTCTTATAACTGCCATCTGGTTTCTGTACAAATTGTAAATAGCCTTTCGCTCCCTGTATTTTACCCCTGCCACCTTTAGAATTTGAAAGAGAGTATTCCAGTCAACATTGTCAAAAGCTTTCTCTAAGTCTACAAATGCTAGAAACGTAGGTTTGCCTTTCCTTAATCTTTCTTCGAAGATTAGTCGTAAGGTCAGTATTGCCTCACGTGTTCCAACATTTCTACGGAATCCAAACTGATCTTCCCCGAGGTTGGCCTCTACTAGTTTTTCCATTCGTCTGTAAAGAATTCGTGTTAGTATTTTGCAGCTGTGACTTATTAAGCTGATAGTTCGGTAATTTTCACATATGTCAACACCTGCTTTCTTTGGGATTGGAATTATTATATTCTTCTTGAAGTCTGAGGGTATTTCGCCTGTTTCATACATCTTGCTCACCAGATGGTAGAGTTTTGTCATGACCGGCTCTCCCACGGTGGTCAGTAGTTCCAATGAAATATTGTCTACTCCGGGGGCCTTGTTTCGATTCAGGTCTTTCAGTGCTCTGTCAAACTCTTCACGCAGTATCGTATCTCCCATTTCATCTTCATCTACATCCTCTTCCATTTCCATAATATTGTACTCAAGTACATCGCCCTTGTATAGATGATGTATCGGATACTAATACGGGTCTCACAGGATTGCTCAAAGCACCGACTGTAAGAAGAGTCTCTATTCTTGTACTTAAGGCGGCATTGTGCCTTTTGTATTTAATTCCGATGCGATTTCTGTGTATAATCGTCAATGTGAAGGTCCAAGGAATACATTGAACCTGCAGTGGTGTATCGGAAACTAATACTGGTCTCACAGGGAATGCTCAAAGCACCGACTGTAAGACGAGTGTCTATTCTTGTACTTAAGGCGGCATTGTGTCCTTTGTATTTAATTCCGATGCCATTTCTGTGTTTCATCGTCGATGTGAAAGTCCAAGGAATACACTGAACCTGCAGTGGTGTATCTGAAACTAATACTGGTCTCAAGGGGAATGCTCAAAGCACCGACTTTAAGAAGAGTCTCTATTCTTGTACTTAAGGGGGCATTGTGCCTTTTGTATTTAATTCCGATGCGATTTCTGTGTATAATCGTCAATGTGAAGGTCCAAGGTATACATTGAACCTGCAGTGGTGTATCGGAAACTAATACTGGTCTCACAGGGAATGCTCAAAGCACCGACTGTAAGAAGAGTGTCTATTCTTTACTTAAGGCGGCATTGTGCTCTTTGTATTTAATTCCGATGCCATTTCTGTGTTTCATCGTCGATGTGAAAGTCCAAGGAATACACTGAACCTGCAGTGGTGTATCGGAAACTAATACTGGTCTCACAGGGAATGCTCAAAGCACTGATTGTAAGAAGAGTCTCTCTTCCTGTACTTAAGGCGGCACTGTGCCTTTTGTATTTAATTCCGATGCGATTTCTGTGTTTCATCGTCAATGTGAAGGTCCAAGGTAAACATTGAACCTGCAGTGGTGAATCGGAAACTAATCCTGGTCTCACAGGGAATGCTCAAAGCACCGACTATAAGAAGAGTATCTATTCTTGTACTTAAGGCGGCATTGTGCCTTTTGTATTTAATTCCGATGCCATTTCTGTGTTTCATCGTCAATGTGAAGGTCCAAGGAATAAACTGAACCTGCAAAGGTGTAGCGGAAACTAATACTGGTCTCACAGGGAATGCTCAAAGCACCGACGGTAAGATGAGTCCCTATTCTTGTACTTAAGGCGGCATTGTGCCTTTTGTATTTAATTCCGATGTAATTTCAGTGTTTAATCGTCAATGTGAATGTCCAAGGAATTCCTTGAACCTCCAGTGGTGTATCGGAAACTAATACTGGTCTCACAGGGAATGCTCAAACTACCGATTGTATGAAGAGTCTCTATTCTTGTACTTTAGGAGGCATTATGCCTTTTGTATTTAATTCCGATGCGATTTTTGTGTATAATCGTCAATGTGAAGGTCCAAGGAATACATTGAACCTGCAGTGTTGTATCGGAAACTAATACTGGTCTCACAGGGAATGTTCAAAGCACCGACTGTAAGAAGAGTCTCTATTCTTGTACTTAAGGCGGCATTGTGCCCTTTGTATTTAATTCCGATGCCATTTCTGTGTTTCATCGTCGATGTGTATGTCCAAGGAATACATTGGACCTGAAGTGGTGTACCGAATACTAATACTGGTCTCACAGGGAATGCTCAAAGCACCGACTGTAAGAAGAGTCTCTAATCTTGTACTGAAGGCGGCATTGTGCCTTTTGTATTTAATTCCGATGTGATTTCTGTGTTTCATCGCCAGTGGGAAGGTCCAAGGAATACAATGGACCTGCAGTGGTGTATCGGCAACTAATACTGGTCTCACAGAGAATGCTCAAAGCACCGACTGTAAGAAGAGTCTCTATTCTTGTAGTTAAGGCGGCATTGGGCCGTTTGTATTTGATTCCGATGCGATTTCTGTCTTTCATCGTCAATGTGAAGGTCCAAGGATTACATTGAACCTGCAGTGGTGTATCGGAAACTAATACTGGTCTCACAGGGAATGCTCAAAGCACGGACTGTAAGAGGAGTGTCTATTCTTGTACTTAAGGCGGCATTGTGCCCTTTGTATTTAATTCCGATGGCATTTCTGTGATTCATCGTCGATGTGAAAGTCCAAGGAATACACTGAACCTGCAGTGGTGTATGGGAAACTAATACTGGTCTCACAGGGAATGCTCAAAGCACCGACTGTAAGAAGAGTCTCTATTCTTGTACTTAAGGCGGCATTGTGTCTTTTGTATTTAATTCCAATGCGATTTCTGTGTATAAGCGTCAATGTGAAGGTCCAAGGTATACATTGAACCTGCAGTGGTGAATCGGAAACTAATACTGGTCTCACAGGGAATACTCAAAGCACCGACTGTAAGAAGAGTCTCTATTCTTGTACTTAAGGCGGCATTGTGCCTTTTGTATTTAATTCCGATGAGATTTCTATGTTTCATCGTCAATGTGAAGGACCAAGGAATACATTGGACCTGCAGTGGTGTATCGAAACTAATACTGGTCTCAGAGGGAATGCTCAAAACACCGACAGTAAGAAGAATCTCTATTCTTGTACTTAAGGCGACATTGTTCCTTATGTATTTAATTCCGATGTAATTTCAGTGTTTCATCGTCAATGTGTATGTCCAAGGAATACATTGACCCTGCAGTGGTGTATCGGATACTAATACTGCTTTCACAGGGAATGCTCAAAGCACCGACTGTAAGAAGAATCTCTATTCTTGTACTTAAGGCGGCATTGTGCCTTTTGTATTTAATTCCGATGCGATTTCTGTGTTTCATCGTCAATGTGAAGGTCCAAGGAATACATTGAACCTGCAGTGGTGTATCGGAAACTAATACTGGTCTCACAGGGAATGCTCAAAGCACCGACTGTAAGAAGAGTGTCTATTCTTGAACTTAAGGCGGCATTGTGCCCTTTGTATTTAATTCCGATGCCATTTCTGTGTTTCGTCGTCGATGTGTATGTCCAAGGAATACACTGAACCTGCAGTGGTGTACCGGATACTAATACTGGTCTCATAAGGAATGCTCAAAGCACCGACTGTAAGAAGAGTCTCTATTCTTGTACTTAAGGCGGCATCCTGGCTTTTGTATTTAATTCCGATGCGATTTCTGTGTTTCATAGTCAATGTGAAGGTCCAAGGAATACATTGAACCTGCAGTGGCGTATCGGAAACTAATATGGGTCGCACAGGAAAGGATCAAAACACAGACTCTAAGAAGTCTCACTCTGCTTGTACTTAAGGCGTCATTGTGCCCTTTGTATTTAATTCCGATGTAATTTCAGTGTTTCATCGTCAATGCTTATTTCCAAGGAATACATTAAACCAGCAGTGGTGTATCGGAAACTAATACTGGTCTCACAGGGAATGCTCAAAGCACCGACAGTATGAAGAGTCTCTATTCTTGTACTTAAGGCGGCATTGTTCCTTTTGTATTTAATTACGATGTAATTTCAGTGTTTCATCGTCAATGTGTATGTCCAAGGAATACATTGAACCTGCAGTGGTGTATCGGATACTAATACTGGTCTCACAGGGAATGCTCAAAGCACCGACTGTAAGAATAGTCTCTTATCTTGTACTTAAGGCGGCATTGTGCCTTTTGTATTTAATTCCAATGCAATTTCTGTGTCTCATCGTCAATGTGAAGGTCCAAGGAATACATTGAACCTGCAGTGGTGTATCGGAAACTAATACTGGTCTCGCAGGGAATGCTCAAAGCACCGACTGTAAGAAGAGTGACTATTCTTGTACTTAAGGCGGCATTGTGCCCTTTGTATTTAATTCCGATGCCATTTCTGTGTTTCATCGTCGATGTGAAAGTCCAAGGAATACACTGAACCTGCAGTGGTGTATCGGAAACTAATACTGGTCTCACAGGGAATGCTCAAGGCACCGACTCTAAGAAGAGTCTCCATTCTTGCACTTAAGGCGGAATTGTGCCTTTTTGTATTTAATTCCGATGCGATTTCTGTATTTCATTGTCAATGTGAAGGTCCAAGGAATGCAATGAACCGGCAGTGGTGTATCGGATTCTAATACTGGTCTCAAAGGGAATGCTCAAAGCACAGACTGTAAGAGGAGTCTCTATTCTTGTACTTAAGGCGGCATTGTTCCTTTTGTATTTAATTACGATGTAATTTCAGTGTTTCATCGTCAATGTGTATGTCCAAGGAATACATTGAACCTGCAGTGGTGTATCGGATACTAATACTGGTCTCACAGGGAATGCTCAAAGCACAGACTGTAAGAGGAGTCTCTATTCTTGTACTTATGGCGGCATTGTGCCTTTTGTATTTAATTGCAATGCGATTTCTGTGTTTCATCGTCAATGTGAAGGTCCAAGGAATACATTGAACCTGCAGTGGTGTATCGGAAACTAATACTGGTCTCACAGGGAATGCTCAAAGCACCGACAGTAAGTAGAGTCTATATTCTTGGACTTAAGGCGGCATCGTGCTTTTTGTATTTAATTCCAATGCGATTTCTGTGTTTCATCGTCAATGTGAAGGTCCAAGGAATACATTGAACCTGCAGTGGTGTATCGGAAACTAATACTGGTCTCACAGGGAATGCTCAAAGCACCGACAGTAAGAAGAGTCTCTATTCTTGTACTTAAGGCAGCATTGTTCCTTTTGTATTTAATTCCGATGTAATATCAGTGTTTCATCGTCAATGTGTATGTCCAAGGAATACATTGAATCTGCAGTGGTGTTGTTGTTGTTGAGGTCTTCAGTCCTGAGACTGGTTTGATGCACCTCTCCATGCTACTCTATCCCGTGCAAGCTTTTTCATCTCCCAGTACCTACTGCAACCTACATCCTTCTGAATCTGCTTAGTGTATTCATCTCTTGGTCTCCCTCTACGATTTTTACCCTCCTCGCTGCCCTCCAATACTAAATTGGTGATCCCTTGATGCCTCAGAACATGTCCTACCAACTGATCCCTTCTTCTGGTCAAGTTGTGCCACAAACTTCTCTTCTCCCCAATCCTATTCAATACTTCCTCATTAGTTACATGATCTACCCATCTAATCTTCAGCATTCTTCTATAGCACCACATTTCGAAAGCTTCTATTCTCTTCTTGTCCAAACTATTTATCGTCCATGTTTCACTTCCATAGATGGCTACACTCCATACGAATACTTTCAGAAATGACTTCCTGACACTTAAATCAGTACTGGATGTTAACAAACTTCTCTTCTTCAGAAACGCTTTCCTTGCCATTGCCAGCCTACATTTTTTTATACTCTCTACTTCGACCATCATCAGTTATTTTGCTCCCCAAATAGCAAAACTCCTTTACTACTTTAAGTGCCTCATTTCCTAATCTAATTCCCTCAGCATCACCCGACTTAATTAGACTACATTCCATTATCCTTGTTTTGCTTTTGTTGATGTTCATCTTATATCCTCCTTTCAAGACACTGTCCATTCCATTCAACTGCTCTTCCAAGTCCTTTGCTGTCTCTGACAGAATTACAATGTCATCGGCGAACCTGAAAGTTTTTATTTCTTCTCCATGAATTTTAATACCTACTCCGAATTTTTCTTTTGTTTCCTTTACTGCTTGCTCAATATACAGATTGAACAACATCGGGTAGAGGCTACAACCCTGTCTTACTCCCTTCCCAACCACTGCTTCCCTTTCATGTCCCTCGACTCTTATAACTGCCATCTGGTTTCTGTACAAATTGTAAATAGCCTTTCGCTCCCTGTATTTTACCCCTGCCACCTTTAGAATTTGAAAGAGAGTATTCCAGTCAACATTGTCAAAAGCTTTCTCTAAGTCTACAAATGCTAGAAACGTAGGTTTGCCTTTCCTTAATCTTTCTTCGAAGATTAGTCGTAAGGTCAGTATTGCCTCACGTGTTCCAACATTTCTACGGAATCCAAACTGATCTTCCCCGAGGTTGGCCTCTACTAGTTTTTCCATTCGTCTGTAAAGAATTCGTGTTAGTATTTTGCAGCTGTGACTTATTAAGCTGATAGTTCGGTAATTTTCACATATGTCAACACCTGCTTTCTTTGGGATTGGAATTATTATATTCTTCTTGAAGTCTGAGGGTATTTCGCCTGTTTCATACATCTTGCTCACCAGATGGTAGAGTTTTGTCATGACCGGCTCTCCCACGGTGGTCAGTAGTTCCAATGAAATATTGTCTACTCCGGGGGCCTTGTTTCGATTCAGGTCTTTCAGTGCTCTGTCAAACTCTTCACGCAGTATCGTATCTCCCATTTCATCTTCATCTACATCCTCTTCCATTTCCATAATATTGTACTCAAGTACATCGCCCTTGTATAGATGATGTATCGGATACTAATACTGGTCTCACAGGATTGCTCAAAGCACCGACTGTAAGAAGAGTCTCTATTCTTGTACTTAAGGCGGCATTGTGCCTTTTGTATTTAATTCCGATGCGATTTCTGTGTATAATCGTCAATGTGAAGGTCCAAGGAATACATTGAACCTGCAGTGGTGTATCGGAAACTAATACTGGTCTCACAGGGAATGCTCAAAGCACCGACTGTAAGACGAGTGTCTATTCTTGTACTTAAGGCGGCATTGTGTCCTTTGTATTTAATTCCGATGCCATTTCTGTGTTTCATCGTCGATGTGAAAGTCCAAGGAATACACTGAACCTGCAGTGGTGTATCTGAAACTAATACTGGTCTCAAGGGGAATGCTCAAAGCACCGACTTTAAGAAGAGTCTCTATTCTTGTACTTAAGGGGGCATTGTGCCTTTTGTATTTAATTCCGATGCGATTTCTGTGTATAATCGTCAATGTGAAGGTCCAAGGTATACATTGAACCTGCAGTGGTGTATCGGAAACTAATACTGGTCTCACAGGGAATGCTCAAAGCACCGACTGTAAGAAGAGTGTCTATTCTTTACTTAAGGCGGCATTGTGCTCTTTGTATTTAATTCCGATGCCATTTCTGTGTTTCATCGTCGATGTGAAAGTCCAAGGAATACACTGAACCTGCAGTGGTGTATCGGAAACTAATACTGGTCTCACAGGGAATGCTCAAAGCACTGATTGTAAGAAGAGTCTCTCTTCCTGTACTTAAGGCGGCGCTGTGCCTTTTGTATTTAATTCCGATGCGATTTCTGTGTTTCATCGTCAATGTGAAGGTCCAAGGTAAACATTGAACCTGCAGTGGTGAATCGGAAACTAATCCTGGTCTCACAGGGAATGCTCAAAGCACCGACTATAAGAAGAGTATCTATTCTTGTACTTAAGGCGGCATTGTGCCTTTTGTATTTAATTCCGATGCCATTTCTGTGTTTCATCGTCAATGTGAAGGTCCAAGGAATAAACTGAACCTGCAAAGGTGTAGCGGAAACTAATACTGGTCTCACAGGGAATGCTCAAAGCACCGAAGGTAAGATGAGTCCCTATTCTTGTACTTAAGGCGGCATTGTGCCTTTTGTATTTAATTCCGATGTAATTTCAGTGTTTAATCGTCAATGTGAATGTCCAAGGAATTCCTTGAACCTCCAGTGGTGTATCGGAAACTAATACTGATCTCACAGGGAATGCTCAAAGCACCGACTGTAAGAAGAGTCTCTATTCTTGTACTTAAGGCGGCATTGGGCCTTTTGTATTTAATTCCGATGCGATTTCTGTGTTTCATCGTCAATGTGAAGGTCCAAGGAACACTTTGCACCTGCAGTGGTGTATGAGAAACTAATACTGGTCTCACAGGGAATCCTCAAAACACCGACAGTAAGAAGAGTCTCTATTCTTGTACTTAAGGCGACATTGTTTCTTTTGTATTTAAATCCGATGTAATTTCAGTATTTCATCATCAATGTGTATGTCCAAGGAATACATTGAACCTGCAGTGGTGTATCGGATACTAATACTGGTCTCACAGGGAATGCTCAAAGCACCGACTGTAAGAAGAGTCTCTATTGTTGTACTTAGGGCGGCACTGTGCCTTTGGTATTTAATTCCGATGCGATTTCTGTGTGTAATCGTCAATGTGAAGGTCCAAGGAATACATTGAACCAGCAGTGGCGTATCGGAAAGTAACACGGGTCGCACAGGAAAGGATCAAAACACAGACTCTAAGAAATCTCACTCTGCTTGAACTTAAGGCGTCATTGTGCCCTTTGTATTTAATTCCGATGTAATTTCAGTGTTTCATCGTCAATGTGTATTTCCAAGGAATACATTGAACCTACAGTGGTGTATTGGAAAATAATACTGGTCTCACAGGGAATGCTCAAAGCACCGACAGTAAGATAAGTCTCTATTCTTGTACTTAAGGCGGCATTGTTCCTTTTGTATTTAATTCCGATGTAATATCAGTGTTTCATCGTCAATGTGTATGTCCAAGGAATACATTGAATCTGCAGTGGTGTATCGGATACTAATTCTGGTCTTACAGGGAATGCTCAAAGCACAGACTGTAAGAAGTGTCTCTGTTCTTGAACTTAAGGCGGCATTGTGCCTTTTGTATTTAATTCCGATGCTATTTCCGTGTATAATCGTCAATGTGAAGGTCCAAGGAATACATTGAACCTGCAGTGGTGTATCGGAAACTAATACTGGTCTCACTGGGAATGCTCAAAGCACCGACTGTAAGAAGAGTCTCTATTCTTGTACTTAAGGCGGCATTGGGCCTTTTGTATTTAATTCCGATGCGATGTCTGTGTTTCATCGTCAATGTGAAGTCCGAGGAATACATTGGACCTGCAGTGGTTTATCGGAAACTAATATTGGTCTCACAGGGAATGCTCAAAGCACCGACTGTAAGTAGAGACTCTATTCTTGTACTTAAGGCGGCATTGTGCCTTTTGTATTTACTTCCGATGCGATTTCTGTGTTTCATCGTCAATGTGAAGCTCCAAGGAATACATTCAACCTGCAGTGGTGTATCGGAAACTAATACTGGTGTCACAGGTTAGGATCAAAGCACAGACTTTAAGAAGTCTCCCTCTTCTTGCACTTAATCCGTCATTGTGCCCTTTGTATTTAATTCCGATGTAATTTCAGTGTTTCATCGTCAATGTGTATGTTCAAGGAATACATTGAACCTGCAGTGGTGTATCGGAAACTAATACTGGTCTCACAGGGAATACTGACGCACCGGCTGTGAGAAAAGTCTCTATTCTTGTACTTAAGGCGACATTGTTCCTTTTGTATTTAATTCCGATGTAATTTCAGTGTTTCATCGTCAATGTGTATGCCCAAGGAATACATTGAACCTGCTGTGGTGTATCGGATACTAATGCTGTTCTCACAGGGATTGCTCAAAGCACCGACTGTAAGAAGAGTCTCTATTCTTGTACTTAAGGCGGCATTGTGCCTTTGGTATTTAATTCCGATGCGATTTCAGTGTTTCATCGTCAATGTGAATGTCTAAGGAATACATTGAACCTGCAGAGGTGTATCGGAAATTAATACTGGTCTCTCAGGGAATGCTCAAAGCACCGTCTGTAAGAAAAGTCTCTATTGTTGTACTTAAGTCGGCATTGTGCCTTTGGTATTTAATTCCAATGCGATTTCTGTGTGTAATCGTCAATGTGAAGGTCCAAGGAATACATTGAACCTGCAGTGCCGTATCGGAAACTAACACGGGTCGCACAGGAAACGATCAAACACAGACTCTAAGAAGTCTCACTCTGCTTGTACTTAAGGCGTCATTGTGCCCTTTGTATTTAATTCCGATGTAATTTCAGTGTTTCATCGTTAATGTGTATTTCCAAGGAATACATTGAACCTGCAGCGGTGTAACGGAAACTAATACTGGTCTCACAGGGCATGCTCAAAGCACCGACAGTAAGAAGAGACTCTATTCTTGTACTTAAGGCGGCATTGTTCCTTTTGTATTTAATTCCGATGTAATTTCAGTGTTTCATCGTCAATGTGTATGTCCAAGGAATACATTGAATCTGCAGTGGTGTTGTTGTTGTTGTGGTCTTCAGTCCTGAGACTGGTTTGATGCAGCTCTCCATGCTACTCTATCCTGTGCAAGCTTTTTCATCTCCCAGTACCTACTGCAACCTACATCCTTCTGAATCTGCCTAGTGTATTCATCTCTTGGTCTCCCTCTACGATTTTTACCCTCCACGCTGCCTACCAATACTAAATTGGTGATCCCTTGATGTCTCAGAACATGTCCTACCAACCGATCCCTTCTTCTGGTCAAGTTGTGCCACAAACTTCTCTTCTCCCCAATCCTATTCAATACTTCCTCATTAGTTACGTGATCTACCCATCTAATCTTCAGCATTCTTCTGTAGCACCACATTTCGAAAGCTTCTATTCTCTTCTTGTCCAAACTATTTATCGTCCATGTTTCACTTCCATAGATGGCTACACTCCATACGAATACTTTCAGAAATGACTTCCTGACACTTAAATCAATACTGGATGTTAACAAACTTCTCTTCTTCAGAAACGCTTTCCTTGCCATTGCCAGCCTACATTTTATATCCTCTCTACATCGACCATCATCAGTTATTTTGCTCCCCAAATAGCAAAACTCCTTTACTACTTTAACTGCCTCATTTCCTAATCTAATTCCCTCAGCATCACCCGACTTAATTAGACTACATTCCATTATCCTTGTTTTGCTTTTGTTGATGTTCATCTTATATCCTCCTTTCAAGACACTGTCCATTCCATTCAACTGCTCTTCCAAGTCCTTTGCTGTCTCTGACAGAATTACAATGTCATCGGCGAACCTGAAAGTTTTTATTTCTTCTCCATGAATTTTAATACCTACTCCGAATTTTTCTTTTGTTTCCTTTACTGCTTGCTCAATATACAGATTGAACAACATCGGGGAGGGGCTACAACCCTGTCTTACTCCCTTCCCAACCACTGCTTCCCTTTCATGTCCCTCGACTCTTATAACTGCCATCTGGTTTCTGTACAAATTGTAAATAGCCTTTCGCTCCCTGTATTTTACCCCTGCCACCTTTAGAATTTGAAAGAGAGTATTCCAGTCAACATTGTCAGAAGCTTTCTCTAAGTCTACAAATGCTAGAAACGTAGGTTTGCCTTTCCTTAATCTTTCTTCGAAGATTAGTCGTAAGGTCAGTATTGCCTCACGTGTTCCAAGATTTCTACGGAATCCAAACTGATCTTCCCCGAGGTTGGCCTCTACTAGTTTTTCCATTCGTCTGTAAAGAATTCGTGTTAGTATTTTGCAGCTGTGACTTATTAAGCTGATAGTTCGGTAATTTTCACATCTGTCAACACCTGCTTTCTTTGGGATTGGAATTATTATATTCTTCTTGAAGTCTGAGGGTATTTCGCCTGTTTCATACATCTTGCTCACCAGATGGTAGAGTTTTGTCATGACTGGCTCTCCCACGGCCGTCAGTAGTTCCAATGGAATATTGTCTACTCCGGGGGCCTTGTTTCGAATCAGGTCTTTCAGTGCTCTGTCAAACTCTTCACGCAGTATCGTATCTCCCATTTCATCTTCATCTACATCCTCTTCCATTTCCATAATATTGTCCTCAAGTACATCGCCCTTGTATAGATGGTGTATCGGATACTAATACTGGTCTCACAGGGAATGCTCAAAGCACCGACTGTAAGAAGAGTCTCTATTCTTGTACTTAAGGCGGCATTGTGCCTTTTGTATTTACTTCCGATTCGATTTCTGTGTATAATCGTCAATGTGAAGGTCCAAGGAATACATTGAACCTGCAGTGGTGTATCGGAAACTAATACTGGTCTCACAGGGAATGCTCAAAGAACCGACTGTATGAAGAGTGTCTATTCTTGTACTTAAGGCGGCATTGTGCCCTTTGTATTTAATTCCGATGCCATTTCTGTGTTTCATCGTCGATGTGAAAGTCCAAGGAATACACTGAACCTGCAGTGGTGTATCGGAAACTAATACTGGACTCACAGGGAATGCTCAAAGCACCGACTTTAAGAAGAGTCTATAATCTTGTACTTAAGGCGGCATTGTGCATTTTGTATTTAATTCCGATGCGATTTCTGTGTATAATCGTCAATGTGAAGGTCCAAGGTATACATTGAACCTGCAGTGGTGTATCGGAAACTAATACTGGTCTCACAGGGAATGCTCAAAGCACCGACTGTAAGAAGAGTGTCTATTCTTTACTTAAGGCGGCATTGTGCCCTTTGTATTTAATTCCGATGCCATTTCTGTATTTCATCGTCGATGTGAAAGTCCAAGGAATACACTGAACCTGGAGTGGTGTATCGGAAACAAATACTGGTCTCACAGGGAATGCTCAAAGCACCGACTGTAAGAAGAGTCTCTATTCTTGTACTTAAGGGGGCACTGTGCCTTTTGTATTTTATTCCGATGCGATTTCTGTGTATAATCGTCAATGTGAAGGTCCAAGGTATACATTGAACCTGCAGTGGTGAATCGGAAACTAATACTGGTTTCACAGGGAATGCTCAAAGCACCGACTGTAAGAAGAGTCTCTATTCTTGTACTTAAGGCGGCATTGTGCATTTTGTATTTAATTCCGATGCCATTTCTGTGTTTTATCGTCAATGTGAAGGTCCAAGGAATAAACTGAACCTGCAGAGGTGTAGCGGAAACTAATACTGGTCTCACAGGGAATGCTCTAAACACCGACAGTAAGAAGAGTCTCTATTCTTGTACTTAAGGCGACATTGTTCCTTTTGTATTTAATTCCGATGTAATTTCAGTGTATCATCGTCAATGTGTATGTCCAAGGAATACATTGAACCTGCAGTGGTGTATCGGATACTAATACTGATCTCACAGGGAATGCTCAAAGCACCGACTGTAAGAAGAGTCTCTATTCTTGTACTTAAGGCGGCATTGTGCCTTTGGTATTTAATCCCGATGCGATTTGAGTGTTTCATCGTCAATGTGAATGTCTAAGGAATCCATTGAACCTGCAGTGGTGTATCGGAAATTAATACTGGTCTCTCAGGGAATGCTCAAAACACCGTCTGTAAGAAAAGTCTCTATGGTTGTACTTTTGGCGGCATTGTGCCTTTGGTATTTAATTCCGATGCGATTTCTGTCTGTAATCGTCAATAAGAGGGTACAACGAATACATTGAACCTGCAGTGGCGTATCGGAAACTAACACGGGTCGAACAGGAAAGGATCAAAACACAGACTCTAAGAAGTCTCACTCTGCTTGTACTTAAGGCGTCATTGTGCCCTTGTATTTAATTCCGATGTAATTTCAGTGTTTCATAGTCAATGTGTATTTCCAAGGAATACATAGAACCTTCAGTGGTGTATCGGAAACTAATATTGATCTGACAGGGAATGCTCAAAGCACCGACAGTAAGAAGAGTCTCTATTCTTGTACTTAAGGCGTCATTGTGCCCTTTATATTAAATTCCGATGTAATTTCAGTGTTTCATCGTCCATGTGTATGTTCAAGGAATACATTGAACCTGCAGTGGTGTATCGGAAATTAATACTGGTCTCACAGGGAATACTCGACGCACCGGCTGTGAGAAGAGGCTCTATTCTTGTACTTAAGGTGGCATTGAGCCTTTGGTATTTAATTCCGATGCGATTTCTGTGTTTCATCGTCAATGTGAATGTCTGAGGAATACATTGAACCAGCAGTGGTGTATCGGAATCTAATACTGGTCTCAGAGGGAATGCTCAAAACACCGACAGTAAGAAGAGTCTCCATTCTTGTACTTAAGGCGACATTGTTCCTTTTGTATTTAATTCCGATATCATTTCAGTGTTTCATCGTCAATGTGTATGTCCAAGGAATACATTGAACCTGCAGTGGTGTATCGGATACTAATACTGGTCTCACAGGGAATGCTCGAAGCACCGACAGTAAGAAGAGTCTCTATTCTTGTACTTAAGGCGTCATTGTGCCCTTTATATTTAATTCCGATGTAATTTCAGTGTTTCATCGTCGATGTGTATGTTCAAGGAATACATTGAACCTGCAGTGGTGTACCGGATACCAATACTTGTCTCACAAGGAATGCTCAAAGCACCGACTGTAAGAAGAGTCTCTATTCCTGTACTTAAGGCGTCATTGTGCCCTTTATATTTAATTCCGATGTAATTTCAGTGTTTCATCGTCGATGTGTATGTTCAAGGAATACATTGAACCTGCAGTGGTGTATCGGATACTAATACTGGTCTCACAGGGAATGCTCGAAGCACCGACAGTAAGAAGAGTCTCTATTCTTGTACTTAAGGCGTCATTGTGCCCTTTGTATTTAATTCCGATGTAAATTCAGTGTTTAATCGTCAATGTGTATTTCCAAGGATTACATTGAACCTGCAGTGGTGTATCGGAAACTAATACTGGTATCACAGGGAATGCTCGAAGCACCGACAGAATGAAGAGTCTCTATTCTTGTACTTAAGGCGGCATTGTTCCTTTTGTATTTAATTCCAATGCGATTTCTGTGTTTCATCGTCAATGCGATGGTCCAAGGAATACATTGAACCTGCAGTGGTGTATCGGAAACTAATACTGGTCTCACAGGGAAAGCTCAAAGCACCGACTGTATGTAGAGTCTGTATTCTTGTACTTAAGGAGGCATTGTGCCTTTTGTATTTATTCCGATGCGATTTCTGTGTATAATCGTCAATGTGAAGGTCCAAGGAATACATTGAACTTGCAGTGGTGTATCGGAAACTAATACTGGTCTTACAGGGAATGCTCAAAGCACCGACTGTAAGTAGAGTCTGTATTCTTGTACTTAAGGCGGCATTGTGCCTTTTGTATTTAATTCCGATGCGATTTCTGTGTTTCATCGTCAATGTGCAGCTCCAAGGAATACTTTCAACCTGCAGTGGTGTGTCGGAAACTAATACTGGTGTCACAGGTTAGGATCAAAGCACAGACTCTAAGAAGTCTCACTCTTCTTGCACTTAATCCGTCATTGTGCCCTTTGTATTTAATTCCGATGTAATTTCAGTGTTTCATCGTCAATGTGTATGTTCAAGGAATACATTGAACCTGCAGTTGTGTATCGGAAACTAATACTGGTCCCACAGGGAATACTCGACGCACCGGCTGTGAGAAGAGTCTCTATTCTTGTACTTAAGGTGGCATTGTGCCTTTGGTATTTAATTCCGATGCAATTTCTGTGTTTCATCGTCAATGTGAATGTCTGAGGAATACATTGAACCTGCAGTGGTGTATCGGAAACTAATACCGGTGTCTCAGGGAATGCTCAAAGCTCAGACTGTAAGAAGAGTCTCTATTGTTGTACTTAGGACGGCACTGTGCATTTTGTATTTAATTCCGATGCGATTTATGTGTTTCATCGTCAATGTGAAGGTCCAAGGAATACTTTGGACCTGCAGTGGTGTATCGGAAACTAATACTGGTCTCACAGGGAATCCTCAAAACACCGACAGTAAGAAGAGTCTCTATTCTTGTACTTAAGGCGGCATTCTGCCTTTTGTATTTAATTCCGATGCGATTTCTGTGTTTCATCGTCAATGTGAAGGTCCTAGGAATTCATTGAACCTGCAGTGGCGTATCGGAAACTAATACGGGTCGCACAGGAAAGGATCAAAACACAGACTCTAAGAAGTCTCACTCTGCTTGTACTTAAGGCGTCATTGTGCCCTTTGTATTTAATTCCGATGTAATTTCAGTGTTTCATCGTCAATGCTTATTACCAAGGAATACATTGAACCAGCAGTGGTGTATCGGAAACTAATACTGGTCTCACAGGTAATGCTCAAAGCACCGACAGAAAGAAGAGTCTCTATTCTTGTACTTAAGGCGACATTGTTCCTTTTGTATTTAATTCCGATGTAATTTCAGTATTTCATCGTCAATGTGTATGTCCAAGGAATACATTGAACCTGCAGTGGTGTATCGGATACTAATACTGATCTCACAGGGAATGCTCAAAGCACCGACTGTAAGAAGAGTCTCTATTCTTGTACTTAAGGCGGCATTGTGCCTTTGGTATTTAATCCCGATGCGATTTGAGTGTTTCATCGTCAATGTGAATGTCTAAGGAATCCATTGAACCTGCAGTGGTGTATCGGAAATTAATACTGGTCTCTCAGGGAATGCTCAAAACACCGTCTGTAAGAAAAGTCTCTATTGTTGTACTTTTGGCGGCATTGTGCCTTTGGTATTTAATTCCGATGCGATTTCTGTCTGTAATCGTCAATAAGAAGGTACAACGAATACATTGAACCTGCAGTGGCGTATCGGAAACTAACACGGGTCGAACAGGAAAGGATCAAAACACAGACTCTAAGAAGTCTCACTCTGCTTGTACTTAAGGCGTCATTGTGCCCTTGTATTTAATTCCGATGTAATTTCAGTGTTTCATAGTCAATGTGTATTTCCAAGGAATACATAGAACCTTCAGTGGTGTATCGGAAACTAATATTGATCTGACAGGGAATGCTCAAAGCACCGACAGTAAGAAGAGTCTCTATTCTTGTACTTAAGGCGTCATTGTGCCCTTTATATTTAATTCCGATGTAATTTCAGTGTTTCATCGTCCATGTGTATGTTCAAGGAATACATTGAACCTGCAGTGGTGTATCGGAAATTAATACTGGTCTCACAGGGAATACTCGACGCACCGGCTGTGAGAAGAGGCTCTATTCTTGTACTTAAGGTGGCATTGAGCCTTTGGTATTTAATTCCGATGCGATTTCTGTGTTTCATCGTCAATGTGAATGTCTGAGGAATACATTGAACCAGCAGTGGTGTATCGGAAATTAATACCGGTGTCTCAGGGAATGCTCAATCTCACACTGTAAGAAGAGTCTCTATTGTTGTACTTAGGACGGCATTGTGCATTTTGTATTTAATTCCGATGCGATTTATGTGTTTCGTCGTCAATGGAAGGTCCAAGGAATACTTTGGACCTGCAGTGGTGTATCGGAAACTAATACTGGTCTCACAGGGAATCCTCAAAACACCGACAGTAAGAAGAGTCTCTATTCTTGTACTTAAGGCGGCATTCTGCCTTTGCATTTAATTCCGATGCGATTCTGTGTTTCATCGTCAATGTGAAGGTCCTAGCAATACATTGAACCTGCAGTGGCGTATCGGAAACTAATATGGGTCGCACAGGAAACGATCATAACACAGACTCTAAGAAGTCTCACTCTGCTTGTACTTAAGGCGTCATTGTGCCCTTTGTATTTAATTCCGATGTAATTTCAGTGTTTCATCGTCAATGCTTATTTCCAAGGAATACATTGAACCAGCAGTAATGTATCGGAATCTAATACTGGTCTCAGAGGGAATGCTCAAAACACCGACAGTAAGAAGAGTCTCCATTCTTGTACTTAAGGCGACATTGTTCCTTTTGTATTTAATTCCGATATCATTTCAGTGTTTCATCGTCAATGTGTATGTCCAAGGAATACATTGAACCTGCAGTGGTGTATCGGATACTAATACTGGTCTCACAGGGAATGCTCGAAGCACCGACAGTAAGAAGAGTCTCTATTCTTGTACTTAAGGCGTCATTGTGCCCTTTATATTTAATTCCGATGTAATTTCAGTGTTTCATCGTCGATGTGTATGTTCAAGGAATACATTGAACCTGCAGTGGTGTACCGGATACCAATACTGGTCTCACAAGGAATGCTCAAAGCACCGACTGTAAGAAGAGTCTCTATTCTTGTACTTAAGGCGGCATTGTGCCTTTTGTATTTAATTCCGATGCGATTTCTGAGTGTAATCGTCAATGTGAAGGTCCAAGGAATACATTGAACCTGCAGTAGCGTATCGGAAACTAATACGGGTCACACAGGAAAGGATCAAAACACAGACTCTAAGAGGTCCTACTCTGCTTGTACTTAAGGCGTCATTGTGCCCTTTGTATTTAATTCCGATGTAAATTCAGTGTTTAATCGTCAATGTGTATTTCCAAGGATTACATTGAACCTGCAGTGGTGTATCGGAAACTAATACTGGTATCACAGGGAATGCTCGAAGCACCGACAGAATGAAGAGTCTCTATTCTTGTACTTAAGGCGGCATTGTTCCTTTTGTATTTAATTCCAATGCGATTTCTGTGTTTCATCGTCAATGCGATGGTCCAAGGAATACATTGAACCTGCAGTGGTGTATCGGAAACTAATACTGGTCTCACAGGGAAAGCTCAAAGCACCGACTGTATGTAGAGTCTGTATTCTTGTACTTAAGGAGGCATTGTGCCTTTTGTATTTATTCCGATGCGATTTCTGTGTATAATCGTCAATGTGAAGGTCCAAGGAATACATTGAACTTGCAGTGGTGTATCGGAAACTAATACTGGTCTTACAGGGAATGCTCAAAGCACCGACTGTAAGTAGAGTCTGTATTCTTGTACTTAAGGCGGCATTGTGCCTTTTGTATTTAATTCCGATGCGATTTCTGTGTTTCATCGTCAATGTGCAGCTCCAAGGAATACTTTCAACCTGCAGTGGTGTGTCGGAAACTAATACTGGTGTCACAGGTTAGGATCAAAGCACAGACTCTAAGAAGTCTCACTCTTCTTGCACTTAATCCGTCATTGTGCCCTTTGTATTTAATTCCGATGTAATTTCAGTGTTTCATCGTCAATGTGTATGTTCAAGGAATACATTGAACCTGCAGTTGTGTATCGGAAACTAATACTGGTCCCACAGGGAATACTCGACGCACCGGCTGTGAGAAGAGTCTCTATTCTTGTACTTAAGGTGGCATTGTGCCTTTGGTATTTAATTCCGATGCGATTTCTGTGTTTCATCGTCAATGTGAATGTCTGAGGAATACATTGAACCTGCAGTGGTGTATCGGAAACTAATACCGGTGTCTCAGGGAATGCTCAAAGCTCAGACTGTAAGAAGAGTCTCTATTGTTGTACTTAGGACGGCACTGTGCATTTTGTATTTAATTCCGATGCGATTTATGTGTTTCATCGTCAATGTGAAGGTCCAAGGAATACTTTGGACCTGCAGTGGTGTATCGGAAACTAATACTGGTCTCACAGGGAATCCTCAAAACACCGACAGTAAGAAGAGTCTCTATTCTTGTACTTAAGGCGGCATTCTGCCTTTTGTATTTAATTCCGATGCGATTTCTGTGTTTCATTGTCAATGTGAAGGTCCTAGGAATTCATTGAACCTGCAGTGGCGTATCGGAAACTAATACGGGTCGCACAGGAAAGGATCAAAACACAGACTCTAAGAAGTCTCACTCTGCTTGTACTTAAGGCGTCATTGTGCCCTTTGTATTTAATTCCGATGTAATTTCAGTGTTTCATCGTCAATGCTTATTACCAAGGAATACATTGAACCAGCAGTGGTGTATCGGAAACTAATACTGGTCTCACAGGTAATGCTCAAAGCACCGACAGAAAGAAGAGTCTCTATTCTTGTACTTAAGGCGGCTTTGTTCCTTTTGTATTTAATTCCGATGTAATTTCAGTGTTTCGTCGTCAATGTGTATGTGCAAGGAATACATTGAATCTGCAGTGGTGAATCGGATACTAATACTGGTCTCACAGGGAATGGACAAATCACAGACTGTAAGAAGAGTCTCTATTCTTGTACTTAAGGTGGCATTGTGCCTTTTGTATTTATTTCCAATGCGATTTCTGTGTTTCATCGTCAATGCGATGGTCCAAGGAATACATTGAACCTGCAGTGGTGTATCGGACACTAATACTGGTCTCACAGGGAATGCTCAAAGCACCGACTGTAAGTAGAGTCTGTCTTCTTGTACTTAAGGCGGCATTGAGCCTTTTGTATTTATTCCAATGCGATTTCTGTGTTTCATCGTCAATGTGAAGGTCCAAGGACTACATTGGACCTGCAGTGGTGTATCGGAAACTAATACTGGTCTCGCAGGGAATGCTCAAAGCACCGACTGTAAGAGGAGTCTCTATTCTTGTACTTAAGGCGGCACTGTGCCTTTTGTATATAATTCCGATGCGATTTCTGTAAATAATCGTCAATGTGAAGGTCCAAGGAATACATTGAACCTGCAGTGGTGTATCGGAAACTAATACTGGTCTCACAGGGAATACTCAAAGCAACGACTGTAAGAAGAGTCTCTATTCTTGTACTTAAGGCGGCACTGGGCCTTTTGTATTTAATTCCGATGCGATTTCTGTCTTTCATCGTCAATGTGTAGGTCGAAGGAATACATTGAACCTGCAGTGGTGTATCGGAAACTAATACTGGTCTCACTGGGAATGCTCAATGCACCGACTGTATGAAGAGTCTGTATTCTTGTACTTAAGGTGGCATTAGGCCTTTTGTATTTAATTCCGATGAGATTTCTGCGTATAATCGTCAATGTGAAGGTCGAAGGTATACATTGAACCTGCAGTGGTGAATCAGAGACTAATACTGGTCTCACAGGGGATGCTCTTAGCTCCGACTGTAAGAAGAGTCTCTATTCTTGTACTTAAGGCGGCATTGTTCCTTTTGTATTTAATTCCGAAGCGATTTCTGTGTTTCATCGTCAATGTGAAGGTCCAAGGAATACATTGGACCTGCAGTGGTGTATCGGAAACTAATACTGGTCTCAGAGGGAATGCTCAAAACACCGACAGCAAGAAGAGTCTCTATTCTTGTACTTATGGCGACATTGTTCCTTTTGTATTTAATTCCGATGTAATTTCAGTGTTTCATCGTCAATGTGTATGTCCAAGGAATACATTGAACCTGCAGTGGTGTATCGGATACTAATACTGGTCTCACAGGGAATGCTCGAAGCACCGACTGTAAGAAGAGTCTCTATTCTTGTACTTAAGGCGGAATTGTTCCTTTTTGTATTTATTTAGGATGCGATTTCTGTGTTTCATCGTCATTGTGAAGGTCCAAGGAATACATTGAACCTGCAGTGATGTATCGGAAACTAATACTGGTCTCACAGGGAATGCTCAAAACTTCGACTGTAAGAAGAGTGTCTACTCTTGTACTTAAGGCGGCATTGGGCCCTTTGTATTTAATTCTGATGCCATTTCTGTGTTTCATCGTCGATGTGTATGTCCAAGTAATACATTGAACCTGCAGTGGTGTACTGGATACTAATACTGGTCTCACAAGGAATGCTCATAGCACCGACTGTAAGAAGAGTGTCTATTCTTGTACTTAAGGCGGCATTGTGCCTTTTTGTATTTAATTCCGATGCGATTTCTGTGTTTGATCGTCGATGTGAAGGTATAAGGAATACAT
Source organism: Schistocerca americana (assembly GCF_021461395.2). NCBI lineage: Eukaryota > Metazoa > Arthropoda > Insecta > Orthoptera > Acrididae > Schistocerca > Schistocerca americana. Next base: position 20,063,632 of record NC_060125.1, on the reverse strand, counting down.
TGAACCAGGAGTGGTGTATCGGAAACTAATACTGGTCTCACAGGGACTGCTCAAAGCACCGACTGTAAGTTGAGTCTGTATTCTTGGACTTAAGGCGACATTGTGCCTTTTGTATTTAATTTCGATGCCATGTCTGTGTTTCATCGTCGATGTGAAAGTCCAAGGAATACACTGATCCTGCAGTTGTGTATCGGAAACTAATACTGGTCTCGCAGGGTATGCTCAAAGCACCGACTGTAAGAAGAGTATCTATTCTTGTACTTAAGGCGGCATTGTGCCTTTTGTATTTAATTCCGATGCGATTTCTGTGTGTAATCGTCAATGTGAAGGTCCAAGGAATACATTGAACCTGCAGTGGCGTATCGGAAACTAATACGGGTCACACAGGAAAGGATCAAAACACTGACTCTAAGAGGTCCTACTCTGCTTGTACTTAAGGCGTCATTGTGCCCTTTGTATTTAATTCCGATGTTATTTCAGTGTTTCATCGTCAATCTGTATTTCCAAGGAATACATTGAACCAGCAGTGGTGTATCGGATACTAATACTGGTCTCACTGGGAATGCTCAAAGCACCGACTGTAAGTAGAGTCTGTATTCATGAACTTAAGGCGGCATTGTGCGTTTTGTATTGAATTCCGATGCGATTTCTGTGTTTTATCGTCAATGTGAAGGTCCAAGGAATACATTGAACCTGCAGTGGTGTATCGGAAACTAATACTGGTCTCACAGGGAATGCTCAAAGCACCACCCGTAAGAAGAGTGTCTATTCTTGTACTTAAGGCGGCATTGTGCCCTTTCTATTTATTTCCGATGCGATTTCTGTGTTTCATCGTCGATGTGAAAGTCCAAGGAATACACTGAACCTGCAGTGGTGTATCGGAAACTAATACTGGCCTCACAGGGAATGCACTAAGCACCGACTGTAAGAAGAGTCTCTATTCTTGTACTTGTGGCGGCATTGGGCCTTTTGTATTTAATTCCGATGCGATTTCTGTGTTTCATCGTCAATGTGAAGGTCCGAGGAATACATTGAAACTGCAGTGGTGTATCGGAAACTAATACTGGTCTCACAGGGAATGCTCAAAGAACCGACTGTAAGTAGAGTTTGTATTCTTGTACTTAAGGTGGCATTGTTCCTTTTGTATTTAATTCCGATGTAATTTCAGTGTTTCGTCGTCAATGTGTATGTGCAAGGAATACATTGAATCTGCAGTGGTGAATCGGATACTAATACTGGTCTCACAGGGAATGGACAAATCACAGACTGTAAGAAGAGTCTCTATTCTTGTACTTAAGGTGGCATTGTGCGTTTTGTATTTATTTCCAATGCGATTTCTGTGTTTCATCGTCAATGCGATGGTCCAAGGAATACATTGAACCTGCAGTGGTGTATCGGAAACTAATACTGGTCTCACAGGGAATGCTCAACGCACCGACTGTAAGTAGAGTCTGTCTTCCTGTACTTAAGGCGGCATTGAGCCTTTTGTATTTATTCCGATGCGATTTCTGTGTTTCATCGTCAATGTGAAGGTCCAAGGACTACATTGGACCTGCAGTGGCGTATCGGAAACTAATACTGGTCTCACAGGGAATGCTCAAAGCACCGACTGTAAGAGGAGTCTCTATTCTTGTACTTAAGGCGGCACTGTGCCTTTTGTATATAATTCCGATGCGATTTCTGTGTATAATCGTCAATGTGAAGGTCCAAGGAATACATTGAACCTGCAGTGGTGTATCGGAAACTAATACTGGTCTCACAAGGAATACTCAAAGCAACGACTGTAAGAAGAGTCTCTATTGTTGTACTTAAGGCGGCACTGGGCCTTTTGTATTTAATTCCGATGCGATTTCTGTCTTTCATCGTCAATGTGTAGGTCCAAGGAATTCATTGAACCTGCTGTGGTGTATCGGAAACTAATACTGGTCTCACAGGGAATGCTCAAAGCACCGACTGAAAGAAGAGTGTCTATTCTTGTACTTAAGGCGGCATTGTGCCCTTTGTATATAATTCCGATGCCATTTCTGTGCTTCATGGTCGATGTGAAAGTCCAAGGAATACACTGAACCTGCAGTGGTGTATCGGAAACTAATACTGGTCTCACAGGGAATGCTCAAAGCACCGACTGTAAGAAGAATCTCTATTCTTGTACTTAAGGCGGCATTGTGCCTTTTGTATTTAATTCCGATGCTATTTCTGTGTATAATCGTCAATGTGAAGGTCCAAGGAATACATTGAACCTGCAGTGGTGTATCGGAAACTAATACTGGTCTCACAGGGAATGCTCAAAGCACCGACTGTAAGAAGAGTCTCTATTCTTGTACTTGTGGCGGCATTGGGCCTTTTGTATTTAATTCCGTTGCGATTTCTTTGTTTCATCGTCAATGTGAAGGTCCGAGGAATGCATTGAACCTGCAGTGGTGTATCGGAAAGTAATACTGGTCTCACAGGGAATGCTCAAAGCACCGACTGTAAGTAGAGTCTGTATTCTTGTACTTAAGGTGGCATTGTTCCCTTTGTATTTAATTCCGATGCCATTTCTGTGTTTCATCGTCGATGTGTATGTCCAAGGAATACATTAAACCTGAAGTGGTGTACCGGATACGAATACTGGTCTCACAGGGAATGCCCAAAGCACCGACTGTAGGAAGAGTCTCTATTCTTGTACTTAAGGCGGGATTGTGCCTTTTGTATTTAATTCTGATGCGTTTTCTGTGTGTATTCGTCAATGTGAAGGTCCAAGGAATACATTGAACCTGCATTGGCGTATTGGAAACGAATACGGATCACACAGGAAAGGATCAAAACACAAAGAAGTCTCACTCTGCTTGTGCTTATGGCCTCATTGTGCCCTTTGTATTTAATTCCGATGTAATTTCAGTGTTTCATCGTCAATGTGTATTTCCAAGGAATATATTGAACTTGCAGTAGGGTATCGGAAACTAATACTGGTCTCACAGGGAATGCACAAAGCACCGACAGAAAGAAGAGTCTCTATTCTTGTACTTAAGGCGGCATTGTTCCTTTTGTATTTAATTCCGATGTAATTTCAGTGTTTCATCGTCAATGTGTATGTGCAAGTAATACATTGAAACTGCAGTGGTGTATCGGAAACTAATACTGGTCTCACAGGGAATGCTCAAAGCACCGACTGTAAGTAGAGTCTGTCTTTTTGTACTTAAGGCGGCATTGTGCCTTTTGTATTTATTCCGATGCGATATCTGTGTTTCATCGTCAATGTGAAGGTCCAAGGACTACATTGGACCTGCAGTGGTGTATCGGAAACTAATACTGGTCTCACAGGGATTGCTCAAAGCACCGACTGTAAGAGGAGTCTCTATACTTGTACTTAATGTGGCATTGTGCCTCTTGTATTTAATTCCGATGCGATTTCTGTGTATAATCGTCAATGTGGAGGTCCAAGGAATACATTGAACCTGCAGTGGTGTATCGGAAACTAATACTGGTCTCACAGGGAATGCTCTAAGCAACGACTGTAAGAAGAGTCTCTAATCTTGTACTTAAGGCGGCACTGGGGTTTTTGTATTTAATTCCGATGCGATTTCTGTCTTTCATCGTCAATGTGTAGGTCCAAGGAATACATTGGACCTGCTGTGGTGTATCGGAAACTAACACTGGTCTCACAGGGAATGCTCAAAGCACCGACTGTAAGAAGAGTGTCTATTCTTGTACTTAAGGCGGCATTGTGCCCTTTGTATTTAATTCCGATGCCATTTCTGTGATTCATCGTCGATGTGAAAGTCCAAGGAATACACTGAACCTGCAGTGGTGTATCGGTAACTAATACTGGTCTCACAGGGAATGCTCAAAGCACCGACTGTAAGAAGAGTCTCTATTCTTGTACTTGTGGCGGCATTGGGCCTTTTGTATTTAATTCCGATGCGATTTCGTTGTTTCTTCGTCAATGTGAAAGTCCGAGGAATACATTGAACCTGCAGTGGTGTATCGGAAACTAATACTGGTCTCACAGGGAATGCTCAAAGCACCGACTGTAAGTAGAGTCTGTATTCTTGTACTCAAGGTGGCATTGTGCCTTTGGGATTTAATTCCGACGCGATTTCTGTGTTTCATCGTCAATGTGATTGTCTGAGGAATACATTGAACCTGCAGTGGTGTATCGGAAATTAATACCGTTGTCTCAGGGAATGCTCAAAGCACCGACAGTAAGAAGAGTCTCTATTCTTGTGCTTAAGGCGGCATTGTTCCTTTTGTATATAATTCCGATGTAATTTCAGTGTTTCATCGTCAATGTGTATGTCAAAGGAATACATTGAATCTGCAGTGGTGTATCGGATACTAATACTGGTCCCACAGGGAATGCTGAAAGCACAGACTGTAATAAGAGTCTCTATTCTTGTACTTAAGGCGGCATTGTGCCATTTGTATTTAATTCCGATGCGATTTCTGTGCTTCATTGTCAATGTGAAGATCCAAGGAATACATTGAACCTGCAGTGGTGTGTCGGAAGTTAATACTGGTCTCACAGGGAATGCTCAATGCACCGACTGTAAGAAGAGTCTCTACTCTTGTACTTAAGGCGGCATTGTGCCTTTTATGTTTAATTCCAATGCGATTTTTGTGTTTCATCGTCAATGTGAAGTTCCAAGGAGTACATTGAACATGCTGTGGTGTATCGGAAACTAATACTGGTCTCACAGGGAATGCGCAAATCACCGACTGTAAGTAGAGTCTGTATTCTTGTACATAAGGCGGCATTGTGCCATTTGTATTTAATTCCGATGCGATTTCTGTGCCTCATTGTCAATGTGAAGATCCAAGGAATACATTGAACCTGCAGTGGTGTGTCGGAAGTTAATACTGGTCTCACGGGGAATGCTCAATGCACCGACTGTAAGAAGAGTCTCTATTCTTGTACTTAAGGCGGCATTGTGCCTTTTGTATTTAATTCCGATGCGTTTTCTGTGTATAATCGTCAATGTGAAGGTCCAAAGAATACATTGAACCTGCAGTGGTGTATCGGATCCTAATACTGGTCTCACAGGGAATGCTCAAAGCACAGACTGTAAGAAGAGTCTCTATTCCTGGACTTAAGGCGGCATTGTGCATTTGGTATTTAATTCCGATGCGATTTATGTGTTTCTTCGTCAATGTGAAGGCCCAAGGAATACATTGAACCTGCAGTGGTGTATCTTAAACCAATACTGGCCTCACAGGAAAGGGTCAAAGCACAGACTCTAAGAAGTCTCACTCTGCTTGTACTTAAGGCGTCGTTGTGCCCTGTGTATTTAATTCCGATGTAATTTCAGTTTTTCATCTTCAATGTGTATGTCCAAGGAATACATTGAACCTCCAGTATTGTATCGGAAAATAATACTGGTCTCACAGGGAATGCTCAAAACACCGACAGTAAGAAGAGTCTCTATTCTTGTACTTAAGGCGATATTGTTCCTTTTGTATTTAATTCCGATGTAATTTCAGTGTTTCATCGTCAATGTGTATGTCCAAGGAATACATTGAACCTGCAGTGGAATATCGGATACTAATATTGCTCTCACAGGGAATGCTCAAAGCACCTACTCTAAGAAGAGTCTCTATTCTTGTACTTACGGCGGCATGGTGCCTTTGTACTTAATTCCGATGCGATTCCTGTGTTTCATTGTCAATGTGAAGGTCCAAGGAATACATTGAACCTGCAGTGGCGTATCGGAAACTAATACGGGTCGCACAGGTAAGGATCAAAACACAGACTTTAAGAAGTCTCACTCTTCTTGCACTTATGGCGGCATCGTGCCTTTTGTATTTAATCCCGATGTAATTTCAGTGTTTCATCGTCAATGTGTATGTCCAAGGAATACATTGAATCTGCAGTGGTGTATCGGATACTAATACTGGTCTCACAGGGAATGCACAAAGCACAGACTGTAAGAAGAGTCTCTATTCTTGTACTTAAGGCGGCATTGTGCCTTTTGTATTTAATTCCAATGCGATTTCTGTGTTTAATCGTCAATGTGAAAGTCCAAGGAATACATTGAACATGCAGTGGTGTATCGGAAACTAATACTAGTCTCACAGGGAATGCTCAAAGCACCGACAGTAAGAGGAGTCTCTATTCTTGTACTTAAGGCGGCATTGTTCCTTTTGTATTTAATTACGATGTAATTGCAGTGTTTCATTGTCAATGTGTATGTCCAAGGAATACATTGAATCTGCAGTGGTGTATCGGATACTAATACTGCTCTCACAGGGAACGCTCAAAGCACAGACTGTGAGAATAGTCTCTATTCTTGTACTTAAAGCGGCATTGTGCCTTTTGTATTTAATTCCGATGCGATTCCTGTGTTTCATCGTCAATGTGAAGGTCCAAGGAATACATTGAACCTGCAGTGGCGTATCGGAAACTAATACGGGTCGCACAGGTAAGGATCAAAACACAGACTTTAAGAAGTCTGACTCTTCTTGCACTTATGGCGGCATTGTGCCTTTTGTATTTAATTCCGATGTAATTTCAGTGTTTCATCGTCAATGTGATGGTCCAAGGAATACATTGAACCTGCAGTGGTATATAGGAAAGCAATACTGGTCTCACAGGAAAGGATCAAAGCACAGACTATAAGAAGTCTCACTCTGCTTGTACTTAAGGCGTCGTATTGCCCTTTGTATTTAATTCCGATGTAATTTCAGTTTTTCATCGTCAATGTGTATGTCCAAGGAATACATTGAACCCACAGTATTGTATCGAAAAATAGTACTGGTCTCACTGGGAATGCTCAAAGCACCGACAGTAAGAAGAGTCTCTATTCTTGTACTTAACGCGATATTGTTCCTTTTGTATTTAATTCCGATGTAATTTCAGTGTTTCATGGTCAATGTGTATGTCCAAGGAACACATTGAACCTGCAGTGGTGTATCGGATACTAATATTGGTCACACAGGGAATGCTCAAAGCACCGACTCTAAGAAGAGTCTCTATTCTTGTACTTAAGGCGGCATTGTGCCTTTTGTATTTAATTCCGATGCGATTACTGTGTTTCATTGTCAATGTGAAGGTCCAAGGAATACATTGAACCTGCAGTGGCGTATCGGAAACTAATACGGGTCGCACAGGTAAGGATCAAAACACAGATTTTAAGAAGTCTCACTCTTCTTGCACTTATGGCGGCATTGTGCCTTTTGTATTTAATTCCGATGTAATTTCAGTGTTTCATCGTCAATGTGTATGTCCAAGGAATACATTGAATCTGCAGTGGTGTATCGGATACTAATACTGGTCTCACAGGGAATGCCCAAAGCACAGACTGTAAGAAGAGTCTCTATTCTTGTACTTAAGGCGGCATTGTGCCTTTTGTATTTAATTCCAATGCGATCTGTGTTTAATCGTCAATGTGAAAGTCCAAGGAATACATTGAACATGCAGTGGTGTATCGGAAACTAATACTGGTCTCTCAGGGAATGCTCAAAGCACCGACAGTAAGAGGAGTCTCTATTCTTGTACTTAAGGCGGCATTGTTCCTTTTGTATTGAATTCCGATGTAATTGCAGTGTTTCATCGTCAATGTGTATTACCAAGGAATACATTGAATCTGCAGTGGTGTATCGGATACTAATACTGGTCTGACAGGGAACGCTCAAAGCACAGACTGTAAGAATAGTCTCTACTCTTGTACTTAAAGCGGCATTGTGCCTTTTGTATTTAATTCCGATGCGATTCCTGTGTTTCATCGTCAATGTGAAGGTCCAAGGAATACATTGAACCTGCAGTGGCGTATCGGAAACTAATACGGGTCGCACAGGTAAGGATCAAAACACAGATTTTAAGAAGTCTCACTCTTCTTGCACTTATGGCGGCATTGTGCCTTTTTTATTTAATTCCGATGTAATTTCAATGTTTCATCGTCAATGTGTATGTCCAAGGAATACATTGAATCTGCAGTGATGTATCGGATACTAATACTGGTCTCACAGGGAATGCTCAAAACACAGACTGTAAGAAGAGTCTCTATTTTTATACTTAAGGCGGCATTATGCCTTTTGTATTTCATTCCAATGCAATTTCTGTGTTTCATCGTCAATGCTAAAGTCCAAGGAACACATTGAACATGCAGTGGTGTATCGGAAACTAATACTGGTCTCACAGGGAATGCTCAAAGCACCGACAGTAAGAGGAGTCTCTATTCTTGTACTCAAGGCGGCATTTTGCCTTTTGTGTTCAATTCCAATGCGATTTCTGTGTTTCATCGTCAATGTGAAGTTCCAAGGAGTACATTGAACCTGCAGTGGTGTATCGGAAACTAATACTGGTCTCACAGGGAATGCTCAAAGCACCGACTGTAAGTAGAGTCTGTCTTTTTGTACTTAAGGCGGCATTGTGCCTTTTGTATTTATTCCGATGCGATATCTGTGTTTCATCGTCAATGTGAAGGTCCAAGGACTACATTGGACCTGCAGTGGTGTATCGGAAACTAATACTGGTCTCACAGGGATTGCTCAAAGCACCGACTGTAAGAGGAGTCTCTATTCTTGTACTTAAGGTGGCATTGTGCCTCTTGTATTTAATTCCGATGCGATTTCTGTGTATAATCGTCAATGTGAAGGTCCAAGGAATACATTGAACCTGCAGTGGTGTATCGGAAACTAATACTGGTCTCACAGGGAATGCTCTAAGCAACGACTGTAAGAAGAGTCTCTACTCTTGTACTTAAGTCGGCACTGGGGTTTTTGTATTTAATTCCGATGCGATTTCTGTCTTTCATCGTCAATGTGTAGGTCCAAGGAATACATTGGACCTGCTGTGGTGTATCGGAAACTAATACTGGTCTCACAGGGAATGCTCAAAGCACCGACTGTAAGAAGAGTGTCTATTCTTGTACTTAAGGCGGCATTGTGCCCTTTGTATTTAATTCCGATGCCATTTCTGTGCTTCATCGTCGATGTGAAAGTCCAAGGAATACACTGAACCTGCAGTGGTGTATCGGAAAGTAATACTGGTCTCACAGGGAATGCTCAAAGCACCGACTGTAAGAAGAGTCTCTATTCTTGTACTTGTGGCGGCATTGGGCCTTTTGTATTTAATTCCGATGCGATTTCTTTGTTTCATCGTCAATGTGAAGGTCAGAGGAATACATTGATCCTGCAGTGGTGTATCGGAAACTAATACTGGTCTCACAGGGAATGCTCAAAGCACCGACTGTAAGTAGAGTCTGTATTCTTGTACTCAAGGTGGCATTGTGCCTTTGGTATTTAATCCGACGCGATTTCTGTGTTTCATCGTCAATGTGAATGTCTGAGGAATACATTGAACCTGCAGTGGTGTAACGGAAATTAATACCGTTGTCTCAGGGAATGCTCAAAGCACCGACAGTAAGAAGTGTCCCTATTCTTGTGCTTAAGGCGGCATTGTTCCTTTTGTATATAATTCCGATGTAATTTCAGTGTTTCATCGTCAATGTGTATGTCAAAGGAATACATTGAATCTGCAGTGGTGTATCGGATACTAATACTGGTCTCACAGGGAATGCTGAAAGCACAGACTGTAATAAGAGTCTCTATTCTTGTACTTAAGGCGGCATTGTGCCTTTTATGTTTAATTCCAATGCGATTTTTGTGTTTCATCGTCAATGTGAAGTTCCAAGGAGTACATTGAACATGCTGTGGTGTATCGGAAACTAATACTGGTCTCACAGGGAATGCTCAAATCACCGACTGTAAGTAGAGTCTGTATTCTTGTACTTAAGGCGGCATTGTGCCATTTATATTTAATTCCGATGCGATTTCTGTGCTTCTATGTCAATTTGAAGATCCAAGGAATACATTGAACCTGCAGTGGTGTGTCGGAAGTTAATACTGGTCTCACAGGGAATGCTCAATGCACCGACTGTAAGAAGAGTCTCTATTCTTGTACTTAAGGCGGCATTGTGCCTTTTGTATTTAATTCCGATGCGTTTTCTGTGTATAATCGTCAATGTGAAGGTCCAAAGGATACATTGAACCTGCAGTGGTGTATCGGATCCTAATACTGGTCTCACAGGGAATGCTCAAAGCACAGACTGTAAGAAGAGTCTCTATTCCTGAACTTAAGGCGGCATTGTGCATTTGGTATTTAATTCCGATGCGATTTATGTGTTTCTTCGTCAATGTGAAGGTCCAAGGAATACATTGAACCTGCAGTGGTATATCTGAGACCAATACTGGCCTCACAGGAAAGGATCAAAGCACAGACTCTAAGAAGTCTCACTCTGCTTGTACTTAAGGCGTCGTTGGGCCCTTTGTATTTAATTCCGATGTAATTTCAGTTTTTCATCTTCAATGTGTATGTCCAAGGAATACATTGAACCTCCAGTATTGTATCGGAAAATAATACTGGTCTCACAGGGAATGCTCAAAACACCGACAGTAAGAAGAGTCTCTATTCTTGTACTTAAGGCGATATTGTTCCTTTTGTATTTAATTCCGATGTAATTTCAGTGTTTCATCGTCAATGTGTATGTCCAAGGAATACATTGAACCTGCAGTGGTATATCGGATACTAATATTGCTCTCACAGGGAATGCTCAAAGCACCGACTCTAAGAAGAGTCTCTATTCTTGTACTTACGGCGGCATTGTGCCTTTGTACTTAATTCCGATGCGATTCCTGTGTTTCATTGTCAATGTGAAGGTCCAAGGAATACATTGAACCTGCAGTGGCGTATCGGAAACTAGTACGGGTCACACAGGTAAGGATCAAAACACAGACTTTAAGAAGTCTCACTCTTCTTGCACTTATGGCGGCATTGTGCCTTTTGTATTTAATTCCGATGTAATTTCAGTGTTTCATCGTCAATGTGTATGTCCAAGGAATACATTGAATCTGCAGTGGTGTATCGGATACTAATACTGGTCTCACAGGGAATGCACAAAGCACAGACTGTAAGAAGAGTCTCTATTCTTGTACTTAAGGCGGCACTGTGCCTTTTGTATTTAATTCCAATGCGATTTATGTGTTTAATCGTCAATGTGAAAGTCCAAGGAATACATTGAACATGCAGTGGTGTATCGGAAACTAATACTGGTCTCACAGGGAATGCTCAAAGCACCGACAGTAAGAGGAGTCTCTATTCTTGTACTTAAGGCGGCATTGTTCCTTTTGAATTTAATTACGATGTAATTGCAGTGTTTCATCGTCAATGTGTATGTCCAAGGAATACATTGAATCTGCAGTGGTGTATCGGATACTAATACTGCTCTCACAGGGAACGCTCAAAGCACAGACTGTAAGAATAGTCTCTATTCTTGTACTTAAAGCGGCATTGTGCCTTTTGTATTTAATTCCGATGCGATTCCTGTATTTCATCGTCAATGTGAAGGTCCAAGGAATACATTGAACCTGCAGTGGCGTATCGAAAACTAATACGGGTCGCACAGGTTAGGATCAAAACAGAGACTTTAAGAAGTCTGACTCTTCTTGCACTAACGGCGGCATTGTGCCTTTTGTATTTAATTCCGATGTAATTTCATTGTTTCATCGTCAATGTGTATGTCCAAGAAATACATTGAATCTGCAGTGGTGTATCGGATACTATTACTAATCTCAGAGGGAATGCACAAATCACAGACTGTAAGAAGAGTCTCTATTTTTGTACTTCAGGCGGCATTGTGCCTTTTGTATTTAATTCAAATGCGATTCCTGTGTTTCATCGTCATGTGAAGGTCCAAGGAATACATTGAACCTGCAGTGGCGTATCGGAAACTAATACGGGTCGCACAGGTAAGGATCAAAACACAGACTTTAAGAAGTCTGACTCTTCTTGCACTTATGGGGGCATTGTGCCTTTTGTATTTAATTCCGATGTAATTTCAGTGTTTCATCGTCAATGTGTATGTCCAAGGAATACATTGAATCTGCAGTGGTGTATCGGATACTAATACAGGTCTCACAGGGAATGCTGAAAGCACAGACTGTAATAAGAGTCTCTATTCTTGTACTTAAGGCGGCATTGAGCCTTTTGTGTTTAATTCCGATGCATTTTTGTGTTTCATCGTCAATGTGAAGTTCCAAGGAATACATTGAACCTGCAGTGGTGTATCGGAAACTAATACTGGTCTCACAGGGAATGCTCAAATCAACGACTGTAAGTAGAGTCTGTATTCTTGTACTTAAAGCGGCATTGTGCCTTTTGTATTTAATTCCGATGCGATTTCTGTTCTTCATTGTCAATGTGAAGGTCCAAGGAATACACTGAACCTGCAGTGGTGTATCGGACACTAATACTGGTCTCACAGGGAATGCTCAAAGCACAGACTGTAAGAAGAGTCTCTATTCTTGTACTTAAGGCGGCATTGTGCCTTTTGTATTTAATTCCAATGCGATCTTTGTTTAATCGTCAATGTGAAAGTCAAAGGAATACATTGAACATGCAGTGGTGTATCGGAAACTAATACTGGTCTCTCAGGGAATGCTCAAAGCACCGACAGTAAAAGGAGTCTCTATTCTTGTACTTAAGGCGGCATTGTTCCTTTTGTATTTAATTCCGATGTAATTGCAGTGTTTCATCGTCAATGTGTATTACCAAGGAATACATTGAATCTGCAGTGGTGTATCGGATACTAATATTGGTCTCACAGGGAACGCTCAAAGCACAGACTGTAAGAATAGTCTCTACTCTTGTACTTAAAGCGGCATTGTGCCTTTTGTATTTAATTCCGATGCGATTCCTGTATTTCATCGTCAATGTGAAGGTCCAAGGAATACATTGAACCTGCAGTGGCGTATCGGAAACTAATACGGGTCGCACAGGTAAGGATCAAAACACAGAATTTAAGAAGTCTCACTCTTCTTGCACTTATGGCGGCATTGTGCCTTTTTTATTTAATTCCGATGTAATTTCAATGTTTCATCGTCAATGTGTATGTCCAAGGAATACATTGAATCTGCAGTGATGTATCGGATACTAATACTGGTCTCACAGGGAATGCTCAAAACACAGACTGTAAGAAGAGTCTCTATTTTTGTACTTAAGGCGGCATTATGCCTTTTGTATTTAATTCCAATGCAATTTCTGTGTTTCATCGTCAATGCGAAAGTCCAAGGAACACATTGAACATGCAGTGGTGTATCGGAAACTAATACTGGTCTCACAGGGAATGCTCGAAGCACCGACAGTAAGAGGAGTCTCTATTCTTGTACTCAAGGCGGCATTTTGCCTTTTGTGTTCAATTCCAATGCGATTTCTGTGCTTCATTGTCAATGTGAAGGTCCAAGGAATACATTGAACCTGCAGTGGTGTATCGGAAACTGATACTGGTCTCACAGGGAATGCTCAAAGCATCGACTGTAAGAAGAGTCTCTATTCTTGTACTTAAGGCGGCATTGTGCCTTTTGTATTTAATTCCGATGCGATTTCTGTGAATAATCGACAATGTGAAGGTCCAAAGAATACATTGAACCTGCAGTGGTGTATCGGATCCTAATACTGGTCTCACAGGGAATGCTCAAAGCACCGACTGTAAGAAGAGTCTTTATTCTTGAACTTAAGGCGGCATTATGCCTTTGGTATTTAATTCCGATGCGATTTATGTGTTTCTTCGTCAATGTGAAGGTCCAAGGAATACATTGAACCTGCAGTGGTATATCGGAAAGCAATACTGGTCTCACAGGAAAGGATCAAAGCACAGACTATAAGAAGTCTCACTCTGCTTGTACTTATAGCGTCGTTGTGCCCTTTGTATTTAATTCCGATGTAATTTCAATTTTTCATCGTCAATGTGTATGTCCAAGGAATACATTGAACCTGCAGTGGTGTATCGGAAACTAATACGGGTCGCGCAGGTAAGGATCAAAACAAAGACTTTAAGAAGTCTCATTATTCTTGCACTTATGGCGGCATTGTGCCTTTTGTATTTAATTCCGATGTAATTTCAGTGTTTCATCGTCAATGTGTATGTCCAAGGAATACATTGAACCTGCAGTGGTGTATCGGATACTAATATTGGTCTGACAGGGAATGCTCAAAGCACCGACTCTAAGAAGAGTCTCTATTCTTGTACTTAAGGCGGCATTGTGCCTTTTGTATTTAATTCCGATGCGATTCCTGTGTTTCATTGCCAATGTGAAGGTCCAAGGAATACATTGAACCTGCATTGGCGTATCGGAAACTAATACGGGTCGCACAGGTAAGGATCAAAACAAAGACTTTAAGAAGTCTCATTCCTCTTGCACTTATGGCGGCATTGTGCCTTTTGTATTTAATTCCGATGTAATTTCAGTGTTTCATCGTCAATGTGTATGTCCGAGGAATACATTGAATCTGCAGTGGTGTATCGGATACTAATACTGGTCACACAGGGAATGCTCAAAGCACAGACTGTAAGAAGAGTCTCTATTCTTGTACTTAATGCGGCATTGTGCCTTTTGTATTTAATTCCAATGCGATTTCTGTGTTTCATCGTCAATGTGAAAGTCCTAGGAATACATGGATCATGCAGTGGTGTATCGGAAACTAATACTGGTCTCACAGGGAATGCTCAAAGCACCGACAGTAAGAGGAGTCTCTATTCTTGTACTTAAGGCGGCATTGCTCCTTTTGTATTTAATTCCGATGCGAATTCTGTGTTTCATCGTCAATGAGAAGGTCCAAGGAATACATTGAACCTGCAGTGGTGTATCGGAAACTAATACTAGTCTCACAGGGAATGCTCAAACACCGTCTGCAGGAAGAGTGTCTATTCTTGTACTTAAGGCGGCATTGTGCCTTTTGTATTTAATTCCGTTGCCATTTCTGTGATTCATCGTCAATGTGATGGTCCAAGGAATGCACTGAACCTGCAGTGGTGTATCGTAAACTAATACTGGTCTCACAGGGAATACTCAAAGCATCGACTGTTAGAAGAGTCTGTATTCTTGTACTTAAGGCGGCATTGTTCTTTTTGTATTTAATTCCGATGTGATTTCTGTGTTTAATCGTCAATGTGAAGGTCCAAGGAATACATTGAACCTGCAGTGGTGTATCGGAAACTAATACTGGTCTCACAGGGAATGCTCAAAGCACCGACAGAACGAAGAGTCTCTGTTCTTGTACTTAAGGCGGCATTGTGCCTTCTGTATTTAATTCCGATGCGATTTCTGTGTTTCATCGTCAATTTGAAGGTTCAAGGAATACATTTAACCTGCAGTGGCGTATCGAAAACTAATACGGGTCGCACAGGAAAGGATCAAAGCACAGACTCTAAGAAGTCTCACTGTTCTTGCACTTATGGCGGCATTGTGCCTTTTGTATTTAATTCCGATGTAATTTCAGTGTTTCATCGTCAATGTGTATGTCCAATGAATACATTGAACCTGCAGTGGTGTATCGGAAACTAATACTGGTCTCACAGGGAATGCTCAAAACACCGACTGTAAGAAGAGTCTCTATTCTTGTACTTAAGGCGGCATTGCGGCTTTTGTATATAATTACGATGCAATTTCTGTGTGTCATCGTCAATGGGATGGTCCAAGGTATACATTGAACCTCCAGTGGTGTATCGGCAACTAATACTGGTCTCACAGGGAATGCTCAAAGCACCGACTGTATGAAGAGTCTCTATTTTTGTACTGTCCTGACGGCTTACCAGAGAGGACATTATCATCGTTGATAAAGAACGTCCGTCCTCAGAGACCAAAAACAGGAAAAGTTAACGTAATATTGGTGAACTGCAGGAGTATCCAGGGCAAGGTTCCTGAATTAGTATTTCTTATTGAAGGAAGTAGTGCGCATATAGTATTAGGAACGGAAAGTGTGTTAAAACCGGAAGTGAACAGTAACGAAATCCTAGACACAGAATGGAATATATACCGCAAGGATAGGATAAACGCCAATGGTGGAGGAGTATTTATAGCAGTAAAGAATTCGATAATATCCAGTGAAGTGTTTAGCGAATGCGAATGTGAAATAATCTGGGTTAAGTTAAGTATCAAACGTGGGTCAGATATGATAGTCGGATGCTTCTATAGACCACCTGCATCAGCAACCGTAGTAGTTGAGCGCCTCAGAGAGAACCTGCAGAACGTCGTGAAGAAGTTTCGTGATCGTACTATTGTAATAGGGGGAGACTTCAATCTACCAGGTATAGAATGGGATAGTCACACAATCAGAACTGGAGCCAGGGACAGAGACTCTTGTGACATTATCCTGACTGCCTTGTCCGAGAATTACTTCGAGCAGATAGTTAGAGAACGAACTCGTGAAGCTAACGTTTTAGACCTCATAGCAACAAATAGACCGGAACTTTTCGACTCCGTGAATGTAGAAGAGGGTATCAGTGATCATAAGTCAGTGGTTGCACCAATGACTACAAGTGTAATAAGAAATGCCAAGAAAGGAAGGAAAATATATTTGCTTAACAAGAGTGATAGGGCACAAATCGCAGAATATCTGAGTGACCACCATCAAAAGTTCATTTCTGAGGAAGAGGATGTGGAACAAAAATGGAAGAAATTCAGAAACATCGTCCAGTACGCCTTAGATAAGTTCGTACCGACTAAGGTCCAAAGCGAGGGGAAAGATCCACCTTGGTATAACAATCATGTACGAAAGGTACTACGGAAACAAAGAAAGCTTCATTATAGGTTTAAGAGTAGTCGAATCATAGCTGATAAGGAAAAGCTGAACGAAGCGAAAAAGAGCGTAAAGAGAGCAATGAGAGAAGCATTCAACGAATTCGAACATAAAACTTTGGCAAACAATCTAAACAAGAACCCTAAAAAGTTTTGGTCATATGTAAAATCGGTAAGCGGATCTAAATCCCCTATTCAGTCACTCGTTGACCACGATGGCACCGAAACAGAGGACGACCGAAGAAAGGCAGAATTACTGAATTCAGTGTTCCGAAACTGTTTCACTGCGGAAAATCGTAACACGGTCCCTGACTTCAGCCGTCACACGGACGCCAAAATGGAAAATATTGAAATAAACGATATCGGAATTGAAAAACAACTGCTATCACTTAGTAGCGGAAGAGCATCCGGACCAGACGAGATACCCTTAAGATTCTACAGTGATTATGCTAAAGAACTTGCCCCCTTTCTATCAGCAATTTATCGTAGATCGCTGGAAGAACGTAAAGTACCTAGCGACTGGAAGAAAGCGCAGGTCGTTCCCATTTTCAAGAAGGGTCATAAATCAGATGCGAATAATTATAGGCCTATTTCGCTTACGTCAATCTGTTGTAGAATAATGGAACATGTTTTGTGTTCTCGTATTATGACGTTCTTAGATAATACAAATCTCCTTCATCATAACCAACATGGATTCCGCAAACAGAGATCATGTGAAACTCAGCTCGCCCTATTTGCCAAAGAAATTCACAGTGCCGTAGACACTGGCGAGCAGATTGATGCCGTATTCCTGGACTTCAGGAAGGCATTTGATACGGTTCCGCACTTACGTTTAGTGAAAAAAATACGAGCTTACGGAATATCGGACCAGGCTTGTGATTGGATTCAGGATTTCCTAGAAGAAAGAACACAACATGTCATTCTTAACGGTTCAAAATCTGCAGATGTAGAGGTAATTACGGGAGTACCGCAGGGAAGCGTTATAGGACCTTTATTGTTTACAATATACATAAATGACTTAGTTGACAACATTGGTAGCTCCGTGAGGCTATTTGCAGATTACACGGTTGTCTACAAGAAAGTAGCAACATCAGAAGACTCGTACGTACTCCAGGAGGACCTGCAGAGGATTAATGCATGGTGTGACAGCTGGCAGCTTTCCCTAAACGTAGATAAATGTAATATAATGCGCATACATAGGGGCAGAAATCCATTCCAGTACGATTATGCCATAGGTGGTAAATCATTGGAAGCGGTAACCACCGTAAAATACTTAGGAGTTACTATCCGGAGCGATCTGAAGTGGAATGATCACATAAAACAAATAGTGGGAAAAGCAGGCGCCAGGTTGAGATTCATATGAAAAATTCTAAGAAAATGTGACTCATCGACGAAAGAAGTAGCTTACAAAACGCTTGTTCGTACGATTCTTGAGTATTGCTCATCAATATGGGACCCTTACCAGGTTGTATTAATAGAAGTGATAGACATGATCCAGCGAAAAGCAGCGCGATTCGTCATGGGGACATTTAGTCAGCGCGGGAGCGTTACGAAGATGCTGAACAAGCTCCAGTGGCGGACACTTCAAGAAAGGCGTTACGCAATACGGAGAGGTTTATTATCGAAATTACGAGAGAGCACATTCCGGGAAGAGATGGGCAACATATTACTACCGCCCACATATATCTCGCGTAATGATCACAACGAAAAGATCCGAGAAATTAGAGCAAATACGGAGACTTACAAGCAGTCGCTCTTCCCACGCACAATTCGTGAATGGAACAGGGAGGGGGGGATCAGATAGTGGTACAAAAAGTACCCTCCGCCACACACCGTAAAGTGGCTCGAGGAGTATAGATGTAGATGTAAATGTAGATGTAAGGCGGCATTGTGCCTTTTGTATTTAATTCCGATGTGATTTCTGTGTTTCATCGTCAATGTGAAGGTCCAAGGAATACATTGAACCTGCAGTGGTGTATCGGAAACTAATACTGGTCTCACAGGGAATGCTCAAAGCACTGACTGTAAGAAGAGTGTCTATTCCTGTACTTAATGCGGCATTGTGCCTTTTGTATTTAATTCCGATGCCACTTCTGTGTTTCATCGTCAATGTGAAGGTCCTAGGAATACACTGAACCTGCAGTGGTGTATGGGAAACTAATACTGGTCTCACAGGGAATGCTCAAAGCACCGACTTTAAGAAGAGTCTCTATTCTTGTACTTAAGGCGGCATTGTTCTTTTTGTATTTAATTCCGATGTGATTTCTGTGTTTAATCGTCAATGTGAAGGTCCAAGGAATACATTGAACCTGCAGTGGTGTATCGGAAACTAATACTGGTCTCACAGGAAAGGATCAAAACACAGACTCTAAGAAGTCTCACTGTTCTTGCACTTATGGCGGCATTGTGCCTTTTGTATTTAATTCCGATGTAATTTTAGTGTTTCATCGTCAATGTGTATGTCGAAGGAATACATTGAACCTGCAGTGGTGTATCGGAAACTAATACTGGTCTCACAGGGAATGCTCAAAGCACCGACAGTAAGAAGTGTCTCTATTCTTGTGCTTAAGGCGGCATTGTGGCATTTGTATTTAATTCCGATGCATTTTCTGTGTTTCATCGTCAATGTGAAGGTCCAAGGAATACATTGAACCTGCTGTGGTGTATCGGAAACTAATACTGGTCTTACAGGGAATGCTCAAAGCACCGACTGTTAGAAGAGTCTCTATTCTTGTACTTAAGGCATCATTGTGCCTTTTGTATCTATTTCCGATGTAATTTCAGTGTTTCATCGTCAATGTGAATGTCCAAGGAATACGTTGAACCTCCAGTGGTGCATCGGAAACTAATACTGGTCTCACAGGGAATTCTCAAAGCACCGACCGTAAGAAGAGTCTCTATTCTTGTACTTAAGGCGGCATTGTGCCTTTTGTATTTAAATCCCATGCGATTTCTGTGCTTCATCGTCAATGTGAAGGTCCAAGGAATATATTGAACCAGCAGTGGTGTAGCGGAAACTAATACTGGTCTCACAGGGAATGCTCAAAGCACCGACTGTAAGAAGAGTGTCTATTCTTGTGCTTAAGGCGGCATTGTGCAATTTGTATTTAATTCCGATGCCATTTCTGTGTTTCATCGTCGATGTGAAAGTCCAAGGAATACACTGAACCTGCAGTGGCGTATCAGAAACTAATACTGGTCTCACAGGGAATGCTCAAAGCACCGACTGTAAGAAGAGTCTGTATTCTTGTACTTAAGGCGGCATTGTGCCTTTTGTATTTAATTCCGATGCGATTTCTGAGTATAATCGTCAATGTGAAGGTCCAAAGAATACATTGAACTTGCAGTGGTGTATCGGAAACTAATACCGGTCTCATAGGGAATGCTCAATGCACCGACTGTAAGAAGAGTCACTATTCTTGAACTTAAGGCGGCATTGTGCCTTTGGTATTTAATTCCGATGCGATTTATGTGTTTCTTCGTCAATGTGAAGCTCCAAGGAACACATTGAACCTGCTGTGGTATATCGGAAACCAATACTGGTCTCACAGGAAAGGATCAAAGCACAGAGTCTAAGAAGTCTCACTCTGCTTGTACTTAAGGCGTCATTGTGCCCTTTGTATTTAATTCCGATGTATTTTCAGTGTTTCATCGTCAATGTTTTTGTCCACAGAATACACTGAACCTGCAGTAATGTATCGGAAAAAAATACTAGTCTCACAGGGAATGCTCAAAACACCGACAGTAAGAAGAGTCTCTATTCTTGTACTTAAGGCGATATTGTTCCTTTTGTATTTAATTCCGATGTAATTTCAGTGTTTCATCGTCAATGTGTATGTCGAAGGAATACATTGAACCTGCAGTGGTGTATCGGAAACTAATACTGGTCTCACAGGGAATGCTCAAAGCACCGACAGTAAGAAGAGTCTCTATTCTTGTACTTAAGGCGGCATTGCTCCTTTTGTATTTAATTCCGATGTAATTTCAGTGTTTCATCGTCAATGTGTATGTCCAAGGAATACATTGAACCTGCAGTGGTGTATTGGATACTAATACTGGTCTCACAGGGAACGCTCAAAGCACAGACTGTATGAATAGTCTCTATTCTTGTACTTATAGCGGCATTGTGTCTTATGTATTTAATTCCAATGCGATTTCTGTGCTTCATCGTCAATTTAAAGGTCCAAGGAATGCATTGAACCTGCAGTGGTGTATCGGAAACTAACACTCGTCTCACAGGGAATGCTTAAAGCAAAGACTGTAAGTAGAGTCTGTATTCTTGTACTTAAGGCGGCATTGTGCCTTTTGTATTTAATTCCGATGCGATTTCTGTGTTTCATCGTCAATGTGAAGGTCCAAGGAATACATTGAACCTGCAGTGGTGTATCGGAAACTAATACTAGTCTCACAGGGAATGCTCAAACACCGTCTGTAAGAAGAGTCTCTATTCTTGTAGTTAAGGCGGCATTGTTCTTTTTGTATTTAATTCCGATTTGATTTCTGTGTTTAATCGTCAATGTGAAGGTCCAATGAGTACATTGAACCTGCAGTGGTGTATCGGATACTAATATTGGTCTCACAGGGAATGCTCAAAGCACCGACTCTTAGTAGAGTCTCTATTCTTGTACTTAAGGCGGCATTGTGCCTTTTGTATTTAATTCCGTTGCCATTTCTGTGTTTCATCGTTAATGTGAAGGCCCAAGGAATGCAATGAACCTGCAGTGGTGTATCGGAAACTAATACTGGTCTCACAGGGAATGCTCAAAGCACCGACTGTAAGAAGAGTCTCTATTCTTGTACTTAAGGCGGCATTGTTCTTTTTGTATTTAATTCCGATGTGATTTCTGTATTTAATCGTCAATGTGAAGGTCCAAGGAATACATTGAACCTGCAGTGGTGTATCGGAAACTAATACTGCTCGCACAGGGAATACTCGAAGCACCGACTGTGAGAAGAGTCCCTATTCTTGTATTTAAGGCGGCATTGTGCCTTTGGTATTTAATTCCGATGCAATTTCTGTGTTTCATCGTCAATGTGAAGGTCCAAGGAATATATTGAACCTGCAGTGGTATATCGGAAACTAATACTGGTCTCACAGGATAGGATCAAAACACAGACTCTAAGAAGTCTCACTCTGCTTGTACTTAAGGCGTCATTGTGCCCTTTGTATTTAATTCCGATGTAATTTCAGTGTTTCATCGTCAATGTGTATTTCCAAGGAATACATTGAACCTGCAGTGGTGTATCGGAAACTAATACTGGTCTCACAGGGAATGCTCAAAGCACCGACAGTAAGAAGAGTCTCTATTCTTGTACTTAAGGCGGCATTGCTCCTTTTGCATTTAATTCCGATGTAATTTCAGTGTTTCATCGTCAATGTGTATGTCCAAGGAATACATTAAATCTGCAGTGGTGTATCGGATACTAATACTGGTCTCACAGGGAATGCTGAAAGCACAGAATGTAAGAAGAGTCTCTATCCTTGTACTTAAGGCGTCATTGTGCCTTTTGTGTTTAATTCCAATGCGATTTCTGTGATTCATCGTCAATGTGAAGTTCCACGGAATACATAGGAATTGCAGTGGTGTATCGGATACTAATACTGGTCTCACAGGGAATGCTCAAAGCACCGACTGTAAGAAGAGTGTCTATTCTTGTACTAAAGTCGGCATTGTGCCCTTTGTATTTAATTCCGATTACATTTCTGTGTTTCATCGTCGATGTGAAAGTCCAAGGAAAACACTGAAGCTGCAGTGGTGTATCGGAAACTTATACTGGTCTCACAGGTCATGCTCAAAGCACCGACTGTAAGAAGAGTCTCTATTCTTGCACTTAAGGCGGCATTGTGCCTTTTGTATTTAATTACGATGCGATTTCTGTGTATAATCGTCAATGTGAAGGTCCAAAGAATACATTGAACCTGCAGTGGTGTATCGGAAACTAATACTGGTCTCACAGGGAATGCTCAAAGCACCGACTGTAAGAAGAGTCTCTATTCTTGAACGTAAGGCGGCATTGTGCCTTTGGGAATTAGTTCCGATGCGATTTATGTGTTTCTCCGTCAATGTGAAGGTGTAAGGAATACATTGAACCTGCAGTGGTATATCGGAAACCAATACTGGTCTCACAGGAAAGGATCAAAGCACAGACTCTAAGAAGTCTCACTCTGCTTGTACTTAAGGCGTCATTGTGCCCTTTGTATTTAATTCCGATGTAATTTCAGTGTTTCATCGTCAATGTGTATTTCCAAGGAATACATTGAACCTGCAGTGGTGTATCGGAAACTAATACTGGTCTCACAGGGAATGCTCAAAGCACCGACAGTAAGAGGAGTCTCTATTCTTGTACTTAAGGCGGCATTGTTCCTTTTGTATTTAATTCCGATGTAATTGCAGTGTTTCATCGTCAATGTGTATGTCCAAGGAATACATTGAATCTGCAGTGGTGTATCGGATACTAATACTGATCTCACAGGGTACGCTCAAAGCACAGACTGTAAGAATAGTCTCTATTCTTGTACTTAAAGCGGTATTGTGCCTTTTGTATTTCATTTCGATGTGATTTCTGTGTTCAATCGTCAATGTGAAGGTCCATGGAATACATTGAACCTGCAGTGGTGTATCGGAAACTAATACTGGTCTCACAGGGAATGCTCAAAGCACCAACTGTAAGTGGAGTCTGTATTCTTGTACTTAAATCGGCATTGTGCCTTTTGTGTTTAATTCCGATGCGATTTCTGTGTTTCATCGTCAATGTGAAAGTCCAAGGAATACATTGACCTTGCAGTGGTGTATCGGAAACTAATACTGGTCTATCAGGGAATGCTCAAAGCACTGACTGTAAGAAGAGTGTCTATTCCTGTACTTAATGCGGCATTGTGCCTTTTGTATTTAATTCCGATGCCATTTATGTGTTTCATCGTCAATGTGAAGGTCCAAGGAATACACTGAATCTGCAGTGGTGTATCGGAAACTAATACTGGTCTCATAGGGAATGCTCAAAGCACCGACTGTAAGAAGAGTCTCTATTCTTGTACTTAAGGAGGCATTGTTCTTTTTGTATTTCATTTCGATGTGATTTCTGTGTTTAATCGTTAATGTGAAGGTCCAAGGAATACATTGAACCTGCAGTGGTGTATCGGAAACTAATACTGGTCTCACACGGAATGCTCATAGCACCGACTGAAAGAAGAGTCTCTGTTCTTGTATTTAAGGCGGCATTGTGCCTTTCGTATTTAATTCCGATGCGATTTCTGTGTTTCATCGTCAATTTGAAAGTCCAAGGAATACATTGAACCTGCAGTGGCGTATCGGAAACTAATACGGGTCGCACAGGAAAGGATCAAAACACATTTTTTAAGAAGTCTCACTCCTCTTGCACTTATTGCGGCATTATGCCTTTTGTATTTAATTCCGATGTAATTTCTGTGTTTAATCGTCAATGTGAAGGACCAAGGAATACATTGAACCTGCAGTGGTGTATCGGAAACTAATACTGCTCTCACAGGGAATGCTCAAATCACCGACTGTAAGATGAGTCTCTAGTGTTGTACTTAAGGCGGTATTGTGCCTTTTGTATTTAATTCCGATGCGATTTCTGTGTTTCATCGTCAATTTGAAGATCCAAGGAATACATTGAAGCTGCAGTGGCGTATCGTAAACTAATACGGGTCGCACAGGAAAGGATCAAAACACAGACTCTAAGAAGTCTCACTCTACTTGCACTTATGGCGGCATTTTGCCTTTTGTATTTAATTTCGATGTAGTTTCAGTGTTTCATCGTCAATGTGTATGTCCAAGGAATACATAGAACCTGCAGTGGTGTATCGGAAACTAATACTGGTCTTACTGGAAATGCTCAAAACACCGACTGTAAGATGAGTCTCTATTCTTGTACTTAAGGCGGCATTGTGCCTTTTGTATTTAATTCCGATGTAATTTCAGTGTTTCATCGTCAATGTGAATGTCCAAGGAATACATTGAACCTCCAGTGGCGTATCGGAAACTAATACTGGTCTCACAGGGAATGCTCAAAGCACCGACCGTAAGAAGAGTCTCTATTCTTGTACTTAAGGCGGCATTGTGCCTTTTGTATTTAATTCCGATGCCTTTTCTGTGTTTCATCGTCAATGTGAAGGTCCGAGGAATACATTGATCCTGCAGTGGCGTATCGGAACTAGTACGGGTCGCACAGGAAGATATCAAAAGACAGTCTCTATGAAGTCCCACTCTTCTTGAACTTATGGCGGCATTGTGCCTTTTGTATTTAATTCCGATGTAATTTCAGTGTTTCATAGTCAATGTGAATGTCCAAGGAATACATTGAACCTGCAGTGGTGTATCGGAAACTAATACTGGTCACACAGGGAATGCTTAAGCACCGAGTGTTTATTCTTGTACTTAAGGCGGCATTGTGACCTTTGTATTTAATTCCGATGCCATTTCTGTGTTTCATCGTCAATGTGAAAGTCCAAGGAATACACTGAACCTGCAGTGGTGTATCGGAAACTAATACTGGTCCCACAGGGAATGCTCAAAGCACCGACAGTAAGAAGAGTCTCTATTCTTGTACTTAAGGCGGCATTGTGCCTTTTGTATTTAATTCCGATGCGATTTCTGTCTTGAATCGTCAATGTGATGGTCCAAGGAATACATTGAACCTGCAGAGGTGTATCGGAAACTAATACTGGTCTCACAGGGAAACCTCAAAGCACCGACTGTAAGAAGAGTCTCTATTCTAGTACTTAAGGCGGCATTGTGCCTTTTGTATTTAATTCCTTTGCGAATTCTGTGTATCATCGTCAATTTGAAGGTCCAAGGAATACATTGAACCTGCAGTGGTGTATCGGAAACTAATACTGGTCTCACAGGGAATGCTCAAAGCACCGACAGTAAGAAGAGCCTCTATTCTTGTACATAAGGTGGCATTGTGCCTTTGGTATTTAATTCCGATGTGATTTCTGTGTTTCATCGTCAATGTGACGGTCCAAGGAATAGATTGACCCTGCAGTAGTGTATCGGATACTATTACTGGTCTCACAGGGAATGCTCAAAGCACCGACTGTAAGAAGAGTCTCTAATATTGTACTTAAGGCGGCAGTGTGCTTTTGTTTTTGATTCCGATATGATTTCTGTGTTTCATCGTCAATGTGAAGGTCCAAGGATACATTGAACCTGCAGTGGTGTATCGGAAACTAATACTGGTCTCACAGGGAATGCTCAAAGCACCGACTATAAGTAGAGTCTGTATTCTTGTACTTAAGGCGGCATTGTGCGTTTTGGATTTAATTCCGATGTGATTTCTGTGTTTCATCGTCAATGTGAAGGTCCATGGAATACATTGAACCTGCAGTGGTGTATCGAAAATTAATACTGGTCTCACAGGGAATGCTCAAAGCACCGACTGTAAAAAGAGTCTGTATTTTTGTACTTAAGGCGGCATTGTTCCTTTTGTATTTAATTCCGATGTAATTTCAGTGTTTCATCGTTAATGTGTATGTCCAAGGAATAGATTGAACCTGCAGTGGTGTATCGGATACTATTACTGGTCTCACAGGGAATGCTCAAAGCGCCGACTGTAAGAAGAATCTCTATTCTTGTACTTAAGGCAGCATTGAGCCTTTTGTATTTGATTCCGATGCGTTTTCTGTGTTTCATCGTCAATGTGAAGGTCCAAGGAATACATTGAACCTGCAGTGGGGTATCGGAAACTAATACTGGTCTCACAGGGAATGCTCAAAGCACCGACTGTAAGAAGAGTCTCTTTTCTTGTACTTAAGGCGGCGTTGTTCCTTTTGTATTTAATTCCGATGAAATTTCAGTGTTTCGTCGTCAATGTGTATGTCCAAGGAATAGATTGAACCTGCAATGGTGTATCGGATACTGTTACTGGTCTCACAGGGAATGCTAAAGCACCGACTGTAAGAAGAGTCTGTATTCTTGTACTTAAGGCGGCATTGTGCCTTTTGTATTTAATTCCGTTGCGAATTCTGTGTATCATCGTCAATTTGAAGGTTCATGGAATACATTGAACCTGCAGTGGCGTATCGAAAACTAATACGGGTCGCACAGGAAAGTATCAAAACACAGACTCTTAGAAGTCTCACTCTTCTTGCACTTATGGCGGCATTGTGCCTTTTGTATTTAATTCCGATGTAATTTCAGTGTTTCGTCGTCAATGTGTATGTCCAAGGAATACATTGAACCTGCAGTGGTGTATCGGAAACTAATACTGGTCTCACAGGGAATGCTCAAAGCACCGACTGTAAGAAGAGCCTCTATTCTTGTACATAAGGCGGCATTGTGCCTTTTGTATTTAATTCCGATGTAATTTCACTGTTTCATCGTCAATGTGTATGTCCAAGGAATTGATTGAACCTGCAGTGGTGTATCGGATACTATTACTGGTCTCACAGGGAACGCTCAAAGCACCGACTGTAAGAAGAGTTTCTATTCTTGTACTTAAGGCGGCATTGTGCCTTTTGTATTTGATTCCGATGCTATTTCTGTGTTTCATCGTCAATGTGTATGTCCAAGGAATAGATTGAGCCTGCAGTGGTGTATCGGATACTATTACTGGTCTCACAGGGAATGCTCAAAGCACCGACTGTAAGAAGAGTCTCTATTCTTGTACTTAAGGCGGTATTGTGCGTTTTGGATTTAATTCCGATGCCATTTATGTGTTTCAACGTCAATGTGAAGGTCCAAAGAATACATTGAAACTGCAGTGGTGTATCGGAAACTAATACTGGTCTCACAGGGAATGCTCAAAGCACCGACTGTAAGAAGAGTCTCTATTCTTGTACTTAAGGCGGCATTGTTCCTTTTGTATTTAATTCCGATGCCATTTCTGTGTTTCATCGTCAATGTGTATGTCCAAGGAATATATTGAACCTGTAGTGGTGTATCGGATACTATTACTGGTCTCACAGGGAATGCTCAAAGCACCGACTGTTAGAAGAATCTCTATTCTTGTACTTAAGGCGGCATTGTGCCTTGTATATTTGATTCCGATGTAATTTCAGTGTTTCATCGTCAATGTGAATGTCCAAGGAATTCATTGAACCTCCAGTGGTGTATCGGAAACTAATACTGGTCTCACAGTGAATGCTCAAAGCACCGACGGTAAGAAGAGTCTCTATTCTTGTACTTAAGGCGGCATTGTTCCTTTTGTATTTCATTCCGATGTAATTTCTGTGTTTCATCGTCAATGTGTATGTCCAAGGAATAGATTGAACCTGCAGTGGTGTATCGGATACTATTACTGGTCTCACAGTAAATGCTCAAAGCACCGACTGTAGGAAAAGTCTCTATTCTTGTACTTAAGGCGGCATTGTGCCTTTTGTATTTAATTCCGATGCAATTTCAGTGTTTCATCGTCAATGCGAATGTCCAAGGAATTCATTGAACCTCCAGTTGTGTATCGGAAACTAATACTGGTCTCACAGGGAATGCTCAAAGCACCGACGGTAAGAAGAGTCTCTATTCTTGTACTTAAGGCGGCATTGTTCCTTTTGTATTTGATTCCGATGTAATTTCTGTGTTTCAACATCAATGTGTATGTCCAAGGAATAGATTGACCCGCAGTGGTGTATCGGATACTATTACTGGTCTCACAGGGAATGCTCAAAGCACCGACTGTAAGAAGAGTCTCTATTCTTGTACTTAAGGCGGCATTGTGCCTTTTGTATTTAATTCCGATGCCATTTCTGTGTTTCATCGTCAATGTGAAGGTACAAGGAATAAACTGAACCTGCAGAGGTGTAGCGGAAACTAATACTGGTCTCACAGGGAATGCACAATGCACCGAAGGTAACAAGAGTCTCTATTCTTGTACTTAAGGCGGCATTGTTCCTTTTGTATTTAATTCCGATGTAATTTCTGTGTTACATCGTCAATGTGTATGTCCAAGGAATAGATTGAACCTGCAGTGGTGTATCGGATACTATCACTGGTCTCACAGGGAATGCTCAAAGCACCGACTGTAAGAAGAGTCTCTATTCTTGTACTTAAGGCGGCATTGTGCCTTTTGTATTTAATTCCGATGCCATTTCTGTGTTTAATCGTCAATGTGTATGTCCAACGAATAGATTGAAGCTGCAGTGGTGTATCGGATACTATTACTGGTCTCACAGGGAATGCTCAAAGCACCGACTGTAGGAAGAGTCTCTATTCTTGTACTTAAGGCGGCATTGTGCCTTTTGTATTTGACTCCTATGCGATTTCCGTGTTTGATCGTCAATGTGAAGGTCCAAGGAATACATTGAACCTGCAGTGGTGTATCGGAAACTAATACTGGTCTCACAGGGAATGCTCAAAGCACCGACAGTAAGAAGAGTCTCAATTCTTGTACTTAAAGCGGCATTGTGCCTTTAGTATTTAATACCGATGCCATTTCTGTGTTTCAACGTCAATGTGTATGTCCAAGGAATAGATTGACCCGCAGTGGTGTATCGGATACTATTACTGGTCTCACAGGGAATGCTCAAAGCACCGACCGTAAGAAGAGTCTCCATTCTTGTACTTAAGGCAGCATTGTGCCTTTTGTATTTAATTCCGATGCCATTTCTGTGTTTCATCGTCAATGTGAAGGTCCAAGGAATAAACTGAACATGCAGAGGTGTAGCGGAAACTAATACTGGTCTCACAGGGAATGCTCAAAGCACAGACTGTAAGAAGAGTCTTTATTCTTGTACTTAATGCGGATTTGTGCCTTTTGTATTTAATTCCGATGTAATTTCAGTGTTTCATCGTCAATGTGAATGTCCAAGGAATTCATTTAACCTCCAGTGGTGTATCGGAAACTAATACTGGTCTCACAGGGAATGCTCAAAGCACCGACGGAAGAAGAGTCTCTATTCTTGTACTTAAGGCGGCATTGTGCCTTTTGTATTTAATTCCGATGCCATTACTGTGTTTCATCGTCATTGTGAAGGTCCAAGGAACTAACTGAACCTGCAGAGGTGTAGCGGAAACTGATACTGGTCTCACAGGGCATGCTCAAAGCACCGACGGAAGAAGAGTCTCTATTCTTGTACTTAAGGCGGCATTGTTCCTCTTGTATTTAATTCCGATCTAATTTCTGTGTTTATTCGTCAATGTGTATGTCCAAGGAATAGATTGAACCTGCAGTGGTGTATCGGATACTATTACTGGTCTCACAGGGAATGCTCAAAGCACCGACTGTAAGAAGAGTCTCTATTCTTGTACTTAAGGCGGCATTGTTTTGAATTTTAATTCCGATGACATTTCTGTGATTCATCGTCAATGTGAAGGTCCACGGAATACAATGAACCTGCAGTGGTGTATCGGAAACTAATACTGGTCTCACAGGGAATGCTCAAAACACCGACTGTAAGAAGAGTCTCTATTCTTGTACTTAAGGCGGCATTGTGCCTTTTGTATTTAATTCCGATGCCATTTCTTTGTTTCATCGTCAATGTGAAGGTCCAAGGAATACATAGAACCTGCAGTGGTGTATCGGAAACTAATACTGGTCTCACAGGGAATGCTCAAAGCACTGACTGTAAGAAGAGTGTCTATTCCTGTACTTAATGCGGCATTGTGCCTTTTGTATGCAATTCCGATGCCATTTCTGTGTTTCATCGTCAATGTGAAGGTCCAAGGAATACACTGCACTTGCAGTGGTGTATCGGAAACTAATACTGGTCTCACAGGGAATGCTCAAAGCACCGACTGTAAGAAGAGTCTCTATTCTTGTACCTAGGCGGCATTGTGCCTTTTGTATTTAATTCCGATGTGATTTCTGTGTTTAATCGTCAATGTGAAGGACCAAGGAATACATTGAACCTGCAGTGGTGTATCGGAAACTAATACTGCTCTCACAGGGAATGCTCAAAGCACCGACTGTAAGATGAGTCTCTATTCTTGTACTTAAGGCGGTATTGTGCCTTTTGTATTTAATTACGATGCGATTTCTGTGTTTCATCGTCAATTTGAAGATCCAAGGAATACATTGAAGCTGCAGTGGCGTATCGTAAACTAATACGGGTCGCACAGGAAAGGATCAAAACACAGACTCTAAGAAGTCTCACTC
Organism: Schistocerca americana; assembly: GCF_021461395.2. Taxonomy (NCBI): domain Eukaryota; kingdom Metazoa; phylum Arthropoda; class Insecta; order Orthoptera; family Acrididae; genus Schistocerca; species Schistocerca americana. The sequence continues at coordinate 20,033,026 of NC_060125.1, read as the reverse complement.
TTCTTGCACTTATGGCGGCATTTTGCCTTTTGTATTTAATTCCGATGTAGTTTCAGTGTTTCATCGTCAATGTGTATGTCCAAGGAATACATAGAACCTGCAGTGGTGTATCGGAATCTAATACTGGTCTCACAGGGAATGCTCAAAACACCGACTGTAAGATGAGTCTCTATTCTTGTACTTAAGGCGGTATTGTGCCTTTTGTATTTAATTACGATGCGATTTCTGTGTTTCATCGTCAATTTGAAGATCCAAGGAATACATTGAAGCTGCAGTGGCGTATCGTAAACTAATACGGGTCGCACAGGAAAGGATCAAAACACAGACTCTAAGAAGTCTCACTCTTCTTGAACTTATGGCGGCATTGTGCCTTTTGTATTTAATTCCGATGTAATTTCAGTGTTTCATCGTCAATGTGAATGTCGAAGGAATACATTGAACCTGCAGTGGTGTATCGGAAACTAATACTGGTCACACAGGGAATGCTTAAGCACCGAGTGTTTATTCTTGTACTTAAGGCGGCATTGTGACCTTTGTATTTAATTCCGATGCCATTTCTGTGTTTCATCGTCAATGTGAAAGTCCAAGGAATACACTGAACCTGCAGTGGTGTATCGGAGACTAATACTGGTCCCACAGGGAATGCTCAAAGCACCGACAGTAAGAAGAGTCTCTATTCTTGTACTTAAGGCGGCATTGTGCCTTTTGTATTTAATTCCGATGCGATTTCTGTCTTTAATCGTCAATGTGATGGTCCAAGGAATACATTGAACCTGCAGAGGTGTATCGGAAACTAATACTGGTCTCACAGGGAAACCTCAAAGCACCGACTGTAAGAAGAGTCTCTATTCTAGTACTTAAGGCGGCATTGTGCCTTTTGTATTTAATTCCGTTGCGAATTCTGTGTATCATCGTCAATTTGAAGGTCCAAGGAATACATTGAACCTGCAGTGGTGTATCGGAAACTAATACTGGTCTCACAGGGAATGCTCAAAGCACCGACGGTAAGAAGAGCCTCTATTCTTGTACATAAGGTGGCATTGTGCCTTTGGTATTTAATTCCGATGTGATTTCTGTGTTTCATCGTCAATGTGACGGTCCAAGGAATAGATTGACCCTGCAGTGGTGTATCGGATACTATTACTGGTCTCACAGGGAATGCTCAAAGCACCGACTGTAAGAAGAGTCTCTAATATTGTACTTAAGGCGGCAGTGTGCTTTTGTTTTTGATTCCGATGCGATTTCTGTGTTTCATCGTCAATGTGAAGGTCCAAGGATACATTGAACCTGCAGTGGTGTATCGGAAACTAATACTGGTCTCACATTGAATGCTCAAAGCACCGACTGTAAGTAGAGTCTGTATTCTTGTATTTAAGGCGGCATTGTGCGTTTTGGATTTAATTCCGATGTGATTTCTGTGTTTCATCGTCAATGTGAAGGTCCATGGAATACATTGAACCTGCAGTGGTGTATCGAAAATTAATACTGGTCTCACAGGGAACGCTCAAAGCACCGACTGTAAAAAGAGTCTGTATTTTTGTACTTAAGGCGGCATTGTTCCTTTTGTATTTAATTCCGATGTAATTTCAGTGTTTAATCGTTAATGTGTATGTCCAAGGAATAGATTGAACCTGCAGTGGTGTATCGGATACTATTACTGGTCTCACAGGGAATGCTCAAAGCGCCGACTGTAAGAAGAATATCTATTCTTGTACTTAAGGCAGCATTGAGCATTTGTATTTGATTCCGATGCGTTTTCTGTGTTTCATCGTCAATGTGAAGGTCCAAGGAATACATTGAACCTGCAGTGGTGTATCGGAAACTAATACTGGTCTCACAGGGAATGCTCAAAGCACCGACTGTAAGAAGAGTCTCTTTTCTTGTACTTAAGGCGGCGTTGTTCCTTTTGTATTAAATTCCGATGAAATTTCAGTGTTTCGTCGTCAATGTGTATGTCCAAGGAATAGATTGAACCGGCAATGGTGTATCGGATACTGTTACTGGTCTCACAGGGAATGCTAAAGCACCGACTGTAAGAAGAGTCTGTATTCTTGTACTTAAGGCGGCATTGTGCCTTTTGTATTTAATTCCGTTGCGAATTCTGTGTATCATAGTCAATTTGAAGGTTCATGGAATACATTGAACCTGCAGTGGCGTATCGAAAACTAATACGGGTCGCACAGGAAAGTATCAAAACACAGACTCTCAGAAGTCTCACTCTTCTTGCACTTATGGCGGCATTGTGCCTTTTGTATTTAATTCCGATGTAATTTCAGTGTTTCGTCGTCAATGTGTATGTCCAAGGAATACATTGAACCTGCAGTGGTGTATCGGATACTATTACTGGTCTCACAGGGAACGCTCAAAGCACCGACTGTAAGAAGAGCCTCTATTCTTGTACATAAGGCGGCATTGTGCGTTTTGTATTTAATTCCGATGTAATTTCACTGTTTCATCGTCAATGTGTATGTCCAAGGAATTGATTGAACCTGCAGTGGTGTATCGGATACTATTACTGGTCTCACAGGGAACGCTCAAAGCACCGACTGTAAGAAGAGTCTCTATTCTTGTACTTAAGGCGGCATTGTTCCTTTTGTATTTCATTCCGATGTAATTTCTGTGTTTCATCGTCAATGTGTATGTCCAAGGAATAGATTGAACCTGCAGTGGTGTATCGGATACTATTACTGGTCTCACAGTAAATGCTCAAAGCACCGACTGTAGGAAAAGTCTCTATTCTTGTACTTAAGGCGGCATTGTGCCTTTTGTATTTAATTCCGATGCCATTTCTGTGTTTCATCGTCAATGTGTATGTCCAAGGAATATATTGAACCTGTAGTGGTGTATCGGATACTATTACTGGTCTCACAGGGAATGTTCAAAACACCGACTGTTAGAAGAGTCTCTATTCTAGTACTTAAGGTGGCATTGTGCCTTGTATATTTGATTCCGATGTAATTTCAGTGCTTCATCGTCAATGTGAATGTCCAAGGAATTCATTGAACCTCCAGTGGTGTATCGGAAACTAATACTGGTCTCACAGTGAATGCTCAAAGCACCGACGGTAAAAAGAGTCTCTATTCTTGTACTTAAGGCGGCATTGTTCCTTTTGTATTTCATTCCGATGTAATTTCTGTGTTTCATCGTCAATGTGTATGTCCAAGGAATAGATTGAACCTGCAGTGGTGTATCGGATACTATTACTGGTCTCACAGTAAATGCTCAAAGCACCGACTGTAGGAAAAGTCTCTATTCTTGTACTTAAGGCGGCATTGTGCCTTTTGTATTTAATTCCGATGCAATTTCAGTGTTTCATCGTCAATGTGAATGTCCAAGGAATTCATTGAACCTCCAGTTGTGTATCGGAAACTAATACTGGTCTCACAGGGAATGCTCAAAGCACCGACGGTAAGAAGAGTCTCTATTCTTGTACTTAAGGCGGCATTGTTCCTTTTGTATTTGATTCCGATGTAATTTCTGTGTTTCAACGTCAATGTGTATGTCCAAGGAATAGATTGACCCGCAGTGGTGTATCAGATACTATTACTGGTCTCACAGGGAATGCTCAAAGCACCGACTGTAAGAAGAGTCTCTATTCTTGTACTTAAGGCGGCATTGTGCCTTTTGTATTTAATTCCGATGCCATTTCTGTGTTTCATCGTCAATGTGAAGGTACAAGGAATAAACTGAACCTGCAGAGGTGTAGCGGAAACTAATACTGGTCTCACAGGGAATGCTCAAAGCACCGAAGGTAAGAAGAGTCTCTATTCTTGTACTTAAGGCGGCATTGTTCCTTTTGTATTTAATTCCGATGTAATTTCTGTGTTACATCGTCAATGTGTATGTCCAAGGAATAGATTGAACCTGCAGTGGTGTATCGGATACTATCACTGGTCTCACAGGGAATGCTCAAAGCACCGACTGTAAGAAGAGTCTCTATTCTTGTACTTAAGGCGGCATTGTGCGTTTTGGATTTAATTCCGATGCCATTTCTGTGTTTCATCGTCAATGTGAAGGTCCAAGGAATACATTTAACCTGCAGTGATGTATCGGAAACTAATACTGGTCTCACAGGGAATGCTCAAAGCACCGACTGTAAGAGGAGTCTCTATTCTTGCACTTAAGGCGGCATTGTGCCTTTTGTATTTAATTCCGATGCCATTTCTGTGTTTCATCGTCAATGTGAAGGTCCAAGGAATAAACTGAACATGCAGAGGTGTAGCGTAAACTAATACTGGTCTCACAGGGAATGCTCAAAGCACAGACTGTAAGAAGAGTCTTTATTCTTGTACTTAATGCGGATTTGTGATTTTTTATTTAATTCCGATGTAATTTCAGTGTTTCATCGTCAATGTGAATGTCCAAGGAATTCATTTAACCTCCAGTGGTGTATCGGAAACTAATACTGGTCTCACAGGGAATGCTCAAAGCACCGACGGAAGAAGAGTCTCTATTCTTGTACTTAAGGCGGCATTGTGCCTTTTGTATTTAATTCCGATGCCATTACTGTGTTTCATCGTCATTGTGAAGGTCCAAGGAATTAACTGAACCTGCAGAGGTGTAGCGGAAACTAATACTGGTCTCACAGGGAATGCTCAAAGCACCGACGGAAGAAGAGTCTCTATTCTTGTACTTAAGGCGGCATTGTTCCTCTTGTATTTAATTCCGATCTAATTTCTGTGTTTATTCGTCAATGTGTATGTCCAAGGAATAGATTGAACCTGCAGTGGTGTATCGGATACTATTACTGGTCTCACAGGGAATGCACAAAGCACCGACTGTAAGAAGAGTCTCTATTCTTGTACTTAAGGCGGCATTGTTTTGAATTTTAATTCCGATGACATTTCTGTGATTCATCGTCAATGTGAAGGTCCACGGAATACAATGAACCTGCAGTGGTGTATCGGAAACTAATACTGGTCTCACAGGGAATGCTCAAAACACCGACTGTGAGAAGAGTCTCTATTCTTGTACTTAAGGCGGCATTGTGCCTTTTGTATTTAATTCCGATGCCATTTCTTTGTTTCATCGTCAATGTGAAGGTCCAAGGAATACATTGAACCTGCAGTGATGTATCGGAAACTACTACTGGTCTCACAGGGAATGCTCAAAGCACCGACTGTAAGAGGAGTCTCTATTCTTGTACTTAAGGCGGCATTGTGCCTTTTGTATTTAATTCCGATGCCATTTCTGTGTTTCATCGTCAATGTGAAGGTCCAAGGAATAAACTGAACATGCAGAGGTGTAGCGGAAACTAATACTTGTCTCACAGGGAATGCTCAAAGCACAGACTGTAAGAAGAGACTTTATTCTTGTACTTAATGCGGATTTGTGCCTTTTGTATTTAATTCCGATGTAATTTCAGTGTTTCATCGTCAATGTGAATGTCCAAGGAATTCATTGAACCTCCAGTGGTGTATCGGAAACTAATACTGGTCTCACAGGGAATGCTCAAAACACCGACTGTAAGAAGAGTCTCTATTCTTGTACTTAAGGCGGCATTGTGCCTTTTGTATTTAATTCCGATGCCATTTCTGTGTTTCATCGTCAATGTGTATGTCCAAGGAATAGATTGAACCTGCAGTGGTGTATCGGAAACTAATACTGGTCTCACAGGGAATGCTCAAAGCACCGACGGTAAGAAGAGTCTACATTCTTGTACTTAAGGCGGCATTGTTCCTTTTGTATTTAATTCCGATGTAATTTCTGTGTTTCATCGCCAATGTGTATGTTCAAGGAATAGATCGAACCTGCAGTGGTGTATCGGATACTATTACTGGTCTCACAGGGAATGCTCAAATCACAGACTGTAAGAAGAGTCTCTATTCTTGTACTTAAGGCGGCATTGTGCCTTTTGTATTTAATTCCGATGCCATTACTGTGTTTCATCGTCAATGTGAAGGTCCAAGGAATTAACTGAACCTGCAGAGGTGTAGCGGAAACTAATACTGGCCTCACAGGGAATGCTCAAAGCACCGACGGAAGAAGAGTCTCTATTCTTGTACTTAAGGCGGCATTGTTCCTCTTGTATTTAATTCCGATCTAATTTCTGTGTTTATTCGTCAATGTGTATATCCAAGGAATAGATTGAACCTGCAGTGGTGTATCGGATACTATTACTGGTCTCACAGGGAATGCTCAAAGCACCGACTGTAAGAAGAGTCTCTATTCTTGTACTTAAGGCGGCACTGTTTTGAATTTCAATTCCGATGACATTTCTGTGTTTCATCGTCAATGTGAAGGACCACGGAATACAATGAACCTGCAGTGGTGTATCGGAAACTAATACTGGTCTCACAGGGAATGCTCAAAACACCGACTGTAAGAAGAGTCTCTATTCTTGTACTTAAGGCGGCATTGTGACTTTTGTAATCAATTCCGATGCCATTTCTTTGTTTCATCGTCAATGTGAAGGTCCAAGGAATACATTGAACCTGCAGTGGTGTATCGGAAACTAATACTGGTCTCACAGGGAATGCTCAAAGCACCGACTGTAAGAAGAGTCTCTATTCTTGTACTTAAGGCGGCATTGTGCCTTTTGTATTTTATTCCGATGCCATTTCTGTGTTTCATCGGCAATGTGTATGTCCAAGGAATAGATATAACCTGCAGTGGTGTATCGGATACTATTACTGGTCTCACAGGGAGTGCTCAAAGCACCGACTGTAAGAAGAGTCTCTATTCTTGTAGTTAAGGCGGCATTGTGCCTTTTGTATTTAATTCCGATGTATTTTCAGTGTTTCATCGTCAATGTGAATGTCCAAGGAATTCATTGAACCTACAGTGGTGTATCGGAAACTAATACTGGTCTCACAGGGAATGCTCAAAGCACCGACGGTAAGAAGAGTCTCTATTCTCCTTACTTAAGGCGGTATTGTTCCTTTTGTATTTAATTCCGATGTATTTTCTGTGTATCATCGTCGACGTGTATGTCAAAGGAATAGATTGAACCTGCAGTGGTGTATCGGATACTATTACTGGTCTCACAGGGAATGCTCAAAGCACCGACTGTAAGCGGAGTCTCTATTCTTGTACTTAAGGCGGCATTGTGCCTTTTGTATTTAATTCCGATGCCATTTCTGTGTTTCATCGTCAATGTGAAGGTCCAAATAATACATTGAACCTGCAGTAGTGTATCGGATACTATTACTGGTCTCACAGGGAATGCTCAAAGCACCGACTGTGGGAAGAGTCTCTACTCTTGTACTTAAGGCGGCATTGTGCCTTTTGTATTTGACTCCGATGCGATTTCTGTGTTTCATCGTCAATGTGAAGGTCCAAGGTATACATTGAACCTGCAGTGGTGTATCGGAAACTAATACTGGTCTCACAGGGAATGCTCAAAGCACCGACTGTAAGAAGAGTCTCTATTCTTGTACTTAAAGCGGCATTGTGCCTTTTGTATTTAATACGGATGCCATTTCTGTGTTTCAACGTCAATGTGTATGTCCAAGGAATAGATTGAACCTGCAGTGGTGTATCGGATACTATTACTGGTCTCACAGGGAATGCTCAAAGGACCGACTGTAAGAAGAGTCTCCATTCTTGTACTTATGGCAGCATTGTGCCTTTTGTATTTAATTCCGATGCCATTTCTGTGTTTCATCGTCAATGTGAAGGTCCAAGGAATAAACTGAACATGCAGAGGTGTAGCGGAAACTAATACTGGTCTCACAGGGAATGCTCAAAGCACAGACTGTAAGAAGAGTCTTTATTCTTGTACTTAATGCGGATTTGTGCCTTTTGTATTTAATTCCGAAGTAATTTCAGTGTTTCATCGTCAATGTGAATGTCCAAGGAATTCATTGAAACTCCAGTGGTGTATCGGAAACTAATACTGGTCTCACAGGGAATGCTCAAAATACCGACTGTAAGAAGAGTCTCTATTCTTGTACTTAAGTCGGCATTGTGCCTTTTATATTTAATTCCGATGCCATTTCTGTGTTTCATCGTCAATGTGTATGTCCAAGGAATAGATTGAACCTGCAGTGGTGTATCGGAAACTAATACTGGTCTCACAGGGAATGCTCAAAGCACCGACGGTAAGAAGGGTCTACATTCTTGTACTTAAGGCGGCATTGTTCCTTTTGTATTTAATACCGATGTAATTTCTGTGTTTCATCGCCAATGTGTATGTTCAAGGAATAGATCGAACCTGCAGTGGTGTATCGGATACTATTACTGGTCTCACAGGGAATGCTCAAATCACAGACTGTAAGAAGAGTCTCTATTCTTGTACTTAAGGCGGCATTGTGCCTTTTGTATTTAATTCCGATGCCATTACTGTGTTTCATCGTCAATGTGAAGGTCCAAGGAATTAACTGAACCTGCAGAGGTGTAGCGGAAACTAATACTGGTCTCACAGGGAATGCTCAAAGCACCGACGGAAGAAGAGTCTCTATTCTTGTACTTAAGGCGGCATTGTTCCTCTTGTATTTAATTCCGATCTAATTTCTGTGTTTATTCGTCAATGTGTATGTCCAAGGAATACATTTAACCTGCAGTGGTGTATCGGATACTATTACTGGTCTCACAGGGAATGCTCAAAGCACCGACTGTAAGAAGAGTCTCTATTCTTGTACTTAAGGCGGCATTGTTTTGAATTTTAATTCCGATGACATTTCTGTGTTTCATCGTCAATGTGAAGGTCCACGGAATACAATGAACCTGCAGTGGTGTATCGGAAACTAATACTGGTCTCACAGGGAATGCTCAAAACACCGACTGTAAGAAGAGTCTCTATTCTTGTTTTTAAGGCGGCATTGTGCCTTTTGTAATCAATTCCGATGCCATTTCTTTGTTTCATCGTCAATGTGAAGGTCCAAGGAATACATTGAACCTGCAGTGGTGTATCGGAAACTAATACTGGTCTCACAGGGAATGCTCAAAGCACCGACTGTAAGAAGAGTCCCTATTCTTGTACTTAAGGCGGCATTGTGCCTCTTGTATTTTATTCCGATGCCATTTCTGTGTTTCATCGTCAATGTGTATGTCCAAGGAATAGATATAACCACCAGTGGTGTATCGGATACTATTACTGGTCTCACAGGGAGTGCTCAAAGCACCGACTGTAAGAAGAGTCTCTATTCTTGTAGTTAAGGCGGCATTGTGCCTTTTGTATTTAATTCCGATGTATTTTCAGTGTTTCATCGTTAATGTGAATGTCCAAGGAATTCATTGAACCTACAGTGGTGTATCGGAAACTAATACTGGTCTCACAGGGAATGCTCAAAGCACCGACGGTAAGAAGAGTCTCTATTCTTGTACTTAAGGCGGTATTGTTCCTTTTGTATTTAATTCCGATGTAATTTCTGTGTATCATCGTCAACGTGTATGTCCAAGGAATAGATTGAACCTGCAGTGGTGTCTCGGATACTATTACTGGTCTCACAGGGAGTGCTCAAAGCACCGACTGTAAGAAGAGTCTCTATTCTTGTAGTTCAGGAGGCATTGTGCCTTTTGTATTTAATTCCGATGTATTTTCAGTGTTTCATCGTCAATGTGAATGTCCAAGGAATTCATTGAACCTACAGTGGTGTATCGGAAACTAATACTGGTCTCACAGGGAATGCTCAAAGCACCGACGGTAAGAAGAGTCTCTATTCTTGTACTTAAGGCGGCATTGTTCCTTTTGTATTTAATACCGATGTAATTTCTGTGTTTCATCGCCAATGTGTATGTTCAAGGAATAGATCGAACCTGCAGTGGTGTATCGGATACTATTACTGGTCTCACAGGGAATGCTCAAATCACAGACTGTAAGAAGAGTCTCTATTCTTGTACTTAAGGCGGCATTGTGCCTTTTGTATTTAATTCCGATGCCATTACTGTGTTTCATCGTCAATGTGAAGGTCCAAGGAATTAACTGAACCTGCAGTGGTGTATCGGAAACTAATACTGGTTTCACAGGGAATGCTCAAAGCACCGACTGTGAGAAGAGTTTCTATTCTTGAACCTATGGCGGCATTGCGCCTTTGGTATTTAATTCCGATACGATTTATGTGTTTCTTCGACAATGTGAAGGTCCAAGGAATACATTGAACCTGCAGTGGTATATCGGAAACCAATGCTGGTCTGACAGGAAAGGATCAAAGTACAGATTTTAAGAAGTCTCACTCATCTTACACTTATGGCGGCATTGTGCCTTTTGTTTTTTTTCCGATGTAATTTCAGTGTTTCATCGTCAATGTGTATGTCCAAGTAATACATTGAATTTGCAGTGGTGAAGCGGATGCTAATACTGGTCTCATAGGGAATTCTCAAAGCACAGACTGTAAGAAAAGTCTCTATTCTTGTACTTAAGGCGTCAATGAGCCTTTTGTATTTAATTCCAATGCGATTTCTGTGTTTCGTCGTCAATGTGAAAGTCCAAGGAATACATTGAACATGCAGTGGTGTATCGGAAACTAATACTGGTCTCACAGGGAACGCTCAAAGCACCGACAGTAAGAGGAGTCTCTATTCTTGTACTTAAGGTGGCATTGTTCCTTTTGTATTTAATTCCGATGTAATTGCAGTGTTTCATCGTCAATGTGTAAGTCCAAGGAATACATTGAATCTGCAGTGGTGTATCGGATACTAATATTGGTCTTACAGGGAATGCTCAAAGCACCGACTCTAAGAAGATTCTCTATTCTTGTACTTAAGACGGCATTGTGCCTTTTGTATTTAATTCCGATGTGATCTCTGTGTTTAATCGTCAATGTGAAGCTCCAAGGAATACATTGAACCTGCAGTGGTGTATCGAAAACTAATACTGCTCTCACAGGGAATGCTCAAAGCACCGACTGTAAGATGAGTCTCCATTCTTGTACTTAAGGCGATTTTGTGCCTTTTGTATTTAATTCCGATGCGATTTCTGTGTTTCATCGTCAATTTGAAGGTCCAAGGAATACATTGAAGCTGCAGTGGCGTATCGAAAACTAATACGGGTCGCACATTAAAGGATCAAAACACTGACTTTAAGAAGTCACACTCTTCTTGCACTTATGGCGGCATTTGGCCTTTTTTTTTTAATTCCGATGTAGTTTCAGTGTTTCATCGTCAATGTGTATGTCCAAGGAATACATTGAACCTGCAGTGGTGTATCGGAAACTAATACTGGTCTTACTGGGAATGCACAAAACACCGACTGTAAGAAGAGTCTCTACTCTTGTACTTAAGGCGGCATTGTGCGTTTTGGATTTAATTCCGATGCCATTTCTGTGTTCCATCGTCAATGTGAAGGTCCAAGGAATACATTGAACCTGCAGTGGTGTATCGGAAACTAATATTGGTCTCACAGTGAACGCTCAATGCACCGACGATAAGAAGAGTCTCTATTCTTGTACTTAAGGCGGCATTATTCCTTTTGTATTTAATTCCGATGTAATTTCTGTGTTTCATCGTCAATGTGTATGTCCAAGGAATAGAGTAAACCTGCAGTGGTGTATCGGAAACTAATACTGGTCTCACAGGGAATGCTCAAAGCACCGACTGTAAGAAGAGCCTCTATTCTTGTACTTAAGGCGGCATTGTGCCTTTTGTATTTAATTCCGATGTAATTTCAGTGTTTCATCGTCAATGTGAATTTCCAAGGGATTCATTGAACCTCCAGTGGTGTATCGGAAACTAATACTGGTCTCACAGGAAATGCTCAAAGCACCGACGGTAAGAAGAATCTCTATTCTTGTACTTAAGGCTGCATTGTTCCTTTTGTATTTAATTCCGATGTAATTTCTGTGTTTCATCGTCAATGTGTATGTCCAAGGAATAGATTTAACCTGCAGTGGTGTATCGGATACTATTACTGGTCTCACAGGGAATGCTCAAAGCACCGACTGTAAGAAGAGTCTGTATTCTTGTACTTAAGGCGGCATTGTGCGTTTTGTATTTAATTCCGAAGCCATTTCTGTGTTTCATCGTCAATGTGAAGGTCCAAGGTATACATAGAACCTGCAGTGGTGTATCGGAAACTAATACTGGTCTCACAGGAAATGCTCAAAGCACCGACTGTAAGAAGAGTCTCTATTCTTGTACTTAAGGCGGCATTGTGCCTTTTGTATTTAATTCCGATATCATTTCTGTGCTTCATCGTCAATGTGAAGGTCCAAATAATACATTGAACCTGCAGTGGTGTATCGGAAACTAATACTGGTCTCACAGGGAATGCTCAAACCACCGACTGTAAGAAGAGTCTCTATTCATACCTTAAGGCGGAATTGTGCCTTTTGTATTTAATTCCGATGCCATTTCTGTGTTTCATCGTCAATGTGTATGTCCCAGGAATAGATTGAACCTGCAGTGGTATATCGGATACTATTACTGGTCTCACAGGGAATGCTCAAAGCACCGACTGTAAGAAGAGTCTGTATTCTTGTACTTAAGGCGGCATTGTGCCTTTTGTATTTGATTCCGATGCGATTTCTGTGTTTCATCGTCAATGTGAAGGTCCAAGGAATACATTGAACCTGCAGTGGTGTATCGGAAACTAATACTGGTCTCACAGGGAATGCTCAAAGCACCGACTGTAAGTAGAGTCTGTATTCTTGTACTTAAGGCGGCATTGTGCGTTTTGGATTTAATTCCGATGCGATTTCTGTGTTTCATCGTCAATGTGAATGTCCAAGGAATACATTGAACCTGCAGTGGTGTATCGGAAACTAACACTGGTCTCACAGGGAATGCTCAAAGCACCGACTGTAAGAGGAGTCTCTATTCTTGTACTTAAGGCGGCATTGTGCCTTTTGTATTTAATTCCGAGCCATTTCCGTGTTTCATCGTTAATGTGAAGGTCCAAGGTATAGACAGAACCTGCAGAGGTGTAGCGGAAACTACTACTGGTCTCACAGGGAATGCTCAAATCACCGACTGTAAGAAGTGTCTCTATTCTTGTACTTAAGGCGGCATTGTGCCTTTATTATTTAATTCCGATGCCATTTCTGTGTTTCATCGTCAATGTGAAGGTCTAAGGAATAAACTGAACCTGCAGAGATGTATCGGAAACTAATACTGGTCTCACAGGGAATGCTCAAAGCACCGACGGTAAGAAGAGACTCTGTTCTTGTACTTAAGGAGGCATTGTTACTTTTGTATTTAATTCCGATGTAATTTCAGTGTTTCATCGTCAATGTGTACGTCCAAGGAATAGATTGAACCTGCAGTGGTGTATCGGATACTGTTACTGGTCTCAGAGGGAATGCTCAAAGCACCGACTGTAAGAAGAGTCTCTATTCTTGTACTTACGGCGGCATTAGGCCTTTTGTATTTGATTCCGATGCGATTTCTGTGTTTCATCGTCAATGTGAAGGTCCAAGGAATACATTGAACCTGCAGTGGTGTATCGGAATATAATACTGTTCTCACAGGGAATGCTGAAAGCACCGACTGTAAGTAGAGTCTGTATTCTGGTACTTAAGGCGCCATTGTGCGTTTTGGATTTAATTCCGATGCGATTTCTGTGTTTCATCGTCAATGTGAAGGTCCAAGAAATACATTGAACCTGCAGTGGTGTATCGGAAACTAATACTGGTCTCACAGGGAATGCTCAAAGAACCGACTGTAAGAAGAGTCTCTACTCTTGTACTTAAGGCGGCATTGTGCATTTTGTATTTAATTCCGATGCCATTTCTGTGTTTCATCGTCAATGTGAAGGTCCAAGGAATAAACGGAACCTGCAGAGGTGTAGCGGAAACTAATACTGGTCTCACAGGGAATGCTCAAATCACCGACTGTAAGAAGAGTCTCCATTCTTGTACTTAAGGCGGCATTGTGCCTTTTGTATTTAATTCCGATGCCATTTCTGTGTTTCATCGTCAATGTGAAGGTCCAAGGAATAAAGCGAACCTGCAGAGGTGTAGCGGAAACAAATACTGGTCTCACAGGGAATGCTCAAAGCACCGACTGTAAGAAGAGTCTCTATTCTTGTACTTAAGGCGGCATAATGCGTTTTGGATTTAATTCCGATGCCATTTCTGTGTTTCATCGTCAATGTGAAGGTCCACGGAATACAATGAACCTGCAGTGGTGTATCGGAAACTAATACTGGTCTCACAGGGAATGCTCAAAGCACCGACTGTAAGAAGAGTCTCTATTCTTGTACTTAAGGCGGCATTGGGCCTTTTGTATTTAATTCCGATGCCATTTCTGTGTTTCATCGTCAATGTGTATGTCCAAGGAATAGATTGAACCTGCAGTGGTGTATCGGATACTATTACCGGTCTCACAGGGAATGCTCAAAGCACCGACTGTAAGAAGAGTCTCTATTCTTGTACTTAAGGCCGCATTGTGCCTTTTGTATTTGATTCCGATGCGATTTCTGTTTTTCATCGTCAATGTGAAGGTCCAAGAAATACATTGAACCTGTAGTGGTGTATCGGAAACTAATACTGGTCTCACAGGGAATGCTCAAAGCACCGACTGTAAGAAGAGTCTCTATTCTTGTACTTAAGGCGGCATTGTGCCTTTTGTATTTAATTCCGATGCCATTTCTGTGTTTCATCGTTAATGTGTATGTCCAAGGAATGGATTGAACCTGCAGTGGTGTATCGGATACTATTACTGGTCTCACAGGGAATGCTCAAAGCACCGACTGTAAGAAGAGTCTATACTCTTGTACTTAAGGCGGCATTGTGCGTTTTGGATTTAATTCCGATGCCATTTCTGTGTTCCATCGTCAATGTGAAGGTCCAAGGAATACATTGAACCTGCAGTGGTGTATCGGAAACTAATACTGGTCTCACAGGGAAAGCTCAAAGCACCGACGGTAAGAAGAGTATCTATTCTTCTACTTAAGGCGGCATTATTCCTTTTGTATTTAATTCCGATGTAATTTCTGTTTTTAATCGTCAATGTGTATGTCCAAGGAATGGAGTAAACCTGCAGTGGTGTATCAGATACTATTACTGGTCTCACAGGGAATGCTCAATGCACCGACTGTAAGAAGAGCCTCTATTCTTGTACTTAAGGTGGCATTGTGCCTTTTGAATTTAATTCCGATGTAATTTCAGTGTTTCATCATCAATGTGAAAGTCCAAGGAATTCATTGAACCTCCAGTGGTGTATCGGAAACTAATACTGGTCTCACAGGAAATGCTCAAAGCACCGACTGTAAGAAGTGTCTCTATTCTTGTACTTAAGGCTGCATTGTTCCGTTTGTATTTAATTCCGATGTAAATTCTGTGTTTCATCGTCAATGTGTATGTCCAAGGAATAGATTGAACATGCAGTGGTGTATCGGATACTATAACTGGTCTCACAGGGAATGCTCAAAGCACCGACTGTAAGAAGAGTCTCTATTCTTGTACTTAAGGCGGCATTGTGCCTTTTGTATTTAATTCCGATGTAATTTCAGTGTTTCATCGTCAATGTGAATGTCCAAGGAATTCATTGAACCTACAGTGGTGTATTGGAAACTAATACTGGTCTCACAGGGAATGCTCAAAGCACCGTCGGTAAGAAGAGTCTCTATTCTTGTACTTAAGGCGGCATTGTTCCTTTTGTATTTAATTCCGATGTAATTTCTGTGTTACATCGTCAATGTGTATGTCCAAGGAATAGATTGAACCTGCAGTGGTGTATCGGATACTATTACTGGTCTCACAGGGAATGCTCAAAGCACCGACTGTAAGAAGAGTCTCTATTCTTGTACTTAAGGCGGCATTGTGCGTTTTGTATTTAATTCCGATGCCATTTCTGTGTTTCATCGTCAATGTGAAGGTCCAAATATTACATTGAACCTGCAGTGGTGTATCGGAAACTAATACTGGTCTCACAGGGAATGCTCAAAGCACCGACTGTAAGAAGAGTCTCTATTCATACCTTAAGGCATCATTGTGCCTTTTGTTTTTAATTCCGATGCCATCTCTGTGTTTCAACGTCAATGTGTATGTCCAAGGAATGGATTGAACCTGCAGTGGTGTATCTTATACTATTACTGGTCTCACAGGGAATGCTCAAAGCACAGACTGTAGGAAGAGTCTCTATTCATGTACTTAAGGCGGCATTGTGCCTTTTGTATTTGATTCCGATGCGATTTCTGCGTTTCATCGTCAATGTGAAGGTCCAAGGAATACATTGAACCTGCAGTGGTGTATTGCAAACTAATACTGGTCTCACAGGGAATGCTCAAAGCACCGACTGTAAGAAGAGTCTCTATTCTAGTACTTAAGGCGGCATTGTGTCGTTTGTATTTAATTCCGATGCCACTTCAGTGTTTCATCGTCAATGTGTATGTCCAAGGAATAGATTGAACCTGCAGTGGTGTATCGGATACTATTAATGGTCTCACAGGGAATGCTCAAAGCACCGACGGTAAGAGGAGTCTCTATTCATGTACTTAAGGCGGCATTGTGCCTTTTGTATTTGATTCCGATGCGATTTCTGTGTTTCATCGTCAATGTGAAGGTCCAAGGAATACATTGAACCTGCAGTGGTGTATCGGAAACTAATACTTGTCTCACAGGAAATGCTCAAAGCACCGACTGTAAGAAGAGTCTCTATTCTTGTACTTAAGGCAGCATTGTGCCTTTTGTATTTAATTCCGATGCCATTTCTGTGTTTCATCGTCAATGTGAAGGTCCAGGGAATAAACTGAACCCGCAGAGGTGTAGCGGGAACTAATACTGGTCTCACTGGGAATGCTCAATGCACAGACTGTAAGAAGAGTCTTTATTCTTGTACTTAATGCGGCATTGTGCCATTTGTATTTAATTCCGTTGTAATTCCAGTGTTTCATCGTCAATGTGAATGTCCAAGGAATTCATTGAACCTCCAGTGGTGTATCGGAAACTTATACTGGTCTCACAGGGAATGCTCAAAGCACCGACGGTAAGAAGAGTCTATATTCTTGTACCTAAGGCGTCATTGTTCCTTTTGTATTTAATTCCGATGTAATTTCTGTGTTTCATCGTCAATGTGTATGTCCAAGGAATTTATTGAACCTCCAGTGGTGTATCGGAAACTAATACTAGGCTCACAGAGAATGCTCAAAGCACAGACTGTAAGAAGAGTCTCTATTCTTGTACTTAAGGCGGCATTGTGCCTTTTGTATTTTATTCCGATGCCATTTCTGTGTTTCATCGTCAATGTGTATGTCCAAGGAATAGATTGGACCTGCAGTGGTGTATCGGAAACTAATACTGGTCTCACAGGGAATGCTCAAAGCACCGACGGTAAGAAGAGTCTATATTCTTGTACCTAAGGCGGCATTGTTCCTTTTGTATTTGATTCCGATGCGATTTCTGTGTTTCATCGTCAATGTGAAGGTCCAAGGAATACATTGAACCTGCAGTGGTGTATCGGAAACTAATACTTGTCTCACAGGAAATGCTCAAAGCACCGACTGTAAGAAGAGTCTCTATTCTTGTACTTAAGGCAGCATTGTGCCTTTTGTATTTAATTCCGATGCCATTTCTGTGTTTCATCGTCAATGTGAAGGTCCAGGGAATAAACTGAACCTGCAGAGGTGTAGCGGGAACTAATACTGGTCTCACTGGGAATGCTCAAAGCACAGACTGTAAGAAGAGTCTTTATTCTTGTACTTAATGCGGCATTGTGCCATTTGTATTTAATTCCGTTGTAATTTCAGTGTTTCATCGTCAATGTGAATGTCCAAGGAATTCATTGAACCTCCAGTGGTGTATCGGAAACTAATACTGGTCTCACAGGGAATGCTCAAAGCACCGACGGTAAGAAGAGTCTATATTCTTGTACCTAAGGCGGCATTGTTCCTTTTGTATTTAATTCCGATGTAATTTCTGAGTTTCATCGTCAATGTGTATGTCCAAGGAATTCGTTGAACCTCCAGTGGTGTATCGGAAACTAATACTAGGCTCACAGAGAATGCTCAAAGCACAGACTGTAAGAAGAGTCTCTATTCTTGTACTTAAGGCGGCATTGTGCCTTTTGTATTTTATTCCGATGCCATTTCTGTGTTTCATCGTCAATGTGTATGTCCAAGGAATAGATTGGACCTGCAGTGGTGTATCGGAAACTAATACTGGTCTCACAGGGAATGCTCAAAGCACCGACGGTAAGAAGAGAGTATATTCTTGTACCTAAGGCGGCATTGTTCCTTTTGTATTTAATTCCGATGTAATTTCTGTGTTTCATCGTCAATGTGTATGTCCAAGGAATTCATTGAACCTCCAGTGGTGTATCGGAAACTAATACTAGGCTCACAGAGAATGCTCAAAGCACAGACTGTAAGAAGAGTCTCTATTCATGTACTTAAGGCGGCATTGCGCCTTTTGTATTTGATTCCGATGCGATTTCTGTGTTTCATCGTCAATGTGAAGGTCCAAGGAATACATTGAACCTGCAGTGGTGTATCGGATACTATTACTGGTCTCACAGGGAATGCTCAAAGCACCGACTGTAAGAAGAGTCTCTATTCTTGTACTTAAGGCGGCATTGCTTTGGATTTAATTCCGATGACATTTCTGTGTTTCATCGTCAATGTGAAGGTCCAAGGAATACATTGAACCTGCAGTGGTGTATCGGAAACTAATACTGGTCTCACAGGGAATGCTCAAAACACCGACTGTAAGAAGAGTCTCTATTCTTGTACTTAAGGCGGCATTGTGCCTTTTGTATTTAATTCCGATGCCATTTCTGTGTTTCATCGTCAATGTGAAGGTCCAAGGAATACATTGAACCTGCAGTTGTGTATCGGAAACTAATACTGGTCTCACAGGGAAAGCTCAAAGCACCGACTGTAAGAAGAGTCTCTATTCTTGTACTTAAGGCAGCATTGTGCCTTTTGTATTTTATTCCGATGCCATTTCTGTGTTTCATCGTCAATGTGTATGTCCAAGGAATAGATTAAAACTGCAGTGGTGTATCGGAACTATTACTGGTCTCGCAGGGAAAGCTCAAAGCACCGACTGTAAGAAGAGTCTCTATTCTTGTACTTAGGGCGGCATTGTGCCTTTTGTATTTAATTCCGATGTAATCTCAGTGTTTCATCGTCAATGTGAATGTCCAAGGAATTCATTGAACCTACAGTGGTGTATCGGAAACTAATTCTGGTCTCACAGGGAATGCTCAAAGCACCGACGGTATGGAGAGTCTCTATTCTTGTACTTAAGGCGGTATTGTTCCTTTTGTATTTAATTCCGATGTAATTTCTGTGTATCATCGTCAATGTGTATCTCCAAGGAATAGATTGATCCTGCAGTGGTGTATCGGATACTATTACTGGTCTCACAGGGAATGTTCAAAGCACCGACTGTAAGAAGAGTCTCTATTTTTGTACTTAAGGCGGCATTGTGCCTTTTGTATTTAATTCCGATGTAATCTCAGTGTTTCATCGTCAATGTGAATGTCCAAGGAATTCATTGAACCTCCAGTGGTGTATCGGAAACTAATACTGGTCTCACAGGGAATGCTCAAAACACCGACGGTAGAAGAGTCTCTATTCTTGTACTTAAGGCGGCATTGTTCCTTTTGTATTTAATTCCGATGTAATTTCAGTATTTCATCGTCAATGTGTATGTCCAAGGAATAGTTTGAACCTGCAGTGTTGTATCGGATACTATTACTGGTCTCACAGGGAATCCTCAATGACCCGACTGTAAGAAGAGTCTCTATTGTTGTACTTAAGGCGTCATTGTGCCTTTTGTATTTATTTCCGATGCGATTTCTGTGTTTCATCGTCAATGTGAAGGTCCAAGGAATAAACTGAACCTGCAGAGGCGTAGCGGAAACTAATACTGGTCTCACAGGGAATGCTCAAAGCACAGACTGTAAGAAGAGTCTCTATTCTTGTACTTAAGGCGGCATTTTTCCTTTTGTATTTAATTCCGATGTAATTTCTGTGTTTCATCGTCAATGTGTATGTCCAAGGAATAGATTGAACCTGCAGTGGTGTATCGGATATTATTACTGGTCTCACAGGGAATGCTCAAAGCACCGACTGTAAGAAGAATCACTATTCTTGTACTTAAGGCGGCATTGTGCCTTTTGTTTTTAACTCCGATGCGATTTCTGTGTTTCATCGTCAATGTGAAGGTCCAAGGAATAAACTGAACCTGCAGAGGTGTAGCGGAAACTAATACTGGTCTCACAGGGAATGCTCAAAGCACAGACTGTAAGAAGAGTCTCTATTCTTGTACTTAAGGCGGCATTGTGCCCTTTGTATATAATTCCGATGTAATTTCAGTGTTTCATCGTCAATGTGAATGACCAAGGAATTCATTGAACCTCCACTGGTGTATCGGAAACTAATGCTGGTCTCACAGGGAATGCTCAAAGCACCGACGGTAAAAAGAGTCTCTATTCTTGTACTTAAGGCGGCATTGTTCCTTTTGTATTGAATTCCGATGTAATTTCTGTGTTTCATCGTCAATGTGTATGTCCAAGGAACAGATTGAACCTGCAGTGGTGTATCGGATACTATTACTGGTCTCACAGGGAATGCTCAAAGCACCGACTGTAAGAAGTGTCTCTATTCTTGTACTTAAGGCGGCATTGTGCCTTTTGTATTTAATTCCGATGCGATTTCTGTGTTTCATCGTCAATGTGAATTTCCAAGGAATAAACTGAACCTGCAGAGGTGTAGCGGAAACTAATACTGGTCTCACAGGGAATGCTCAAAGCACCCTCTGTAAGAAGAGTCTCTATTCTTGTACTTAAGGCGGTATTGTGCCCTTTGTATTTAATTCCGATGAAATTTCAGTGTTTCATCGTCAATGTGAAGGTCCTAGGAATACATTGAACCTGCAGTGGTGTATCGGAAACTAATACTGGTCTCACAGGGAATGCTCAAAGCAAAGACGGTAAGAAGAGTCTCTACTCTTGTACTTATGGCGGCATTGTGCGTTTTGGATTTAATTCCGATGCCATTTCTGTGTTTCATCGTCAATGTGAGGGTCCAAGGAATACATTGAACCTGCAGATGTGTATCGGAAACTAATACTGGTCTCACAGGGAATGCTCAAAGCACCGACTGTAAGAAGAGCCTCTATTCTTGTACTTAAGGCGGCATTGGGCCTTTTGTATTTAATTCCGATGTAATTTCGGTGTTTCTTCGTCAATGTGAAGGTCCAAGGAATTCATTGAACCCACAGTGGTGTATCGGAAACTTATACTGGTCTCACAGGGAATGCTCAAAGCACCGACGGTAAGAAGAGTCTCTATTCTTGTACTTAAGGCGGCATTGTTCCTTTTGTATTTAATTCCTATGTAAATTCTGTGTTTCATCGTCAATGTGTATGTCCAAGGAATAGATTGAACCTGCAGTGGTGTATGGGATACTATTACTGGTCTTACAGGGAATGCTCAAAGCACCGACAGTAAGAAGAGTCTCTTTCTTGTACTTAAGGCGGCATTGTGCCTTTTGTATTTAATTCCGATGTAATTTCAGTGTTTCATCGTCAATGTGAAGGTCCAAGGAATTCATTGAACCTGCAGTGGTATATCGGAAACTAATACTGGTCTCACAGGGAATGCTCAAAGCACCGACGGTAAGAAGAGTCTCTATTCTTGTACTTAAGGCGGCATTTTTCCTTTTGTTTTTAATTCCGATGTAATTTCTGTGTTTCATCGTCAATGTGTATGTCCAAGGAATAGATTGAACCTGCAGTGGTGTATCGGATACTTTTACTGGTCTCACAGGGAATGCTCAAAGCACCGACTGTAAGAAGAGTCTCTATTCTTGTACTTAAGGCGGCATTGTGCCTTTTGTATTTAATTCCGATGCCATTTCTGTGTTTAATCGTCAATGTGAAGGTCCAAGGAATAAACTGAACCTGCAGAGGTGTAGCGGAAACTAATACTGGTCTCACAGGGAATGCTCAAAGCACCGACTGTAAGAAGAGTCTCTATTCTTGTACTTGTGGCGGCATTGGGCCTTTTGTATTTAGTTCCGATGCGATTTCTGTGTTTCATCGTCAATGTGAAGGTCCGAGGAATACATTGAACCTGCAGTGGTGTATCGGAAACTAATACTGGTCTCACAGGGAATGCTTTAAGCACCGACTGTAAGAAGAGTCTCTATTCTTGTACTTAAGGCGGCATTGTGCCTTTTGCATTTAATTCCGATGCCATTTCTGTGTTTCATCGTCAATGTGAAGGTCCAAGGAATAAACTGAAACCTGCAGAGGTGTAGCGGAAACTAATACTGGTCTCACAGGGAATGCTCAAAGCACCGACTGTAAGAAGGGTCTCTATTCTTGTACTTAAGGCGGCATTGTGCCTTTTGTATTTAATTCCGATGTCATTTCTGTGTTTCATCGTCAATGTGAAGGTCCAAGGAATACATTGAACCTGCAGTTGTGTATCGGATACTATTACTGGTCTCACAGGGAATGCTCAAAGCACCGACTGTAAGAAGAGTCCCTATTCTTGTACTTAAGGCGGCTTTGTGCCTTTTGTATTTAATTCCGATGTAATTTCTGTGTTTCATCGTCAATGTGTATGTCCAAGGAATAGATTGAACCTGCAGTGGTGTATCGGATACTATTACTGGTCTCACAGGGAATGCTCAAAGCACCGACTGTAAAAAGAGTCTCTATTCTTGTAGTGAAGGCGGCATTGTGCGTTTTGGATATAATTCGGATGCCAATTCTGTGTTTCATCGTCAATGTGAAGGTCCAAGGAATACATTGAACCTGCAGTGGAGTATCGGAAACTAATACTGGTCTCACAGGGAATGCTCAAAGCACCGACTGTAAGAGAAGTCTCTATTCTTGTACTTAAGGCGGCATTGTTCCTTTTGTATTTTATTCCGATTTAATTTCTGTGTTTCATCGTCAATGTGTATGTCCAAGGAATAGATTGAACCTGCAGTGGTGTATCGGATACTATTACTGGTCTCACAGGGAATGCTCAAAGCACCGACTGTAAGAAGAGTCTCTATTCTTGTACTTATGGCGGCATTGTGCCTTTTGTATTTAATTCCGATGTAATTTCTGTGTTTCATCGCCAATGTGTATGTCCAAGGAATAGATTGAACCTGCAGTGGTGTATCGGATACTATTACTGGTCTCACAGGGAATGCTCAAAGCACCGACTGTAAGAAGAGTCTCTATTCTTGTAGTTAAGGCGGCATTGTGCGTTTTGGATTTAATTCCGATGCCATTTCTGTGTTTCATCGTCAATGTGAAGGTCCAAGGAATAAACTGAACCTGCATAGGTGTAGCGGAAACTAATACTGGTCTCACAGGGAATGCTCAAAGCACCGACTGTAAGAAGAGCCTCTATTCTTGTACTTAAGGCGGCATTGGGCCTTTTGTATTTAATTCCGATGTAATTTCGGTGTTTCTTCCTCAATGTGAAGGTCCAAGGAATTCATTGAACCCTCAGTGGTGTATCGGAAACTTATACTGGTCTCACAGGGAATGCTCAAAGCACCGACGGTAAGAAGAGTCTCTATTCTTGTACTTAAGGCGGCATTGTTCCTTTTGTATTTAATTCCTATGTAAATTCTGTGTTTCATCGTCAATGTGTGTGTCCAAGGAATAGATTGAACCTGCAGTGGTGTATTGGATACTATTACTGGTCTTACAGGGAATGCTCAAAGCACCGACAGTAAGAAGAGTCTCTTTCTTGTACTTAAGGCGGCATTGTGCCTTTTGTATTTAATTCCGATGTAATTTCAGTGTTTCATCGTCAATGTGAAGGTCCAAGGAATTCATTGAACCTGCAGTGGTATATCGGAAACTAATACTGGTCTCACAGGGAATGCTCAAAGCACCGACGGTAAGAAGAGTCTCTATTCTTGTACTTAAGGCGGCATTTTTCCTTTTGTTTTTAATTCCGATGTAATTTCTGTGTTTCATCGTCAATGTGTATGTCCAAGGAATAGATTGAACCTGCAGTGGTGTATCGGATACTTTTACTGGTCTCACAGGGAATGCTCAAAGCACCGACTGTAAGAAGAGTCTCTATTCTTGTACTTAAGGCGGCATTGTGCCTTTTGTATTTAATTCCGATGTCATTTCTGTGTTTCATCGTCAATGTGAAGGTCCAAGGAATACATTGAACCTGCAGTTGTGTATCGGATACTATTACTGGTCTCACAGGGAATGCTCAAAGCACCGACTGTAAGAAGAGTCTCTATTCTTGAACTTAAGGCGGCTTTGTGCCTTTTGTATTTAATTCCGATGTACTTTTTCTGTGTTTCATCGTCAATGTGTATGTCCAAGGAATAGATTGAACCTGCAGTGGTGTATCGGATACTGTTACTGGTCTCACAGGGAATGCTCAAAGCACCGACTGTAAAAAGAGTCTCTATTCTTGTAGTGAAGGCGGCATTGTGCGTTTTGGATATAATTCGGATGCCAATTCTGTGTTTCATCGTCAATGTGAAGGTCCAAGGAATACATTGAACCTGCAGTGGAGTATCGGAAACTAATACTGGTCTCACAGGGAATGCTCAAAGCACCGACTGTAAGAAGAGTCTCTATTCTTGTACTTAAGGCGGCATTGTTCCTTTTGTATTTTATTCCGATGTAATTTCTGTGTTTCATCGTCAATGTGTATGTCCAAGGAATAGATTGAACCTGCAGTGGTGTATCGGATACTATTACAGGTCTCACAGGGAATGCTCAAAGCACCGACTGTAAGAAGAGTCTCTATTCTTGTACTTATGGCGGCATTGTGCCTTTTGTTTTTAATTCCGATGTAATTTCTGTGTTTCATCGCCAATGTGTATGTCCAAGGAATAGATTGAACCTGCAGTGGTGTATCGGATACTATTACTGGTCTTACAGGGAATGCTCAAAGCACCGACTGTAAGAAGAGTCTCTATTCTTGTAGTTAAGGCGGCATTGTGCGTTTTGGATTTAATTCCGATGCCATTTCTGTGTTTCATCGTCAATGTGAATTTCCAAGGAATAAACTGAACCTGCATAGGTGTAGCGGAAACTAATACTGGTCTCACAGGGAATGCTCAAAGCACCGACGGTAAGAAGAGTCTCTATTCTTGTACTTAAGGCGGCATTGTGCGTTTTGGATTTAATTCCGATGCCATTTCTGTGTTTCATCGTCAATGTGAAGGTCCAAGGAATTCATTGAACCTGCAGTGGTGTATCGGAAACTAATACTGGTCTTACAGGGAATGCTCAAAGCACCGACGGTAAGAAGAGTCTCTATTCTTGTACTTAAGGCGGCATTTTTCCTTTTGTATTTAATTCCGATGTAATTTCTGTGTTTCATCGTCAATGTGTATGTCCAAGGAATAGATTGAACCTGCAGTGGTGTATCGGATACTATTACTGGTCTCACAGGGAATGCTCAAAGCACCGACTCTAAGAAGAGTCTCTATTCTTGTACTTAAGGCGGCATTGTGCCTTTTGTATTTAATTCCGATGCCATTTCTGTGTTTCATCGTCAATGTGAAGGGCCAAGGAATAAACTGAACCTGCAGAGGTGTAGCGGAAACTAATACTGGTCTCACAGGAAATGCTCAAAGCACCGACTGTAAGAAGAGTCTCTATTCTTGTACTTATGGCGGCATTGTGCCATTTGTATTTAATTCCGATTCCATTTCTGTGTTTCATCGTCATTGTGAAGGTCCAAGGAATACATTGAACCTGCAGTGGTGTATCGGATACTATTACTGGTCTCACAGGGAATGCTAAAAGCACCGACTGTAAGAAGAGTCTCTATTCTTGTACTTAAGGCGGCATTGTGCCTTTTGTATTTAATTCCGATGCGATTTCTGTGTTTCATCGTCAATGTGAAGGTCCAAGGAATACATTGAACCTGCAGTGGTGTATCGGATACTCTTACTGGTCTCACAGGAAATGCTCAAAGCAACGACTGTAAGAAGAGTCTCTATTCTTGTACTTAAGGCGGCATTGTGCCTTTTGTATTTAATTCCGATGCCATTTCTGTGTTTAATCGTCAATGTGAAGGTCCAAGGAATAAACTGAACCTGCACAGGTGTAGCGGAAACTAATACTGGTCTCACCGGGGAATGCTCAAAGCACCGACTGTAAGAAGAGTCTCTATTCTTGTACTTAAGGCGGCATTGTGCCTTTTGTAATTAATTCCGATGCCATTTCTGTGTTTCATCGTCAATGTGAAGGTCCAAGGAATAGATAGAACCTGCAGTGGTGTATCGGATACTATTACTGGTCTCACAGGGAATGCTCAAGGCACCGACTGTAAGGAGAGTCTCTATTCTTGTACTTAAGGCGGCATTGTGCCTTTTTTATTTAATTCCGATGTAATTTCTGTGTTTCATCGTCAATGTGTATGTCCGAGGAATAGATTGAACCTGCAGTGGTGTATCGGATACTATTACTGGTCTCACAGGGAATGCTCAAAGCACCGACTGTAAGAAGAGTCTCTAATCTTGTAGTGAAGGCGGCATTGCGCGTTTCGGATTTAATTCCGATGCCATTGCTGTGTTTCATCGTCAATGTGAAGGTCCGAGGAATACATTGAACCTGCAGTGGTGTATCGGAAACTAATACAGGTCTCACAGGGAATGCTCAAAGCACCGACTGTAAGAAGAGTCTCTATTCTTGTACTTAAGGCGGCATTGTGCGTTTTGTATTTAATTCCGATGCCATTTCTGTGTTTCATCGTCAATGTGAAGGTCCAAGGAATAAACTGAACCTGCAGAGGTGTAGCGGAAACTAATACTGGTCTCACAGGGAATGCTCAAAGCACCGACGGTAAGAAGAGTCTCTATTCTTGTATTTAAGGCGGCATTGTTCCTTTTGTATTTAATTCCGATGTAATTTCTGTGTTTCATCGTCTATGTGTATGCCCAAGGAATAGATTGAACCTGCAGTGGTGTATCGGAAACTAATACTGGTCTCACAGGGAATGCTCAAAGCACCGACGGTAAGAAGAGTCTCTATTCTTGTACTTAAGGCGGCATTTTTCCTTTTGTATTTAATTCCGATGTAATTTCTGTGTTTCATCGTCAATGTGTACGTCCAAGGAATAGATTGAACCTGCAGTGGTGTATCGGATACTATTACTGGTCTCACAGGGAATGCTCAAAGCACCGACTGTAAGAAGATTCTCTATTCTTGTACTTAAGGCGGCATTGTGCCTCTTGTTTTTAATTCCGATGCCATTTCTGTCTTTCATCGTCAATGTGAAGGTCCAAGGATAAACTGAACCTGCAGAGGTGTAGCGGAAACTAATACTGGTCTCACAGGGAATGCTCAAAGCACCGACTGCAAGAAGAGTCTCTATTCTTGTACTTAAGGCGGCATTGTGCCTTTTGTATTTAATTCCGACGCGATTTCTGTGTTTCATCGTCAATGTGAAGTTCCAAGGAACACATTGAACCTGCAGTGGTGTATCGGAAACTAATACTGGTCTCACAGTTAATGCTCAAAGCACCGACTGTAAGAAGAGTCACTATTCTTGTAGAGAAGGCGGCATTGTGCCTTTTGTATTTAATTCCGATGCGATTTCTGTGTTTCATCGTCAATGTGAAGGTCCAAGGAATGCATTGAAAGTGCAGTGGTGTATCGGATACTATTACTGGTCTCACAGGGAATGCTCAAAGCACCGACTGTAAGAAGAGTCTCTATTCTTGTACTTAAGGCGGCATTGTGCCTTTTGTGTTTAATTCCGATGTAATTTCTATGTTTCATCGTCAATGTGTTATTCCAAGGAATAGATTGAACCTGCAGTGGTGTATCGGATACTATTACTGGTCTCACAGGGAATGCTCAAAGCACCGACTGTAAGAAGAGGCTCAATTCTTGTAGTTAATGCGGCATTGTGCGTTTTGGATTTAATTCCGATGCAATTTCTGTGTTTCATCGTCAATGTGAAGGTCCAAGGAATACATTGAACCTGCAGTGGTGTATTGGATACTATTACTGGTCTCACAGGGAATGCTCAAAACACCGACTGTAAGAAGAGTCTCTTTTCTTGTACTTAAGGCGGCATTGTGCGTTTTGTATTTAATTCCGATGCCATTTCTGTGTTTCATCGTCAATGTGAAGGTCCAAGGAATAAACTGAACCTGCAGAGGTGTAGCGGAAACTAATACTGGTCTCACAGGGAATGCTCAAAGCACCGGCGGTAAGAAGAGTCTCTATTCTTGTACTTAAGGCGGCATTGTGCCTTTTGTATTTAATTCCGATGTAATTTCTGTGTTTCATCGTCAATGTGTATGTCCAAGGAATAGATTGAACCTGCAGTGGTGTATCGGATACTATTACTGGTCTCACAGGGAATGCTCAAAGCACCGAC
Organism: Schistocerca americana; assembly: GCF_021461395.2. Taxonomy (NCBI): domain Eukaryota; kingdom Metazoa; phylum Arthropoda; class Insecta; order Orthoptera; family Acrididae; genus Schistocerca; species Schistocerca americana. The sequence continues at coordinate 20,004,874 of NC_060125.1, read as the reverse complement.
TGTAAGAAGAGTCTCTATTCTTGTACTTAAGGCGGCATTGTACCTTTTGTATTTAATTCCGATGCCAATTCTGTGTTTCATCGTCAATGTGAAGGTCCGAATAATACATTGAACCTGCAGTGGTGTATCGGAAACTAATACTGGTCTCACAGGGAATGCTCAAAGCACCAACTGTAAGAAGAGTCTCTATTCATACCTTAAGGCGGCATTGTGCCTTTTGTATTTGATTCCGATGCGATTTCTGTGTTTCATCGTCAATGTGAAGGTCCAAGGAATACATTGAACCGGCAGTGGTGTATCGGAAACTAATACTGGTCTCACAGGGAATGCTCAAAGCACCGACTGTAAGATGAGTCTCTATTCTTGTAGTGAAGGCGGCATTGTGCGTTTTGGATTTAATTCCTATGCCATTTCTGTGTTTCATCGTCAATGTGAAGGTCCAAGGAATAAACTGAACCTGCAGAGGTGTATCGGAAACTAATACTGGTCTCACAGGGAATGCTCAAAGTACCGACGGTAAGAAGAGTCTCTATTCTTGTACTTAAGGAGGCATTGTGCCTTTGGTATTTAATTCCGATGCGATTTCTGTGTTTCATCGTCAATGTAAAGGTCCAAGGAATACATTGAACCAGCAGTAGTGTATCGGAAATTAATATTGGTCTCCCAGGGAATGCTCGAAGCACCCATTGTAAGATGAGTCTCCATTCTTGTAATCAGGGCGCCATTGTGCCTTTTGTATGTAATTCCGTTGCGATTTCTGTGTTTCATCGTCATTGTGAAGGACCATGGAATACATTTAACCTGCAGTGGTATATCGGAAACTAATACTGGTCTCACAGGAAAGGATCAAAGCACAGACTCTAAGAAGACTCATTCTTGTTGTAGTTAAGGCGTCATTGTGCCCTTTGTATTTAATTCCGATGTAATTTCAGTGTTTCATCGTCAATGTGTATGTCCAAGGAATACATTGAACCTGCAGTGGTGTATCGGAAACTAATACTGGTCTCACAGGGAATGCTCAAAACACCGACGGTAAGAAGAGTCTCTGTTCTTGTACTTAAGGCGGCATTGTTCCTTTTGTATTTAATTCCGATGTAATTTCAGTGTTTCTTCGTCAATGTGAAGGTCCAAGGAATACATTGAACCTGCAGTGGTGGATCGGAAACTATTACTGGTGTCACAGGGAATGCTCAAAGCACCGACTGTAAGAAGAGTCTCTGTCTTTTACTTAAGGCGGCATTAGGACTTTTGTATTTAATTCCGATTCCATTTCTGTGTTTCATCGTCAATGTGAAGGTCCAAGGAATTCATTGAACCTGCAGTGGTGTATCGTAAACTAATACTCGTCTCACAGGGAATGCTCAAAGCACCGACTGTAAGAAGAGTCTCTATTCTTGTACTTAAGGCCGCATTGTGCCTTTTGTATTTGATTCCGATGCGATTTCTGTGTTTCATCGTCAATGTGAAGGTCGAAGAAATACATTGAACCTGTAGTGGTGTATCGGAAACTAATACTGGTCTCACAGGGAATGCTCAAAGCACCGACTGTAAGAAGAGACTCTATTCTTGTACTTAAGGCGGCATTGTGCCTTTTGTATTTAATTCCGATGCCATTTCTGTGTTTCATCGTCAATGTGTATGTCCAAGGAATAGATTGAACCTGCAGTGGTGTATCGGATACTATTACTGGTCTCACAGGGAATGCTCAAAGCACCGACTGTAAGAAGAGTCTCTATTCTTGTACTTAAGGCGGGATTGTGCGTTTTGGATTTAATTCCGATGCCATTTCTGTGTTCCATCGTCAATGTGAAGGTCCAAGGAATACATTGAACCTTCAGTGGTGTATCGGAAACTAATACTGGTCTCACAGGGAAAGCTCAAAGCACCGACGGTAAGAAGAGTCTCTATTCTTGTACTTAAGGCGGCATTATTCCTTTTGTATTTAATTCCGATGTAATTTCTGTGTTTCATCGTCAATGTGTATGTCCAAGGAATAGAGTAAACCTGCAGTGGTGTATCGGATACTATTACTGGTCTCATAGGGAATGCTCAAAGCACCGTCTGTAAGAAGAGCCTCTATTCTTGTACTTAAGGTGGCATTGTGCCTTTTGAATTTAATTCCGATGTAATTTCAGTGTTTCATCGTCAATGTAAATGTCCAAGGAATTAAGTGAACCTCCAGTGGTGTATCGGATACTATTACTGGTCTCACAGGGAATGCTCAAAGCACCGACTGTAAGAAGAGTCTCTATTCTTGTACTTAAGGCGGCATTGTGCGATTTGTATTTAATTCCGATGCCATTTCTGTGTTTCATCGTCAATGTGACGGTCCAAGGAATACATTGAACCTGCAGTGGTGTATCGCAAACTAATACTGGTCTCACAGGGAATGCTCAAAGCACCGACTGTAAGAAGAGTCTCTATTCTTGTACTTAAGGCGGCATTGTGCCTTTTGTATTTAATTCCGATGCGATTTCTGTGTTTCATCGTCAATGTGAAGGTCCAAGGAATAAACTGAACCTGCAGAGGTGTAGCGGAAACAAATACTGGTTTCACAGGGAATGCTCAAAGCACCGACTGTAAGAAGAGTCTCTATTCTTGTACTTTAGACAGCATTGTGCCTTTTGTATTTAATTCCGAAGCCATTTCTGTGTTTCATCGTCAATGTGAAGGTCCAAGGAATAAACTGAACCTGCAGAGGTGTAGCGGGAACTAATACTGGTCTCACAGGGAATGCTCAAGCACAGACTGTAAGAAGAGTCTTTATTCTTGTACTTAATGCGGCATTGTGCGTTTTAAATTTAATTCTGTTGTAATTTCAGTGTTTCATCGTCAATGTGAATGTCCAAGGAATTCATTGAACCTCCAGTGGTGTATCGGAAACTAATACTGTTCTCACAGGGAATGCTCAAAGCACCGACGGTAAGAAGAGTCTCTATTCTTGTACTGAAGGCGGCATTGTGCCTTTTGTATTTAATTCCGATTCCATTTCAGTGTTTCATCGTCAATGTGAAGGTCCAAGGAATAAACGGAACCTGCAGAGGTGTAGCGGAAACTTATACTGGTCTCACAGGGAATGCTCAAATCACCGACTGTAAGAAGAGTCTCTATTCTTGTACTGAAGGCGGCATTGTGCCTTTTGTATTTAATTCCGATGCCATTTCTGTGTTTCATCGTCAATGTGTATGTCCAAGGAATAGATTGATCCTGCAGTGGTGTATCGGATACTATTACTGGTCTCACAGGGAATGCTCAAAGCACCGCCTGTAAGAAGAGTCTCTATTCTTGTACTTAAGGCCGCATTGTGCCTTTTGTATTTGATTCCGATGCGATTTCTGTGTTTCATCGTCAATGTGAAGGTCGAAGAAATACATTGAACCTGTAGTGGTGTATCGGAAACTAATACAGAATGCTCAAAGCACCGACTGTAAGAAGAGACTCTATTCTTGTACTTAAGGCGGCATTGTGCCTTTTGTATTTAATTCCGATGCCATTTCTGTGTTTCATCGCCAATGTGTATGTCCAAGGAATAGATTGAACCTGCAGTGGTGTATCGGATATTATTACTGGTCTCACAGGGTATGCTCAAAGCACCGACTGTAAGAAGAATCTCTATTCTTGTACTTAAGGCGGCATTGTGCGTTTTGGATTTAATTCCGATGCCATTTCTGTGTTCCATCGTCAATGTGAAGGTCCAAGGAATACATTGAACCGGCAGTGGTGTATCGGAAACTAATACTGGTCTCACAGGGAAAGCTCAAAGCACCGACGGTAAGAAGAGTCTCTATTCGTGTACTTAAGGTGGCATTGTGCCTTTTGAATTTAATTCCGATGTAATTTCAGTGTTTCATCGTCAATGTAAATGTCCAAGGAATTCATTGAACCTCCAGTGGTGTATCGGATACTATTACTGGTCTCACAGGGATTGCTCAAAGCACCGACTGTAAGAAGAGTCTCTATTCTTGTACTTAAGGCGGCATTGTGCGATTTGTATTTAATTCCGATGCCATTTCTGTGTTTCATCGTCAATGTGAAGGTCCAAGGAATACATTGAACCTGCAGTGGTGTATCGCAAACTAATACTGGTCTCACAGGGAATGCTCAAAGCACCGACTGTAAGAAGAGTCTCTATTCTTGTACTTAAGGCGGCATTGTGCCGTTTGTATTTGATTCCGATTTCATTTCAGTGTTTCATCGTCAATGTGAAGGTCCAAGGTAATAAACGGAACCTGCAGAGGTGTAGCGGAAACTAATACTGGTCTCACAGGGAATGCTCAAATCACCGACTGTAAGAAGAGTCTCCATTCTTGTACTTAAGGCGGCATTGTGCCTTTTGTATTTAATTCCGATGCGATTTCTGTGTTTCATCGTCAATGTGATGGTCCAAGGAATAAACTGAACTTGCAGCTGTGTAGCGGAAGCAAATACTGGTCTCACAGGGAAAGCTCAAAGCACCGACGGTAAGAAGAGTCTCTATTCTTGTACTTAAGGCGGCATTATTCCTTTTGTATTTAATTCCGATGTAATTTCTGTGTTTCATCGTCAATGTGTATGTCCAAGGAATAGAATAAACCTGCAGTGGTGTATCGGATACTATTACTGGTCTCACAGGGAATGCTCAAAGCACCGACTGTAAGAAGAGTCTCTATTCTTGTACTTTAGGCAGCATTGTGCCTTTTGTATTTAATTCCGATGCCATTTCTGTGTTTCATCGTCAATGTGAAGGTCCAAGGAATAAACTGAACCTGCAGAGGTGTAGCGGGAACTAATACTGGTCTCACAGGGAATGCTCAAGCACAGACTGTAAGAAGAGTCTTTATTCTTGTACTTAATGCGGCATTGTGCCTTTTGTATTTAATTCTGTTGTAATTTCAGTGTTTCATCGTCAATGTGAATGTCCAAGGAATTCATTGAACCTCCAGTGGTGTATAGGAAACTAATACTGGTCTCACAGGGAATGCTCATAGCACCGACGGTAAGAAGTGTCTATATTCTTGTACTTAAGGCGGCATTGTGCCTTTTGTATTTAATTCCGATGCCATTTCTGTGTTTCATCGTCAATGTGAAGGTCCAAGGAATTAACTGAACCTGCAGAGGTGTAGCGGAAACTAATACAGGTCTCAAAGGGAATGCTCAAAGCACCGACGGTTAAAAGAGTCTCTATTCTTGTACATAAGGCGGCATAGTTCCTTTTGTAATTAATTCCGATGTAATTTCTGTGTTTCATCGTCAATGTGTATGTCCAAGGAATAGATTGAACCTGCAGTGGTGTATCGGAAACTATTACTGGTCTCACAGGGAATGCTCAAAGCACCGACTGTAAGAAGAGTCTCTATTCTTGTACTTAAGGCGGCATTGTTTTGGATTTAATTCCGATGACATTTCTGTGTTTCGTCATCAATGTGAAGGTCCAAGGAATACATTGAACCTGCAGTGGTGTATCGGAAACTAATACTGGTCTCACAGGGAATGCTCAAAACACCGACTGTAAGAAGAGTCTCAATTCTTGTACTTAAGGCGGTATTGTTCCTTTTGTATTTAATTCCGATGTAATTTCTGTGTATCATCGTCAATGTGTATCTAAAAGGAATAGATTGATCCTGCAGTGGTGTATCGGATACTATTACTGGTCTCACAGGGAATGCTCAAAGCACCGACTGTAAGAATGGTCTCTATTTTTGTACTTAAGGCGGCATTGTGCCTTTTGTATTTAATTCCGATGTAATTTCTGTGTTTCATCGTCAATGTGATGGTCCAAGGAATAAACTGAACTTGCAGCTGTGTAGCGGAAGCAAATACTGGTCTCACAGGGAAAGCTCAAAGCACCGACGGTAAGAAGAGTCTCTATTCTTGTACTTAAGGCGGCATTATTCCTTTTGTATTTAATTCCGATGTAATTTCTGTGTTTCATCGTCAATGTGTATGTCCAAGGAATAGAATAAACCTGCAGTGGTGTATCGGATACTATTACTGGTCTCACAGGGAATGCTCAAAGCACCGACTGTAAGAAGAGTCTCTATTCTTGTACTTTAGGCAGCATTGTGCCTTTTGTATTTAATTCCGATGCCATTTCTGTGTTTCATCGTCAATGTGAAGGTCCAAGGAATAAACTGAACCTGCAGAGGTGTAGCGGGAACTAATACTGGTCTCACAGGGAATGCTCAAGCACAGACTGTAAGAAGAGTCTTTATTCTTGTACTTAATGCGGCATTGTGCCTTTTGTATTTAATTCTGTTGTAATTTCAGTGTTTCATCGTCAATGTGAATGTCCAAGGAATTCATTGAACCTCCAGTGGTGTATAGGAAACTAATACTGGTCTCACAGGGAATGCTCATAGCACCGACGGTAAGAAGTGTCTATATTCTTGTACTTAAGGCGGCATTGTGCCTTTTGTATTTAATTCCGATGCCATTTCTGTGTTTCATCGTCAATGTGAAGGTCCAAGGAATTAACTGAACCTGCAGAGGTGTAGCGGAAACTAATACAGGTCTCAAAGGGAATGCTCAAAGCACCGACGGTTAAAAGAGTCTCTATTCTTGTACATAAGGCGGCATAGTTCCTTTTGTAATTAATTCCGATGTAATTTCTGTGTTTCATCGTCAATGTGTATGTCCAAGGAATAGATTGAACCTGCAGTGGTGTATCGGAAACTATTACTGGTCTCACAGGGAATGCTCAAAGCACCGACTGTAAGAAGAGTCTCTATTCTTGTACTTAAGGCGGCATTGTTTTGGATTTAATTCCGATGACATTTCTGTGTTTCGTCATCAATGTGAAGGTCCAAGGAATACATTGAACCTGCAGTGGTGTATCGGAAACTAATACTGGTCTCACAGGGAATGCTCAAAACACCGACTGTAAGAAGAGTCTCAATTCTTGTACTTAAGGCGGTATTGTTCCTTTTGTATTTAATTCCGATGTAATTTCTGTGTATCATCGTCAATGTGTATCTAAAAGGAATAGATTGATCCTGCAGTGGTGTATCGGATACTATTACTGGTCTCACAGGGAATGCTCAAAGCACCGACTGTAAGAATGGTCTCTATTTTTGTACTTAAGGCGGCATTGTGCCTTTTGTATTTAATTCCGATGTAATTTCTGTGTTTCATCGTCAATGTGAAGGTCCAAGGAATAAACTGAACCTGCAGAGGTGTAGCGGAAACTAATACTGGTCTCACAGGGAATGCTCAAAGCACAGACTGTAAGAAGAGTCTCTATTCTTGTACTTAAAGCGGTATTGTTCCTTTTGTGTTTAATTCCGATGCAATTTCTGTGTTTCATCGTCAATGTGTATGTCCAAGGAATAGATTGAACCTGCAGTGGTGTATCGGACACTACTACTGGTCTCACAGGGAATGCTCAAAGCACCGACTGTAAGAAGAGTCACTATTCTTGTACTTAAGGCGGCATTGTGCCTTTTGTTTTTAACTCCGATGCGATTTCTGTGTTTCATCGTCAATGTGAAGGTCCAAGGAATGAACTGAACCTGCAGCGGTGTAGCGGAAACTAATACTGGTCTCACAGGGAATGCTCAAAGCACAGACTGTAAGAAGAGTCTCTATTCTTGTACTTATGGCGGCATTGTGCCTTTTGTATTTAATTCCGATGTAATTTCAGTGTTTCATCGTCAATGTGAATGTCCAAGGAATTCATTGAACCTCCACTGGTGTATCGGAAACTAATACTGGTCTCACAGGGAATGCTCAAAGCACCGACGGTAAGAAGAGTTTCTATTCTTGTACTTAAGGCGGCATTGTTCCTTTTGTATTGTATTCCGATGTATATTCTGTGTTTCATCGTCAATGTGTATGTCCAAGGAACAGATTGAACCTGCAGTGGTGTATCGGATACTATAACTGGTCTCACAGGGAATGCTCAAAGCACCGACTGTAAGAAGAGTCTCTATTCTTGTACTTAAGGCGGCATTGTGCCTTTTGTATTTAATTCCGATGCGATTTCTGTGTTTCATCGTCAATGTGAAGGTCCAAGGAATAAACTGAACCTGCAGAGGTGTAGCGGAAACTAATACTGGTCTCACAGGGAATGCTCAAAACACCGACTGTAAGAAGAGTCTCTATTCTTGTACTTACGGCGGTATTGTGCCCTTTGTATTTAATTCCGATGAAATTTCAGTGTTTCATCGTCAATGTGAAGGTCCTAGGAATACATTGAACCTGCTGTGGTGTATCGGAAACTAATACTGGTCTCACAGGGAATGCTCAAAGCACCGACGGTAAGAAGTGTCTCTATTCTTGTACTTAAGGCTTCATTGATTCTTTTGTATGTAATTCCGATGTAATTTCTGTGTATCATCGTCAATGTGTATCTCCAAGGAATAGATTGATCCTGCAGTGGTGTATCGGATACTATTACTGGTCTCACAGGGGATGCTCAAAGCACCGACTGTAAGAAGAGTCCCTATTTTTGTACTTAAGGCGGCATTGTGCCTTTTGTATTTAATTCCGATGTAATTTCAGTGTTTCATCGTCAATGTGAATGTCCAAGGAATTCATTGAACCTCTAGTGGTGTATCGGAAACTAATACTGGTCTTACAGGGAATGCTCAAAGCACCGCCGGTAAGAAGTGTCTCTATTCTTGTACTTAAGGCGGCATTGTTCCTTTTGTATTTAATTCCGATGTAATTTCTGTGTTTCATCGTCAATGTGTATGTCCAAGGAATAGATTGAACCTGCAGTGTTGTATCGGATACTATTACTGGTCTCACAGGGAATGCTCAATGCACCGACTGTAAGAAGAGTCTCTATTGTTGTACTTAAGGCGTAATTGTGCCTATTGTATTTATTTCCGATGCGATTTCTGTGTTTCATCGTTAATGTGAAGGTCCAAGGAATAAACTGAACCTGCAGAGGTGTAGCGGAAACTAATACTGGTCTCACAGGGAATGCTCAAAGCACAGACTGTAAGAAGAGTCTCTATTCTTGTACTTAAGGCGGCATTGTGCCTTTTGTTTTTAACTCAGATGCGATTTCTGTGTTTCATTGTCAATGTGAAGGTCCAAGGAATCAACTGAACCTGCAGAGGTGTAGCGGAAACTAATACTGGTCTCACAAGGAATGCTCAAAGCACAGACTGTAAGAAGAGTCTCTATTCTTGTACTTAAGGCGGCATTGTGCCTTTTGTATTTAATTCCGATGTAATTTCAGTGTTTCATTGTCAATGTGAATGTCTAAGGAATTCATTGAACCTCCACTGGTGTATCGGAAACTAATACTGGTCTCACAGGGAATGCTCAAAGCACCGACGGTAAGAAGAGTCTCTATTCTTGTACTTAAGGCGGCATTGTTCCTTTTGTATTGAATTCCGATGTAATTTCTGTGTTTCATCGTCAATGTGTATGTCCAAGGAACAGATTGAACCTGCAGTGGTGTATCGGATACTATTACTGCTCTCACAGGGAATGCTCAAAGCACCGACGGTAAGAAGAGTCTCTATTCTTGTACGTAAGGCGGCATTGTGCCTTTTGTATTCAATTAAGATGTAATTTCAGTGTTTCATCGTCAATGTGAAGGTCCAAGGAATTCATTGAACCTCCAGTGGTGTATCGGAAACTAATACTGGTCTCACAGGGAATGCTCAAAACACCGACGGTAAGAAGAGCCTCTATTCTTGTACTTAAGGCGGCTTTGTTCATTTTGTATTTAATTCCGATGTAATATCTGAGTTTCATCGTCAATGTGTATGTCCAAGGAATAGATTGAACCTGCAGTGGTGTATCGGATACTATTACTGGTCTCACAGGGAATGCTCAATGCACCGACGGTGAGAAGAGTCTCTATTCTTGTACTTAAGGCGGCATTGTGCCATTTGTATTTAATTCCGATGCCATTTCTGTGTTTCATCGTCAATGTGAAGGTCCAAGGAATAAACGGAACCTGCAGAGGTGTAGCGGAAACTAATACTGGTCTCACAGGGAATGCTCAAAGCACCGACTGTAAGAAGAGTCTCTATTCTTGTATTTAAGGCGGTATTGTGCCCTTTGTATTTAATTCGAATGAAATTTCAGTGTTTCATCGTCAATGTGTAGTTCCTAGGAATACATTGAACCTGCAGTGGTGTATCGGAAACTAATACTGGTCTCACAGGGAATGCTCAAAGCACCGACGGTAAGAAGAGTCTCTATTCTTGTACTTAAGGCTTCATTGATTCTTTTGTATTGAATTCCGATGTAATTTCTGTGTTTCATCGTCAATGTGTATGTCCAAGGAACAGATTGAAAATGCAGTGGTGTATCGGATACTATTACTGCTCTCACAGGGAATGCTCAAAGCACCGACGGTAAGAAGAGTCTCTATTCTTGTACGTAAGGCGGCATTGTGCCTTTTGTATTCAATTAAGATGTAATTTCAGTGTTTCATCGTCAATGTGAAGGTCCAAGGAATTCATTGAACCTCCAGTGGTGTATCGGAAGCTAATACTGGTCTCACAGGGAATGCTCAAAACACCGACGGTAAGAAGAGCCTCTATTCTTGTACTTAAGGCGGCTTTGTTCATTTTGTATTTAATTCCGATGTAATATCTGAGTTTCATCGTCAATGTGGATGTCCAAGGAATAGATTGAACCTGCAGTGGTGTATCGGATACTATTACTGGTCTCACAGGGAATGCTCAATGCACCGACGGTGAGAAGAGTCTCTATTCTTGTACTTAAGGCGGCATTGTGCCATTTGTATTTAATTCCGATGCCATTTCTGTGTTTCATCGTCAATGTGAAGGTCCAAGGAATAAACGGAACCTGCAGAGGTGTAGCGGAAACTAATACTGGTCTCACAGGGAATGCTCAAAGCACCGACTGTAAGAAGAGTCTCTATTCTTGTATTTAAGGCGGTATTGTGCCCTTTGTATTTAATTCCGATGAAATTTCAGTGTTTCATCGTCAATGTGTAGTTCCTAGGAATACATTGAACCTGCAGTGGTGTATCGGAAACTAATACTGGTCTCACAGGGAATGCTCAAAGCACCGACGGTAAGAAGAGTCTCTATTCTTGTACTTAAGGCTTCATTGATTCTTTTGTATTTAATTCCGATGTAATTTCTGTGTTTCATCGTCAATGTGTATGTCCAAGGAATAGATTGAAACTGCAGTGGTGTATCGGATACTATTACTGGTCTCACAGGGAATGCTCAAAGCACCGACTGTAAGAAGAGTCTCTTTCTTGTACTTAAGGCGGCATTGTGCCTTTTGCATTTAATTCCGATGTAATTTCAGTGTTTCATCGTCAATGTGAATGTCCAAGGAATTCATTGAACCTCCAGTGGTGTATCGGAAACTAATACTGGTCACACAGGGAATGCTCAAAGCACCGACATTAAGAAAAGTCTCTATTCTTGTACTTATGGCGGCATTGTGCGTTTTGGATTTAATTCCGATGCCATTTCTGTGTTTCATCGTCAATGTGAGGGTCCAAGGAATACATTGAACCTGCAGATGTGTATCGGAAACCAATACTGGTCTCACAGGGAATGCTCAAAGCACCGACTGTAAGAAGAGTCTCTATTCTTGTACTTAAGGCGGCATTGTGCCATTTGTATTCAATTAAGATGTAATTTCAGTGTTTCATCGTCCATGTGAAGGTCCAAGGAATTCATTGAACCCTCAGTGTTGTATCGGAAACTTATACTGGTCTCACAGGGAATGCTCAAAGCACCGACGGTAAGAAGAGCCTCTATTCTTTTACTTAAGGCGGCATTGTTCCTTTTGTATTTAATTCCTATGCAATTTCTGTGTTTCATCGTCAATGTGTATGTCCAAGGAATAGATTGAACCTGCAGTGGTGTATGGGATACTATTACTGGTCTTACAGGGAATGCTCAAAGCACCGACTGTAAGAAGAGTCTCTTTCTTGTACTTAAGGCGTCATTGTGCCTTTTGTATTTAATTCCGATGTAATTTCAGTGTTTCAGCGTCAATGTGAAGGTCCAAGGAATTCATTGAACCTCCAGTGGTGTATCGGAAACTAATACTGGTCTCACAGGGAATGCTCAAAACACCGACGGTAGGAAGAGTCTCTATTCTTGTACTTAAGGCGGCATTGTGCCATTTGTATTTAATTCCGATGCCATTTCTGTGTTTCATCGTCAATGTGAAGGTCCATGGAGTAAACTGAACCTGCAGAGGTGTAGCGGAAACTAATACTGGTCTCACAGGGAATGCTCAAAGCACCGAATGTAAGAAGAGTCTCTATTCTTGTACTTAAGGCGGCATTGTGCCTTTTGTATTTAATTCCGATGCCATTTCTGTCTTTCATCGTCAATGTGAAGGTCCAAGGAATAAACTGAACCTGCAGAGGTGTAGCGGAAACTAATACTGGTCTCACAGGGAATGCTCCAAGCACCGAATGTAAGAAGAGTCTCTATTCTTGTACTTAAGGCGGCATTGTGCGTTTTGGATTTAATTCCGATGCCATTTCTGTGTTTCATCGTCAATGTGAAGGTCCAAGGAATACATTGAACCTGCAGTGGTGTATCGAAAACTAATACTGGTCTCACAGGGAATGCTCAAAGCACCGACTGTAAGAAGAGTCTCTATTCTTGTACTTAAGGCGGCATTGTGCGTTTTGTATTTAATTCCGATGCCATTTCGGTGTTTCATCGTCAATGTGAAGGTCCAAGGAATAAACTGAACCTGCAGAGGTGTAGCGGAAACTAATACTGGTCTCACAGGAAATGCTCAAAGCACCGACGGTAAGAAGAGTCTCTATTCTTGTACTTAAGGCGGCATTGTTCCTTTTGTATTGTATTCCGATGTAATTTCTGTGTTTCATCGTCAATGTGTATGTCCAAGGAACAGATTGAACCTGCAGTGGTGTATCGGATACTATAACTGGTCTCACAGGGAATGCACAAAGCACCGACTGTAAAAAGAGTCTCTATTCTTGTACTTAAGGCGGCATTGTGCCTTTTGTATTTAATTCCGATGCGATTTCTGTGTTTTATCGTCAATGTGAAGGTCCAAGGAATAAACTGAACCTGCAGAGGTGTAGCGGAAACTAATACTGGTCTCACAGGGAATGCTCAAAGCACCGACTGTAAGAAGAGTCTCTATTCTTGTACTTAAGGCGGTATTGTGCCCTTTGTATGTAATTCCGATGAAATTTCAGTGTTTCATCGTCAATGTGAAGGTCCTAGGAATACATTGAACCTGCTGTGGTGTATCGGAAACTAATACTGGTCTCACAGGGAATGCTCAAAGCACCGACGGTAAGAAGTGTCTCTATTCTTGTACTTAAGGCTTCATTGATTCTTTTGTATTTAATTCCGATGTAATTTCTGTGTATCATCGTCAATGTGTATCTCCAAGGAATAGATTGATCCTGCAGTGGTGTATCGGATACTATTACTGGTCTCACAGGGAACGCTCAAAGCACCGACTGTAAGAAGAGTCTCTATTTTCGTACTTAAGGCGGCATTGTGCCTTTTGTATTTAATTCCGATGTAATTACAGTGTTTCCTCGTCAATGTGAATGTCCAAGGAATTCATTGAACCTCTAGTGGTGTATCGGAAACTAATACTGGTCTCACAGGGAATGCTCAAAGCACCGCCGGTAAGAAGAGTCTCTATTCTTGTACTTAAGGCGGCATTGTTCCTTTTGTATTTAATTCCGATGTAATTTCTGTGTTTCATCGTCAATGTGTATGTCCAAGGAATAGATTGAACCTGCAGTGTTGTATCGGATACTATTACTGGTCTCACAGGGAATGCTCAATGCACCGACTGTAAGAAGAGTCTCTATTGTTGTACTTAAGGCGTAATTGTGCCTATTGTATTTAATTCCGATGCGATTTCTGTGTTTCATCGTCAATGTGAAGGTCCCAGGAATAAACTGAACCTGCAGCGGTGTAGCGGAAACTAATACTGGTCTCACAGGGAATGCTCAAAGCACAGACTGTAAGAAGAGTCTCTATTCTTGTACTTAAGGCGGCATTGTTCCTTTTGTATTTAATTCCGATGAAATTTCTGTGTTTCATCGTCAATTTGTATGTCCAAGGAATAGATTGAACCTGCAGTGGTGTATCGGATACTATTACTGGTCTCACAGGGAATGCTCAAAGCACCGACTGTAAGAAGAGTCACTATTCTTGTACTGAAGGAGGCATTGTGCCTTTTGTTTTTAACTCAGATGCGATTTCTGTGTTTCATTGTCAATGTGAAGGTCCAAGGAATCAACTGAACCTGCAGAGGTGTAGCGGAAACTAATACTGGTCTCACAAGGAATGCTCAAAACACAGACTGAAAGAAGAGTCTCTATTCTTGTACTTAAGGCGGCATTGTGCCTTTTGTATTTAATTCCGATGTAATTTCAGTGTTTCATCGTCAATGTGAATGTCCAAGGAATTCATTGAACCTTCACTGGTGTATCGGAAACTAATACTGGTCTCACAGGGAATGCTCAAAGCACCGACGGTAAGAAGAGTCTCTATTCTTGTACTTAATGCGGCATTGTTCCTTTTGTATTGAATTCCGATGTAATTTCTGTGTTTCATCGTCAATGTGTATGTCCAAGGAACAGATTGAACCTGCAGTGGTGTATCGGATACTATTACTGCTCTCACAGGGAATGCTCAAAGCACCGACGGTAAGAAGAGTCTCTATTCTTGTACGTAAGGCGGCATTGTGCCTTTTGTATTCAATTAAGATGTAATTTCAGTGTTTCATCGGCAATGTGAAGGTCCAAGGAATTCATTGAACCCTCAGTGTTGTATCGGAAACTTATAATGGTCTCACAGGGAATGCTCAAAGCACCGACGGTTAGAAGAGTCTCTATTCTTGTACTTAAGGCGGCATTGTTCCTTTTGTATTTAATTCCTATGTAATTTCTGTGTTTCATCGTCAATGTGTGTGTCCAAGGAATAGATTGAACCTGCAGTGGTGTATGGGATACTATTACTGGTCTTACAGGGAATGCTCAAAGCACCGACTGTAAGAAGAGTCTCTTTCTTGTACTTAAGGCGGCATTGTGCCTTTTGTATTTAATTCCGATGTAATTCCAGTGTTTCATCGTCAATGTGAAGGTCCAAGGAATTCATTGAACCTCCAGTGGTGTATCGGAAACTAATACTGGTCTCACAGGGAATGCTCAAAACACCGACGGTAAGAAGAGTCTCTATTCTTGTACTTAAGGTGGCTTTGTTCATTTTGTATTTAATTCAGATGTAATATCTGTGTTTCATCGTCAATGTGTATGTCCAAGGAATAGATTGAACCTGCAGTGGTGTATCGGATACCATTACTGGTCTCACAGGGAATGCTCAATGCACCGACGGTGAGAAGAGTCTCTATTCTTGTACTTAAGGCGGCATTGTGCCATTTGTATTTAATTCCGATGCCATTTCTGTGTTTCATCGTCAATGTGAAGGTCCAAGGAATAAACTGAACCTGCAGAGGTGTAGCGGAAACTAATACTGGTCTCACAGGGAATGCTCAAAGCACAGACTGTAAGAAGAGTCTCTATTCTTGTACTTAAGGCGGCATTGTGCCTTTTGTATTTAATTCCGATGTAATTTCAGTGTTTCATCGTCAATGTGAAGGTCCAAGGAATTCATTGAACCTCCAGTGGTGTATCGGAAACTAATACTGGTCTCACAGGGAATGCGCAAAGCACCGACGGTAAGAAGAGTCTCTATTCTTGTACTTAAGGCGGCATTGTTCCTTTTGTATTGAATTCCGATGTAATTTCTGTGTTTCATCGTCAATGTGTATGTCCAAGGAACAGATTGAACCTGCAGTGGTGTATCGGATACTATTACTGGTCTCACAGGGAATGCTCAAAGCACCGACTGTAAGAAGAGTCTCTATTCTTGTACTTAAGGCGGCATTGTGCCTTTTGTATTTAATTCCGATGCGATTTCTGTGTATCATCGTCAGTGTGAAGGTCCAAGGAATACATTGACCCTGCAGATGTGTATCGGAAACTAATACTGGTCTCACAGGGAATGCTCAAAGCACCGACTGTAAGAAGAGTCTCTATTCTTGTACTTAAGGCGGCATTGTGCCTTTTGTATTCAATTAAGATGTAATTTCAGTGTTTCATCGTCAATGTGAAGGTCCAAGGAATTCATTGAACCCTCAGTGTTGTATCGGAAACTTATACTGGTCTCACAGGGAATGCTCAAAGCACCGAAGGTAAGAAGAGCCTCTATTCTTTTACTTAAGGCGGCATTGTTCCTTTTGTATTTAATTCCTATGTAATTTCTGTGTTTCATCGTCAATGTGTATGTCCAAGGAATAGATTGAACCTGCAGTGGTGTATGGGATACTATTACTGGTCTTACAGGGAATGCTCAAAGCACCGACTGTAAGAAGAGTCTCTTTCTTGTACTTAAGGCGGCATTGTGCCTTTTGTATTTAATTCCGATGTAATTTCAGTGTTTCATCGTCAATGTGAAGGTCCAAGGAATTCATTGAACCTCCAGTGGTGTATCGGAAACTAATACTGGTCTCACAGGGAATGCTCAAAACACCGACGGTAAGAAGAGTCTCTATTCTTGTACTTAAGGCGGCTTTGTTCATTTTGTATTTAATTCCGATGTAATATCTGTATTTCATCGTCAATGTGTATGTCCAAGGAATAGATTGAACCTGCAGTGGTGTATCGGATACTATTACTGGTCTCACAGGGAATGCTCAATGCACCGACGGTGAGAAGAGTCTCTATTCTTGTACGTAAGGCGGCATTGTGCCATTTGTATTTAATTCCGATGCCATTTCGGTGTTTCATCGTCAATGTGAAGGTCCAAGGAATAAACTGAACCTGCAGAGGTGTATCGAAAACTAATACTGGTCTCACAGGGAATGCTCAAAGCACCGACTGTAAGAAGAGTCTCTATTCTTGTACTTAAGGCGGCATTGTGCGTTTTGTATTTAATTCCGATGCCATTTCGGTGTTTCATCGTCAATGTGAAGGTCCAAGGAATAAACTGAACCTGCAGAGGTGTAGCGGAAACTAATACTGGTCTCACAGGAAATGCTCAAAGCACCGACGGTAAAAAGAGTCTCTATTCTTGTACTTAAGGCGGCATTGTTCCTTTTGTATTTAATTCCGATGTAATTTCTGTGTTTCATCGTCAATGTGTATGTCCAAGGAATAGATTGAACCTGCAGTGGTGTATCGGATACTATTACTGGTCTCACAGGGAATGCTCAAAGCACCGACTGTAAGAAGAGTCTCTATTCTTGTACTTATGGCGGCATTGTGCCTTTTGTATTTAATTCCGATGTAATTTCTGTGTTTCATCGTCAATGTGTATGTCCAAGGAATGGATTGAACCTGCAGTGGTGTATCGGATACTGTTACTGGTCTAACAGGGAATGCTCAAAGCACCGACTGTAAGAAGAGTCTCTATTCTTGTACTTAAGGCGACATTGTGCGTTTTGTATTTAATTCCGATGCCATTTCTGTGTTTCATCGTCGATGTGAAGGTCCAAGGAATAAACTGAACCTGCAGAGGTGTAGCGGAAACTAATACTGGTCTCACAGGGAATGCTCAAAGCACCGACGGTAAGAGGAGTCTCTATTCTTGTACTTAAGGCGGCATTGTGCCTTTTGTATTTAATTCCGATGCCATTTCTGTGTTTCATCGTCAATGTGAAGGTCCAAGGAAATTATTGAACCTGCAGTGGTGTATCGAAAACTAATACTGGTCTCACAGGGAATGCTCAAAGCACCGACTGTAAGAAGAGTCTCTATTCTTGTACTTAAGGCGGCATTGTGCGTTTTGTATTTAATTCCGATGCCATTTCGATGTTTCATCGTCAATTTGAAGGTCCAAGGAATAAACTGAACCTGCAGAGGTGTAGCGGAAACTAATACTGGTCTCACAGGAAATGCTCAAAGCACCGACGGTAAGAAGAGTCTCTATTCTTGTACTTAAGGCGGCATTGTTCCTTTTGTATTTAATTCCGATGTAATTTCTGTGTTTTATCGTCAATGTGTATGTCCAAGGAATAGATTGAACCTGCAGTGGTGTATCGGATACTATTACTGGTCTCACAGGGAATGCTCAAAGCACCGACTGTAAGAAGAGTCTCTATTCTTGTAGTTAAGGCGGCATTGTGCGTTTTGGATTTAATTCCGATGCCATTTCTGTGTTTCATCGTCAATGTGAAGGTCCAAGGAATACATTGAACCTGCAGTGGTGTATCGGAAACTAATACTGGTCACACAGGGAATGCTCAAATCACCGACGGTAAGAAGAGTCTCTATTCTTGTACTTAAGGCGACATTGTGCGTTTTGTATTTAATTCCGATGCCATTTCTGTGTTTCATGGACAATGTGAAGGTCCAAGGAATAAACTGAACCTGCAGAGGTGTAGCGGAAACTAATACTGGTCTCACAGGGTACGCTCAAAGCTCCGACGGAAAGAGGAGTCTCTATTCTTGTACTTAAGGCGGCATTGTTCCTTTTGTATTTAATTCCGATGTAATTTCTGTGTTTCATCGTCAATGTGAAGGTCCAAGGAATAAACTGAACCTGCAGAGGTGTAGCGGAATCTAATACTGGTCTCAC
Source organism: Schistocerca americana (assembly GCF_021461395.2). Classification (NCBI taxonomy): domain Eukaryota; kingdom Metazoa; phylum Arthropoda; class Insecta; order Orthoptera; family Acrididae; genus Schistocerca; species Schistocerca americana. The sequence continues at coordinate 19,986,347 of NC_060125.1, read as the reverse complement.
AGGGAATGCTCAAAGCACCGACTGTAAGAAGAGTCTCTATTCTTGTACCTAAGGCGGCATTGTGCCATTTGTATTTAATTCCGATTCCATTTCTGTGTTTCATCGTCATTGTGAAGGTCCGAAGAATACATTGAACCTGCAGTGGTGTATCGGATACTATTACTGGTCTCACAGGGAATGCTCAAAGCACCGACTGTAAGAAGAGTCTCTATTCTTGTACTTAAGGCAGCATTGTGCGTTTTGGATTTAATTCCGATGCGATTTCTGTGTTTCATCGTCAATGTGAAGGTCCAAGGAATAAACTGAACCTGCAGAGGTGTAGCGGAAACTAATACTGGTCTCACAGGGAATGCTCAAAGCACCGACTGTAAGAAGAGTCTCTATTCTTGTACTTAAGGCGGCATTGTGCCTTTTGTATTTAATTCCGATGCCATTTCTGTGTTTCATCGTCAATGTGAAGGTCCAAGGAATACATTGAACCTGCAGTTGTGTATCGGATACTATTACTGGTCTCACAGGGAATGCTCAAAGCACCGACTGTAAGAAGAGTCCCCATTCTTGTACTTAAGGCGGCATTGTGCCTTTTGTATTTAATTCCGATGTAATTTCTGTGTTTCATCGTCTATGTGTATGTCCAAGGAATAGATTGAACCTGCAGTGGTGTATCGGATACTATTACTGGTCTCACAGGGAATCCTCAAAGCACCGACTGTAAGAAGAGTCTCTATTCTTGTAGTGAAGGCGGCATTGTGCGTTTTGGATTTAATTCGGATCCCATTTCTGTGTTTCATCGTCAATGTGAAGGTCCAAGGAATACATTGAGCCTGCAGTGGTGTATCGGAAACTAATACTGGTCTCACAGGGAATGCTCAATGCACCGACTGTAAGAAGAGTCTCTATTCTTGTACTTAAGGCGGCATTGTTCCTTTTGTATTTTATTCCGATGTAATTTCTGTGTTTCATCGTCAATGTGTATGTCCAAGGAATAGATTGAACCTGCAGTGGTGTATCGGATACTATTACTGGTCTCACAGGGAATGCTCAAAGCACCGACTGTAAGAAGGGTCTCTATTCTTGTACTTATGGCGGCATTGTGCCTTTTGTATTTAATTCCGATGTAATTTCTGTGTTTCATCGTCAATGTGTATGTGCAAGGTATAGATTGAACCTGCAGTGGTGTATCGGATACTATTACTGGTCTCACAGGGAATGCTCAAAGCACCGACTGTAAGAAGAGTCTCTATTCTTGTAGTTAAGGCGGCATTGTGCGTTTTGGATTTAATTCCGATGCCATTTCTGTGTTTCCTCGTCAATGTGAAGGTCCAAGGAATACATTGAACCTGCAGTGGTGTATCGGAAACTAATACTGGTCTCACAGGAAATGCTCAAAGCACCGACGGTAAGAAGAGTCTCTATTCTTGTACTTAAGGCGAGATTGTGCGTTTTGTATTTAATTCCAATGCCATTTCTGTGTTTCATCGTCAATGTGAAGGTCCAAGGAATAAACTGAACCGGCAGAGGTGTAGCGGAAACTAATACTGGTCTCACAGGGAATGCTCAAAGCACCGACGGTAAGAAGAGTCTCTATTCTTGTACTTAAGGCGGCATTGTGCCTTTTGTATTTAATTCCGATGTAATTTCAGTGTTTCATCGTCAATGTGAATGTCCAAGGAATTCATTGAACCTGCAGTGGTGTATCGGAAACTAATACTGGTCTTACAGGGAATGCTCAAAGCACCGACGGTAAGAAGAGTCTCTATTCTTGTACTTAAGGCGGCATTTTTCCTTTTGTATTTAATTCCGATGTAATTTCTGTGTTTCATCGTCAATGTGTATGTCCAAGGAATAGATTTAACCTGCAGTGGTGTATCGGATACTACTACTGGTCTCACAGGGAATGCTCAAAGCACCGACTGTAAGAAGAGTCTCTATTCTTGTACTTAAGGCGGCATTGTGCCTTTTGTATTTTATTCCGATGCCATTTCTGTGTTTCATCGTCAATGTGAAGGTCCAAGGAATAAACTGAACCTGCAGAGGTGTAGCGGAAACTAATACTGGTTTCACAGGGAATGCTCAAAGCACCGACTGTAAGAAGAGTCTCTATTCTTGTACTTAAGGCGGCATTGTGCCATTTGTATTTAATTCCGATTCCATTTCTGTGTTTCATCGTCATCGTGAAGGTCCAAGGAATACATTGAACCTGCAGTGGTGTATCGGATACTATTACTGGTCTCACAGGGAATGCTCAAAGCACCGACTGTAAGAAGAGTCTCTATTCTTGTACTTAAGGCGGCATTGTGCTTTTTGTATTTAATTCCGATGCCATTTCTGTGTTTCATCGTCAATGTGAAGGTCCAAGGAATAAACTGAACCTGCAGAGGTGTAGCGGAAACTAATACTGGTCTCACAGGGAATGCTCAAAGCACCGACTGTAAGAAGAGTCTCTATTCTTGTACTTAATGCGGCATTGTGCCTTTTGTATTTAATTCCGATGTAATTTCTGTGTTTCATCGTCAATGTGTATGTCCAAGGAATAGATTGACCCTGCAGTGCTGTATCGGATACTATTACTGGTCTCACAGGGAACGCTCAAAGCACCGACTGTAAGAAGAGTCTCTATTCTTGTAGTGAAGGCGGCATTGTGCGTTTTGGATTTAATTCCGATGCCGTTTCTGTGTTTCATCGTCAATGTGAAGGTCCAAGGAGTAGATTGAACCTGCAGTGGTGTATCGGAAACTAATACTGGTCTCACAGGGAATGCTCAAAGCACCGACTGTAAGAAGAGTCTCTATTCTTGTACTTAAGGCGGCATTGTGCGTTTTGTATTTAATTCCGATGCCATTTCTGTGTTTCATCGTCAGTGTGAAGGCCCAAGGAATAAACTGAACCTGCAGAGGTGTAGCGGAAACTAATACTGGTCTCACAGGGAATGCTCAAAGCACCGACGGTAAGAAGAGTCTGTATCCTTGTACTTAAGACGGCATTGTTCCTTTTGTATTTAATTCCGATGTAATTCCTGTGTTTCATCGTCAATGTGTATGTCCAAGGAATAGATTGAACCTGCAGTGGTGTATCGGATACTATTACTGGTCTCACAGGGAATGCTCGAAGCACCGACTGTAAGAAGAGTCTCTATTCTTGTACTTAAGGCGGCATTGTGCCTTTTGTATTTAATTCCGAAGCCATTTCTGTGTTTCATCGTCAATGTGAAGGTCCAAGGAATAAACTAAACCTGCAGAGGTGTAGCGGAAACTAATACTGGTCTCACAGGGAATGCTCAAAGCACCGACTGTAAGAAGAGTCTCTATTCTCGTACTTAAGGCGGCATTGTGCCTTTTGTATTTAATTCCGATGCCATTTCTGTGTTTCATCGTCAATGTGAAGGTCCAAGGAATACATTGAACCTGCAGTTGTGTATCGGATACTATTACTGGTCTCACAGGGAATGCTCAAAGCACCGACTGTAAGAAGAGTCCCCATTCTTGTACTTAAGGCGGCATTGTGCCTTTTGTATTTAATTCCGATGTAATTTCTGTGTTTCATCGTCTATGTGTATGTCCAAGGAATAGATTGAACCTGCAGTGGTGTATCGGATACTATTACTGGTCTCACAGGGAATCCTCAAAGCACCGACTGTAAGAAGAGTCTCTATTCTTGTAGTGAAGGCGGCATTGTGCGTTTTGGATTTAATTCGGATCCCATTTCTGTGTTTCATCGTCAATGTGAAGGTCCAAGGAATACATTGAACCTGCAGTGGTGTATCGGAAACTAATACTGGTCTCACAGGGAATGCTCAAAGCACCGACTGTAAGAAGAGTCTCTATTCTTGTACTTAAGGCAGCATTGTTCCTTTTGTATTTTATTCCGATGTAATTTCTGTGTTTCATCGTCAATGTGTATGTCCAAGGAATAGATTGAACCTGCAGTGGTGTATCGGATACTATTACTGGTCTCACAGGGAATGCTCAAAGCACCGACTGTAAGAAGGGTCTCTATTCTTGTACTTATGGCGGCATTGTGCCTTTTGTATTTAATTCCGATGTAATTTCTGTGTTTCATCGTCAATGTGTATGTCCAAGGTATAGATTGAACCTGCAGTGGTGTATCGGATACTATTACTGGTCTCACAGGGAATGCTCAAAGCACCGACTGTAAGAAGAGTCTCTATTCTTGTAGTTAAGGCGGCATTGTGCGTTTTGGATTTAATTCCGATGCCATTTCTGTGTTTCATCGTCAATGTGAAGGTCCAAGGAATACATTGAACCTGCAGTGGTGTATCGGAAACTAATACTGGTCTCACAGGAAATGCTCAAAGCACCGACGGTAAGAAGAGTCTCTATTCTTGTACTTAAGGCGACATTGTGCGTTTTGTATTTAATTCCAATGCCATTTCTGTGTTTCATCGTCAATGTGAAGGTCCAAGGAATAAACTGAACCTGCAGAGGTGTAGCGGAAACTAATACTGGTCTCACAGGGAATGCTCAAAGCACCGACGGTAAGAAGAGTCTCTATTCTTGTACTTAAGGCGGCATTGTGCCTTTTGTATTTAATTCCGATGTAATTTCAGTGTTTCATCGTCAATGTGAATGTCCAAGGAATTCATTGAACCTGCAGTGGTGTATCGGAAACTAATACTGGTCTTACAGGGAATGCTCAAAGCACCGACGGTAAGAAGAGTCTCTATTCTTGTACTTAAGGCGGCATTTTTCCTTTTGTATTTAATTCCGATGTAATTTCTGTGTTTCATCGTCAATGTGTATGTCCAAGGAATAGATTTAACCTGCAGTGGTGTATCGGATACTACTACTGGTCTCACAGGGAATGCTCAAAGCACCGACTGTAAGAAGAGTCTCTATTCTTGTACTTAAGGCGGCATTGTGCCTTTTGTATTTTATTCCGATGCCATTTCTGTGTTTCATCGTCAATGTGAAGGTCCAAGGAATAAACTGAACCTGCAGAGGTGTAGCGGAAACTAATACTGGTTTCACAGGGAATGCTCAAAGCACCGACTGTAAGAAGAGTCTCTATTCTTGTACTTAAGGCGGCATTGTGCCATTTGTATTTAATTCCGATTCCATTTCCGTGTTTCATCGTCATCGTGAAGGTCCAAGGAATACATTGAACCTGCAGTGGTGTATCGGATACTATTACTGGTCTCACAGGGAATGCTCAAAGCACCGACTGTAAGAAGAGTCTCTATTCTTGTACTTAAGGCGGCATTGTGCTTTTTGTATTTAATTCCGATGCCATTTCTGTGTTTCATCGTCAATGTGAAGGTCCAAGGAATAAACTGAACCTGCAGAGGTGTAGCGGAAACTACTACTGGTCTCACAGGGAATGCTCAAAGCACCGACTGTAAGAAGAGTCTCTATTCTTGTACTTAATGCGGCATTGTGCCTTTCGTATTTAATTCCGATGTAATTTCTGTGTTTCATCGTCAATGTGTATGTCCAAGGAATAGATTGAACCTGCAGTGGTGTATCGGATACTATCACTGGTCTCACAGGGAACGCTCAAAGCACCGACTGTAAGAAGAGTCTCTATTCTTGTAGTGAAGGCGGCATTGTGCGTTTTGGATTTAATTCCGATGCCATTTCTGTGTTTCATCGTCAATGTGAAGGTCCAAGGAGTAGATTGAACCTGCAGTGGTGTATCGGAAACTAATACTGGTCTCACAGGGAATGCTCAAAGCACCGACTGTAAGAAGAGTCTCTATTCTTGTACTTAAGGCGGCATTGTGCGTTTTGTATTTAATTCCGATGCCATTTCTGTGTTTCATCGTCAGTGTGAAGGCCCAAGGAATAAACTGAACCTGCAGAGGTGTAGCGGAAACTAATACTGGTCTCACAGGGAATGCTCAAAGCACCGACGGTAAGAAGAGTCTCTATTCTTGTACTTAAGGCGGCATTGTTCCTTTTGTATTTAATTCCGATGTAATTCCTGTGTTTCATCGTCAATGTGTATGTCCAAGGAATAGATTGAACCTGCAGTGGTGTATCGGATACTATTACTGGTCTCACAGGGAATGCTCAAAGCACCGACTGTAAGAAGAGTCCCTATTCTTGTACTTAAGGCGGCATTGTGCTTTTTGTATTTAATTCCGATGCCATTTCTATGTTTCATCGTCAATGTGAAGGTCCAAGGAATGCATTGAACCTGCAGTGGTGTATCGGATACTATTACTGGTCTCACAGGGAATGCTCAAGGCACCGACTGTAAGAAGAGTCTCTATTCTTGTACTTAATGCGGCATTGTGCCTTTTGTATTTAATTCCGATTTAATTTCTGTGTTTCATCGTCAATGTGTATGTCCAAGGAATAGATTGAACCTGCAGTGGTGTATCGGATACTATTACTGGTCTCACAGGGAACGCTCAAAGCACCGACTGTAAGAAGAGTCTCTATTCTTGTAGTGAAGGCGGCATTGTGCGTTTTGGATTTAATTCCGATGCCGTTTCTGTGTTTCATCGTCAATGTGAAGGTCCAAGGAGTAGATTGAACCTGCAGTGGTGTATCGGAAACTAATACTGGTCTCACAGGGAATGCTCAAAGCTCCGACTGTAAGAAGAGTCTCTATTCTTGTACTTAAGGCGGCATTGTGCGTTTTGTATTTAATTCCGATGCCATTTCTGTGTTTCATCGTCAGTTAAAGGTCCAAGGAATAAACTGAACCTGCAGAGGTATAGCGGAAACTAATACTGGTCTCACAGGGAATGCTCAAAGCACCGACGGTAAGAAGAGTCTCTATCCTTGTACTTAAGGCGGCATTGTTCCTTTTGTATTTAATTCCGATGTAATTCCTGTGTTTCATCGTCAATGTGTATGTCCAAGGAATAGATTGAACCTGCAGTGGTGTATCGGATACTATTACTGGTCTCACAGGGAATGCTCAAAGCACCGACTGTAAGAAGAGTCTCTATTCTTGTAGTTAAGGCGGCATTGTGAGTTTTGGATTTAATTCCGATGCCATTTCTGTGTTTCATCGTCAATGTGAAGGTCCAAGGAATACATTGAACCTGCAGTGGTGTATCGGAAACCAATACTGGTCTCCCAGGGAATGCTCAAATCACCGACGGTAAGAAGAGTCCCTATTCTTGTACTTAAGGCGACATTGTGCCTTTTGTATTTAATTCCGATGTAATTTCAGTGTTTCATCGTCAATGTGAATGTCCAAGGAATTCATTGAACCTGCAGTGGTGTATCGGAAACTAATACTGGTCTCACAGTTAATGCTCAAAGCACCGACGGTAAGAAGAGTCTCTATTCTTGTACGTAAGGCGGCATTTTTCCTTTTGTATTTAATTCCGATGCGATTTCTGTGTTTCATCGTCAATGTGAAGGTCCAAGGAATGCATTGAACCTGCCGTGGTGTATCGGATACTATTACTGGTCTCACAGGGAATGCTCAAAGCACCGACTGTAAGAAGAGTCTCTATTCTTGTACTTAAGGCGGCATTGTGCCTTTTGTATTTAATTCCGATGCCATTTCTGTGTTTCATCGTCAATGTGAAGGTCCAAGGAATACATTGAACATGCAGTTGTGTATCGGATACTATTATTGGTCTCACAGGGAATGCTCAAAGCACCGACTGTAAGAAGAGTCTCTATTCTTGTACTTAAGGCGGCATTGAGCCTTTTGTATTTAATTCCGATGTAATTTCTGTGTTTCATCGTCAATGTGTATGTCCAAGGAATAGGTTGAACCTGCAGTGGTGTATCGGAAACTAATACTGGTGTCACAGGGAATGCTCAAAGCACCGACTGTAAGAAGAGTCTCTATTCTTGTAGAGAAGGCGGCATTGTGCGCTTTGGATTTAATTCGGATGCCATTTCTGTGTCTCATCGTCAATGTGAAGGTCCAAGGAATACATTGAACCTGCAGTGGTGTATCGGAAACTAATACTGGTGTCACAGGGAATGCTCAAAGCACCGACTGTAAGAAGAGTCTCTATTCTTGTAGAGAAGGCGGCATTGTGCGCTTTGGATTTAATTCGGATGCCATTTCTGTGTCTCATCGTCAATGTGAAGGTCCAAGGAATACATTGAACCTGCAGTGGTGTATCGGAAACTAATACTGGTGTCACAGGGAATGCTCAAAGCACCGACTGTAAGAAGAGTCTCTATTCTTGTACAAAAGGCGGCATTGTGCCATTTGTATTTAATTCCGATTCCATTTCTGTGTTTCATCGTCATTGTGAAGGTCCAAGGAATACATTGAACCTGCAGTGGTGTATCGGATACCATTACTGGTCTCACAGGGAATGCTCAAAGCACCGACTGTAAGAAGAGTCTCTATTCTTGTACTTAAGGCGGCATTGTGCCTTTTGTATTTAATTCCGATGCGATTTCTGTGTTTCATCGTCAATGTGAAGGTCCAAGGAATACATTGAACCTGCAGTGGTGTATCGGATACTATTACTGGTCTCACAGGGAATGCTCAAAGCACCGACTGTAAGAAGAGTCTCTATTCTTGTACTTAAGGCGGCATTGTGCTTTCTGTATTTAATTCCGATGCCATTGCTGTGTTTCATCGTCAATGTGAAGGTCCAAGGAATAAACTGAACCTGCAGAGGTGTAGCGGAAACTAATACTGGTCTCACAGGGAATGCTCAAAGCACCGACGGTAAGAAGAGTCTCTATTCTTGTACTTAAGGCGACATTGTGCGTTTTGTTTTTAATTCCGATGCCATTTCTGTGTTTCATCGTCAATGTGAATGTCCAAGGAATAAACTGAACCTACAGAGGTGGAGCGGAAACTAATACTGGTCTCACAGGGAATGCTCAAAGCACCGACGGCAAGAAGAGTCTCTATTCTTGTACTTAAGGCGACATTGTGCCTTTTGTATTTAATTCCGATGTAATTTCAGTGTTTCATCGTCAATGTGAACGTCCAAGTAATTCATTGAACCTGCAGTGGTGTATCGGAAACTAATACTGGTCTCACAGGGAATGCTCAAAGCACCGACGGTAAGAAAAGTCTCTATTCTTGTACTTAAGGCGGCATTTTTCCTTTTGTATTTAATTCCGATGCGATTTCTGTGTTTCAACGTCAATGTGAAGGTCCAAGGAATGCATTGAACCTGCAGTGGTGTATCGGATACTATTACTGGTCTCACAGGGAATGCTCAAAGCACCGACGGTAAGAAGAGTCTCTATTCTTGTACTTAAGGCGGCATTGTGCCTTTTGTATTTAATTCCGATGCCATTTCTGTGATTCATCGTCAATGTGAAGGTCCAAGGAATAAACTGAACCTGCAGAGGTGTAGCGGAAACTAATACTGGTCTCACAGGGAATGCTCAAAGCACCGACTGTAAGAAGAGTCTCTATTCTTGTACTTAAGGCGGCATTGTGCCTTTTGTATTTAATTCCGATGTAATTTCTGTGTTTCATCGTCAATGTGTATGTCCAAGGAATAGATTGAACCTGCAGTGGTGTATCGGATACTATTACTGGTCTCACAGGGAATGCTCAAAGCACCGACTGTAAGATGAGTCTCTATTCTTGTAGTGAAGGCGGCATTGTGCGTTTTGGATTTAATTCCGATGCCATTTCGTCAATGTGAAGGTCCAAGGAATACATTGAACCCGCAGTGGAGTATCGGAAACTAATACTAGTCTCACAGGGTATGCTCAAAGCACCGACTGTAAGAAGAGTCTCCATTCTTGTACTTAAGGCGGCATTGTGCTTTTTGTATTTAATTCCGATGCCGTTTCTGTGTTTCATCGTCAATTTGAAGTTCCAAGGGATAAACTGAACCTGCGGAGGTGTAGCGGAAACTAATACTGGTCTCACAGGGAATGCTCAAAGCACCGAAGGTAAGAAGAGTCTCTATTCTTGTACTTAGGGCGGCATTGTGCCTTTTGTATTTAATTCCGATGCCATTTCTGTGTTTCATCGTCAACGTGAAGGTCCAAGGAATACATTGAACCTGCAGTGGTGTATCGGAAACTAATACTGGTCTCACAGGGAATGCTCAAAGCACCGACGGCAAGAAGAGTCTCTATTCTTGTACTTAAGGCGACATTGTGCGTTTTGTACTTAATTCCGATGCCATTTCTGTGTTTCATCGTCAATGTGAAGCTCCAAGGAATAAACTGAACCTGCAGAGGTGTAGCGGAAACTAATACTGGTCTCACAGGGAATGCTCAAAGCACCGACGGTAAGAAGAGTCTCTATTCTTGTACTTAAGGCGGCATTGTGCGTTTTGTATTTAATTCCGATGTAATTTCAGTGTTTCATCGTCAATGTGAATGTCCAAGGAATTCATTGAACCTGCAGTGGTGTATCGGAAACTAATACTGGTCTCACAGGGAATGCTCAAAGCACCGACGGTAAGAAGAGTCTCTATTCTTGTACTTAAGGCGGCATTTTTCCTTTTGTATTTAATTCCGATGTAATTTCTGTGATTCATCGTCAATGTGTATGTCCAAGGAATAGATTGAACCTGTAGTGGTGTATCGGATACTATTACTGGTCTCACAGGGAATGCTCAAAGCACCGACTGTAAGAAGAGTCTCTATTCTTGTACTTAAGGCGGCATTGTGCCTTTTGTATTTAATTCCGACGCCATTTCTGTGTTTCATCGTCAATGTGAAGGTCCAAGTAATAAACTGAACCTGCAGAGGTGTAGCGGAAACTAATACTGGTCTCACAGGGAATGCTCAAAGCACCGACTGTAGGAAGGGTCTCTATTCTTGTACTTAAGGCGGCATTGTGCCATTTGTATTTAATTCCGATACCCTATCTGTGTTTCATCGTCATTGGGAAGGTCCAAGGAATACATTGACCCTGCAGTGGTGTTTCGGATACTATTACTGGTATCACAGCGAATGCTCAAAGCACCGACTGTAAGAAGAGTCTCCATTCTTGTACTTAAGGCGGCATTGTGCCTTTTGTATTTACTTCCGGTGTAATTTCAGTGTTTCATCGTCAATGTGAATGTCCAAGGAATTCATTGAACCTCCAGTGGTGTATCGGAAACTAGTACTGGTCTCACAGGGAATGCTCAAAGCACCGACGGTAAGAAGAGTCTCTATTCTTGTACTTAAGGCGGCATTGTGCCTTTTGTATTCAATTAAGATGTAATTTCAGTGTTTCATCGTCCATGTGAAGGTCCAAGGAATTCATTGAACCCTCAGTGTTGTATCGGAAACTTATACTGGTCTCACAGGGAATGCTCAAAGCACCGACGGTAAGAAGAGCCTCTATTCTTGTACTTAAGGCGACATTGTGCGTTTTGTTTTTAATTCCGATGCCATTTCTGTGTTTCATCGTCAATGTGAATGTCCAAGGAATAAACTGAACCTACAGAGGTGTAGCGGAAACTAATACTGGTCTCACAGGGAATGCTCAAAGCACCGACGGCAAGAAGAGTCTCTATTCTTGTACTTAAGGCGACATTGTGCCTTTTGTATTTAATTCCGATGTAATTTCAGTGATTCATCGTCAATGTGAACGTCCAAGGAATTCATTGAACCTGCAGTGGTGTATCGGAAACTAATACTGGTCTCACAGGGAATGCTCAAAGCACCGACGGTAAGAAAAGTCTCTATTCTTGTACTTAAGGCGGCATTTTTCCTTTTGTATTTAATTCCGATGCGATTTCTGTGTTTCAACGTCAATGTGAAGGTCCAAGGAATGCATTGAACCTGCAGTGGTGTATCGGATACTATTACTGGTCTCACAGGGAATGTTCAAAGCACCGACGGTAAGAAGAGTCTCTATTCTTGTACTTAAGGCGGCATTGTGCCTTTTGTATTTAATTCCGATGCCATTTCTGTGTTTCATCGTCAATGTGAAGGTCCAAGGAATAAACTGAACCTGCAGAGGTGTAGCGGAAACTAATACTGGTCTCACAGGGAATGCTCAAAGCACCGACTGTAAGAAGAGTCTCTATTCTTGTACTTAAGGCGGCATTGTGCCTTTTGTATTTAATTCCGATGTAATTTCTGTGTTTCATCGTCAATGTGTATGTCCAAGGAATAGATTGAACCTGCAGTGGTGTATCGGATACTATTACTGGTCTCACAGGGAATGCTCAAAGCACCGACTGTAAGATGAGTCTCAATTCTTGTAGTGAAGGCGGCATTGTGCGTTTTGGATTTAATTCCGATGCCATTTCGTCAATGTGAAGGTCCAAGGAATACATTGAACCCGCAGTGGAGTATCGGAAGCTAATACTAGTCTCACAGGGTATGCTCAAAGCACCGACTGTAAGAAGAGTCTCCATTCTTGTACTTAAGGCGGCATTGTGCTTTTTGTATTTAATTCCGATGCCGTTTCTGTGTTTCATCGTCAATTTGAAGTTCCAAGGGATAAACTGAACCTGCGGAGGTGTAGCGGAAACTAATACTGGTCTCACAGGGAATGCTCAAAGCACCGAAGGTAAGAAGAGTCTCTATTCTTGTACTTAAGGCGGCATTGTGCCTTTTGTATTTAATTCCGATGCCATTTCTGTGTTTCATCGTCAACGTGAAGGTCCAAGGAATACATTGAACCTGCAGTGGTGTATCGGAAACTAATACTGGCCTCACAGGGAATGCTCAAAGCACCGACGGCAAGAAGAGTCTCTATTCTTGTACTTAAGGCGACATTGTGCGTTTTGTACTTCATTCCGATGCCATTTCTGTGTTTCATCGTCAATGTGAAGCTCCCAGGAATAAACTGAACCTGCAGAGGTGTAGCGGAAACTAATACTGGTCTCACAGGGAATGCTCAAAGCACCGACGGTAAGAAGAGTCTCTATTCTTGTACTTAAGGCGGCATTGTGCCTTTTGTATTTAATTCCGATGTAATTTCAGTGCTTCATCGTCAATGTGAATGTCCAAGGAATTCATTGAACCTGCAGTGGTGTATCGGAAACTAATACTGGTCTCACAGGGAATGCTCAAAGCACCGACGGTAAGAAGAGTCTCTATTCTTGTACTTAAGGCGGCATTTTTCCTTTTGTATTTAATTCCGATGTAATTTCTGTGTTTCATCGTCAATGTGTAAGTCCAAGGAATAGATTGAACCTGTAGTGGTGTATCGGATACTATTACTGGTCTCACAGGGAATGCTCAAAACACCGACTGTAAGAAGAGTCTCTATTCTTGTACTTAAGGCGGCATTGTGCCTTTTGTATTTAATTCCGACGCCATTTCTGTGTTTCATCGTCAATGTGAAGGTCCAAGTAATAAACTGAACCTGCAGAGGTGTAGCGGAAACTAATACTGGTCTCACAGGGAATGCTCAAAGCACCGACTGTAGGAAGGGTCTCTATTCTTGTACTTAAGGCGGCATTGTGCCATTTGTATTTAATTCCGATACCCTATCTGTGTTTCATCGTCATTGGGAAGGTCCAAGGAATACATTGACCCTGCAGTGGTGTTTCGGATACTATTACTGGTATCACAGCGAATGCTCAAAGCACCGACTGTAAGAAGAGTCTCTATTCTTGTACTTAAGGCGGCATTGTGCCTTTTGTATTTAATTCCGGTGTAATTTCAGTGTTTCATCGTCAATGTGAATGTCCAAGGAATTCATTGAACCTCCAGTGGTGTATCGGAAACTAGTACTGGTCTCACAGGGAATGCTCAAAGCACCGACGGTAAGAAGAGTCTCTATTCTTGTACTTAAGGCGGCATTGTTCCTTTTGTATTTAATTCCGATGTAATTTCTGTGTTTCATCGTCAATGTGTATGTCCAAGGAATAGATTGAACCTGCAGTGGTGTATCGGATACTGTTACTGGTCTCACAGGGAATGCTCAAAGCACCGACTGTAAGAAGAGTCTCTATTCTTGTAGTGAAGGCGGCATTGTGCGTTTTGGATTTAATTCCGATGCCATTTCTGTGTTTCATAGTCAATGTGAAGGTCCAAGGAATACATTGAACCTGCAGTGGTGTATCGGAAACTAATACTGGTCTCACAGGGAATGCTCAAAGCACCGACTGTAAGAAGAGTCTCTTTTCTTGTACTTAAGGCGGCATTGTGCGTTTTGTATTAAATTCCGATGCCATTTCTGTGTTTCATCGTCAATGAGAAGGTCCAAGGAATAAACTGAACCTGCAGAGGTGTAGCGGAAACTAATTCTGGTCTCACAGGGAATGCTCAAAGCACCGGCGGTAAGAAGAGTCTCTATTCTTGTACTTAAGGCGGCATTGTGCCTTTTGTATTTAATTCCGGTGTAATTCCAGTGTTTCATCGTCAATGTGAATGTCCAAGGAATTCATTGAACCTCCAGTGGTGTATCGGAAACTAGAACTGGTCTCACAGGGAATGCTCAAAGCACCGACGGTAAGAAGAGTCTCTATTCTTGTACTTACGGCGGCATTGTTCCTTTTGTATTCAATTCCGATGTAATTTCTGTGTTTCATCGCCAATGTGTATGTCCAAGGAATAGATTGAACCTGCAGTGGTGTATCGGATACTATTACTGGTCTCACAGGGAATGCTCAAAGCACCGACTGTAAGAAGAGTCCTTGTTCTTGTACTTAAGGCGGCATTGTGCCTTTTGTATTTGATTCCGATGCCATTTCTGTGTTTCATCGTCAATGTGAAGGTCCAAAGAATACATTGAACCTGCAGTGGCGTATCGGATACTATTTCTGAACCCACAGGGAATGCTCAAAGCACCGACTGTAAGAAGAGTCTCTAATCTTGTACTTAAGGCGGCATTGTGCGTTTTGGATTTAATTCCGATAATATTTCTGTGTTTCATCGTCAATGTGAAGGTCCAAGGAATACATTGAACCTGCAGTGGTGTATCGGAAACTAATACTGGTCTCACAGGGAATGCTCAAAGCACCGACTGTAAGAAGAGTCTCTATTCTTGTACTTAAGGCGGCACTGTGCGTTTTGTATTTAATTCCGATGCCATTTCTGTGTTTCATCGTCAATGTGAAGGTCCAAGGAATAAACTGAACCTGCAGAGGTGTAGCGGAAACTAATCCTGGTCTCACAGGGAATGCTCAAAGCACCGACGGTAAGAAGAGTCTCTATTCTTGTACTTAAGGCGGCATTGTTCCTTTTGTATTTAATTCCGATGTAATTTCGGTGTTTCATCGTCAATGTGTATGTCCAAGGAATAAACTGAACCTGCAGAGGTGTAGCGGAAACTAATACTGGTCTCACAGGGAATGCTCAAAGCACCGACTGTAAGAAGAGTCTCTATTCTTGCACTTAAGGCGGCATTTTTCCTTTTGTATTTAATTCCGATGTAATTTTTGTGTTTCATCGTCAACGTGAAGGTCCAAGGAATACATTGAACCTGCAGTGGTGTATCGGAAACTAATACTGGTCTCACAGGGAATGCTCAAAGCACCGACGGCAAGAAGAGTCTCTATTCTTGTACTTAAGGCGACATTGTGCGTTTTGTACTTAATTCCGATGCCATTTCTGTGTTTCATCGTCAATGTGAAGCTCCAAGGAATAAACTGAACCTGCAGAGGTGTAGCGGAAACTAATACTGGTCTCACAGGGAATGCTCAAAGCACCGACGGTAAGAAGAGTCTCTATTCTTGTACTTAAGGCGGCATTGTGCGTTTTGTATTTAATTCCGATGTAATTTCAGTGTTTCATCGTCAATGTGAATGTCCAAGGAATTCATTGAACCTGCAGTGGTGTATCGGAAACTAATACTGGTCTCACAGGGAATGCTCAAAGCACCGACGGTAAGAAGAGTCTCTATTCTTGTACTTAAGGCGGCATTTTTCCTTTTGTATTTAATTCCGATGTAATTTCTGTGATTCATCGTCAATGTGTATGTCCAAGGAATAGATTGAACCTGTAGTGGTGTATCGGATACTATTACTGGTCTCACAGGGAATGCTCAAAGCACCGACTGTAAGAAGAGTCTCTATTCTTGTACTTAAGGCGGCATTGTGCCTTTTGTATTTAATTCCGACGCCATTTCTGTGTTTCATCGTCAATGTGAAGGTCCAAGTAATAAACTGAACCTGCAGAGGTGTAGCGGAAACTAATACTGGTCTCACAGGGAATGCTCAAAGCACCGACTGTAGGAAGGGTCTCTATTCTTGTACTTAAGGCGGCATTGTGCCATTTGTATTTAATTCCGATACCCTATCTGTGTTTCATCGTCATTGGGAAGGTCCAAGGAATACATTGACCCTGCAGTGGTGTTTCGGATACTATTACTGGTATCACAGCGAATGCTCAAAGCACCGACTGTAAGAAGAGTCTCCATTCTTGTACTTAAGGCGGCATTGTGCCTTTTGTATTTACTTCCGGTGTAATTTCAGTGTTTCATCGTCAATGTGAATGTCCAAGGAATTCATTGAACCTCCAGTGGTGTATCGGAAACTAGTACTGGTCTCACAGGGAATGCTCAAAGCACCGACGGTAAGAAGAGTCTCTATTCTTGTACTTAAGGCGGCATTGTGCCTTTTGTATTCAATTAAGATGTAATTTCAGTGTTTCATCGTCCATGTGAAGGTCCAAGGAATTCATTGAACCCTCAGTGTTGTATCGGAAACTTATACTGGTCTCACAGGGAATGCTCAAAGCACCGACGGTAAGAAGAGCCTCTATTCTTGTACTTAAGGCGACATTGTGCGTTTTGTTTTTAATTCCGATGCCATTTCTGTGTTTCATCGTCAATGTGAATGTCCAAGGAATAAACTGAACCTACAGAGGTGTAGCGGAAACTAATACTGGTCTCACAGGGAATGCTCAAAGCACCGACGGCAAGAAGAGTCTCTATTCTTGTACTTAAGGCGACATTGTGCCTTTTGTATTTAATTCCGATGTAATTTCAGTGATTCATCGTCAATGTGAACGTCCAAGGAATTCATTGAACCTGCAGTGGTGTATCGGAAACTAATACTGGTCTCACAGGGAATGCTCAAAGCACCGACGGTAAGAAAAGTCTCTATTCTTGTACTTAAGGCGGCATTTTTCCTTTTGTATTTAATTCCGATGCGATTTCTGTGTTTCAACGTCAATGTGAAGGTCCAAGGAATGCATTGAACCTGCAGTGGTGTATCGGATACTATTACTGGTCTCACAGGGAATGTTCAAAGCACCGACGGTAAGAAGAGTCTCTATTCTTGTACTTAAGGCGGCATTGTGCCTTTTGTATTTAATTCCGATGCCATTTCTGTGTTTCATCGTCAATGTGAAGGTCCAAGGAATAAACTGAACCTGCAGAGGTGTAGCGGAAACTAATACTGGTCTCACAGGGAATGCTCAAAGCACCGACTGTAAGAAGAGTCTCTATTCTTGTACTTAAGGCGGCATTGTGCCTTTTGTATTTAATTCCGATGTAATTTCTGTGTTTCATCGTCAATGTGTATGTCCAAGGAATAGATTGAACCTGCAGTGGTGTATCGGATACTATTACTGGTCTCACAGGGAATGCTCAAAGCACCGACTGTAAGATGAGTCTCAATTCTTGTAGTGAAGGCGGCATTGTGCGTTTTGGATTTAATTCCGATGCCATTTCGTCAATGTGAAGGTCCAAGGAATACATTGAACCCGCAGTGGAGTATCGGAAGCTAATACTAGTCTCACAGGGTATGCTCAAAGCACCGACTGTAAGAAGAGTCTCCATTCTTGTACTTAAGGCGGCATTGTGCTTTTTGTATTTAATTCCGATGCCGTTTCTGTGTTTCATCGTCAATTTGAAGTTCCAAGGGATAAACTGAACCTGCGGAGGTGTAGCGGAAACTAATACTGGTCTCACAGGGAATGCTCAAAGCACCGAAGGTAAGAAGAGTCTCTATTCTTGTACTTAAGGCGGCATTGTGCCTTTTGTATTTAATTCCGATGCCATTTCTGTGTTTCATCGTCAACGTGAAGGTCCAAGGAATACATTGAACCTGCAGTGGTGTATCGGAAACTAATACTGGCCTCACAGGGAATGCTCAAAGCACCGACGGCAAGAAGAGTCTCTATTCTTGTACTTAAGGCGACATTGTGCGTTTTGTACTTCATTCCGATGCCATTTCTGTGTTTCATCGTCAATGTGAAGCTCCCAGGAATAAACTGAACCTGCAGAGGTGTAGCGGAAACTAATACTGGTCTCACAGGGAATGCTCAAAGCACCGACGGTAAGAAGAGTCTCTATTCTTGTACTTAAGGCGGCATTGTGCCTTTTGTATTTAATTCCGATGTAATTTCAGTGCTTCATCGTCAATGTGAATGTCCAAGGAATTCATTGAACCTGCAGTGGTGTATCGGAAACTAATACTGGTCTCACAGGGAATGCTCAAAGCACCGACGGTAAGAAGAGTCTCTATTCTTGTACTTAAGGCGGCATTTTTCCTTTTGTATTTAATTCCGATGTAATTTCTGTGTTTCATCGTCAATGTGTAAGTCCAAGGAATAGATTGAACCTGTAGTGGTGTATCGGATACTATTACTGGTCTCACAGGGAATGCTCAAAACACCGACTGTAAGAAGAGTCTCTATTCTTGTACTTAAGGCGGCATTGTGCCTTTTGTATTTAATTCCGACGCCATTTCTGTGTTTCATCGTCAATGTGAAGGTCCAAGTAATAAACTGAACCTGCAGAGGTGTAGCGGAAACTAATACTGGTCTCACAGGGAATGCTCAAAGCACCGACTGTAGGAAGGGTCTCTATTCTTGTACTTAAGGCGGCATTGTGCCATTTGTATTTAATTCCGATACCCTATCTGTGTTTCATCGTCATTGGGAAGGTCCAAGGAATACATTGACCCTGCAGTGGTGTTTCGGATACTATTACTGGTATCACAGCGAATGCTCAAAGCACCGACTGTAAGAAGAGTCTCTATTCTTGTACTTAAGGCGGCATTGTGCCTTTTGTATTTAATTCCGGTGTAATTTCAGTGTTTCATCGTCAATGTGAATGTCCAAGGAATTCATTGAACCTCCAGTGGTGTATCGGAAACTAGTACTGGTCTCACAGGGAATGCTCAAAGCACCGACGGTAAGAAGAGTCTCTATTCTTGTACTTAAGGCGGCATTGTTCCTTTTGTATTTAATTCCGATGTAATTTCTGTGTTTCATCGTCAATGTGTATGTCCAAGGAATAGATTGAACCTGCAGTGGTGTATCGGATACTGTTACTGGTCTCACAGGGAATGCTCAAAGCACCGACTGTAAGAAGAGTCTCTATTCTTGTAGTGAAGGCGGCATTGTGCGTTTTGGATTTAATTCCGATGCCATTTCTGTGTTTCATAGTCAATGTGAAGGTCCAAGGAATACATTGAACCTGCAGTGGTGTATCGGAAACTAATACTGGTCTCACAGGGAATGCTCAAAGCACCGACTGTAAGAAGAGTCTCTTTTCTTGTACTTAAGGCGGCATTGTGCGTTTTGTATTAAATTCCGATGCCATTTCTGTGTTTCATCGTCAATGAGAAGGTCCAAGGAATAAACTGAACCTGCAGAGGTGTAGCGGAAACTAATTCTGGTCTCACAGGGAATGCTCAAAGCACCGGCGGTAAGAAGAGTCTCTATTCTTGTACTTAAGGCGGCATTGTGCCTTTTGTATTTAATTCCGGTGTAATTCCAGTGTTTCATCGTCAATGTGAATGTCCAAGGAATTCATTGAACCTCCAGTGGTGTATCGGAAACTAGAACTGGTCTCACAGGGAATGCTCAAAGCACCGACGGTAAGAAGAGTCTCTATTCTTGTACTTACGGCGGCATTGTTCCTTTTGTATTCAATTCCGATGTAATTTCTGTGTTTCATCGCCAATGTGTATGTCCAAGGAATAGATTGAACCTGCAGTGGTGTATCGGATACTATTACTGGTCTCACAGGGAATGCTCAAAGCACCGACTGTAAGAAGAGTCCTTGTTCTTGTACTTAAGGCGGCATTGTGCCTTTTGTATTTGATTCCGATGCCATTTCTGTGTTTCATCGTCAATGTGAAGGTCCAAAGAATACATTGAACCTGCAGTGGCGTATCGGATACTATTTCTGAACCCACAGGGAATGCTCAAAGCACCGACTGTAAGAAGAGTCTCTAATCTTGTACTTAAGGCGGCATTGTGCGTTTTGGATTTAATTCCGATAATATTTCTGTGTTTCATCGTCAATGTGAAGGTCCAAGGAATACATTGAACCTGCAGTGGTGTATCGGAAACTAATACTGGTCTCACAGGGAATGCTCAAAGCACCGACTGTAAGAAGAGTCTCTATTCTTGTACTTAAGGCGGCACTGTGCGTTTTGTATTTAATTCCGATGCCATTTCTGTGTTTCATCGTCAATGTGAAGGTCCAAGGAATAAACTGAACCTGCAGAGGTGTAGCGGAAACTAATCCTGGTCTCACAGGGAATGCTCAAAGCACCGACGGTAAGAAGAGTCTCTATTCTTGTACTTAAGGCGGCATTGTTCCTTTTGTATTTAATTCCGATGTAATTTCGGTGTTTCATCGTCAATGTGTATGTCCAAGGAATAAACTGAACCTGCAGAGGTGTAGCGGAAACTAATACTGGTCTCACAGGGAATGCTCAAAGCACCGACTGTAAGAAGAGTCTCTATTCTTGCACTTAAGGCGGCATTTTTCCTTTTGTATTTAATTCCGATGTAATTTTTGTGTTTCATCGTCAATGTGAAGGTCCAAGGAATACATTGAACCTGCAGTGGTCTATCGGATACTATTACTGGTCTCACAGGGAATGCTCAAAGCACCGACTGTAAGAAGAGTCTCTATTCATGTACTTAAGGCGGCATTGTGCCTTTTGTATTTAATTCCGATGCCATTTCTGTGTTTCATCGTCAATGTGAAGGTCCAAGGAATAAACTGAACCTGCAGAGGTGTAGCGGAAACTAATACTGGTCCCACAGGGAATGCTCTAAGCACCGACTGTAAGAAGAGTCTCTATTCTTGTACTTAAGGCGGCATTGTGCCTTTTGTATTTAATTCCGATGCCATTTCTGTGTTTCATCGTCAATGTGAAGGTATAGGGAATACATTGAACCTGCAGTGGTGTATCGGATACTATTACTGGTCTCACAGGGAATGCTCAAAGCACCGACTGTAAGAAGAGTCTCTATTCTTGTACTTAAGGCGGCTTTGTGCCATTTTTATTTAATTCCGATGTAATTTCTGTGTTTCATCGTCAATGTGTATGTCCAAGGAATAGATTGAACCTGCAGTGGTGTATCGGATACTGTTACTGGTCTCACAGGGAATGCTCAAAGCACCGCCTGTAAGAAGAGTCTCTATTCTTGTAGTTAAGGCGGCATTGTGTGTTTTGTATTTAATTCCGATGCCATTTCTGTGTTTCATCGTCAATGTGAAGGTCCAAGGAATACATTGAAATTGCAGTGGTGTATCGGAAACTAATACTGGTCTAACAGGGAATGCTCAAAGCACCGACTGTAAGAAGAGTCTCTATTCTTGTACTTAAGGCGGCATTGTGCTTTTTGTATTTAATTCCGATGCCATTTCTGTGTTTCATCGTCAATGTGAAGGTCCAAGGAATAAACTGAACCTGCAAAGGTGTAGCGGAAACTAATACTGGTCTCACAGGGAATGCTCAAAGCACCGACGGTAAGAAGAGTCTCTATTCTTGTACTTAAGGCGGCATTGTGCCTTTTGTATTTAATTCCGATGCCATTTCTGTGTTTCATCGTCAATGTAAAGGTCCAAGGAATACATTGAACCTGTAGTGGTGTATCGGATACTATTACTGGTCTCACAGGGAATGCTCAAAGCACCGACTGTAAGAAGAGTCTCTATTCTTGTACTTAAGGCGGCATTGTGCTTTTTGTATTTAATTCCGATGTAATTTCTGTGTTTCATCGTCAATGTGTATGTCCAAGGAATAGATTGAACCTGCAGTGGTGTATCGGATACTATTACTGGTCTCACAGGGAATGGTCAAAGCACCGACTGTAAGAAGTGTCCCTATTCTTGTAGTTAAGGCGGCATTGTGCGTTTTGGATTTAATTCCGATCAATTTCTGTGTTTCATCGTCAATGTGAAGGTCCAAGGAATACATTGAACCTGCAGTGGTGTATCGGAAACTAATACAGGTCTCACAGGGAATGCTCAAAGCACCGGCGGTAAGAAGAGTCTCTATTCTTGTACTTAAGGCGGCATTGTGCCTTTTGTATTTAATTCCGATGTAATTTCAGTGTTTCATCGTCAATGTGAATGTCCAAGGAATTCATTGAACCTCCAGTGGTGTATCGGAAACTAATACTGGTCTCACAGAGAATGCTGAAAGCACCGACGGTAAGAAGAGTCTCTATTCTTGTACTTAAGGCGGCATTGTTCCTTTTGTATTTGATTCCGATGTAATTTCTGTGTTTCATCGTCAATGTGTATGTCCAGTGAATAGATTGAACCTGCAGTGGTGTATCCGATACTATTACTGGTCTCACAGGGAATGCTCAAAGCACCGACTGTAAGAAGAGTCCTTATTCTTGGACTTAAGGCGGCATTGTGCCTTTTGTATTTGATTCCGATGCCATTTCTGTGTTTCATCGTCAATGTGAAGGTCCAAGGAATACATTGAACCTGCAGTGGTGTATCGGATACTATTACTGAACTCACAGGGAATGCTCAAAGCACCGACTGTAAGAAGAGTCTCTATTCTTGTACTTAAGGCGGCATTGTACTCTTTGTATTTAATTCCGATGCCATTTCTGTGCTTCATCGTCAAAGTGAAGGTCCAAGGAATAAACTGAACCTGCAGAGTTGTAGCGGAAACTAATACTGGTCTCACAGGGAATGCTCATAGCACAGACTGTAAGAAGAGTCTCTATTCTTGTACTTAAGGCGGCATTTTTCTTTTGTATTTAATTCCGATGTAATTTCTGTGTTTCATCGTCAATGTGAATGTCCAGGGAATAGATTGAACCTGCACTGGTGTATCGGATACTATTACTGGTCTCACAGGGAATGCTCAAAGCACCGACTGTAAGAAGAGTCTCTATTCTTGTACTTAAGGCGGCATTGTGCCTTTTGTATTTAATTTCGATGCCATTTCTGTGTTTCATCTTCAATGTGAAGGTCCAAGGAATAAACTGAACCTGCAGAGGTGTAGCGGAAACTAATACTGGTCTCACAGATAATGCTCAAAGCACCGACTGTAAGAAGAGTCTCTATTCTTGTACTTAAGGCGGCATTGTGCCTTTTGTATTTAATTCCGATGCCACTTCTGTGTTTCATCGTCAATGTGTATGTCCAAGGAATACATTGAACCTGCAGTGGTGTATCGGATACAATTACTGGTCTCACAGGGAATGCTCAAAGCACCGACTGTAAGAAGAGTCTCTATTCTTGTACTCAAGGCGGCATTGTTCCTTTTGTATTTAATTCCGATGTAATTTCTGTGTTTCATCGTCAATGTGTATGTCCAAGGAATAGATTGAAACTGCAGTGGTGTATCGGATACTATTACTAGTCTCACAGGGAATGCTCAAAGCACCGACTGTAAGAAGAGTCCTTATTCTTGTACGTAAGGCGGCATTGTGCCTTTTGTATTTGATTCCGATGCATTTTCTGTGTTTCATCGTCAATGTGAAGGTCCAAGGAATACATTGAACCTGCAGTGGCGAATCGGATACTATTTCTGAACTCACAGGGAATGCTCAAATCACCGACTGTAAGAAGAGTCTCTATTCTTGTACTTAAGGTGGCATTGTGCCATTTGTATTTAATTCCGATGCCATTTCTGTGTTTCATCGTCAATGTGAAGGTCCAAGGAATAAACTGAACCTGCAGAGGTGTAGCGGAAACTAATACTGGTCTCACAGGGAATGCTCAAAGCACCGACTGTAAGAAGAGTCTCTAATCTTGTACTTAAGGCGGCATTGTGCGTTTTGGATTTAATTCCGATGGCATTTCTGTGTTTCATCGTCAATGTGAAGGTCCAAGGAATACATTGAACCTGCAGTGGTGTATCGGAAACTAATACTGGTCTCACAGGGAATGCTCAAAGCACCGACTGTAAGAAGAGTCTCTATTCTTGTACTTAAGGCGGCATTGTGCGTTTTGTATTTAATTCCGATGCCATTTCTGTGTTTCATCGTCAATGTGAAGGTCCAAGGAATAAACTGAACCTGCAGAGATGTAGCGGAAACTAATACTGGTCTCACAGGGAAAGCTCAAAGCACCGACGGTAAGAAGAGTCTCTATTCTTGTACTTAAGGCGGCATTGTTGCTTTTGTATTTAATTCCGATGTAATTTCGGTGTTTCATCGTCAATGTGTATGTCCAAGAAATAAACTGAACCTGCAGAGGTGTAGCGGAAACTAATACTGGTCTCACAGGGAATGCTCAAAGCACCGACTGTAAGAAGAGTCTCTAATCTTGTACTTAAGGCGGCATTGTGCGTTATGGATTTAATTCCGATGCCATTTCTGTGCTTCATCGTCAATGTGAAGGTCCAAGGAATACATTGAACCTGCAGTGGTGTATCGGAAACTAATACTGGTCTCACAGGGAATGCTCAAAGCACCGACTGTAAGAAGAGTCTCTATTCTTGTACTTAAGGCGGCATTGTGCCTTTTGTATTTAATTCCGATGTAATTTCAGTGTTTCATCGTCAATGTGAATGTCCAAGGAATTCATTGAACCTGCAGTGGTGTATCGCAAACCAATGCTGGTCTCACAGGGAATGCTCAAAGCACCGACGGTAAGAAGAGTCTCTATTCTTGCACTGAAGGCGGCATTTTTCCTTTTGTATTTAATTCCGATGTAATTTCTGTGATTCATCGTCAATGTGTATGTCCAAGGAATAGATTGAACCTGCAGTGGTGTATCGGATACTATTACTGGTCCCACAGGGAATGCTCAAAGCACCGACTGTAAGAAGAGTCTCTATTCTTGTACTTAAGGCGGCATTGTGCCCTTTGTATTTAATTCCGATGCCATTTCTGTGATTCATCGTCAATGTGAAGGTCCACGGAATAAACTGAACCTGCAGAGGTGTAGCGGAAACTAATACTGGTCTCACAGGGAATGCTCAAAGCACCGACTGTAAGAAGAGTCTCTATTCTTGTACTTAAGGCGGCGTTGTGCCTTTTGTATTTTATTCCGATGCCATTTCTGTGTTTCATCTTCAATGTGAAGGTCCAAGGAATAAACTGAACCTGCAGAGGTGTAGCGGAAATTAATACTGGTCTCACAGATAATGCTCAAAGCACCGACCGTAAGAAGAGTCTCTATTCTTGTACTTAAGGCGGCATTGTGCCTTTTGTATTTAATTCCGATGCCACTTCTGTGTTTCATCGTCAATGTGTATGTCCAAGGAATACATTGAACCTGCAGTGGTGTATCGGATACTATTACTGGTCTCACAGGGAATGCTCAAAGCACCGACTGTAAGAAGAGTCTCTATTCTTGTACTTAAGGCGGCATTGTTCCTTTTGTATTTAATTCCGATGTAATTTCAGTGTTTCATCGTCAATGTGTATGTCCATGGAATAGATTGAACCTGCAGTGTGTATCGGATACTATTACTGCTCTCACAGGGAATACTCAAAGCACCGACGGTAAGAAGAGTCTCTATTCTTGTACTTAAGGCGGCATTGTGCCCTTTGTATTTAATTCCGATGCCACTTCTGTGTTTCATCGTCAATGTGTACGTCCAAGGAATACATTGAACCTGCAGTGGTGTATCGGTTACTATTACTGGTCTCACAGGGAATGATCAAAGCACCGACTGTAAGGAGATTCTCTATTCTTGTACTTAAGGCGGCATTGTGCCTTTTGTATTTAATTCCGATGCGATTTCTGTGTTTCATCGTCAATGTGTATGTCCAAGGAATACATAGAACTTGCAGTGGTGTATCGGATACTATTACTGGTCTCACAGGGATTGCTCAAAGCACCGACTGTAAGAAGAGTCTCTATTCTTGTTCTTAAGGCGGCATTGTGCCTTTTGTATTTAATTCCGATGCCATTTCTGTGTTTCATCGTCAATACGAAGGTCCAAGGAATAAACTGTACCTGCAGAGGTGTAGCGGAAACTAATACTGGTATCACAGGGAATGCTCAAAGCACCGACTGTAAGAAGAGTCTCTATTCTTGTACTTAAGGCGGCATTGTGCCATTTGTATTTAATTCCGATTCCATTTCTGTGTTTCATCGTCATTGTGAAGGTCGAAGGAATACATTGAACCTGC
Source organism: Schistocerca americana (assembly GCF_021461395.2). Classification (NCBI taxonomy): domain Eukaryota; kingdom Metazoa; phylum Arthropoda; class Insecta; order Orthoptera; family Acrididae; genus Schistocerca; species Schistocerca americana. The sequence continues at coordinate 19,960,272 of NC_060125.1, read as the reverse complement.
AGTGGTGTTTCGGATACTATTACTGGTCTCACAGGGAATGCTCAAAGCACCGACTGCAAGAAGAGTCTCTATTCTTGTACTTAAGGCGGCATTGTGCCTTTTGTATTTCATTCCGATGCGATACTGTGTTTCATCGTCAATGTGAAGGTCCACGGAATACATTGAACCTGCAGTGGTGTATCGGATACTATTACTGGTCTCACAGGGAATGCTCAAAGCACCGACTGTAAGATGAGTCCCTATTCTTGTACTTAAGGCGGCATTGTGCCTTTTTTATTTAATTCCGATGCCATTTCTGTGTTTCATCGTCAATGTGAAGGTCCAAGGAATTAACTGAACCTGCAGAGGTGTAGCGTAAACTAATACTGGTCTCACAGGGAATGCTCAAAGCACCGACTGTAAGAAGAGGCTCTATTCTTGTACTTAAGGCGGCATTGTGCCTTTTGTATTATTTCCGATGCCATTTCTGTGTTTCATCGTCAATGTGAAGGTCCAAGGAATACATTGAACCTGCAGTGATGTATCGGATACTATTACTGGTCTCACAGGGAATGCTCAAAGCACCGACTGTAAGAAGAGTCTCTATTCTTGTACTTAAGGCAGCATTGTGCCTTTTGTATTTAATTCCGATGTATTTTCTGTGTTTCATCGTCAATGTGTATGTCCAAGGAATAGATTGAACCTGCAGTGGTGTATCGGATACTATTACTGGTCTCACAGGGAATGCTCAAACCACCGACTGTAAGAAAAGTCTCTATTCTTGTAGTGAAGGCGGGATTGTGCGTTTTGGATTTAATTCCGATGCCATTTCTGTGTTTCATCGTCAATGTGAAGGTCCAAGGAATACATTGAACCTGCAGTGGTGTATCGTAAACTAATACTGGTCTCACAGGGAATGCTCAAAGCACCGACTGTAAGAAGAGTCTCTATTCTTGTACTTAAGGCGGCATTGTGCGTTTTGTATTTAATTCCGATGCCATTTCTGTGTTTCATAGTCAATGTGAAGGTCCAAGGAATAAACTGAACCTGCAGAGGTGTAGCGGAAACTAATACTGGTCTCACAGGGAATGCTCAAAGCACCGACGGTAAGGAGAGTCTCTATTCTTGTACTTAAGGCGGCATTGTGCCCTTTGTATTTAATTCCGATGCCATTTCTGTGTTTCATCGTCAATGTGAAGGTCCAAGGAATACATTGAACCTGCAGTGGTGTATCGGATACTATTACTTTTCTCACAGGGAATGCTCAAAGCACCGACTGTAAGAAGAGTCTCTATTCTTGTACTTAAGGCGGCATTGTGCCTTTTGTATTTAATTCCGATGTAATTTCTGTGTTTCATCGTCAATTTGTATGTCCAAGGAATAGATTGAAACTGCAGTGGTGTATCGGATACTATTACTAGTCTCACAGGGAGTGCTCAAAGCACCGACTGTAAGAAGAGTCCTTATTCTTGTACTTAAGGCAGCATTGTGCCTTTTGTATTTGATTCCGATGCCATTTCTGTGTTTCATCGTCAATGTGAAGGTCCAAGGAATACATTGAACCTGCAGTGGCGTATCGGATACTATTTCTGAACTCACAGGGAATGCTCAAAGCACCGACTGTAAGAAGAGTCTCTATTCTTGTACTTAAGGTGGCATTGTGCCATTTGTATTTAATTCCGATGCCATTTCTGTGTTTCATCGTCAATGTGAAGGTCCAAGGAATAAACTGAACCTGCAGAGGTGTAGCGGAAACTAATACTGGTCTCACAGGGAATGCTCAAAGCACCGACTGTAAGAAGAGTCTCTAATCTTGTACTTAAGGCGGCATTGTGCGTTTTGGATTTAATTCCGATGCCATTTCTGTGTTTCATCGTCAATGTGAAGGTCCAAGGAATACATTGAACCTGCAGTGGTGTATCGAAAACTAATACTGGTCTCACAGGGAATGCTCAAAGCACCGACTGTAAGAAGAGTCTCTATTCATGTACTTAAGGCGGCATTGTGGCTTTTGTATTTAATTCCGATGTAATTTCGGTGTTTCATCGTCAATGTGTATGTCCATAGAATAAACTGAACCTGCAGAGGTGTAGCGGAAACTAATACTGGTCTCACAGGGAATGCTCAAAGCACCGACTGTAAGAAGAGTCTCTAATCTTGTACTTAAGGCGGCATTGTGCGTTTTGGATTTAATTCCGATGCCATTTCCGTGTTTCATCGTCAATGTGAAGGTCCAAGGAATAAACTGAACCTGCAGAGGTGTAGCTGAAACTAATACTGGTCTCACAGGGAATGCTCAAAGCACCGACGGTAAGAAGAGTCACTATTCTTGTACTTAAGGCGGCATTGTGCTTTTTGTATTTAATTCCGATGTAATTTCAGTGTTTCATCGTCAATGTGAATGTCCAAGGAATTCATTGAACCTGCAGTGGTGTATCGGAAACTAATACTGGTCTCACAGGGAATGCTCAAAGCACCGACGGTAAGAAGAGTCTCTATTCTTGCACTTAAGGCGGCATTTTTCCTTTTGTATTTAATTCCGATGTAATTTCTGCGATTCATCGTCAATGTGTATGTCCAAGGAATAGATTGAACCTGCACTGGTGTATCGGATACTATTACTAGTCCCACAGGGAATGCTCAAAGCACCGACTGTAAGAAGAGTCTCTATTCTTGTACTTAAGGCGGCATTGTGCCCTTTGTATTTAATTCCGATGCCATTTCTGTGATTCATCGTCAATGTGAAGGTCCAAGGAATAAACTGAACCTGCAGAGGTGTAGCGGAAACTAATACTGGTCTCACAGGGAATGCTCAAGGCACCGACTGTAAGAAGAGTCTCTATTCTTGTACTTAAGGCGGCATTGTGCCTTTTGTATTTAATTCCGATTCCATTTCTGTGTTTCATCGTCATTGTGAAGGTCCAAGGAATACATTGAACCTGCAGTGGTGTATCGGATACTATTACTGGTCTTACAGGGAATGCTCAAAGCACCGACTGTAAGAAGAGTCTCTTTTCTTGTACTTAAGGCGGCATTGTGCCTTTTGTATTTCATTCCGATGCGATACTGTGTTTCATCGTCAATGTGAAGGTCCACGGAATACATTGAACCTGCAGTGGTGTATCGGATACTATTACTGGTCTCACAGGGAATGCTCAAAGCACCGACTGTAAGATGAGTCCCTATTCTTGTACTTGAGGCGGCATTGTGCCTTTTTTATTTAATTCCGATGCCATTTCTGTGTTTCATCGTCAATGTGAAGGTCCAAGGAATTAACTGAACCTGCAGAGGTGTAGCGTAAACTAATACTGGTCTCACAGGGAATGCTCAAAGCACCGACTGTAAGAAGAGGCTCTATTCTTGTACTTAAGGCGGCATTGTGCCTTTTGTATTATTTCCGATGCCATTTCTGTGTTTCATCGTCAATGTGAAGGTCCAAGGAATACATTGAACCTGCAGTGATGTATCGGATACTATTACTGGTCTCACAGGGAATGCTCAAAGCACCGACTGTAAGAAGAGTCTCTATTCTTGTACTTAAGGCGGCATTGTGCCTTTTGTATTTAATTCCGATGTAATTTCTGTGTTTCATCGTCAATGTGTATGTCCAAGGAATAGATTGAACCTGCAGTGGTGTATCGGATACTATTACTGGTCTCACAGGGAATGCTCAAACCACCGACTGTAAGAAAAGTCTCTATTCTTGTAGTGAAGGCGGCATTGTGCGTTTTGGATTTAATTCCGATGCCATTTCTGTGTTTCATCGTCAATGTGAAGGTCCAAGGAATACATTGAACCTGCAGTGGTGTATCGTAAACTAATACTGGTCTCACAGGGAATGCTCAAAGCACCGACTGTAAGAAGAGTCTCTATTCTTGTACTTAAGGCGGCATTGTGCGTTTTGTATTTAATTCCGATGCCATTTCTGTGTTTCATAGTCAATGTGAAGGTCCAAGGAATAAACTGAACCTGCAGAGGTGTAGCGGAAACTAATACTGGTCTCACAGGGAATGCTCAAAGCACCGACGGTAAGGAGAGTCTCTATTCTTGTACTTAAGGCGGCATTGTGCCCTTTGTATTTAATTCCGATGCCATTTCTGTGTTTCATCGTCAATGTGAAGGTCCAAGGAATACATTGAACCTGCAGTGGTGTATCGGATACTATTACTGGTCTCACAGGGAATGCTCAAAGCACCGACCGTAAGAAGAGTCTCTATTCTTGTACTTAAGGCGGCATTGTGCCTTTTGTATTTAATTCCGATGTAATTTCTGTGTTTCATCGTCAATTTGTATGTCCAAGGAATAGATTGAAACTGCAGTGGTGTATCGGATACTATTACTAGTCTCACAGGGAGTGCTCAAAGCACCGACTGTAAGAAGAGTCCTTATTCTTGTACTTAAGGCAGCATTGTGCCTTTTGTATTTGATTCCGATGGCATTTCTGTGTTTCATCGTCAATGTGAAGGTCCAAGGAATACATTGAACCTGCAGTGGCGTATCGGATACTATTTCTGAACTCACAGGGAATGCTCAAAGCACCGACTGTAAGAAGAGTCTCTATTCTTGTACTTAAGGTGGCATTGTGCCATTTGTATTTAATTCCGATGCCATTTCTGTGTTTCATCGTCAATGTGAAGGTCCAAGGAATAAACTGAACCTGCAGAGGTGTAGCGGAAACTAATACTGGTCTCACAGGGAATGCTCAAAGCACCGACTGTAAGAAGAGTCTCTAATCTTGTACTGAAGGCGGCATTGTGCGTTTTGGATTTAATTCCGATGCCATTTCTGTGTTTCATCGTCAATGTGAAGGTCCAAGGAATACATTGAACCTGCAGTGGTGTATCGAAAACTAATACTGGTCTCACAGGGAATGCTCAAAGCACCGAATGTACGAAGAGTCTCTATTCATGTACTTAAGGCGGCATTGTTCCTTTAGTATTTAATTCCGATGTAATTTCGGTGTTTCATCGTCAATGTGTATGTCCATAGAATAAACTGAACCTGCAGAGGTATAGCGGAAACTAATACTGGTCTCACAGGGAATGCTCAAAGCACCGACTGTAAGAAGAGTCTCTAATCTTGTACTTAAGGCGGCATTGTGCGTTTTGGATTTAATTCCGATGCCATTTCCGTGTTTCATCGTCAATGTGAAGGTCCAAGGAATAAACTGAACCTGCAGAGGTGTAGCTGAAACTAATACTGGTCTCACAGGGAATGCTCAAAGCACCGACGGTAAGAAGAGTCACTATTCTTGTACTTAAGGCGGCATTGTGCTTTTTGTATTTAATTCCGATGTAATTTCAGTGTTTCATCGTCAATGTGAATGGCCAAGGAATTCATTGAACCTGCAGTGGTGTATCGGAAACTAATACTGGTCTCACAGGGAATGCTCAAAGCACCGACGGTAAGAAGAGTCTCTATTCTTGCACTTAAGGCGGCATTTTTCCTTTTGTATTTAATTCCGATGTAATTTCTGCGATTCATCGTCAATGTGTATGTCCAAGGAATAGATTGAAGCTGCACTGGTGTATCGGATACTATTACTAGTCCCACAGGGAATGCTCAAAGCACCGACTGTAAGAAGAGTCTCTAATCTTGTACTTAAGGCGGCATTGTGCCCTTTGTATTTAATTCCGATGCCATTTCTGTGATTCATCGTCAATGTGAAGGTCCAAGGAATAAACTGAACCTGCAGAGGTGTAGCGGAAACTAATACTGGTCTCACAGGGAATGCTCAAAGCACCGACTGTAAGAAGAGTCTCTATTCTTGTACTTAAGGCGGCATTGTGCCTTTTGTATTTAATTCCGATTCCATTTCCGTGTTTCATCGTCATTGTGAAGGTCCAAGGAATACATTGAACCTGCAGTGGTGTATCGGATACTATTACTGGTCTTACAGGGAATGCTCAAAGCACCGACTGTAAGAAGAGTCTCTTTTCTTGTACTTAAGGCGGCATTGTGCCTTTTGTATTTAATTCCGATGCGATTTCTGTGTTTCATCGTCAATGTGAAGGTCCAAGGTATACATTGAACCTGCAGTGGTCTATCGGATACTATTACTGGTCTCACAGGGAATGCTCAAAGCACCGACTGTAAGAAGAGGCTCTATTCTTGTACTTAAGGCGGCATTGTGCCTTTTGTATTTAATTCCGATGATTTTCTGTGTTTCATCGTCAATGCGAAGGTCCAAGGAATACATTGAACTTGCAGTGGGGTATCGGATACTATTACTGGTCTCACAGGGAATGCTCGAAGCACCGACTGTAAGAAGTGTCTCTATTCTTGTAGTTAATTAGGCATTGTGCGTTTTGGATTTAATTCCGATGCCATTTCTGTGTTTCATCGTCAATGTGAAGGTCCAAGGAATACATTGAAATTGCAGTGGTGTATCGGAAACTAATACTAGTCTCACAGGGAATGCTCAAACCACCGACTGTAAGAAGAGTCTCTATTCTTGTACTTAAGGCGGCATTGTGCCTTTTGTATTTAATTCCGATGTAATTTCTGTGTTTCATCGTCAATGTGTATGTCCAAGGAATAGATTGAACCTGCAGTGGTGTATCGGATACTATTACTGGTCTCACAGGGAATGCTCAAAGCACCGACTGTAAGAAGAGTCTCTATTCTTGTACTTAAGGCGGCAATGTGCGTTTTGGATTTAATTCCGATGCAATTTCTGTGTTTCATCGTCAATGTGAAGGTCCAAGGTATACATTGAACCTGCAGTGGTGTATCGGAAACTAATACTGGTCTCACAGGGAATGCTCAATGCACCGACTGTAAGAAGAGTCTCTTTTCTTGTACTTAATGCGGCATTGTGCGTTTTGTATTTAATTCCGATGCCATTTCTGTGTTTCATCGTCAATGTGAAGGTTCAAGGAATAAACTGAACCTGCAGAGGTGTAGCGGAAACTAATACTGGTCTCACAGGGAATGCTCAAAGCACCGGCGGTAAGAAGAGTCTCTATTCTTGTACTTAAGGCGGCATTGTGCCTTTTGTATTTAATTCCGATGTAATTTCTGTGTTTCATCGTCAATGTGTATGTCCAGGGAATAGATTGAACCTGCAGTGGTGTATAGGATACTATTACTGGTATCACAGGGAATGCTCAAAGCACCGACTGTAAGAAGAGTCCTTATTCTTGTACTTAAGGCGGCATTGTGCCTTTTGTATTTGATTCCGATGCCATTTCTGTGTTTCATCGTCAATGTGAAGGTCCAAGGAATACATTGAACCTGCAGTAGTGTATCGGATACTATTACTGAACTCACAGGGAATGCTCAAAGCACCGACTGTAAGAAGAGTCTCTATTCTTGTACTTAAGGCGGCAATGTGCTTTTTGTATTTAATTCCGATGCCATTTCTGTGTTTCATCATCAATGTGAAGGTCCAAGGAATAAACTGAACCAGCAGAGTTGTAGCGGAAACTAATACTGGTCTCACAGGGAATGCTCATAGCACAGACTGTAAGAAGAGTCTCTATTCTTGTACTTAAGGCGGCATTTTTCCTTTTGAATTTAATTCCGATGTAATTTCTGTGTTTCATCGTCAATGTGAATGTCCAAGGAATAGATTGAACCTGCAGTGGTGTATCGGATACTATTACTGGTCTCACAGGGAATGCTTAAAGCACCGAGTGTAAGAAGAGTCTCTATTCTTGTACTTAAGGCGGCATTGTGCCTTTTGTATTTAATTCCGATGCCATTTCTGTGTTTCATCGTCAATGTGAAGTTCCAAGGAATAAACTGAACCTGCTGAGGTGTAGCGGAAAATAATACTGGTCTCACAGGGAATGCTCAAAGCACCGACGGTAAGAAGAGTCCCTATTCTTGTACTTAAGGCGGCATTGTGCCTTTTGTATTTAATTCCGATGTAATTTCAGTGTTTCATCGTCAATGTGAATGTCCAAGGAATTCATTGAACCTCCACTGGAGTATCGGAAACTAATACTGGTCTCACAGGGAATGCTCAAAACACCGACGGTAAGAAGAGTGTCTATTCTTGTACTTATGGCGGCATTGTTACTTTTGTATTTAATTCCGATGTAATTTCAGTGTTTCATCGTCAATGTGTATGTCCAAGGAATAGATTGAACCTGCAGTGGTGTATTGGATACTATTACTGCTCTCACAGGGAATTTTCAAAGCACCGACGGTAAGAAGAGTCCCTATTCTTGTACTTAAGGGGGCATTGTGCCTTTTGTATTTAATTCCGATGCCACTTCTGTGTTTCATCGTCAATGTGTATGTCCAAGGAATACATTGAACCTGCAGTGGTGTATCGGATACTATTACTGGTCTCACAGGGAATGCTCAAAGCACCGACTGTATGAAGAGTCTCTATTCTTGTACTTAAATCGGCATTGTGCCTTTTGTATTTAATTCCGATGCCATTTCTGTGTTTCATCGTCAATGTGAAGGTCCAAGGAATAAACTGAACCTGCAGAGGTATAGCGGAAACTAATAGTGGTCTCACAGGGAATGCTCAAAGCATCGACGGTAAGAAGAGTCCCTATTCATGTACTTAAGGCGGCATTGTGCCTTTTGTATTTAATTCCGATGTAATTTCAGTGTTTCATCGTCAATGTGAAAGTCCAAGGAATTCATTAAACCTCCACTGGTGTATCGGGAACTAATACTGGTCTCACAGGGAATGCTCAAAACACCGACGGTAAGAAGAGTCTCTATTCTTGTACTTAAGGCGGCATTGTTGCTTTTGTATTTAATTCCGATGTAATTTCAGTGTTTCATCGTCAATGTGTATGTCCAAGGAATAGATTGAACCTGCAGTGGTGTATCGGATACTATTACTGGCCTCACAGGGAATACTCAAAGCACCAACTGTAAGAAGAGTCTCTATTCTTGTACTTGAGGCGGCATTGTGCCTTTTGTATTTGATTCCGAAGCGATTTCTGTGTTTCATCGTCAATGTGTAGGGCCAAGGAATACATTGAACCTGCAGTGGTGTATCGGATACTATTACTGGTCTCACAGGGAATGCTCAAAGCACCGACTGTAAGAAGAGTCTCTATTCTTGTACTTAAGGCGGCATTGTGCGTTTTGGATTTAATTACGATGCAATTTCTGTGTTTCATCGTCAATGTGAAGGTCCAAGGAATAAACTGAACCTGCAGAGTTGTAGCGGAAACTAATACTGGTCTCACAGGGAATGCTCCATGCACCGACTGTAAGAAGAGTCTCTTTTCTTGTACTTAAGGCAGCATTGTGCGTTTTGTATTTAATTCCGATGCCATTTCTGTGTTTCATCGTCAATGTGAAGGTTCAAGGAATAAACTGAACCTGCAGAGGTGTAGCGGAAACTAATACTGGTCTCACAGGGAATGCTCAAAGCACCGGCGGTAAGAAGAGTCTCTATTCTTGTACTTAAGGCGGCATTGTGCGTTTTGGATTTAATTCCGATGCCATTTCTGTGTTTCATCGTCAATGTGAAGGTCCAAGGAATACATTGAACCTGCAGTGGTGTATCGGATACTATTACTGGTCTCACAGGGAATGCTCAAAGCACCGACTGTAAGAAGAGTCTCTATTCTTGTACTTAAGGCGGCATTGTGGCTTTTGTATTTAATTCCGATGCCATTTCTGTGTTTCATCGTCAATGTGAAGCTCCAAGGAAGAAACTGAACCTGCAGAGGTGTAGCGGAAACTAATACTGGTCTCACAGGGAATGCTCAAAGCACCGACTGTAAGAAGAGTCTCTATTCTTGTACTTAAGGCGGCATTGTGCCTTTTGTATTTAATTCCGATGCCATTTCTGTGTTTCATCGTCAATGCGAAGGTCCAAGGAATACATTGAACTTGCAGTGGTGTATCGGATACTATTACTGGTCTCACAGGGAATGCTCAAAGCACCGACTGTAAGAAGAGTCTCTATTCTTGTACTTAAGGCGGCATTGTGCGTTTTGGATTTAATTCCGATGCAATTTCTGTGTTTCATCGTCAATGTGAAGGTCCAAGGAATTCATTGAACCTGCAGTGGTGAATCGGAAAGTAATACTGGTCTCACAGGGAATGCTCAATGCACCGACTGTAAGAAGAGTCTCTTTTCTTGTACTTAAGGCGGCATTGTGCGTTTTGTATTTAATTCCGATGCCATTTCTGTGTTTCATCGTCAATGTGAAGGTTCAAGGAATAAACTGAACCTGCAGAGGTGTAGCGGAAACTAATACTGGTCTCACAGGGAATGCTCAAACACCGGCGGTAAGAAGAGTCTCTATTCTTGTACTTAAGGCGGCATTGTGCCTTTTGTATTTAATTCCGATGTAATTTCAGTGTTTCATCGTCAATGTGAATGTCCAAGGAATACATTGAACCTGCAGTGGTGTATCGGATACTATTACTGGTCTCACAGGGAATGCTCAAAGCACCGACTGTAAGAAGAGTCTCTATTCTTGTACTTAAGGCGGCATTGTGCGTTTTGGATTTAATTACGATGCAATTTCTGTGTTTCATCGTCAATGTGAAGGTCCAAGGAATAAACTGAACCTGCAGAGTTGTAGCGGAAACTAATACTGGTCTCACAGGGAATGCTCCATGCACCGACTGTAAGAAGAGTCTCTTTTCTTGTACTTAAGGCAGCATTGTGCGTTTTGTATTTAATTCCGATGCCATTTCTGTGTTTCATCGTCAATGTGAAGGTTCAAGGAATAAACTGAACCTGCAGAGGTGTAGCGGAAACTAATACTGGTCTCACAGGGAATGCTCAAAGCACCGGCGGTAAGAAGAGTCTCTATTCTTGTACTTAAGGCGGCATTGTGCGTTTTGGATTTAATTCCGATGCCATTTCTGTGTTTCATCGTCAATGTGAAGGTCCAAGGAATACATTGAACCTGCAGTGGTGTATCGGATACTATTACTGGTCTCACAGGGAATGCTCAAAGCACCGACTGTAAGAAGAGTCTCTATTCTTGTACTTAAGGCGGCATTGTGCCTTTTGTATTTAATTCCGATGCCATTTCTGTGTTTCATCGTCAATGTGAAGGTCCAAGGAATAAACTGAACCTGCAGATGTGTAGCGGAAACTTATACTGGTCTCACAGGGAATGCTCAAAGCACCGACTGTAAGAAGAGTCTCTATTCTTGTACTTAAGGCGGCATTGTGCCTTTTGTATTTAATTCCGATGCCATTTCTGTGTTTCATCGTCAATGCGAAGGTCCAAGGAATACATTGAACTTGCAGTGGTGTATCGGATACTATTACTGGTCTCACAGGGAATGCTCAAAGCACCGACTGTAAGAAGAGTCTCTATTCTTGTACTTAAGGCGGCATTGTGCGTTTTGGATTTAAATCCGATGCAATTTCTGTGTTTCATCGTCAATGTGAAGGTCCAAGGAATTCATTGAACCTGCAGTGGTGAATCGGAAAGTAATACTGGTCTCACAGGGAATGCTCAATGCACCGACTGTAAGAAGAGTCTCTTTTCTTGTACTTAAGGCGGCATTGTGCGTTTTGTATTTAATTCCGATGCCATTTCTGTGTTTCATCGTCAATGTGAAGGTTCAAGGAATAAACTGAACCTGCAGAGGTGTAGCGGAAACTAATACTGGTCTCACAGGGAATGCTCAAACACCGGCGGTAAGAAGAGTCTCTATTCTTGTACTTAAGGCGGCATTGTGCCTTTTGTATTTAATTCCGATGTAATTTCAGTGTTTCATCGTCAATGTGAATGTCCAAGGAATTCATTGAACCTCCAGTGGTGTATCGGAAACTAATACTGGTCTCACAGGGAATGCTCAAAGCACCGACGGTAAGAAGAGTCTCTATTCTTGTACTTAAGGCGGCATTGTTCCTTTTGTATTTAATTCCGATGTAATTTCTGTGTTTCATCGTCAATGTGTATGTCCAGGGAATAGATTGAACCTGCAGTGGTGTATCGGATACTATTACTGGTATCACAGGGAATGCTCAAAGCACCGACTGTAAGAAGAGTCCTTATTCTTGTACTTAAGGCGGCATTGTGCCTTTTGTATTTGATTCCGATGCCATTTCTGTGTTTCATCGTCAATCTGAATGTCCAAGGAATACATTGAACCTGCAGTGGTGTATTGGATACTATTACTGAACTCACAGGGAATGCTCAAAGCACCGACTGTAAGAAGAGTCTCTATTCTTGTACTTAACGCGGCATTGTGCCTTTTGCATTTAATTCCGATGCCATTTTGTGTTTCATCATCAATGTGAAGGTCCAAGGAATAAACTGAACCTGCAGAGTTGTAGCGGAAACTAATACTGGTCTCACAGGGAATGCTCATAGCACAGACTGTAAGAAGAGTCTCTATTCTTGTACTTAAGGCGGCATTTTTCTTTTTGAATTTAATTCCGATGTAATTTCTGTGTTTCATCGTCAATGTGAATGTCCAAGGAATAGATTGAACCTGCAGTGGTGTATCGGATACTATTACTGGTCTCACAGGGAATGCTTAAAGCACCGAGTGTAAGAAGAGTCTCTATTCTTGTACTTAAGGCGGCAATGTGCCTTTTGTATTTAATTCCGATGCCATTTCTGTGTTTCATCGTCAATGTGAAGGTCCAAGGAATAAACTGAACCTGCTGAGGTGTAGCGGAAAATAATACTGGTCTCACAGGGAATGCTCAAAGCACCGACGGTAAGAAGAGTCCCTATTCTTGTACTTTAGGCGGCATTGTGCCTTTTGTATTTAATTCCGATGTAATTTCAGTGTTTCATCGTCAATGTGAATGTCCAAGGAATTCATTGAACCTCCACTGGAGTATCGGAAACTAATACTGGTCTCACAGGGAATGCTCAAAACACCGACGGTAAGAAGAGTGTCTATTCTTGTACTTATGGCGGCATTGTTACTTTTGTATTTAATTCCGATGTAATTTCAGTGTTTCATCGTCAATGTGTATGTCCAAGGAATAGATTGAACCTGCAGTGGTGTATTGCATACTATTACTGCTCTCACAGGGACTTTTCAAAGCACCGACGGTAAGAAGAGTCCCTATTCTTGTACTTAAGGCGGCATTGTGCCTTTTGTATTTAATTCCGATGCCACTTCTGTGTTTCATCGTCAATGTGTATGTCCAAGGAATACATTGAACCTGCAGTGGTGTATCGGATACTATTACTGGTCTCACAGGGAATGCTCAAAGCACCGACTGTAAGAAGACTCTCTATTCTTGTACTTAAGGCGGCATTGTGGCTTTTGTATTTAATTCCGATGCGATTTCTGTGTTTCATCGACAATGTGTATGTCCAAGGAATACATTGAACCTGCAGTGGTGTATCGGATACTATTACTGGTCTCACAGGGAATGCTCAAAGCACCGACTGTAAGAAGAGTCTCTATTCTTGTACTTAAGGCGGCATTGTGCCTTTTGTGTTTAATTCCGATGCCATTTCTGTATTTCATCGTCAATGTGAAGGTCCAAGGAATAAACTGAACCTGCAGAGGTGTAGCGGAAAATAATACTGGTCTCACAGGGAATGCTCTAAGCACCGACGGTAAGAAGAGTCCCTATTCTTGTACTTAAGGCGGCATTGTGCCTTTTGTATTTAATTCCGATGTAATTTCAGTGTTTCATCGTCAATGTGAGTGTCCAAGGAATTCATTGAACCTCCACTGGTGTATCGGAAACTAATACTGGTCTCACAGGGAATGCTCAAAACACCGACGGTAAGAAGAGTCTCTATTCTTGTACTTAAGGCTTCATTGTTACTTTTGTATTTAATTCCGATGTAATTTCAGTGTTTCATCGTCAATGTGTATGTCCAAGGAATAGATTGAACCTGCAGTGGTGTATCGGATACTATTACTGCTCTCACAGGGAATTTTCAAAGCACCGACGGTAAGAAGAGTCCCTATTCTTGTACTTAAGGAGGCATTGTGCCTTTTGTATTTAATTCCGATGCCACTTCTGTGTTTCATCGTCAATGTGTATGTCCAAGGAATACATTGAACCTGCAGTGGTGTATCGGATACTATTACTGGTCTCACAGGGAATGCTCAAAGCACCGACTGTAAGAAGAGTCTCTATTCTTGTACTTAAGGCGGCATTGTGCCTTTTGTATTTAATTCCGATGCCATTTCTGTGTTTCATCGTCAATGTGAATGTCCAAGGAATAAACTGAACCTGCAGAGGTATAGCGGAAACTAATAGTGGTCTCACAGGGAATGCTCAAAGCATCGACGGTAAGAAGTGTCCCTATTCTTGTACTTAAGGCGGCATTGTGCCTTTTGTATTTAATTCCGATGTAATTTCAGTGTTTCATCGTCAATGTAAATGTCCAAGGAATTCATTGAACCTCCACTGGTGTATCGGGAACTAATACTGGTCTCACAGGGAATGCTCAAAACACCGACGGTAAGAAGAGTCTCTATTCTTGTACTTATCGCGGCATTGTTCCTTTTGTATTTAATTCCGATGTAATTTCAGTGTTTCATCGTCAATGTGTATGTCCAAGGAATAGATTGAACCTGCAGTGGTGTATCGGATACTATTACTGGCCTCACAGGGAATACTCAAAGCACCAACTGTAAGAAGAGTCTCTATTCTTGTACTTGAGGCGGCATTGTGCCTTTTGTATTTGATTCCGAAGCGATTTCTGTGTTTCATCGTCAATGTGAACGGCCAAGGAATACATTGAACCTGCAGTGATGTATCGGATACTATTACTGGTCTCACAGGGAATGCTCAAAGCACCGACTGTAAGAAGAGTCTCTATTCTTGTACTTAAGGCGGCATTGTGCGTTTTGGATTTAATTCCGATGCAATTTCTGTGTTTCATCGTCATGTGAAGGTCCAAGGAATACATTGAACCTGCAGTGGTGTATCGGAAACTAATACTGGTCTCACAGGGAATGCTCAATGCACCGACTGAAAGAAGAGTCTCTTTTCTTGTACTTAAGGCGGCATTGTGCGTTTTGTATTTAATTCCGATGCCATTTCTGTGTTTCATCGTCAATGTGAAGGTTCAAGGAATAAACTGAACCTGCAGAGGTGTAGCGGAAACTAATACTGGTCTCACAGGGAATGCTCAAAGCACCGGCGGTAAGAAGAGTCTCTATTCTTGTACTTAAGGCGGCATTGTGCCTTTTGTATTTAATTCCGATGTAATTTCAGTGTTTCATCGTCAATGTGAATGTCCAAGGAATTCATTGAACCTCCAGTGGTGTATCGGAAACTAATACTGGTCTCACAGGGAATGCTCAAAGCACCGACGGTAAGAAAAGTCTCTATTCTTGTACTTAAGGCGGCATTGTTCCTTTTGTATTTAATTCCGATGTAATTTCTGTGTTTCATCGTCAATGTGTATGTCCAGGTAATTGATTGAACCTGCAGTGGTGTATCGGATACTATTACTGGTATCACAGGGAATGCTCAAAGCACCGACTGTAAGAAGAGTCCTTATTCTTGTACTTACGGCGGCATTGTGCCTTTTGTATTTGATTCCGATGCCATTTCTGTGTTTCATCGTCAATGTGAAGGTCCAAGGAATACATTGAACCTGCAGTGGTGTATCGGATACTATTACAGAACTCACAGGGAATGCTCAAAGCACCGACTGTAAGAAGAGTCTCTATTCTTGTACTTAAGGCGGCATTGTGCCTTTTGTATTTAATTCCGATGCCATTTCTGTGTTTCATCATCAATGTGAAGGTCCAAGGAATAAACTGAACCTGCAGGGTTGTAGCGGAAACTAATACTGGTCTCACAGGGAATGCTCATAGCACAGACTGTAAGAAGAGTCTCTATTCTTGTACTTAAGGCGGCATTTTTCCTTTTGAATTTAATTCCGATGTAATTTCTGTGTTTCATCGTCAATGTGAATGTCCAAGGAATAGATTGAACCTGCAGTGGTGTATCGGATACTATTACTGGTCTCACAGGGAATGCTTAAAGCACCGAGTGTAAGAAGAGTCTCTATTCTTGTACTTAAGGCGGCATTGTGCCTTTTGTATTTAATTCCGATGCCATTTCTGTGTTTCATCGTCAATGTGAAGGTCCAAGGAATAAACTGAACCTGCTGAGGTGTAGCGGAAAATAATACTGGTCTCACAGGGAATGCTCAAAGCACTGACGGTAAGAAGAGTCCCTATTCTTGTACTTAAGGCGGCATTGTGCCTTTTGTATTTAATTCCGATGTAATTTCAGTGTTTCATCGTCAATTTGAGTGTCCAAGGAATTCATTGAACCTCCACTGGTGTATCGGAAACTAATACTGGTCTCACAGGGAATGCTCAAAACACCGACGGTAAGAAGAGTCTCTATTCTTGTAATTAAGGCGGCATTGTTACTTTTGTATTTAATTCCGATGTAATTTCAGCGTTTCATCGTCAATGTGTATGTCCAAGGAATAGATTGAACCTGCAGTGGTGTATCGGATACTATTACTGCTCTCACCGGGAATTTTCAAATCACCGACGGTAAGAAGAGGCCCTATTCTTGTACTTAAGGAGGCATTGTGCCTTTTGTATTTAATTCCGATGCCACTTCTGTGTTTCATCGTCAATGTGTATGTCCAAGGAATACATTGAACCTGCAGTGGTGTACCGGATACTATTACTGGTCTCACAGGGAATGCTCAAAGCACCGACTGTAAGAAGAGTCTCTATTCTTGTACTTAAGGCGGCATTGTGCCTTTTGTATTTAATTCCGATGCCATTTCTGTGTTTCATCGTCAATGTGAAGGTCCAAGGAATAAACTGAACCTGCAGAGGTATAGCGGAAACTAATAGTGGTCTCACAGGGAATGCTCAAAGCATCGACGGTAAGAAGAGTCCCTATTCTTGTACTTAAGGCGGCATTGTGGCTTTTGTATTTAATTCCGATGTAATTTCAGTGTTTCATCGTCAATGTGAATGTCCAAGGAATTCATTGAACCTCCACTGGTGTATCGGGAACTAATACTGGTCTCACAGGGAATGCTCAAAACACCGACGGTAAGAAGAGTCCCTATTCTTGTACTTAAGGCGGCATTGTGCCTTTTGTATTTAATTCCGATGTAATTTCAGTGTTTCATCGTCAATGTGTATGTCCAAGAAATAGATTGAACCTGCAGTGGTGTATCGGATACTATTACTGGCGTCACAGGGAATACTCAAAGCACCAACTGTAAGAAGAGTCTCTATTCTTGTACTTGAGGCGGCATTGTGCCTTTTGTATTTGATTCCGAAGCGATTTCTGTGTTTCATCGTCAATGTGAAGGGCCAAGGAATACATTGAACCTGCAGTGGTGTATCGGAAACTAATACTGGTCTCACAGGGAATGCTCAAAGCACCGACTGTAAGTAGAGTCTGTATTCTTGTACTTAAGGCGGCATTGTGCGTTTTGGATTTAATTCCGATGCGATTTCTGTGTTTCATCGTCAATGTGAAGGTCCAAGGAAACATTGAACCTGCAGTGGTGTATCGGAAACTAATACTGGTCTCACAGGGAATGCTCATAGCACCGAGTGTAAGAAAAGTCTCTATTCTTGTACTTAAGGCGGCATTGTGCCTTTTGTATTTAATTCCGATGTAATTTCAGTGCTTCATCGTCAATGTGAATGTCCAAGGAATTCATTGAACCTCCACTGGTGTATCGGGAACTAATACTGGTCTCACAGGGAATGCTCAAAACACCGACGGTAAGAAGAGTCTCTATTCTTGTACTTAAGGCGGCATTGTTCCTTTTGTATTTAATTCCGATGTAATTTCTGTGTTTCATCGTCAATGTGTATGTCCAGGGAATAGATTGAACCTGCAGTGGTGTATCGGATACTATTACTGGTATCACAGGGAATGCTCAAAGCACCGACTGTAAGATGAGTCCTTATTCTTGTACTTAAGGCGGCATTGTGCCTTTTGTATTTGATTCCGATGCCATTTCTGTGTTTCATCGTCAATGTGAAGGTCCAAGGAATACATTGAACCTGCAGTGGTGTATCGGATACTATTACTGAACTCACAGGGAATGCTCAAAGCACCGACTGTAAGAAGAGTCTCTATTTTTGTACTTAAGGCGGCATTGTGCCTTTTGTATTTAATTCCGATGTCATTTCTGTGTTTCATCATCAATGTGAAGGTCCAAGGAATAAACTGAACCTGCAGAGTTGTAGCGGAAGCTAATACTGGTCTCACAGGGAATGCTCATAGCACAGACTGTAAGAAGAGTCTCTATTCTTGTACTTAAGGCGGCATTTTTCCTTTTGAATTTAATTCCGATGTAATTTCTGTGTTTCATCGTCAATGTGAATGTCCAAGGAATAGATTGAACCTGCAGTGGTGTAAGGGATACTATTACTGGTCTCACAGGGAATGCTCAAAGCACCGACTGTAAGAAGAGTCTCTATTCTTGTACTTAAGGCGGCATTGTGGCTTTTGTATTTAATTCCGATGCCATTTCTGTGTTTCATCTTCAATGTGAAGGTCCAAGGAATAAACTGAACATGCAGAGGTGTAGCGGAAACTAATACTGGTCTCACAGGTAATGCTCAAAGCACCGACTGTAAGAAGAGTCTCTATTCTTGTACTTAAGGCGGCATTGTTCCTTTTGTATTTAATTCCGATGTATTTTCAGTGTTTCATCGTCAATGTGTATGTCCAAGGAATAGATTGAACCTGCAGTGGTGTATCGGATACTATTACTGCTCTCACAGGGAATACTCAAAGCACCGACGGTAAGAAGAGTCCCTATTCTTGTACTTAAGGCGGCATTGTGCCTTTTGTATTTAATTCCGATGCCACTTCTGTGTTTCATCGTCAATGTGTATGGCCAAGGAATACATTGAACCTGCAGTGGTGTATCGGATACTATTACTGGTCTCACAGGGAATGCTCAAAGCACCGACTGTAAGAAGAGTCTCTATTCTTGTACTTAAGGCTGCATTGCGCCTTTTGTATTTAATTCCGATGCCATTTCTGTGTTTCATCGTCAATGTGAAGGTCCAAGGAATTAACTGAACCTGCAGAGTTGTAGCGGAAACTAATACTGGTCTCACAGGGAATGCTCAAAGCACCAACTGTAGGAAGAGTCTCTATTCTTGTACTTAAGGCGGCATTGTGCCTTTTGTATTTAATTCCGATGCCATTTCTGTGATTCATCGTCATTGTGAAGGTCCAAGGAATACATTGAACCAGCGGTGGTGTATCGGATACTATTACTGGTCTCACAGTGAATGCTCAAAGCACCGACTGTGAGAAGAGTCTCTATTCTTGTACTTAAGGTGGCATTGTGCCTTTTGTATTTAATTCCGATGCCATTTCTGTGTTTCATCGTCAATGTGAAGGTCCAAGGAATAAACTGAACCTACAGAGGTATAGCGGAAACTAATAATGGTCTCACAGGGAATGCTCAAAGCACCGACTGTAAGAAGAGTCCCTAGTCTTGTACTTAAGGCGGCATTGTGCCTTTTGTATTTAATTCCGGTGTAATTTCAGTGTGTCATCGTCAATGTGAATGTCCAAGTTATTCATTGAACCTCCACTGGAGTATCGGAAACTAATACTGGTCTCACAGGGAATGCTCAAAACACCGACGGTAAGAAGAGTCTCTATTCTTGTACTTAATGCGGCATTGTTACTTTTGTATTTAATTCCGATGTAATATCAGTGTTTCATCGTCAATGTGTATGTCCAAGGAATAGATTGAACCTGCAGTGGTGTATCGGATACTATTACTGTTTTCAGAGGGAATGCTCAAATCACCGACTGTATGGAAGAGTCTCTATTCTTGTACTTAAGGCGGCATTGTGCCTTTTGTATTTGATTCCGATGCGATTTCTGTATTTCATCGTCAATGTGAAGGTCCAAGGAATTCATTGAACCTGCAGTGGTGTATCGGAAACTAATACTGGTCTCACAGTGAATGCTCAAATCACCGACTGTAAGTAGAGTCTGTATTCTTGTACTTAAGGCGGCATTGTTCGTTTTGGATTTAATTCCGATGCGATTTCTGTGTTTCATCGTCAATGTGAAGGTCCAAGGAATACATTGAACCTGCAGTGGTGTATCGGATACTATTACTGGTCTGACAGGGAATGCTCAAAGCACCGACTGTAAGAAGAGTCTTAATTCTTGTACTTAAGGCGGCATTGTGCCTTTTGTATTTGATTCCGATGCCATTTCTGTGTTTCATCGTCAATGTGAAGGTCCAAGGAATACATTGAACCTGCAGTGGTGTATCGGATACTATTACTGAACTCACAGGGAATGCTCAAAGCACCGACTGTAAGAAGAGTCTCTATTTTTGTACTTAAGGCGGCATTGTGCCTTTTGTATTTAATTCCGATGCCATTTCTGTGTTTCATCATCAATGTGAAGGTCCAAGGAATAAACTGAACCTGCAGAGTTGTAGCGGAAGCTAATACTGGTCTCACAGGGAATGCTCATAGCACAGACTGTAAGAAGTGTCTCTATTCTTGTACTTAAGGCGGCATTTTTCCTTTTGAATTTAATTCCGATGTAATTTCTGTGTTTCATCGTCAATGTGAATGTCCAAGGAATAGATTGAACCTGCAGTGGTGTATCGGATACTATTACTGGTCTCACAGGGAATGCTCAAAGCACCGACTGTAAGAAGAGTCTCTATTCTTGTACTTAAGGCGGCATTGTGGCTTTTGTATTTAATTCCGATGCCATTTCTGCGTTTCATCTTCAATGTGAAGATCCAAGGAATAAACTGAACATGCAGAGGTGTAGCGGAAACTAATACTGGTCTCACAGGTAATGCTCAAAGCACCGACTGTAAGAAGAGTCTCTATTCTTGTACTTAAGGCGGCATTGTTCCTTTTGTATTTAATTCCGATGTAATTTCAGTGTTTCATCGTCAATGTGTATGTCCAAGGAATAGATTGAACCAGCGGTGGTGTATCGGATACTATTACTGCTCTCACAGGGAATACTCAAAGCACCGACGGTAAGAAGAGTCCCTATTCTTGTACTTAAGGCGGCATTGTGCTTTTTGTATTTAATTCCGATGCCACTTCTGTGTTTCATCGTCAATGTGTATGGCCAAGGAATACATTGAACCTGCAGTGGTGTATCGGATACTATTACTGGTCTCACAGGGAATGCTCAAAGCACCGACTGTAAGAAGAGTCTCTATTCTTGTACTTAAGGCGGCATTGCGCCTTTTGTATTTAATTCCGATGCCATTTCTGTGTTTCATCGTCAATGTGAAGGTCCAAGGAATAAACTGAACCTGCAGAGTTGTAGCGGAAACTAATACTGGTCTCACAGGGAATGCTCAAAGCACCAACTGTAGGAAGAGTCTCTATTCTTGTACTTAAGGCGGCATTGTGCCTTTTGTATTTAATTCCGATGCCATTTCTGTGATTCATTGTCATTGTGAAGGTCCAAGGAATACATTGAACCAGCGGTGGTGTATCGGATACTATTACTGGTCTCACAGTGAATGCTCAAAGCACCGACTGTAAGAAGAGTCTCTATTCTTGTACTTAAGGTGGCATTGTGCCTTTTGTATTTAATTCCGATGCCATTTCTGTGTTTCATCGTCAATGTGAAGGTCCAAGGAATAAACTGAACCTGCAGAGGTATAGCGGAAACTAATAATGGTCTCACAGGGAATGCTCAAAACACCGACTGTAAGAAGAGTCTCTATTCTTGTACTTAAGGCGGAATTGTGCCTTTTGTATTTAATTCCGATGCCATTTCTGTGCTTCATCGTCAATGTGAAGGTCCAAGGAATAAACTGAACCTGCAGAGGTGTAGCGGTAAATAATACTGGTCTCACAGGGAATGCTCAAAGCACCGACGGTAAGAAGAGTCCCTAGTCTTGTACTTAAGGCGGCATTGTGCCTTTTGTATTTAATTCCGGTGTAATTTCAGTGTGTCATCGTCAATGTGAAAGTCCAAGTTATTCATTGAACCTCCACTGGAGTATCGGAAACTAATACTGGTCTCACAGGGAATGCTCAAAACACCGACGGTAAGAAGAGTCTCTATTCTTGTACTTAATGCGGCATTGTTACTTTTGTATTTAATTCCGATGTAATATCAGTGTTTCATCGTCAATTCCGATGCCATTTCTGTGTTTCATCGTCAATGTGAAGGTCCAAGGAATAAACTGAACTTGCAGAGGTGTAGCGGAAACTAATACTGGTCTCACAGGGAATGCTCAAAGCACCGACGGTAAGAAGAGTCTCTATTCTTGTACTTAAGGCTGCATTGTGCCTTTGTATTTAATTCCGATGCGATTTCTGTGTATCATCGTCAATTTGAAGGTCCAAGGAATACATTGGACCTGCAGTGGCGTATCGGAAACTAATACTGGTCTCACAGGGAATGCTCAAAGCACCGACGGTAAGAAGAGTCTCTATTCTTGTACTTAAGGCTGCATTGTGCCTTTGTATTTAATTCCGATGCGATTTCTGTGTATCATCGTCAATTTGAAGGTCCAAGGAATACATTGGACCTGCAGTGGCGTATCGGAAACTAATACTGGTCTCACAGGGAATGCTCAAAGCACCGACTGTAAGAAGAATCTCTATTCTTGTACTTAAGGCGGCATTGTGCCTTTTGTATTTAATTCCGATGCGATTTCTGTGTATCATCGTCAATTTGAAGGTCTAAGGAATACATTGAACCTGCAGTGGTGTATCGGAAACTAATACTGGTCTCACAGGGAATGCTCATAGCACCGACAGTAAGAACAGTCTCTATTATTGTACTTAAGGCGGCATTGTGCCTTTTGTATTTAATTCCGATGCGATTTCTGTGTATCATCGTCAATTTGATGGTCCAAGGAATACATTGAACCTGCAGTCACAGGGAATGCTCAAAGCACCGACGGTAAGAAGAGTCCCTAGTCTTGTACTTAAGGCGGCATTGTGCCTTTTGTATTTAATTCCGGTGTAATTTCAGTGTGTCATCGTCAATGTGAATGTCCAAGTTATTCATTGAACCTCCACTGGAGTATCGGAAACTAATACTGGTCTCACAGGGAATGCTCAAAACACCGACGGTAAGAAGAGTCTCTATTCTTGTACTTAATGCGGCATTGTTACTTTTGTATTTAATTCCGATGTAATATCAGTGTTTCATCGTCAATTCCGATGCCATTTCTGTGTTTCATCGTCAATGTGAAGGTCCAAGGAATAAATTGAACTTGCAGAGGTGTAGCGGAAACTAATACTGGTCTCACAGGGAATGCTCAAAGCACCGACGGTAAGAAGAGTCTCTATTCTTGTACTTAAGGCTGCATTGTGCCTTTGTATTTAATTCCGATGCCATTTCTGTGTTTCATCGTCAATGTGAAGGTCCAAGGAATAAACTGAACTTGCAGAGGTGTAGCGGAAACTAATACTGGTCTCACAGGGAATGCTCAAAGCACCGACGGTAAGAAGAGTCTCTATTCTTGTACTTAAGGCTGCATTGTGCCTTTGTATTTAATTCCGATGCGATTTCTGTGTATCATCGTCAATTTGAAGGTCCAAGGAATACATTGGACCTGCAGTGGCGTATCGGAAACTAATACTGGTCTCACAGGGAATGCTCAGAGCACCGACTGTAAGAAGAATCTCTATTATTGTACTTAAGGCGGCTTTGTGCCTTTTGTATTTAATTCCGATGCGATTTCTGTGTATCATCGTCAATTTGAAGGTCCAAGGAATACATTGAACCTGCAGTGGTGTATCGGAAACTAATACTGGTCTCACAGGGAATGCTCATAGCACCGACAGTAAGAACAGTCTCTATTATTGTACTTAAGGCGGCATTGTGCCTTTTGTATTTAATTCCGATGCGATTTCTGTGTATCATCGTCAATTTGAAGGTCCAAGGAATACATTGAACCTGCAGTGGTGTATCAGAAACTATTACTGGTCTCACAGGGAATGCTCAAAGCACCGACTGTAAGAAGAGTCTCTATTCTTGTACTTATGGCGGCATTGTGCCTTTTGTATTTAATTCCGAAGCGATTTCTGTGTATCATCGTAAATTTGAAGGTCAAAGGAATACATTGAACCTGAAGTGGCGTATCGGAATTTAATACTGGTGTCACAGGGAATGTTTAAATCACCGACTGTAAGAAGAGTCTCTATTTTTGTATTTAAGGCGGCATTGTGCATTTTGTATTTAATTCCGATGCGATGTCTGCGTTTCATCGTCAATGTGAAGGTCCAAGGAATACATTGAACCTGCAGTGGCGTATCGGAAACTAATACTGGCCTCACAGGGAATGCCCAAAGCACCGACTGTAAGAAGAGTCTCTATTCTTGTATTTAAGGCGGCATTGTGCTTTTTGTATTTAATTCCGATGCCATTTCTGTGTTTCATCGTCAATGTGAAAGTCCAAGGAATAAACTGAACCTGCAGAGGTGTAGCGGAAACTAATACTGGTCTCACAGGGAATGCTCAAAGCACCGACGGTAAGAAGAGTCTCTATTCTTGTACTTAAGGCGGCATTGTACCTTTTGTATTTAATTCCGATGTAATTTCAGAGTTTTTTCGTCAATGAGATTGTCCAAGGAATTCGTTGAACCTCTAGTGGTGTATCGGAAACTAATACTGGTCTCACAGGGAATGCTCAAAGCACCGACGCTAAGAAGGGTCTCTATTCTTGTACCTAAGGCGTCATTGTTCCTTTTGTATTTAATTCCGATGTAATTTCAGTGTTTCATCGTCAATGTGTACGTCTAAGGAATAGATTGAACCTGCAGTGGTGTATCGGATACTATTACTGTTTTCACAGGGAATGCTCAAATCACCGACTGTATGGAAGAGTCTCTATTCTTGTACTTAAGGCGGCATTGTGCCTTTTGTATTTGATTCCGATGCGATTTCTGTATTTCATCGTCAATGTGAAGGTCCAAGGAATTCATTGAACCTGCAGTGGTGTATCGGAAACTAATACTGGTCTCACAGTGAATGCTCAAATCACCGACTGTAAGTAGAGTCTGTATTCTTGTACTTAAGGCGGCATTGTTCGTTTTGGATTTAATTCCGATGCGATTTCTGTGTTTCATCGTCAATGTGAAGGTCCAAGGAATACATTGAACCTGCAGTGGTGTATCGGAAACTAATACTGGTCTTACAGGGAATGCTCAAAGCACCGACTGTAAGAAGAGTCTCTATTCTTGTACTTAAGGCTGCATTGTGCCTTTGTATTTAATTCCGATGCGATTTCTGTGTATCATCGTCAATTTGAAGGTCCAAGGAATACATTGGACCTGCAGTGGCGTATCGGAAACTAATACTGGTCTCACAGGGGATGCTCAAAGCACCGACTGTAAGAAGAATCTCTATTCTTGTACTTAAGGCGGCATTGTGCCTTTTGTATTTAATTCCGATGCGATTTCTGTGTATCATCGTCAATTTGAAGGTCCAAGGAATACATTGATTCTGCAGTGGTGTATCGGAAACTAATACTGGTCTCACAGGGAATGCTCATATCACCGACAGTAAGAAGAGTCTCTATTATTGTACTTATGGCGGCATTGTGCCTTTTGTATTTAATTCCGACGTAATTTCTGTGTTTCATGGTCAATGTGTATGTCCAAGGAATAGATTGAATCTGCAGTGATGTATCGGATACTATTACTGGTCTCACAGGAATGCTCAAAGCACCGACTGTAAGTAGAGTCTCTATTCTTGTAATTAAGGCGGCATTGTGCCTTTTGTATTTAATTCCGATGCCATTTCTGTGTTTCATCGTCATTGTGAAGGTCCAAGGAAGACATTGAACCTGCAGTGGTGTATCGGATACTACTACTGGTCCCACAGGGAATGTTCAAAGTACCGACTGTAAGAAGAGTCTCTATTCCTGTACTTAAGGCGGCATTGTGCCTTTTGTATTTAATTCCGATGCGATTTCTGTGTTTCATCGTCAATGTGTATGTCCAAGGAATACATTGAACCTGCAGTGGTGTATCGGATACTATTACTGGTCTCACAGGGAATGCTCAAAGCACCGACGGTAAGAAGAGTCTCTATTCTTGTACTTAAGGCGGCATTGTGCCTTTTGTATTTTTTCCCTTTTAATTTCAGTGTTTAATCGTCAATGTGAATGTCCAAGTTATTCATTGAACCTCCACTGGAGTATCGGAAACTAATACTGGTCTCACAGGGAATGCTCAAAACACCGACGGTAAGAAGGGTCTCTATTCTTGTACTTAATGCGGCATTGTTACTTTTGTATTTAATTCCGATGTAATATCAGTGTTTCATCGTCAATTCCGATGCCATTTCTGTGTTTCATCGTCAATGTGAAGGTCCAAGGAATAAACTGAACTTGCAGAGGTGTAGCGGAAACTAATACTGGTCTCACAGGGAATGCTCAAAGCACCGACGGTAAGAAGAGTCTCTATTCTTGTACTTAAGGCTGCATTGTGCCTTTGTATTTAATTCCGATGCGATTTCTGTGTATCATCGTCAATTTGAAGGTCCAAGGAATACATTGGACCTGCAGTGGCGTATCGGAAACTAATACTGGTCTCACAGGGAATGCTCAAAGCACCGACGGTAAGAAGAGTCTCTATTCTTGTACTTAAGGCTGCATTGTGCCTTTGTATTTAATTCCGATGCGATTTCTGTGTATCATCGTCAATTTGAAGGTCCAAGGAATACATTGGACCTGCAGTGGCGTATCGGAAACTAATACTGGTCTCACAGGTAATGCTCAAAGCACCGACTGTAAGAAGAATCTCTATTCTTGTACTTAAGGCGGCATTGTGCCTTTTGTATTTAATTCCGATGCGATTTCTGTGTATCATCGTCAATTTGAAGGTCCAAGGAATACATTGAAACTGCAGTGGTGTATCGGAAACTAATACTGGTCTCACAGGGAATGCTCATAGCACCGACAGTAAGAACAGTCTCTATTATTGTACTTAAGGCGGCATTGTGCCTTTTGTATTTAATTCCGATGCGATTTCTGTGTATCATCGTCAATTTGAAGGTCCAAGGAATACATTGAACCTGCAGTCACAGGGAATGCTCAAAGCACCGACGGTAAGAAGAGTCCCTAGTCTTGTACTTAAGGCGGCATTGTGCCTTTTGTATTTAATTCCGGTGTAATTTCAGTGTGTCATCGTCAATGTGAATGTCCAAGTTATTCATTGAACCTCCACTGGAGTATCGGAAACTAATACTGGTCTCACAGGGAATGCTCAAAACACCGACGGTAAGAAGAGTCTCTATTCTTGTACTTAATGCGGCATTGTTACTTTTGTATTTAATTCCGATGTAATATCAGTGTTTCATCGTCAATTCCGATGCCATTTCTGTGTTTCATCGTCAATGTGAAGGTCCAAGGAATAAACTGAACTTGCAGAGGTGTAGCGGAAACTAATACTGGTGTCACAGGGAATGCTCAAAGCACCGACGGTAAGAAGAGTCTCTATTCTTGTACTTAAGGCTGCATTGTGCCTTTGTATTTAATTACGATGCCATTTCTGTGTTTCATCGTCAATGTGAAGGTCCAAGGAATAAACTGAACTTGCAGAGGTGTAGCGGAAACTAATACTGGTCTCACAGGGAATGCTCAAAGCACCGACGGTAAGAAGAGTCTCTATTCTTGTACTTAAGGCTGCATTGTGCCTTTGTATTTAATTCCGATGCGATTTCTGTGTATCATCGTCAATTTGAAGGTCCAAGGAATACATTGGACCTGCAGTGGCGTATCGGAAACTAATACTGGTCTCACAGGGAATGCTCAAAGCACCGACTGTAAGAAGAATCTCTATTCTTGTACTTAAGGCGGCATTGTGCCTTTTGTATTTAATTCCGATGCGATTTCTGTGTATCATCGTCAATTTGAAGGTCCAAGGAATACATTGAACCTGCAGTGGTGTATCGGAAACTAATACTGGTCTCACAGGGAATGCTCATAGCACCGACAGTAAGAACAGTCTCTATTATTGTACTTAAGGCGGCATTGTGCCTTTTGTATTTAATTCCGATGCGATTTCTGTGTATCATCGTCAATTTGAAGGTCCAAGGAATACATTGAACCTGCAGTGGTGTATCAGAAACTATTACTGGTCTCACAGGGAATGCTCAAAGCACCGACTGTAAGAAGAGTCTCTATTCTTGTACTTATGGCGGCATTGTGCCTTTTGTATTTAATTCCGAAGCGATTTCTGTGTATCATCGTAAATTTGAAGGTCAAAGGAATACATTGAACCTGAAGTGGCGTATCGGAATTTAATACTGGTGTCACAGGGAATGTTTAAATCACCGACTGTAAGAAGAGTCTCTATTTTTGTATTTAAGGCGGCATTGTGCATTTTGTATTTAATTCCGATGCGATGTCTGCGTTTCATCGTCAATGTGAAGGTCCAAGGAATACATTGAACCTGCAGTGGCGTATCGGAAACTAATACTGGCCTCACAGGGAATGCCCAAAGTACCGACTGTAAGAAGAGTCTCTATTCTTGTATTTAAGGCGGCATTGTGCTTTTTGTATTTAATTCCGATGCCATTTCTGTGTTTCATCGTCAATGTGAAGGTCCAAGGAATAAACTGAACCTGCAGAGGTGTAGCGGAAACTAATACTGGTCTCACAGGGAATGCTCAAAGCACCGACGGTAAGAAGAGTCTCTATTCTTGTACTTAAGGCGGCATTGTACCTTTTGTATTTAATTCCGATGTAATTTCAGAGTTTTTTCGTCAATGAGATTGTCCAAGGAATTCGTTGAACCTCTAGTGGTGTATCGGAAACTAATACTGGTCTCACAGGGAATGCTCAAAGCACCGACGCTAAGAAGGGTCTCTATTCTTGTACCTAAGGCGGCATTGTTCCTTTTGTATTTAATTCCGATGTAATTTCAGTGTTTCATCGTCAATGTGTACGTCCAAGGAATAGATTGAACCTGCAGTGGTGTATCGGATACTATTACTGTTTTCACAGGGAATGCTCAAATCACCGACTGTATGGAAGAGTCTTTATTCTTGTACTTAAGGCGGCATTGTGCCTTTTGTATTTGATTCCGATGCGATTTCTGTATTTCATCGTCAATGTGAAGGTCCAAGGAATTCATTGAACCTGCAGTGGTGTATCGGAAACTAATACTGGTCTCACAGTGAATGCTCAAATCACCGACTGTAAGTAGAGTCTGTATTCTTGTACTTAAGGCGGCATTGTTCGTTTTGGATTTAATTCCGATGCGATTTCTGTGTTTCATCGTCAATGTGAAGGTCCAAGGAATACATTGAACCTGCAGTGGTGTATCGGAAACTAATACTGGTCTTACAGGGAATGCTCAAAGCACCGACTGTAAGAAGAGTCTCTATTCTTGTACTTAAGGCTGCATTGTGCCTTTGTATTTAATTCCGATGCGATTTCTGTGTATCATCGTCAATTTGAAGGTCCAAGGAATACATTGGACCTGCAGTGGCGTATCGGAAACTAATACTGGTCTCACAGGGGATGCTCAAAGCACCGACTGTAAGAAGAATCGCTATTCTTGTACTTAAGGCGGCATTGTGCCTTTTGTATTTAATTCCGATGCGATTTCTGTGTATCATCGTCAATTTGAAGGTCCAAGGAATACATTGATTCTGCAGTGGTGTATCGGAAACTAATACTGGTCTCACAGGGAATGCTCATATCACCGACAGTAAGAAGAGTCTCTATTATTGTACTTATGGCGGCATTGTGCCTTTTGTATTTAATTCCGATGCGATTTCTGTGTATCATCGTCAATTTGAAGGTCCAAGGAATACATTGAACCTGCAGTGGTGTATCAGAAACTATTACTGGTCTCACAGGGAATGCTCAAAGCACCGACTGTAAGAAGAGTCTCTATTCTTGTACTTATGGCGGCATTGTGCCTTTTGTATTTAATTCCGACGTAATTTCTGTGTTTCATGGTCAATGTGTATGTCCAAGGAATAGATTGAATCTGCAGTGATGTATCGGATACTATTACTGGTCTCACAGGAATGCTCAAAGCACCGACTGTAAGTAGAGTCTCTATTCTTGTAATTAAGGCGGCATTGTGCCTTTTGTATTTAATTCCGATGCCATTTCTGTGTTTCATCGTCATTGTGAAGGTCCAAGGAAGACATTGAACCTGCAGTGGTGTATCGGATACTACTACTGGTCCCACAGGGAATGTTCAAAGTACCGACTGTAAGAAGAGTCTCTATTCTTGTACTTAAGGCGGCATTGTGCCTTTTGTATTTAATTCCGATGCGATTTCTGTGTTTCATCGTCAATGTGTATGTCCAAGGAATACATTTAACCTGCAGTTGTGTATCGGATACTATTACTGGTCTCACAGGGAATGCTCAAAGCACCGACGGTAAGAAGAGTCTCTATTCTTGTACTTAAGGCGGCATTGTGCCTTTTGTATTTTTTCCCTTTTAATTTCAGTGTTTAATCGTCAATGTGAATGTCCAAAGAATTCATTGAACCTCCAGGGGTGTATCGGAAACTAATACTGGTCTCACAGGGAATGCTCAAAGCACCGACTGTAAGAAGAGTCTCTATTCTTGTACTTAAGGTGGAATTGTGCCTTTTGTATTTAATTCCGATGCCATTTCTGTGTTTCATCGTCAATGTGAAGGTCCAAGGAATTCATTGAACCTGCAGTGGTGTATCAGAAACTAATACTGGTCTCACAGGGAATGCTCAAAGCACCGACTGTAAGATGAGGCTCTATTCTTGTACTTAAGGCGGCATTGTGAATTTTGTATTTAATTCCGATGCGATTTCTGTGTATCATCGTCAAGTTGAAGGTCCAAGGAATACATTGAACCTGCAGTGGCGTATCGGAAACTAATACTGGTCTCACAGGGAATGCTCAAAGCACCGACTAAAAGAAGAGTCTCTATTCTTGTACTTAAGGCGGCATTGTGCCTTTTGTATTTAATTACGATGCGATTTCAGCGTTTCATCGTCAATATGAAGGTCCAAGGAATACATTGAACCTGCAGTGGTGTATCGGAAACTAATACAGGTCTCACAGGGAATGCTCAACGCACCGACTGTAAGTAGAGTCTGTACCTCGTACTTATGGCGGCATTGTGCCTTTTGTATTTAATTCCGATGCGATTTCTGTGTTTCATCGTCAATGTGAAGGTCCAAGGAATCCATTGAACCTGCAGTGGTGTATCGGAAACTAATACTGGTCTCACAGGGAATGCTCAAAGCACCGACTGTAAGAAGAGTTTCTATTGTTGTACTTAAGGCGGCATTGGGCCTTTTGTATTTAATTCCGAAGCCATTTCTGTGTTTCATCGTCAATGGAAGGTCCAAGGAATACATTGAACCTGCAGTGGTGTATCGGAAACTAATACTGGTCTCACAGGGAATGCTCAAAGCACCGACGGTAAGAAGAGTCTCTATTCTTGTACTTAAGGCGGGATTGTACCTTTTGTATTTAATTCCGATGAAATTTCAGTGTTTCATCGTCAATGTGACTGTCCAAGGAATTCATTGAACCTCCAGTGGTGTATCGGAAACTAATACTGGACTCACAGGGAATGCTCAAAGCACCGACGGTAAGAAGAGTCTCTATTCTTGTACTTAAGGCGGCATTGTACCTTTTGTATTTAATTCCGATGTAATTTCAGAGTTTTTTCGTCAATGAGAATGTCCAAGGAATTCGTTGAACCTCCAGTGGTGTATCGGAAACTAATACTGGTCTCACAGGGAATGCTCAAAGCATCGACGGTAAGAAGGGTCTCTATTCTTGTACCTAAGGCGGCATTGTTCCTTTTGTATTTAATTCCGATGTAATTTCAGTGTTTCATCGTCAATGTGTATGTCCAAGGAATAGATTGAACCTGCAGTGGTGTATCGGATGCTATTACTGTTTTCACAGGGAATGCTCAAATCACCGACTGTATGGAAGAGTCTCTATTCTTGTACTTAAGGCGGCATTGTGCCTTTTGTATTTGATTCCGATGCGATTTCTGTATTTCATCGTGAATGTGAAGGTCCAAGGAATTCATTGAACCTGCAGTGGTGTATCGGAAACTAATACTGGTCTCACAGTGAATGCTCAAATCACCGACTGTAAGTAGAGTCTGTATTCTTGTACTTAAGGCGGCATTGTTCGTTTTGGATTTAATTCCGATGCGATTTCTGTGTTTCATCGTCAATGTGAAGGTCCAAGGAATACATTGAACCTGCAGTGGTGTATCGGAAACTAATACTGGTCTTACAGGGAATGCTCAAAGCACCGACTGTAAGAAGAGTCTCTATTCTTGTACTTAAGGCTGCATTGTGCCTTTGTATTTAATTCCGATGCGATTTCTGTGTATCATCGTCAATATGAAGGTCCAAGGAATACATTGGACCTGCAGTGGCGTATCGGAAACTAATACTGGTTTCACAGGGAATGCTCAAAGCACCGACTGTTAGAAGAATCTCTATTCTTGTACTTAAGGCGGCAATGTGCCTTTTGTATTTAATTCCGATGCGATTTCTGTGTATCATCGTCAATTTGAAGGTCCAAGGAATACATTGAACCTGCAGTGGTGTTTTGGAAACTAATACTGGTCTCACAGGGAATGCTCATAGCACCGACAGTAAGAAGAGTCTCTATTATTGTACTTAAGGCGGCATTGTGCCTTTTGTATTTAATTCCGATGCGATTTCTGTGTATCATCGTCAATGTGAAGGTCCAAGGAATTCATTGAACCTGCAGTGGTGTATCGGAAACTAATACTGGTCTCACAGTGAATGCTCAAATCACCGACTGTAAGTAGAGTCTGTATTCTTGTACTTAAGGCGGCATTGTTCGTTTTGGATTTAATTCCGATGCGATTTCTGTGTTTCATCGTCAATGTGAAGGACCAGGGAATACATTGAACCTGCAGTGGTGTATCGGAAACTAATACAGGTCTCACAGGGAATGCTCAAAGCACCGACTGTAAGTAGAGTCTGTATTCTTGTACTTAAGTCGGCATTGTTCGTTTTGGATTTAATTCCGATGCGATTTCTGTGTATCATCGTCAATTTGAAGGTTCAAGGAATACATTGGACCTGCAGTGGCGTATCGGAAACTAATACTGGTCTCACAGGGAATGCTCAAAGCACCGACTGTAAGAAGAATCTCTATTCTTGTACTTAAGGCGGCATTGTGCCTTTTGTATTTAATTCCGATGCGATTTCTGTGTTTCATCGTCAATGTGAAGGACCAAGGAATACATTGAACCTGCAGTGGTGTATCGGAAACTAATACTGGTCTCACAGGGAATGCTCAAAGCACCGACGGTAAGAAGAGTCTCTATTCTTGTACTTAAGGCGGGATTGTACCTTTTGTATTTAATTCCGATGAAATATCAGTGTTTCATCGTCAATGTGACTGTCCAAGGAATTCATTGAACCTCCAGTGGTGTATCGGAAACTAATACTGGTCTCACAGGGAATGCTCAAAGCACCGACGGTAAGAAGAGTCTCTATTCTTGTACTTAAGGCGGCATTTTTCCTTTTGTATTTAATTCCGATGTAATTTCAGTGTTTCATCGTCAATGTGTATGTCCAAGGAATAGATTGAAGCTGCAGTGGGGTATCGGATACTATTACTGGTCTCACAGGGAATGCTCAAAGCACCGACTGTAATAAGAGTCTCTATTTTTGTGCTTAAGGCGGCATTGTGTGTTTTGGATTTAATTCCGATGCGATTTCTGTGTTTCATCGTCAATGTGAAGGTCCAAGGAAACATTGAACCTGCAGTGGTGTTTTGGAAGCTAATGCTGCTCTCACTGGGAATGCTCAAAGCACCGACTGTAAGCAGAATCTCTATTCTTGTACTTTTGGCGGCATTGTGCCTTCTGTATTTGTTTCCGATGCGATTTCTGTGTATCATCGTCACTTTGAAGGTCCTAGGAATACATTGAACCTGCAGTGGCGTATCGGAAACTAATACTGGTCTCACAGGGAATGCTCAAAGCACCGACTGTAAGAAGAGGCCCTATTCTTGTACTTAAGGCGGCATTGTGCCTTTTGTATTTAATTCCGAAGCGATTTCTGTGTATCATCGTCAATTTGAAGGTCCAAGGAATGCATTGAACCTGCAGTGGTGTACCAGAAACTAATACTGGTCTCACAGGGAATGCTCAAAGCACCGACTGTAAGAAGAGTTTCTATTCTTGTACTTAAGGCGGCATTGTGCCTTTTGTATTTAATTCCGATGCCATTTCTGTGTTTCATCGTCAATGTGAAGGTCTAAGGAATAAACTGAACCTGCAGACGTGTAGCGGAAACTAATACTGGTCTCACAGGGAATGCTCAAAGCACCGACGGTAAGAAGAGTCTCTATTCTTGTACTTAAGGCGGCATTGTACCTTTTGTATTTAATTCCGATGTAATTTCAGTGTTTTATCGTCAATGAGAATGTCCAAGGAATTCGTTGAACCTCCAGTGGTGTATCGGAAACTAATACTGGTCTCACAGGGAATGCTCAATGCACCGACGGTAAGAAGAGTCTCTATTCTTGTACTTAAGGCGGCATTGTTCCTTTTGTATTTAATTCCGATGTAATTTCAGTGTTTCATCGTCAATGTGTATGTCAAAGGAATAGATTGAACCTGCAGTGGTGTATCGGATACTATTACTGTTTTCACAGGGAATGCTCAAAGCACCGACTGTATGGAAGAGTCTCTATTCTTGTACTTAAGGCGGCATTGTGCCGTTTGTATTTGATTCCGATGCGATTTCTTTATTTCATCGTCAATGTGAAGGTCCAAGGAATTCATTGAACCTGCAGTGATGTATCGGAAACTAATACTGGTCTCACAGTGAATGCTCAAATCACCGATTGTAAGTAGAGTCTGTATTCTTGTACTTAAGGCGGCATTGTGCGTTTTGGATTTAATTCCGATGCGATTTCTGTGTTTCATCGTCAATGTGAAGGACCAAGGAATACATTGAACCTGCAG
The DNA here is from genome assembly GCF_021461395.2 of Schistocerca americana. NCBI lineage: Eukaryota > Metazoa > Arthropoda > Insecta > Orthoptera > Acrididae > Schistocerca > Schistocerca americana. The sequence continues at coordinate 19,925,477 of NC_060125.1, read as the reverse complement.
TGGTGTATCGGAAACTAATACTGGTCTCACAGGGAATGCTCAAAGCACCGACTGTAAGAAGAGTCTCCATTCTTGTACTTAAGGCGGCATTGTGCCTTTTGTATTTAATTCCGATGCGATTTCTGTGTTTCATCGTCAATGTGAAGGTCCAAGGAATAAATTGAACCTGCAGAGGTGTAGCGGAAACTAATACTGGTCTCACAAGGAATGCTCAAAGCACCGACTGTAAGAAGAGTCTCTATTCTTGTACTTAAGGCGGCACTGTGCCTTTTGTATTTAATTGCGATGCGATTTCTGTGTTTCATCGTCAATGTGAAGGTCCAAGGGATACATTGAACCTGCAGTGGTGTATCGGAAACTAATACTGGACTCACAGGGAATGCTCAAAGCACCGACTGTAAGAAGAGTCTCTATTCTTGTACTTAAGGCGGCATTGTGCCTTTTGTATTTAATTCCGATGCGATTTCTGTGTATGATCGTCAAGTTGAAGGTCCAAGGAAAACATTGAACCTGCAGTGGCGTATCGGATACTAATACTGGTCTCACAGGGAATGCTCAAAGCACCGACTGTAAGAAGAGTCTCTATTCTTGTACTTAAGGCGGCATTGTGCCTTTTGTATTTAATTCCGATGCGACTTCTGTGTTTCATCGTCAATGTGAAGGTCCAAGGAATTCATTGAACCTGCAGTGGTGTATCGGAAACTAATACTGGTCTCACAGGGAATGCTCAAAGCACCGACTGTAAGAAGAGTCTCTATTCTTGTACTTAAGGCGGCATTGTGCCTATTGTATTTATTCCCATGCGATTTCCGTGTATCATCGTCAATTTGAAGGTCCAAGGAATACATTGAACCTGCAGTGGTGTATCGGAAACTAATACTGGTCTCACAGGGAATGCTCAAAGCACCGACTGTAAGAAGAGTCTCTATTCTTGTACTTAAGGCGGCATTGTGCTTTTGGTATTTAATTCCGATGCCACTTCTGTGTATCATCGTCAATTTGAAGGTCCAAGGAATACATTGAACCTGCAGTGGTGTATCGGAAACTAAAACTGGTCTCACAGGGAATGTTCAAAGCACCGACTGTAAGAAGAGTCTCTATTCTTGTACTTAAGGCGGCATTGTGCATTTTGTATTTTATTACGATGCGATTTCTGTGTTTCACCGTCAATGTGAAGGTCCAAGGTATACATTGAACCTGCAGTGGTGTATAGGAAAATAATACTGGTCTCACAGGGAATGCTCAAAGCACCAGCGGTATGATGAGTCTCTATTCTTGTACTTAAGGCGGCATTGTACCTTTTGTATTTAATTCCGATGTAATTTCAGTGTTTCATCGTCAATGTGAATGTCTAAGGAATTCATTGAACCTCCAGTGGTGTATCGGAAATTAATACTGGTCTCACAGGGAATGCTTAAAGCACCGACCGTAAGAAGAGTCTCTATTCGTGTACTTAAGGCGGCGTAGTTCCTTTTGTATTTAATTCCGATGTAATCCAGTGTTTCATCATCAATGTTTATGTCCAAGGAATTGAGTGAACCTGCAGTGGTGTATCGGATACTATTACTGGTCCCACAGGGAATGCTCAAAGCACCGACTGTAAGTAGAGTCTGTATTCTTGTACTTAAGGCGGCATTGTGCGTTTTGGATTTAATTCCGATGCGATTTCTGTGTTTCATCGTCAATGTGATGGTACAAGGAATACATTGAACTTGCAGTGGTGTATCGGAAACAAATACTGGTCTCACAGGGAATGCTCAAAGCACCGACTGTAAGAAGAGTCTCTATTCTTGTACTTAAGGCGGCATTGTGCCTTTTGTATTTAATTCCGATGCCATTTCTGTGTTTCATCGTCAATGTGAAGGTCCAAGGAATAAACTGAACCTGCAGAGGTGTAGCGGAAACTAATACTGGTCTCACAGGGAATGCTCAAAGCACCGACGGTAAGAGGAGTCTCTATTCTTGTACTTAAGGCGGCATTGTACCTTTTGTATTTAATTCCGATGTAATTTCAGTGTTTTATCGTCAATGAGAATGTCCAAGGAATTCGTTGAACCTCCAGTGGTGTATCGGAAACTAATACTGGTCTCACAGGGAATGCTCAATGCACCGACGGTAAGAAGAGTCTCTATTCTTGTACTTAAGGCGGCATTGTTCCTTTTGTATTTAATTCCGATGTAATTTCAGTGTTTCATCGTCAATGTGTATGTCCAAGGAATAGATTGAACCTGCAGTGGTGTATCGGATACTATTACTGTTCTCACAGGGAATGCTCAAAGCACCGACTGTATGGAAGAGTCCCTATTCTTGTACTTCAGGCGGCATTGTGCCTTTTGTATTTGATTCCGGTGCGATTTCTGTAATTCATCGTCAATGTGAATATCCAAGGAATTCATTGAACCTGCAGTGGTGTATCGGAAACTAATACTGGTCTCACAGTGAATGCTCAAATCAACGACTGTAAGTAGAGTCTGTATTCTTGTACTTAAGGCGGCATTGTGCGTTTTGGATTTAATTCCGATGCGATTTCTGTGTTTCATCGTCAATGTGAAGGACCAAGGAATACATTGAACCTGCAGTGGTGTATCGGAAACTAATACTGGTCTCACAGGGAATGCTCAAAGCACCGACTGTAAGAGGAGTCTCTATTCTTGTACTTAAGGCGGCATTGTACCTTTTGTATTTAATTCCGATGCCATTTCTGTGTTTTATCGTCAATGTGAAGGTCCAAGGAATAAACTGAACCTGCAGAGGTGTAGCGGAAACTAATACTGGTCGCACAGGGAATGTTGAAAGCAGCGACTGTAAGAAGAGTCTCTATTCTTGTACTGAAGGCGGCATTGTGCCTTTTATATTTAAGTCAGATGCGATTTCTGTGTTTCATCGTCAATGTGAAGGTCCAAGGAATACATTGAACCTGCAGTGGTGTATCGGAAACTAATACTGGTCTCACAGGGAATGCTCAAAGCACCGACTGTAAGAAGAGTCACTATTCTTGTACTTAAGGCGGCATTGTGCCTTTTGTATTTAATTCCTATTCGATTTCGGTGTATCATCGTCAATTTGAAGGTCCAAGGAATACATTGAACCTGCAGTGGCGTATCGGAAACTAATACTGGTCTCACAGGGAATGTTTAAAGCACCCACTGTAAGAAAAGTCTCTATTCTTGTACTTAAGGGGGCATTGTGCATTTTGTATTTAATTCTGATGCGATTTCTGTGTTTCATCGTCAAGGTGAAGGTCCAAGGAATAAACTGAACCTGCAGAGGTGTAGCGGAAACTAATACTGGTCTCACAAAGAATGCTCAAAGCACCGACTGTAAGAAGAGTCTCTATTCTTGTACTTAAGGCGGCATTGTGCCTTTTGTATTTAATTGCGATGCGATTTCTGTGTTTTTTATCGTCAATGTGAAGGTCCAAGGGATACATTGAACCTGCAGTGGTGTATCGGAAACTAATACTGGACTCACAGGGAATGCTCAAAGCACCGACTGTAAGAAGAGTCTCAATTCTTGTACTTAAGGCGGCATTGTGCCTTTTGTATTTAATTCCGATGTGATTTCTGTGTTTCATCGTCAAGGTGAAGGTCCAAGGAATACATTGAACCTCCAGTGGTGTATCGGAAACTAATACTGGTCTCACAGGGAATGCTCAAAGCACCGACGGTAAGAAGAGTCTCTATTCTTGTACTTAAGGCGGCATTTTTCCTTTTGTATTTAATTCCGATGTAATTTCAGTGTTTCATCGTCAATGTGTATGTCCAAGGAATGGATTGAAGCTGCAGTGGGGTATCGGATACTATTACTGGTCTCACAGGGAATGCTCAAAGCACCGACAGTAAGAGGAGTCTCAATTCTTGTACTTATGGCGGCATTGTGAATTTTGTATTTAACTCCGATGCGATTTCTGTGTTTCATCGTCAATGTGAAGGTCCAAGGAATACATTGAACCTGCAGTGGTGAATCGGAAACTAATACTGCTCTCACTGGGAATGCTCAAAGCACCGACTGTAAGCAGAATCTCTATTCTTGTACTTAAGGCGGCATTGTGCCTTCTGTATTTGTTTCCGATGCGATTTCTGTGTATCATCGTCACTTTGGAGGTCCTAGGAATACATTGAACCTGCAGTGGCGTATCGGAAACTAATACTGGTCTCACAGGGAATGCTCAAAGCACCGACTGTAAGAAGAGGCCCTATTCTTGTACTTAAGGCGGCATTGTGCCTTTTGTATTTAATTCCGAAGCGATTTCTGTGTATCATCGTCAATTTGAAGGTCCAAGGAATACATTGAACCTGCAGTGGTGTATCGGAAACTAATACAGGTCTCACAGGGAATGCTCAAAGCACCGACTGTAAGAAGAGTCTCTATTCTTGTATTTAAGGCGGCATTGTGCCTTTTGTATTTAATTCCGATGCGATTTCTGTGTATCATCGTCAATTTGAAGGTCCAAGGAATGCATTGAACCTGCAGTGGTGTACCAGAAACTAATACTGGTCTCACAGGGAATGCTCAAAGCACCGACTGTAAGAAGAGTCTCTATTCTTGTACTTAAGGCGGCATTGTGCCTTTTGTATTTAATTCCGATGCCATTTCTGTGTTTCATCGTCAATGTGAAGGTCCAAGGAATAAACTGAACCTGCAGACGTGTAGCGGAAACTAATACTGGTCTCACAGGGAATGCTCAAAGCACCGACGGTAAGAAGAGTCTCTATTCTTGTACTATTTCGGCATTGTACCTTTTGTATTTAATTCCGATGTAATTTCAGTGTTTTATCGTCAATGAGAATGTCCAAGGAATTCGTTGAACCTCCAGTGGTGTATCGGAAACTAATACTGGTCTCACAGGGAATGCTCAATGCACCGACGGTAAGAAGAGTCTCTATTCTAGTACTTAAGGCGGCATTGTTCCTTTTGTATTTAATTCCGATGTAATTTCAGTGTTTCATCGTCAATGTGTATGTCCAAGGAATAGATTGAACCTGCAGTGGTGTATCGGATACTATTACTGTTCTCACAGGGAATGCTCAAAGCACCGACTGTATGGAAGAGTCCCTATTCTTGTACTTCAGGCGGCATTGTGCCTTTTGTATTTGATTCCGATGCGATTTCTGTATTTCATCGTCAATGTGAATATCCAAGGAATTCATTGAACCTGCAGTGGTGTATCGGAAACTAATACTGGTCTCACAGTGAATGCTCAAATCAACGACTGTAAGTAGAGTCTGTATTCTTGTACTTAAGGCGGCATTGTGCGTTTTGGATTTAATTCCGATGCGATCTCTGTGTTTCATCGTCAATGTGAAGGACCAAGGAATACATTGAACCTGCAGAGGTGTAGCGGAAACTAATACTGGTCTCACAGGGAATGTTGAAAGCAGCGACTGTAAGAAGAGTCTCTATTCTTGTACTGAAGGCGGCATTGTGCCTTTTATATTTAAGTCAGATGCGATTTCTGTGTTTCATCGTCAATGTGAAGGTCCAAGGAATACATTGAACCTGCAGTGGTGTATCGGAAACTAATACTGGTCTCACAGGGAATGCTCAAAGCACCGACTGTAAGAAGAGTCACTATTCTTGTACTTAAGGCGGCATTGTGCCTTTTGTATTTAATTCCTATTCGATTTCGGTGTATCATCGTCAATTTGAAGGTCCAAGGAATACATTGAACCTGCAGTGGCGTATCGGAAACTAATACTGGTCTCACAGGGAATGTTTAAAGCACCCACTGTAAGAAAAGTCTCTATTCTTGTACTTAAGGGGGCATTGTGCATTTTGTATTTAATTCTGATGCGATTTCTGTGTTTCATCGTCAAGGTGAAGGTCCAAGGAATAAACTGAACCTGCAGAGGTGTAGCGGAAACTAATACTGGTCTCTCAAAGAATGCTCAAAGCACCGACTGTAAGAAGAGTCTCTATTCTTGTACTTAAGGCGGCATTGTGCCTTTTGTATTTAATTGCGATGCGATTTCTGTGTTTTTTATCGTCAATGTGAAGGTCCAAGGGATACATTGAACCTGCAGTGGTGTATCGGAAACTAATACTGGACTCACAGGGAATGCTCAAAGCACCGACTGTAAGAAGAGTCTCAATTCTTGTACTTAAGGCGGCATTGTGCCTTTTGTATTTAATTCCGATGTGATTTCTGTGTATGATCGTCAATTTGAAGGTCCAAGGAAAACATTGAACCTGCAGTGGCGTATCGGATACTAATACTGGTCTCACAGGGAATGCTCAAACACCGACTGTAAGAAGAGTCTCTATTCTTGTACTTAAGGCGGCATTGTGCCTTTTGTATTTATTCCCATGCGATTTCCGTGTATCATCGCCAATTTGAAGGTCCAAGGAATACATTGAACCTGCAGTGGTGTATCGGAAACTAATACTGGTCTCACAGGGAATGCTCAAAGCACCGACGGTAAGAAGAGTCTCTATTCTTGTACTTAAGGCGGCATTTTTCCTTTTGTATTTAATTCCGATGTAATTTCAGTGTTTCATCGTCAATGTGTATGTCCAAGGAATAGATTGAAGCTGCAGTGGGGTATCGGATACTATTACTGGTCTCACAGGGAATGCTCAAAGCACCGACTGTAATAAGAGTCTCTATTTTTGTGCTTAAGGCGGCATTGTGTGTTTTGGATTTAATTCCGATGCGATTTCTGTGTTTCATCGTCAATGTGAAGGTCCAAGGAAACATTGAACCTGCAGTGGTGTTTTGGAAGCTAATACTGCTCTCACTGGGAATGCTCAAAGCACCGACTGTAAGCAGAATCTCTATTCTTGTACTTAAGGCGGCATTGTGCCTTCTGTATTTGTTTCCGATGCGATTTCTGTGTATCATCGTCACTTTGGAGGTCCTAGGAATACATTGAACCTGCAGTGGCGTATCGGAAACTAATACTGGTCTCACAGGGAATGCTCAAAGCACCGACTGTAAGAAGAGGCCCTATTCTTGTACTTAAGGCGGCATTGTGCCTTTTGTATTTAATTCCGAAGCGATTTCTGTGTATCATCGTCAATTTGAAGGTCCAAGGAATACATTGAACCTGCAGTGGTGTATCGGAAACTAATACAGGTCTCACAGGGAATGCTCAAAGCACCGACTGTAAGAAGAGTCTCTATTCTTGTATTTAAGGCGGCGTTGTGCCTTTTGTATTTAATTCCGATGCGATTTCTGTGTATCATCGTCAATTTGAAGGTCCAAGGAATGCATTGAACCTGCAGTGGTGTACCAGAAACTAATACTGGTCTCACAGGGAATGCTCAAAGCACCGACTGTAAGAAGAGTCTCTATTCTTGTACTTAAGGCGGCATTGTGCCTTTTGTATTTAATTCCGATGCCATTTCTGTGTTTCATCGTCAATGTGAAGGTCCAAGGAATAAACTGAACCTGCAGACGTGTAGCGGAAACTAATACTGGTCTCACAGGGAATGCTCAAAGCACCGACGGTAAGAAGAGTCTCTATTCTTGTACTTAAGGCGGCATTGTACCTTTTGTATTTAATTCCGATGTAATTTCAGTGTTTTATCGTCAATGAGAATGTCCAAGGAATTCGTTGAACCTCCAGTGGTGTATCGGAAACTAATACTGGTCTCACAGGGAATGCTCAATGCACCGACGGTAAGAAGAGTCTCTATTCTAGTACTTAAGGCGGCATTGTTCCTTTTGTATTTAATTCCGATGTGATTTCAGTGTTTCATCGTCAATGTGTATGTCCAAGGAATAGATTGAACCTGCAGTGGTGTATCGGATACTATTACTGTTCTCACAGGGAATGCTCAAAGCACCGACTGTATGGAAGAGTCCCTATTCTTGTACTTCAGGCGGCATTGTGCCTTTTGTATTTGATTCCGATGCGATTTCTGTATTTCATCGTCAATGTGAATATCCAAGGAATTCATTGAACCTGCAGTGGTGTATCGGAAACTAATACTGGTCTCACAGTGAATGCTCAAATCAACGACTGTAAGTAGAGTCTGTATTCTTGTACTTAAGGCGGCATTGTGCGTTTTGGATTTAATTCCGATGCGATTTCTGTGTTTCATCGTCAATGTGAAGGACCAAGGAATACATTGAACCTGCAGTGGTGTATCGGAAACTAATACTGGTCTCACAGGGAATGCTCAAAGCACCGACTGTAAGAGGAGTCTCTATTCTTGTACTTAAGGCGGCATTGTACCTTTTGTATTTAATTCCGATGCCATTTCTGTGTTTTATCGTCAATGTGAAGGTCCAAGGAATAAACTGAACCTGCAGAGGTGTAGCGGAAACTAATACTGGTCTCACAGGGAATGTTGAAAGCAGCGACTGTAAGAAGAGTCTCTATTCTTGTACTGAAGGCGGCATTGTGCCTTTTATATTTAATTCAGATGCGATTTCTGTGTTTCATCGTCAATGTGAAGGTCCAAGGAATACATTGAACCTGCAGTGGTGTATCGGAAACTAATACTGGTCTCACAGGGAATGCTCAAAGCACCGACTGTAAGAAGAGTCACTATTCTTGTACTTAAGGCGGCATTGTGCCTTTTGTATTTAATTCCTATTCGATTTCGGTGTATCATCGTCAATTTGAAGGTCCAAGGAATACATTGAACCTGCAGTGGCGTATCGGAAACTAATACTGGTCTCACAGGGAATGTTTAAAGCACCCACTGTAAGAAGAGTCTCTATTCTTGTACTTAAGGGGGCATTGTGCATTTTGTATTTAATTCTGATGCGATTTCTGTGTTTCATCGTCAAGGTGAAGGTCCAAGGAATAAACTGAACCTGCAGAGGTGTAGCGGAAACTAATACTGGTCTCACAAAGAATGCTCAAAGCACCGACTGTAAGAAGAGTCTCTATTCTTGTACTTAAGGCGGCATTGTGCCTTTTGTATTTAATTTCGATGCGATTTCTGTGTTTTTTATCGTCAATGTGAAGGTCCAAGGGATACATTGAACCTGCAGTGGTGTATCGGAAACTAATACTGGACTCACAGGGAATGCTCAAAGCACCGTCTGTAAGAAGAGTCTCATTTCTTGTACTTAAGGCGGCATTGTGCCTTTTGTATTTAATTCCGATGTGATTTCTGTGTATGATCGTCAATTTGAAGGTCCAAGGAAAACATTGAACCTGCAGTGGCGTATCGGATACTAATACTGGTCTCACAGGGAATGCTCAAACACCGACTGTAAGAAGAGTCTCTATTCTTTTACTTAAGGCGGCATTGTGCCTTTTGTATTTATTCCCATGCGATTTCCGTGTATCATCGCCAATTTGAAGGTCCAAGGAATACATTGAACCTGCAGTGGTGTATCGGAAACTAATACTGGTCTCACAGGGAATGCTCAAAGCACCGACGGTAAGAAGAGTCTCTATTCTTGTACTTAAGGCGGCATTTTTCCTTTTGTATTTAATTCCGATGTAATTTCAGTGTTTCATCGTCAATGTGTATGTCCAAGGAATAGATTGAAGCTGCAGTGGGGTATCGGATACTATTACTGGTCTCACAGGGAATGCTCAAAGCACCGACTGTAATAAGAGTCTCTATTTTTGTGCTTAAGGCGGCATTGTGTGTTTTGGATTTAATTCCGATGCGATTTCTGTGTTTCATCGTCAATGTGAAGGTCCAAGGAAACATTGAACCTGCAGTGGTGTTTTGGAAGCTAATACTGCTCTCACTGGGAATGCTCAAAGCACCGACTGTAAGCAGAATCTCTATTCTTGTACTTAAGGCGGCATTGTGCCTTCTGTATTTGTTTCCGATGCGATTTCTGTGTATCATCGTCACTTTGGAGGTCCTAGGAATACATTGAACCTGCAGTGGCGTATCGGAAACTAATACTGGTCTCACAGGGAATGCTCAAAGCACCGACTGTAAGAAGAGGCCCTATTCTTGTACTTAAGGCGGCATTGTGCCTTTTGTATTTAATTCCGAAGCGATTTCTGTGTATCATCGTCAATTTGAAGGTCCAAGGAATACATTGAACCTGCAGTGGTGTATCGGAAACTAATACAGATCTCACAGGGAATGCTCAAAGCACCGACTGTAAGAAGAGTCTCTATTCTTGTATTTAAGGCGGCATTGTGCCTTTTGTATTTAATTCCGATGCGATTTCTGCGTATCATCGTCAATTTGAAGGTCCAAGGAATGCATTGAACCTGCAGTGGTGTACCAGAAACTAATACTGGTCTCACAGGGAATGCTCAAAGCACCGACTGTAAGAAGAGTCTCTATTCTTGTACTTAAGGCGGCATTGTGCCTTTTGTATTTAATTCCGATGCCATTTCTGTGTTTCATCGTCAATGTGAGGGTCCAAGGAATAAACTGAACCTGCAGACGTGTAGCGGAAACTAATACTGGTCTCACAGGGAATGCTCAAAGCACCGACGGTAAGAAGAGTCTCTATTCTTGTACTTAAGGCGGCATTGTACCTTTTGTATTTAATTCCGATGTAATTTCAGTGTTTTATCGTCAATGAGAATGTCCAAGGAATTCGTTGAACCTCCAGTGGTGTATCGGAAACTAATACTGGTCTCACAGGGAATGCTCAATGCACCGACGGTAAGAAGAGTCTCTATTCTTGTACTTAAGGCGGCATTGTTCCTTTTGTATTTAATTCCGATGTAATTTCAGTGTTTCATCGTCAATGTGTATGTCCAAGGAATAGATTGAACCTGCAGTGGTGTATCGGATACTATTACTGTTTTCACAGGGAATGCTCAAAGCACCGACTGTATGGAAGAGTCTCTATTCTTGTACTTAAGGCGGCATTGTGCCGTTTGTACTTGATTCCGATGCGATTTCTTTATTTCATCGTCAATGTGAAGGTCCAAGGAATTCATTGAACCTGCAGTGGTGTATCGGAAACTAATACTGGTCTCACAGTGAATGCTCAAATCACCGACTGTAAGTAGAGTCTGTATTCTTGTACTTAAGGCGGCATTGTGCGTTTTGGATTTAATTCCGATGCGATTTCTGTGTTTCATCGTCAATGTGAAGGACCAAGGAATACATTGAACCTGCAGTGGTGTATCGGAAACTAATACTGGTCTCACAGGGAATGCTCAAAGCACCAACTGTAAGAAGAGTCTCCATTCTTGTACTTAAGGCGGCATTGTGCCTTTTGTATTTAATTCCGATGCGATTTCTGTGTTTCATCGTCAATGTGAAGGTCCAAGGAATAAATTGAACCTGCAGAGGTGTAGCGGAAACTAATACTGGTCTCACAAGGAATGCTCAAAGCACCGACTGTAAGAAGAGTCTCTATTCTTGTACTTAAGGCGGCACTGTGCCTTTTGTATTTAATTGCGATGCGATTTCTGTGTTTCATCGTCAATGTGAAGGTCCAAGGGACACATTGAACCTGCAGTGGTGTATCGGAAACTAATACTGGACTCACAGGGAATGCTCAAAGCACCGACTGTAAGAAGAGTCTCTATTCTTGTACTTAAGACGGCATTGTGCCTTTTGTATTTAATTCCGATGCGATTTCTGTGTATGATCGTCAAGTTGAAGGTCCAAGGAAAACATTGGACCTGCAGTGGCGTATCGGATACTAATACTGGTCTCACAGGGAATGCTCAAAGCACCGACTGTAAGAAGAGTCTCTATTCTTGTACTTAAGGCGGCATTGTGCCTTTTGTATTTAATTCCGATGCGACTTCTGTGTTTCATCGTCAATGTGAAGGTCCAAGGTATACATTGAACCTGCAGTGGTGTATCGGAAACTAATACTGGTCTCACAGGGAATGCTCAAAGCACCGACTGTAAGAAGAGTCTCTATTCTTGTACTTAAGGCGGCATTGTGCCTTTTGTATTTATTCCCATGCGATTTCCGTGTATCATCGTCAATTTGAAGGTCCAAGGAATACATTGAACCTGCAGTGGTGTATCGGAAACTAATACTGGTCTCACAGGGAATGCTCAAAGCACCGACTGTAAGAAGAGTCTCTATTCTTGTACTTAAGGCGGCATTGTGCTTTTGGTATTTAATTCCGATGCCACTTCTGTGTATCATCGTCAATTTGAAGGTCCAAGGAATACATTGAACCTGCAGTGGTGTATCGGAAACTAAAACTGGTCTCACAGGGAATGCTCAAAGCACCGACTGTAAGAAGAGTCTCTATTCTTGTACTTAAGGCGGCATTGTGCATTTTGTATTTAATTACGATGCGATTTCTGTGTTTCATCGTCAATGTGAAGGTCCAAGGTATACATTGAACCTGCAGTGGTGTATAGGAAAATAATACTGGTCTCACAGGGAATGCTCAAAGCACCAGCGGTATGATGAGTCTCTATTCTTGTACTTAAGGCGGCATTGTACCTTTTGTATTTAATTCCGATGTAATTTCAGTGTTTCATCGTCAATGTGAATGTCCAAGGAATTCATTGAACCTCCAGTGGTGTATCGGAAACTAATACTGGTCTCACAGGGAATGCTTAAAGCACCGACCGTAAGAAGAGTCTCTATTCTTGTACTTAAGGCGGCGTTGTTCCTTTTGTATTTAATTCCGATGTAATCCAGTGTTTCATCATCAATGTTTATGTCCAAGGAATTGAGTGAACCTGCAGTGGTGTAACGGATACTATTACTGGTCCCACAGGGAATGCTCAAAGCACCGACTGTAAGTAGAGTCTGTATTCTTGTACTTAAGGCGGCATTGTGCGTTTTGGATTTAATTCCGATGCGATTTCTGTGTTTCATCGTCAATGTGAAGGTCCAAGGAATAAACTGAACCTGCAGAGGTGTAGCGGAAACTAATACTGGTCTCACAGGGAATGCTCAAAGCACCGACGGTAAGAGGAGTCTCTATTCTTGTACTTAAGGCGGCATTGTACCTTTTGTATTTAATTCCGATGTAATTTCAGTGTTTTATCGTCAATGAGAATGTCCAAGGAATTCGTTGAACCTCCAGTGGTGTATCGGAAACTAATACTGGTCTCACAGGGAATGCTCAATGCACCGACGGTAAGAAGAGTCTCTATTCTAGTACTTAAGGCGGCATTGTTCCTTTTGTATTTAATTCCGATGTAATTTCAGTGTTTCATCGTCAATGTGTATGTCCAAGGAATAGATTGAACCTACAGTGGTGTATCGGATACTATTACTGTTCTCACAGGGAATGCTCAAAGCACCGACTGTATGGAAGAGTCCCTATTCTTGTACTTCAGGCGGCATTGTGCCTTTTGTATTTGATTCCGATGCGATTTCTGTATTTCATCGTCAATGTGAATATCCAAGGAATTCATTGAACCTGCAGTGGTGTATCGGAAACTAATACTGGTCTCACAGTGAATGCTCAAATCAACGACTGTAAGTAGAGTCTGTATTCTTGTACTTAAGGCGGCATTGTGCGTTTTGGATTTAATTCCGATGCGATTTCTGTGTCTCATCGTCAATGTGAAGGACCAAGGAATACATTGAACCTGCAGTGGTGTATCGGAAACTAATACTGGTCTCACAGGGAATGCTCAAAGCACCGTTGTAAGAGGAGTCTCTATTCTTGTACTTAAGGCGGCATTGTACCTTTTGTATTTAATTCCGATGCCATTTCTGTGTTTTATCGTCAATGTGAAGGTCCAAGGAATAAAAAGGAACCTGCAGAGGTGTAGCGGAAACTAATACTGGTCTCACAGGGAATGTTGAAAGCAGCGACTGTAAGAAGAGTCTCTATTCTTGTACTGAAGGCGGCATTGTGCCTTTTATATTTAATTCAGATGCGATTTCTGTGTTTCATCGTCAATGTGAAGGTCCAAGGAATACATTGAACCTGCAGTGGTGTATCGGAAACTAATACTGGTCTCACAGGGAATGCTCAAAGCACCGACTGTAAGAAGAGTCACTATTCTTGTACTTAAGGCGGCATTGTGCCTTTTGTATTTAATTCCTATTCGATTTCGGTGTATCATCGTCAATTTGAAGGTCCAAGGAATACATTGAACCTGCAGTGGCGTATCGGAAACTAATACTGGTCTCACAGGGAATGTTTAAAGCACCCACTGTAAGAAGAGTCTCTATTCTTGTACTTAAGGGGGCATTGTGCATTTTGTATTTAATTCTGATGCGATTTCTGTGTTTCATCGTCAAGGTGAAGGTCCAAGGAATAAACTGAACCTGCAGAGGTGTAGCGGAAACTAATACTGGTCTCACAAAGAATGCTCAAAGCACCGACCGTAAGAAGAGTCTCTATTCTTGTACTTAAGGCGGCATTGTGCCTTTTGTATTTAATTGCGATGCGATTTCTGTGTTTTTTATCGTCAATGTGAAGGTCCAAGGGATACATTGAACCTGCAGTGGTGTATCGGAAACTAATACTGGACTCACAGGGAATGCTCAAAGCACCGACTGTAAGAAGAGTCTCAATTCTTGTACTTAAGGCGGCATTGTGCCTTTTGTATTTAATTCCGATGTGATTTCTGTGTATGATCGTCAATTTGAAGGTCCAAGGAAAACATTGAACCTGCAGTGGCGTATCGGATACTAATACTGGTCTCACAGGGAATGCTCAAACACCGACTGTAAGAAGAGTCTCTATTCTTGTACTTAAGGCGGCATTGTGCCTTTTGTATTTATTCCCATGCGATTTCCGTGTATCATCGCCAATTTGAAGGTCCAAGGAATACATTGAACCTGCAGTGGTGTATCGGAAACTAATACTGGTCTCACAGGGAATGCTCAAAGCACCGACTGTAAGAAGAGTCTCTATTCTTGTACTTGAGGCGGCATTGTGCTTTTGGTATTTAATTCCGATGCCACTTCTGTGTATCATCGTCAATTTGAAGGTCCAAGGAATACATTGGACCTGCAGTGGCGTATCGGAAACTAATACTGGTCTCACAGGGAATGCTCAAAGCACCGAATGTAAGAAGAGTCTCTATTCTTGTACTTAAGGCTGCATTGTGCCTTTGTATTTAATTCCGATGCGATTTCTGTGTATCATCGTCAATTTGAAGGTACAAGGAATAGATTGAACCTGCAGTGGTGTATCGGATACTATTACTGTTTTCACAGGGAATGCTCAAATCACCGACTGTATGGAAGAGTCTCTATTCTTGTACCTAAGGCGGCATTGTTCCTTTTGTATTTAATTCCGATGTAATTTCAGTGTTTTATCGTCAATGAGAATGTCCAAGGAATTCGTTGAACCTCCAGTGGTGTATCGGAAACTAATACTGGTCTCACAGGGAATGCTCAAAGCACCGACGGTAAGAAGGGTCTCTATTCTTGTACCTAAGGCGGCATTGTTCCTTTTGTATTTAATTCCGATGTAATTTCAGTGTTTCATCGTCAATGTGTATGTCCAAGGAATAGATTGAACCTGCAGTGGTGTATCGGATACTATTACTGTTTTCACAGGGAATGCTCAAATCACCGACTGTATGAAGAGTCTCTATTCTTGTACTTAAGGCGGCATTGTGCCTTTTGTATTTGATTCCGATGCGATTTCTGTATTTCATCGTCAATGTGAAGGTCCAAGGAATTCATTGAACCTGCAGTGGTGTATCGGAAACTAATACTGGTCTCACAGTGAATGCTCAAATCACCGACTGTAAGTAGAGTCTGTATTCTTGTACTTAAGGCGCATTGTGCGTTTTGGATTTAATTCCGATGCGATTTCTGTGTTTCATCGTCAATGTGAAGGTCCAAGGAATACATTGAACCTGCAGTGGTGTATCGGAAACTAATACTGGTCTTACAGGGAATGCTCAAAGCACCGACTGTAAGAAGAGTCTCTATTCTTGTACTTAAGGCTGCATTGTGCCTTTGTATTTAATTCCGATGCGATTTCTGTGTATCATCGTCAATTTGAAGGTCAAAGGAATACATTGGACCTGCAGTGGCGTATCGGAAACTAATACTGGTCTCACAGGGAATGCTCAAAGCACCGACTGTAAGAAGAATCTCTATTCTTGTACTTAAGGCGGCATTGTGCCTTTTGTATTTAATTCCGATGCGACTTCTGTGTTTCATCGTCAATGTGTATGTCCAAGGAATACATTGAACCTGCAGTGGTGTATCGGAAACTAGTACTGGTCTCACAGGGAATGCTCAAATCACCGACTGTAAGATGAGTATCTATTCTTGTCCTTAAGGCGGCATCGTGCATTTTGTATTTAATTCCGATGCGATTTCTGTGTATCATCGTCAATCTGAAGGTCCAAGGAATACATTGAAGCTGCAGTTGTGTATCGGAAACTAATACTGGTCTCACAGGTAATGCTCAAAGCACCGACCGTAAGGAGAGTCTCTATTCTTGTACTTAAGGCGGCATTGTGCCATTTGTTTTTAATTCCGATGCGATTTCTGTGTTTCATCGTCAATGCGAAGTTCCAAGGAATACATTGAACCTGCAGTGGTGTATCGGAAACTAATACTGGTCTCACAGGAAAGGATCAAAGCACAGACTCTAAGAAGTCTCACTCTCCTTACACATAATGCGGCATTGAGCGTATTGTATTTAATTCCGATGCGATTTCTGTGTTTCATCGTCAATGTGTATGTCCAAGGAAAACATTGAACCTGCAGTGGTGTATCGGAAGCTACTATTGGTCTCACAGGGAATGCTCTAAGCACCGACTGTAGGAAGAGTCTCTATTCCTGTACTTAAGACGGCATTGTGCCTTTTGTATTTAATTCCGTTACGATTTCTGTGTTTCATCGTCAATGCGTATGTCCTAGGAATACATTGAACCTGCAGTGGTGCATCGGAAACTAATACTGGTCTCACAGGAAAGGATCATAGCCCAGACTCTAAGAAATCTCACTCTTTTTGCACTCAAGGCGGCGTTGTGGCTTTTGTATTTAATTCCGATGCGATTTCTGTGTTTCATCGTCAATGTGAAGGTCTAAGGAATACATTGAACCTGCAGTGGTGTATCGGATACTATTACTGGTCTCACAGGGAATGCTCAAAGCACCGACTGTAAGAAGAGTTTCTATTCTTGTACTTAAGGCGGCATTGTGCCTATTGTTTTTAATTCCGATGCCATTTCTGTGTTTCATCGTCAAGGTGAAGGTGCAAGGAATAAACTGAACCTGCAGAGGTGTAGCGGAAAATTATTCTGGTCTCACAGGGAATGCTCAAAGCACCGACTGTAAGAAGAGTCTCTATTCTTGTACTTAAGGCGGCATTTTTCCTTTTGTATTTAATTCCGATGTAATTTCTGTGTTTCATGGTCAATGTGTATGTCCAAGGAATAGATTGAATCTGCAGTGATGTATCGGATACTATTACTGGTCTCACAGGAATGCTCAAAGCACCGACTGTAAGTAGAGTCTCTATTCTTGTAATTAAGGCGGTATTGTGCCTTTTGTATTTAATTCCGATGCCATTTCTGTGTTTCATCGTCATTTCGAAGGTCCAAGGAAGACATTGAACCTGCAGTGGTGTATCGGAAACTAATACTGGTCTCACAGGGAATGCTCAAAGCACCGACTGTAAGAAGAGTCTCTATTCTTGTACTTAAGGTGGAATTGTGCCTTTTGCATTTAATTCCGATGCCATTTCTGTGTTTCATCGTCAATGTGAAGGTCCAAGGAATTCATTGAACGTGCAGTGGTGTGTCAGAAACTAATACTGGTCTCACAGGGAATGCTCAAAGCACCGACTGTAAGATGAGGCTCTATTCTTGTACTTAAGGCGGCATTGTGAATTTTGTATTTAATTCCGATGCGATTTCTGTGTATCATCGTCAAGTTGAAGGTCCAAGGAATGCATTGAACCTGCAGTGGCGTATCGGAAACTAATACTGGTCTCACAGGGAATACTCAAAGCACCGACTAAAAGAAGAGTCTCTATTCTTGTACTTAAGGCGGCATTGTGCCGTTTGTATTTAATTACGATGCGATTTCTGCGTTTCATCGTCAATGTGAAGGTCCAAGGAATACATTGAACCTGCAGTGGTGTATCGGAAACTAATACTGGTCTCACAGGGAATGCTCAACGCACCGACTGTAAGTAGAGTCTGTATCTCGTACTTAAGACGGCATTGTGCCTTTTGTATTTAGTTCCGATGCGATTTCTGTGTTTCATCGTCAATGTGAAGGTCCAAGGGATCCATTGAACCTGCAGTGGTGTATCGGAAACTAATACTGGTCTCACAGGGAATGCTCAAAGCACCGACTGTAAGAAGAGTTTCTATTGTTGTACTTAAGGCAGCATTGGGCCTTTTGTATTTAATTCCGAAGCCATTTCTGTGTTTCATCGTCAATGGAAGGTCCAAGGAATACATTGAACCTGCAGTGGTGTATCGGAAACTAATACTGGTCTCACAGGGAATGCTCAAAGCACCGACGGTAAGAAGAGTCTCTATTCTTGTACTTAAGGCGGGATTGTACCTTTTGTATTTAATTCCGATGAAATTTCAGTGTTTCATCGTCAATGTGACTGTCCAAGGAATTCATTGAACCTCCAGTGGTGTATCGGAAACTAATACTGGTCTCACAGGGAATGCTCAAAGCACCGACGGTAAGAAGAGTCTCTATTCTTGTACTTAAGGCGTCATTTTTCCTTTTGTATTTAATTCCGATGTAATTTCAGTGTTTCATCGTCAATGTGTATGTCCAAGGAATAGATTGAACCTGCAGTGGCGTATCGGAAACTAATACTGGTCTCACAGGGAATGCTCAAAGCACCGACTGTAAGAAGAGGCCCTATTCTTGTACTTAAGGCGGCATTGTGCCTTTTGTATTTAATTCCGAAGCGATTTCTGTGTATCATCGTCAATTTGAAGGTCCAAGGAATATATCGAACCGGCAGTGGTGTATCGGAAACTAATACAGGTCTCACAGGGAATGCTCAAAGCACCGACTGTAAGAAGAGTCTCTATTCTTGTATTTAAGGCGGCATTGTGCCTTTTGTATTTAATTCCGATGCGATTTCTGTGTATCATCGTCAATTTGAAGGTCCAAGGAATACATTGAACCTGCAGTGGTGTACCAGAAACTAATACTGGTCTCACAGGGAATGCTCATAGCACCGACTGTAAGAAGAGTCTCTATTCTTGTACTTAAGGCGGCATTGTGCCTTTTGTATTTAATTCCGATGCCATTTCTGTGTTTCATCGTCAATGTGAAGGTCCAAGGAATAATCTGAACCTGCAGACGTGTAGCGGAAACTAATACTGGTCTCACAGGGAATGCTCAAAGCACCGACGGTAAGAAGAGTCTCTATTCTTGTACTTAAGGCGGCATTGTACCTTTTGTATTTAATTCCGATGTAATATCAGTGTTTTATCGTCAATGAGAATGTCCAAGGAATTCGTTGAACCTCCAGTGGTGTATCGGAAACTAATACTGGTCTCACAGGGAATGCTCAATGCACCGACGGTAAGAAGAGTCTCTATTCTTGTACTTAAGGCGGCATTGTTCCTTTTGTATTTAATTCCCATGTAATTTCAGTGTTTCATCGTCAATGTGTCTGTCCAAGGAATAGATTGAACCTGAAGTGGTGTATCGGATACTATTACTGTTTTCACAGGGAATGCTCAAAGCACCGACTGTATGGAAGAGTCTCTATTCTTGTACTTAAGGCGGCATTGTGCCTTTTGTATTTGATTCCGATGCGATTTCTGTATTTCATCGTCAATGTGAAGGTCCAAGGAATTCATTGAACCTGCAGTGGTGTATCGGAAACTAATACTGGTCTCACAGTGAATGCTCAAATCACCGACTGTAAGTAGAGTCTGTATTCTTGTACTTAAGGCGGCATTGTGCGTTTTGGATTTAATTCCGATGCGATTTCTGTGTTTCATCGTCAATGTGAAGGACCAAGGAATACATTGAACCTGCAGTGGTGTATCGGAAACTAATACTGGTCTCACAGGGAATGCTCAAAGCACCGACTGTAAGAAGAGTCTCTATTCTTGTACTTAAGGCGGCATTGTACCTTTTGTATTTAATTCCGATTCCATTTCTGTGTTTCATCGTCAATGTGAAGGTCCAAGGAATAAACTGAACCTGCCGAGGTGTAGCGGAAACTAATACTGGTCTCACAGGGAATGTTGAAAGCAGCGACTGTAAGAAGAGTCTCTATTCTTGTACTGAAGGCGGCATTGTGCCTTTTATATTTAATTCAGATGCGATTTCTGTGTTTCATCGTCAATGTGAAGGTCCAAGGAATACATTGAACCTGCAGTGGTGTATCGGAAACTAATACTGGTCCCACAGGGAATGCTCAAAGCACCGACTGTAAGAAGAGTCTCTATTCTTGTACTTAAGGCGGCATTGTGCCTTTTGTATTTAATTCCGATGCGATTTCTGTGTTTCATCGTCAATGTGAAGGTCCAAGGAATAAACTGAACCTGCAGAGGTGTAGCGGAAACTAATACTGGTCTCACAAGGAATGCTCAAAGCACCGACTGTAAGAAGAGTCTCTATTCTTGTACTTAAGGCGGCATTGTGCCTTTTGTATTTAATTGCGATGCGATTTCTGTGTTTCATCGTCAATTTGAAGGTCCAAGGGATACATTGAACCTGCAGTGGTGTATCGGAAACTAATACTGGACTCACAGGGAATGCTCAAAGCACCGACTGTAAGAAGAGTCTCTATTCTTGTACTTAAGGCGGCATTGTGCCTTTTGTATTTAATTCCGATGCGATTTCTGTGTATGATCGTCAATTTGAAGGTCCAAGGAAAACATTGAACCTGCAGTGGCGTATCGGATACAAATACTGGTCT
The DNA here is from genome assembly GCF_021461395.2 of Schistocerca americana. NCBI lineage: Eukaryota > Metazoa > Arthropoda > Insecta > Orthoptera > Acrididae > Schistocerca > Schistocerca americana. The sequence goes on along the minus strand of NC_060125.1, from coordinate 19,904,814 downwards.
CACAGGGAATGCTCAAAGCACCGACTGTAAGAAGAGTCTCTATTCTTGTACTTAAGGCGGCATTGTGCCTTTTGTATTTATTCCCATGCGATTTCCGTGTATCATCGTCAATTTGAAGGTCCAAGGAATACATTGAACCTGCAGTGGTGTATCGGAAACTAATACTGGTCTCACAGGGAACGCTCAAAGCACCGACTGTAAGAAGAGTCTCTATTCTTGTACTTAACGCGGCATTGTGCTTTTGGTATTTAATTCCGATGCCACTTCTGTGTATCATCGTCAATTTGAAGGTCCAAGGAATGCATTGAACCTGCAGTGGTGTATCGGAAACTAAAACTGGCCTCACAGGGAATGCTCAAAGCACCGACTGTAAGAAGAGTCTCTATTCTTGTACTTAAGGCGGCATTGTGCATTTTGTATTTAATTCCGATGCGATTTCTGTGTTTCATCGTCAATGTGAAGGTCCAAGGTATACATTGAACCTGCAGTGGTGTATCGGAAAATAATACTGGTGTCACAGGGAATGCTCAAAGCACCAGCGGTATGATGAGTCTCTATTCTTGTACTTAAGGCGGCATTGTACATTTTGTATTTAATTCCGATGTAATTTCAGTGTTTCATCGTCAATGTGAATGTCCAAGGAATTCATTGAACCTCCAGTGGTGTATCGGAAACTAATACTGGTCGCACAGGGAATGCTTAAAGCACCGACGGTAAGAAGAGACTCTATTCTTGTACTTAAGGCGGCGTTGTTCCTTTTGTATTTAATTCCGATGTAATTTCAGTGTTTCATGATCAATGTTTATGTCCAAGGAATTGAGTGAACCTGCAGTGGTGTATCGGATACTATTACTGGTCTCACAGGGAATGCTCAAAGCACCGACTGTAAGTAGAGTCTGTATTCTTGTACTTAAGGCGGCATTGTGCGTTTTGGATTTAATTCCGATGCGATTTCTGTGTTTCATCGTCAATGTGATGGTACAAGGAATACATTGAACCTGCTGTGGTGTATCGGAAACAAATACTGGTCTCACCGATAATGCTCAAAGCACCGACTGTAAGAAAAGTCTCTATTCTTGTACTTAAGGCGGCATTGTGCCTTTTGTATTTAATTCCGATGCCATTTCTATGTTTCATTGTGAATGTGAAGGTCCAAGGAATAAACCGAACCTGCAGAGGTGTAGCGCAAACTAATACTGGTCTCACAGAGAATGCTCAAAGCACCGACTGTAAGAAGAGTTTCTATTCTTGTACTTAAGGCGGCACTGTGCCTTTTGTATTTAATTCCGATGCGATTTCTGTGTTTCATCGTCAATGTGAAGGTCCAAGGAATACATTGAACCTGCAGTGGTGTATCGGAAACTAATACTGGTCTCACAGGGAATGCTCAAAGCACCGACTGTAAGAAGAGTCTCTATTCTTGTACTTAAGGCGGCATTGTGCCTTTTGTATTTAATTCCGATGCCATTTCTGTGTTTCATCGTCAATGTGAAGGTCCAAGGAATAAACTGGACCTGCAGAGGTGTAGCGGAAACTAATACTGGTCTCACAGGGAATGCTCAAAGCACCGACGGTAAGAGGAGTCTCTATTCTTGTACTTAAGGCGGCATTGTACCTTTTGTATTTAATTCCGATGTAATTTCAGTGTTTTATCGTCAATGAGAATGTCCAAGGAATTCGTTGAACCTCCAGTGGTGTATCGGAAACTAATACTGGTCCCACAGGGAATGCTCAAAGCACCGACTGTAAGAGGAGTCTCTATTCTTGTACTTAAGGCGGCATTGTACCTTTTGTATTTAATTCCGATGCCATTTCTGTGTTTCATCGTCAATGTGAAGGTCCAAGGAATAAACTGAACCTGCAGAGGTGTAGCGGAAACTAATACTGGTCTCACAGGGAATGCTCAAAGCACCGACTGTAAGAAGAGTCTCTATTCTTGTACTTAAGGCGGCATTGTGCCTTTTGTATTTAATTCCTATTCGATTTCGGTGTATCATCGTCAATTTGAAGGTCCAAGGAATACATTGAACCTGCAGTGGCGTATCGGAAACTAACACTGGTCTCACAGGGAATGTTTAAAGCACCCACTGTAAGAAGAGTCTCTATTCTTGTACTTAAGGGGGCATTGTGCATTTTGTATTTAATTCTGATGCGATTTCTGCGTTTCATCGACAATGAGAAGGTCCAAGGAATACATTGAACCTGCAGAGGTGTGGCGGAAACTAATACTGGTCTCACAGGGAATGCTCAAAGCACCGACTGTAAGAAGAGTCTCTATTCTTGTACTTAAGGCGGCATTGTGCCTTTTGTATTTAATTCCGATGCGATTTCTGTGTTTCATCGTCAATGTGAAGGTCCAAGGAATAATCTGAACCTGCAGAGGTGTAGCGGAAACTAATACTGGTCTCACAAGGAATGCTCAAAGCACCGACTGTAAGAAGAGTCTCTATTCTTGTACTTAAGGCGGCATTGTGCCTTTTGTATTTAATTGCGATGCGATTTCCGTGTTTTTTATCGTCAACGTGAAGGTCCAAGGGATACATTGAACCTGCAGTGGTGTATCGGAAACTAATACTGGACTCACAGGGAATGCTCAAGGCACCGACTGTAAGAAGAGTCTCTATTCTTGTACTTAAGGCGGCATTGTGCCTTTTGTATTTAATTCCGATGCGATTTCTGTGTATGATCGTCAATTTGAAGGTCCAAGGAAAACATTGAACCTGCAGTGGCGTATCGGATACTAATACTGGTCTCACAGGGAATGCTCAAAGCACCGACTGTAAGAAGAGTCTCTATTCTTGTACTTAAGGCGGCATTGTGCCTTTTGTATTCATTCCCATGCGATTTCCGTGTATCATCGTCAATTTGAAGGTCCAAGGAATACATTGAACCTGCAGTGGTGTATCGGAAACTAATACTGGTCTCACAGGGAATGCTCAAAGCACCGACTGTAAGAAGAGTCTCTATTCTTGTACTTAAGGCGGCATTGTGCTTTTGGTATTTAATTCCGATGCCACTTCTGTGTATCATCGTCAATGTGAAGGTCCAAGGAATAAACTGAACCTGCAGAGGTGTAGCGGAAACTAATACTGGTCTCACAGGGAATGCTCAATGCACCGACTGTAAGAAGAGACTCTATTCTTGTTTTTAAGGCGGCATTGTGCCTTTTGTATTTAATTCCGATGCGACTTCTGTGTTTCATCGTCAATGTCAAGGTCCAAGGTATACATTGAACCTGCAGTGGTGTATCGGAAACTAATGCTGGTCTCACAGGGAATGCTCAAAGCACCGACTGTAAGTTGAGTCTCTATTCTTGTACTTAAGGCGGCATTGTGCTTTTGTATTTAATTTCGATGCAATTTCTGTGTATCATCGTCAATTTGAAGGTCCAAGGGATACACTGAACCTGCAGTGGCGTATCGGAAACTAATACTGGTCTCACAGGGAATGCTCAAAGCACCGACTGTAAGAAGAGTCTCTATTCTTGTTCTTAAGGCGGCATTGTGCCTTTTGTATTTAATTCCGATGCGATTTCTGCGTTTTATCGTCAATGTGAAGGTCCAAGGAATAAACTGAACCTGCAGAGGTGTAGCGGAAACTAATACTGGTCTCACAGGGAATTTTCAAAGCACCGACGGTATGAAGAGTCTATATTCTTGTACTTAAGGCGGCATTGTACCTTTTGTATTTAATTCCGATGTAATTTCAGTGTTTCATCGTCAATGTGAATGTCCAAGGAATTCATTGGACTTCCAGTGGTGTATCGGAAACTAATACTGGTCTCACAGGGAATGCGTAAAGCACCGACGGTAAGAAGAGTCTCTATTCTTGTACTTAAGGCGGCATTGTTCCTTTTGTATTAAATTCCGATGTAATTTCAGTGTTTCATCACCAATGTTTATGTCCAAGGAATTGATTGAACCTGAAGTGGTGTATCGGATACTATTACTGGTCTCACAGGGAATGCTCAAAGCACCGACGGTAAGAAGAGGCTCTATTCTTGTACTTAAGGCGGCATTGTGCGTTTTGGATTTAATTCCGATGACATTTCTGTGTTTCATCGTCAATGTGAAGGTCCAAGGAATACATTGAACCTGCAGTGTTGTATCTGAAACTAATACTGGTCTCACAGGGAATGCTCAAAGCACCGACTGTAAGAAGAGTCTCTATTCTTGTACTTATGGCGGCATTGTGCCTTTTGTATTTAATTCCGATGCGATTTTTGTGTTTCATCGTCAATGTGAAGGTCCAAGGAATACATTGAACCTGCAGTGGTGTATCGGAAACTAATACTGGTCTCACAGGTAATGCTCAAAGCACCGACTGTAAGAAGAGTCTCTATTCTTGTACTTAAGGCGGCATTGTGCCTTTTGTATTTAAATCCGATGCGATTTCTGTGTTTCATCGTCAATGTGAAGGTCCAAGAAATACATTGAACCTGCAGTGGTCTATCGGTTACTATTTCTGGTCTCACAGGGAATGCTCAAAGCACCGACTGTAAGAAGAGTCTCTATTCTTGTACTTAAGGCGGCATTGTGCCTTTTGTATTTAATTCCGATGTAATTTTAGTGTTTCATCGTCAATGTGAAGGTCCAAGGAATTCATTGAACGTCCAGTGGTGTATCGGAAACTAATACTGGTCTCACAGGGATTGCTCAAAGCACCGACTGTAAGAAGAGTCTCTTTCTTGTACTTAAGGCGGCATTGTTCCTTTTGTATTTAATTCCGATGTAATATCTGTGTTTCATCGTCAATGTGTGTGTCCAAGGAATAGATTGAACCTGCAGTGGTGTATCGGATACTATTATTAGTCTCACAGGGAATGCTCAAAGCACCGACTGTAAGAAGAGTCTCTATTCTTGTACTTAGGGCGGCATTGTGCCCTTTGTATTTAATTCCGATGCGATTTCTGTGTTTCATCGTCAATGTGAAGGTCAAAGGTATACATTGAACTTCCAGTGGTGTATCGGAAACTAATACTGGTCTCACAGGGAATGCTCAAAGCACCGACTGTAAGTTGAGTCTCTATTCTTGTACTTAAGGCGGCATTGTGCTTTTGTATTTAATTCCGATGCGATTTCTGAGTATCATCGTCAATTTGAAGGTCCAAGGGATACATTGAACGTGCAGTGGCGTATCGGAAACTAATACTGGTCTCACATGGAATGCTCAAAGCACCGACTGTAAGAAGAGTCTCTATTCTTGTTCTTAAGGCGGCATTGTGCCTTTTGTATTTAATTCCGATGCGATTTCTGCGTTTCATCGTCAATGTGAAGGTCCAAGGAATAAAATGAACCTGAAGAGGTGTAGCGGAAACTAATACTGGTCTCACAGGGAATGCTCAAAGCACCGACGGTATGAACAGTACTTGTACTTAAGGCGGCATTGTACCTTTTGTATTTAATTCCGATGTAATTTCAGTGTTTCATCGTCAATGTGAATGTCCAAGGAATTCATTGAACCTCCAGTGGTGTATCGGAAACTAATACTGGTCTCACAGGGAATGCTTAACGCACCGACGGTAAGAAGAGTCTCTATTCTTGTACTTAAGGCGGCATTGTGCGTTTTGGGTTTAATTCCGATGCGATTTCTGTGTTTCATCGTCAATGTGAAGGTCCAAGTAATAAACTGAACTTGCAGAGGTGTAGCGGAAACTAATACTGGTCTCAGAGGGAAAGCTCAAAGCACCGACCGTAAGAAGAGTCTCTATTCTTGTACTTAAGGCGGCATTGTGCCTTTTGTATTTAATTCCGATGCGATTTCTGTGTTTCATCGTCAATGTGAAGGTCCAAGTAATAAACTGAACTTGCAGAGGTGTAGCGGAAACTAATACTGGTCTCACAGGGAATGCTCAAAGCACCGACTGTAAGAAGAGTCTCTATTCTTGTACTTAAGGCGGCATTGTGCCTTTTGTATTTAATTTCGATGTAATTTCAGTGTTTCATCGTCAATGTGAATGTCCAAGGAATTCATTGAACCTCCAGTGGTGTATCGGAAACTAATACTGGTCTCACAGGGAATGCTCAAAGCACCGACGGTAAGAAGAGTCTCTATTCTTGTACTTAAGGCGGCATTGTGCGTTTTGGATTTAATTCCGATGCCATTTCTGTGTTTCATGGACAATGTGAAGGTCCAAGGAATACATTGAACCTGCAGTGTTGTATCTGAAACTAATACTGGTCTCACAGGGAATGTTCAAAGTACCGACTTTAAGAAGAGTCTCTATTCTTGTACTTATGGCGGCATTGTGCCTTTTGTATTTAATTCCGATGCGTTTTCTGTGTTTCATCGTCAATGTGAAGGTCCAAGGAATTCATTGAACCTCCAGTGGTGTATCGGAAACTAATACTGGTCTCACAGGGAATGCTTAACGCACCGACGGTAAGAAGAGACTCTATTCTTGTACTTAAGGCGGCGTTGTTCCTTTTGTATTTAATTCCGATGTAATTTCAGTGTTTCATGATCAATGTTTATGTCCAAGAATTGAGTGAACCTGCAGTGGTGTATCGGATACTATTACTGGTCTCACAGGGAATGCTCAAAGCACCGACTGTAAGTAGAGTCTGTATTCTTGTACTTAAGGCGGCATTGTGCGTTTTGGATTTAATTCCGATGCGATTTCTGTGTTTCATCGTCAATGTGATGGTACAAGGAATACATTGAACCTGCTGTGGTGTATCGGAAACAAATACTGGTCTCACCGATAATGCTCAAAGCACCGACTGTAAGAAGAGTCTCTATTCTTGTACTTAAGGCGGCATTGTGCCTTTTGTATTTAATTCCGATGCCATTTCTATGTTTCATTGTGAATGTGAAGGTCCAAGGAATAAACCGAACCTGCAGAGGTGTAGCGCAAACTAATACTGGTCTCACAGAGAATGCTCAAAGCACCGACTGTAAGAAGAGTTTCTATTCTTGTACTTAAGGCGGCACTGTGCCTTTTGTATTTAATTCCGATGCGATTTCTGTGTTTCATCGTCAATGTGAAGGTCCAAGGAATACATTGAACCTGCAGTGGTGTATCGGAAACTAATACTGGTCTCACAGGGAATGCTCAAAGCACCGACTGTAAGAAGAGTCTCTATTCTTGTACTTAAGGCGGCATTGTGCCTTTTGTACTTAATTCCGATGCCATTTCTGTGTTTCATCGTCAATGTGAAGGTCCAAGGAATAAACTGGACCTGCAGAGGTGTAGCGGAAACTAATACTGGTCTCACAGGGAATGCTCAAAGCACCGACGGTAAGAGGAGTCTCTATTCTTGTACGTAAGGCGGCATTGTACCTTTTGTATTTAATTCCGATGAAATTTCAGTGTTTTATCGTCAATGAGAATGTCCAAGGAATTCGTTGAACCTCCAGTGGTGTATCGGAAACTAATACTGGTCCCACAGGGAATGCTCAAAGCACCGACTGTAAGAGGAGTCTCTATTCTTGTACTTAAGGCGGCATTGTACTTTTTGTATTTAATTCCGATGCCATTTCTGTGTTTCATCGTCAATGTGAAGGTCCAAGGAATAAACTGAACCTGCAGAGGTGTAGCGGAAACTAATACTGGTCTCACAGGGAATGCTTAAAGCACCGACTGTAAGAAGAGTCTCTATTCTTGTACTTAAGGCGGCATTGTGCCTTTTGTATTTAATTCCTATTCGATTTCGGTGTATCATCGTCAATTTGAAGGTCCAAGGAATACATTGAACCTGCAGTGGCGTATCGGAAACTAACACTGGTCTCACAGGGAATGTTTAAAGCACCCACTGTAAGAAGAGTCTCTATTCTTGTACTTAAGGGGGCATTGTGCATTTTGTATTTAATTCTGATGCGATTTCTCCGTTTCATCGACAATGAGAAGGTCCAAGGAATACATTGAACCTGCAGAGGTGTGGCGGAAACTAATACTGGTCTCACAGGGAATGCTCAAAGCACCGACTGTAAGAAGAGTCTCTATTCTTGTACTTAAGGCGGCATTGTGCCTTTTGTATTTAATTCCGATGCGATTTCTGTGTTTCATCGTCAATGTGAAGGTCCAAGGAATAATCTGAACCTGCAGAGGTGTAGCGGAAACTAATACTGGTCTCACAAGAAATGCTCAAAGCACCGACTGTAAGAAGAGTCTCTATTCTTGTACTTAAGGCGGCATTGTGCCTTTTGTATTTAATTGCGATGCGATTTCCGTGTTTTTTATCGTCAACGTGAAGGTCCAAGGGATACATTGAACCTGCAGTGGTGTATCGGAAACTAATACTGGACTCACAGGGAATGCTCAAGGCACCGACTGTAAGAAGAGTCTCTATTCTTGTACTTAAGGCGGCATTGTGCCTTTTGTATTTAATTCCGATGCGATTTCTGTGTATGATCGTCAATTTGAAGGTCCAAGGAAAACATTGAACCTGCAGTGGCGTATCGGATACTAATACTGGTCTCACAGGGAATGCTCAAAGCACCGACTGTAAGAAGAGTCTCTATTCTTGTACTTAAGGCGGCATTGTGCCTTTTGTATTTATTCCCATGCGATTTCCGTGTATCATCGTCAATTTGAAGGTCCAAGGAATACATTGAACCTGCAGTGGTGTATCGGAAACTAATACTGGTCTCACAATGAATGCTCAAAGCACCGACTGTAAGAAGAGTCTCTATTCTTGTACTTAAGGCGGCATTGTGCTTTTGGTATTTAATTCCGATGCCACTTCTGTGTATCATCGTCAATGTGAAGGTCCAAGGAATAAACTGAACCTGCAGAGGTGTAGCGGAAACTAATACTGGTCTCACAGGGAATGCTCAATGCACCGACTGTAAGAAGAGACTCTATTCTTGTACTTAAGGCGGCATTGTGCCTTTTGTATTTAATTCCGATGCGACTTCTGTGTTTCATCGTCAATGTGAAGGTCCAAGGTATACATTGAACCTGCAGTGGTGTATCGGAAACTAATACTGGTCTCACAGGGAATGCTCAAAGCACCGACTGTAAGTTGAGTCTCTATTCTTGTACTTAAGGCGGCATTGTGCTTTTGTATTTAATTTCGATGCAATTTCTGTGTATCATCGTCAATTTGAAGGTCCAAGGGATACACTGAACCTGCAGTGGCGTATCGGAAACTAATACTGGTCTCACAGGGAATGCTCAAAGCACCGACTGTAAGAAGAGTCTCTATTCTTGTACTTAAGGCGGCATTGTGCCTTTTGTATTTAATTCCGATGCGATTTCTGCGTTTTATCGTCAATGTGAAGGTCCAAGGAATAAACTGAACCTGCAGAGGTGTAGCGGAAACTAATACTGGCCTCACAGGGAATTTTCAAAGCACCGACGGTATGAAGAGTCTATATTCTTGTACTTAAGGCGGCATTGTACCTTTTCTATTTAATTCCGATGTAATTTCAGTGTTTCATCGTCAATGTGAATGTCCAAGGAATTCATTGGACTTCCAGTGGTGTATCGGAAACTAATACTGGTCTCACAGGGAATGCGTAAAGCACCGACGGTAAGAAGAGTCTCTATTCTTGTACTTAAGGCGGCATTGTTCCTTTTGTATTAAATTCCGATGTAATTTCAGTGTTTCATCACCAATGTTTATGTCCAAGGAATTGATTGAACCTGAAGTGGTGTATCGGATACTATTACTGGTCTCACAGGGAATGCTCAAAGCACCGACGGTAAGAAGAGGCTCTATTCTTGTACTTAAGGCGGCATTGTGCGTTTTGGATTTAATTCCGATGCCATTTCTGTGTTTCATCGTCAATGTGAAGGTCCAAGGAATACATTGAACCTGCAGTGTTGTATCTGAAACTAATACTGGTCTCACAGGGAATGCTCAAAGCACCGACTGTAAGAAGAGTCTCTATTCTTGTACTTATGGCGGCATTGTGCCTTTTGTATTTAATTCCGATGCGATTTTTGTGTTTCATCGTCAATGTGAAGGTCCAAGGAATACATTGAACCTGCAGTGGTGTATCGGAAACTAATACTGGTCTCACAGGTAATGCTCAAAGCACCGACTGTAAGAAGAGTCTCTATTCTTGTACTTAAGGCGGCATTGTGCCTTTTGTATTTAAATCCGATGCGATTTCTGTGTTTCATCGTCAATGTGAAGGTCCAAGAAATACATTGAACCTGCAGTGGTCTATCGGTTACTATTTCTGGTCTCACAGGGAATGCTCAAAGCACCGACTGTAAGAAGAGTCTCTATTCTTGTACTTAAGGCGGCATTGTGCCTTTTGTATTTAATTCCGATGTAATTTTAGTGTTTCATCGTCAATGTGAAGGTCCAAGGAATTCATTGAACGTCCAGTGGTGTATCGGAAACTAATACTGGTCTCACAGGGATTGCTCAAAGCACCGACTGTAAGAAGAGTCTCTTTCTTGTACTTAAGGCGGCATTGTTCCTTTTGTATTTAATTCCGATGTAATATCTGTGTTTCATCGTCAATGTGTGTGTCCAAGGAATAGATTGAACCTGCAGTGGTGTATCGGATACTATTATTAGTCTCACAGGGAATGCTCAAAGCACCGACTGTAAGAAGAGTCTCTATTCTTGTACTTAGGGCGGCATTGTGCCCTTTGTATTTAATTCCGATGCGATTTCTGTGTTTCATCGTCAATGTGAAGGTCAAAGGTATACATTGAACTTGCAGTGGTGTATCGGAAACTAATACTGGTCTCACAGGGAATGCTCAAAGCACCGACTGTAAGTTGAGTCTCTATTCTTGTACTTAAGGCGGCATTGTGCTTTTGTATTTAATTCCGATGCGATTTCTGAGTATCATCGTCAATTTGAAGGTCCAAGGGATACATTGAACCTGCAGTGGCGTATCGGAAACTAATACTGGTCTCACATGGAATGCTCAAAGCACCGACTGTAAGAAGAGTCTCTATTCTTGTCCTTAAGGCGGCATTGTGCCTTTTGTATTTAATTCCGATGCGATTTCTGCGTTTCATCGTCAATGTGAAGGTCCAAGGAATAAACTGAACCTGAAGAGGTGTAGCGGAAACTAATACTGGTCTCACAGGGAATGCTCAAAGCACCGACGGTATGAACAGTACTTGTACTTAAGGCGGCATTGTACCTTTTGTATTTAATTCCGATTTAATTTCAGTGTTTCATCGTCAATGTGAATGTCCAAGGAATTCATTGAACCTCCAGTGGTGTATCGGAAACTAATACTGGTCTCACAGGGAATGCTTAACGCACCGACGGTAAGAAGAGTCTCTATTCTTGTACTTAAGGCGGCATTGTGCGTTTTGGATTTAATTCCGATGCGATTTCTGTGTTTCATCGACAATGTGAAGGTACAAGGAATACATTGAACCTGCAGTGGTGCATCGGAAACTAATACTGGTCTCACCGGGAATGCTCAAAGCACCGACTGTAAGAAGAGTCTCTATTCTTGTACTTAAGGCGGCATTGTGCCTTTTGTATTTAATTCCGATGCCATTTCTATGTTTCACCGTCAATGTGAAGGTCCAAGGAATAAACCGAACCTGCAGAGGTGTAGCGCAAACTATAACTGGTCTCACAGAGAATGCTCAAAGCACCGACTGTAAGAAGAGTCTCTATTCTTGTACTTAAGGCGGCATTGTGCCTTTTGTATTTAATTCCGATGCGATTTCTGTGATTCATCGTCAATGTGAAGGTCCAAGGAATACATTGAACCTGCAGTGGTGTATCGGAAACTAATACTGGTCTCACAGGGAATGCTCAAAGCACCGACTGTAAGAAGAGTCTCTGTTCTTGAACTTAAGGCGGCATTGTGCCTTTTGTATTTAATTCCGATGCGATTTCTATCTTTCATCGTCAATGTGAAGGTCCAAGGAATACATTGAACCGGCAGTGGCGTATCGGAATCTAATACTGGCCTCACAGGGAATGCTCAAAGCACCGACTGTAAGAAGAGTCTCTATTCTTGTACTAAAGGCGGCATTGTGCGTTTTGTATTTAGTTTCGATGCCATTTCTGTGTTTCATCGTCAATGTGAAGGTCCAAGGAATTAACTGAACCTGCAGAGGTGTAGCGGAAACTAATACTGGTCTCAGAGGGAAAGCTCAAAGCACCGACTGTAAGAAGAGTCTCTATTCTTGTACTTAAGGCGGCATTGTGCCTTTTGGATTTAATTCCGATGCCATTTCTGTGTTTCATGGTCAATGTGAAGGTCCAAGGAATACATTGAACCTGCAGTGTTGTATCTGAAACTAATACTGGTCTCACAGGGAATGTTCAAAGTACCGACTTTAAGAAGAGTCTCTATTCTTGTACTTATGGCGGCATTGTGCCTTTTGTATTTAATTCCGATGCGATTTCTGTGTTTCATCGTTAATGTGAAGGTCCAAGGAATACATTGAACCTGCAGTGGTGTATCGGAAACTAATACTGGTCTCACAGGGAATGCTCAAAGCACCGACTGTGAGAAGAGTCTCTGTTCCTGTACTTAAGGCGGCATTGTGCCTTTTGTATTTAATTCCGATGTAATTTCAGTGTTTCATCGTCAATGTGAAGGTCCAAGGAATTCATTAAACGTCCAGTGGTGTATCGGAAACTAATACTGGTCTCACAGGGAATGCTCAAAGCACCGACTGTAAGAAGAGTCTCTTTCTTGTACTTAAGGCGGCATTGTTCCGTTTGTATTTAATTCCGATGTAATATCTGTGTTTCATCGTCAATGTGTATGTCCAAGGAATAGATTGAACCTGCAGTGGTGTATCGGATACTATTACTAGTCTCACTGGGAATGCTCAAAGCACCGACTGTAAGAAGACTCTCTATTCTTGTACTTAAGGCGGCATTGTGCCTTTTGTATTTAATTCCGATGCCAATTCTGTGTTTCATCGTCAATGTGAAGGTCCAAGGAATAAACTGAACCTGCAGAGGTGTAGCGGAAACTAATACTGGTCTCACAGGGAATGCTCAAAGCACCGACTGTAAGAAGAGTCTCTATTCTTGTACTTAAGGCGGCATTGTTCCTTTTGTATTTAATTCCGATGTAATTTCTGTGTTTCATCGTCAATGCGTATGTCCAAGGAATAGATTGAACCTGCAGTTGTGTATCGGATACTATTACTGGTCTCACAGGGAATGCTCAAAGCACCGACTGTAAGAAGAGTCTCTATTCCTGTACTTAAGGCGGCATTGTGCAGTTTTGGATTTAATTCCGATGCCATTTCTGTGTTTCTTCAACAATGTGAAGGTCCAAGGAAGACATTGAACCTGCAGTGGTGTATCGGAAACTAATACTGTTCTCACAGGGAATGCTAAAAGCACCGACTGTAAGAAGAGTCTCTATTCTTGTACTCAAGGCGGCATTATGCCTTTTGTATTTAATTCCGAGGCCATTTCTGTGTTTCGTCGTCAATGTGAAGGTCCTAGGAATAAACTGACCCTGCAGAGGTGTAGCGGAGACTAATACTGGTCTCACAGGGAATGCTCAAAGCACCGACGGTAAGAAGAGTCTCTATTCTTGTACTTAAGGCGGCATTGTGCCTTTTGTATTTAATTCCGATGTAATTTCAGTGTTTCATCGTCAATGTGAATGTCCAAGGAATAAACTGATCCTGCAGGGGTGTAGCGGAAACTAATACTGGTCTCACAGGGAATTCTCAAAGCACCGACTGTAAGAAGAGTCTCTATACTTGTACTTAAGGCGGCATTGTGCCTTTTGTATTTAATGCCGATGCCATTTCTGTGTTTCATCGTCAATGTGAAGGTCCAAGGAATACATTGAACCTGCAGTGGTGTATCGGTTACTATTACTGGTCTCACAGGGAATGCTCAAAGCACCGACTGCAAGAAGAGTCTCAATTCTTGTACTTAAGGCGGCATTGTGCCTTTTGTATTTATTTCCGATGCGATTTCTGTGTTTCATCGTCAATGTGAAGGTCCACGGAATACATTGAACCTGCAGTGGTGTATCGGATACTATTACTGGTCTCACAGGGAATGCTCAAAGCACCGACTGTAAGAAGAGTCTCTATTCTTGTACTTAAGGCGGCACATTGCCTTTTGTATTTAATTCCGATCCCATTTCTGTGTTTCATCGTCAATGTGAAGGTCCACGGAATAAACTGAACCTGCAGAGGTGTAGCGGAAACTAATACTGGTCTCACAGGGAATGCTCAAAGCACCGACTGTAAGAAGAGACTCTATTCTTGTACTTAAGGCGGCACAGTGCCTTTTGTATCTAATTCCTATGCCAGTTCTGTGTTTCATCGTCAATGTGAAGGTCCAAGGAATACATTGAACCTGGAGTGGTGTATCGGACACTAATACTGGTGTCACAGGAAATGCTCAAAGCACCGACTGTAAGTAGAGTCTGTATTCTTGTACTTAAGGCGGCATTGTGCGTTTTGGATTTAATTCCGATGCGATTTCTGTGTTTCATCGTCAATGTGAAGGTCCAAGGAAACATTGAACCTGCAGTGGTGTTTTGGAAACTAATACTGGTCTCACTGGAAATGCTCAAACCACCGACTGTAAGAAGAGTCCCTATTCTTGTACTTAAGGCGGCATTGTGCCGTCTGTATTTAATTCCGATGCGATTTCTGTGTATCATCGTCACTTTGAAGGTCCTAGGAATACATTGAACCTGCAGTGGCGTATGGGAAACTAATACTGGTATCACAAGGAATGCTCAAAGCACCGACTGTAAGAAGAGTCTCTATTCTTGTACTTAAGGCGACATTGTGCCTTTTGTATTTAATTCTGATGCGATTTCTGTGTTTCATAGTCAATGTGAAGGTCCAAGGAATAAACTGAACTTGCAGAGGTGTAGCGGAAACTAATACTGGTCTCACAGGGAATGCTCAAAGCACCGACTGTAAGAAGAGTCTCTATTCTTGTACTTAGGGCGGCATTGTGCGTTTTGTATTTAATTCCGAGGCCATTTCTGTGTTTCATCGTCAATGTAAAGGTCCAAGGAATAACCTGAACCTGCAGAGGTGTAGCGGAGACTAATACTGGTCTCACAGGGAATGCTCAAAGCACCGACGGTAAGAAGAGTCTCTATTCTTGTACTTAAGGCGGCATTGTGCCTTTTGTATTTAATTCCGATGTAATTTCAGTGTTTCATCGTCAATGTGAATGTCCAAGGAATAAACCGATCCTGCAGGGGTGTAGCGGAAACTAATACTGGTCTCACAGGGAATTCTCAAAGCACCGACTGTAAGAAGAGTCTCTTTACTTGTACTAAAGGCGGCATTGTACCTTTTGTATTTAATTCCGATGCCATTTCTGTGCTTCATCGTCAATGTGAAGGTCCAAGGAATAAATTGAACCTGCAGTGGTGTATCGGTTACTATTACTGCTCTCACAGGGAATACTCAAAGCACCGACTGTAAGAAGAGTCTCTATTCTTGTACTTAAGGCGGCATTGTGCCTTTTGTATTTAATTCCGATGCCATTTCTGTGTTTCATCGTCAATGTGAATGTCCAAGGAATAAACTGAACCTGCAGAGGTGTAGCGGAAACTAATCTTGGTCTCACAAGGAAAGCTCAAAGCACCGACTGTAAGAAGAGTCTCTATTCTAGTACTTAAGGCGTCATTGTGCCTTTTGTATTTGATTCCGATATAATTTCAGTGTTTCATCGTCAATGTGAATGTCCAAGGAATTCATTGAACCTCCAGTGGTGTATCGGAAACTAATACTGGTCTCACAGGGAATGCTCAAAGCACCGATGGTAAGAAGAGTCTCTATTCTTGTACCTAAGGCGGCATTGTTCCTTTTGTATTTATTTCCGATGTAATTTCAGTGTTTCATTGTCAATGTGTATGTCGAAGGAATAGATTGAATATGCAGTGGTGAATCGGATACTATTACTGGACTCACAGGGAATGCTCAAATCACCGGCCGTCTGTATTTAATTCCGATACGATTTCTGTGTATCATCGTCACTTTGAAGGTCCTAGGAATACATTGAACCTGCAGTGGCGTATGGGAAACTAATACTGGTATCACAAGGAATGCTCAAAGCACCGACTGTAAGAAGAGTCTCTACTCTTGTACTTAAGGCGGCATTCTGCCTTTTGTATTTAATTCCGATGCGATTTCTGTGTTTCATCGTCAATGTGAAGGTCCAAGGAATAAACTGAACTTGCAGAGGTGTAGCGGAAACTAATACTGGTCTCACAGGGAATGCTCAAAGCACCGACTGTAAGAAGAGTCTCTATTCTTGTACTTAGGGCGGCATTGTGCGTTTTGTATTTAATTCCGAGGCCATTTCTGTGTTTCATCGTCAATGTAAAGGTCCAAGGAATTCATTGAACCTCCAGTGGTGTATCGGAAACTAATACTGGTCTCACAGGAAATGCTCAAAGCACTGACGGTAAGAAGAGTCTCTATTCTTGTACTTAAGGCGGCATTGTGCCTTTTGTATTTAATTCTGATGCGATTTCTGTGTTTCATCGTCAATGTGAATGTCCAAGGAATTCATTGAACCTCCAGTGGTGTAGCGGAAACTAATACTGGTCTCACAGGGAATGCTCAAAGCACCGACTGTAAGAAGAGTCTCTATTCTTGTACTTAAGGCGGCATTGTGCCGTCTGTATTTAATTCCGATGCGATTTCTGTGTATCATCGTCACTTTGAAGGTCCTAGGAATACATTGAACCTGCAGTGGCGTATGGGAAACTAATACTGGTATCACAAGGAATGCTCAAAGCACCGACTGTAAGAAGAGTCTCTATTCTTGTACTTAAGGCGGCATTGTGCCTTTTGTATTTAATTCTGATGCGATTTCTGTGTTTCATCGTCAATGTGAAGGTCCAAGGAATAAACTGAACTTGCAGAGGTGTAGCGGAAACTAATAGTGGTCTCACAGGGAATGCTCAAAGCACCGACTGTAAGAAGAGTCTCTATTCTTGTACTTAGGGCGGCATTGTGCGTTTTGTATTTAATTCCGAGGCCATTTCTGTGTTTCATCGTCAACGTAAAGGTCCAAGGAATAACCTGAACCTGCAGAGGTGTAGCGGAGACTAATACTGGTCTCACAGGGAATGCTCAAAGCACCGACGGTAAGAAGAGTCTCTATTCTTGTACTTAAGGCGGCATTGTGCCTTTTGTATTTAATTCCGATGTAATTTCAGTGTTTCATCGTCAATGTGAATGTCCAAGGAATAAACTGATCCTGCAGGGGTGTAGCGGAAACTAATACTGGTCTCACAGGGAATTCTCAAAGCACCGACTGTAAGAAGAGTCTCTTTACTTGTACTAAAGGCGGCATTGTGCCTTTTGTATTTAATTCCGATGCCATTTCTGTGCTTCATCGTCAATGTGAAGGTCCAAGGAATAAATGGAACCTGCAGTGGTGTATCGGTTACTATTACTGCTCTCACAGGGAATACTCAAAGCACCGACTGTAAGAAGAGTCTCTATTCTTGTACTTAAGGCGGCATTGTGCCTTTTGTATTTAATTCCGATGCCATTTCTGTGTTTCATCGTCAATGTGAATGTCCAAGGAATAAACTGAACCTGCAGAGGTGTAGCAGAAACTAATACTGGTCTCACAAGGAAAGCTCAAAGCACCGACTGTAAGAAGAGTCTCTATTCTAGTACTTAAGGCGTCATTGTGCCTTTTGTATTTAATTCCGATATAATTTCAGTGTTTCATCGTCAATGTGAATGTCCAAGGAATTCATTGAACCTCCAGTGGTGTATCGGAAACTAATACTGGTCTCACAGGGAATGCTCAAAGCACCGATGGTAAGAAGAGTCTCTATTCTTGTACCTAAGGCGGCATTGTTCCTTTTGTATTTATTTCCGATGTAATTTCAGTGTTTCATTGTCAATGTGTATGTCGAAGGAATAGATTGAATATGCAGTGGTGAATCGGATACTATTACTGGACTCACAGGGAATGCTCAAATCACCGGCCGTCTGTATTTAATTCCGATACGATTTCTGTGTATCATCGTCACTTTGAAGGTCCTAGGAATACATTGAACCTGCAGTGGCGTATCGGAAACTAATACTGGTATCACAAGGAATGCTCAAAGCACCGACTGTAAGAAGAGTCTCTATTCTTGTACTTAAGGCGGCATTGTGCCTTTTGTATTTAATTCCGATGCGATTTCTGTGTTTCATCGTCAATGTGAAGGTCCAAGGAATAAACGGAACTTGCAGAGGTGTAGCGGAAACTAATACTGGTCTCACAGGGAATGCTCAAAGCACCGAGTGTAAGAAGAGTCTCTATTCTTGTACTTAAGGCGGCATTGTGCCTTTTGTATTTAATTTCGATGTAATTTCAGTGTTTCATCGTCAATGTGAATGTCCAAGGAATTCATTGAACCTCCAGTGGTGTATCGGAAACTAATACTGGTCTCACAGGAAATGCTCAAAGCACTGACGGTAAGAAGAGTCTCTATTTTTGTACTTAAGGCGGCATTGTGCGTTTTGGATTTAATTCCGATGCCATTTCTGTGTTTCATCGTCAATGTGAAGGTCCAAGGAATACATTGAACCTGCAGTGTTGTATCTGAAACTAATACTGGTCTCACAGGGAATGCTCAAAGCACCGACTGTAAGAAAAGTCTCTGTTCTTGTACTTATGGCGGCATTGTGCCTTTTGTATTAAATTCCGATGCGATTTCTGTGTTTCATCGTTAATGTGAAGGTCCAAGGAATACATTGAACATGCAGTGGTGTATCGGAAACTAATACTGGTCTCACAGGGAATGCTCAAATCACCGACTGTATGAAGAGTCTCTATTCTTGTACTTAAGGCGGCATTGTGCCTTTTGTATTTGATTCCGGTACGATTTCTGTGTTTCATCGTCAATGTGAAGGTCCAAGGAATACATTGAACCTGAAGTGGTGTATCGGACACTAATACTGGTGTCACAGGAAATGCTCAAAGCACCGACTGTAAGTAGAGTCTGTATTCTTGTACTTAAGGCGGCATTGTGCGTTTTGGATTTAATTCCGATGCCATTTCTGTGTTTCATCGTCAATGTGAAGGTCCAAGGAAACATTTAACCTGCAGTGGTGTTTTGGAAACTAATACTGGTCTCACTGGAAATGCTCAAAGCACCGACTGTAAGAAGAGTCTCTATTCTTGTACTTAAGGCGGCATTGTGCCGTCTGTATTTAATTGCGATGCGATTTCGGTGTATCATCGTCAATTTTAAGGTCCAAGGAATACATTGAACCTGCACTGGTGTATCGGAAACTAATACTGGTCCCACAGGGAATGCTCAAAACACCGACTGTAAGAAGAGTCTCTATTCTAGTACTTAAGGCGGCATTGTGCCTTTTGTATTTAATTCCGATGCGATTTCTGTGTTTCATCGTCAATGTGAAGGTCCATGGAATACATTGAACCTGCAGTGGTGCATCGGAAACTAATACTGGTCTCACCGGGAATGCTCAAAGCACCGACTGTAAGAAGAGTCTCTATTCTTGTACTTAAGGCGGCATTGTGCCTTTTGTATTTAATTCCGATGCCATTTCTATGTTTCACCGTCAATGTGAAGGTCCAAGGAATAAACTGAACCTGAAGAGGTGTAGCGGAAACTAATACTGGTCTCACAGGGAATGCTCAAAGCACCGAAGGTATGAAGAGTACTTGTACTTAAGGCGGCATTGTACCTTTTGTATTTAATTCCGATGTAATTTCAGTGTTTCATCGTCAATGTGAATGTCCAAGGAATTCATTGAACCTCCAGTGGTGTATCGGAAACTAAAACTGGTCTCACAGGGAATGCTTAACGCACCGACGGTAAGAAGAGTCTCTATTCTTGTACTTAAGGCGGCATTGTGCGTTTTGGATTTAATTCCGATGCGATTTCTGTGTTTCATCGACAATGTGAAGGTACAAGGAATACATTGAACCTGCAGTGGTGCATCGGAAACTAATACTGGTCTCACCGGGAATGCTCAAAGCACCGACTGTAAGAAGAGTCTCTATTCTTGTACTTAAGGCGGCATTGTGCCTTTTGTATTTAATTCCGATGCCATTTCTATGTTTCACCGTCAATGTGAAGGTCCAAGGAATAAACCGAACCTGCAGAGGTGTAGCGCAAACTATTACTGGTCTCACAGAGAATGCGCAAAGCACCGACTGTAAGAAGAGTCTCTATTCTTGTACTTAAGGCGGCATTGTGCCTTTTGTATTTAATTCCGATGCGATTTCAGTGATTCATCGTCAATGTGAAGGTCCAAGGAATACATTGAACCTGCAGTGGTGTATCTGAAACTAATACTGGTCTCACAGGGAATGCTCAAAGCACCGACTGTAAGAAGAGTCTCTATTCTTGAACTTAAGGCGGCATTGTGCCTTTTGTATTTAATTCCGATGCGATATCTATCTTTCATCGTCAATGTGAAGGTCCAAGGAATACATTGAACCGGCAGTGGCGTATAGGAAACTAATACTGGCCTCACAGGGAATGCTCAAAGCACCGACTGTAAGAAGAGTCTCTATTCTTGTACTAAAGCGGCATTGTGCGTTTTGTATTTAATTTCGATGCCATTTCTGTGTTTCATCGTCAATGTGAAGGTCCAAGGAATTAACTGAACCTGCAGAGGTGTAGCGGAAACTAATACTGGTCTCAGAGGGAATGCTCAAAGCACCGACTGTAAGAAGAGTCTCTATTCTTGTACTTAAGGCGGCATTGTGGCTTTTGTATTTAATTCCGTTGCGATTTCTGTGTTTCATCGTCAATGTGAAGGTCCAAGTAATAAACTGAACTTGCAGAGGTGTAGCGGAAACTAATACTGGTCTCACAGGGAATGCTCAAAGCACCGACTGTAAGAAGAGTCTCTATTCTTGTACTTAAGGCGGCATTGTGCCTTTTGTATTTAATTTCGATGTAATTTCAGTGTTTCATCGTCAATGTGAATGTCCAAGGAATTCATTGAACCTCCAGTGGTGTATCGGAAACTAATACTGGTCTCACAGGGAATGCTCAAAGCACCGACGGTAAGAAGAGTCTCTATTCTTGTACTTAAGGCGGCATTGTGCGTTTTGGATTTAATTCCGATGCCATTTCTGTGTTTCATGGTCAATGTGAAGGTCCAAGGAATACAGTGAACCTGCAGTGTTGTATCTGAAACTAATACTGGTCTCACAGGGAATGTTCAAAGCACCGACTTTAAGAAGAGTCTCTATTCTTGTACTTATGGCGGCATTGTGCCTTTTGTATTTAATTCCGATGCGATTTCTGTGTTTCATCGTCAATGTGAAGGTCCAAGGAATACATTGAACCTGCAGTGGTGTATCGGAAACTAATACTGGTCTCACAGGGAATGCTCAAAGCACCGACTGTGAGAAGAGTCTCTGTTCCTGTACTTAAGGCGGCATTGTGCCTTTTGTATTTAATTCCGATGTAATTTCAGTGTTTCATCGTCAATGTGAAGGTCCAAGGAATTCATTAAACGTCCAGTGGTGTATCGGAAACTAATACTGGTCTCACAGGGAATGCTCAAAGCACCGACTGTAAGAAGAGTCTCTTTCTTGTACTTAAGGCGGCATTGTTCCGTTTGTATTTAATTCCGATGTAATATCTGTGTTTCATCGTCAATGTGTATGTCCAAGGAATAGATTGAACCTGCAGTGGTGTATCGGATACTATTACTAGTCTCACAGGGAATGCTCAAAGCACCGACTGTAAGAAGAGTCTCTATTCTTGTACTTAAGGCGGCATTGTGCCTTTTGTATTTAATTCCGATGCCAATTCTGTGTTTCATCGTCAATGTGAAGGTCCAAGGAATAAACTGAACCTGCAGAGGTGTAGCGGAAACTAATACTGGTCTCACAGGGAATGCTCAAAGCACCGACTGTAAGAAGAGTCTCTATTCTTGTACTTAAGGCGGCATTGTTCCTTTTGTATTTAATTCCGATGTAATTTCTGTGTTTCATCGTCAATGGGTATGTCCAAGGAATAGATTGAACCTGCAGTTGTGTATCGGATACTATTACTGGTCTCACAGGGAATGCTCAAAGCACCGACTGTAAGAAGAGTCTCTATTCTTGTACTTAAGGCGGCATTGTGCAGTTTTGGATTTAATTCCGATGCCATTTCTGTGTTTCTTCGTCAATGTGAAGGTCCAAGGAAGACATTGAACCTGCAGTGGTGTATCGGAAACTAATACTGGTGTCACAGGGAATGCTCAAAGCACCGACTGTAAGAAGAGTCTGTATTCTTGTACTTAAGGCGGCATTGTGCATTTTGTATTTAATTCCGAGGCCATTTCTGTGTTTCGTCGTCAATGTGAAGGTCCAAGGAATAAACTGACCCTGCAGAGGTGTAGCGGAGACTAATACTGGTCTCACAGGGAATGCTCAAAGCACCGACGGTAAGAAGAGTCTCTATTCTTGTACTTAAGGCGGCATTGTGCCTATTGTATTTAATTCCGATGTAATTTCAGTGTTTCATCGTCAATGTGAATGTCCAAGGAATAAACTGATCCTGCAGGGGTGTAGCGGAAACTAATACTGGTCTCAGAGGGAATGCTCAAAGCACCGACTGTAAGAAGAGTCTCTATTCTTGTACTTAAGGCGGCATTGTGCCTTTTGTATTTAATTTCGATGTAATTTCAGTGTTTCATCGTCAATGTGAAGGTCCAAGGAATACATTGAACCTGCAGTGGTGTATCGGAAACTAATACTGGTCTCACAGGGAATGCTCAAAGCACCGATTGTGAGAAGAGTCTCTGTTCCTGTACTTAAGGCGGCATTGTGCCTTTTGTATTTAATTCCGATGTAATTTCAGTGTTTCATCGTCAATGTGAAGGTCCAAGGAATTCATTAAACGTCCAGTGGTGTATCGGAAACTAATACTGGTCTCACAGGGAATGCTCAAAGCACCGACTGTAAGAAGAGTCTCTTTCTTGTACTTAAGGCGGCATTGTTCCGTTTGTATTTAATTCCGATGTAATATCTGTGTTTCATCGTCAATGTGTATGTCCAAGGAATAGATTGAACCTGCAGTGGTGTATCGGATACTATTACTAGTCTCACAGGGAATGCTCAAAGCACCGACTGTAAGAAGAGTCTCTATTCTTGTACTTAAGGCGGCATTGTGCCTTTTGTATTTAAATCCGATGCCAATTCTGTGTTTCATCGTCAATGTGAAGGTCCAAGGAATAAACTGAACCTGCAGAGGTGTAGCGGAAACTAATACTGGTCTCACAGGGAATGCTCAAAGCACCGACTGTAAGAAGAGTCTCTATTCTTGTACTTAAGGCGGCATTGTTCCTTTTGTATTTAATTCCGATGTAATTTCTGTGTTTCATCGTCAATGTGTATGTCCAAGGAATAGATTGAACCTGCAGTTGTGTATCGGATACTATTACTGGTCTCACAGGGAATGCTCAAAGCACCGACTGTAAGAAGAGTCTCTATTCTTGTACTTAAGGCGGCATTGTGCAGTTTTGGATTTAATTCCGATGCCATTTCTGTGTTTCTTCGTCAATGTGAAGGTCCAAGGAAGACATTGAACCTGCAGTGGTGTATCGGAAACTAATACTGGTCTCACAGGGAATGCTCAAAGCACCGACTGTAAGAAGAGTCTGTATTCTTGTACTTAAGGCGGTATTGTGCCTTTTGTATTTAATTCCGAGGCCATTTCTGTGTTTCGTCGTCAATGTGAAGGTCCAAGGAATAAAGTGACCCTGCAGAGGTGTAGCGGAGACTAATACTGGTCTCACAGGGAATGCTCAAAGCACCGACGGTAAGAAGAGTCTCTATTCTTGTACTTAAGGCGGCATTGTGCCTTTTGTATTTAATTCCGATGTAATTTCAGTGTTTCATCGTCAATGTGAATGTCCAAGGAATAAACTGATCCTGCAGGGGTGTAGCGGAAACTAATACTGGTCTCACAGGGAATTCCCAAAACACCGACTGTAAGAAGAGTCTCTATACTTGTACTTAAGGCGGCATTGTGCCTTTTGTATTTAATGCCGATGCCATTTCTGTGTTTCATCGTCAATGTGAAGGTCCAAGGAATACATTGAACCTGCAGTGGTGTATCGGTTACTATTACTGGTCTCACAGGGAATGCTCAAAGCACCGACTGCAAGAAGAGTCTCTATTCTTGTACTTAAGGCGGCATTGTGCCTTTTGTATTTATTTCCGATGCGATTTCTGTGTTTCATCGTCAATGTGAAGGTCCAAGGAATACACTGAACCCGCAGTGGTGTATCGGATACTATTACTGGTCTCACAGGGAATGCTCAAAGCACCGACTGTAAGAAGAGTCTCTATTCTTGTACTTAAGGCGGCACATTGCCTTTTGTATTTAATTCCGATCCCATTTCTGTGTTTCATCGTCAATGTGAAGGTCCACGGAATAAACTGAACCTGCAGAGGTGTAGCGGAAACTAATACTGGTCTCACAGGGAATGCTCAAAGCACCGACTGTAAGAAGAGACTCTATTCTTGTACTTAAGGCGGCATTGTGCCTTTTGTATCTAATTCCTATGCCAGTTTTGTGTTTCATCGTCAATGTGAAGGTCCAAGGAATACATTGAAGCTTAGTGGTGTATCGGAAACTAATACTGGTCTAACAGGGAATGCTCAAAGCACCGACGGTAAGAAGAGTCTCTATTCTTGTACTTAAGGCGGCATTGTGCCTTTTGTATTTAATTCCGATGTAATTTCAGTGTTTCATCGTCAATGTGAATGTCCAAGGAACGAACTGATCCTGCAGGGGTGTAGCGGAAACTAATACTGGTCTCACAGGGAATTCTCAAAGCACCGACTGTAAGAAGAGTCTCTTTACTTGTACTAAAGACGGCATTGTGCCTTTTGTATTTAATTCCGATGCCATTTCTGTGCTTCATCGTCAATGTGAAGGTCCAAGGAATAAATTGAACCTGCAGTGGTGTATCGGTTACTATTACTGCTCTCACAGGGAATACTCAAGGCACCGACTGTAAGAAGAGTCTCTATTCTTGTACATAAGGCGGCATTGTGCCTTTTGTATTTAATTCCGATGCCATTTCTGTGTTTCATCATCAATGTGAATGTCCAAGGAATAAACTGAACCTGCAGAGGTGTAGCGGAAACTAATACTGGTCTCACAAGGAAAGCTCAAAGCACCGACTGTAAGAAGAGTCTCTATTCTAGTACTTAAGGCGTCATTGTGCCTTTTGTATTTAATTCCGATATAATTTCAGTGTTTCATCGTCAATGTGAATATCCGAGGAATTCATTGAACCTCCAGTGGTGTATCGGAAACTAATACTGGTCTCACAGGGAATGCTCAAAGCACCGATGGTAAGAAGAGTCTCTATTCTTGTACCTAAGGCGGCATTGTTCCTTTTGTATTTATTTCCGATGTAATTTCAGTGTTTCATTGTCAATGTGTATGTCGAAGGAATAGATTGAATATGCAGTGGTGAATCGGATACTATTACTGGACTCACAGGGAATGCTCAAATCACCGGCCGTCTGTATTTAATTCCGATGCGATTTCTGTGTTTCATCGTCAATGTGAAGGTCCAAGAAATACATTGAACCTGCAGTGGTCTATCGGATACTATTACTGGTCTCACAGGGAATGCTCAAAGCACCAACTGTAAGAAGAGTCTCTATTCTTGTACTTAAGGCGGCATTGTGCCTTTTGTATTTAATTCCGATGCCATTTCAGTGTTTCATCGTCAATGTGAAGGTCCAAGGATTACATTGAACCTGCAGAGGTGTAGCGGAAACTGATACTGGTCTCACAGGGAATGCGCAAAGCACCGACTGTAAGAAGAGTCTCTTTCTTGTACTTAAGGCGGCATTGTTCCTTTTGTATTTAATTCCGATGTAATCTCTGTGTTTCATCGTCTATGGGAATGTCCAAGGAATAGATTGAACCTGCAGTGGTGTATCGGATACTATTACTAGTCTCACAGGGAATGCTCAAAGCACCGACTGTAAGAAGAGTCTCTATTCTTGTACTTAAGGCGGCATTGTGCTTTTGTATTTAATTCCGATGCCATTTCTGTGTTTCATCGTCAATGTGAAGGTCCAAGGAATAACCTGAACCTGCAGAGGTGTAGCGGAAACTAATACTGGTCTCACAGGGAATGCTCAAAGCACCGACTGTAGGAAGAGTCTCTATTCTTGTACTTAAGGCGGCATTGTTCCTTTTGTATTTAATTCCGATGTAATTTCTGTGTTTCATCGTCAATGTGTATGTCCAAGGAATAGATTGAACCTGCAGTTGTGTATTGGATACTATTACTGGTCTCACAGGGAATGCTCAAAGCACCGACTGTAAGAAGAGTCTCCATTCTTGTACTTAAGGCGGCATTGTGCGTTTTGGATTTAATTCCGATGCCATTTCTGTGTTTCATCGTCAATGTGAAGGTCCAAGGAATACATTGAACCTGCAGTGGTGTATCGGAAGCTAATACTGGTCTCACAGGGAATGCTCAAAGCACCGACTGTAAGAAGAGTCTCTATTCTTGTACTTAGGGCGGCATTGTGCGTTTTGTATTTAATTCCGAGGCCATTTCTGTGTTTCATCGTCAATGTGAAGGTCCAAGGAATAAACAGAACCTGCAGAGGTGTAGCGGAGACTAATACTGGTCTCACAGGGAATGCTCAAAGCACCGACGGTAAGAAGAGTCTCTATTCTTGTACTTAAGGCGGCATTGTGCCTTTTGTATTTAATTCCGATGTAATTTCAGTGTTTCATCGTCAATGTGAATGTCCTAGGAATAAACTGATCCTGCAGGGGTGTAGCGGAAAGTAATACTGGTCTCACAGGGAATTCTCAAAGCACCGACTGTAAGAAGAGACTCTATTCTTGTACGTAAGGCGGCATTGTGCCTTTTGTATTTAATTCCGATGCCATTTCTGTGTTTCATCGTCAATGTGAAGGTCCAAGGAGTACATTGAAACTGCTGTGGTGGATCGGTTACTATTACTGGTCTCACAGGGAATACTCAAAGCACCGACTGTAAGAAGAGTCTCTATTCTTGTACTTAAGGCGGCATTGTGCCTTTTGTATTTAATTCCGATGTAATTTCAGTGTTTCATTATCAATGTGTATGTCCAAGGAATAGATTGAATCTGCAGTGGTGTATCGGATACTATTACTGGTCTCACAGGGAATGCTCAAATCACCGACTGTATGAAGAGTCTCTATTCTTGTACTTAAGGCGGCATTGTGCCTTTTGTATTTGATTCCGATACGATTTCTGTGTTTCATCGTCAATGTGAAGGTCCAAGGAATACATTGAACCTGAAGTGGTGTATCGGACACTAATACTGGTGTCACAGGAAATGCTCAAAGCACCGACTGTAAGTAGAGTCTGTATTCTTGTACTTAAGGCGGCATTGTGCGTTTTGGATTTAATTCCGATGCCATTTCTGTGTTTCATCGTCAATGTGAAGGTCCAAGGAAACATTGAACCTGCAGTGGTGTTTTGGAAACTAATACTGGTCTCACTGGAAATGCTCAAAGCACCGACTGTAAGAAGAGTCTCTATTCTTGTACTTAAGGCGGCATTGTGCCGTCTGTATTTAATTGCGATGCGATTTCGGTGTATCAACGTCAATTTTAAGGTCCAAGGAATACATTGAACCTGCACTGGTGTATCGGAAACTAATACTGGTCCCACAGGGAATGCTCAAAACACCGACTGTAAGAAGAGTCTCTATTCTAGTACTTAAGGCGGCATTGTGCCTTTTGTATTTAATTCCGATGCGATTTCTGTGTTTCATCGTCAATGTGAAGGTCCATGGAATACATTGAACCTGCAGTGGTGTATCGGAAACTAATACTGGTCTCACAGGGAATGCTCAAAGCACCGACTGTAAGACGAGTCTCTATTCTTATACTTAAGGCGGCATTGTGCCTTTTGTATTTAATTCCGATGCGATTTCTGTGTATCATCGTCAAGTTTAAGGTCCAAGGAATACATTGAACCTGCAGTGGCGTATCGGAAACTAATACTGGTCTCACAGGGAATGTTTAAAGCACCGACTGTAAGAAGATTCTCTATTCTTAGGCGGCATTGTGCCTTTTGTACTTAATTCCGAAGCGATTTCTGCGTTTTATCGTCAATGGGAAGGTCCAAGGAATACATTGAACCTGCAGTGGTGTATCGGAAACTAATACTGGTCTCACAGGGAATGCTCAAATCACCGACTGTAAGTAGAGTCTGTATTCTTGTACTTAAGGCGGCATTGTACCTTTTGTATTTAATTCCGATGCGATTTCTGTGTTTCATCGTCAATGTGAAGGTCCAAAAAATACATTGAACCTGCAGTGGTGTATCGGAAACTAATACTGGTCTCACAGGGAATGCTCAAAGCACCGACTGTAAGAAGAGTCTCTATTCTTGTACTTATGGCGGCATTGTGCCTGTTGTATTTAATTCCGATGCCATTTCTGTGTTTCATCGTCAATGTGAAGGTCCAAGGAATAAACTGAACCTGCAGAGGTGTAGTGGAAACTAATACTGGTCTCACAGGGAATGCTCAAAGCACCGACAGTAAGAAGAGTCTCTATTCTTGTACTTAAGGCGGCATTATACCTTTTGTATTTAATTACGATGTAATTTCAGTGTTTCATCGTCAATGAGAATGTCCAAGGAATTCGTTGAACCTCCAGTGGTGTATCGGAAACTAATACTGGACTCACAGGGAATGCTCAAAGCACCGACGGTAAGAAGAGTCTCTATTCTTGTACTTAAGGCGGCATTGTGCCTTTTGTATTTGATTCCGATGCGATATCTGTATTTCATCGTCAATGTGAAGGTCCAAGGAATACATTGAACCTGCAGTGGTGTATCGGAAAGTAATACTGATCCCACAGGGAATGCTCAAATCACCGACTGTAAGTAGAGTCTGTATTCTTGTACTTAAGGCGGCATTGTGCCTTTTGTATTTAATTCCTATTCGATTTCTGTGTATCATCGTCAATTTGAAGGACCAAGGAATACATTGAACCTGCAGTGGCGTATCGGAAACTAATACTGGTCTCAAGGGAATGTTTAAAGCACCCACTGTAAGAAGAGTTTCTATTCTTGTACTTAAGGTGGCATTGTGCGTTTTGAATTTAATTCTGATGCGATTTCTGCGTTGCAATTTCAATGTGAAGGTCCAAGGAATACATTGACCCTGCAGAGGTGTAGCGGAAACTAATACTGGTCTCACAGGGAATGCTCAAAGCACCGACTGTAGGAAGAGTCTCTATTCATGTACTTAAGGCGGCATTGTGCCTTTTGTATTTAATTACGATGCGATTTCTGTGTTTCATCGTCAATGTGAAGGTCCAAGGAATAAACTGAACCTGCAGAGGTGTATCGGAAACTAACACTGGTCTCACAGAGTATGCTCAAAGCACCGACTGTAAGTAGAGTCTGTATTCTTGTACTTATGGCGGCATTGTGCGTTTTGGATTTAATTCCGATGCGATTTCTGTGTTTCATCGTCAATGTGACGGTCCAAGTAATACATTGAACCTGCAGTGGTGTATCGGAAAGTAATACTTGTCTCACAGGGAATCCTCAAAGCACTGACCGTAAAAAGAGTCTCTATTCTTGTACTTAAGGCGGCATTGTGCTTTTTGTATATAATTGCGATGCCATTTCTGTATTTCATCGTCAATGTGAAGGTCCAAGGAATAACCTGAACCTGCAGAGGTGTAGCGGAAACTAATACTGGTCTCACAGGGAAGGCTCAAAGCACCGACTGTAAGAAGAGTCTCCATTCTTGTACTTAAGGCGGCATTGTGCCTTTTGTATTTAATTCCGATGCGATTTCTGTGTTTCATGGTCAATGTGAAGGTCCAAGGAATACATTGAACCTGCGGTGGTGTATCGGAAACTAATACTTGTCTCACAGGGATGCTCAAAGCACCGACTGTGAGAAGAGTCTCTATTCTTGAACTTAAGGCGGCATTGTGCCTTTTGTATTTAATTCCGATGCCATTTCTGTGTTTCATCGTCAATGTGAAGGTCCACGGAATAAACTGAACCTGCAGAGGTGTAGCGGAAACTAATACTGGTCTCACAGGGAATGCTCAAATCACCGACTGTAAGTAGAGTCTGTATTCTTGTACTTAAGGCGGCATTGTACCTTTTGTATTTAATTCCGATGCGATTTCTGTGTTTCATCGTCAATGTGAAGGTCCAAAAAATACATTGAACCTGCAGTGGTGTATCGGAAACTAATACTGGTCTCACAGGGAATGTTTAAAGCACCGACTGTAGGAAGATTCTCTATTCTTGTACTTAAGGCAGCATTGTGCCTTTTGTATTTAATTCCGATGCGATTTCTGCGTTTCATCGTCAATGTGAAGGTCCAAGGAATACATTGAATCTGCAGAGGTGTAGCGGAAACTAATGCTGGTCTCACAGGGAATGCTCAAAGCACCGACTGTAAAAAACGTCTCTATTCTTGTACTTAAGGCGGCATTGTGCCTTTTGTATTTAATTCCGATGCCATTTCTGTGTTTCATCGTCAATGTGAAGGTCCAAGGAATACAATGAACCTGCAGGGGTGTATCGGAAACTAATACTTGTCTCACAGGGAATGCTCAAAGCACCGACTGTAAGAAGAGTCTCTATTCTTGAACTTAAGGCGGCATTGTGCCTTTTGTATTTAATTCCGATGCCATTTCTGTGTTTCATCGTCAATGTGAAGGTCCACGGAATAAACTGAACCTGCAGAGGTGTAGCGGAAACTAATACTGGTCTCGCAGGGAATGCTCAAAGCACCGTCGGTAAGAAGTGTCTCTATTCTTGAACTTAAGGCGGCATTGTACCTTTTGTATTTAATTCCGATGTAATTTCAGTGTTTCATCGTCTATGTCAATGTCCAAGGAATTCATTGAACCTCCAGTGGTGTATCGGTAACTAATACTGGTCTCACAGGGAATGCTCAAAGCACCGACGGTAAGAGGAGTTTCTATTCTTGTACTTAAGGCGGCATTGTGCCTTTTGTATTTAATTCCGATGCCATTTCTGTGTTTCATCGTCAATGTGAAGGTCCAAGGAATACATTGAACCTGCAGTGGTGTATCGGAAACTAATACTGGTCTCACAGGGAATGCTCAAAGCACCGACTGTAAGAAGAGTCTCTATTCTTGTACTTAAGGCGGCATTGTGCCTTTTGTATTTAATTCCGGTGCCATTTCTGTGTTTCATCGTCATTATGAAGGTCCAAGGAATAAACTGAACCTGCAGAGGTGTAGCGGAAACTCATACTGGTCTCACAGGGAATGCGCAAAGCACCGACTGTAAGAAGAGTCTCTTTCTTGTACTTAAGGCGGCATTGTTCCTTTTGTATTTAATTCCGATGTAATCTCTGTGTTTCATCGTCTATGGGAATGTCCAAGGAATAGATTGAACCTGCAGTGGTGTATCGGATACTATTACTAGTCTCACAGGGAATGCTCAAAGCACCGACTGTAAGAAGAGTCTCTATTCTTGTACTTAAGGCGGCATTGTGCCTTTTGTATTTAATTCCGATGCCATTTCTGTGTTTCATCGTCAATGTGAAGGTCCAAGGAATAACCTGAACCTGCAGAGGTGTAGCGGAAACTATTACTGGTCTCACAGGGAATGCTCAAAGCACCGACTGTAGGAAGAGTCTCTATTCTTGTACTTAAGGCGGCATTGTTCCTTTTGTATTTAATTCCGATGTAATTTCTGTGTTTCATCGTCAATGTGTATGTCCAAAGAATAGATTGAACCTGCAGTTGTGTATTGGATACTATTACGGGTCTCACAGGGAATGCTCAAAGCACCGACTGTAAGAAGAGTCTCTATTCTTGTACTTAAGGCGGCATTGTGCGTTTTGGATTTAATTCCGATGCCATTTCTGTGTTTCATCGTCAATGTGAAGGTCCAAGGAATACATTGAACCTGCAGTGGTGTATCGGAAACTAATACTGGTCTCACAGGGAATGCTCAAAGCACCGACTGTAAGAAGAGTCTCTATTCTTGTACTTAGGGCGGCATTGTGCGTTTTGTATTTAATTCCGAGGCCATTTCTGTGTTTCATCGTCAATGTGAAGGTCCAAGGAATAAACAGAACCTGCAGAGGTGTAGCGGAGACTAATACTGGTCTCACAGGGAATGCTCAAAGCACCGACGGTAAGAAGAGTCTCTATTCTTGTACTTAAGGCGGCATTGTGCCTTTTGTATTTAATTCCGATGTAATTTCAGTGTTTCATCGTCAATGTGAATGTCCTAGGAATAAACTGATCCTGCAGGGGTGTAGCGGAAAGTAATACTGGTCTCACAGGGAATTCTCAAATCACCGACTGTAAGAAGAGACTCTATTCTTGTACGTAAGGCGGCATTGTGCCTTTTGTATTTAATTCCGATGCCATTTCTGTGTTTCATCGTCAATGTGAAGGTCCAAGGAATACATTGAAACTGCTGTGGTGGATCGGTTACTATTACTGGTCTCACAGGGAATACTCAAAGCACCGACTGTAAGAAGAGTCTCTATTCTTGTACTTAAGGCGGCATTGTGCCTTTTGTATTTAATTCCGATGCCATTTCTGTGTTTCATCGTCAATGTGAAGGTCCAAGGAAAAAACTGAACCTGCAGAGGTGTAGCGGAAACTAATACTGGTCTCACAGGGAATACTCATAGAACCGACGGTAAGAAGAGTCTCTATTCTTGTACTTAAGGCGGCATTGTGCCTTTTGTATTTAATTCCGATGTAATTTCAGTGTTTCATTATCAATGTGTATGTCCAAGGAATAGATTGAATCTGCAGTGGTGTATCGGATACTATTACTGGTCTCACAGGGAATGCTCAAATCACCGACTGTATGAAGAGTCTCTATTCTTGTACTTAAGGCGGCATTGTGCCTTTTGTATTTGATTCCGATACGATTTCTGTGTTTCATCGTCAATGTGAAGGTCCAAGGAATACATTGAACCTGAAGTGGTGTATCGGACACTAATACTGGTGTCACAGGAAATGCTCAAAGCACCGACTGTAAGTAGAGTCTGTATTCTTGTACTTAAGGCGGCATTGTGCGTTTTGGATTTAATTCCGATGCCATTTCTGTGTTTCATCGTCAATGTGAAGGTCCAAGGAAACATTGAACCTGCAGTGGTGTTTTGGAAACTAATACTGGTCTCACTGGAAATGCTCAAAGCACCGACTGTAAGAAGAGTCTCTATTCTTGTACTTAAGGCGGCATTGTGCCGTCTGTATTTAATTGCGATGCGATTTCGGTGTATCATCGTCAATTTTAAGGTCCAAGGAATACATTGAACCTGCACTGGTGTATCGGAAACGAATACTGGTCCCACAGGGAATGCTCAAAACACCGACTGTAAGAAGAGTCTCTATTCTAGTACTTAAGGCGGCATTGTGCCTTTTGTATTTAATTCCGATGCGATTTCTGTGTTTCATCGTCAATGTGAAGGTCCATGGAATACATTGAACCTGCAGTGGTGTATCGGAAACTAATGCTGGTCTCACAGGGAATGCTCAAAGCACCGACTGTAAGATGAGTCTCTATTCTTATACTTAAGGCGGCATTGTGCCTTTTGTATTTAATTCCGATGCGATTTCTGTGTATCATCGTCAAGTTTAAGGTCAAAGGAATACATTGAACCTGCAGTGGCGTATCGGAAACTAATACTGGTCTCACAGGGAATGTTTAAAGCACCGACTGTAAGAAGATTCTCTATTCTTAGGCGGCATTGTGCCTTTTGTACTTAATTCCGATGCGATTTCTGCGTTTTATCGTCAATGGGAAGGTCCAAGGAATACATTGAACCTGCAGTGGTGTATCGGAAACTAATACTGGTCTCACAGGGAATGCTCAAATCACCGACTGTAAGTAGAGTCTGTATTCTTGTACTTAAGGCGGCATTGTACCTTTTGTATTTAATTCCGATGCGATTCCTGTGTTTCATCGTCAATGTGAAGGTCCAAAAAATACATTGAACCTGCAGTGGTGTATCGGAAACTAATACTGGTCTCACAGGGAATGCTCAAAGCACCGACTGTAAGAAGAGTCTCTATTCTTGTACTTATGGCGGCATTGTGCCTGTTGTATTTAATTCCGATGCCATTTCTGTGTTTCATCGTCAATGTGAAGGTCCAAGGAATAAACTGAACCTGCAGAGGTGTAGTGGAAACTAATACTAGTCTCACAGGGAATGCTCAAAGCACCGACGGTAAGAAGAGTCTCTATTCTTGTACTTAAGGCGGCATTGTAACTTTTGTATTTAATTACGATGTAATTTCAGTGTTTCATCGTCAATGAGAATGTCCAAGGAATTCGTTCAACCTCCAGTGGTGTATCGGAAACTAATACTGGACTCACAGGGAATGCTCAAAGCACCGACGGTAAGAAGAGTCTCTATTCTTGTACTTAAGGCGGCATTGTGCCTTTTGTATTTGATTCCGATGCGATTTCTGTATTTCATCGTCAATGTGAAGGTCCAAGGAATACATTGAACCTGCAGTGGTGTATCGGAAACTAATACTGATCCCACAGGGAATGCTCAAATCACCGACTGTAAGTAGAGTCTGTATTCTTGTACTTAAGGCGGCATTGTGCCTTTTGTACTTAATTCCGATGCGATTTCTGCGTTTTATCGTCAATGGGAAGGTCCAAGGAATACATTGAACCTGCAGTGGTGTATCGGAAACTAATACTGGTCTCACAGGGAATGCTCAAATCACCGACTGTAAGTAGAGTCATTATTCTTGTACTTATGGCGGCATTGTGCGTTTTGGATTTAATTCCGATGCGATTTCTGTGTTTCATCGTCAATGTGAAGGTCCAAGTAATACATTGAACCTGCAGTGGTGTATCGGAAAGGAATACTTGTCTCACAGGGAATCCTCAAAGCACTGACCGTAAAAAGAGTCTCTATTCTTGTACTTAAGGCGGCATTGTGCTTTTTGTATATAATTGCGATGCCATTTCTGTGTTTCATCGTCAATGTGAAGGTCCAAGGAATACATTGAACCTGCGGTGGTGTATCGGAAACTAATACTTGTCTCACAGGGATGCTCAAAGCACCGACTGTGAGAAGAGTCTCTATTCTTGTACTTAAGGCGGCATTGTGCCTTTTATATTTAATTCTTATGCGATTTCAGTGTATCATCGTCAATTTGAAGGTCCAAGGAATACATTGAACCTGCAGTGGCGTATCGGAAAATAATACTGGTCTCACAGGGAATGTTTAAAGCACCGACTGTAGGAAGATTCTCTATTCTTGTACTTAAGGCAGCATTGTGCCTTTTGTATTTAATTCCGATGCGATTTCTGCGTTTCATCGTCAATGTGAAGGTCCAAGGAATACATTGAATCTGCAGAGGTGTAGCGGAAACTAATGCTGGTCTCACAGGGAATGCTCAAAGCACCGACTGTAAGAAACGTCTCTATTCTTGTACTTAAGGCGGCATTGTGCCTTTTGTATTTAATTCCGATGCCATTTCTGTGTTTCTTCGTCAATGTGAAGGTCCAAGGAATACAATGAACCTGCAGGGGTGTATCGGAAACTAATACTTGTCTCACAGGGAATGCTCAAAGCACCGACTGTAAGAAGAGTCTCTATTCTTGAACTTAAGGCGGCATTGTGCCTTTTGTATTTAATTCCGATGCCATTTCTGTGTTTCATCGTCAATGTGAAGGTCCACGGAATAAACTGAACCTGCAGAGGTGTAGCGGAAACTAATACTGGTCTCGCAGGGAATGCTCAAAGCACCGTCGGTAAGAAGAGTCTCTATTCTTGAACTTGAGGCGGTATTGTACCTTTTGTATTTAATTCCGATGTAATTTCAGTGTTTCATCGTCTATGTCAATGTCCAAGGAATTCATTGAACCTCCAGTGGTGTATCGGAAACTAATACTGGTCTCACAGGAATTGCTCAAAGCACCGACGGTAAGAGGAGTTTCTATTCTTGTACTTAAGGCGGCATTGTGCCTTTTGTATTTAATTCCGATGCCATTTCTGTGTTTCATCGTCAATGTGAAGGTCCAAGGAATATAATGAACCTGCAGGGGTGTATCGGAAACTAATACTAGTCTCACAGGGAATGCTCAAAGCACCGACTGTAAGAAGAGGCTCTATTCGTGTGCTTAAGGCGGCATTGTGCCTTTTGTATTTAAGTCCGATGCCATTTCTGAGTTTCAACGTCAATGTGAAGGTCCAAGGATTACATTGAACCTGCAGAGGTGTAGCGGAAACTAAAACTGGTCTCACAGGGGGTGCTCAAAGCACCGACTGTAAGAAGAGTCTCTATTCTTGTACTTAAGGCGGCATTGTGCCTTTTGTATTTAATTCCGATGCGATTTCTGTGTTTCATCGTCAATCTGAAGGTCAAAGGAATAAACTGCACCTGCAGAGGTGTAGCGGAAACTAATACTGGTCTCACAGGGAATGTTCAAAGCACCGACTGTAAGAAGAGTGTCTATTTTTGTACTTAAGGCGGCATTGTGCCTTTTGTATTTACTTCCGATGCGATTTCTGTGTATCATCGTCGTTGTGAAGGTCCAAGGAATACATTGAACCTGCAGAGGTGTAGCGGAAACTAATACTGGTCTCACAGGGAATGCTCAAATCACCGACTGTAAGAAGAGTCTCTATTCTTGTACTTATGGCGGCATTGTGCGTTTTGTATTTAATTCCGATGCGATTTCTGTTTTTCATCGTCAATGTGAAGGTCCAAGGAATACATTGAACCTGCAGTGGTGTATCGGAAAGTAATACTGGTTTCACAGGGAATGCTCAAATCACCGACTGTAAGAAGAGTCTCTATTCTTGTACTTAAGGCGGCATTGTGCCTCTTGTATTTAATTCCGATGCGATTTCTGTGTTTCATCGTCAATGTGAAGGTCCAAGGAATAAACTGAACCTGCAGAGGTGTATCGGAAACTAATACTGGTCTCACAGGGAATGCTCAAAGCACCGACTGTAAGAAGAGTCTCTATTCTTGTACTTAAGGCGGCATTGTGCCTTTTGTATTTACTGCCGATGCCATTTCTGTGTTTCATCGTCAATGTGAAAGTCCAAGGAATAATCTGAACCTGCAGAGGTGTAGCGGAAACTAATACTGGTCTCACAGGGAATGCTCAAAGCACCGACTGTAAGAAGAGTCTCTATTCTTGTACTTAAGGCGGAATTGTGCCTTTTGTATTTAATTCCAATGCGATTTCTGTCTTTCATCGTCAATGTGAAGGTCCAAGGAATACATTGAACCAGCAGTGGAGTATCGGAAACTAATACTGGTCTCACAGGGAATGCTCAAAGCACCGACTGTAAGAAGAGTCTCTATTCTTGTACTTAAGGCGGCATTGTGCCTTTTGTATTTAATTCCGATGCGATTTCTGTGTATCATCGTCAATGGGAAGGTCCAAGGAATACATTGAAACAGCAGAGGTGTAGCGGAAACTAATACTGGTCTCACAGGGAATGCTCAAAGCACCGACTGTAAGAAGAGTCTCTGTTCTTGTACTTAAGGCGGCATTGTGCCTTTTGTATTTGATTCGGATGCGATTTCTGTGTTTCTTCGTCAATGTGAAGTTCCAAGGAATACATTGAACCTGCAGTGGTGTATCAGAAACTAATACTGGTCTCACAGGGTGTGCTCAATGCACCGACTGTAAGAAGAGTCTCTATTCTTGTACTTAAGGCGGCATTGTGCCTTTTGTATTTAATTCCGATGCGATTTCTGTGTTTCATCGTCAATGTGATGGTCCAAGGAATAAACTGAACCTGCAGAGGTGTAGCGGAAACTAATACTGGTCTCACAGGGAATGCTCAAAGCACCGACTGCAAAAAGAGTCTCTATTCTTGTACTTAAGGCGGCATTGTGACTTTTGTATTCAAATCCGATGCGATTTCTGTGTTTCATCGTCAATGTGAAGGTCTAAGGAATACATTGAACCTGCACTGGTGTATCGGAAACCAATACTGGTCTCACAGGGATTGCTCAAAGCACCGACTGTAAGAAGAGTCTCTATTCTTGTACTTAAGGCGGCATTGTGCCTTTTGTATTTAATTCCGATGCGATTTCTGTGTTTCATCGTCAATGTGAAGGTCCAAGGAATAAACTGCACCTGCAGAGGTGTAGCGGAAACTAATACTGGTCTCACAGGGAATGTTCAAAGCACCGACTGTAAGAAGAGTCTCTATTCTTGTACTTAAGGCGGCATTGTGCCTTTTGTATTTAATTCCGATGCGATTTCTGTCTTTCATCGTCAATGTGAAGGTCCAAGGAATACATTGAACCTGCAGTGGAGTATCGGAAACTAATACTGGTCTCACAGGGAATGCTCAAATCACCGACTGTAAGAAGAGGCTCTATTCTTGTACTTAAGGCGGCATTGTGCGTTTTGTATTTAATTCCGATGCCATTTCTGTATTTCATCGTCATTGTGAAGGTCCAAGGAATAAACTGAACCTGCAGAGGTGTATCGTAAACTAATACTGGTCTCACAGGGAATGCTCAAAGCACCGACTGTAAGAAGAGTCTCTAATCTTGAACTTAAGGCGGCATTGTGCCTTTTGTATTTGATTCCGATGCGATTTCTGTGTTTCATCGTCAATGTGAAGTTCCAAGGAATACATTGAACCTGCAGTGGTGTATCGGAAACTAATACTGGTCGCACAGGGAATGCTCAAAGATCCGACTGTAACAACAGTCTCTATTCTTGTACTTAGGACGGCATTGTGCCTTTTGTATTTAATTCCGATGCGATTTCTGTGTTTCATCGTCAATGTGAAGGTCCAAGGAATACATTGAACCTGCAGTAGTGCATCGGAAACTAATACTGGTCTCACAGGGAACGCTCAAAGCACCGACTGTAAGAAGAGTCTCTATTCTTGTACTTAAGGCGGCATTGTGCCTTTTGAAATCAATTCCGATGCCATTCCTGTGTTTCATCGTCAATGTGAAGGTCCAAGGAATAATCTGAACCTGCAGAGGTGTAGTGGAAACTAATACTGGTCTCACAGGGAATGCTCAAAGCACCGACTGTAAGAAGAGTCTCTATTCTTGTACTTAAGGCGGCATTGTGCCTTTTGTATTTAATTCCAATGCGATTTCTGTTTTTCATCGTCAATGTGAAGGTCCAAGGAATACATTGAACCTGCAGTGGAGTATCGGAAACTAATACTGGTCTCACAGGGAATGCTCAAAGCACCGACTGTAAGAAGAGTCTCTATTCTTGTACTTAAGGCGGCATTGTGCCTTTTGTATTTAATTCCGATGCGATTTCTGTGTATCATCGTCAATGGGAAGGTCCAAGGAATACATTGAAACAGCAGAGGTGTAGCGGAAACTAATACTGGTCTCACAGGGAATGCTCAAAGCACCGACTGTAAGAAGAGTCTCTGTTCTTTTACTTAAGGCGGCATTGTGCCTTTTGTATTTGATTCCGATGCGATTTCTGTGTTTCTTCGTCAATGTGAAGTTCCAAGGAATACATCGAACCTGCAGTGGTGTATCAGAAACTAATACTGGTCTCACAGGGTGTGCTCAAAGCACCGACTGTAAG
The DNA here is from genome assembly GCF_021461395.2 of Schistocerca americana. Lineage (NCBI taxonomy): Eukaryota > Metazoa > Arthropoda > Insecta > Orthoptera > Acrididae > Schistocerca > Schistocerca americana. The sequence goes on along the minus strand of NC_060125.1, from coordinate 19,865,402 downwards.
AAGAGTCTCTATTCTTGTACTTAAGGCGGCATTGTGCCTTTTGTATTTAATTCCGATGCGATTTCTGTGTTTCATCGTCAATGTGAAGGTCCAAGGAATAAACTGAACCTGCAGAGGTGTAGCGGAAACTAATACTGGTCTCACAGGGAATGCTCAAAGCACCGACTGTAAAAAGAGTCTATTCTTGTACTTAAGGCGGCATTGCGACTTTTGTATTTAATTCCGATGCGATTTCTGTGTTTCATCGTCAATGTGAAGGTCTAAGGAATACATTGAACCTGCACTGGGGTATCGGAAACCAATACTGGTCTCACAGGGATTGCTCAAAGCACCGACTGTAAGAAGAGTCTCTATTCTTGTACTTAAGGCGGCATTGTGCCTTTTGTATTTAATTCCGATGCCATTTCTGTGTTTCATCGTCATTGTGAAGGTCCAAGGAATAAACTGAACCTGCAGAGGTGTAGCGGAAACTAATACTGGTCTCACAGGGAATGCTCAAATCACCGACTGTAAGAAGAGTCTCTATTCTTGTACTTAAGGTGGCATTGTGCCTTTTGTGTTTAATTCCGATGCGATTTCTGTGTATCATCGTCAATGTGAAGGTCCGAGGAATACATTGAACCTGCAGAGGTGTTGCGGAAAGTAATACTGGTCTCACAGGGAATGCTCAAAGCACCGACTGTAGGAAGAGTCTCTATTCATGTACTTAAGGCGGCATTGTGCCTTTTGTATTTAATTCCGATGCGATTTCTGTGTTTCATCGTCAATGTGAAGGTCCAAGGAATAAATTGAACCTGCAGTGGTATATCGGAAACTAATACTGGTCTCACAGGGAATGCTCAAAGCACCGACTGTAAGAAGAGTCTCTATTCTTGTACTTAAGTCGGCATTGTGCCTTTTGTATTTAATTCCGATGCCATTTCTGTGTTTCATCGTCAATGTGAAGGTCCAAGGAATACATGGAATCTGCAGAGGTGTAGCGGAAACTATTACTGGTCTCACAGGGAATGCTCAAAGCACCGACTGTAAGAAGAGTCTCTATTCCTGTACTTAAGGCGGCATTGTGCCTTTTGTATTTAATTCCGATGCGATTTCTGTGTTTCATCGTCAATGTGAAGGTCCAAGGAATAAACTGCACCTGCAGAGGTGTAGCGGAAACTAATACTGGTCTCACAGGGAATGTTCAAAGCACCGACTGTAAGAAGAGTCTCTATTCTTGTACTTAAGGCGGCATTGTGCCTATTGTACTTAATTCCGATGCGATTTCTGTGTTTCATCGTCAATGTGAAGGTCCAAGGAATACATTGAACCTGCAGTGGAGTATCGGAAACTAATACTGGTCTCACAGGGAATGCTCAAAGCACCGACTGTAAGAAGAGGCTCTATTCTTGTACTTAAGGCGGCATTGTGCGTTTTGTATTTAATTCCGATGCCATTTCTGTATTTCATCGTCAATGTGAAGGTCCAAGGAATAAACTGAACCTGCAGAGGTGTATCGGAAACTAATACTGGTCTCACAGGGAATGCTCAAAGCACCGACTGTAAGAAGAGTCTCTATTCTTGTACTTAAGGCGGCATTGTGCCTTTTGTATTTGATTCCGATGCGATTTCTGTGTTTCATCGTCAATGTGAAGTTCCAAGGAATACATTGAACCTGCAGTGGTGTATCGGAAACTAATACTGGTCGCACAGGGAATGCTCAAAGATCCGACTGTAACAACAGTCTCTATTCTTGTACTTAGGACGGCATTGTGCCTTTTGTATTTAATTCCGATGCGATTTCTGTGTTTCATCGTCAATGTGAAGGTCCAAGGAATACATTGAACCTGCAGTGGTGCATCGGAAACTAATACTGGTCTCACAGGGAACGCTCAAAGCACCGACTGTAAGAAGAGTCTCTATTCTTGTACTTAAGGCGGCATTGTGCCTTTTGTAATCAATTCCGATGCCATTCCTGTGTTTCATCGTCAATGTGAAGGTCCAAGGAATAAACTGAACATGCAGAGGTGTATCGGAAACAAATACTGGTCTCACAGGGAATGCTCAAAGCACCGACTGTAAGAAGAGTCTCTATTGTTGTACCTAAGGCGGCATTGTGCCTTTTGTATTTGATTCTGATGCGATTTCCGTGTTTCATCGTCAATGTGATGTTCCAAGGATTACATTGAACCTGCAGTGGTGTATCGGAAACTAATACTGGTCTCACAGGGAATGCTCAAAGCACCGACTGTAATAAGAGTCTCTATTCTTGTACTTAAGGCGGCATTGTGCCTTTTGTATTTAATTCCGATGCGATTTCTGTGTATCATCGTCAATGGGAAGGTCCAAGGAATACATTGAAACTGCAGAGGTGTAGCGGAAACTAATACTGGTCTCACAGGGAATGCTCAAAGCACCGACTGTAAGAAGAGTCTCTATTCTTGTAGTTAAGGCGGCATTGTGCCTTTTGTATTTGATTCCGATGCGATTTCTGTGTTTCATCGTCAATGTGAAGTTCCAAGGAATACATTGAACCTGCAGTGGTGTATCAGATACTAAAACTGGTCTCACAGGGTATGCTCAAAGCACCGACTGTAACAAGAGTCTCTATTCTTCTACTTAAGGCGGCATTGTGCCTTTTGTATTTAATTCCGATGCTATTTCTGTGTTTCATCGTCAATGTGAAGGTCCAAGGAATAAACTGAACCTGCAGAGGTGTATCGGAAACTAATACTGGTCTCACAGGGAATGCTCAAAGCACCGACTGTAAGAAGAGTCTCTATTCTTGTACTTAAGGCGGCATTGTGCCTTTTGTATTTACTTCCGATGCCATCTCTATGTTTCATCGTCAATGTGAAGGTCCAAGGAATAATCTGAACTTGCAGAGATGTAGCGGAAACTAATACTGGTCTCAAAGGGAATGCTCAAAGCACCGACTGTAAGAAGAGTCTCTATTCTTGTACTTAAGGCGGCATTGTGCCTTTTGTATTTAATTCCGATGCGATTTCTGTGTTTCATCGTCAGTGTGAGGGTCCATGGAATACATTGAACCTGCAGTGGAGTATCGGAAACTAATACTTGTCTCACAGGGAATGCTCAAAGTACCGACTGTAAGTAGAGGCTCTATTCTTGTACTTAAGGCGGCATTGTGCGTTTTGTATTTAATTCCGATGCCTTTTCTGTATTTCATCGTCAATGTGAAGGTCCAAGGAATAAACTGAACCTGCAGAGGTGTATCGGAAACTAATACTGGTCTCACAGGGAATGCTCAAAGCACCGACTGTAAGAAGAGTCTCTATTCTTGTACTTAAGGCGGCATTGTGCCTTTTGTATTCAATTCCGATGCCATTCCTGTGTTTCATCGTCAATGTGAAGGTCCAAGGAATAAACTGAACCTGCAGAGGTGTATCGGAAACTAATACTGGTCTCACAGGGAATGCTCAAAGCACCGACTGTAGGAAGAGCCTCTATTCTTGTACTTAAGGCGGCATTGTGCCTTTTGTATTTGATTCCGATGCGATTTCTGTGGTTCTTCGTCAATGTGAAGTTCCAAGGAATACATTGAACCTGCAGTGGTGTATCAGAAACTAATACTGGTCTCACAGGGTATGCTCAAAGCACCGACTGTAGGAAGAGTCTCTATTCATGTACTTAAGGCGGCATTGTGCCTTTTGTATTTAATTCCGATGCGATATCTGTGTTTCATCGTCAATGTGAAGGTCCAAGGAATACATTGAACCTGCAGTGGTGTATCGGAAACTAATACTGGTCTCACAGGGAATGCTCAAAGCACCTACTGTAACAAGAGTCTCTATTCTTGTACTTAAGGCGGCATTGTGCCTTTTGTATTTAATTCCGATGCCATTTCTGTGTTTCATCGTCAATGTGAATGTCCAAGGAATACATTGAACCTGCAGAGGTGTAGCGGAAACTATTATTGGTCTCACAGGGAATGCTCAAAGCACCGACTGTAAGAAGAGTCTCTATTCTTGTACTTAAGGCGGCATTGTGCCTTTTGTATTTAATTCCGATGCGATTTCTGTGTTTCATCGTCAATGTGAAGGTCCAAGGAATACACTGCACCTGCAGAGGTGTAGCGGAAACTAATACTGGTCTCACAGGGAATGTTCAAAGCACCGACTGTAAGAAGAGTCTCTATTCTTGTACTTAAGGCGGTATTGTGCCTTTTGTATTTAATTCCGATGCGATTTCTGTGTATCATCTTCAATGTGAAGGTCCAAGGAATACATTGAACCTGCAGTGGTGTATCAGAAACTAATACTGGTCTCACAGGGAATGCTCAAAGCACCGACTGTAAGAAGAGTCTCTATTCTTGTACTTAAGGCGGCATTGTGCGTTTTGTATTTAATTCCGATGCGATTTCTGTGTTTCATCGTCAATGTGAAGGTCCAAGGAATAAAATAAACCTGCAGAGGTGTATCAGAAACTAATACTGGTCTCACAGGGAATGCTCAAAGCACCGACTGTAAGAAGAGTCTCTATTCTTGTACTTAAGGCGGCATTGTGCCTTTTGTATTCAATTCCGATGCCATTCCTGTGTTTCATCGTCAATGTGAAGGTCCAAGGAATAAACTGAACCTGCAGAGGTGTATCGGAAACAAATACTGGTCTCACAGGGAATGCTCAAAGCACCGACTGCAAGAAGAGTCTTGATTCTTGTACTTAAGGTGGCATTGTGCCTTTTGTATTTGATTCCGATGCGATTTCTGTGTTTCATCGTCAATGTGAAGTTCCAAGGAATGCCTTGAACCTGCAGTGGTGTATCGGAAACTAATACTGGTCTCACAGGGAATGCTCAAATCACCGACTGTAAGAAGAGTCTCTATTCTTGTACTTAAGGCGGCATTGTGCCTTTTGTATTTAATTCCGATGCGATTTCTGTGTATCATCGTCAGCGGGAAGGTCCAAGGAATACATTGAAACTGCAGAGGTGTAGCGGAAACTAATACTGGTCTCACAGGGAATGTTAAAAGCACCGGCTGTAAGAAGAGTCTCTATTCTTGTACTTAAGGCGGCATTGTGCCTTTTGTATTTGATTCCGATGCGATTTCTGTGGTTCTTCGTCAATGTGAAGATCCAAGGAATACATTGAACCTGCAGTGGTGTATCAGAAACTAATACTGGTCTCACAGGGTATGCTCAGAGCACCGACTGTAAGAAGAGTCTCTATTCTTGTACTTAAGGCGGCATTGTGCCTTTTGTATTTAATTCCGATGCGATTTTTGTGTATCATCGTCAATGTGAAGGTCCAAGGAATACATTGAACCTGCAGAGGTGTAGCGGAACTATTACTGGTCTCACAGGGAATGCTCAAAGCACCGACTGTAAGAAGAGTCTCTATTCATGTACTTAAGGCGGCATTGTGCCTTTTGTATTTAATTCCGATGCGATTTCTGTGTTTCATCGTCAATGTGAAGGTCCAAGGAATAAACTGCACCTGCAGAGGTGTAGCGGAAACTAATACTGGTCTCACAGGAAATGTTCAAAGCACCGACTGTAGGAAGAGTCTCTATTCTTGTACTTAAGGCGGCATTGTGCCTTTTGTATTTACTTCCGATGCCATTTCTGTGTTTCATCGTCAATGTGAAGGTCCAAGGAATAATTTGAACCTGCAGAGGTGTAGCGGAAACTAATACTGGTCTCACAGGGAATGCTCAAAGCACCGACTGTAAGAAGAGTCTCTATTCTTGTACTTAAGGCGGCATTGTGCCTTTTGTATTTAATTCCGATGCCATTTCTGTGTTTCATCGTCAATGTGAAGGTCCAAGGAATACATTGAATCTGCAGAGGTGTAGCGGAAACTATTACTGGTCTCACAAGGAATGCTCAAAGCACCGACTGTAAGAAGCGTCTCTATTCTTGTACTTAAGGCGGCATTGTGCCTTTTGTATTTAATTCCGATGCGATTTCGGTGTTTCATCGTCAATGTGAAGGTCCAATTAATAATCTGCACCTGCAGAGGTGTAGCGGAAACTAATACTGGTCTCACAGGGAATGTTCAAAGCACCGACTGTAAGAAGAGTCTCTATTCTTGTACTTAAGGCGGCATTGTGCCTTTTGTATTTAATTCCGATGCGATTTCTGTGTTTCATCGTCAATGTGAAGGTCCAAGGAATACATTGAACCTGCAGTGGAGTATCGGAAACTAATACTGGTCTCACAGGGAATGCTCAAAGCACCGACTGTAAGAAGAGTCTCTATTCTTGTACTTAAGGCGGCATTGTGCGTTTTGTATTTAATTCCGATGCCATTTCTGTATTTCATCGTCAATGTGAAGGTCCAAGGAATAAACTGAACCTGCAGAGGTGTATCGGAAAGTAATACTGGTCTCACAGGGAATTCTCAAAGCACCGACTGTAAGAAGAGTCTCTATTCTTGTACTTAAGGCCGCATTGTGCCTTTTGTATTTGATTCCGATGCGATTTCTGTGTTTCATCGTCAATGTGAAGTTCCAAGGAATACATTGAAACTGCAGTGGTGTATCGGAAACTAATACTGGTCCCACAGGGAATGCTCAAAGATCCGACTGTAAGAACAGTCTCTATTCTTGTACTTAGGGCGGCATTGTGCCTTTTGTATTTAATTCCGATGCGATTTCTGTGTTTCATCGTCAATGTGAAGGTCCAAGGAATACTTTGAACCTGCAGTGGTGCATCGGAAACTAATACTGGTCTCACAGGGAACGCTCAAAGCACCGACTGTAAGAAGAGTCTCTATTCTTGTACTTAAGGCGGCATTGTGCCTTTTGTAATCAATTCCGATGCCATTCCTGTGTTTCATCGTCAATGTGAAGGTCCAAGGAATAAACTGAACGTGCAGAGGTGTATCGGAAACAATCACTGGTCACACAGGGAATGCTCAAAGCACCGACTGTAAGAAGAGTCTCTATTGTTGTACTTAAGGCGGCATTGTGCCTTTTGTATTTGATTCCGATGCGATTTCCGTGTTTCATCGTCAATGTGAAGTTCCAAGGATTACATTGAACCTGCAGTGGTGTATCGGAAACTAATACAGGTCTCACAGGGAATGCTCAAAGCACCGACTGTAAGAAGAGTCTCTATTCTTGTACTTAAGGCGGCATTGTGCCTTTTGTATTTAATTCCGATGCGATTTCTGTGTATCATCGTCAATGGGAAGGTCCAAGGAATACATTGAAACTGCAGAGGTGTAGCGGAAACTAATACTGGTCTCACAGGGAATGCTCAAAGCACCGACCGTAAGAAAAGTCTCTATTCTTGTACTTAAGGCGGCATTGTGCCTTTTGTATTTGATTCCGATGCGATTTCTGTGTTTCATCTTCAATGTGAAGTTCCAAGGAATTCATTGAACCTGCAGTGGTGTATCAGAAACTGATACTGGTCTCACAGGGTGTGCTCAAAGCACCGACTGTAACAAGAGTCTCTATTCTTCTACTTAAGGCGGCATTGTGCCTCTTGTATTTAATTCCGATGCTATTTCTGTGTTTCATCGTCAATGTGAAGGTCCAAGGAATAAACTGAACCTGCAGAGGTGTAGCGGAAACTAATACTGGTCTCACAGGGAATGCTCAAAGCACCGACTGTAAGAAGTGTCTCTATTCTTGTACTTAAGGCGGCATTGTGCCTTTTGTATTTAATTCCGATGCGATTTCTGTGTTTCATCGTCAATGTGAATGTCCAAGGAATACATTGAACCTGCAGTGGAGTATCGGAAACTAATACTGGTCTCACAGGGAATGCTCAAAGCACCGACTGTAAGAAGAGGCTCTATTCTTGTACTTAAGGCGGCATTGTGCGTTTTGTATTTAATTCCGATGCCATTTCTGATTTCATCGTCAATGTGAAGGTCCAAGGAATAAACTGAACCTGCAGAGGTGTAACGGAAACTAATACTGGTCTCACAGGGAATGCTCAAAGCACCGACTGTAAGAAGAGTCTCTATTCTTGTACTTAAGGCTGCATTGTGCCTTTTGTATTCAATTCCGATGCCATTCCTGTGTTTCATCGTCAATGTGAAGGTCCAAGGAATAAACTGAACCTGCAGAGGCGTATCGGAAACAAATACTGGTCTCACAGGGAATGGTCAAAGATCCGACTGTAAGAACAGTCTCTATAGTTGTACTTAGGGCGGCATTGTGCCTTTTGTATTTAATTCCGATGCCATTTCTGATTTCATCGTCAATGTGAAGGTCCAAGGAATAAACTGAACCTGCAGAGGTGTAACGGAAACTAATACTGGTCTCACAGGGAATGCTCAAAGCACCGACTGTAAGAAGAGTCTCTATTCTTGTACTTAAGGCGGCATTGTGCCTTTTGTATTTGATTCCGATGCGATTTCTGTGGTTCTTCGTCAATATGAAGTTCCAAGGAATACATTTAACCTGCAGTGGTGTATCAGAAACTAATACTGGTCTCACAGGGTATGCTCAAAGCACCGACTGTAAGAAGAGTCTCTATTCCTGTACTTAAGGCGGCATTGTGCCTTTTGTATTTAATTCCGATGCGATTTCTGTGTATCATCGTCAATGTGAAGGTCCGAGGTATATATTGAACCTGCAGAGGTGTAGCGGAAACTAATACTGGTCTCACAGGGAATGCTCAAAGCACCGACTGTAGGAAGAGTCTCTATTCATGTACATAAGGCGGCATTGTACCTTTTGTATTTAATTCCGATGCGATTTCTGTGTTTCATCGTCAATGTGAAGGTCCAAGGAATACATTGAACCTGCAGTGGTGTATCGGAAACTAATACTGGTCTCACAGGGAATGCTCAAAGCACCGACTGTAACAAGAGTCTCTATTCTTGTACTTAAGGCGGCATTGTGCCTTTTGTATTTAATTCCGATGCGATTTCTGTGTTTCATCGTCAATGTGAAGGTCCAAGGAATAAACTGCACCTGCAGAGGTGTAGCGGAAACTAATACTGGTCTCACAGGAAATGTTCAAAGCACCGACTGTAAGAAGAGTCTCTATTCTTGTACTTAAGGCGGCATTGTGCTTTTTGTATTTAATTCCGATGCGACTTCTGTGTATCATCTTCAATGTGAAGGGCCAAGGAATACATTGAACCTGCAGAGGTGTAGCGGAAACTAATACTGGACTCACAGGGAATGCTCAAATCACCGACTGTAAGAAGAGTCTCTATTCTTGTACTTAAGGCGGCATTGTGCGTTTTGTATTTAATTCCGATGCGATTTCTGTGTTTCATCGTCAATGTGAAGGTCCAAGGAATACATTGAACCTGCAGTGGTGTATCGGAAACTAATACTGGTCTCACAGGGAATGCTCAAAGCACCGACTGTAAGAAGAGTCTCTATTCTTGTACTTAAGGCGGCATTGTGCCTTTTGTATTTAATTCCGATGCGATTTCTGTGTTTCATCGTCAATGTGAAGGTCCAAGGAATAAAATAAGCCCGCAGAGGTGTATCAGAAACTAATACTGGTCTCACAGGGAATGCTCAAAGCACCGACTGTAAGAAGAGGCTCTATTCTTGTACTTAAGGCGGCATTGTGCGTTTTGTATTTAATTCCGATGCCATTTCTGTACTTCATCGTCAATGTGAAGGTCCAAGGAATAAACTGAACCTGCAGAGGTGTATCGGAAACTAATACTGGTCTCACAGGGAATGCTCAAAGCACCGACTGTAAGAAGAGTCTCTATTCTTATACTTAAGGCGGCATTGTGCCTTTTGTATTTTATTCCGATGCGATTTCTGTGTTTCATCGTCAATGTGAAGGTCCAAGGAATAAACTAAACCTGCAGAGGTGTATCGGAAACTAATACTGGTCTCACAGGGAATGCTCAGAGCACCGACTGTAAGAAGAGTCTCTATTCTTGTACTTAAGGCGGCATTGTGCCTTTTGTATTTAATTCCGATGCGATTTCTGTGTATCATCGTCAGCGGGAAGGTCCAAGGAATACATTGAAACTGCAGAGGTGTAGCGGAAACTAATACTGGTCTCACAGGGAATGCTCAAAGCACCGACTGTAAGAAGAGTCTCTATTCTTGTACTTAAGGCGGCATTGTGCCTTTTGTATTTGATTCCGATGCGATTTCTGTGGTTCTTCGTCAATGTGAAGTTCCAAGGAATACATTGAACCTGCAGTGGTGTATCAGAAACTAATACTGGTCTCACAGGGTATGCTCAAAGCACCGACTGTAAGAAGAGTCTCTATTCTTGTACTTAAGGCGGCATTGTGCCTTTTGTATTTAATTCCGATGCGATTTTTGTGTATCATCGTCAATGTGAAGGTCCGAGGAATATATTGAACCTGCAGAGGTATAGCGGAAACTAATACTGATCTCACAGGGAATGCTCAAAGCACCGACTGTAGGAAGAGTCTCTATTCATGTACTTAAGGCGGCATTGTGCCTTTTGTATTTAATTCCGATGCGATTTCTGTGTTTCATCGTCAATGTGAAGGTCCAAGGAATACATTGAACCTGCAGTGGTGTATCGGAAACTAATACTGGTCTCACAGGGAATGCTCAAAGCACCGACTGTAACAAGAGTCTCTATTCTTGTACTTAAGGCGGCATTGTGCCTTTTGTATTTAATTCCGATGCCATTTCTGTGTTTCATCGTCAATGTGAAGGTCCAAGGAATACATTGAACCTGCAGAGGTGTAGCGGAACTATTACTGGTCTCACAGGGAATGCTCAAAGCACCGACTGTAAGAAGAGTCTCTATTCATGTACTTAAGGCGGCATTGTGCCTTTTGTATTTAATTCCGATGCGATTTCTGTGTTTCATCGTCAATGTGAAGGTCCAAGGAATAAACTGCACCTGCAGAGGTCTAGCGGAAACTAATACTGGTCTCACAGGAAATGTTCAAAGCACCGACTGTAGGAAGAGTCTCTATTCTTGTACTTAAGGCGGCATTGTGCCTTTTGTATTTACTTCCGATGCCATTTCTGTGTTTCATCGTCAATGTGAAGGTCCAAGGAATAATTTGAACCTGCAGAGGTGTAGCGGAAACTAATACTGGTCTCACAGGGAATGCTCAAAGCACCGACTGTAAGAAGAGTCTCTGTTCTTGTACTTAAGGCGGCATTGTGCCTTTTGTATTTAATTCCGATGACATTTCTGTGTTTCATCGTCAATGTGAAGGTCCAAGGAATACATTGAATCTGCAGAGGTGTAGCGGAAACTATTACTGGTCTCACAAGGAATGCTCAAAGCTCCGACTGTAAGAAGAGTCTCTATTCTTGTACTTAAGGCGGCATTGTGCCTTTTGTATTTAATTCCGATGCGATTTCGGTGTTTCATCGTCAATGTGAAGGTCCAAGGAATAATCTGCACCTGCAGAGGTGTAGCGGAAACTAATACTGGTCTCACAGGGAATGTTCAAAGCACCGACTGTAAGAAGAGTCTCTATTCTTGTACTTAAGGCGGCATTGTGCCTTTTGTGTTTAATTCCGATGCGATTTCTGTGTTTCATCGTCAATGTGAAGGTCCAAGGAATACATTGAACCTGCAGTGGAGTATCGGAAACTAATACTGGTCTCACAGGGAATGCTCAAAGCACCGACTGTAAGAAGAGTCTCTATTCTTGTACTTAAGGCGGCATTGTGCGTTTTGTATTTAATTCCGATGCCATTTCTGTATTTCATCGTCAATGTGAAGGTCCAAGGAATAAACTGAACCTGCAGAGGTGTTTCGGAAAGTAATAGTGGTCTCACAGGGAATGCTCAAAGCACCGACCGTAAGAAAAGTCTCTATTCTTGTACTTAAGGCGGCATTGTGCCTTTTGTATTTGATTCCGATGCGATTTCTGTGTTTCATCGTCAATGTGAAGTTCCAAGGAATTCATTGAACCTGCAGTGGTGTATCAGAAACTGATACTGGTCTCACAGGGTGTGCTCAAAGCACCGACTGTAACAAGAGTCTCTATTCCTGTACTTAAGGCGGCATTGTGCCTTTTGTATTTAATTCCGATGCGATTTCTGTGTATCATCGTCAATGTGAAGGTCCGAGGTATATATTGAACCTGCAGAGGTGTAGCGGAAACTAATACTGGTCTCACAGGGAATGCTCAAAGCACCGACTGTAGGAAGAGTCTCTATTCATGTACTTAAGGCGGCATTGTACCTTTTGTATTTAATTCCGATGCGATTTCTGTGTTTCATCGTCAATGTGAAGGTCCAAGGAATACATTGAACCTGCAGTGGTGTATCGGAAACTAATACTGGTCTCACAGGGAATGCTCAAAGCACCGACTGTAACAAGAGTCTCTATTCTTGTACTTAAGGCGGCATTGTGCCTTTTGTATTTAATTCCGATGCGATTTCTGTGTTTCATCGTCAATGTGAAGGTCCAAGGAATAAAATAAACCTGCAGAGGTGTATCAGAAACTAATACTGGTCTCACAGGGAATGCTCGAAGCACCGACTGTAAGAAGAGGCTCTATTCTTGTACTTAAGGCGGCATTGTGCGTTTTGTATTTAATTCCGATGCCATTTCTGTATTTCATCGTCAATGTGAAGGTCCAAGGAATAGACTGAACCTGCAGAGGTGTATCGGAAACTAATACTGGTCTCACAGGGAATGCTCAAAGCAACGACAGTAAGAAGAGTCTCTATTCTTGTACTTAAGGCGGCATTGTGCCTTTTGTATTTGATTCCGATGCGATTTCTGTGTTTCATCGTCAATGTGAAGTTCCAACGAATACATTGATTCTGCAGTGGTGTATCGTAAACTAATACTGGTCTCACAGGGAATGCTCAAAGATCCGACTGTAAGAACAGTCTCTATTCTTGTACTTAGGGCGGCATTGTGCCTTTTGTATTTAATTCCGATGCGATTTCTGTGTTTCATCGACAATTTGAAGGTCCAAGGAATACATTGAACCTGCAGTGGTGCATCGGAAACTAATACTGGTCTCACAGGGAATGCTCAAAGCACCGACTGTAAGAAGAGTCTCTATTCTTGTACTTAAGGCGGCATTGTGCCTTTTGTATTCAATTCCGATGCCATTCCTGTGTTTCATCGTCAATGTGAAGGTCCAATGAATAAACTGAACATGCAGAGGTGTATCGGAAACAAATACTGGTCTCACAGGGAATGCTCAAAGCAATGACTGTAAGAAGAGTCTCTATTGTTGTACTTAAGGCGGCATTGTGCTTTTTGTATTTGATTCCGATGCGATTTCCGTGTTTCATCGTCAATGTGAGGTTTCAAGGAATACATTGAACCTGCAGTGGTGTATCGGAAACTAATACTGGTCTCACAGGGAATGCTAAAAGCACCGACTGTAAGAAGTGTCTCTATTCTTGTATTTAAGGCGGCATTGTGCCTTTTGTATTTACTTCCGACGCCATCTCTGTGTTTCATCGTCAATGTGAAGGTCCAAGGAATAATCTGAACCTGCAGAGGTGTAGCGGAAACTAAATCTGGTCTCACATGGAATGCTCAAAGCACCGACTGTAAGAAGAGTCTCTATTCTTGTACTTAAGGCGGCATTGTGCTTTTTGTATTTAATTCCGATGCGATTTCTAGGTTTCATCGTCAATGTGAAGGTCCAAGGAATACATTGAACCTGCAGTGGAGTATCGGAAACTAATACTGGTCACACAGGGAATGCTCAAAGCGCCGACTGTAAGAAGAGGCTCTATTCTTGTACTTAAGGCGGCATTGTGCGTTTTGTATTTAATTCCGATGCCATTTCTGTATTTCATCGTCAATGTGAAGGTAAAAGGAATAAACTGAACCTGCAGAGGTGTATCGGAAACTAATACTGGTCTCACAGGGAATGCTCAAAGCACCGACTGTAAGAAGAGTCTCTATTCTTGTACTTAAGGCGGCATTGTGCCTTTTGTATTTGATTCCGATGCGATTTCTGTGTTTCATCGTCAATGTGAAGTTCCAAGGAATACATTGAACCTGCAGTGGTGTATCGGAAACTATTACTGGTCTCACAGGGAATGCTCAAATATCCGACTGTAAGAACAGTCTCTATTGTTGTACTTAGGGCGGCATTGTGCCTTTTGTATTTAATTCCGATGCGATTTCTATGTTTCATCGTCAATGTGAAGGTCCAAGGAATACATTGAACCTGCAGTGGTGCATCGGAAACTAATACTGGTCTCACAGGGAATGCTCAAAGCACCGACTGTAAGAAGAGTCTCTATTATTGTACTTATGGCGGCATTGTGCCTTTTGTATTCAATTCCGATGCCATTCCTGTGTTTCATCGTCAATGTGAAGGTCCAAGGAATAAACTGAACATGCAGAGGTGTATCGGAAACAAATACTGGTCTCACAGGGAATGCTCAAAGCACCGACTGTAAGAAGAGTCTCTATTGTTGTACTTAAGGCGGCATTGTGCCTTTTGTATTTGATTCCGATGCGATTTCCGTGCTTCATCATCAATGTGAAGTTCCAAGGAATACATTGAACCTGCAGTGGTGTATCGGAAACTAATACTCTGTCTCACAGGGAATGCTCAAAGCACCGACTGTAAGAAGAGTCTCTATTCTTGTACTTAAGGCGGCATTGTGCCTTTTGTATTTAATTCCGATGCGATTTCTGTGTATCATCGTCAATGGGAAGGTCCAAGGAATACATGGAAACTGCAGAGGTGTGGCGGAAACTAATACAGGTCTCACAGGGAATGCTCAAAGCACCGACTGTAAGAAGAGTCTCTATTCTTGTACTTAAGGCGGCGTTGTGCCTTTTGTATTTGATTCCGATGCGATTTCTGTGTTTCATCGTCAATGTGAAGTTCCAAGGAATACATTGAACCTGCAGTGGTGTATCAGAAACTAATACTGGTCTCAAAGGGTATGCTCAAAGCACCGACTGTAAGAAGAGTCTCTATTCTTTTACTTAATGCGGCATTGTGCCTTTTGTATTTAATTCCGATGCGATTTCTGTGTTTCATCGTCAATGTGAAGGTCCAAGGAATAAACTGAACCGGCAGAGGTGTAGCGGAAACTAATACTGGTCTCACAGGGAATGCTCAAAGCACCGACTGTAAGAAGAGTCTCTATTCTTGTACTTAAGGCGGCATTGTGCCTTTTGTATTTAATTCCGATGCGATTTCTGTGTTTCATCGTCAATGTGAAGGTCCAAGGAATACATTGAACCTGCAGTGGTGTATCGGAAACTAATACTGGTCTCACAGGGAATGTTCAAAGCACCGACTGTGAGAAGAGTCTCTATTCTTGTACTTAAGGCGGCATTGTGCCTTTGTATTTAATTCCGATGCGATTTCTGTGTTTCATCGTCAATGTGAAGGTCCAAGGAAAAAACTGAACCTGCAGAGGTGTAGCGGAAACTAATACTGGTCTCACTGGGAATGCTCAAAGCACCGACTGTAAGAAGAGCCTATATTCTTGTACTTAAGGCGGCATTGTGCCTTTTGTATTTAATGCCGATGCGATTTCTGTGTTTCATCGTCAATGTGAAGTTCCAAGGAATACATTGAGCCTGCAGTGGTGTATCGGAAACTAATACTGGTCTCACAGGGAATGCAGAAAGATCCGACTGTAAGAACAGTCTCTATTCTTGTACTTAGGGCGGCATTGTGCCTTTTGTATTTAATTCCGATGCCATTTCTGTGTTTCATCGTCAATGTGAAGGTCCAAGGAATACATTGAACCTGCAGTGGTGCATCGGAAACTAATACTGGGCTCACAGGGAATGCTCAAAGCACCGACTGTAAGAAGAGTCTCTATTCTTGTACTTAAGGCGGCATTGTGCCTTTTGTATTTAATTCCGATGCGATTTCTGTGTTTCATCGTCAATGTGAAGTTCCAAGGAATACATTGAGCCTCCAGTGGTGTATCGGAAACTAATACTGGTCTCACAGGGAATGCTGAAAGATCCGACTGTAAGAACAGTCTCTATTCTTGTACTTAGGGCGGCATTGTGCCTTTTGTATTTAATTCCGATGCCATTTCTGTGTTTCATCGTCAATGTGAAGGTCCAAGGAATACATTGAACCTGCAGTGGTGCATCGGAAACTAATACTGGTCTCACAGGGAATGCTCAAAGCACCGACTGTAAGAAGAGTCTCTATTCTTGTACTTAAGGCGGCATTGTGCCTTTTGTATTCAATTCCGATGCCATTCCTGTGTTTAATCGTCAATGTGAAGGACCAAGGAATAAACTGAACATGCAGAGGTGTATCGGAAACTAATACTGGTCTCACAGGGAATGCTCAAAGCACCGACTGTAAGAAGAGTCTCTATTGATGTACTTAAGGCGGCATTGTGCTTTTTGTATTTGATTCCGATGCGATTTCCGTGTTTCATCGTCAATGTGAAGTTCCAAGGAATACATTGAACCTGCAGTGGTGTATCGGAAACTAATACTGGTCTCACAGGGAATGCTAAAAGCACCGACTGTAAGAAGTGTCTCTATTCTTGTATTTAAGGCGGCATTGTGCCTTTTGTATTTACTTCCGACGCCATTTCTGTGTTTCATCGTCAATGTGAAGGTCCAAGGAATAATCTGAACCTGCAGAGGTGTAGCGGAAACTAAATCTGGTCTCACATGGAATGCTCAAAGCACCGACTGTAAGAAGAGTCTCTATTCTTGTACTTAAGGCGACATTGTGCTTTTTGTATTTAATTCCGATGCGATTTCTAGGTTTCATCGTCAATGTGAAGGTCCAAGGAATACATTGAACCTGCAGTGGAGTATCGGAAACTAATACTGGTCACACAGGGAATGCTCAAAGCACCGTCTGTAAGAAGAGGCTCTATTCTTGTACTTAAGGCGGCATTGTGCGTTTTGTATTTAATTCCGATGCCATTTTTGTATTTCATCGTCAATGTGAAGGTCCAAGGAATAAACTGAACCTGCAGAGGTGTATCGGAAACTAATACTGGTCTCACAGGGAATGCTCAAAGCACCGACTGTAAGAAGAGTCTCTATTCTTGTACTTAAGGCGGCATTGTGCCTTTTGTATTTGATTCCGATGCGATTTCTGTGTTTCATCGTCAATGTGAAGTTCCAAGGAATACATTGAACCTGCAGTGGTGTATC
Organism: Schistocerca americana; assembly: GCF_021461395.2. Lineage (NCBI taxonomy): Eukaryota > Metazoa > Arthropoda > Insecta > Orthoptera > Acrididae > Schistocerca > Schistocerca americana. Next base: position 19,848,429 of record NC_060125.1, on the reverse strand, counting down.
AGAAACTAATACTGGTCTCAAAGGGTATGCTCAAAGCACTGACTGTAAGAAGAGCCTCTATTCTTTTACTTAATGCGGCATTGTGCCTTTTGTATTTAATTCCGATGCGATTTCTGTGTTTCATCGTCAATGTGAAGGTCCAAGGAATAAACTGAACCGGCAGAGGTGTAGCGGAATCTAATACTGGTCTCACAGGGAATGCTCAAAGCACCGACAGTAAGAAGAGTCTCTATTCTTGTACTTAAGGCGGCATTGTGCTTTTCGTATTTAATTCCGATGCGATTTCTGTGTTTCATCGTCAATGTGAAGGTCCAAGGAATACATTGAACCTGCAGTGGTGTATCGGAAACTAATACTGGTCTCACAGGGAATGTTCAAAGCACCGACTGTGAGAAGAGTCTCTATTCTTGTACTTAAGGTGGCATTGTGCCTTTGTATTTAATTCCGATGCGATTTCTGTGTTTCATCGTTAATGTGAAGGTCCAAGGAAAAAACTGAACCTGCAGAGGTGTAGCGGAAACTAATACTGGTCTCACAGGGAATGCTCAAAGCACCGACTGTAAGAAGAGTCTCTATTCTTGTACTTAAGGCGGCATTGTGCCTTTTGTATTTAATTCCGATGCGATTTCTGTGTTTCATCGTCAATGTGAAGTTCCAAGGAATACATTGAGCCTGCAGTGGTGTATCGGAAACTAATACTGGTCTCACAGGGAATGCTGAAAGATCCGACTGTAAGAACAGTCTCTATTCTTGTACTTAGGGCGGCATTGTGCCTTTTGTATTTAATTCCGATGCCATTTCTGTGTTTCATCGTCAATGTGAAGGTCCAAGGAATACATTGAACCTGCAGTGGTGCATCGGAAACTAATACTGGTCTCACAGGGAATGCTCAAAGCACCGACTGTAAGAAGAGTCTCTATTCTTGTACTTAAGGCGGCATTGTGCCTTTTGTATTCAATTCCGATGCCATTCCTGTGTTTCATCGTCAATGTGAAGGACCAAGGAATAAACTGCACATGCAGAGGTGTATCGGAAACTAATACTGGTCTCACAGGGAATGCTCAAAGCACCGACTGTAAGAAGAGTCTCTATTGTTGTACTTAAGGCGGCATTGTGCCTTTTGTATTTGATTCCGATGTGATTTCCGTGTTTCATCGTCAATGTGAAGTTCCAAGGAATACATTGAACCTGCAGTGGTGTATCGGAAACTAATACTGGTCTCACAGGGAATGCTCAAAGCACCGACTGTAAGAAGAGTCTCAATTCTTGTACTTAAGGCGGCATTGTCCCTTTTGTATTTAATTCCGATGCGATTTCTGTGTATCATCGTCAATGGGAATGTCCAAGGAATACATTGAAACTGCAGAGGTGTAGCGGAAACTAATACTGGTCTCACAGGGAATGCTCAAAGCACCGACTGTAAGAAGAGTCTCTATTCTTGTACTTAAGGCGGCATTGTGCCTTTTGTATTCAATTCCGATGCCATTCCTGTGTTTCATCGTCAATGTGAAGGTCCAAGGAATAAACTGAACATGCAGAGGTGTATCGGAAACTAATACTGGTCTCACAGGGACTACTCAAAGATCCGACTGTAAGAACAGTCTCTATTGTTGTACATAGGGCGGCATTGTGACTTTTGTATTTAATTCCGATGCGATTTCTGTGTTTCATCGTCAATGTGAAGGTCCAAGGAATACATTGAACCTGCAGTGGTGCATCGGAAGCTAATACTGGTCTCACAGGGAATGCTCAAAGCACCGACTGTAAGAAGAGTCTCTATTCTTGTACTTAAGGCGGCATTGTGCCTTTGTATTTAATTCCGATGCGATTTCTGTGTTTCATCGTCAATGTGAAGGTCCAAGGAAAAAACTGAACCTGCAGAGGTGTAGCGGAAACTAATACTGGTCTCACTGGGAATGCTCAAAGCACCGACTGTAAGAAGAGCCTATATTCTTGTACTTAAGGCGGCATTGTGCCTTTTGTATTTAATGCCGATGCGATTTCTGTGTTTCATCGTCAATGTGAAGTTCCAAGGAATACATTGAGCCTGCAGTGGTGTATCGGAAACTAATACTGGTCTCACAGGGAATGCAGAAAGATCCGACTGTAAGAACAGTCTCTATTCTTGTACTTAGGGCGGCATTGTGCCTTTTGTATTTAATTCCGATGCCATTTCTGTGTTTCATCGTCAATGTGAAGGTCCAAGGAATACATTGAACCTGCAGTGGTGCATCGGAAACTAATACTGGGCTCACAGGGAATGCTCAAAGCACCGACTGTAAGAAGAGTCTCTATTCTTGTACTTAAGGCGGCATTGTGCCTTTTGTATTTAATTCCGATGCGATTTCTGTGTTTCATCGTCAATGTGAAGTTCCAAGGAATACATTGAGCCTCCAGTGGTGTATCGGAAACTAATACTGGTCTCACAGGGAATGCTGAAAGATCCGACTGTAAGAACAGTCTCTATTCTTGTACTTAGGGCGGCATTGTGCCTTTTGTATTTAATTCCGATGCCATTTCTGTGTTTCATCGTCAATGTGAAGGTCCAAGGAATACATTGAACCTGCAGTGGTGCATCGGAAACTAATACTGGTCTCACAGGGAATGCTCAAAGCACCGACTGTAAGAAGAGTCTCTATTCTTGTACTTAAGGCGGCATTGTGCCTTTTGTATTCAATTCCGATGCCATTCCTGTGTTTAATCGTCAATGTGAAGGACCAAGGAATAAACTGAACATGCAGAGGTGTATCGGAAACTAATACTGGTCTCACAGGGAATGCTCAAAGCACCGACTGTAAGAAGAGTCTCTATTGATGTACTTAAGGCGGCATTGTGCTTTTTGTATTTGATTCCGATGCGATTTCCGTGTTTCATCGTCAATGTGAAGTTCCAAGGAATACATTGAACCTGCAGTGGTGTATCGGAAACTAATACTGGTCTCACAGGGAATGCTAAAAGCACCGACTGTAATAAGTGTCTCTATTCTTGTATTTAAGGCGGCATTGTGCCTTTTGTATTTACTTCCGACGCCATTTCTGTGTTTCATCGTCAATGTGAAGGTCCAAGGAATAATCTGAACCTGCAGAGGTGTAGCGGAAACTAAATCTGGTCTCACATGGAATGCTCAAAGCACCGACTGTAAGAAGAGTCTCTATTCTTGTACTTAAGGCGACATTGTGCTTTTTGTATTTAATTCCGATGCGATTTCTAGGTTTCATCGTCAATGTGAAGGTCCAAGGAATACATTGAACCTGCAGTGGAGTATCGGAAACTAATACTGGTCACACAGGGAATGCTCAAAGCACCGACTGTAAGAAGAGGCTCTATTCTTGTACTTAAGGCGGCATTGTGCGTTTTGTATTTAATTCCGATGCCATTTTTGTATTTCATCGTCAATGTGAAGGTCCAAGGAATAAACTGAACCTGCAGAGGTGTATCGGAAACTAATACTGGTCTCACAGGGAATGCTCAAAGCACCGACTGTAAGAAGAGTCTCTATTCTTGTACTTAAGGCGGCATTGTGCCTTTTGTATTTGATTCCGATGCGATTTCTGTGTTTCATCGTCAATGTGAAGTTCCAAGGAATACATTGAACCTGCAGTGGTGTATCAGAAACTAATACTGGTCTCAAAGGGTATGCTCAAAGCACTGACTGTAAGAAGAGCCTCTATTCTTTTACTTAAGGCGGCATTGTGCTTTTCGTATTTAATTCCGATGCGATTTCTGTGTTTCATCGTCAATGTGAAGGTCCAAGGAATACATTGAACCTGCAGTGGTGTATCGGAAACTAATACTGGTCTCACAGGGAATGTTCAAAGCACCGACTGTGAGAAGAGTCTCTATTCTTGTACTTAAGGTGGCATTGTGCCTTTGTATTTAATTCCGATGCGATTTCTGTGTTTCATCGTCAATGTGAAGGTCCAAGGAAAAAACTGAACCTGCAGAGGTGTAGCGGAAACTAATACTGGTCTCACAGGGAATGCTCAAAGCACCGACTGTAAGAAGAGTCTCTATTCTTGTACTTAAGGCGGCATTGTGCCTTTTGTATTTAATTCCGATGCGATTTCTGTGTTTCATCGTCAATGTGAAGTTCCAAGGAATACATTGAGCCTGCAGTGGTGTATCGGAAACTAATACTGGTCTCACAGGGAATGCTGAAAGATCCGACTGTAAGAACAGTCTCTATTCTTGTACTTAGGGCGGCATTGTGCCTTTTGTATTTAATTCCGATGCCATTTCTGTGTTTCATCGTCAATGTGAAGGTCCAAGGAATACATTGAACCTGCAGTGGTGCATCGGAAACTAATACTGGTCTCACAGGGAATGCTCAAAGCACCGACTGTAAGAAGAGTCTCTATTCTTGTACTTAAGGCGGCATTGTGCCTTTTGTATTCAATTCCGATGCCATTCCTGTGTTTCATCGTCAATGTGAAGGACCAAGGAATAAACTGCACATGCAGAGGTGTATCGGAAACTAATACTGGTCTCACAGGGAATGCTCAAAGCACCGACTGTAAGAAGAGTCTCTATTGTTGTACTTAAGGCGGCATTGTGCCTTTTGTATTTGATTCCGATGCGATTTCCGTGTTTCATCGTCAATGTGAAGTTCCAAGGAATACATTGAACCTGCAGTGGTGTATCGGAAACTAATACTGGTCTCACAGGGAATGCTCAAAGCACCGACTGTAAGAAGAGTCTCAATTCTTGTACTTAAGGCGGCATTGTCCCTTTTGTATTTAATTCCGATGCGATTTCTGTGTATCATCGTCAATGGGAATGTCCAAGGAATACATTGAAACTGCAGAGGTGTAGCGGAAACTAATACTGGTCTCACAGGGAATGCTCAAAGCACCGACTGTAAGAAGAGTCTCTATTCTTGTACTTAAGGCGGCATTGTGCCTTTTGTATTCAATTCCGATGCCATTCCTGTGTTTCATCGTCAATGTGAAGGTCCAAGGAATAAACTGAACATGCAGAGGTGTATCGGAAACTAATACTGGTCTCACAGGGACTACTCAAAGATCCGACTGTAAGAACAGTCTCTATTGTTGTACATAGGGCGGCATTGTGACTTTTGTATTTAATTCCGATGCGATTTCTGTGTTTCATCGTCAATGTGAAGGTCCAAGGAATACATTGAACCTGCAGTGGTGCATCGGAAGCTAATACTGGTCTCACAGGGAATGCTCAAAGCACCGACTGTAAGAAGAGTCTCTATTCGTGTACTTAAGGCGGCATTGTGCCTTTTGTATTCAATTCCGATGCCATTCCTGTGTTTCATCTTCAATGTGAAGGTCCAAGGAAAAAACTGAACCTGCAGAGGTGTAGCGGAAACTAATACTGGTCTCACAGGAAATGCTCAAAGCACCGACTGTAAGAAGAGTCTCTATTCTTGTAATTAAGGCGGCATTGTGCCTTTTGTATTTAATTCCGATGCGATTTCTGTGTTTCATCGTCAATGAGAAGTTCCAAGGAATACATTGAGCCTGCAGTGGTGTATCGGAAACTAATACTGGTCTCACAGGGAATGCTGAAAGATCCGACTGTAAGAAGAGTCTCTATTCTTGTACTTAAGGCGGCATTGTGCTTTTAGTATTTAATTCCGATGCGAATTCTGTGTTTCATCGTGAATGTGAAGGTCCAAGGAATAAGCAGAACCTGCAGAGGTGTATCGGAAACTAATACTGGTCTCACAGGGAATGCTCAAAGCACCGACTGTAAGAAGAGTCTCTATTCTTGTACTTAAGGCGGCATTGTGCCTTTTGTATTTAATTCCGATGCCATTTCTGTGTTCCATCGTCAATGTGAAGGTCCAAGGAATACATTGAACCTGCAGTGGAGTATCGGAAACTAATACTGGTCTCACAGGGAATGCTCAAAGCACCGACTGAAAGAAGAGGCTCTATTCTTGTACTTAAGGCGGCAATGTGCGTTTTGTATTTAATTCCGATGCCATTTCTGTGTTTCATCGTCAATGTGAAGGTCCAAGGAATAAACTGAAACTGCAGAGGTGTATCGGAAACTAATACTGGTCTCACAGGGAATGCTCAAAGCACCGACCGTAAGAAGAGTCTCTATTCTTGTACTTAAGACGGCATTGTGCCTTTTGTATTTGATTCCGATTCGATTTCTGTGTTTCATCGTCAATGTGAAGTTCCAAGGAATACATTGAACCTGCAGTGGTGTATCGGAAACTAATACTGGTCTCACAGGGAATGCTCAAAGATCCGACTGTAAGAACAGTATCTATTCTTGTACTTAAGGCGGCATTGTGCCTTTTGTATTTAATTCCGATGCCATTTCTGTGTTTCATCGTCAATGTGAAGGTCCATGGAATACATTGAACCTGCAGTGGTGCATCGGAAACTAATACTGGTCTCACAGGAAATGCTCAAAGCACCGACTGTAAGAAGAGTCTCTATTCTTGTACTTAAGGCGGCATTGTGCCATTTGTATTTAATTCCGATGCCATTCCTGTGTTTCATCGTCAATGTGAGGGTCCAAGGAATAAACTGAACCTGCAGAGGTGTATCGGAAACAAATACTGGTCTCACAGGGAATGCTCAAAGCACCGACTGTAAGAAGAGTCTCTATTCTTGTACTTAAGGCGGCATTGTGCCTTTTGTATTTGTTTCCGATGCGATTTCTGTGTTCCATCGACAATGTGAAGTTCCAAGGAATACATTGAACCTGCAGTGGTGTATCAGAAACTAATACTGGTCTCACAGGGTATGCTCAAAGCACCGACTGTAAGAAGAGTCTCTATTCTTGTACTTAAGGCGGCATTGTGCCTTTTGTATTTAATTCCGATGCGATATCTGTGTTTCATCGTCAATGTGAAGGTCCAAGGAATAAACTGAACCTGCAGAGGTGTAGCGGAAACTAATACTGGTCTCACAGGGAATGCTCAAAGCACCGACTGTAAGAAGAGTCTCAATTCTTGTACTTAAGGCGGCATTGTCCCTTTTGTATTTAATTCCGATGCGATTTCTGTGTATCATCGTCAATGGGAATGTCCAAGGAATACATTGAAACTGCAGAGGTGTAGCGGAAACTAATACTGGTCTCACAGGGAATGCTCAAAGCACCGACTGTAAGAAGAGTCTCTATTCTTGTACTTAAGGCGGCATTGTGCCTTTTGTATTTAATTCCGATGCGATTTCTGTGTTTCATCGTCAATGTGAAGTTCCAAGGAATACATTGAGCCTGCAGTGGTGTATCGGAAACTAATACTGGTCTCACAGGGAATGCTGAAAGATCCGACTGTAAGAACAGTCTCTATTCTTGTACTTAGGGCGGCATTGTGCCTTTTGTATTTAATTCCGATGCCATTTCTGTGTTTCATCGTCAATGTGAAGGTCCAAGGAATACATTGAACCTGCAGTGGTGCATCGGAAACTAATACTGGTCTCACAGGGAATGCTCAAAGCACCGACTGTAAGAAGAGTCTCTATTCTTGTACTTAAGGCGGCATTGTGCCTTTTGTATTCAATTCCGATGCCATTCCTGTGTTTCATCGTCAATGTGAAGGACCAAGGAATAAACTGAACATGCAGAGGTGTATCGGAAACTAATACTGGTCTCACAGGGAATGCTCAAAGCACCGACTGTAAGAAGAGTCTCTATTGTTGTACTTAAGGCGGCATTGTGCCTTTTGTATTTGATTCCGATGCGATTTCCGTGTTTCATCGTCAATGTGAAGTTCCAAGGAATACATTGAACCGGCAGTGGTGTATCGGAAACTAATACTGGTCTCACAGGGAATGCTCAAAGCACCGACTGTAAGAAGAGTCTCAATTCTTGTACTTAAGGCGGCATTGTCCCTTTTGTATTTAATTCCGATGCGATTTCTGTGTATCATCGTCAATGGGAATGTCCAAGGAATACATTGAAACTGCAGAGGTGTAGCGGAAACTAATACTGGTCTCACAGGGAATGCTCAAAGCACCGACTGTAAGAAGAGTCTCTATTCTTGTACTTAAGGCGGCATTGTGCCTTTTGTATTCAATTCCGATGCCATTCCTGTGTTTCATCGTCAATGTGAAGGTCCAAGGAATAAACTGAACATGCAGAGGTGTATCGGAAACTAATACTGGTCTCACAGGGACTACTCAAAGATCCGACTGTAAGAACAGTCTCTATTGTTGTACATAGGGCGGCATTGTGACTTTTGTATTTAATTCCGATGCGATTTCTGTGTTTCATCGTCAATGTGAAGGTCCAAGGAATACATTGAACCTGCAGTGGTGCATCGGAAGCTAATACTGGTCTCACAGGGAATGCTCAAAGCACCGACTGTAAGAAGAGTCTCTATTCGTGTACTTAAGGCGGCATTGTGCCTTTTGTATTCAATTCCGATGCCATTCCTGTGTTTCATCTTCAATGTGAAGGTCCAAGGAAAAAACTGAACCTGCAGAGGTGTAGCGGAAACTAATACTGGTCTCACAGGAAATGCTCAAAGCACCGACTGTAAGAAGAGTCTCTATTCTTGTAATTAAGGCGGCATTGTGCCTTTTGTATTTAATTCCGATGCGATTTCTGTGTTTCATCGTCAATGCGAAGTTCCAAGGAATACATTGAGCCTGCAGTGGTGTATCGGAAACTAATACTGGTCTCACAGGGAATGCTGAAAGATCCGATTGTAAGAAGAGTCTCTATTCTTGTACTTAAGGCTGCATTGTGCCTTTAGTATTTAATTCCGATGCGAATTCTGTGTTTCATCGTGAATGTGAAGGTCCAAGGAATAAGCAGAACCTGCAGAGGTGTATCGGAAACTAATACTGGTCTCACAGGGAATGCTCAAAGCACCGACTGTAAGAAGAGTCTCTATTCTTGTACTTAAGGCGGCATTGTGCCTTTTGTATTTAATTCCGATGCCATTTCTGTGTTCCATCGTCAATGTGAAGGTCCAAGGAATACATTGAACCTGCAGTGGAGTATCGGAAACTAATACTGGTCTCACAGGGAATGCTCAAAGCACCGACTGAAAGAAGAGGCTCTATTCTTGTACTTAAGGCGGCAATGTGCGTTTTGTATTTAATTCCGATGCCATTTCTGTGTTTCATCGTCAATGTGAAGGTCCAAGGAATAAACTGAAACTGCAGAGGTGTATCGGAAACTAATACTGGTCTCACAGGGAATGCTCAAAGCACCGACTGTAAGAAGAGTCTCTATTCTTGTACTTAAGACGGCATTGTGCCTTTTGTATTTGATTCCGATTCGATTTCTGTGTTTCATCGTCAATGTGAAGTTCCAAGGAATACATTGAACCTGCAGTGGTGTATCGGAAACTAATACTGGTCTCACAGGGAATGCTCAAAGATCCGACTGTAAGAACAGTATCTATTCTTGTACTTAAGGCGGCATTGTGCCTTTTGTATTTAATTCCGATGCCATTTCTGTGTTTCATCGTCAATGTGAAGGTCCAAGGAATACATTGAACCTGCAGTGGTGCATCGGAAACTAATACTGGTCTCACAGGGAATGCTCAAAGCACCGACTGTAAGAAGAGTCTCTATTCTTGTACTTAAGGCGGCATTGTGCCATTTGTATTTATATCCGATGCCATTCCTGTGTTTCATCGTCAATGTGAAGGTCCAAGGAATAAACTGAACCTGCAGAGGTGTATCGGAAACAAATACTGGTCTCACAGGGAATGCTCAAAGCACCGACTGTAAGAAGAGTCTCTATTCTTGTACTTAAGGCGGCATTGTGCCTTTTGTATTTGTTTCCGATGCGATTTCTGTGTTCCATCGTCAATGTTAAGTTCCAAGGAATACATTGAACCTGCAGTGGTGTATCAGAAACTAATACTGGTCTCACAGGGTATGCTCAAAGCAACGACTGTAAGAAGAGTCTCTATTCTTGTACTTAAGGCGGCATTGTGCCTTTTGTATTTAATTCCGATGCGATATCTGTGTTTCATCGTCAATGTGAAGGTCCAAGGAATAAACTGAACCTGCAGAGGTGTAGCGGAAACTAATACTGGTCTCACAGGGAATGCTCAAAGCACCGACTGCAAGAAGAGTCTCAATTCTTGTACTTAAGGCGGCATTGTCCCTTTTGTATTTAATTCCGATGCGATTTCTGTGTATCATCGTCAATGGGAATGTCCAAGGAATACATTGAAACTGCAGAGGTGTAGCGGAAACTAATACTGGTCTCACAGGGAATGCTCAAAGCACCGACTGTAAGAAGAGTCTCTATTCTTGTACTTAAGGCGGCATTGTGCCTTTTGTATTCAATTCCGATGCCATTCCTGTGTTTCATCGTCAATGTGAAGGTCCAAGGAATAAACTGAACATGCAGAGGTGTATCGGAAACTAATACTGGTCTCACAGGGACTACTCAAAGATCCGACTGTAAGAACAGTCTCTATTGTTGTACATAGGGCGGCATTGTGACTTTTGTATTTAATTCCGATGCGATTTCTGTGTTTCATCGTCAATGTAAAGGTCCAAGGAATACATTGAACCTGCAGTGGTGCATCGGAAGCTAATACTGGTCTCACAGGGAATGCTCAAAGCACCGACTGTAAGAAGAGTCTCTATTCGTGTACTTAAGGCGGCATTGTGCCTTTTGTATTCAATTCCGATGCCATTCCTGTGTTTCATCTTCAATGTGAAGGTCCAAGGAAAAAACTGAACCTGCAGAGGTGTAGCGGAAACTAATACTGGTCTCACAGCAAATGCTCAAAGCACCGACTGTAAGAAGAGTCTCTATTCTTGTAATTAAGGCGGCATTGTGCCTTTTGTATTTAATTCCGATGCGATTTCTGTGTTTCATCGTCAATGCGAAGTTCCAAGGAATACATTGAGCCTGCAGTGGTGTATCGGAAACTAATACTGGTCTCACAGGGAATGCTGAAAGATCCGACTGTAAGAAGAGTCTCTATTCTTGTACTTAAGGCGGCATTGTGCCTTTAGTATTTAATTCCGATGCGAATTCTGTGTTTCATCGTGAATGTGAAGGTCCAAGGAATAAGCAGAACCTGCAGAGGTGTATCGGAAACTAATACTGGTCTCACAGGGAATGCTCAAAGCACCGACTGTAAGAAGAGTCTCTATTCTTGTACTTTAGGCGGCATTGTGCCTTTTGTATTTAATTCCGATGCCATTTCTGTGTTCCATCGTCAATGTGAAGGTCCAAGGAATACATTGAACCTGCAGTGGAGTATCGGAAACTAATACTGGTCTCACAGGGAATGCTCAAAGCACCGACTGAAAGAAGAGGCTCTATTCTTGTACTTAAGGCGGCAATGTGCGTTTTGTATTTAATTCCGATGCCATTTCTGTGTTTCATCGTCAATGTGAAGGTCCAAGGAATAAACTGAAACTGCAGAGGTGTATCGGAAACTAATACTGGTCTCACAGGGTATGCTCAAAGCACCGACTGTAAGAAGAGTCTCTATTCTTGTACTTAAGGCGGCATTGTGCGTTTGTGTTTAATTCCGATGCCATTTCTGTGTTTCATCGTCAATGTGAAGGTCCAAGGAATAAACTGAACCTGCAGAGGTGTATCGGAAACTAATACTGGTCTCACAGGGAATGCTCAAAGCACCGACTGTAAGAAGAGTCTCTATACTTGTACTTAAGGCGGCATTGTGCCTTTTGTATTTGATTCCGAAGCGATTTCTGTCTTTCATCGTCAATGTAAAGTTCCAAGGAATACATTGAACCTGCAGTGGTGCATCGGAAACTAATACTGGCCTCACAGGGAATGCTCAAAGCACCGACTGTAAGAAGAGTCTCTATTCTAGTACTTAAGGCGGCATTGTGCCATTTGTATATAATTCCGATGCCATTCCTGTGTTTCATCGTCAATGTGACGGTCCAAGGAATACATTGAACCTGCAGTGGTGTATCGGAAACAAATACTGGTCTCACAGGGAATGCTCAAAGCACCGACTGTAAGAAGAGTCTCTATTCTAGTACTTAAGGCGGCATTGTGCCATTTGTATTTAATTCCGATGCCATTCCTGTGTTTCATCGTCAATGTGAAGGTCCAAGGAATACATTGAACCTGCAGTGGTGTATCGGAAACAAATACTGGTCTCACAGGGAATGCTCAAAGCACCGACTGTAAGAAGAGTCTCTATTCTTGTACTTAAGGCGGCATTGTGCCTTTTGTATTTACTTCCGATGCCATTTCTGTGTTTCATCGTCAATGTGAATGTCCAAGGAATAATCTGAACCTGCAGAGGTGTAGCGGAAACTAATACTGGTCTCACAGGAAATGCTCAAAGCACCGACTGTAAGAAGAGGCTCTATTCTTGTACTTAAGGCCGCATTGTGCGTTTGTATTTAATTCCGAAGCCATTTCTGTGTTTCATCGTCAATGTGAAGGTCCAAGGAATAAACTGAACCTGCAGAGGTGTATCGGAAACTAATACTGGTCTCACAGGCAATGCTCAAAGCACCGACTGTAAGAAGAGTCTCTATTCTTGTACTTAAGGCGGCATTGTGCCATTTGTATTTAATTCCGATGCCATTCCTGTGTTTCATCGTCAATGTGAAGGTCCAAGGAATACATTGAACCTGCAGTGGTGTATCGGAAACTAATACTGGTCTCACAGGGAATGCTCAAAGCACCGACTGTAAGAAGAGTCTCTATTCTTGTACTTAAGGCGGCATTGTGCCATTTGTATTTAATTCCGATGCCATTCCTGTGTTTCATCGTCAATGTGAAGGTCCAAGGAATAAACTGAACCTGCAGAGGTGTATCGGAAACAAATACTGGTCTCACAGGGAATGCTCAAAGCACCGACTGTAAGAAGAGTCTCTATTCTTGTACTTAAGGCGGCATTGTGCCTTTTGTATTTGTTTCCGATGCGATTTCTGTGTTCCATCGTCAATGTGAAGTTCCAAGGAATACATTGAACCTGCAGTGGTGTATCAGAAACTAATACTGGTCTCACAGGGTATGCTCAAAGCACCGACTGTAAGAAGAGTCTCTATTCTTGTACTTAAGGCGGCATTGTGCCTTTTGTATTTAATTCCGATGCGATATCTGTGTTTCATCGTCAATGTGAAGGTCCAAGGAATAAACTGAACCTGCAGAGGTGTAGCGGAAACTAATACTGGTCTCACAGGGAATGCTCAAAGCACCGACTGTAAGAAGAGTCCCTATTCTTGTACTTAAGGCGGCATTGTGCCTTTTGTATTTAATTCCGATGCGATTTCTGTGTTTCATCGTCAATGTGAAGGTCCAAGGAATACATTGAACCTGCAGTGGTGTATCGGAAACTAAAACTGGTCTCACAGGGAATGCTCAAAGCACCGACTGTAAGAGGAGTCTCTATTCTTGTACTTAAGGCGGCATTGTGCCTTTTGGATTTAATTCCGATGCGATTTCTGTGTTTCATCATCAATGTGAAGGTGCAAGGAATACATTGAACCTGCACTGGTGTATCGGAAACTAATACTGGTCTCACAGGGAATGCTCAAAGCACTGACTGTAAGAAGAGGCTCTATTCTTGTACTTAAGGCGGCATTGTGCGTTTGTATTTAATTCCGATGCCATTTCTGTGTTTCATCATCAATGTGAAGGTCCAAGGAATAAACTGAACCTGCAGAGGTGTATCGGAAACTAATACTGGTCTCACAGGGAATGCTCAAAGCACCGACTGTAAGAAGAGTCTCTATACTTGTACTTAAGGCGGCATTGTGCCTTTTGTGTTTGATTCCGAAGCGATTTCTGTCTTTCATCGTCAATGTGAAGTTCCAAGGAATACATTGAACCTGCAGTGGTGCATCGGAAACTAATACTGGTCTCACAGGGAATGCTCAAAGCACCGACTGTAAGAAGAGTCTCTATTCTAGTACTTAAGGCGGCATTGTGCCATTTGTATATAATTCCGATGCCATTCCTGTGTTTCATCGTCAATGTGAAGGTCCAAGGAATACATTGAACCTGCAGTGGTGTATCGGAAACTAATACTGGTCTCACAGGGAATGCTCAAAGCACCGACTGTAACAAGAGTCTCTATTCTTGTACTTAAGGCGGCATTGTGCCTTTTGTATTTACTTCCGATGCCATTTCTGTGTTTCATCGTCAATGTGAATGTCCAAGGAATAATCTGAACCTGCAGAGGTGTAGCGGAAACTAATACTGGTCTCACAGGAAATGCTCAAAGCACCGACTGTAAGAAGAGGCTCTATTCTTGTACTTAAGGCCGCATTGTGCGTTTGTATTTAATTCCGATGCCATTTCTGTGTTTCATCGTCAATGTGAAGGTCCAAGGAATAAACTGAACCTGCAGAGGTGTATCGGAAACTAATACTGGTCTCACAGGCAATGCTCAAAGCACCGACTGTAAGAAGAGTCTCTATTCTTGTACTTAAGGCGGCATTGTGCCATTTGTATTTAATTCCGATGCCATTCCTGTGTTTCATCGTCAATGTGAAGGTCCAAGGAATAAACTGAACCTGCAGAGGTGTATCGGAAACAAATACTGGTCTCACAGGGAATGCTCAAAGCACCGACTGTAAGAAGAGTCTCTATTCTTGTACTTAAGGCGGCATTGTGCCTTTTGTATTTGTTTCCGATGTGATTTCTGTGTTCCATCGTCAATGTGAAGTTCCAAGGAATACATTGAACCTGCAGTGGTGTATCAGAAACTAATACTGGTCTCACAGGGTATGCTCAAAGCACCGACTGTAACAAGAGTATCTATTCTTGTACTTAAGGCGGCATTGTGCTTTTTGCATTTAATTCCGATGCGATTTCTGTGTTTCATCGTCAATGTGAAGGTCCAAGGAATAAACTGCACCTGCAGAGGTGTAGCGGAAACTAATACTGGTCTCACAGGGAAGGTTCAAAGCACCGACTGTAAGAAGAGTCTCTATTCTTGTACTTAAGGCGGCATTGTGCCTTTTGTATTTAATTCCGATGCGATTTCTGTGTATCATCTTCAATGTGAAGGTCCAAGGAATACATTGAACCTGCAGAGGTGTAGCGGAAACTAATACTGGACTCACAGGGAATGCTCAAATCACCGACTGTAAGAAGAGTCTCTATTCTTGTACTTAAGGCGGCATTGTGCGTTTTGTATTTAATTCCGATGCGATTTCTGTGTTTCATCGTCAATGTGAAGGTCCAAGGAATACATTGAACCTGCAGTGGTGTATCGGAAACTAATACTGGTCTCACAGGGAATGCTCAAAGCACCGACTGTAAGAAGTGTCTCTATTCTTGTACTTAAGGCGGCATTGTGCCTTTTGTATTTAATTCCGATGCGATTTCTGTGTTTCATCGTCAATGTGAAGGTCCAAGGAATAAAATAAACCTGCAGAGGTGTATCAGAAACTAATACTGGTCTCACAGGGAATGCTCAAAGCACCGAATGTAAGAAGAGGCTCTATTCTTGTACTTAAGGCGGCATTGTGCGTTTTGTATTTAATTCCGATGCCATTTCTGTATTTCATCGTCAATGTGAAGGTCCAAGGAATAAACTGAACCTGCAGAGGTGTATCGGAAACTAATACTGGTCTCACAGGGAATGCTCAAAGCACCGACTGTAAGAAGAGTCTCTATTCTTGTACTTAAGGCGGCATTGTGCCTTTTGTATTTGATTCCGATGCGATTTCTGTGTTTCATCGTCAATGTGAAGTTCCAAGGAATACATTGAACCTGCAGTGGTGTATCGGAAACTAATACTGGTCTCACAGGGAATGCTCAAAGATCCGACTGTAAGAACAGTCTCTATTGTTGTACTTAGGGCGGCATTGTGCCTTTTGTATTTAATTCCGATGCGATTTCTGTGTTTCATCGTCAATGTGAAGGTCCAAGGAATACATTGAACCTGCAGTGGTGTATCGGAAACTAATACTGGTCTCACAGGGAATGTTCAAAGCACCGACTGTGAGAAGAGTCTCTATTCTTGTACTTAAGGCGGCATTGTGCCTTTTGTATTCAATTCCGATGCCATTCCTGTGTTTCATCGTCAATGTGAAGGTCCAAGGAATAAACTGAACATGCAGAGGTGTATCGGAAACAAATACTGGTCTCACAGGGAATGCTCAAAGCACCGACTGTAAGAAGAGTCTCTATTGTTGTACTTAAGGCGGCATTGTGCCTTTTGTATTTGATCCCGATGCGATTTCCGTGTTTCATCGTCAATGTGAAGTTCCAAGGAATACATTGAACCTGCAGTGGTGTATCGGAAACTAATACTGGTCCCACAGGGAATGCTCAAATCACCGACTGTAAGAAGAGTCTCAATTCTTGTACTTAAGGCGCCATTGTGCCTTTTGTATTTAATTCCGATGCGATTTCTGTGTATCATCGTCAATGGGAAGGTCCAAGGAATACATTGAAACTGCAGAGGTGTAGCGGAAACTAATACTGGTCTCACAGGGAATGCTCAAAGCACCGACTGTAAGAAGAGTCTCTATTCTTCTACTTAAGGCGGCATTGTGCCTTTTGTATTTGATTCCGATGCGATTTCTGTGTTTCATCGTCAATGTGAAGGTGCAAGGAAAAAACTGAACCTGCAGAGGTGTAGCGGAAACTAATACTGGTCTCACAGGGAATGCTCAAAGCACCGACTGTAAGAAAAGTCACTATTCTTGTAATTAAGGCGGCATTGTGCCTTTTGTATTTAATTCCGATGCGATTTCTGTGTTTCATCGTCAATGCGAAGTTCCAAGGAATACATTGAGCCTGCAGTGGTGTATCGGAAACTAATACTGGTCTCACAGGGAATGCTGAAAGATCCGACTGTAAGAAGAGTCTCTATTCTTGTACTTAAGGCGGCATTGTGCCTTTAGTATTTAATTCGGATGCGAATTCTGTGTTTCATCGTCAATGTGAAGGTCCAAGGAATAAGCTGAACCTGCAGAGGTGTATCGGAAACTAATACTGGTCTCACAGGGAATGCTCAAAGCACCGACTGTAAGAAGAGTCTCTATTCTTGTACTTAAGGCGGCAGTGTGCCTTTTGTATTTACTGCCGATGCCATTTCTGTGTTTCATCGTCAAAGTGAAGGTCCAAGGAATAATCTGAACCTGCAGAGGTGTAGCAGAATCTAATACTGGTCTCACAGGGAATGCTCAAAGCACCGACTGTAAGAAGAGTCTCTATTCTTGTACTTAAGGCGGCATTGTGCCTTTTGTATTTAATTCCGATGTGATTTCTGTGTTTCATCGTCAATGTGAAGGTCCAAGGAATACATTGAACCTGCAGTGGAGTATCGGAAACTAATACTGGTCTCACAGGGAATGCTCAAAGCACCGACTGTAAGAAGAGTCTCTATTCTTGTACTTAAGGCGGCATTGTGCCTTTGGTATTTAATTCCGATGCGATTTCTGTGTATCATCGTCAATGGGAAGGTCCAAGGAATACATGGAAACTGCAGAGGTGTAGCGGAAACTAATACAGGTCTCACAGGGAATGCTCAAAGCACCGACTGTAAGAAGAGTCTCTATTCTTGTACTTAAGGCGGCATTGTGCCTTTTGTATTTGATTCCGATGCGATTTCTGTGTTCCATCGTCAATGTGAAGTTCCAAGGAATACATTGAACCTGCAGTGGTGTATCAGAAACTAATACTGGTCTCACAGGGTATGCTCAAAGCACCGACTGTAAGAAGAGTCTCTGTTCTTGTACTTAATGCGGCATTGTGCCTTTTGTATTTAATTCCGATGCGATTTCTGTGTTTCATCGTCAATGTGAAGGTCCAAGGAATAAACTGAAACGGCAGAGGTGTAGCGGAAACTAATACTGGTCTCACAGGGAATGCTCAAAGCACCGACTGTAAGAAGAGTCTCTATTCTTGTACTTAAGGCGGCATTGTGCCTTTTGTATTTAATTCCGAAGCGATTTCTGTGTTTCATCGTCAATGTGAAGGTCCAAGGAATACATTGAACCTGCAGTGGTGTATCGGAAACTAATACTGGTCTCACAGGGAATGTTCAAAGCACCGACTGTGAGAAGAGTCTCTATTCTTGTACTTAAGGCGGCATTGTGCCTTTTGTATTTAATTCCGATGCGATTTCTGTGTTTCATCGTCAATGTGAAGGTCCAAGGAAAAAATTGAACTTGCAGAGGTGTAGCGGAAACTAATACTGGTCTCACAGGGAGTGCTCAAAGCACCGACTGTAAGAAGAGTCTCTATTCTTGTACTTAAGGCGGCATTGTGCCTTTTGTATTTAATTCCGATGCGATTTCTGTGTTTCATCGTCAATGTGAAGTTCCAAGGAGTACATTGAGCCTGCAGTGGTGTATCGGAAACTAATACTGGTCTCACAGGGAATGCTGAAAGATCCGACTGTAAGAAGAATCTCTATTCTTGTACTTAAGGCGGCATTGTGCCTTTAGTATTTAATTACGATGCGAATTCTGTGTTTCATCGTCAATGTGAAGGTCCAAGGAATAATCTGAACCTGCAGAGGTGTAGCAGAATCTAATACTGGTCTCACAGGGAATGCTCAAAGCACCGACTGTAAGAAGAGTCTCTATTCTTGTACTTAAGGCGGCATTGTGCCTTTTGTATTTAATTCCGATGCGATTTCTGTGTTTCATCGTCAATGTGAAGGTCCAAGGAATACATTGAACCTGCAGTGGAGTATCGGAAACTAGTACTGGTCTCACAGGGAATGCTCAAAGCACCGACTGTAAGAAGTGTCTCTATTCTTGTACTTAAGGCGGCAGTGAGCCTTTTGTATTTACTTCCGATGCCATTTCTGTGTTTTATCGTCAATGTGAAGGTCCAAGGAATAATCTGATCCTGCAGAGGTGTAGCAGAATCTAATACTGGTCTCACAGGGAATGCTCAAAGCACCGACTGTAAGAAGAGTCTCTATTCTTGTACTTAAGGCGGCATTGTGCCTTTTGTATTTAATTCCGATGCGATTTCTGTGTTTCATCGTCAATGTGAAGGTCCAAGGAATACATTGAACCTGCAGTGGAGTATCGGCAACTAATACTGGTCTCACAGGGAGTGCTCAAAGCACCGACTGTAAGAAGAGGCTCTATTCTTGTACTTAAGGCGGCAATGTGCGTTTTGTATTTAATTCCGATGCCATTTCTGTGTTTCATCGTCACTGTGAAGGTCCAAGGAATAAACTGAACCTGCAGAGGTGAATCGGAAACTAATACTGGTCTCACAGGGAATGCTCAAAGATCCGACTGTAAGAACAGTCTCTATTCTTGTACTTAAGGCGGCATTGTGCCTTTTGTATTTAATTCCGATGCCATTTCTGTGTTTCATCGTCAATGTGAAGGTCCAAGGAATACATTGAAACTGCAGTGGTGCATCGGAAACTAATACTGGTCTCACAGGGAATGCTCAAAGCACCGACTGTAAGAAGAGTCTCTATTCTTGTACTTAAGGCGGCATTGTGCCTTTTGTATTAAATTTCGATGCCATTCCTGTGTTTCATCGTCAATGTGAAGGTCCAAGGAATAAACTGAACATGCAGAGGTGTATCGGAAACTAATACTGGTCTCACAGGGAATACTCAAAGATCCGACTGTAAGAACAGTCTCTATTGTTGTACTTAGGGCGGCATTGTGCCTTTTGTATTTAATTCCGATGCGATTTCTGTGTTTCATCGTCAATGTGAAGGTCCAAGGAATACATTGAACCTGCAGTTGTGCATCGGAAACTAATACTGGTCTCACAGGGAATGCTCAAAGCACCGACTGTAAGAAGAGTCTCTATTCGTGTACTTAAGGCGGCATTGTGCCTTTTGTATTCAATTCCGATGCCATTCCTGTGTTTCATCATCAATGTGAAGGTCCAAGGAATATACTGAACATGCAGAGGTGTATCGGAAACAAATACTGGTCTCACAGGGAATGCTCAAAGCACCGACTGTAAGAAGAGTCTCTATTGTTGTACTTAAGGCGGCATTGTGCCTTTTGTATTTGATTCCGATGCGATTTCCGTGTTTCATCGTCAATGTGAAGTTCCAAGGAATACATTGAAACTGCAGTGGTGTATCGGAAACTAATACTGGTCTCACAGGGAATGCTCAAAGCACCGACTGTAAGAAGAGTCTCAATTCTTGTACTTAAGGCGCCATTGTGCCTTTTGTATTTAATTCCGATGCGATTTCTGTGTATCATCGTCAATGGGAAGGTCCAAGGAATACATTGAAATTGCAGAGGTGTAGCGGAAACTAATACTGGTCTCACAGGGAATGCTCAAAGCACCGACTGTAAGAAGAGTCCCTATTCTTGTACTTAAGGCGGCATTGAGCCTTTTGTATTTAATTCCGATGCGATTTCTGTGTTTCATCGTCAATGTGAAGGTCCAAGGAATACATTGAAAATGCAGTGGAGTATCGGAAACTAATACTGGTCTCACAGGGAATGCTCAAAGCACCGACTGTAAGAAGAGGCTCTATTCTTGTACTTAAGGCGGCAATGTATGTTTTGTATTTAATTCCGATGCCATTTCTGCGTTTCATCGTCAATGTGAAGGTCCAAGGAATAAACTGAACCTGCAGAGGTGTATCGGAAACTAATACTGGTCTCACAGGGAATGCTCAAAGCACCGACTGTAAGAAGAGTCTCTATTCTTGTACTTAAGGCGGCATTGTGCCTTCTGTATTTGATTCCGATTCGATTTCTGTGTTTCATCGTCAATGTGAAGTTCCAAGGAATACATTGAACCTGCAGTGGTGCATCGGAAACTAATACTGGTCTCACAGGGAATGCTCAAAGCACCGACTGTAAGAAGAGTCTCTATTCTTGTACTTAATTCGGCATTGTGCCATTTGTATTTAATTCCGATGCCATTCCTGTGTTTTTCGTCGTCAATGTGAAGGTCCAAGGAATAAACTGAACCTGCAGAGGTGTATCGGAAACAAATACTGGTCTCACAGGGAATGCTCAAAGCACCGACTGTAAGAAGAGTCTCTATTCTTGTACTTAAGGCGACATTGTGCCTTTTGTATTTGTTTCCGATGCGATTTCTGTGTTCCATCGTCAATGTGAAGTTCCAAGGAATACATTGAACCTGCAGTGGTGTATCAGAAACTAATACTGGTCTCACAGGGTATGCTCAAAGCACCGACTGTAAGAAGAGTCTCTATTCTTGTACTTAAGGCGGCATTGTGCCTTTTGTATTTAATTCCGATGCGATATCTGTGTTTCAATGTCAATGTGAAGGTCCAAGGAATAAACTGAACCTGCAGAGGTGTAGCGGAAACTAATACTGGTCTCACAGGGAATGCTCAAAGCACCTACTGTAAGAAGAGCCCCTATTCTTGTACTTAAGGCGGCATTGTGCATTTTGTATTTAATTCCGGTGCGATTTCTGTGTTTCATCGTCAATGTGAAGGTCCAAGGAATACATTGAACCTGCAGTGGTGTATCGGAAACTAAAACTGGTCTCACAGGGAATGCTCAAAGCACCGACTGTAAGAAGAGTCTCTATTCTTGTACTTAAGGCGGCATTGTGCCTTTTGTATTTACTTCTGATGCCATTTCTGTGTTTCATCGTCAATGTGAAGGTCCAAGGAATAATCTGAACCTGCAGAGGTGTAGCGGAAACTAATACTGGTCTCACAGGGAATGCTCAAAGCACCGACTGTAAGATGAGGCTCTATTCTTGTACTTAAGGCGGCATTGTGCCTTTTGTATTTAATTACGATGCGATTTCTGTGTTTCATCATCAATGTGTAGGTGCAAGGAATACATTGAACCTGCAGTGGTGAATCGGAAACTAATACTGGTCTCACAGGGAATGCTCAAAGCACTGACTGTAAGAAGAGGCTCTATTCTTGTACTTAAGGCGGCATTGTGCGTTTGTATTGAATTCCGATGCCATTTCTGTGTTTCATCGACAATGTGAAGGTCCAAGGAATAAACTGAACCTGCAGAGGTGTATCGGAAACTAATACTGGTCTCACAGGGAATGCTCAAAGCACCGACTGTAAGAAGAGTCTCTATTCTTGTACTTAAGGCGGCATTGTGCCTTTTGTATTTGATTCTGAAGCGATTTCTGTGTTTCATCGTCAATGTGAAGATCCAAGGAATACATTGAACCTGCAGTGGTGCATCGGAAACTAATACTGGTCTCACAGGGAATGCTCAAAGCACCGACTGTAAGAAGAGTCTCTATTCTGGTACTTAAAGCGGCATTGTGCCATTTGTATTTACTTCCGATGCCATTTCTGTGTTTCATCGTCAATGTGAATGGCCAAGGAATAATCTGAACCTGCAGAGGTGTAGCGGAAACTAATACTGGTCTCATAGGAAGTGCTCAAATCACCGACTGTAAGAAGAGTCTCTATTCTTGTGCTTAAGGCGGCATTGTGCCTTTTGTATTTAATTCCGATGCGATTTCTGTGTTTCATCATCAATGTGAAGGTGCAAGGAATACATTGACCCTGCAGTGGTGTATCGGAAACTAATACTGGTCTCACAGGGAATGCTCAAAGCACCGACTGTAAGAAGAGTCTCTATTCTTGTACTTAAGGCGGCATTGTGCCTTTTGTATTTAATTCCGATGCGATTTCTGTGTTTCATCGTCAATGCGAAGTTCCAAGGAATACATTGAGCCTGCAGTGGTGTATCGGAAACTAATACTGGTCTCACAGGGAATGCTGAAAGATCCGACTGTAAGAAGAGTCTCTATTCTTGTACTTAAGGCGGCAGTGTGCCTTTTGTATTTACTTCCGATGCCATTTCTGTATTTCATCGTCAATTTGAAGGTCCAAGGAATAATCTGAACCTGCAGAGGTGTAGCAGAATCTAATACTGGTCTCACAGGGAATGCTCAAAGCACCGACTGTAAGAAGAGTCTCTATTCTTGTACTTAAGGCGGCATTGAGCCTTTTGTATTTAATTCCGATGCGATTTCTGTGTTTCATCGTCAATGTGAAGGTCCAAGGAATACATTGAACCTGCAGTGGAGTATCGGAAACTAATACTGGTCTCACAGGGAATGCTCAAAGCACCGACTGTAAGAAGAGGCTCTATTCTTGTACTTAAGGCGGCAATGTGCGTTTTGTATTTAATTCCGATGCCATTTCTGCGTTTCATCGTCAATGTGAAGGTCCAAGGAATAAACTGAACCTGCAGAGGTGTATCGGAAACTAATACTGGTCTTACAGGGAATGCTCAAAGCACCGACTGTAAGAAGAGTCTCTATTCTTGTACTTAAGGCGGCATTGTGCCTTCTGTATTTGATTCCGATTCGATTTCTGTGTTTCATCGTCAATGTGAAGTTCCAAGGAATACATTGAACCTGCAGTGGTGTATCGGAAACTAATACTGGTCTCACAGGGAATGCTCAAAGATCCGACTGTAAGAACAGTCTCTATTCTTGTACTTAAGGCGGCATTGTGAATTTTGTATTTAATTCCGATGCCATTTCTGTGTTTCATCGTCAATGTGAAGGTCCAAGGAATACATTGAACCTGCAGTGGTGCATCGGAAACTAATACTGGTCTCACAGGGAATGCTCAAAGCACCGACTGTAAGAAGAGTCTCTATTCTTGTACTTAAGGCGGCATTGTGCCATTTGTATTTAATTCCGATGCCATTCCTGTGTTTCATCGTCAATGTGAAGGTCCAAGGAATAAACTGAACCTGCAGAGGTGTATCGGAAACAAATACTGGTCTCACAGGGAATGCTCAAAGCACCGACTGTAAGAAGAGTCTCTATTCTTGTACTTAAGGCGACATTGTGCCTTTTGTATTTGTTTCCGATGCGATTTCTGTGTTCCATCGTCAATGTGAAGTTCCAAGGAATACATTGAACCTGCAGTGGTGTATCAGAAACTAATACTGGTCTCACAGGGTATGCTCAAAGCACCGACTGTAAGAAGAGTCTCTATTCTTGTACTTAAGGCGGTATTGTGCCTTTTGTATTTAATTCCGATGCGATATCTGTGTTTCAATGTCAATGTGAAGGTCCAAGGAATAAACTGAACCTGCAGAGGTGTAGCGGAAACTAATACTGGTCTCACAGGGAATGCTCAAAGCACCTACTGTAAGAAGAGCCCCTATTCTTGTACTTAAGGCGGCATTGTGCATTTTGTATTTAATTCCGATGCGATTTCTTTGTTTCATCGTCAATGTGAAGGTCCAAGGAATACATTGAACCTGCAGTGGTGTATCGGAAACTAAAACTGGTCTCACAGGGAATGCTCAAAGCACCGACTGTAAGAAGAATCTCTATTCTTGTACTTAAGGCGGCATTGTGCCTTTTGTATTTACTTCCGATGCCATTTCTGTGTTTCATCGTCAATGTGAAGGTCCAAGGAATAATCTGAACCTGCAGAGGTGTAGCGGAAACTAATACTGGTCTCACAGGGAATGCTCAAAGCACCGACTGTAAGAAGAGGCTCTATTCTTGTACTTAAGGCGGCATTGTGCCTTTTGTATTTAATTACGATGCGATTTCTGTGTTTCATCATCAATGTGTAGGTGCAAGGAATACATTGAACCTGCAGTGGTGTATCGGAAACTAATACTGGTCTCACAGGGAATGCTCAAAGCACTGACTGTAAGAAGAGGCTCTATTCTTGTACTTAAGGCGGCTTGTGCGTTTGTATTGAATTCCGATGCCATTTCTGTGTTTCATCGTCAATGTGAAGGTCCAAGGAATAAACTGAACCTGCAGAGGTGTATCGGAAACTAATACTGGTCTCACAGGGAATGCTCAAAGCACCGACTGTAAGAAGAGTCTCTATTCTTGTACTTAAGGCGGCATTGTGCCTTTTGTATTTGATTCCGAAGCGATTTCTGTGTTTCATCGTCAATGTGAAGATCCAAGGAATACATTGAACCTGCAGTGGTGCATCGGAAGCTAATACTGGTCTCACAGGGAATGCTCAAAGCACCGACTGTAAGAAGAGTCTCTATTCTGGTACTTAAGGCGGCATTGTGCCATTTGTATTTAATTCCGATGCCATTCCTGTGTTTCATCGTCAATGTGAAGGTCCAAGGAATACATTGAACCTGCAGTGGTGTATCGGAAACAAATACTGGTCTCACAGGGAATGCTCAAAGCACCGACTGTAAGAAGAGTCATTATTCTTGTACTTAAGGCGGCATTGTGCCTTTTGTATTTACTTCCGATGCCATTTCTGTGTTTCATCGTCAATGTGAATGTCCAAGGAATAATCTGAACCTGCAGAGGTGTAGCGGAAACTAATACTGGTCTCACAGGAAGTGCTCAAATCACCGACTGTAAGAAGAGTTTCTATTCTTGTACTTAAGGCGGCATTGTGCCTTTTGTATTTAATTCCGATGCGATTTCTGTGTTTCATCATCAATCTGAAGGTGCAAGGAATACATTGAACCTGCAGTGGTGTAACGGAAACTAATCCTGGTCTCACAGGGAATGCTCAAAGCACCGACTGTAAGAAGAGTCTCTATTCTAGTACTTAAGGCGGCATTGTGCCATTTGTATTTAATTCCGATGCCATTCCTGTGTTTCATCGTCAATGTGAAGGTCCAAGGAATACATTGAACCTGCAGTGGTGTATCGGAAACAAATACTGGTCTCACAGGGAATGCTCAAAACACCGACTGTAAGAAGAGTCTCTATTCTTGT
The DNA here is from genome assembly GCF_021461395.2 of Schistocerca americana. Taxonomy (NCBI): domain Eukaryota; kingdom Metazoa; phylum Arthropoda; class Insecta; order Orthoptera; family Acrididae; genus Schistocerca; species Schistocerca americana. The sequence continues at coordinate 19,822,914 of NC_060125.1, read as the reverse complement.
ACTTAAGGAGGCATTGTGCCTTTTGTATTTGATTCCGATGCGATTTCTGTGTTTCATCGACAATGTGAAGTTCCAAGGAATACATTGAACCTGCAGTGGTGTATCGGAAACTAATACTGGTCTCACAGGGAATGCTGAAAGATCCGACTGTAAGAACAGTCTCTATTCTTGTAGTTAAGTTGGCATTGTGCCTTTTGTATTTAATTCCGATGCGATTTCTGTGTTTCATCGCCAATGTGAAGGTCCAAGGAATACATTGAACCTGCAGTGGTGCATCGGAAACTAATACTGGTCTCACAGGGAATGCTCAAAGCACCGACTGTAAGAAGAGTCTCTATTCTTGTACTTAAGGCGGCATTGTGCCTTTTGTATTTAATTCCGATGCCATTTCTGTGTTTCATCATCAATGTAAAGGTCCAAAGAATAAACTGAACCTGCAGAGGTGTATCGGAAACAAATACTGGTCTCACAGGGAATGCTCAAAGCACCGACTTTAAGAAGAGTCTCTATTCTTGTACTTAAGGCGGCATTGTGCCTTTTGCATTTGATTCCGATGCGATTTCTGTGTTTCATCGTCAATGTGAAGTTCCAAGGAATACATTGAACCTGCAGTGGTGTATCGGAAACTAATACTGGTCTCACAGGGAATGCTCAAAGCACCGACTGTAAGAAGAGTCTCTATTCTTGTACTTAAGGCGGCATTGTGCCTTTTGTATTTAATTCCGATGCGATTTCTGTGTATCATCGTCAATGGGAAGGTCCAAGGAATACATTGAACCTGCAGAGGTGTAGAGGAAACTAATACTGGTCTCACAGGGAATGCTCAAAACACCGACTGTAAGAAGAGTCTCTATTCTTGTACTTAAGGCGGCATTGTGCGTTTTGTATTTAATTCCGATGCGATTTCTGTGTTTCATCGTCAATGTGAAGGTCCAAGGATTACATTGAACCTGCAGTGGTGTATCGGAAACTAATACCGGTCTCACAGGGAATGCACAAAGCATCGACTGTAAGAAGAGTCTCTATTCTTGTACTTAAGGCGGCATTGTGCCTTTTGTATTTAATTCCGATGCCATTTCTGTGTTTCATCGTCAATGTGAAGGTCCAAGGAATAAACTGAACCTGCAGAGGTGTATCGGAAACTAATACTGGTCTCACAGGGAATGCTCAAAGCACCGACTGTAAGAAGAGCCTCTATTCTTGTACTTAAGGCGGCATTGTGCCTTTTGTATTTGATTCCGATGCGAATTCTGTGTTTCATCGTCAATGTGAAGTTCCAAGGAATACACTGAACTTGCAGTGGTGTATCAGAAACTAATACTGGTATCACAGGGAATGCTCAAAGCACCGATTGTAAGAAGAGTCTCTATTCCTGTACTTAAGGCGGCATTGTGCCTTTGTATTTAATTCCGATGCGATTTCTGTGTTTCATCGGCAATTTCAAGGCCCAAGGAATAAACTGAACTCGCAGAGGTGTAGCGGAAACTAATACTGGTCTCACAGGGAATGCTCAAAGCACCGACTGTAAGAAGAGTCTCTATTCTTGTACTTAAGGCGGCATTGTGCCTTTTGCATTTAATTCCGATGCGATTTCTGTGTTTCATCGGCAATTTCAAGGTCCAAGGAATAAACTGAACCTGCAGAGGTGTAGCGGAAACTAATACTGGTCTCACAGGGAATGCTCAAAGCACCGACTGTAAGAACAGTCTCTATTCTTGTACTTAAGGCGGCATTGTGCCTTTTGTATTCAATTCCGATGCCATTACTGTGTTTCATCGTCAATGTGAAGGTCCAAGGATTAAACTGAACATGCAGAGGTGTATCGGAAACAAATACTGGTCTCACAGGGAATGCTCAAAGCACCGACTGTAAGAAGAGTCTCTATTGTTGTACTTAAGGCGGCATTGTGCCTTTTGTATATGATTCCGATGCGATTTCCGTGTTTCATCGTCAATGTGAAGTTCCAAGGAATACATAGAACCTGCAGTGGTGTATCGGAAACTAATACTGGTCTCACAGGGAATGCTCAAAGCACCGACTGTAATAAGAGTATCTATTCTTGTACTTAAGGCATCATTGTGCCTTTTGTATTTAATTCCGATGCGATTTCTGTGTATCATCGTCAACGGGAAGGTCCAAGGAATACATTGAAACTGCAGAGGTGTAGCGGAAACTAATACTGGTATCACAGGGAATGCTCAAAGCACCGACTGTAAGAAGAGTCTCTATTCTTGTACTTAAGGCGGCATTGTGCCTTTTGTATTTGATTCCGATGCGATTTCTGTGTTTCATCGTCAATGTGAAGGTCCAAGGAATAAACTGAACCGGCAGAGGTGTAGCGGTAACTAATACTGGTCTCACAGGGAATGCTCAAAGCACCGACTGTAAGAAGAGTCTCTATTCTTGTACTTAAGGCGGCATTGTGCCTTTTGTATTTGATTCCGATGCGATTTCTGTGTTTCATCGTCAATGTGAAGTTCCAAGGAATACATTGAGCCTGCAGTGGTGTATCGGAAACTAATACTGGTCTCACAGGGAATGCTGAAAGATCCGACTGTAGGAAGAGTCTCTATTCTTGTACTTAAGGCGGCATTGTGCCTTTAGTATTTAATTCCGATGCGAATTCTGTGTTTCATCGTCAATGTGAAGGTCCAAGGAATAAGCTGAACCTGCAGAGGTGTATCGGAAACTAATACTGGTCTCACAGGGAATGCTCAAAGCACCGACTGTCAGAAGAGTCTCTATTCTTGTACTTAAGGCAGCAGTGTGCCTTTTGTATTTACTTCCGATGCCATTTCTGTGTTTCATCGTCAATGTGAAGGCCCAAGGAATAATCTGAAACTGCAGAGGTGTAGCAGAATCTAATACTGGTCTCACAGGGAATGCTCAAAGCACCGACTGTAAGAAGAGTCTCTATTCTTGTACCTAAGGCGGCATTGTGCCTTTTGTATTTACTTCCGATGCCATTTCCGTGTTTCATCGTCAATGTGAAGGTCCAAGGAATAAACTGAACCTGAAGAGGTGTAGCGGCAACTACTACTGGTCTCACAGGGAATGCTCAAAGCACCGACTGTAAGAAGAGTCTCTATTCTTGTACTTAAGGCGGCATTGTGCCTTTTGTATTTATTTCCGATGCCATTTCTGTGTTTCATCGTCAATGTGAAGGTCCAATGAATAAACTGAACCTGCAGAGGTGTATCGGAAACTAATACTGGTCTCACAGGGAATGCTCAAAGCTCCGACTGTAAGAAGTGTCTCTATTCTTGTACTTAAGGCGGCATTGTGCCTTTTGTATTTGATTCCGATGCGATTTCTGTGTTTCATCGTCAATGTGAAGTTCCAAAGAATACATTGAACCTGCAGTGGTGTATCGGAAACTAATACTGGTCTCACAGGGAATGCTCAAAGATCCGACTGTAAGAACAGTCTCTATTCTTGTACTTAAGGCGGCATTGTGACTTTTGTATTTAATTCCGATGCGATTTCTGTGTTACATCGTCAATGTGAAAGTCCAAGTAATACATTGAACCTGCAGTGGTGCATCGGAAACTAATACTGGTCTCACAGGGAATGCTCAAAGCACCGACTGTAAGAAGAGTCTCTATTCTTGTACTTAAGGCGGCATTGTGCCTTTTGTATTTAATTCCGATGCCATTTCTGTGTTTTATCGTCAATGTGAAGGTCCAAGGAATAAACTGCACCTGCAGAGGTGTATCGGAAACAAATACTGGTCACACAGGGAATGCTCAAAGCACCGACTTTCAGAAGAGTCTCTATTCTTGTACTTAAGGCGGCATTGTGCCTTTTGTATTTGATTCCGATGCGATTTCTGTGTTTCATCGTCAATGTGAAGTTCCAAGGAATACATTGAGCCTGCAGTGGTGTATCGGAAACTAATACTGGTCTCACAGGGAATGCTCAAAGCACCGACTGTAAGAAGAGTCTCTATTCTTGTACTTAAGGCGGCATTGTGCCTTTTGTATTTTATTCCGATGCGATTTCTGTGTATCATCGTCAATGGGAAGGTCCAAGGAATAAACGGAACCTGCAGAGGTGTATCGGAAACTAATACTGGTCTCACAGGGAATTCTCAAAGCACCGACTGTAAGAAGAGTCTCTATTCTTGTACTTAAGGCGGCATTGTTCCTTTTGTATTTGATTCCGATGCGATTTCTGTGTTTCATCGTCAATGTGAAGTTCCAAGGAATACACTGAACCTGCAGTGGTGTATCAGAAACTAATACTGGTAACACAGGGAATGCTCAAAGCACTGACTGTAAGAAGAGTCTCTATTCTCGTACTTAAGGCGGCATTGTGCCTTTTGTATTTAATTCCGATGCGATTTCTGTGTTTCATCGTCAATGTGAAGGTCCAAGGAATAAACTGAACCTGCAGAGGTGTAGCGGAAACTAATACTGGTCTCACAGGGAATGCTCAAAGCACCGACTGTAACAAGAGTCTCTATGCTTGTACTTAAGGCGGCATTGTGCCTTTTGTATTTAATTCCGATGCGATTTCTGTGTTTCATCGTCAATGTGAAGGTCCAAGGAATACATTGAACCTGCAGTGGTGTATCGGAAACTAAACCTGGTCTTACAGGGAATGCTCAACGCACCGACTGTAAGAAGAGTCTCTATTCTTGTACTTAAGGCGGCATTGTGCGTTTTGTATTTAATTCCGATGCCATTTCTGTGTTTCATCGTCAATGTGAAGGTCCAAGGAATAAACTGAACCTGCAGAGGTCTAGCGGAAACTAATACTGGTCTCACAGGGAATGCTCAAAGCACCGACTGTAAGAAGAGTCTCTATTGTTGTACTTAAGGCGGCATTGTGCCTTTTGTATTTGATTCCGATGCGATTTCCGTGTTTCATCGTCAATGTGAAGTTCCAAGGAATACATTGAACCTGCAGTGGTGTATCGGAAACTAATACTGGTCTCACAGGGAATGCTCAAAGCACCGACTGTAATAAGAGTATCTATTCTTGTACTTAAGGCATCATTGTGCCTTTTGTATTTAATTCCGATGCGATTTCTGTGTATCATCGTCAACGGGAAGGTCCAAGGAATACATTGAAACTGCAGAGGTGTAGCGGAAACTAATACTGGTCTCACAGGGAATGCTCAAAGCACCGACTGTAAGAAGAGTCTCTATTCTTGTACTTAAGGCGGCATTGTGCCTTTTGTATTTGATTCCGATGCGATTTCTGTGTTTCATCGTCAATGTGAAGGTCCAAGGAATAAACTGAACCGGCAGAGGTGTAGCGGTAACTAATACTAGTCTCACAGGGAATGCTCAAAGCACCGACTGTAAGAAGAGTCTCTATTCTTGTACTTAAGGCGGCATTGTGCCTTTTGTATTTGATTCCGATGCGATTTCTGTGTTTCATCGTCAATGTGAAGTTCCAAGGAATACATTGAGCCTGCAGTGGTGTATCGGAAACTAATACTGGTCTCACAGGGAATGCTGAAAGATCCGACTGTAGGAAGAGTCTCTATTCTTGTACTTAAGGCGGCATTGTGCCTTTAGTATTTAATTCCGATGCGAAATCTGTGTTTCATCGTCAATGTGAAGGTCCAAGGAATAAGCTGAACCTGCAGAGGTGTATCGGAAACTAATACTGGTCTCACAGGGAATGCTCAAAGCACCGACTGTCAGAAGAGTCTCTATTCTTGTACTTAAGGCAGCAGTGTGCCTTTTGTATTTACTTCCGATGCCATTTCTGTGTTTCATCGTCAATGTGAAGGCCCAAGGAATAATCTGAAACTGCAGAGGTGTAGCAGAATCTAATACTGGTCTCACAGGGAATGCTCAAAGCACCGACTGTAAGAAGAGTCTCTATTCTTGTACCTAAGGCGGCATTGTGCCTTTTGTATTTACTTCCGATGCCATTTCTGTGTTTCATCGTCAATGTGAAGGTCCAAGGAATAAACTGAACCTGAAGAGGTGTAGCGGAAACTACTACTGGTCTCACAGGGAATGCTCAAAGCACCGACTGTAAGAAGAGTCTCTATTCTTGTACTTAAGGCGGCATTGTGCCTTTTGTATTTATTTCCGATGCCATTTCTGTGTTTCATCGTCAATGTGAAGGTCCAATGAATAAACTGAACCTGCAGAGGTGTATCGGAAACTAATACTGGTCTCACAGGGAATGCTCAAAGCTCCGACTGTAAGAAGAGTCTCTATTCTTGTACTTAAGGCGGCATTGTGCCTTTTGTATTTGATTCCGATGCGATTTCTGTGTTTCATCGTCAATGTGAAGTTCCAAGGAATACATTGAACCTGCAGTGGTGTATCGGAAGCTAAAACTGGTCTCACAGGGAATGCTCAAAGATCCGACTGTAAGAACAGTCTCTATTCTTGTACCTAAGGCGGCATTGTGACTTTTGTATTTAATTCCGATGCGATTTCTGTGTTTCATCGTCAATGTGAAAGTCCAAGGAATACATTGAACCTGCAGGGGTGCATCGGAAACTAATACTGGTCTCACAGGGAATGCTCAAAGCACCGACTGTAAGAAGAGTCTCTATTCTTGTACTTAAGGCGGCATTGTGCCTTTTGTATTTAATTCCGATGCCATTTCTGTGTTTTATCGTCAATGTGAAGGTCCAAGGAATAAACTGCACCTGCAGAGGTGTATCGGAAACAAATACTGGTCACACAGGGAATGCTCAAAGCACCGACTTTCAGAAGAGTCTCTATTCTTGTACTTAAGGCGGCATTGTGCCTTTTGTATTTGATTCCGATGCGATTTCTGTGTTTCATCGTCAATGTGAAGTTCCAAGGAATACATTGAGCCTGCAGTGGTGTATCGGAAACTAATACTGGTCTCACAGGGAATGCTCAAAGCACCGACTGTAAGAAGAGTCTCTATTCTTGTACTTAAGGCGGCATTGTGCCTTTTGTATTTTATTCCGATGCGATTTCTGTGTATCATCGTCAATGGGAAGGTCCAAGGAGTACATTGAACCTGCAGAGGTGTAGCGGAAACTAATACTGGTCTCACAGGGAATGCTCAAAGCACCGACTGTAAGAAGAGTCTCTATTCTTGTACTTAAGGCGGCATTGTGCGTTTTGTATTTAATTCCGATGCGATTTCTGTGTTTCATCGTCAATGTGAAGGTCCAAGGATTACATTGAACCTGCAGTGGTGTATCGGAAACTAATACTGGTCTCACAGGGAATGCACAAAGCACCGACTGTAAGAAGAGTCTCTACTCTTGTACTTAAAGCGGCATTGTGCCTTTTGTATTTAAATCCGATGCCATTTCTGTGTTTCATCGTCAATGTGAAGGTCCAAGGAATAAACGGAACCTGCAGAGGTGTATCGGAAACTAATACTGGTCTCACAGGGAATGCTCAAAGCACCGACTGTAAGAAGAGTCTCTATTCTTGTACTTAAGGCGGCATTGTTCCTTTTGTATTTGATTCCGATGCGATTTCTGTGTTTCATCGCCAATGTGAAGTTCCAAGGAATACACTGAACCTGCAGTGGTGTATCAGAAACTAATACTGGTAACACAGGGAATGCTCAAAGCACTGACTGTAAGAAGAGTCTCTATTCTCGTACTTAAGGCGGCATTGTGCCTTTTGTATTTAATTCCGATGCGATTTCTGTGTTTCATCGTCAATGTGAAGGTCCAAGGAATAAACTGAACCTGCAGAGGTGTAGCGGAAACTAATACTGGTCTCACAGGGAATGCTCAAAGCACCGACTGTAACAAGAGTCTCCATGCTTGTACTTAAGGCGGCATTGTGCCTTTTGTATTTAATTCCGATGCGATTTCTGTGTTTCATCGTCAATGTGAAGGTCCAAGGAATACATTGAACCTGCAGTGGTGTATCGGAAACTAAACCTGGTCTTACAGGGAATGCTCAACGCACCGACTGTAAGAAGAGTCTCTATTCTTGTACTTAAGGCGGCATTGTGCGTTTTGTATTTAATTCCGATGCCATTTCTGTGTTTCATCGTCAATGTGAAGGTCCCAGGAATAAACTGAACCTGCAGAGGTCTAGCGGAAACTAATACTGGTCTCACAGGGAATGCTCAAAGCACCGACTGTAAGAAGAGTCTCTATTTTTGTACTTAAGTTGGCATTGTGCCTTTTGTATTTATTTCCGATGCCATTTCTGTGTTTCATCGTCAATGTGAAGGTCCAAGGAATAAACTGAACCTGCAGAGGTGTAGCGGAAACTAATACTGGTCTCACAGGGAATGCTCAAAGCACCGACTGTAAGAAGAGTCTCTATTCTTGTACTTAAGGCGGCATTGTGCCTTTTGTATTTAATTCCGATGCCATTTCTGTGTTTCATCGTCAATGTGAAAGTCCAAGGAATAAACTGAACCTGCAGAGGTGTATCGGAAACTAATACTGGTCTCACAGGGATTGCTCAAAGCACCGACTGTAAGAAGAGTCTCTATTCTTGTACTTAAGGCGGCATTGTGCCTTTTGTATTTGATTACGATGCGATTTCTGTGGTTCATCGTCAATGTGAAGTTCCAAGGAATACATTGAACCGGCAGTGGTGTATCGGAAACTAATTCTGGTCTCACAGGGAATGCTCAAAGATCCGACTGTCAGAACAGTCTCTAATCTTTTACTTAAGGCGGCATTGTGCCTTTTGTGTTTAATTCCGATGCGATTTCTGTGTTTCATCGTCAATGTGAAGGTCCATGGAATACATTGAACCTGCAGTGGTGTATCGGAGACTAATACTGGTCTCACAGGGAATGCTCAAAGCACCGACTGTAAGAAGAGGCTCTATTCTTGTACTTAAGGCGGCATTGTTCGTTTTCTATTTAATTCCGATGCCATTTCTGTGTTTCATCGTCAATGTGAAGGTCCAAGGAATAAACTGAACCTGCAGTGGTGTATCGGAAACTAATACTGGTCTCACAGGGAATGCTCAAAAATCCGACTGTAAGAACAGACTCTATTCTTGTACTTATGGCGGCATTGTGCCTTTTGTATTTAATTCCGATGCGATTTCTGTGTTTCATCGTCAATGTGAAGGTCCAAGGAATTCATTGAACCTGCAGTGGTGCATCGGAAGCTAATACTGGTCTCACAGGGAATGCTCAAAGCACCGACTGAAAGAACAGTCTCAATTCTTGTAATTACGGCAGCATTGTGCCTTTCGTATTTGATTCCGATGCGATTTCTGTGTTTCATCGTCAGTGTGAAGTTCCAAGGAATACATTGAACCTGCAGTGGTGTATCGGAAAGTAATTCTGGTCTCACACCGAATGCTCAAAGATCCGACTGCAAGAACAGTCTCTATTCTTTTACTTAAGGCGGCATTGTGCCTTTTGTATTTAATTCCGATGCGATTTCTGTGTTTCATCGTCATTGTGACTGTCCAAGGAATACATTGAACCTGCAGTGGTGTATCGGAAACTAATACTAGTCTCACAGGGAATGCTCAAAGCACCGACTGTAAGAAGAGGCTCTATTCTTGTACTTAAGGCGGCATTGTGGGTTTTGTATTTAATTCCGATGCCATTTCTGTGTTTCATCGTCAATGTGAAGGTCCAAGGAATAAACTGAACCTGCAGAGGTGTATCGGAAACTAATACTGGTCTCACAGGGAATGCTCAAAGCACCGACTGTAAGAAGAGTCTCTATTCGTGTACTTAAGGCGGCATTGTGCCTTTTGTATTTGATTCCGATGCCATTTCTGCGTTTCATCGTCAATGTGAAGATCCAAGGAATACATTGAACCCGCAGTGGTGTATCAGAAACTAATACTGGTCTCACAGGGAATGCTCAAAGCACCGACTGTAAGAAGAGTCTCTATTCTTGTACTTAAGGCGGCATTGTGCCTTTTTATTTAATTCCGATTCGATTTCTGTGTTTCATCGTCAATGTGAAGGTCCAAGGAATAAACTGAACCTGCAGAGGTGTAGCGGAAACTAATACTGGTCTCACAGGGAATGCTCAAGGCACCGACAGTAAGAAGAGTCTCTATTCTTGTACTTAAGGCGGCATTGTGCCTTTTGTATTTTATTCCGATGCGATGTCTGTGTTTCATCGTCAATGTGAAATTCCAAGGAATACATTGAACCTGCAGTGGTGTATCAGAAACTAATACTGGTCTCACAGGGAATGCTCAAAGCACCGACTGCAAGAAGAGTCTCTATTCTTGTACTTAAGGCGGCATTGTGCCTTTTGTATTTAATTCCGATGCGATATCTGTGTTTCATCGTCAATGTGAAGGTCTAAGGAATAAACTGAACCTGCAGAGGCGTAGCGAAAACTAATACTGGTCTCACAGGGAATGCTCAAAGCACCGACTGTAAGAAGAGTCTCTATTCTCTTACTTAAGGCGGCATTGTGCCTTTTGTATTTATTTCCGATTCCATTTCTGTGTTTCATCGTCAATGTGAAGGTCCAAGGAATAAACTGAACCTGCAGAGGTGTAGCGGAAACTAATACTGGTCTCACGGGGAATGCTCAAAGCACCGACTGTAAGAAGAGTCTCTATTCTTGTACTTAAGGCGGCATTGTGCCTTTTGTATTCAATTCCGATGCGATTTCTGTGTTTCATCATCAATGTGATGTTCCAAGGAATACATTGAACCTGCAGTGGTGTATCGGAAACTAATACTGGTCTCACAGGGAATGCTCAAAGCACCGACTGTAAGAAGAGTCCCTATTCTTGTACTTAAGGCGGCATTGTGCCATTTGTATTTAATTCCGATGCCATTTCTGTGTTTCATCGTCAATGTGAAGGTGCAAGGAATAACCTGAACCTGCAGAGGTGTAGCGGAAACTAATACTGGTCTCACAGGGAATGCTCAAAGCACCGACTGTAAGAAGAGTTTCTATTCTTGTACTTAAGGCGGCATTGTGCCTTTTGTATTTAATTCCGATGCGATTTCTGTGTTTCATCGTCAATGCGAAGGTCCATGGAATACATTGAACCTGCAGTGGTGTATCGGAAACTAATACTGGTCTCACAGGGATTGCTCAAAGCACCGACTGTAAGAAGGGTCTCTATTCTTGTACTTAAGGCGGCATTGTGCCTTTTGTATTTAATTCCGATGCGATTTCTGTGTTTCATCGTCAATGTGAAGGTCCAAGGAATAACCTGAACCTGCAGAGGTGTAGCGGAAACTAATGCTGGTCTCACAGGGAATGCTCAAAGCACCGACTATAAGAAGAGTCTCTATTCTTGTACTTAAGGCCGCATTGTGCCTTTTGTATTTAATTCCGATGCGATTTCTCTGTTTCATCGTCAATGTTAAGGTCCAAGGAATACATTGAACCTGCAGTGGTGTATCGGAAACTAATACTGGTCTCACAACGAATGCTCAAAGCACCGACTGTAAGAGGAGTCTCTATTCTTGTACTTAAGGCGGCATTGTGCGTTTTGTATTTAATTCCGATGCGATTTCTGTGTTTCATCGTCAATGTGAAGGTCCAAGGAATAAACTGAACCTGCAGAGGTGTAGCGGAAACTAATACTGGTCTCACAGGGAATGCTCATATCACCGACTGTAAGTAGAGTCTCTATTCTTGTACTTAAGGCGGCATTGTGCGGTTTGTATTTAATTCCGATGCCATTTCTGTGTTTCATCGTCAATGTGAAGGTCCAAGGAATAAACTGAACCTGCAGAGGTGTAGCGGAAACTAATACTGGTCTCACAGGAAATGCTCATAGCACCGACTGTAAGTAGAGTCTCTATTCTTGTACTTAAGACGGCATCGTGCATTTTGTATTTAATTCCGATGCGATTTCTGTGTTTCATCGTCAATGTGAAGGTCCAAGGAATAAACTGAACCTGCAGAGGTGTAGCGGAAACTAATACTGGTCTCACAGGGAATGCTCAAAGCACCGACTGTAAGTAGAGTCTCTATTCTTGTACTTAAGGCGGCATATTGCCTTTGGTATTTAATTCCGATGCGATTTCTGTGTTTCATCGACAATGTGAAGGTCCAAGGAATAAACTAAACCTGCAGAGGTGTAGCGGAAACTAATACTGGTCTCACAGGGAATGCTCAAAGCACCGACTGTAAGAAGAGTCTCTATTCTTGTACATAAGGCGGCATTGTGCCTTTTGTATTTAATTCCGATGCCATTTCTGTGTTTCATCGTCAATGTGAAAGTCCTAGGAATAAACTGAACCTGCAGAGGTGTAGCGGAAACTAATACTGGACTCACAGGGAATGCTCAAAGCACCGACTGTAAGAAGAGTCTCTACTCTTGTACTTAAAGCGGCATCGTGCCTTTTGTATTTAATTCCGATGCGATTTGTATGTTTCATCGTCAATGTGAAGGTCTAAGGAATAAACTGAACCTGCAGAGGTGTAGCGGAATCTAATACTGGTCTCACAGGGAAGGCTCAAATATCCGACTGTATGAACAGTCTCTATTCTTGTACTTAAGGCGGCATTGTGCCTTTTGTATTTAATTCCGATTCGATTTCTGTGTTTCATCGTCAATGTGAAGGTCCAAGGAATACATTGAACCTGCAGTGGTGTATCGGAAACTAATACTGGTCTCACAGGGAATGCTCAATGCACCGACTGTAAGAAGAGGCTCTATTCTTGTACTTAAGGCGGCATTGTGCAATTTGTATTTAATTCCGATGCCATTTCTGTGTTTCATCGTCAATGTGAAGGTCCAAGGAATAAACTGAACCTGCAGAGGTGTAGCGGAAACTAATACTGGTCTCACAGGGAATGCTCAAAGCAAAGACTGTAAGAAGAGTCTCTATTCTTGTACTTAAGGCGGCATCGTGCCTTTTGTATTTTATTCCGATGCGATTTCTATGTTTCATCGTCAATGTGAAGGTCTATGGAATAAACGGCACCTGCAGAGGTGTAGTGGAAACTAATACTGGTCTCACAGGGAATGCTCAAAGCTCCGACTGTAAGAAGAGTCTCTATTCTTGTACTTAAGGCGGCATTGTGCATTTTGTATTTATTTCCGATGAAATTTCTGTGTTTCATTGTCAATGTGAAGGTCCAAGGAATAAACTGAACCTGCAGAGGTGTAGCGGAAACTAAAACTGGTCTCACATTCAATGCTCAAAGCACCGACTGTAAGAAGAGTCTCTATTCTTGTACTTAAGGCGGCATTGTGCCTTTTGTATTTAATTCCGATGCCATTTCTGTGTTTCATCGTCAATGTGAAGGTCCAAGGAATAAACTGCACCTGCCGAGTTATATCGGAAACTAATACTGGTCTCACAGGAAATGCTCAAAGCACCGACTGTAAGAAGAGTCTCAATTCTTGTACTTAAGGCGGCATTGTGCCTTTTGTATTTTATTCCGATGCGATGTCTGTGTTTCATCGTCAATGTGAAATTCCAAGGAATACATTGAACCTGCAGTGGTGTATCAGAAACTAATACTGGTCTCACAGGGAATGCTCAAAGCACCGACTGTAAGAAGAGTCTCTATTCTTGTACTTAAGGCGGCATTGTGCCTTTTGTATTTAATTCCGATGCGATTTCTGTGTTTCATCGTCAATGTGAAGGTCCAAGGAATAAACTGAACCTGCAGAGGTGTAGCGGATACTAATACTGGTCTCACAGGGAATGCTGAAAGCACCGACTATAAGAAGAGTCTCTATTCTTGTACTTATGCGGCATTGTGCCTTTTGTATTTAATTCCGATGCGATTTCTGTGTTTCATCGTCAATGTGAAGGTCCAAGGAATAAACTGACCCTGTAGAGTTGTAGCGGAAACTAATACTGGTCTCACAGGGAATGCTCAAAGCACCGACGGTAAGAAGAGTCTCTATTCTTGTACCTAAGGCGGCATTGTGCCTTTTATATTTAATTCCGATGCGATTTCTGTGTTTCATCGTCAATGGGAAGGTCCAAGGAATACATTGAACCTGCAGTGGTGTATCGGAAACTAATATTGGTCTCACAGGGAATGCTCAAAGCACCGACTGTAAGAAGAGTCTCAATTCTTGTACTTAAGACGGCCTTGTGCCTTTTGTATTTAATTCCGATGCGATATCTGTGTTTCATCGTCAATGTGAAGGTCCAAGGAATACATTGAACCTGCAGTGGTGTATCGGAAACTAATACTGGTCTCACAGGGAATGCTCAAAGCACCGACTGTAAGAAGAGGCTCTCTTCTTGTACTTAAGGCGGCATTGTGCGTTTTGTATTTAATTCCGATGACATTTCTGCGTTTCATCGTCAATGTGAAGGTCCAAGGAATAAACTGAACCTGCAGAGGTGTATCGGATACTAATACTGGTCTCACAGGGAATGCTCAAAGCAACGACTGTAAGAAGAGTCTTAATTCTTCTACTTAAGGCGGCATTGTGCCGTTTCTATTTGATTCCGATGCGATTTCTGTGTTTCATCGTCAATGTGAAGTACCAAGGAATACATTGAACCTGCAGTGGTGTATCGGAAACTAATTCTGGTCTCACAGGGAATGCTCAAAGATCCGACTGTATGAACAGTCTCTATTCTGGTACTTATGGCGGCATTGTGCCTTTTGTATTTAATTCCGATGCGATTTCTGTATTTCATCGTCAATGTGAAGGTCCAAGGAATACATTGAACCTGCAGTGGTGTATCGGAAACTAATACTGGTCTCACAGGGAATGCTCAAAGCACCGACTGTCAGAAGAGGCTCTATTCTTGTACTTAAGGCGGCATTGTGCGTTTTGTATTTCATTCCGATGCCATTTCTGTGTTTCATCGTCAATGTGAAGGTCCAAGGAATAAACTGAACCTGCAAAGGTTTTGCGGAAACTAATACTGGTCTCACAGGGAATGCTCAAAGCACCGACTGTAAGAAGAGTCTCTATTCTTGTACTTAAGGCGTTATCCTGCCTTTTGTATTTTATTCCGATGCGATTTCTATGTTTCATCGCCAATGTGAAGGTCTAAGGAATAAACTTAACCTGCAGAGGTGTAGCGGAAACTAATACTGGTCTCACAGGGAATGCTCAAAGCACCGACTGTAAGAAGAGTCTCTATTCTTGTACTTAAGGCGGCATTGAGCCTTTTGTATTTAATTCCGATGCCATTTCTGTGTTTCATCGTCAATGTGAAGTTCCAAGGAATACATTGAACCTGCAGTGGTGTATCGGAAACTAATACTGGTCTCACAGGGAATGCTCAAAGCACCGACTGTAAGAAGAGTCTCTATTCTACTACTTAAGGCGGCATTGTTCCTTTTGTATTTAATTCCGAAGCCATGTCTGTGTTTCATCGTCAATGTGAAGGTCCAAGGAATAAACTGAACCTGCAGAGGTGTAGCGGAAACTAATACTAGTCTCACAGGGAATGCTCAAAGCATCGACTGTAAGAAGAGTCTCTATTCTTGTACTTAAGGCGGCATTGTGCTTTTGTATTTAATTCCGATGCCATTTCTGTGTTTCATCGTCAATGTGAAAGTCCAAGGAATAAACTGAACCTGCAGAGGTGTAGCGGAAACTAATACTGGTCTCACAGGGAATGCTCAAAGCACCGACTGTAAGAAGAGTCTCTATTCTTGTACCTAAGGCGGCATTGTGCTTTTTGTATTTAATTCCGATGCGATTTCTGTGTTTCATCGTCAATGCGAAGGTCCAAGGAATACATTGAACCTGCAGTGGTGTATCGGAAACTAATACTGGTCTCACAGGGAATGCTCAAAGCACCGACTGTAAGAAGGGTCTCTATTCTTGTACTTAAGGCGGCATTGTGCCTTTTGTATTTAATTCCGATGCGATATCTGTGTTTCATCGTCAATGTGAAGGTCCAAGGAATAAACTGAACCTGCAGAGGTGTAGCGGAAACTAATACTGGTCTCACAGGGAATGCTCAAAGCACCGACTGTAAGAAGAGTCTCTATTCTTGTACTTAAGGCGTTATCGTGCCTTTTGTATTTTATTCCGATGCGATTTCTATGTTTCATCGTCAATGTGAAGGTCTAAGGAATAAACTTAACCTGCAGAGGTGTAGCGGAAACTAATACTGGTCTCACAGGGAATGCTCAAAGCACCGACTGTAAGAAGAGTCTCTATTCTTGTACTTAAGGCGGCATTGAGCCTTTTGTATTTAATTCCGATGCCATTTCTGTGTTTCATCGTCAATGTGAAGTTCCAAGGAATACATTGAACCTGCAGTGGTGTATCGGAAACTAATACTGGTCTCACAGGGAATCCTCAAAGCTCCGACTGTAAGAAGAGTCTCTATTCTACTACTTAAGGCGGCATTGTTCCTTTTGTATTTAATTCCGAAGCCATTTCTGTGTTTCATCGTCAATGTGAAGGTCCAAGGAATAAACTGAACCTGCAGAGGTGTAGCGGAAACTAATACTAGTCTCACAGGGAATGCTCAAAGCACCGACTGTAAGAAGAGTCTCTATTCTTGTACTTAAGGCGGCATTGTGCTTTTGTATTTAATTCCGATGCCATTTCTGTGTTTCATCGTCAATGTGAAGGTCCAAGGAATAAACTGAACCTGCAGAGGTGTAGCGGAAACTAATACTGGTCTCACAGGGAATGCTCAAAGCACCGACTGTAAGAAGAGTCTCTATTCTTGTACCTAAGGCGGCATTGTGCTTTTTGTATTTAATTCCGATGCGATTTCTGTGTTTCATCGTCAATGCGAAGGTCCAAGGAATACATTGAACCTGCAGTGGTGTATCGGAAACTAATACTGGTCTCACAGGGAATGCTCAAAGCACCGACTGTAAGAAGGGTCTCTATTCTTGTACTTAAGGCGGCATTGTGCCTTTTGTATTTAATTCCGATGCGATTTCTGTGTTTCATCGTCAATGTGAAGGTCCAAGGAATAAACTGAACCTGCGGAGGTGTAGCGGAAACTAATACTGGTCTCACAGGGAATGCTCAAAGCACCGACTGTAAGAAGAGGCTCTATTCTTGTACTTAAGGCGGCATTGTGCGTTTTGTATTTAATTCCGATGCCATTTCTGTGTTTCATCGTCAATGTGAAGGTCTAAGGAATAAACTGAACCTGCAGAGGTGTAGCGGAAACTAATACTGGTCTCACAGGGAATGCTCAAAGCACCGACTGTAAGAAGAGGCTCTATTCTTGTACTTAAGGCGGCATTGTGCGTTTTGTATTTAATTCCGATGCCATTTCTGTGTTTCATCGTCAATGTGAAGGTCCAAGGAATAAACTGAACCTGCAGAGGTGTAGCGGAAACTAATACTGGTCTCACAGGGAATGCTCAAAGCACCGACTGTAAGAAGAGTCTCTATTCTTGTACTTAAGGCGGCATCGTGCCTTTTGTATTTAATTCCGATGCGATTTCTGTGTTTCATCGTCAATGTGAAGGTCTAAGGAATAAACAGAACCTGCAGAGGTGTAGCGGAAACTAATACTGGTCTCACAGGGAATGCTCAAAAATCCGACTGTATGAACAGTCTCTATTCTTGTACTTAAGGCGGCATTGTGCCTTTTGTATTTAATTCCGATGCGATTTCTGTGTTTCATCGTCAATGTGAAGGTCCAAGGAATAAACTGAACCTGCAGAGGTGTAGCGGATACTAATACTAGTCTCACAGGGAATGCTCAAAGCACCGACTGTAAGAAGAGTCTCTATTCTTGTACTTAAGGCGGCATTGTGCTTTTGTATTTAATTCCGATGCCATTTCTGTGTTTCATCGTCAATGTGAAGGTCCAAGGAATAAACTGAACCTGCAGAGGTGTAGCGGAAACTAATACTGGTCTCACAGGGAATGCTCAAAGCACCGACTGTAAGAAGAGTCTCTATTCTTGTACCTAAGGCGGCATTGTGCTTTTTGTATTTAATTCCGATGCGATTTCTGTGTTTCATCGTCAATGCGAAGGTCCAAGGAATACATTGAACCTGCAGTGGTGTATCGGAAACTAATACTGGTCTCACAGGGAATGCTCAAAGCACCGACTGTAAGAAGGGTCTCTATTCTTGTACTTAAGGCGGCATTGTGCTTTTGTATTTAATTCCAATGCCATTTCTGTGTTTCATCGTTAATGGGAAGGTCCAAGGAATACATTGAACCTGCAGTGGTGTATCGGAAACTTATATTGGTCTCACAGGGAATGCTCAAAGCACCGACTGTAAGAAGAGTCTCAATTCTTGTACTTAAGGCGGCATTGTGCCTTTTGTATTTAATTCCGATGCGATATCTGTGTTTCATCGTCAATGTGAAGGTCCAAGGAATACATTGAACCTGCAGTGGTGTATCGGAAACTAATACTGGTCTCACAGGGAATGCTCAAAGCACCGACTGTAAGAAGAGGCTCTATTCTTGTACTTAAGGCGGCATTGTGCGTTTTGTATTTCATTCCGATGCCATTTCTGTGTTTCATCGTCAATGTGAAGGTCCATGGAATAAACTGAACCTGCAAAAGTTTTGCGGAAGCTAATACTGGTCTCACAGGGAATGCTCAAAGCACCGACTGTAAGAAGAGTCTCTATTCTTGTACTTAAGGCGTTATCGTGCCTTTTGTATTTTATTCCGATGCGATTTCTATTTTTCATCGTCAATGTGAAGGTCTAAGGAATAAACTGAACCTGCAGAGGTGTAGCGGAAACTAATACTGGTCTCACAGGGAATGCTCAAAGCACCGACTGTAAGAAGAGTCTCTATTCTTGTACTTAAGGCGGCATTGTGCCTTTTGTATTTAATTCCGATGCCATTTCTGTGTTTCATCGTCAATGTGAAGGTCCAAGGAATACATTGAACCTGCAGTGGTGTATCGGAAACTAATACTGGTCTCACAGGGAATCCTCAAAGCTCCGACTGTAAGAAGAGTCTCTATTCTACTACTTAAGGCGGCATTGTTCCTTTTGTATTTAATTCCGAAGCCATTTCTGTGTTTCATCGTCAATGTGAAGGTCCAAGGAATAAACTGAACCTGCAGAGGTGTAGCGGAAACTAATACTAGTCTCACAGGGAATGCTCAAAGCACCGACTGTAAGAAGAGTCTCTATTCTTGTACTTAAGGCGGCATTGTGCTTTTGTATTTAATTCCGATGCCATTTCTGTGTTTCATCGTCAATGTGAAGGTCCAAGGAATAAACTGAACCTGCAGAGGTGTAGCGGAAACTAATACTGGTCTCACAGGGAATGCTCAAAGCACCGACTGTAAGAAGAGTCTCTATTCTTGTACCTAAGGCGGCATTGTGCTTTTTGTATTTAATTCCGATGCGATTTCTGTGTTTCATCGTCAATGCGAAGGTCCAAGGAATACATTGAACCTGCAGTGGTGTATCGGAAACTAATACTGGTCTCACAGGGAATGCTCAAAGCACCGACTGTAAGAAGGGTCTCTATTCTTGTACTTAAGGCGGCATTGTGCTTTTGTATTTAATTCCGATGCCATTTCTGTGTTTCATCGTTAATGGGAAGGTCCAAGGAATACATTGAACCTGCAGTGGTGTATCGGAAACTTATATTGGTCTCACAGGGAATGCTCAAAGCACCGACTGTAAGAAGAGTCTCAATTCTTGTACTTAAGGCGGCATTGTGCCTTTTGTATCTAATTCCGATGCGATATCTGTGTTTCATCGTCAATGTGAAGGTCCAAGGAATACATTGAACCTGCAGTGGTGTATCGGAAACTAATACTGGTCTCACAGGGAATGCTCAAAGCACCGACTGTAAGAAGAGGCTCTATTCTTGTACTTAAGGCGGCATTGTGCGTTTTGTATTTAATTCCGATGACATTTCTGCGTTTCATCGTCAATGTGAAGGTCCAAGGAATAAACTGAACCTGCAGTGGTGTATCGGATACTAAAACTGGTCTCACAGGGAATGCTCAAAGCACCGACTGTAAGAAGAGTCTCAATTCTTCTACTTAAGGCGGCATTGTGCCTTTTCTATTTGATTCCGATGCGATTTCTGTGTTTCATCGTCAATGTGAAGTTCCAAGGAATACATTGAACCTGCAGTGGTGTATCGGAAACTAATTCTGGTCTCACAGGGAATGCTCAAAGATCCGACTGTATGAACAGTCTCTATTCTAGTACTTATGGCGGCATTGTGCCTTTTGTATTTAATGCCGATGCGATTTCTGTATTTCATCGTCAATGTGAAGGTCCAAGGAATACATTGAACCTGCAGTGGTGTATCGGAAACTAATACTGGTCTCACAGGGAATGCTCAAAGCACCGACTGTCAGAAGAGGCTCTATTCTTGTACTTAAGGCGGCATTGTGCGTTTTGTATTTCATTCCGATGCCATTTCTGTGTTTCATCGTCAATATGAAGGTCCAAGGAATAAACTGAACCTGCAAAGGTTTTGCGGAAACTAATACTGGTCTCACAGGGAATGCTCAAAGCACCGACTGTAAGAAGAGTCTCTATTCTTGTACTTAAGGCGTTATCGTGCCTTTTGTATTTTATTCCGATGCGATTTCTATGTTTCATCGTCAATGTGAAGGTCTAAGGAATAAACTTAACCTGCAGAGGTGTAGCGGAAACTAATACTGGTCTCACAGGGAATGCTCAAAGCACCGACTGTAAGAAGAGTCTCTATTCTTGTACTTAAGGCGGCATTGTGCCTTTTGTATTTAATTCCGATGCCATTTCTGTGTTTCATCGTCAATGTGAAGTTCCAAGGAATACATTGAACCTGCAGTGGTGTATCGGAAACTAATACTGGTCTCACAGGGAATGCTCAAAGCACCGACTGTAAGAAGAGTCTCTATTCTACTACTTAAGGCGGCATTGTTCCTTTTGTATTTAATTCCGAAGCCATTTCTGTGTTTCATCGTCAATGTGAAGGTCCAAGGAATAAACTGAACCTGCAGAGGTGTAGCGGAAACTAATACTAGTCTCACAGTTAATGCTCAAAGCACCGACTGTAAGAAGAGTCTCTATTCTTGTACTTAAGGCGGCATTGTGCTTTTGTATTTAATTCCGATGCCATTTCTGTGTTTCATCGTCAATGTGAAGGTCCAAGGAATAAACTGAACCTGCAGAGGTGTAGCGGAAACTAATACTGGTCTCACAGGGAATGCTCAAAGCACCGACTGTAAGAAGAGTCTCTATTCTTGTACCTAAGACGGCATTAAGCTTTTTGTATTTAATTCCGATGCGATTTCTGTGTTTCATCGTCAATGCGAAGGTCCAAGGAATACATTGAACCTGCAGTGGTGTATCGGAAACTAATACTGGTCTCACAGGGAATGCTCAAAGCACCGACTGTAAGAAGGGTCTCTATTCTTGTACTTAAGGCGGCATTGTGCCTTTTGTATTTAATTCCGATGCGATTTCTGTGTTTCATCGTCAATGTGAAGGTCCAAGGAATAAACTGAACCTGCAGAGGTGTAGCGGAAACTAATACTGGTCTCACAGGGAATGCTCAAAGCACCGACTGTAAGAAGAGGCTCTATTCTTGTACTTAAGGCGGCATTGTGCGTTTTGTATTTAATTCCGATGCCATTTCTGTGTTTCATCGTCAATGTGAAGGTCCAAGGAATAAACTGAACCTGCAGAGGTGTAGCGGAAACTAATACTGGTCTCACAGGGAATGCTCAAAGCACCGACTGTAAGAAGAGGCTCTATTCTTGTACTTAAGGCGGCATTGTGCGTTTTGTATTTAATTCCCATGCCATTTCTGTGTTTCATCGTCAATGTGAAGGTCCAAGGAATATACAAAACCTGCAGAGGTGTAGCGGAAACTAATACTGGTCTCACAGGGAATGCTCAAAGCACCGACTGTAAGAAGAGTCTCTATTCTTGTACTTAAGGCGGCATCGTGCCTTTTGTATTTAATTCCGATGCGATTTCTATGTTTCATCGTCAATGTGAAGGTCTAAGGAATAAACAGAACCTGCAGAGGTGTAGCGGAAACTAATACTGGTCTCACAGGGAATGCTCAAAAATCCGACTGTATGAACAGTCTCTATTCTTGTACTTAAGGCGGCATTGTGCCTTTTGTATTTAATTCCGATGCGATTTCTGTGTTTCATCGTCAATGTGAAGGTCCAAGGAATACATTGAACCTGCAGTGGTGTATCGGAAACTAATATTGGTCTCACAGGGAATGCTCAAAGCACCGACTGTAAGAAGAGGCTCTATTCTTGTACTTAAGGCGGCATTGTGCGTTTTGTATTTCATTCCGATGCCATTTCTGTGTTTCATCGTCAATGTGAAGGTCCAAGGAATAAACTGAACCTGCAAAGGTTTTGCGGAAACTAATACTGGTCTCACAGGGAATGCTCAAAGCACCGACTGTAAGAAGAGTCTCTATTCTTGTACTTAAGGCGTTATCGTGCCTTTTGTATTTTATTCCGATGCGATTTCTATGTTTCATCGTCAATGTGAAGGTCTAAGGAATAAACTGAACCTGCAGAGGTGTAGCGGAAACTGATACTGGTCTCACAGGGAATGCTCAAAGCACCGACTGTAAGAAGAGTCTCTATTCTTGTACTTAAGGCGGCATTGTGCCTTTTATATTTAATTCCGATGCCATTTCTGTGTTTCATCGTCAATGTGAAGTTCCAAGGAATACATTGAACCTGCAGTGGTGTATCGGAAACTAATACTGGTCTCACAGGGAATGCTCAAAGCACCGACTGTAAGAAGAGTCTCTATTCTACTACTTAAGGCGGCATTGTTCCTTTTGTATTTAATTCCGAAGCCATTTCTGTGTTTCATCGTCAATGTGAAGGTCCAAGGAATAAACTGAACCTGCAGAGGTGTAGCGGAAACTAATACTTGTCTCACAGGGAATGCTCAAAGCACCGACTGTAAGAAGAGTCTCCATTCTTGTACTTAAGGCGGCATTGTGCCTTTTGTATTTAATTCCGATGCCATTTCTGTGTTTCATCGTCAATGTGAAGTTCCAAGGAATACATTGAACCTGCAGTGGTGTATCGGAAACTAATACTGGTCTCACAGGGAATGCTCAAAGCACCGACTGTAAGAAGAGTCTCTATTCTACTACTTAAGGCGGCATTGTTCCTTTTGTATTTAATTCCGAAGCCATTTCTGTGTTTCATCGTCAATGTGAAGGTCCAAGGAATAAACTGAACCTGCAGAGGTGTAGCGGAAACTAATACTAGTCTCACAGGGAATGCTCAAAGCACCGACTGTAAGAAGAGTCTCTATTCTTGTACTTAAGGCGGCATTGTGCCTTTTATATTTAATTCCGATGCGATTTCTGTGTTTCATCGTCAATGGGAAGGTCCAAGGAATACATTGAACCTGCAGTGGTGTATCGGAAACTAATATTGGTCTCACAGGGAATGCTCAAAGCACCAACTGTAAGAAGAGTCTCAATTCTTGTACTTAAGGCGGCATTGTGCTTTTGTATTTAATTCCGATGCGATATCTGTGTTTCATCGTCAATGTGAAGGTCCAAGGAATACATTGAACCTGCAGTGGTGTATCGGAAACTAATACTGGTCTCACAGGGAATGCTCAAAGCACCGACTGTAAGAAGAGGCTCTATTCTTGTACTTAAGGCGGCATTGTGCGTTTTGTATTTAATTCCGATGACATTTCTGCGTTTCATCGTCAATGTGAAGGTCCAAGGAATAAACTGAACCTGCAGAGGTGTATCGGATACTAATACTGGTCTCACAGGGAATGCTCAAAGCACCGACTGTAAGAAGAGTCTCAATTCTTCTACTTAAGGCGGCATTGTGCCTTTTCTATTTGATTCCGATGCGATATCTGTGTTTCATCGTCAAGGTGAAGTTCCAAGGAATACATTGAACCTGCAGTGGTGTATCGGAAACTAATTCTGGTCTCACAGGGAATGCTCAAAGATCCGACTGTATGAACAGTCTCTATTCTTGTACTTATAGCGGCATTGTGCCTTTTCTATTTAATTCCGATGCGATTTCTGTATTTCATCGTCAATGTGAAGGTCCAAGGAATACATTGAACCTGCAGTGGTGTATCGGAAACTAATACTGGTCTCACAGGGAATGCTCAAAGCACCGACTGTCAGAAGAGGCTCTATTCTTGTACTTAAGGCGGCATTGTGCGTTTTGTATTTCATTCCGATGCCATTTCTGTGTTTCATCGTCAATGTGAAGGTCCAAGGAATAAACTGAACCTGCAAAGGTTTTGCGGAAACTAATACTGGTCTCACAGGGAATGCTCAAAGCACCGACTGTAAGAAGAGTCTCTATTCTTGTACTTAAGGCGTTATCGTGCCTTTTGTATTTTATTCCGATGCGATTTCTATGTTTCATCGTCAATGTGAAGGTCTAAGGGATAAACTTAACCTGCAGAGGTGTAGCGGAAACTAATACTGGTCTCACAGGGAATGCTCAAAGCACCGACTGTAAGAAGAGTCTCTATTCTTGTACTTAAGGCGGCATTGTGCCTTTTGTATTCAATTCCGATGCCATTTCTGTGTTTCATCGTCAATGTGAAGTTCCAAGGAATACATTGAACCTGCAGTGGTGTATCGGAAACTAATACTGGTCTCACAGGGAATGCTCAAAGCACCGACTGTAAGAAGAGTCTCTATTCTACTACTTAAGGCGGCATTGTTCCTTTTGTATTTAAATCCGAAGCCATTTCTGTGTTTCATCGTCAATTTGAAGGTCCAAGGAATAAACTGAACCTGCAGAGGTGTAGCGGAAACTAATACTAGTCTCACAGGGAATGCTCAAAGCACCGACTGTAAGAAGAGTCTCCATTCTTGTACTTAAGGCGGCATTGTGCTTTTGTATTTAATTCCGATGCCATTTCTGTGTTTCATCGTCAATGTGAAGGTCCAAGGAATAAACTGAACCTGCAGAGGTGTAGCGGAAACTAATACTGGTCTCACAGGGAATGCTCAAAGCACCGACTGTAAGAAGAGTCTCTATTCTTGTGCCTAAGGCGGCATTGTGCTTTTTGTATTTAATTCCGATGCGATTTCTGTGTTTCATCGTCAATGCGAAGGTACAAGGAATACATTGAACCTGCAGTGGTGTATCGGAAACTAATACTGGTCTCACAGGGAATGCTCAAAGCACCGACTGTAAGAAGGGTCTCTATTCTTGTACTTAAGGCGGCATTGTGCCTTTTGTATTTAATTCCGATGGGATTTCTGTGTTTCATCGTCAATGTGAAGGTCCAAGGAATAAACTGAACCTGCAGAGGTGTAGCGGAAACTAATACTGGTCTCACAGGGAATGCTCAAAGCACCGACTGTAAGAAGAGTCTCTATTCTTGTACTTAAGGCGGCATTGTACGTTTTGTATTTAATTCCGATGCCATTTCTGTGTTTCATCGTCAATGTGAAGGTCCAAGGAATAAACTGAACCTGCAGAGGTGTAGCGGAAACTAATACTGGTCTCACAGGGAATGCTCAAAGCACCGACTGTAAGAAGAGGCTCTATTCTTGTACTTAAGGCGGCATTGTGCGTTTTGTATTTAATTCCGATGCCATTTCTGTGTTTCATCGTCAATGTGAAGGTCCAAGGAATAAACTGAACCTGCAGAGGTGTAGCGGAAACTAATACTGGTCTCACAGGGAATGCTCAAAGCACCGACTGTAAGAAGAGTCTCTATTCTTGTACTTAAGGCGGCATCGTGCCTTTTGTATTTAATTCCGATGCGATTTCTATGTTTCATCGTCAATGTGAAGGTCTAAGGAATAAACAGAACCTGCAGAGGTGTAGCGGAAACTAATACTGGTCTCACAGGGAATGCTCAAAAATCCGGCTGTATGAACAGTCTCTATTCTTGTACTTAAGGCGGCATTGTGCCTTTTGTATTTAATTCCGATGCGATTTCTGTGTTTCATCGTCAATGTGAAGGTCCAAGGAATACATTGAACCTGCAGTGGTGTATCGGAAACTAATATTGGTCTCACAGGGAATGCTCAAAGCACCGACTGTAAGAAGAGGCTCTATTCTTGTAATTAAGGCGGCATTGTGCGTTTTGTATTTCATTCCAATGCCATTTCTGTGTTTCATCGTCAATGTGAAGGTCCAAGGAATAAACTGAACCTGCAAAGGTTTTGCGATAACTAATACTGGTCTCACAGGGAATGCTCAAAGCACCGACTGTAAGAAGAGTCTCTATTCTTGTACTTAAGGCGTTATCGTGCCTTTTGTATTTTATTCCGATGCGATTTCTATGTTTCATCGTCAATGTGAAGGTCTAAGGAATAAACTGAACCTGCAGATGTGTAGCGGAAACTAATACTGGTCTCACAGGGAATGCTCAAAGCACCGACTGTAAGAAGAGTCTCTATTCTTGTACTTAAGGCGGCATTGTGCCTTTTGTATTTAATTCCTATGCCATTTCTGTGTTTCATCGTCAATGTGAAGTTCCAAGGAATACATTGAACCTGCAGTTGTGTATCGGAAACTAATACTGGTCTCACAGGGAATGCTCAAAGCACCGACTGTAAGAAGAGTCTCTATTCTACTACTTAAGGCGGCATTGTTCCTTTTGTATTTAATTCCGAAGCCATTTCTGTGTTTCATCGTCAATGTGAAGGTCCAAGGAATAAACTGAACCTGCAGAGGTGTAGCGGAAACT
Organism: Schistocerca americana; assembly: GCF_021461395.2. Lineage (NCBI taxonomy): Eukaryota > Metazoa > Arthropoda > Insecta > Orthoptera > Acrididae > Schistocerca > Schistocerca americana. The sequence goes on along the minus strand of NC_060125.1, from coordinate 19,796,498 downwards.
AATACTAGTCTCACAGGGAATGCTCAAAGCACCGACTGTAAGAAGAGTCTCTGTTCTTGTACTTAAGGCGGCATTGTGCGTTTTGTATTTCATTCCGATGCCGTTTCTGTGTTTCATCGTCAATGTGAAGGTCCAAGGAATAAACTGAACCTGCAAAGGTTTAGCGGAAACTAATACTGGTCTCACAGGGAATGCTCAAAGCACCGACTGTAAGAAGAGTCTCTATTCTTGTACTTAAGGCGTTATCGTGCCTTTTGTATTTTATTCCGATGCGATTTCTATGTTTCATCGTCAATGTGAAGGTCTAAGGCATAAACGTAACCTGCAGAGGTGTAGCGGAAACTAATACTGGTCTCACAGGGAATGCTCAAAGCACCGACTGTAAGAAGAGTCTCTATTCTTGTACTTAAGGCGGCATTGTGCCTTTTGTATTTAATTCCGATGCCATTTCTGTGTTTCATCGTCAATGTGAAGTTCCAAGGAATACATTGAACCTGCAGTGGTGTATCGGAAACTAATACTGGTCTCACAGGGAATGCTCAAAGCACCGACTGTAAGAAGAGTCTCTATTCTACTACTTAAGGCGGCATTGTTCCTTTTGTATTTAATTCCGAAGCCATTTCTGTGTTTCATCGTCAATGTGAAGGTCCAAGGAATAAACTGAACCTGCAGAGGTGTAGCGGAAACTAATACTAGTCTCACAGGGAATGCTCAAAGCACCGACTGTAAGAAGAGTCTCTATTCTTGTACTTAAGGCGGCATTGTGCTTTTGTATTTAATTCCGATGCTATTTCTGTGTGTCATCGTCAATGTGAAGGTCCAAGGAATAAACTGAACCTGCAGAGGTGTAGCGGAAACTAATACTGGTCTCACAGGGAATGCTCAAAGCACCGACTGTAAGAAGAGTCTCTATTCTTGTACCTAAGGCGGCATTGTGCTTTTTGTATTTAATTCCGATGCGATTTCTGTGTTTCATCGTCAATGCGAAGGTCCAAGGAATACATTGAACCTGCAGTGGTGTATCGGAAACTAATACTGGTCTCACAGGGAATGCTCAAAGCACCGACTGTAAGAAGGGTCTCTATTCTTGTACTTAAGGCGGCATTGTGCCTTTTGTATTTAATTCCGATGGGATTTCTGTGTTTCATCGTCAATGTGAAGGTCCAAGGAATAAACTGAACCTGCAGAGGTGTAGCGGAAACTAATATTGGTCTCACAGGGAATGCTCAAAGCACCGACTGTAAGAAGAGTCTCTATTCTTGTACTTAAGGCGGCATTGTGCGTTTTGTATTTAATTCCGATGCCATTTCTGTGTTTCATCGTCAATGTGAAGGTCCAAGGAATAAACTGAACCTGCAGAGGTGTAGCGGAAACTAATACTGGTCTCACACGGAATGCTCAAAGCACCGACTGTAAGAAGAGGCTCTATTCTTGTACTTAAGGCGGCATTGTGCGTTTTGTATTTAATTCCGATGCCATTTCTGTGTTTCATCGTCAATGTGAAGGTCCAAGGAATAAACTGAACCTGCAGAGCTGTAGCGGAAACTAATACTGGTCTCACAGGGAATGCTCAAAGCACCGACTGTAAGAAGAGTCTCTATTCTTGTACTTAAGGCGGCATCGTGCCTTTTGTATTTAATTCCGATGCGATTTCTATGTTTCATCGTCAATGTGAAGGTCTAAGGAATAAACAGAACCTGCAGAGGTGTAGCGGAAACTAATACCGGTCTCACAGGGAATGCTCAAAAATCCGACTGTATGAACAGTCTCTATTCTTGTACTTAAGGCGGCATTGTGCCTTTTGTATTTAATTCCGATGCGATTTCTGTGTTTCATCGTCAATGTGAAGGTCCAAGGAATACATTGAACCTGCAGTGGTGTATCGGAAACTAATATTGGTCTCACAGGGAATGCTCAAAGCACCGACTGTAAGAAGAGGCTCTATTCTTGTACTTAAGGCGGCATTGTGCGTTTTGTATTTCGTTCCAATGCCATTTCTGTGTTTCATCGTCAATGTGAAGGTCCAAGGAATAAACTGAACCTGCAAAGGTTTTGCGATAACTAATACTGGTCTCACAGGGAATGCTCAAAGGACCGACTGTAAGAAGAGTCTCTATTCTTGTACTTAAGGCGTTATCGTGCCTTTTGTATTTTATTCCGATGCGATTTCTATGTTTCATCGTCAATGTGAAGGTCTAAGGAATAAACTGAACCTGCAGAGGTGTAGCGGAAACTAATACTGGTCTCACAGGGAATGCTCAAAGCACCGACTGTAAGAAGAGTCTCTATTCTTGTACTTAAGGCGGCATTGTGCCTTTTGTATTTAATTCCGATGCCATTTCTGTGTTTCATCGTCAATGTGAAGTTCCAAGGAATACATTGAACCTGCAGTGGTGTATCGGAAACTAATACTGGTCTCACAGGGAGTGCTCAAAGCACCGACTGTAAGAAGAGTCTCTATTCTACTACTTAAGGCGGCATTGTTCCTTTTGTATTTAATTCCGAAGCCATTTCTGTGTTTCATCGTCAATGTGAAGGTCCAAGGAATTAACTGAACCTGCAGAGGTGTAGCGGAAACTAATACTAGTCTCACAGGGAATGCTCAAAGCACCGACTGTAAGAAGAGTCTCTATTCTTGTACTTAAGGCGGCATTGTGCTTTTGTATTTAATTCCGATGCCATTTCTGTGTTTCATCGTCAATGTGAAGGTCCAAGGCATAAACTGAACCTGCAGAGGTGTAGCGGAAACTAATACTGGTCTCACAGGGAATGCTCAAAATACCGACTGTAAGAAGAGTCTCTATTCTTGTACCTAAGGCGGCATTGTGCTTTTTGTATTTAATTCCGATGCGATTTCTGTGTTTCATCGTCAATGCGAAGGTCCAAGGAATACATTGAACCTGCAGTGGTGTATCGGAAACTAATACTGGTCTCACAGGGAATGCTCAAAGCACCGACTGTAAGAAGGGTCTCTATTCTTGTACTTAAGGCGGCATTGTGCCTTTTGTATTTAATTCCGATGCGATTTCTGTGTTTCATCGTCAATGTGAAGGTCCAAGGAATAAACTGAACCTGCAGAGTTGTAGCGGAAACTAATACTGGTCTCACAGGAATGCTCAAAGCACCGACTGTAAGAAGTGTCTCTATTCTTGTACTTTAGGCGGCAATGTGCCTTTTGTATTTAATCCCGATGCGATTTCTGTGTTTCATCGTCAATGTGAAGGTCCAAGGAATACATTGAACCTGCAGTGGTGTATCGGAAACTAATACTGGTCTCACAGGGAAAGCTCGAAGCACCGACTGTAAGAAGAGGCTCTATTCTTGTACTTAAGGCGGAATTGTGCGTTTAATATTTAATTCCGATGCCATTTCTGTGTTTCATCGTCAATGTGAAGGTCCAAGGAATAAACTGAACCTGCAGAGGTGTATCGGATACTAATACTGGTCTCACAGGGAATGCTCAAAGCACCGACTGTAAGAAGAGTCTCAAATCTTGTACTTAAGGCGGCATTGTGCCTTTTGTATTTGATTCCGATGCGATTTCTGTGTTTCATCGTCAATGTGAAGTTCCAAGGAATACATTGAACCTGCAGTGGTGTATCGGAAACTAATTCTGGTATCACAGGGAATGCTCGAAGATCCGACTGTATGAACAGTCTCTATTCTTGTACTTAAGTCGGCATTGTGCCTTTTGTATTTAATTCCGATGCGATTTCTGTGTTTCATCGTCAATGTTAAGGTCCAAGGAATACATTGAACCTGCAGTGGTGTATCGGAAACTAATACTGGTCTCACAGGGAATGCTCAAAGCACCGACTGTAAGAAGAGGCTCTATTCTTGTACTTAAGGCGGCATTGTGCGTTTTGTATTTAATTCCGATGCCATTTCTGTGTTTCATCGTCAATGTGATGGTCCAAGGAATAAACTGAACCTGCAGAGGTGTAGCGGAAATTAATACTGGTCTCACAGGGAATGCTCAAAGCTCCGACTGTAAGAAGAGTCTCTATTCTTGTACTTAAGGCGGCATCGTGCCTTTTGTATTTAAGTCCAATGCCATTTCTATGTTTCATCGTCAATGTGAATGTCTAAGGAATAAACTGAACCTGCAGAGGTGTAGCGGAAACTAATACTGGTCTCACAGGGAATGCACAAAGATCCGACTGTATGAACAGTCTCTATTCTTTTACTTAAGGCGGCATTGTGCCTTTTGTATTTAATTCCGATGCGATTTCTGTGTTTCATCGTCAATGTGAAGGTCCAAGGAATACATTGAACCTGCAGTGGTGTATCGGAAACTAATACTGGTCTCACAGGGAATGCTCAAAGCACCGACCGTAAGAAGAGGCTCTATTCTTGTACTTAAGGCGGCATTGTGCGTTTTGTATTTAATTCCGATGCCATTTCTGTGTTTCATCGTCAATGTGAAGGTCCAAGGAATAAACTGAACCTGCAGAGGTGTAGCGGAAACTAATACTGGTCTCACAGGGAATGCTCAAAGCACCGACTGTAAGAAGAGTCTCTATTCTTGTACTTAAGGCGGCATTGTGCATTTTGTATTTATTTCCGATGAAATTTCTGTGTTTCATTGTCAATGTGAAGGTCCAAGGAATAAACTGAACCTGCAGAGGTGTAGCGGAAACTAAAACTGGTCTCACAGGGAATGCTCAAAGCACCGACTGTAAGAAGAGTCTCTATTCTTGTACTTAAGGCGGCATTGTGCTTTTGTATTTAATTCCGATGCCATTTCTGTGTTTCATCGTCAACGTGAAGGTCCAAGGAATAAACCGAAGCTGCAGAGGTGTAGCGGAAACTAATACTGGTCTCACAGGGAAAGCTCAAAGCACCGACGGTAAGAAGAGTCTCTATTCTTGTACCTAAGGCGGCATTGTGCCTTTTATATTTAATTCCGATGCGATTTCTGTGTTTCATCGTCAATGGGAAGGTCCAAGGAATACATTGAACATGCAGTGGTGTATCGGAAACTAATACTGGCCTCACAGGGAATGCTCAAAGCACCGACTGTAAGAAGAATCTCTATTCTTGTACTTAAGGCGGCATTGAGCCTTTTGTATTTAATTCCGATGCGATTTCTGTGTTTCATCGTCAATGTGAAGGTCCAAGGAATACATTGAACCTGCAGTGGTGTATCGGAAACTAATACTGGTCTCACAGGGAATGCTCAAAGCACCGACTGTAAGAAGAGGCTCTATTCTTGTACTTAAGGCGCCATTGTGCGTTTTGTATTTAATTCCGATGACATTTCTGTGTTTCATCGTCAATGTGAAGGTCCAAGGAATAAACTGAACCTGCAGAGGTGTATCGGATACTAATACTGGTCTCACAGGGAATGCTCAAAGCACCGACTGTAAAAAGAGTCTCAATTCTTGTACTTAAGGCGGCATTGTGCCTTTTGTATTTAATTCCGATGCGATTTCTGTGTTTCATCGTCAATGTGAAGTTCCAAGGAATACATTGAACCTGCAGTGGTGTATCGGAAACTAATTCTGGTCTCACAGGGAATGCTCAAAGCACCGACTGTCAGAAGAAGCTCTATTCTTTTACTTAAGGCGGCATTGTGCGTTTTGTATTTAATTCCGATGCCATTTCTGTGTTTCATCGTCAATGTGAAGGTCCAAGGAATAAACTGAACCTGCAGAGGTGTAGCGGAAACTAATACTGGTCTCACGGGGAATGCTCAAAGCACCGACTGTACGAAGAGTCTCTATTCTTGTACTTAAGGCGGCATCGTGCCTTTTGTAATTAATTCCGATGCGATTTCTATGTTTCATCGTCAATGTGAAGGTCTAAGGAATAAACAGAACCTGCAGAGGTGTAGCGGAAATTAATACTGGTCTCACAGGGAATGCTCAAAAATCCGACTGTATGAACAGTCTCTATTCTTGTACTTAAGGCGGCATTGTGCCTTTTGTATTTAATTCCGATGCGATTTCTGTGTTTCATCGTCAATGTGAAGGTCCAAGGAATACATTGAACCTGCAGTGGTGTATCGGAAACTAATATTGGTCTCACAGGGAATGCTCAAAGCACCGACTGTAAGAAGAGGCTCTATTCTTGTACTTAAGGCGGCATTGTGCGTTTTGTATTTCATTCCGATGCAATTTCTGTGTTTCATCGTCAATGTGAAGGTCCCAGGAATAAACTGAACCTGCAAAGGTTTTGCGGAAGCGAATACTGGTCTCACAGGGAATGCTCAAAGCACCGACTGTAAGAAGGATCTCTATTCTTGTACTTAAGGCGGCATTGAGCCTTTTGTATTTAATTCCGATGCGATTTCTGTGTTTCATCGTCAATGTGAAGGTCCAAGGAATAAACTGAACCTGCAGAGGTGTAGCGGAAACTAATACTGGTCTCACAGGGAATGCTCAAAGCACCGACTGCAAGAAGTGTCTCTATTCTTGTACTTAAGGCGCCATTGTGCCTTTTGTATTTAATTCCGATGCGATATCTGTGCTTCATCGTCAATGTGAAGGTCCAAGGAATACATTGAACCTGCAGTGGTGTATCGGAAACTAATACTGGTCTCACAGGGAATGCTCAAAGCACCGACTGTAAGAAGAGGCTCTATTCTTGTACTTAAGGCGCCATTGTGCGTTTTGTATTTAATTCCGATGACATTTCTGTGTTTCATCGTCAATGTGAAGGTCCAAGGAATAAACTGAACCTGCAGAGGTGTATCGGATACTAATACTGGTCTCACAGGGAATGCTCAAAGCACCGACTGTAAAAAGAGTCTCAATTCTTGTACTTAAGACGGCATTGTGCCTTTTGTATTTAATTCCGATGCGATTTCTGTGTTTCATCGTCAATGTGAAGTTCCAAGGAATAGATTGAACCTGCAGTGGTGTATCGGAAACTAATTCTGGTCTCACAGGGAATGCTCAAAGATAAGACTGTATGTACAGTCTCTATTCTTGTACTTATGGCGGCATTGTGGCTTTTGTATTTAATTCCGATGCGATTTCTGTATTTCATCGTCAATGTGAAGGTCCAAGGAATACATTGAACCTGCAGTGGTGTATCGGAAACTGATACTGGTCTCACAGGGAATGCTCGAAGCACCGACTGTCAGAAGAGGCTCTATTCTTGTACTTAAGGCGGCATTGTGCGTTTTGTATTTAATTCCGATGCCATTTCTGTGTTTCATCGTCAATGTGAAGGTCCAAGGAATACATTGAACCTGCAGTGGTGTATCGGAAACTAATACTGGTCACACAGGGAATGCTCAAAGCACCGACTGTACGAAGAGTCTCTATTCTTGTACTTAAGGCGGCATCGTGCCTTTTGTATTTAATTCCGATGCGATTTCTATGTTTCATCGTCAATGTGAAGGTCTAAGGAATAAACAGAACCTGCAGAGGTGTAGCGGAAACTAATACTGGTCTCACAGGGAATGCTCAAAAATCCGACTGTATGAACAGTCTCTATTCTTGTACTTAAGGCGGCATTGTGCCTTTTGTATTTAATTCCGATGCGATTTCTGTGTTTCATCGTCAATGTGAAGGTCCAAGGAATACATTGAACCTGCAGTGGTGTATCGGAAACTAATATTGGTCTCACAGGGAATGCTCAAAGCACCGACTGTAAGAAGAGGCTCTATTCTTGTACTTAAGGCGGCATTGTGCGTTTTGTATTTCATTCCGATGCCATTTCAGTGTTTCATCGTCAATGTGAAGGTCCAAGGAATAAACTGAACCTGCAAAGGTTTTGCGGAAACGAATACTGGTCTCACAGGGAATGCTCAAAGCACCGACTGTAAGAAGAGTCCCTATTCTTGTACTTAAGGCGTTATCGTGCCTTTTGTATTTTATTCCGATGCGATTTCTATGTTTCATCGTCAATGTGAAGGTCTAAGGAATAAACTGAACCTGCAGAGGTGTAGCGGAAACTAATACTGGTCTCACAGGGAATGCTCAAAGCACCGACTGTAAGAAGAGTCTCTATTCTTGTACTTAAGGCGGCATTGTGCATTTTGTATTTAATTCCGATGCCATTTCTGTGTTTCATCGTCAATGTGAAGTTCCAAGGAATACATTGAACCTGCAGTGGTGTATCGGAAACTAATACTGGTCTCACAGGGAATGCTCAAAGCACCGACTGTAAGAAGAGTCTCTATTCTACTACTTAAGGCGACATTGTTCCTTTTGTATTTAATTCAGAAGCCATTTCTGTGTTTCATCTTCAATGTGAAGGTCCAAGGAATAAACTGAACCTGCAGAGGTGTAGCGGAAACTAATACTGGTCTCACAGGGAATGCTCAAAGCACCGACTGTATGAAGAGTCACTATTCTTGTACTTAAGGCGGCATTGTGCTTTTGTATTTAATTCCGATGCCATTTCTGTGTTTCATCGTCAATGTGAAGGTCCAAGGAATAAACTGAACCTGCAGAAGTGTAGCCGAAACTAATACTGGTCTCACAGGGAATGCTCAAAGCACCGACTGTAAGAAGAGTCTCTATTCTTGTACCTAAGGCGGCATTGTGCTTTTTGTATTTAATTCCGATGCGATTTCTGTGTTTCATCGTCAATGCGAAGGTCCAAGGAATACATTGAACCTGCAGTGGTGTATCGGAAACTAATACTGGTCTCACAGGGAATGCTCAAAGCACCGACTGTAAGAAGGGTCTCTATTCTTGTACTTAAGGCGGCATTGTGCCTTTTGTATTTAATTCCGATGCGATTTCTGTGTTTCAACGTCAATGTGAAGGTCCAAGGAATAAACTGAACCTGCAGAGGTGTAGCGGAAACTAATACTGGTCTCACAGGGAATGCTCAAAGATCCGACTGTATGAACACTCTCTATTCTTTTACTTAAGGCGGCAATGTGCCTTTTGTATTTAATTCCGATGCGATTTCTGTGTTTCATCGTCAATGTGAAGGTCCAAGGAATAAACTGAACCTGCAGAGGTGTAGCGGAAACTAATACTGGTCTCACAGGGAATGCTCAAAGCACCGACTGTAAGAAGAGATTCTATTCTTGTACTTAAGGCGGCATTGTGCCTTTTGTATTTAATTCTGATGCGATTTCTGTGTTTCATCGTCAATGTGAAGTTCCAAGGAATACATTGAACCTGCAGTGGTGTATCGGAAACTAATACTGGTCTCACAGGGAATGCTCAAAGCACCGACTGTAAGAAGAGTCTCTATTCTTGTGCTTAAGGCGGCATTGTGCCTTTTGTATTTAATTCCGAAGCCATTTCTGTGTTTCATCGGCAATGTGAAGGTCCAAGGAATTAACTGAACCTGCAGAGGTGTAGCGGAAAATAATACTGGTTTCACAGGGAATGCTCAAAGCACCGACTGTAAGAAGAGTCTCTAATCTTGTACTTAAGGCGGCATTGTGCTTTTGTATTTAATTCCGATGCCATTTCTGTGTTTCATCGTCAATGTGAAGGTCCAAGGAATAAACTGAACCTGCAGAGGTGTAGCGGAAACTAATATTGTTCTCACAGGGAATGCTCAAAGATCCGACTGTATGAACAGTCTCTATTCTTGTACTTAAGGCGGCATTGTGCCTTTTGTATTTAATTCCGATGCGATATCTGTGTTTCATCGTCAATGTGAAGGTCCAAGGAATACATTGAACCTGCAGTGGTGTTTAGGAAACTAATACTGGTCTCACAGGGAATGCTCAAAAGCACCGACTGTAAGAAGAGGCCCTATTCTTGTACTTAAGGCGGCATTGTGCGTATTGTATTTAATTTCTATGCGATTTCTGTGTTTCATCGTCAATGTGAAGGTCCAAGGAATAAACTGAACCTGCAGAAGTGTAGCGGAAACTAATACTGGTCTCACAGGGAATGCTCAAAGCACCGACTGTAAGAAGAGTCTCTATCCTTGTACTTAAGGTGGCATCATGCCTTTTGTATTTAATTCCGATGCGATTTCTATGTTTTATCGTCAATGTGAAGGTCTAAGGAATAAACTGAACCTGCAGAGGTGTAGCGGAAACTAATACTGGTCTCACAGGGAATGCTCAAAGATCCGACTGTATGAACAGTGTCTATGCTTGTACTTAAGGCAGCATTGTGCCTTTTGTATTTAATTCCGATGCGATTTCTGTGTTTCATCGTCAATGTGAAGGTCCAAGGAATACATTGAACCTGCAGTGGTGTATCGGAAACTAATACTGGTCTCACAGGGAATGCTCAAATCACCGACTGTAAGAAGAAGCTCTATTCTTGTACTTAAGGCGGCATTGTGCGTTTTGCATTTAATTCCGATGCCATTTCTGTGTTTCATCGTCAATGTGAAGGTCCAAGGAATAAACTGAACCTGCAGAGGTGTAGCGGAAACTAATACTGGTCTCACAGGGAATGCTCAAAGCACCGACTGTAAGAAGAGTCTCTATTCTTGTACTTAAGGCGTTATCGTGCCTTTTGTATTTTATTCCGATGCGATTTCTATGTTTCATCGTCAATGTGAGGGTCTAAGGAATAAACTGAACCTGCAGAGGTGTAGCGGAAACTAATACTGGTCTCACAGGGAATGCTCAAAGCACCGACTGTAAAAAGAGTCTCTATTCTTGTACATAAGGCGGCATTGTGCCTTTTGTATTTATTTCCGATGCCATTTCTGTGTTTCATCGTCAATGTGAAGGTCTAGGAATAAACTGAACCTGCAGAGGTGTAGCGGAAACTAATACTGGTCTCACAGGGAATGATCAAAGCACCGACTGTAAGAAGAGTCTCTATTCTTGTACTTAAGGCGGCATTGTGCCTTTTGTATTTTATTCCGATGCGATGTCTGTGTTTCATCGTCAATGTGAAGGTCCAAGGAATACATTGAACCTGCAGTGGTGTATCAGAAACTAATACTGGTCTCACAGGGAATGCTCAAAACACCGACTGTAAGAAGAGTCTCTATTCGTGTACTTAAGGCGGCATTGTGCGTTTTGTATTTAATTCCGATTCCATTTCTGTGTTTCATCGTCAATGTGAAGGTCCAAGGAATAAACTGAACCAGCAGAGGAGTAGTGGAAACTAATACTGGTCTCACAGGGAATGCTCATAGCACCGACTGTAAGTAGAGTCTCTATTCTTGTACTTAAGGCGGCATCGTGCCTTTTGTATTTAATTCCGATGCGATTTCTGTGTTTCATCGTCAATGTGAAGGTCCAAGGAATAAACTGAACCTGCAGAGGTATAGCGGAAACTAATACTGGTCTCACAGGGAATGCTCAAAGCACCGACTGTAAGAAGAGTCTCTATTCTTGTACATAAGGCGGCATTGTGCCTTTTGTATTTATTTCCGATGCCATTTCTGTGTTTCATCGTCAATGTGAAGGTCCAAGGAATAAACTGAACCTGCAGAGGTGTAGCGGAAACTAATACTGGACTCACGGGGAATGCTCAAAGCACCGACTGTAAGTAGAGTCTCTATTCTGGTACCTAAGGCGGCATTGTGCCTTTTGTATTCAATTCCGATGCGATTTCTGTGTTTCATCATCAATGTGATGTTCCAAGGAATACATTGAACCTGCAGTGGTGTAGCGGAAACTAATACTGGTCTCACAGGGAATGCTCAAAGCACCGACTGTAAGAAGAGTTTCTATTCTTGTACTTAAGGCGGCATTGTGCCTTTTGTATTTAATATCGATGCGATTTCTGTGTTTCATCGTCAATGTTAAGGTCCAAGGAATACATTGAACCTGCAGTGGTGTATCGGAAACTAATACTGGACTCACAGGGAATGCTCAAAACACCGACTGTAAGAAAAGTCTCTATTCTTGTACTTAAGGCGGCATTGTGCCTTTTGTATTTAATTCCGATGCCATTTCTGTGTTTCATCGTCAATTTGAAGGTCCAAGGAATAAGCCGAACCTGCAGAGGTGTATCGGAAACTAATACTGGTCTCACAGGGAATGCTCAAAGCACTGACTGTAAGAAGAGTCTCTATTCTTGTACTTAAGGCGGCATTGTGCCTTTTGTATTTTATTCCGATGCGATGTCTGTGTTTCATCGTCAATGTGAAATTCCAAGGAATACATTGAACCTGCAGTGGTGTATCAGAAACTAATACTGGTCACACAGGAAATGCTCAAAGCACCGACTGTAAGAAGAGTCTCTATTCTTGTACTTAAGGCGGCATTGTGCCTTTTGTATTTAATTCCGATGCGATATCTGTGTTTCATCGTCAATGTGCAGGTCCAAGGAATAAACTGAACCTGCAGAGGTGTAGCGGAAACTAATACTGGTCTCACAGGGAATGCTCAAAGCACCGACTGTAAGAAGTGTCTCTATTCTTGTACTTAAGGCGGCATTGTGCCTTTTGTATTTAATTCCGATGCGATTTCTGTGTTTCATCGTCAATGTGAATGTCCAAGGAATACATTGAACCTGCAGTGGTGTATCGGAAACTAATACTGGTCTCACAGGGAATGCTCAAAGCACCGACTGTAAGAAGAGGCTCTATTCTTGTACTTAAGGCGGCATTGTGCCTTTTGTATTTAATTCCGATGACATTTCTGTGTTTCATCGTCGATGTGAAAGTCCAAGGAATACACTGAACCTGCAGTGGTGTATCGCAAACTAATACAGGTCTCACAGGAAATGCTCAAAGCACCGACTGTAAGAAGAGTCTGTATTCGTGTACTTAAGGCGGCATTGTGCCTTTTGTATTTAATTCCGATGCTATTTCTGTGTTTCATCGTCAATGTGAAGGTCCAAGGAATACATTGAACCTGCAGTGGTGTATCGGAAACTAATACTGGTCTTACAGGGAATGCTCAAAGCACCGACTGTAAGAAGCGGCTCTATTCTTGTACGTAAGGCGGCATTGTGCGTTTTGTATTTAATTCCGATGCCATTTCTGTGTTTCGTCGTCAATGTGAAGGTCCAAGGAATAAACTGAACCTTCAGAGGTGTAGCGGAAACTAATACTGGTCTCACAGCGAATGCTCAAAGCACCGACTATAAGAAGAGTCTCTATTCTTGTACTTAAGGCGGCATTGTGCCTTTTGTATTTAATTCCGTGCGATTTCTGTGTTTCATCGTCAATGTTAAGGTCCAAGGAATACATTGAACCTGCAGTGGTGTATCGGAAACTAATACTGGTCTCACAGGGAATGCTCAAAACACCGACTGTAAGAAAAGTTTCTATTCTTGTACTTAAGGCGGCATTGTGCGTTTTGCATTTAATTCCGATTCCATTTCTGTGTTTCATCGTCAATGTGAAGGTCCAAGGAATAAACTGAACCTGCAGAGGAGTAGTGGAAACTAATACTGGTCTCACAGGGAATGCTCATAGCACCGACTGTAAGTAGAGTCTCTATTCTTGTACTTAAGGCGGCATCGTGCCTTTTGTATTTAATTCCGATGCGATTTCTGTGTTTCATCGTCAATGTGAAGGTCCAAGGAATAAACTGAACCTGCAGAGGTATAGCGGAAACTAATACTGGTCTCACAGGGAATGCTCAAAGCACCGACTGTAAGAAGAGTCTCTATTCTTGTACATAAGGCGGCATTGTGCCTTTTGTATTTATTTCCGATGCCATTTCTGTGTTTCATCGTCAATGTGAAGGTCCAAGGAATAAACTGAACCTGCAGAGGTGTAGCGGAAACTAATACTGGACTCACGGGGAATGCTCAAAGCACCGACTGTAAGTAGAGTCTCTATTCTGGTACCTAAGGCGGCATTGTGCCTTTTGTATTCAATTCCGATGCGATTTCTGTGTTTCATCATCAATGTGATGTTCCAAGGAATACATTGAACCTGCAGTGGTGTAGCGGAAACTAATACTGGTCTCACAGGGAATGCTCAAAGCACCGACTGTAAGAAGAGTTTCTATTCTTGTACTTAAGGCGGCATTGTGCCTTTTGTATTTAATATCGATGCGATTTCTGTGTTTCATCGTCAATGTTAAGGTCCAAGGAATACATTGAACCTGCAGTGGTGTATCGGAAACTAATACTGGTCTTACAGGGAATGCTCAAAGCACCGACTGTAAGAAGCGGCTCTATTCTTGTACGTAAGGCGGCATTGTGCGTTTTGTATTTAATTCCGATGCCATTTCTGTGTTTCGTCGTCAATGTGAAGGTCAAGGAATCAACTGAACCTTCAGAGGTGTAGCGGAAACTAATACTGGTCTCACAGCGAATGCTCAAAGCACCGATTATAAGAAGAGTCTCTATTCTTGTACTTAAGGCGGCATTGTGCCTTTTGTATTTAATTCCGTGCGATTTCTGTGTTTCATCGTCAATGTTAAGGTCCAAGGAATACATTGAACCTGCAGTGGTGTATCGGAAACTAATACTGGTCTCACAGGGAATGCTCAAAACACCGACTGTAATAAAAGTTTCTATTCTTGTACTTAAGGCGGCATTGTGCGTTTTGTATTTAATTCCGATTCCATTTCTGTGTTTCATCGTCAATGTGAAGGTCCAAGGAATAAACTGAACCTGCAGAGGAGTAGTGGAAACTAATACTGGTCTCACAGGGAATGCTCATAGCACCGACTGTAAGTAGAGTCTCTATTCTTGTACTTAAGGCGGCATCGTGCCTTTTGTATTTAATTCCGATGCGATTTCTGTGTTTCATCGTCAATGTGAAGGTCCAAGGAATAAACTGAACCTGCAGAGGTATAGCGGAAACTAATACTGGTCTCACAGGGAATGCTCAAAGCACCGACTGTAAGAAGAGTCTCTATTCTTGTACATAAGGCTTCATTGTGCCTTTTGTATTTATTTCCGATGCCATTTCTGTGTTTCATCGTCAATGTGAAGGTCCAAGGAATAAACTGAACCTGCAGAGGTGTAGCGGAAACTAATACTGGACTCACGGGGAATGCTCAAAGCACCGACTGTAAGTAGAGTCTCTATTCTGGTACCTAAGGCGGCATTGTGCCTTTTGTATTCAATTCCGATGCGATTTCTGTGTTTCATCATCAATGTGATGTTCCAAGGAATACATTGAACCTGCAGTGGTGTAGCGGAAACTAATACTGGTCTCACAGGGAATGCTCAAAGCACCGACTGTAAGAAGAGTTTCTATTCTTGTACTTAAGGCGGCATTGTGCCTTTTGTATTTAATATCGATGCGATTTCTGTGTTTCATCGTCAATGTTAAGGTCCAAGGAATACATTGAACCTGCAGTGGTGTATCGGAAACTAATACTGGACTCACAGGGAATGCTCAAAACACCGACTGTAAGTAGAGTCTCTATTCTTGTACATAAGGCGGCATTGTGCCTTTTGTATTTAATTCCGATGCCATTTCTGTGTTTCATCGTCAATTTGAAGGTCCAAGGAATAAGCCGAACCTGCAGAAGTGTATCGGAAACTAATACTGGTCTCACAGGGAATGCTCAAAGCACTGACTGTAAGAAGAGTCTCTAGTCTTGTACTTAAGGCGGCATTGTGCCTTTTGTATTTTATTCCGATGCGATGTCTGTGTTTCATCGTCAATGTGAAATTCCAAGGAATACATTGAACCTGCAGTGGTGTATCGCAAACTATTACAGGTCTCACAGGAAATGCTCAAAGCACCGACTGTAAGAAGAGTCTGTATTCGTGTACTGAAGGCGGCATTGTGAATTTTGTATTTAATTCCGATGCCATTTCTGTGTTTCATCGTCAATGTGAAGGTCCAAGGAATACATTGAACCTGCAGTGGTGTATCGGAAACTAATACTGGTCTTACAGGGAATGCTCAAAGCACCGACTGTAAGAAGAGGCTCTATTATTGTACGTAAGGCGGCATTGTGCGTTTTGTATTTAATTCCGATGCCATTTCTGTGTTTCATCGTCAATGTGAAGGTCCAAGGAATAAACTGAACCTGCCGAGGTGTAGCGGAAACTAATACTGGTATCACAGCGAATGCTCAAAAAACCGACTGTAAGAAGAGTCTCTATTCTTGTACTTAAGGCGGCATCGTGCCTTTTGTATTTAATTCCGATGCGATTTCTATGTTTCATCGTCAATGTGAAGGTGTAAGGTATAAACTGAACCTGCAGAGTTGTAGCGGAAACTAATACTGGTCTCACAGGGTATGCTCAAAGATCCGATAGTATGAACAGTCTCTATTCTTGTACTTAAGGCGGCATTGTGCCTTTTGTATTTAATTCCGATGCGATTTCTGTGTTTCATCGTCAATGTGAAGGTCCAAGAAATACATTGAACCTGCAGTGGTGTATCGGAAACTAATACTGGTCTCACAGGGAATGCTTAAAGCACCGACTGTAAGAAGAGGCTCTATTCTTGTACTTAAGGCTGCATTGTGCGTTTTGTATTTTATTCCGATGCCATTTCTGTGTTTCATCGTCAATGGGAAGGTCCAAGGAATAAACTGAACCTGCAGAGGTGTAGCGGAAACTAATACTGGTCTCACAGGGAATGATCAAAGCACCGACTGTAAGAAGAGTCTCTATTCTTGTACTTAAGGCGGCAATGTGCCCTTTGTATTTTATTCCGATGCGATGTCTGTCTTTCATCGTCAATGTGAAATTCCGAGGAATACATTGAACCTGCAGTGGTGTATCAGAAACTAATACTGGTCTCACAGGGAATGCTCAAAGCACCGACTGTAAGAAGAGTCTCTATTCTTGTACTTAAGGCGGCATTGTGCCTTTTGTATTTAATTCCGATGCGATTTCTGTGTTTCATCGTCAATGTGAAGGTCCAAGGAATAAACTGAACCTGCAGAGGTGTAGCGGAAACTAATACTGGTCTCACAGGGAATGCTCAAAGCACCGACTATAAGAAGAGTCTCTATTCTTGTACTTACGGCGGCATTGTGCCTTTTGTATTTAATTCCGATGCGATTTCTGTGTTTCATCGTCAATGTGAAGGTCCAAGGAATACATTGAACCTGCAGTGGTGTATCGGAAACTAATACTGGTCTCACAGGGAATGCTCAAAGCACCGACTGTAAGAAGAGTCTCTATTCTTGTACTTAAGGCGGCATTGTTCGTTTTGTATTTAAATCCGATGCCATTTCTGTGTTTCATCGTCAATGTGAAGGTCCAAGGAATAAACTGAAACTGCAGAGGTGTAGTGGAAACTAATACTGGTCTCACAGGTAATGCTCAAAGCACCGACTGTAAGTAGAGTCTCTATTCTTGTACTTAAGGCGGCATCGTGCATTTTGTATTTAATTCCGATGCGATTTCTGTGTTTCATCGTCAATGTGAAGGTCCAAGGAATAAACTGAACCTGCAGAGGTGTAGCGGAAACTAATACTGGTCTCACAGGGAATGCTCAAAGCACCGACTGTAAGAAGAGTCTCTATTCTTGTACATAAGGCGGCATTGTGCCTTTTGTATTTATTTCCGATGCCATTTCTGTGTTTCATCGTCAATGTGAAGGTTCAAGGAATAAATTGAATCGGCAGAGGTGTAGCGGAAACTAATACTGGACTCACGGGGAATGCTCAAAGCACCGAATGTAAGAAGAGTCTCTATTCTTGTACTTAAGGCGGCATTGTGGCTTTTGTATTCAATTCCGATGCGATTTCTGTGTTTCATCATCAATGTGATGCTCCAAGGAATACATTGAACCTGCAGTGGTGTATCGGAAACTAATACTGGTCTCACAGGGAATGTTCAAAGCACCGACTGTAAGAAGAGTCTCTATTCTTGTACTTAAGGCGGCATTGTGCCATTTGTATTTAATTCCGATGCCATTTCTGTGTTTCATCGTCAATGTGAAGGTCCAAGGAATAAACTGAACCTGCAGAGGTGTATCGGAAACTAATACTGGTCTCACAGGGAATGCTCAAAGCACCGACTGTAAGAAGAGTCTCTATTCTTGTACTTAAGGCGGCATTGTGCCTTTTGTATTTTATTCCGATGCGATGTCTGTGTTTCGTCGTCAATGTGAAATTCCAAGGAATACATTGAACCTGCAGTGGTGTATCAGAAACTAATACTGTTCTCACAGGGAATGCTCAAAGCACCGACTGTAAGAAGAGTCTCTATTCTTGTACTTAAGGCGGCATTGTGCCTTTTGTATTTAATTCCGATGCGATTTCTGTGTTTCATAGTCAATGTGAAGGTCCAAGGAATAAACTGAACCTGCAGAGGTGTAGCGGAAACTAATACTGGTCTCACAGGGAATGCTCAAAGCACCGACTATAAGAAGAGTCTCTATTCTTGTACTTAAGGCGGCATTGTGCCTTTTGTATTTAATTCCGATGCGATTTCTGTGTTTCATCGTCAATGTTAAGGTCCAAGGAATTCATTGAACCTGCAATGGTGTATCGGAAACTAATACTGGTCTCACAGGGAATACTCAAAGCACCGACTGTAAGAAGAGTCTCTATTCTTCAATTTAAGGCGGCATTGTGCGTTTTGTATTTAATTCCGATGCTATTTCTGTGTTTCATCGTCAATGTGAAGGTCCAAGGAATAAACTGAACCTGCAGAGGTGTAGCGAAAACTAATACTGGGCTCACAGGGAATGCTCAAAACACCGACTGTTAGAAGAGTTTCTATTCTTGTACTTAAGGCGGCATTGTGCCTTTTGTATTTAATTCCGATGCGATTTCTGTGTTTCATCGTCAATGTGAAGTTCCAAGGAATACATTGAACCTGCAGTGGTGTATCGGAAACTAAAAATGCTCTCACAGGGAATGCTCAAAGCACCGACTGTAAGAAGAGTCTCTATTCTTGTACTTAAGGCGGCTTTGTGCCTTTTGTATTTAATTCCGAAGCCATTTCTGTGTTTCATCGTCAATGTGAAGGTCCAAGGAATAAACTAAACCTGCAGAGGTGTAGCGGAAACTAATACTGGTCTCAAAGGGAATGCTCAAAGCACCGACTGTAAGAAGAGTCTCTATTCTTGTACTTAAGGCGGCATTGTGCTTTTGTATTTAATTCCGATGCCATTTCTGTGTTTCATCGTCAATGTGAAGGTCCAAGGAATAAACTGAACCTGCAGAGGTGTAGCGGAAACTAATACTGGTCTCACAGGGAATGCTCAAAGCACCGACTGTAAGAAGAGTCTCTATTCTTGCACCTAAGGCGGCATTGTGCCTTTTATATTTAATTCCGATGTGATTTCTGTGTTTCATCGTCAATGCGAAGGTCCAAGGAATATATTGAACCTGCAGTGGTGTATCGGAAACTAATACTGGTCTCACAGGGAATGCTCAAAGCACCGACTGTAATAAGGATCTCTATTCTTGTACTTAAGGAGGCATTGTGCGTTTTGTATTTAATGCCGATGACATTTCTGTGTTTCATCGTCAATGTGAAGGTCCAAGGAATAAACTGAACCTGCAGTGGTGTATCGGAAACTAATTCTGGTCTCACAGGGAATGCTCAAAGATCCGACTGTATGAACAGTCTCTATTCTTGTACTTAAGGTGGCATTGTGCCTTTTGTATTTAATTCGGATGCGATTTCTGTGTTTCATCGTCAATGTGAAGGTCCAAGGAATACATTTAACCTGCGGTGGTGTATCGGAAACTAATACTGGTCTCACAGGGAATGCTCAAAGAACCGACTGTAAGAAGAGGCTCTATTCTTGTACTTAAGGCGGCATTGTGCGTTTTGTATTTAATTCCGATGCCATTTCTGTGTTTCATCGTCAATGTGAAGGTCCAAGGAATAAACTCAACCTGCAGAGGTGTAGCGGAAACTAATACTGGTCTCACAGGGAATGCTCAAAGCACCGACTGTAAGAAGAGTCTCTTTTCTTGTACTTAAGGCGGCATCGTGCCTTTTGTATTTAATTCCGATGCGATTTCTATGTATCATCGTCAATGTGAAGGTCTAAGGAATAAACTGAACCTGCAGAGGTGTAGCGGAAACTAATACTGGTCTCACAGGGAATGCTCAAAGATCCGACTGTATGAACAGTCTCTTTTCTTGTACTTAAGGCGGCATTGTGCCTTTTGTATTTAATTCCGATGCGATTTCTGTGTTTCATCGTCAATGTGAAGGTCCAAGGAATACATTGAACCAGCAGTGGTGTATCGGAAACTAATACTGGTCTCACAGGGAATGTTCAAAGCACCGACTGTACGAAGAGACTCTATTCTTGTACTTAAGGCGGCATTGTGCCTTTTGTATTAAATTCCGATGCCATTTCTGTGTTTCATCATCAATGTGAAGGTCCAAGGAATAAACTGAACCTACAGAGGTGTAGCGGAAATGAATACTGGTCTCACAGGTAATGCTCAAAGCACCGACTGTAAGAAGAGTCCCTATTCGTGTACTTAAGGCGTTATCGTGCCTTTTGTATTTTATTCCAATGCGATTTCTATGTTTCATCGTCAATGTGAAGGTCTAAGGAATAAGCTGAACCTGCAGAGGTGTAGCGGAAACTAATACTGGTCTCACAGGGAATGCTCAAAACACCGACTGTAAGAAGAGTCTCTATTCTTGTACTTAAGGCGGCATTGTGCCTTTTGTATTTATTCCCGATTCCATTTCTTTGTTTCATCGTCAATGTGAAGGTCCAAGGAATAAACGGAACCTGCAGAGGTGTAGCGGAAACTAATACTGGTCTCACTAGGAATGCTCAAAGCACCGACTGTAAGGAGAGTCTCTATTCTTGTACTTAAGGCGGTATTGTGCCTTTTGTATTTTATTCCGATGCGATGTCTGTGTTTCATCGTCAATGTGAAATTCCAAGGAATACATTGAATCTGCAGTGGTGTATCAGAAACTAATACTGGTCTCACAGGGAATGCTCAAAGCACCGACTGTAAGAAGAGTCTCTATTCTTGTACTTAAGGCGGCATTGTGCCTTTTGTATTTAATTCCGATGCGATTTCTGTGTTTCATCGTCAATGTGAAGGTCCATGGAATAAACTGAACCTGCAGAGGTGTAGCGGAAACTAATACTGGTCTCACAGGGAATGCTCAAAGCACCGACTGTAAGAAGAGTCTCTATTCTTGTACTTAAGGCGGCATTTTGCGTTTTGTATTTAATTCCGATGCCATTTCTGTGTTTCATCGTCAATGTGAAGGTCCAAGGAATAATCTGAACCTGCAGAGGTGTAGTGGAAACTAATACTGGTCTCACAGGGAATGCTCATAGCACCGACTGTAAGTAGAGTCTCTATTCTTGTACTTAAGGCGGCATCGTGCCTTTTGTATTTAATGCCGATGCGATTTCTGGGTTTCATCGTCAATGTGAAGGTCCAAGGAATAAACTGAACCTGCAGAGGTGTAGCGGAACCTAATACTGGTCTCACAGGGAATGCTCAAAGCACCGACTTTAAGAAGAGTATCTATTCTTGTACATAAGGCGGCATTGTGACTTTTGTAGTTATTTCCGATGCCATATCTGTGTTTCATCGTCAATGTGAAGGTCCAAGGAATAAACTGAACCTGCAGAGGTGTAGCGGAAACTAATACTGGCCTCACGGGGAATGCTCAAAGCACCGACTGTAAGATGAGTCTCTATTCTTGTAATTAAGGCGGCATTGTGC
The DNA here is from genome assembly GCF_021461395.2 of Schistocerca americana. Taxonomy (NCBI): domain Eukaryota; kingdom Metazoa; phylum Arthropoda; class Insecta; order Orthoptera; family Acrididae; genus Schistocerca; species Schistocerca americana. Next base: position 19,775,101 of record NC_060125.1, on the reverse strand, counting down.
CTTTTGTATTTAATTCCGATGCGATTTCTGTGTTTCATCGCCAATGTGAAGTTCCAAGGAATACATTGAACCTGCAGTGGCGTATCGGAAACTAATACTGGTCTCACAGGGAAAGTTCAAAGCACCGACTGTAAGAAGAGTCTCTATTCTTGTACTTAAGGCGGCATTGTGCCTTTTGTATTTAATTCCGAAGCCATTTCTGTGTTTCATCGTCAATGTGAAGGTCCAAGGAATGAACTGAACCTGGAGAGGTGTAGCGGAAACTAATACTGGTCTCACAGGGAATGCTCAAAGCCCCGACTGTAAGAAGAGTCTCTATTCTTGTACTTAAGGCGGCATTGTGCTTTTGTATTTAATTCCGATGCCATTTCTGTGTTTCATCGTCAATGTGAGGTTCCAAGGAATACATTGAACCTGCAGTGGTGTATCGGAAACTAAAAATGCTCTCACAGTTAATGCTCAAAGCACCGACTGTAAGAAGAGTCTCTATTCTTTTACCTAAGGCGGCATTGAGCCTTTTGTATTTAATTACGATGCGATTTCTGTGTTTCATCGTCAATGCGAAAGTCCAAGGAATACATTGAACCTGCAGTGGTGTATCGGAAACTAATACTGGTCTCACAGGGAATGCTCAAAGCACCGACTGTAAGAAGTGTCTCTATTCTTGTACTTAAGGCGGCATTGTGCCTTTTGTATTTAATTCCGATGCGATTTCTGTGCTTCATTGTCAATGTGAAGGTCCAAGGAATAAACTTAACCTGCAGAGGTGTAGCGGAAACTAATATGGGTCTCACAAGGAATGCTCAAAGCACCGACTGTAAGAAGAGGCTCTATTCTTGTACTTAAGGCGGCATTGTGCGTTTTGTATTTAATTCCGATGCCATTTCTGTGTTTAATCGTCAATGAGAAGGTCCAAGGAATAAACTGAACCTGCAGAGGTGTAGCGGAAACTAATACTGGTCTCACAGGGAATGCTCAAAGCACCGACTGTAAGAAGAGACTCTATTCTTGTACTTAAGGCGGCATTATGTCTTTTGTATTTAATTCCGATGCCATTTCTGTGTTTCATCGTCAATGTGAAGGTCCAAGGAAAAAACTGAACCTGCAGAGGTGTATCGGAAACTAATACTGGTCTCACAGGGAATGCTCAAAGCACCGACTGTAAGAAGAGGCTCTATTCTTGTACTTAAGGCGGCATTGTTCCTTTTGTATTTAATTCCGATGCGATTTCTGTGTTTCATCGTCAATGTGAAGGTCCAAGGAATACATTGAACCTGCAGTGGTGTATCGGAAACTAATACTGTTCTTACAGGGAATGCTCAAAGCACCGACTGTAAGAAGAGGCTGTATTCTTGTACATAAGGCGGCATTGTGCGTTTTGTATTTAATTCCGATGCCATTTCTGTGTTTCTTCGTCAATGTGAAGGTCCAAGGAATAAACTGAACCTGCAGAGGTGTATCGGATACTAATACTGGTCTCACAGGGAATGCTCAAAACACCGACTGTAAGAAGAGTCTCTATTCTTGTATTTAAGGCGGCATTGTGCCTTTTGTATTTGATTCCGATGCGATTTCTGTGTTTCATCGTCAATGTCAAGTTCCAAGGATTAAACTGAACATGCAGTGGTGTATCGGAAACTAATTCTGGTCTCACAGGGAATGCTCAAAGTTCCGACTGTATGAACAGTCTCTATTCTTGTACTTAAGGCGGCATTGTGCCTTTTGTATTTAATTCCGATGCGATTTCTGTGTTTCATCGTCAATGTGAAGGTCCAAGGAATACATTGAACTTGCAGTGGTGTATCGGAAACTAATTCTGGTCTCACAGGGAATGCTCAAAGCACCGACTGTAAGAAGAGGCTCTATTCTTGTACTTAAGGCGGCATTGTGAGTTTTGTATTTAATTCCGATGCCATTTCTGTGTTTCATCGTCAATGCGAAGGTCCAAGGAATAAACTGAACCTGCAGAGGTGTATCGGAAACTAATACTGGTCTCACAGGGAATGCTGAAAGCACCGACTGTAAGAAGAGTCTCTAATCTTGTACATATGGAGGCATTGTGCCTTTTGTATTAGATTCCGATGCGATTTCTGTGTTTCATCGTCAATGTGAAGTTAAAAGGAATACATTGAACCTGCAGTGGTGTATCGGAAACTAATACTGGTCTCACAGGGAATGCTCAAAGATCCGACTGTAAGAACAGTCTCTATTCTTGTACTTAAGGCGGCATTGTGCCTTTGTATTTAATTCCGATGCGATTTCTGTGTTTCACTGTCAATGTGAAGGTCCAAGGAATACATTGAACCTGCAGTGGTGTATCGGAAACTAATACTGGTCTCACAGGGAATGCTCAAAGCACCGACTGTAAGAAGAGGCTCTATTCTTGTACTTAAGGCGGCATTGTGCGTTTTGTATTTAATTCCGATGCCATCTCTGTGTTTCATCGTCAATGTGAAGGTCCAAGGAATAAACTGAACCTGCAGAAGTGTATCGGAAACTAATACTGGTCTCACAGGGAATGCTCAAAGCACCGACTGTAAGAAGAGTCTCTATTCTTGTACTTAAGGCGGCATTGTGCCTTTTGTATTTGATTCCGATGCGATTTCCTTGTTTCATCGTCAATGTGAAGTTCCAAGGAATACATTGAACCTGCAGTGGCGTATCGGAAACTAATACTGGGCTCACAGGGAATGCTCAAAGATCCGACTGTAAGAACAGTCTCTATTCTTGTACTTAAGGCGGCATTGTGCCTTTTGTATTTAATTCCGATGCGATTTCTGTGTTTCATCGTCAATGTGAAGCTCCAAGGAATACATTGAACCTGCAGTGGTGCATCGGAAACTAATACTGGTATCACAGGGAATGCTCAAAGCACCGACTGTAAGAAGAGTCTCTATTCTTGTACTTAAGGCGGCATTGTGCCTTTTGTATTTAATTCCGATGCCATTTCTGTGTTTCATCGTCAATGTGAAGGTCCAAGGAATAAACTGAACCTGCAGATGTGTATCGGAAACAAATACTGGTCTCACAGGGAATGCTCAAAGCACCGACTGTAAGAAGAGTCTCTATTCTTGTACTTTAGGAGGCATTGTGCCTTCTGTATTTGATTCCGATGCGATTTCTGTGTTTCATCGTCAATGTGAAGTTCCAAGGAATACATTGAACCTGCAGTGGTGTATCGGAAACTAATACTGGTCTCACAATGAATGCTCAAAGCACCGACTGTAAGAAGAGTCTCTATTCTTGTACTTAAGGCGGCATTGTTCGTTTTGTATTTAATTCCGATGCCATTTCTGTGTTTCATCGTCAATGTGAAGGTCCAAGCAATAAACTGAACCTGCAGAGGTGTATCGGAAACTAATACAGGTCTCACAGGGAATGCTCAAAGCACCGACTGTAAGAAGAGTCTCTATTCTTGTACTTAAGGCGGCATTGTGCCTTTTGTATTTGATTCCGATGCGATTTCTGTGTTTCATCGTCAATGTGAAGTTCCAAGGAATACATTGAACCTGCAGTGGTGTATCGGAAACTAATACTGGTCTCACAGGGAATGCTCAAAGATCCGACTGTAAGAACAGTCTCTATTCTTGTACTTAAGGCGGCATTAGACTTTTGTATTTAATTCCGATGCGATTTCTGTGTTTCATCGTCAATGTGAAGGTCCAAGGAATACATTGAACCTGCAATGGTGCATCGGAAACTAATACTGGTCTCACAGGGAATGCTCAAAGCACCGACTGTTAGAAGAGTCTCTATTCTTGTACTTAAGGCCGCATTGTGCCTTTTGTATTTGATTCCGATGCGATTTCTGTGTTTCATCGTCAATGTGAAGGTCCAAGGAATAAACTGAACCTGCAGAGGTGTAGCGGAAACTAATACTGGTCTCACAGGGAATGCTCAAAGCACCGACTGTAGGAAGAGTCTCTATTCTTGTACTTAAGGCGGCATCGTGCCTTTTGTATTTGATTCCGATGCGATTTCTATGTTTCATCGTCAATGTGAAGGTCTAAGGAATAACCTGAACCTGCAGAGGTGTAGCGGAAACTAATACTGGTCTCACAGGGAATGCTCAAAGCACCGACTGTAAGAAGAGTCTCTATTCTAGGACTTAAGGCGGCATTGTGCCTTTTGTATTTATTTCCGATGCCATTTCTGTGTTTCATCGTCAATGTGAAGGTCCAAGGAATAAACTGAACCTGCAGAGGTGTAGCGGAAACTAATACTGGTCTCACAGGGAATGCTCAAAGCACCGACTCTAAGAAGAGTCTCTATTCTTGTACTTAAGGCGGCATTGTGCCTTTTGTATTTAATTCCGATGCCATTTCTGTGTTTCATCGTCAATGTGAAGGTAAAAGGAATAAACTGAACCTGCAGAGGTGTATCGGAAACTAATACTGGTCTCACAGGGAATGCTCAAAGCACCGACAGTAAGAAGAGTCTCTATTCTTGTACTTAAGGCTGCATTGTGCCTTTTGTATTTGATTCCGATGCGATTTCTGTGTTTCATCGTCAATGTTAAGGTCCAAGGAATACATTGAACCTGCAGTGGTGTATCGGAAACCAATACTGGTCTCACAGGGAATGCTCAAAGCACCGACTGTAAGAAGAGTCTCTATTCTTGTACTTAAGGCGGCATTGTGCGTTTTGTATTTAATTCCGATGCCATTTCTGTGTTTCATCGTCAATGTGAAGGTCCAAGGAATAAACTGAACCTGCAGAGGTGTAGCGGAAACTAATACTGGTCTCACATGGAATGCTCAAAGCACCGACTGTAAGAAGGGTCTCTATTCTTGTACTTAAGGCGGCATTGTGCCTTTTGTATTTAATTCCGATGCCATTTCTGTGTTTCATCGTCAATGTGAAGGTCCAAGGAATAAACTGAACCTGCAGAGGTGTAGCGGAAACTAATACTGGTCTCACAGGGAATGCTCAAAGCACCGACTGTAAGAAGAGTCTCTATTCTTGTACGTAAGGCGGCATTGTGCCTTTTGTATTTAATTCCGATGCGATTTCTGTGTTTCATCGTCAATGCGAAGGTCCAAGGAATACACTGAACCTGCGGTGGTGTATCGGAAACTAATACTGGTCTCACAGGGAATGCTCAAAGCACCAACTTTAGAAGAGTCTCTATTCTTGTATTTAAGGCGGCATTGTGCCTTTTGTATTTAATTCCGATGCCATTTCAGTGTTTCATCGTCAATGTGAAGGTCCAAGGAATAAACTGAAGAGGCAGAGGTGTAGCGGAAACTAATACTGGTCTCACAGGGAATGCTCAAAGCACCGACTGTAAGAAGAGTCTCTATTCTTGTACTTAAGGCGGCATTGTGCCTTTTGTATTTAATTCCGATGCCATTTCTGTGTTTCATCGTCAATGTGAAGGTAAAAGGAATAAACTGAACCTGCAGAGGTGTATCGGAAACTAATACTGGTCTCACAGGGAATGCTCAAAGCACCGACAGTAAGAAGAGTCTCTATTCTTGTACTTAAGGCTGCATTGTGCCTTTTGTATTTGATTCCGATGCGATTTCTGTGTTTCATCGACAATGTTAAGGTCCAAGGAATACATTGAACCTGCAGTGGTGTATCGGAAACCAATACTGGTCTCACAGGGAATGCTCAATGCACCGACTGTAAGAAGAGTCTCTATTCTTGTACTTAAGGCGGCATTGTGCGTTTTGTATTTAATTCCGATGCCATTTCTGTGTTTCATCGTCAATGTGAAGGTCCAAGGAATAAACTGAACCTGCAGAGGTGTAGCGGAAACTAATACTGGTCTCACATGGAATGCTCAAAGCACCGACTGTAAGAAGGGTCTCTATTCTCGTACTTAAGGCGGCATTGTGCCTTTTGTATTTAATTCCGATGCCATTTCTGTCTTTCATCGTCAATGTGTAAGTCCAAGGAATAAACTGAACAGGCAGAGGTGTAGCAGAAACTAATACAGGTCTCTCAGGGAATGCTCAAAGCACCGACTGTAAGAAGAGTCTCTATTCTTGTACTTAAGGCGCATTGTGCCTTTTGTATTTAATTCCGATGCCATTTCTGTGTTTCATCGTCAATGTGAAGGTCCAAGGAATAAACTGAACCTGCAGAGGTGTAGCGGAAACTAATACTGGTCTCACACGGAATGCTCAAAGCACCGACTGTAAGAAGGGTCTCTATTCTTGTACTTAAGGCGGCATTGTGCCTTTTGTATTTAATTCCGATGCCATTTCTGTGTTTCATCGTCAATGTGAAGGTCCAAGGAATAAACTGAACCTGCAGAGGTGTAGCGGAAACTAATACTGGTCTCACAGGGAATGCTCAAAGTACCGACTGTAAGAAGAGTCTCTATTCTTGTACGTAAGGCGGCATTGTGCCTTTTGTATTTAATTCCGATGCGATTTCTGTGTTTCATCGTCAATGCGAAGGTCCAAGGAATACACTGAACCTGCGGTGGTGTATCGGAAACTAATACTGGTCTCACAGGGAATGCTCAAAGCACCAACTTTAGAAGAGTCTCTATTCTTGTATTTAAGGCGGCATTGTGCCTTTTGTATTTAATTCCGATGCCATTTCAGTGTTTCATCGTCAATGTGAAGGTCCAAGGAATAAACTGAAGAGGCAGAGGTGTAGCGGAAACTAATACTGGTCTCACAGGGAATGCTCAAAGCACCGACTGTAAGAAGAGTCTCTATTCTTGTACTTAAGGCGGCATTGTGCCTTTTGTATTTAATTCCGATGCCATTTCTGTGTTTCATCGTCAATGTGAAGGTAAAAGGAATAAACTGAACCTGCAGAGGTGTATCGGAAACTAATACTGGTCTCACAGGGAATGCTCAAAGCACCGACAGTAAGAAGAGTCTCTATTCTTGTACTTAAGGCTGCATTGTGCCTTTTGTATTTGATTCCGATGCGATTTCTGTGTTTCATCGACAATGTTAAGGTCCAAGGAATACATTGAACCTGCAGTGGTGTATCGGAAACCAATACTGGTCTCACAGGGAATGCTCAATGCACCGACTGTAAGAAGAGTCTCTATTCTTGTACTTAAGGCGGCATTGTGCGTTTTGTATTTAATTCCGATGCCATTTCTGTGTTTCATCGTCAATGTGAAGGTCCAAGGAATAAACTGAACCTGCAGAGGTGTAGCGGAAACTAATACTGGTCTCACATGGAATGCTCAAAGCACCGACTGTAAGAAGGGTCTCTATTCTCGTACTTAAGGCGGCATTGTGCCCTTTGTATTTAATTCCGATGCCATTTCTGTCTTTCATCGTCAATGTGTAAGTCCAAGGAATAAACTGAACAGGCAGAGGTGTAGCAGAAACTAATACAGGTCTCTCAGGGAATGCTCAAAGCACCGACTGTAAGAAGAGTCTCTATTCTTGTACTTAAGGCTGCATTGTGCCTTTTGTATTTGATTCCGATGCGATTTCTGTGTTTCATCGTCAATGTTAAGGTCCAAGGAATACATTGAACCTGCAGTGGTGTATCGGAATCCAATACTGGTCTCACAGGGAATGCTCAAAGCACCGACTGTAAGAAGAGTCTCTATTCTTGTACTTAAGGCGGCATTGTGCGTTTTGAATTTAATTCCGATGCCATTTCTGTGTTTCATCGTCAATGTGAAGGTCCAAGGAATAAACTGAACCTGCAGAGGTGTAGCGGAAACTAATACTGGTCTCACATGGAATGCTCAAAGCACCGTCTGTAAGAAGGGTCTCTATTCTTGTACTTAAGGCGGCATTGTGCCTTTTGTATTTAATTCCGATGCCATTTCTGTGTTTCATCGTCAATGCGAAGTTCCAAGGAATACACTGAACCTGCGGTGGTGTATCGGAAACTAATACTGGTCTCACAGGGAATGCTCAAAGCACCAACTTTAAGAAGAGTCTCTATTCTTGTATTTAAGGCGGCATTGTGCCTTTTGTATTTAATTCCGATGCCATTTCTATGTTTCATCGTCAATGTGAAGGTCCAAGGAATAAACTGAACAGGCAGAGGTGTAGCGGAAATTAATACAGGTCTCACAGGGAATGCTCAAAGCACCGACAGTAAGAAGAGTCTCTATTCTTGTACTTAAGGCGCATTGTGCCTTTTGTATTTGATTCCGATGCCATTTCTGTGTTTCATCGTCAATGTGAAGGTCCAAGGAATAAACTGAACCTGCAGAGGTGTATCGGAAACTAATACTGGTCTCACAGGGAATGCTCAAAGCACCGACTGTAAGAAGAGTCTCTATTCTTGTACTTAAGGCTGCATTGTGCCTTTTGTATTTGATTCCGATGCGATTTCTGTGTTTCATCGTCAATGTTAAGGTCCAAGGAATACATTGAACCTGCAGTGGTGAATCGGAAACTAATACTGGTCTCACAGGGAATGCTCAAAGCACCGACTGTAAGAAGAGTCTCTATTCTTGTACTTAAGGCGGCATTGTGCCTTTTGTATTTTATTCCGATGCCATTTCTGTGTTTTATCGTCAATGTGAAGGTCCAAGGAATAAACTTAAGCTGCAGAGTTGTAGCGGAAACTAATATTGGTCTCACAGGGAATGCTCAAAGCACCGACTGTAAGAAGAGTCTCTATTCTTGTACTTAAGGCGGCATTGTGCCTTTTGTATTTAATTCCGATGCCATTTCTGTGTTTCATCGTCAATGTGAAGGTCCAAGGAATAAACTGAACCTGCAGAGGTGTATCGGAAACTAATACTGGTCTCACAGGGAATGCTCATAACACCGACTGTAAGAAGAGTCTCTATTCTTGTACTTAAGGCGGCATTGTGCCTTTTGTATTTAATTCCGATGCGATTTCTGTGTTTCATCGTCAATGTGAAGGTCCAAGGAGTAAACTGAACCTGCAGAGGTGTAGCGGAAACTAATACTGGTCTCACAGGGAATGCTCAAAGCACCGACTGTAAGAAGAGTTTCTATTCTTGTACTTAAGGCGGCATTGTGCGTTTTGTATTTAATTCCGATGCCATTTCTGTGTTTCATCGTCAATGTGAAGGTAAAGGGAATAAACTGAACCTGCAGAGGTGTATCGGAAACTAATACTGGTCTCACAGAGAATGCTCAAAGCACCGACTGTAAGAAGAGTCTCTATTCTTGTACTTAAGGCTGCATTGTGCCTTTTGTATTTGATTCCGATGCGATTTCTGTGTTTCATCGTCAATGTTAAGGTCCAAGGAATACATTGAAAATGCAGTGGTGTATCGGAAACTAATACTGGTCTCACAGGGAATGCTCAAAGCACCGACTGTAAGAAGAGTCTCTATTCTTGTACTTAAGGCGGCATTGTGCGTTTTGTATTTAATTCCGATGCAATTTCTGTGTTTCATCGTCAATGTGAAGGTCCAAGGAATAAACTGAACCAGCAGAGGTGTAGCGGAAACCAATACTGGTCTCACATGGAATGCTCAAAGCACCGACTGTAAGAAGGGTCTCTATTCTTGTACTTAAGGCGGCATTGTGCCTTTTGTATTTAATTCCGATGCCATTTCTGTGTTTCATCGTCAATGTGAAGGTCCAAGGAATAAACTGAACCTGCAGAGGTGTAGCGGAAACTAATACTGGTCTCACAGGGAATGCTCAAAGCACCGACTGTAAGAAGAGTCTCTATTCTTGTACCTAAGGCGGCATTGTTTCTTTTGTATTTAATTCCGATGCCATTTCTGTGTTTCATCGTCAATGCGAAGGTCCAAGGAATACACTGAACCTGCGGTGGTGTATCGGAAACTAATACTGGTCTCACAGGGAATGCTCAAAGCACCAACTTTAAGAAGAGCCTCTATTCTTGTATTTAAGGCGGCATTGTGCCTTTTGTATTTAATTCCGATGCCATTTCTGTGTTTCATCGTCAATGTGAAGGTCCAAGGAGTAAACTGAACAGGCAGAGGTGTAGCGGAAACTAATACAGGTCTCACAGGGAATGCTCAAAGCACCGACAGTAAGAAGAGTCTCTATTCTTGTACTTAAGGCGCATTGTGCCTTTTGTATTTAATTCCGATGCCATTTCTGTGTTTCATCGTCAATGTGAAGGTCCAAGGAATAAACTGAAACTGCAGAGGTGTATCGGAAACTAATACTGGTCTCACAGGGAATGCTCAAAGCACCGACTGTAAGAAGAGTCTCTATTCTTGTACTTAATGCGCATTGTGCCTTTTGTATTTGATTCCGTTGCCATTTCTGTGTTTCATCGTCAATGTGAAGGTCCAAGGAATAAACTGAACCTGCAGAGGTGTAGCGGAAACTAATACTGGTCTCACAGGGAATGCTCAAAGCACCGACTGTAAGAAGAGTCTCTATTCTTGTACTTAAGGCGACATTGTGCTTTTTGTATTTAATTCCGATGCGATTTCTGTGTTTCATCGTCAATGTAAAGGTCCAAGGAATACATTGAACCTGCAGTGGTGAATCGGAAACTAATACTGGTCTCACAGGGAATGCTCAAAGCACCGACTGTAAGAAGAGTCTCTATTCTTGTACTTAAGGCGGCATTGTGCCTTTTGTATTTAATTCCGATGCCATTTCTGTGTTTCATCGTCAATGTGAAGGTCCAAGGAATAAACTTAAGCTGCAGAGTTGTAGCGGAAACTAATATTGGTCTCACAGGGAATGCTCAAAGCACCGACTGTAAGAAGAGTCTCTATTCTTGTACTTAAGGCGGCATTGTGCCTTTTGTATTTAATTCCGATGCCATTTCTGTGTTTCATCGTCAATGTGAAGGTCCAAGGAATAAACTGAACCTGCAGTGGTGTAGCGGAAACTAATACTGGTCTCACAGGGAATGCTCAAAGCACCGACTGTAAGAAGAGTCTCCATTCTTGTACCTAAGGCGGCATTGTGCCTTTTGTATTTAATTCCGATGCAATTTCTGTGTTTCATCGTCAATGCGAAGGTCCAAGGATTACATTGAACCTGCAGTGGTGTATCGAAAACTAATACTGGTCTCACACTGAATGCCCAAACACCGACTGTAAGAAGAGTCTCTATTCTTGTACTTAAGGCGGCATTGTGCCTTTTGTATTTAATTCCGATACCATTTCTATGTTTCATCGTCAATGTGAAGGTCCAAGGAATAAACTGAAGCTGCAGAGGTGTAGCCGAAACTAATACTGGTCTCACAGGGAATGCTCAAAGCACCGACTGTAAGAAGAGTCTCTATTCTTGTACTTAAGGCGGTATTGTGCCTTTTGTATTTAATTCCGATGCGATTTCTGTGTTTCATCGTCAATGTGAAATTCCAAGGAGTACATTGAACCTGCAGTGGTGTATCGGAAACTAATACTGGACTCACAGGGAATGCTCAAAGCACCGACTGTAAGAAGAGTCTCTATTCTTGTACTTAAAGCGGCATTGTGCCTTTTGTATTTAATTCCGATGCCATTTCTGTGTTTCATCGTCAATGTGAAGGTCCAAGGAATAAACTGAACCTGCAGAGGTGTAGCGGAAACTAATACTGGTCTCACAGGGAATGCTCAAACACCGACTGTAAGAAGAGTCTCTATTGTTGTACTTAAGGCGGCATTGTGCCTTTTGTATTTAATTCCGATACCATTTCTGTGTTTCATCGTCACTGTGAAGGTCCAAGGAATAAACTGAACCTGCAGTAGTGTATCGGAAACTAATACTGGTCTCACATTGAATTCTCAAAGCACCGACTGTAAGAAGAGTCTCTATTCTTGTACTTAAGGCGCATTGTGCCTTTTGTATTTAATTCCGATGCCATTGTTGTGTTTCATCGTCAATGTGAAGGTCCAAGGAATAAACTGAACCTGCAGAGGTGTAGCGGAAACTAATACTGGTCTCACAGGGAATGCTCAAAGCACCGACTGTAAGAAGAGTCTCTATTCTTGTACTTAAGGCGGCATTGTGCCATTTGTATTTAATTCCGATGCGATATTTGTGTTTCATCGTCAATGTGAAGTTCCAAGGAATACATTGAACCTGCAGTGGTGTATTGGAAACTAATACTTATCTCACAGGGAATGCTCAAAGCACCGACTGTAAGAAGAGTCTCTATTCTTGTACTTAAGTCGGCATTGTGCCATTTGTATTTAATTCCTAAGCCATTTCTGTGTTTCATCGTCAATGTGAAGGTCCAAGGAATAAACTGAACCTGCAGAGGTGTAGCGGAAACTAATACTGGTCTCACAGGGAATGCTCAAAGCACCGACTGTAAGAAGAGTCTCTATTCTTGTACTTAAGGCGGCAATGTGCCTTTTGTATTTAATTCCGATGCCATTTCTGTGTTTCATCGTCAATGTGAAGACCCAAGGAATAAAATGAACCTGCAGAGGTGTAGCGGAAACTAATACTGGTCTCACAGGGAATGCTCAAAGCACCGACTGTAAGAAAAGTCTCTATTCTTGTACTTAAGGCGCATTGTGCCTTTTGTATTTAACTCCGATGCCATTTCTGTGTTTCATCGCCAATGTGAAGGTCCAAGGAATAAACTGAACCTGCAGAGGTGTAGCGGAAACTAATACTGGTCTCACAGGGAATGCTTAAAGCACCGACTGTAAGAAGAGTCTCTATTCCTGTACTTAAGGCGGCATTGTGCCTTTTGTATTTAATTCCGATGCCTATTTCTGTGTTTCGTCGTCAATTTGAAGTTCCAAGGAATACATTGAACCTGCAGTGGTGTATCGGAAACTAACACTGGTCTCACAGGGATTGCTCAAAGCACCGACGGTAGGAAGAGTCTCTATGCTTGTACTTATGGCGGCATTGTGCCTTTTGTATTTAATTCCGATGCCATTTCTGTGTTTCATCGTCAGTGTGAAGGTCCAAGGAATAAACTTAACGTGCAGAGGTGTAGCGGAAACTAATACTGGTCTCACAGGGAATGCTCAAAGCACCGACTGTAAGAAGAGACTCTATTCTTGTACTTAAGGCGGCATTGTGCCTTTTGTATTTAATTCCGATGCCATTTCTGTGTTTCATCGTCAATGTTAAGGTCCAAGGAATAAACTGAACTTGCAGAGGTGTAGCGGAAACTAATACTGGTCTCACAGCTAATGCTCAAAGCACCGACTGTAAGAAGAGTCTCTATTCTTGTACTTAAGGCGGCATTGTGCCTTTTGTATTTAATTCCGATGCGATTTCTGTGTTTCATCGTCAATGTGAAGTTCCAAGGAATACATTGAACCTGCAGTGGTGTATCGGAAACTAATAGTGGTCTCACAGGGAATGCTCAAAGCACCGACTGTAAGAAGAGTCTCTATTCTTGTACTTAAGGCGGCATTGTGCCTTTTGTATTTAATTCCGATGCAATTTCTGTGTTTCATCGTCAATGTGAAGGTCCAAGGAATAAACTGAACCTGCAGAGGTGTAGCGTAAACTAATACTGGTCTCACAGGGAATGCTCAAAGCACCGACTGTAAGAAGAGTCTCTATTCTTGTACTTAAGGCGGCATTGTGCCTTTTGTATTTTATTCCGATGCCATTTCTGTGTTTCATCGTCAATGTGAAGGTCCAAGGAATAAACTGAACCTGCAGAGGTGTAGCGGAAACTAATACTGGTCTCACAGGGAATGCTCAAAGCACCGACTGTAAGAAGAGTCTCTATTCTTTCACTTAAAGCGGCATTCTGCATTTTGTATTTAATTCCCATGCCATTTCTGTGTTTCATCGTCAATGTGAAGGTCCAAGGAATAAACTGAACCTGCAGAGGTGTAGCGGAAACTAATACTGGTCTCACAGGGAATGCTCAAAGCACCGACTGTAAGAAGAGTCTCTATTCTTGTACTTAAGGCGGCATTGTGCCTTTTGTATTTAATACCGATGCGATTTCTGTGTTTCATCGTCAATGTGAAGTTCCAAGAAATACGTTGAACCGGCAGTGGTGTACCAGAAACTAATACTGGTCTCACAGGGAATGCTCAAAGCACCGTCTGTAAGAAGAGTCTCTATTCTTGTACTTAAGGCGGCATTGTGCCTTTTGTATTTAATTCCGATGCCATTTCTGTGTTTCATCGTCAATGTTAACGTCCAAGGAATAAACTTAAGCTGCAGAGTTGTAGCGGAAACTAATATTGGTCTCACAGGGAATGCTCAAAGCACCGACTGTAAGAAGAGTCTCTATTCTTGTACTTAAGGCGGCATTGTGCCTTTTGTATTTAATTCCGATGCCATTTCTGTGTTTCATCGTCAATGTGAAGGTCCAAGGAATAAACTGAACCTGCAGAGGTGTAGCGGAAACTAATACTGGTCTCACAGGGAATGCTCAAAGCACCGACTGTAAGAAGAGTCTCTATTCTTGTACCTAAGGCGGCATTGTGCCTTTTGTATTTAATTCCGATGCGATTTCTGTGTTTCATCGTCAATGCGAAGGTCCAAGGAATACATTGAACCTGCAGTGGTGTATCGAAAACTAATACTGGTCTCACACTGAATGCCCAAACACCGACTGTAAGAAGAGTCTCTATTCTTGTACTTAAGGCGGCATTGTGCCTTTTGTATTTAATTCCGATGCCATTTCTATGTTTCATCGTCAATGTGAGGGTCCAAGGAATAAACTGAACCTGCAGAGGTGTAGCCGAAACTAATACTGGTCTCACAGGGAATGCTCAAAGCACCGACTGTAAGAAGTGTCTCTATTCTTGTACTTAAGGCGGCATTGTGCCTTTTGTATTTAATTCCGATGCGATTTCTGTGTTTCATCGTCAATGTGAGTTTCCAAGGAATACATTGAACCTGCAGTGGTGTATCGGAAACTAATACTGGACTCACAGGGAATGCTTAAAGCACCGACTGTAAGAAGAGTCTCTATTCTTGTACTTAAGGCGGCATTGTGCCTTTTGTATTTAATTCCGATGCCATTTCTGTGTTTCATCGTCAATGTGAAGGTCCAAGGAATAAACTGAACCTGCAGAGGTGTAGCGGAAACTAATACTGGTCTCACAGGGAATGCTCAAAACACCGACTGTAAGAAGAGTCTCTATTGTTGTACTTAAGGCGGCATTGTGCCTTTTGTATTTAATTCCGATGCCATTTCTGTGTTTCATCGTCAATGTAAAGGTCCAAGGAATAAACTGAACCTGCTGAGGTGTAGCGGAAACTAATACTGGTCTCACAGGGAATGCTCAAAGCACCGATTGTAAGAAGTGTCTCTATTCTTGTACTTAAGGCGGCATTGTGCCATTTGTATTTAATTCCGATGCGATATTTGTGTTTCATCGTCAATGTGAAGTTCCAAGGAATACATTGAACCTGCAGTGTTGTATTGGAAACTAATACTGGTCTCACAGGGAATGCTCAAGGCACCGACTGTAAGAAGAGTCTCTATTCTTGTACTTAAGGCGGCATTGTGCTATTTGTATTTAATTCCTATGTTATTTCTGTGTTTCATCGTCAATGTGAAGGTCCAAGGAATAAACTGAACCTGCAGAGGTGTAGCGGAAACTAATACTGGTCTCACAGGGAATGCTCAAAGCACCGACTGTAAGAAGAGTCTCTATTCTTGTACTTAAGGCGGCATTGTGCCTTTTGTATTTAATTCCGATGCCATTTCTGTGTTTCATCGTCAATGTGAAGACCCAAGGAATAAAATGAACCAGCAGAGGTGTAGCGAAAAGTAATACTGGTCTCACAGGGAATGCTCAAAGCACCGACTGTATGAAGAGTCTCTATTCTTGTACTTAAGGCGGCATTGTGCCGTTTGTATTTAATTCCGATGCCATTTCTGTGTTTCATCGTCAATGTGAAGGTCCAAGGAATAAACTGAACCTGCAGAGGTGTATCGGAAACTAATACTGGTCTCACAGGGAGTGCTCAAAGCACCGACTGTAAGAAGAGTCTCTATTCTTGTGCTTAAGGCGCATTGTTTTTTTTGTATTTAACTCCGATGCCATTTCTGTGTTTCATCGTCAATGTGAAGGTCCAAGGAATAAACTGAACCTGCAGAGGTGTAGCGGAAACTAATACTGGTTTCACAGGGAATGCTCAAAGCACCGACTGTAAGAAGAGTCTCTATTCCTGTACTTAAGGCGGCATTGTGCCTTTTGTATTTAATTCCGATGCGATTTCTGTGTTTCGTCGTCAATGTGAAGTTCCAAGGAATACATTGAACCTGCAGTGGTGTAACGGAAACTAATACTGGTCTCACAGGGATTGCTCAAAGCACCGACTGTAGGAAGAGTCTCTATTCTTGTACTTATGGCGGCATTGTGCCTTTTGTATTTAATTCCGATGCCATTTCTGTGTTTCATCGTCAATGTGAAGGTCCAAGGAATAAACTTAACGTGCAGAGGTGTAGCGGAAACTAATACTGGTCTCACAGGGAATGCTCAAAGCACCGACTGTAAGAAGAGACTCTATTCTTGTACTTAAGGTGGCATTGTGCCTTTTGTATTTAATTCCGATGCCATTTCTGTGTTTCATCGTCAATGTGAAGGTCCAAGGAATAAACTGAACCTGCAGAGGTGTAGCGGAAACTAATACTGGTCTCACAGGGAATGCTCAAAGCACCGACTGTAAGAAGAGTCTCTATTCTTGTACTTAAGGCGGCATTGTGCCTTTTGTATTTAATACCGATGCGATTTCTGTGTTTCATCGTCAATGTGAAGTTCCAAGAAATACGTTGAACCGGCAGTGGTGTACCAGAAACTAATACTGGTCTCACAGGGAATGCTCAAAGCACCGTCTGTAAGAAGAGTCTCTATTCTTGTACTTAAGGCGGCATTGTGCCTTTTGTATTTAATTCCGATGCCATTTCTGTGTTTCATCGTCAATGTTAACGTCCAAGGAATAAACTTAAGCTGCAGAGTTGTAGCGGAAACTAATATTGGTCTCACAGGGAATGCTCAAAGCACCGACTGTAAGAAGAGTCTCTATTCTTGTACTTAAGGCGGCATTGTGCCTTTTGTATTTAATTCCGATGCCATTTCTGTGTTTCATCGTCAATGTGAAGGTCCAAGGAATAAACTGAACCTGCAGAGGTGTAGCGGAAACTAATACTGGTCTCACAGGGAATGCTCAAAGCACCGACTGTAAGAAGAGTCTCTATTCTTGTACCTAAGGCGGCATTGTGCCTTTTGTATTTAATTCCGATGCGATTTCTGTGTTTCATCGTCAATGCGAAGGTCCAAGGAATACATTGAACCTGCAGTGGTGTATCGAAAACTAATACTGGTCTCACACTGAATGCCCAAACACCGACTGTAAGAAGAGTCTCTATTCTTGTACTTAAGGCGGCATTGTGCCTTTTGTATTTAATTCCGATGCCATTTCTATGTTTCATCGTCAATGTGAAGGTCCAAGGAATAAACTGAACCTGCAGAGGTGTAGCCGAAACTAATACTGGTCTCACAGGGAATGCTCAAAGCACCGACTGTAAGAAGTGTCTCTATTCTTGTACTTAAGGCGGCATTGTGCCTTTTGTATTTAATTCCGATGCGATTTCTGTGTTTCATCGTCAATGTGAGTTTCCAAGGAATACATTGAACCTGCAGTGGTGTATCGGAAACTAATACTGGACTCACAGGGAATGCTTAAAGCACCGACTGTAAGAAGAGTCTCTATTCTTGTACTTAAGGCGGCATTGTGCCTTTTGTATTTAATTCCGATGCCATTTCTGTGTTTCATCGTCAATGTGAAGGTCCAAGGAATAAACTGAACCTGCAGAGGTGTAGCGGAAACTAATACTGGTCTCACAGGGAATGCTCAAAACACCGACTGTAAGAAGAGTCTCTATTGTTGTACTTAAGGCGGCATTGTGCCTTTTGTATTTAATTCCGATGCCATTTCTGTGTTTCATCGTCAATGTAAAGGTCCAAGGAATAAACTGAACCTGCTGAGGTGTAGCGGAAACTAATACTGGTCTCACAGGGAATGCTCAAAGCACCGATTGTAAGAAGTGTCTCTATTCTTGTACTTAAGGCGGCATTGTGCCATTTGTATTTAATTCCGATGCGATATTTGTGTTTCATCGTCAATGTGAAGTTCCAAGGAATACATTGAACCTGCAGTGTTGTATTGGAAACTAATACTGGTCTCACAGGGAATGCTCAAAGCACCGACTGTAAGAAGAGTCTCTATTCTTGTACTTAAGGCGGCATTGTGCTATTTGTATTTAATTCCTATGTTATTTCTGTGTTTCATCGTCAATGTGAAGGTCCAAGGAATAAACTGAACCTGCAGAGGTGTAGCGGAAACTAATACTGGTCTCACAGGGAATGCTCAAAGCACCGACTGTAAGAAGAGTCTCTATTCTTGTACTTAAGGCGGCATTGTGCCTTTTGTATTTAATTCCGATGCCATTTCTGTGTTTCATCGTCAATGTGAAGACCCAAGGAATAAAATGAACCAGCAGAGGTGTAGCGAAAAGTAATACTGGTCTCACAGGGAATGCTCAAAGCACCGACTGTATGAAGAGTCTCTATTCTTGTACTTAAGGCGGCATTGTGCCGTTTGTATTTAATTCCGATGCCATTTCTGTGTTTCATCGTCAATGTGAAGGTCCAAGGAATAAACTGAACCTGCAGAGGTGTATCGGAAACTAATACTGGTCTCACAGGGAGTGCTCAAAGCACCGACTGTAAGAAGAGTCTCTATTCTTGTGCTTAAGGCGCATTGTTTTTTTTGTATTTAACTCCGATGCCATTTCTGTGTTTCATCGTCAATGTGAAGGTCCAAGGAATAAACTGAACCTGCAGAGGTGTAGCGGAAACTAATACTGGTTTCACAGGGAATGCTCAAAGCACCGACTGTAAGAAGAGTCTCTATTCCTGTACTTAAGGCGGCATTGTGCCTTTTGTATTTAATTCCGATGCGATTTCTGTGTTTCGTCGTCAATGTGAAGTTCCAAGGAATACATTGAACCTGCAGTGGTGTAACGGAAACTAATACTGGTCTCACAGGGATTGCTCAAAGCACCGACTGTAGGAAGAGTCTCTATTCTTGTACTTATGGCGGCATTGTGCCTTTTGTATTTAATTCCGATGCCATTTCTGTGTTTCATCGTCAATGTGAAGGTCCAAGGAATAAACTTAACGTGCAGAGGTGTAGCGGAAACTAATACTGGTCTCACAGGGAATGCTCAAAGCACCGACTGTAAGAAGAGACTCTATTCTTGTACTTAAGGTGGCATTGTGCCTTTTGTATTTAATTCCGATGCCATTTCTGTGTTTCATCGTCAATGTGAAGGTCCAAGGAATAAACTGAACCTGCAGAGGTGTAGCGGAAACTAATACTGGTCTCACAGGGAATGCTCAAAGCACCGACTGTAAGAAGAGTCTCTATTCTTGTACTTAAGGCGGCATTGTGCCTTTTGTATTTAATTCCGATGCGATTTCTGTGTTTCATCGTCAATGTGAAGTTCCAAGGAATACATTGAACCTGCAGTGGTGTATCGGAAACTAATAGTGGTCTCACAGGGAATGCTCAAAGCACCGTCTGTAAGAAGAGTCTCTATTCTTGTACTTAAGGCGGCATTGTGCCTTTTGTATTTAATTCCGATGCCATTTCTGTGTTTCATCGACATTGTGAAGGTCCAAGGAATAAACTGAACCTGCAGAGGTGTAGCGGAAACTAATACTGGTCTCACAGGGAATGCTCAAAGCACCGACTGTAAGAAGAGACCCTATTCTTGTACTTAAGGCGGCATTATGCCTTTTGTATTTAATTCCGATGCCATTTCTGTGTTTAATCGTCAATGAGAAGGTCCAAGGAATAAACTGAACCTGCAGAGGTGTAGCGAAACTAATACTGGTCTCACAGGGAATGCTCAAAGCACCGACTGTAAGAAGAGTCTCTATTCTTGTACTTAAGGCGGCATTGTGCCTTTTGTATTTGATTCCGATGCGATTTCTGTGTTTCACCGTCAATGTGAAGTTCCAAGGAATACATTGAACCAGCAGTGGTGTATCAGAAACTAATACCGGGGTCACAGGGAATGCTCAAAGCACCGACTGTAAGAAGAGTCTCTATTCTTGTACTTAAGGCGGCATTATGCCTTTTGTATTTAATTCCGATGCCATTTCTGTGTTTCATCGTCAATTCGAAGGTCCAAGGAATAAACTGAACCTGCGGAGGTGTAGCGGAAACTAATACTGGTCTCACAGGGAATGCTCAAAGCACCGACTGTAAGAAGAGTCTCTATTCTTTTACTTAAGGCGCCATTGTACCTTTTGTATTTTATTCCGATGCGATTTCTGTGTTTCATCGTGAATGTGAAGGTCCAATGAATACATTGAACCTGCAGTGGTGTATCGAAAACTAATACTGATCTCACAGGGAATGCTCAAAGCACCGACTGTAAGAAGAGTCTCTATTCTTGTATTGAAGGTGGCATTGTGTGTTTTGTATTTAATTCCGATGCCATTTCTGTGTTTCATCGTCAATGTGAAGGTCCAAGGAATAAACTGAACCTGCAGAGGTGTAGCGGAAACTAATACTGGTCTCACAGGGAATGCTCAAAGCACCGACTGTAAGAAGAGTCTCTATTCTTGTACTTAAGGCGGCATTGTGCATTTTGTATTTAATTCCGATGCGATTTCAGTGTTTCATCGTCAATGTGAAGATCCAAGTAATACATTGAACCTGCAGTGGTGTATCGGAAACTAATACTGGTCTCACAGGGAATGCTCAAAGCACTGACTGTAAGAATAGTCTCTATTCTTGTACTTAAGGCGGCATTGTGCCTTTTGTATTTAATTCCGATGCCATTTCTGTGTTTCATCGTCAATGTGAAGGTCCAAGGAATAAACTGAACCTGCAGAGGTGTAGCGGAAACTAATACTGGTCTCACAGGGAATGCTCAAAGCACCGACTGTAAGAAGAGTCTCTATTCTTGTACATAAGGTGGCATTGTGCCTTTTGTATTTAATTCCGATGCCATTTCTGTGTTTCATCGTCAATGTGAAGGTCCAAGGAATAAACTGAACCTGCAGAGGTGTAGCGGAAACTAATACTGGTCTCACAGGGAATGCTCAAAGCACCGACTGTAAGAAGAGTCTCTATTCTTGTACTTAAGGCGGCATTGTGCCTTTTGTATTTAATACCGATGCGATTTCTGTGTTTCATCGTCAATGTGAAGTTCCAAGGAATACGTTGAACCGGCAGTGGTGTACCGGAAACTAATACTGGTCTCACAGGGAATGCTCAAAGCACCGTCTGTAAGAAGAGTCTCTATTCTTGTACTTAAGGCGGCATTGTGCCTTTTGTATTTAATTCCGATGCCATTTCTGTGTTTCATCGACATTGTGAAGGTCCAAGGAATAAACTGAACCTGCAGAGGTGTAGCGGAAACTAATACTGGTCTCACAGGGAATGCTCAAAGCACCGACTGTACGAAGAGACTCTATTCTTGTACTTAAGGCGGCATTATGTCTTTTGTATTTAATTCCGATGCCATTTCTGTGTTTAATCGTCAATGAGAAGGTCCAAGGAATAAACTGAACCTGCAGAGGTGTAGCGAAACTAATACTGGTCTCACAGGGAATGCTGAAAGCACCGACTGTAAGAAGAGTCTCTATTCTTGTACTTAAGGCGGCATTGTGCCTTTTGTATTTAATTCCGATGCGATTTCTGTGTTTCATCGTCAATGTGAAGCTCCAAGGAATACATTGAACCTGCAGTGGTGCATCGGAAACTAATACTGGTCTCACAGGGAATGCTCAAAGCACCGACTGTAAGTAGAGTGTCTAGTCTTGTACTTAAAGCGGCATTGTGCCTTTTGTATTTGATTACGATGCGATTTCTGTGTTTCATCGTCAATGTGAAGTTCCAAGGAATACATTGAACCTGCAGTGGTGTATCGGAAACTAATACTGGTCTCACAGGGAATGCTCAAAGCACCGACTGTAAGAATAGTCTCTATTCTTGTACTTAAGGCGGCATTGTGCATTTTGTATTTAATTCCGATGCGATTTCTGTGTATCATCTTCAATGTGAAGGTCCAAGGAATACATTGAACCTGCAGAGGTGTAGCGGAAACTAATACTGGTCTCACAGGGAATGCTCAAAGCACCGACTGTAAGAATAGTCTCTATTCTTGTACTTAAGGCGGCATTGTGCCTTTTGTATTTAATTCCGATGCGATTTCTGTGTTTCATCGTCAATGTGAAGGTCCAAGGAATACATTGAACCTGCAGTGGTGTATAGGAAACTAATACTGGTCTCACAGGGAATGCTCAAAGCACCGACTGTAAGAAGAGTCTCTATTCTTGTACTTAAGGCGGCATTGTGCCTTTTGTATTTAATTCCGATGCCTTTTCTGTGTTTCATCGTCAATGTGAAGGTCCAAGGAATAAACTGAACCTGCAGAGGTGTAGCGGAAACTAATACTGGTCTCACAGGGAATGCTCAAAACACCGACTGTAAGAAGAGTCTCTATTCTTGTACTTAAAGCGGCATTGTGCTTTTTGTCTTTAATTCCCATGCCATTTCTGTGTTTCATCGTCAATGTGAAGGTCCAAGGAATAAACTGAACCTGCAGAGGTGTAGCGGAAACTAATACTGGTCTCACAGGGAATGCTCAAAGCACCGACTGTAAGAAGAGACCCTATTCTTGTACTTAAGGCGGCATTATGCCTTTTGTATTTAATTCCGATGCCATTTCTGTGTTTAATCGTCAATGAGAAGGTCCAAGGAATAAACTGAACCTGCAGAGGTGTAGCGGAAACTAATACTGGTCTCACAGGGAATGCTCAAAGCACCGACTGTAAGAAGAGACTCTATTCTTGTACTTAAGGCGGCATTATGTCTTTTGTATTTAATTCCGATGCCATTTCTGTGTTTCATCGTCAATGAGAAGGTCCAAGGAATAAACTGAACCTGCAGAGGTGTAGCGAAACTAATACTGGTCTCACAGGGAATGCTGAAAGCACCGACTGTAAGAAGAGTCTCTATTCTTGTACTTAAGGCGGCATTGTGCCTTTTGTATTTAATTCCGATGCGATTTCTGTGTTTCATCGTCAATGTGAAGCTCCAAGGAATACATTGAACCTGCAGTGGTGCATCGGAAACTAATACTGGTCTCACAGGGAATGCTCAAAGCACCGACTGTAAGTAGAGTGTCTAGTCTTGTACTTAAAGCGGCATTGTGCCTTTTGTATTTGATTACGATGCGATTTCTGTGTTTCATCGTCAATGTGAAGTTCCAAGGAATACATTGAACCTGCAGTGGTGTATCGGAAACTAATACTGGTCTCACAGGGAATGCTCAAAGCACCGACTGTAAGAATAGTCTCTATTCTTGTACTTAAGGCGGCATTGTGCATTTTGTATTTAATTCCGATGCGATTTCTGTGTATCATCTTCAATGTGAAGGTCCAAGGAATACATTGAACCTGCAGAGGTGTAGCGGAAACTAATACTGGTCTCACAGGGAATGCTCAAAGCACCGACTGTAAGAATAGTCTCTATTCTTGTACTTAAGGCGGCATTGTGCCTTTTGTATTTAATTCCGATGCGATTTCTGTGTTTCATCGTCAATGTGAAGGTCCAAGGAATACATTGAACCTGCAGTGGTGTATAGGAAACTAATACTGGTCTCACAGGGAATGCTCAAAGCACCGACTGTAAGAAGAGTCTCTATTCTTGTACTTAAGGCGGCATTGTGCCTTTTGTATTTAATTCCGATGCCTTTTCTGTGTTTCATCGTCAATGTGAAGGTCCAAGGAATAAACTGA
The DNA here is from genome assembly GCF_021461395.2 of Schistocerca americana. Lineage (NCBI taxonomy): Eukaryota > Metazoa > Arthropoda > Insecta > Orthoptera > Acrididae > Schistocerca > Schistocerca americana. The sequence continues at coordinate 19,751,487 of NC_060125.1, read as the reverse complement.
ACCTGCAGAGGTGTAGCGGAAACTAATACTGGTCTCACAGGGAATGCTCAAAACACCGACTGTAAGAAGAGTCTCTATTCTTGTACTTAAAGCGGCATTGTGCTTTTTGTCTTTAATTCCCATGCCATTTCTGTGTTTCATCGTCAATGTGAAGGTCCAAGGAATAAACTGAACCTGCAGAGGTGTAGCGGAAACTAATACTGGTCTCACAGGGAATGCTCAAAGCACCGACTGTAAGAAGAGTCTCTATTCTTGTACTTAAGGCGGCATTGTGCCTTTTGTATTTAATACCGATGCGATTTCTGTTTTTCATCGTCAATGTGAAGTTCCAAGGAATACGTTGAACCGGCAGTGGTGTACCGGAAACTAATACTGGTCTCACAGGGAATGCTCAAAGCACCGTCTGTGAGAAGAGTCTCTATTCTTGTACTTAAGGCGGCATTGTGCCTTTTGTATTTAATTCCGATGCCATTTCTGTGTTTCATCGACATTGTGAAGGTCCAAGGAATAAACTGAACCTGCAGAGGTGTAGCGGAAACTAATACTGGTCTCACAGGGAATGCTCAAAGCACCGACTGTAAGAAGAGACCCTATTCTTGTACTTAAGGCGGCATTATGCCTTTTGTATTTAATTCCGATGCCTTTTCTGTGTTTCATCGTCAATGTGAAGGTCCAAGGAATAAACTGAACCTGCAGAGGTGTAGCGGAAACTAATACTGGTCTCACAGGGAATGCTCAAAACACCGACTGTAAGAAGAGTCTCTATTCTTGTACTTAAAGCGGCATTGTGCTTTTTGTCTTTAATTCCCATGCCATTTCTGTGTTTCATCGTCAATGTGAAGGTCCAAGGAATAAACTGAACCTGCAGAGGTGTAGCAGAAACTAATACTGGTCTCACAGGGAATGCTCAAAGCACCGACTGTAAGAAGAGTCTCTATTCTTGTACTTAAGGCGGCATTGTGCCTTTTGTATTTAATACCGATGCGATTTCTGTTTTTCATCGTCAATGTGAAGTTCCAAGGAATACGTTGAACCGGCAGTGGTGTACCGGAAACTAATACTGGTCTCACAGGGAATGCTCAAAGCACCGTCTGTGAGAAGAGTCTCTATTCTTGTACTTAAGGCGGCATTGTGCCTTTTGTATTTAATTCCGATGCCATTTCTGTGTTTCATCTACATTGTGAAGGTCCAAGGAATAAACTGAACCTGCAGAGGTGTAGCGGAAACTAATACTGGTCTCACAGGGAATGCTCAAAGCACCGACTGTAAGAAGAGACCCTATTCTTCTACTTAAGGCGGCATTATGCCTTTTGTATTTAATTCCGATGCCATTTCTGTGTTTAATCGTCAATGAGAAGGTCCAAGGAATAAACTGAACCTGCAGAGGTGTAGCGAAACTAATACTGGTCTCACAGGGAATGCTCAAAGCACCGACTGTAAGAAGAGTCTCTATTCTTGTACTTAAGGCGGCATTGTGCCTTTTGTATTTGATTCCGATGCGATTTCTGTGTTTCACCGTCAATGTGAAGTTCCAAGGAATACATTGAACCAGCAGTGGTGTATCAGAAACTAATACTGGTCTCACAGGGAATGCTCAAAGCACCGACTGTAAGAAGAGTCTCTATTCTTGTACTTAAGGCGGCATTATGCCTTTTGTATTTAATTCCGATGCCATTTCTGTGTTTCATCGTCAATTCGAAGGTCCAAGGAATAAACTGAACCTGCGGAGGTGTAGCGGAAACTAATACTGGTCTCACAGGGAATGCTCAAAGCACCGACTGTAAGAAGAGTCTCTATTCTTTTACTTAAGGCGCCATTGTACCTTTTGTATTTTATTCCGATGCGATTTCTGTGTTTCATCGTGAATGTGAAGGTCCAATGAATACATTGAACCTGCAGTGGTGTATCGAAAACTAATACTGATCTCACAGGGAATGCTCAAAGCACCGACTGTAAGAAGAGTCTCTATTCTTGTATTGAAGGCGGCATTGTGTGTTTTGTATTTAATTCCGATGCCATTTCTGTGTTTCATCGTCAATGTGAAGGTCCAAGGAATAAACTGAACCTGCAGAGGTGTAGCGGAAACTAATACTGGTCTCACAGGGAATGCTCAAAGCACCGACTGTAAGAAGAGTCTCTATTCTTGTACTTAAGGCGGCATTGTGCATTTTGTATTTAATTCCGATGCGATTTCAGTGTTTCATCGTCAATGTGAAGATCCAAGTAATACATTGAACCTGCAGTGGTGTATCGGAAACTAATACTGGTCTCACAGGTAATGCTCAAAGCACTGACTGTAAGAATAGTCTCTATTCTTGTACTTAAGGCGGCATTGTGTCTTTTGTATTTAATTCCGAAGCCATTTCTGTGTTTCATCGTCAATGTGAAGGTCCAAGGAATAAACTGAACCTGCAGAGGTGTAGCGGAAACTAATACTGGTCTCACAGGGAATGCTCAAAGCACCGACTGTAAGAAGAGTCTCTATTCTTGTACTTAAGGTGGCATTGTGCCTTTTGTATTTAATTCCGATGCCATTTCTGTGTTTCATCGTCAATGTGAAGTTCCAAGGAATACATTGAACCTGCAGTGGTGTATCGGAAACTAATACTGATCTCACAGGGAATGCTCAAAGCACCGACTGTAATAAGAGTCTCTATTCTTGTACTTAAGGCGGCATTGTGCCTTTTGTATTTAATTCCGATGCCATTTCTGTGTTTCATCGTCAATGTGAAGGTCCAAGGAATAAACTGAACCTGCAGAGGTGTAGCGGAAACTAATACTGGTCTCACAGGGAATGCTCAAAGCACCGACTGTAAGAAGAGTCTCTATTCCTGTACTTAAAGCGGCATTGTGCCTTTTGTATTTAATTCCGATGCCATTTCTGTGTTTCATCGTCAATGTGAAGGTCCAAGGAATAAACTGAACCTGCAGAGGTGTAGCGGAAACTAATACTGGTCTCACAGGGAATGCTCAAAGCACCAACTGTAAGAAAAGTCTCTATTCTTGTACTTAAGGCGGCATTGTGCCTTTTGTATTTAATACCGATGCGATTTCTGTGTTTCATCGTCAATGTGAAGTTCCAAGGAATACGTTGAACCGGCAGTGGTGTACCGGAAACTAATACTGGTCTCACAGGGAATGCTCAAAACACCGACTGTAAGAAGAGTCTCTATTCTTGTACTTAAGGCGGCATTGTGCCTTTTGTATTTAATTCCGATGCCATTTCTCTGTTTCATCGACAATGTGAAGGTCCAAGGAATAAACTGAACCTGCAGAGGTGTAGCGGAAACTAATACTGGTCTCACAGGGAATGCTCAAAGCACCGACTGTAAGAAGAGTCTCTATTCTTGTACTTAAGGCGGCATTATGCCCTTTGTATTTAATTCCGATGCCATTTCTGTGTTTAATCGTCAATGAGAAGGTCCAAGGAATAAACTGAACCTGCAGAGGTGTAGCGGAAACTAATACTGGTCTCACAGGGAATGCTCAAAGCACCGACTGTAAGAAGAGTCTCTATTCTTGTACTTAAGGAGGCATTGTGCCTTTTGTATTTAATTCCGATGCCAATTCTGTGTTTCATCGTCAATGTGAGGGCCCAAGGAATAAACTGAACTTGCAAAGGTGTATCGGAAACTACTACTGGTCTCACAGGGAATGCTCAAAGCCCCGACTGTAAGTAGAGTGTCTATTCTTGTACTTAAAGCGGCATTGTGCCTTTTGTATTTGATTACTTTGCGATTTCTGTGTTTCATCGTCAATGTGAAGTTCCAAGGAATACATTGAACCTGCAGTGGTGTATCGGAAACTAATACTGGTCTCACAGGGAATGCTCAAAGCACCGACTGTAAGAATAGTCTCTATTCTTGTACTTAAGGCGGCATTGTGCCTTTTGTATTTAATTCCGATGCGATTTCTGTGTATCATCTTCAATGTGAAGGTCCAAGGTATACATTGAACCTGCAGAGGTGTAGCGGAAACTAATACTGGTCTCACAGGGAATGCTCAAAGCACCGACTGTAAGAAGAGTCTCTATTCTTGTACTTAAGGCGGCATTGTGCCTTTTGTATTTAATTCCGATGCGATTTATGTGTTTCATCGTCATTGTGAAGGTCCAAGGAATACATTGAACCTGCAGTGGTGTATAGGAAACTAATACTCATCTCACAGGGAATGCTCAAAGCACCGACTGTAAGAAGAGTCTCTATTCTTGTACTTAAGGCGGCATTGTGCCTTTTGTATTTAATTCCGATGCCATTTCTGTGTTTCATGGTCAATGTGAAAGTCCAAGGAATAAACTGAACCTGCAGAGGTGTAGCGGAAACTAATACTGGTCTCACAGGGAATGTTCAAAGCACCGACTGTAAGAAGAGTCTTTATTTTTGTACTTAAGGCGGCATTGAGCCTTTTGTATATGATTCCGATGCGATTTCTGTGTTTTATCGTCAATGTGAAGTTCCAAGGAAAACATTGAACCTGCAGTGGTGTATCAGAAACTAATACTGGTCTCACAGGGAATGCTCAAAGCACCGACTGTAAGAAGAGTCTCTATTCTTGTACTTAAGGCGGCATTATGCCTTTTGTATTTAATTCCGATGCCATTTCTGTGTTTCATCGTCAATTCGAAGGTCCAAGGAATAAACTGAACCTGCGGAGGTGTAGCGGAAACTAATACTGGTCTCACAGGGAATGCTCAAAGCACCGACTGTAAGAAGAGTCTCTATTCTTTTACTTAAGGCGGCATTGTGCCTTTTGTATTTTATTCCGATGCGATTTCTGTGTTTCATCGTGAATGTGAAGGTCCAAGGAATACATTGAACCTGCAGTGGTGTATCGAAAACTAATACTGGTCTCACAGGGAATGCTCAAAGCACCGACTGTAAGAAGAGTCTCTATTCTTGTACTTAAGGCGGCATTGAGCGTTTTGTATTTAATTCCGACGACATTTCTGTGTTTCATCGTCAATGTGAAGGTCCAAGGAATAAACTGAACCTGCAGAGGTGTAACGGAAACTAATACTGGTCTCACAGGGAATGCTCAAAGCACCGACTGTAAGAAGAGTCTCTATTCTTGTACTTAAGGCGGCATTGTGCCTTTTGTATTTAATACCGATGCGATTTCTGTTTTTCATCGTCAATGTAAAGTTCCAAGATATACGTTGAACCGGCAGTGGTGTACCGGAAACTAATACTGGTCTCACAGGGAATGCTCAAAGCACCGTCTGTAAGAAGAGTCTCTATTCTTGTACTTAAGGCGGCATTGTGCCTTTTGTATTTAATTCCGATGCCATTTCTGTGTTTAATCGTCAATGAGAAGGTCCAAGGAATAAACTGAACCTGCAGAGGTGTAGCGAAACTAATACTGGTCTCACAGGGAATGCTCAAAGCACCGACTGTAAGAAGAGTCTCTATTCTTGTACTTAAGGCGGCATTGTGCCTTTTGTATTTAATTCCGATGCCATTTCTGTGTTTCATCGTCAATGTGAGGGTCTAAGGAATAAACTGAACCTGCAGAGGTGTATCGGAAACTAATACTGGTCTCACAGGGAATGCTCAAAGCACCGACTGTAAGTAGAGTGTCTAGTCTTGTACATAAAGCGGCATTGTGCCTTTTGTATTTGATTACGATGCGATATCTGTGTTTCATCGTCAATGTGAAGTTCCAAGGAATACATTGAACTTGCAGTGGTGTATCGGAAAATAATACTGGTGTCACAGGGAATGCTCAAAGCACCGACTGTAAGAATAGTCTCTATTCTTGTACTTAAGGCGGCATTGTGCATTTTGTATTTAATTCCGATGCGATTTCTGTGTATCATCTTCAATGTGAAGGTCCAAGGAATACATTGAACCTGCAGAGGTGTAGCGGAAACTAATACTGGTCTCACAGGGAATGCTCAAAGCACCGACTGTAAGAAGAGTCTCTAATCTTGTACTTAAGGCGGCATTGTGCCTTTTGTATTTAATTCCGATGCGATTTCTGTGTTTCATCATCAATGTGAAGGTCCAAGGAATACATTGAACCTGCAGTGGCGTATAGGAAACTAATACTGGTCACACAGGGAATGCTCAAACCACCGACTGTAAGAAGAGTCTCTATTCTTGTACTTAAGGCGGCATTATGCCTTTTGTATTTAATTCCGATGCCATTTCTGTGTTTCATCGTCACTTCGAAGGTCCAAGGAATACATTGAACCTGCGGAGGTGTAGCGGAAACTAATACTGGTCTCACAGGGAATGCTCAAAGCACCGACTGTAAGAAGAGTCTCTATTCTTTTACTTAAGGCGCCATTGTGCCTTTTGTATTTTATTCCGATGCGATTTCTGTGTTTCATCGTGAATGGGAAGGTCCAAGGAATACATTGAACCTGCAGTGGTGTATCGAAAACTAATACTGATCTCACAGGGAATGCTCAAAGCACCGACTGTAAGAAGAGTCTCTATTCTTGTACTTAAGGCGGCATTGTGCCTTTTGTATTTAATTCCGATGCGATTTATGTGTTTCATCGTCAATGTGAAGGTCCAAGGAATACATTGAACCTGCAGTGGTGTATAGGAAACTAATACTGGTCTCACAGGGAATGCTCAAAGCACCGACTGTAAGAAGAGTCTCTATTCTTGTACTTAAGGCGGCATTGTGAAATTTGTATTCAATTCCGATGCCATTTCTGTCTTTCATCGTCAATGTGAAGGTCCAAGGAATAAACTGAACCTACAGAGGTGTAGCGGAAACTAATACTGGTCTCACAGGCAATGCTCAAAGCACCGACTGTAAGAAGAGTCTCTAATTTTGTACTTAAGGCGGCATTGTGCCTTTTGTATATGATTCCGATGCGATTTCTGTGTTTTATCGTCAATGTGAAGTTCCAAGGAATACATTGAACCTGCAGTGGTGTATCAGAAACTAATACTGGTCTCACAGGGAATGCTCAAAGCACCGACTGTAAGAAGAGTCTCTATTCTTGTACTTGAGGCGGCATTATGCCTTTTGTATTTAATTCCGATGCCATTTCTGTGTTTCATCGTCAATTCGAAGGTCCAAGGAATAAACTGAACCTGCGGAGGTGTAGCGGAAACTAATACTGGTCTCACAGGGAATGCTCAAAGCACCGACTGTAAGAAGAGTCTCTATTCTTTCACTTAAGGCGGCATTGTGCCTTTTGTATTTTATTCCGATGCGATTTCTGTGTTTCATCGTGAATGTGAAGGTCCAAGGAATACAATGAACCTGCAGTGGTGTATCGAAAACTAATACAGGTCTCACAGGGAATGCTCAAAGCACCGACTGTAAGAAGAGTCTCTATTCTTGTACTTAAGGCGGCATTGTGCTTTTTGTATTTAATTCCGACGCCATTTCTGTGTTTCATCGTCAATGTGAAGGTCCAAGGAATAAACTGAACCTGCAGAGGTGTAGCGGAAACTAATACTGGTCTCACAGGGAATGCTCAAAGCACCGACTATAAGAAGTGTCTCTATTCTTGTACTTAAGGCGGCATTGTGGGTTTTGTATTTAATTCCGATGCCATTTCTGTGTTTCATCGTCAATGTGAAGGTCCAAGGAATAAACTGAACCTGCAGAGGTGTAGCGGAAACTAATACTGGAATCACAGGGAATGCTCAAAGCACCGACTGTAAGAAGAGTCTCTATTCTTGTACTTAAGGCGGCATTGTGGCTTTTGTAATTAATTCCGAAACCATTTCTGTGTTTCATCGTCAATGTGAAGGTCCAAGGAATAAACTGAACCTGCAGAGGTGTAGCGAAAACTAATACTGGTCTCACAGGGAATGCTCAAAGCACCGACTGTAAGAAGAGTCTCTATTCTTGTACTTAAGGGGGCATTGTGCCTTTTGTATTTAACACTCTAAGCGCCAAGCCCGTAAAATTTACGGGCCTGGGATCGCGCGAAAATCACCAAGCCCGTAAAATTTACGGGCCGCTACATTTAATTTCATTCAAAACACTGCAACGTTATTTCTACGGGTTTGGCCAGCGCTATACGTTTTTCAGATGTTTATTAACAAAATGCGTCCATAGATGTCACGGCAGCGCTGTAATTCATGTTAAAACTTATCTTTGCGTTCTCAGTCTGTATATCATTCAGTTGTTTGTCATCATGTTTCGGCGCGGTTTATCAGACGCAGAAATTGCGGATTTGATCAATCATAGCGACACTCTGGATAATGTAGAGAGTGATTCAGACGATTCTGAATGCAATGGTGTGTTTGAAGGTACGTATTTCCGAATTTTCCACGTAATTGTGCAGTACGCACATATCTGTTGAACATGTGTAAACGATGTATGTAGTTACACATAATGTGATATTCTTTTTAGAAGACGAGATTGATGACAGTTTGTCTTCAGATGAAGACGAGAATGATGTTGAAGGTGTTGCTTCAAATCCAGCAGCTGTGCCGTATCCGAAAGACAGTGAGTGGACTGCAGTTGACACCTACCGACCTCTGCCTGTCAACACGACACCCAGGCAGATACTAGTGGATATTGATGAGTCGAGTTCTGTACTGGATTGCAGTAAAGTGTTCCTTACTGACAGTGACGTAAATGAACTCAAGAGACAGACAAATTTGTATGCATCACAGACAATACAGAAGAAAAGAAGAGGAAATAATCTGAAGCCCCATTCAGTTTTGAGTTCGTGGAAGCCAGTGACTATAAGTGAGATGAGGCGTTTCTTGGGTATTATTTTCCACATGTGTGTTTCGAAAAAGCCAAAAATTGCGGACCATTGGAGCACTAATCCTGTTCTTAGTTGTAACTTTTGTCCCCATGTCATGAGCCGTTTGCGTTTCACTCAGATACTGTCATGCTTGCATCTTGTTGACAATTCAAATCAGAAAAAACCAGGCGAAGATGGATTTCATCCACTTTACAAAGTTTTGCCATATTATAATAATTTGAAGGAGCGATGTATCCAGGCATATCGTCCCTCAGAAAAAGTGACAATTGATGAAGGAATTTGCCCATTTCGAGGTCGTGTGAGTTTCCGTGTTTACATGCAAAATAAGCCTCATAAGTATGGACTGAAAGTATATGCTGTTGCTGAAGCCAGTAGTGGCTATGTTGTAAATTTTGAAGTTTATGCTGGTAAGCATATTGTTGACAATTCTTCGTCTGCGGTTATTTTGCGATTGTTGTCTGACAGCAGCTTGCTGAACAAAGGCCACACTGTGTATTTAGATCGATTTTATTCCAGTCCAGAGCTATTTCAGCAACTGGCAGAGAAAGGCACTGGAGCTGTTGGTACTGTGAACAAATCCAGGAAAGGATTGCCTAAAGATTTAGTATCTGCTAAGCTGAAAAAGGGCGAAATGTCTTTTCGGCGTAAAGATAATGTATTGGCAATGAAGTGGAAAGATAAGAGAGATGTGTATACATTGTCTACAAGGCATCAAGCAACATTTGGTACGCATACTAAGAGAAATGGGTCTGTAGTATTGAAACCACTTCAGGTACTTGATTACAACCTCAATAAAATTGGAGTGGATATTGGAGACCAACGCCTGCAGTACAATCCGTTCCAGCACAGAACTGTGAAATGGTGGCGAAAATTATATTTCCATTTGCTGCTTATGGGAGTATCAAATGCATTTTGGCTGTACAATGCAGTGCACAGGAAGAAAATTACAATAACAGACTTTATAACAGTGCTTGCAGTTCAGCTTGTTGAAGACGACACACTTGAATTCATTCCAAGAAATGAAGGAACTGTAGGTCGGCTAACAAAGAGACATTTTTTGCAGCACATACCTGCAACTACTAAGAAGTATGCTGCTCGTGTGTGTCACGTGTGCAGTTCCAGGAGCAAGAAACAGAGTGGCAAGGCTTCTCGCAAAGAGACACGATACGAATGTGAACAGTGTGGCGTTGCACTCTGCCTGGAACCTTGCTTTAAAATTTTCCACACTAAAAAACAATATGATTCTGTGTGAAATTTATATGTAATACTGTATACTATCAGAAACATGTAATGTAGTGCCACAATTTTGGTTAAAAATAAATCACAATTGTATTCCCTTATTCGTATGACTTTTTCTAAATTCTTAAAACATCTAAGTGATTTCTATAACTGTACCTTAAAGCTGTGCATTGTAAAGTAGTTTCTTTCACTCAGAATTAAAGTAGAAATGTGCAGCTTCAAGATGGTACCAAATTTGCCACAATCCAAACAGTAGATTTGATGCAGTAATTTTTTTAATATTGGTAAAATTGCCCGGTTTCTAGGGACGGGTGCATAAAATAGGCCTGGTACAGAGAGTGTTAATTCCGATGCGATTTCTGTGTTTCATCGTCAATGTGAAGTTCCAAGGAATACATTGAACCTGCAGTGGTGTAAAGGAAACTAATACTGGTCTCACAGGGAATGCTCAAAACACCGACTGTAAGAAGAGTCTTTATTCTTGTACTTAAGACGGCATTGTGCCTTATGTATTTAATTCCGATGCTATTTCTGTGTTTCATCGTCAATGTGAAGGTCCAAGGAATAAACAGAACCTGCAGAGGTGTAGCGGAAACTAATGCTGGTCTAACAGGGAATGCTCAAAGCACCGACTGTAAGAAGTGTCTCTATACTTGTACTTAAATCGGCATTGTGACTTTTGTATTTAATTCCGATGCGATTTCTGTTTTTCATCGTCAATGTGAACTTCCAAGGAATAAACTGAACCTGCAGAGGTGTAGCGGAAACTAATACTGGTCTCACAGGGAATGCTCAAAGCACCGACTGTAAGAGGAGTCTCTATTCTTGTACTTATGGCGGCATTGTGCCTTTTGTATTTAATTCCGATGCGATTTCTGTGTTTCATCGTCAATGTGAAGTCCCAAGGAATACATTGAACCTGCAGTGGTGTATTGGAAACTAATACTGGTCTCACAGGGAATGCTCCAAGCACCGACTGTAAGAAGAGTCTTTATTCTTGTACTTAAGGCGACATTGTGCCTTTTGTATTTAATTCCGATGCCATTTCTGTGTTTCATCGTCAATGTAAAGGTCCAAGGAATAAACTGATTCTGCAGAGGTATATCGGAAACTAATACTGGTCTCACAGGGAATGCTCAAAGCAGCGACTGTAAGAAGAGTCTATATTCTTGTACTTACGGCGGCATTGTGCCTTTTGTATTTAATTCCGATGCGAGTTCTGTGTTCATCGTCAATGTGAAGTTCCAAGGAATACATTGAACCTGCAGTGGTGTATCGGATACTAATACTGGTCTCACAGGGAATGCTCAAAGCACCGACTGTAAGAAGAGTCTCTATTCTTGTACTTAAGGCGGCATTGTGCCTTTTGTATTTAATTCCGATGCCATATCCGTGTTTCATCGTCAATGTGAAGGTCCAAGGAATAAACTGAACCTGCAGTGGTGTAGCGGAAACTAATACTGGTCTCACAGGGAATGCTCAAAGCACCGACTGTAAGAAGAGTCTCTATTCTTGTACTTAAGGCGGCGTTGTGCCTTTTGTGTTTAATTCCGATGCCATTTCTGTGTTTCATCGTCAATGTGAAGGTCCAAGGAATAAACTGAACCTGCAGAGGTGTAGCGGAAACTAATACTGGTCTCACAGGGAATGCTCAAAGCACCGACTGTAAGAAGAGTCTCTATTCTTGTACTTAAGGCGGCATTGTGCCTTTGGTATTTAATTCCGATGCGATTTCTGTGTTTCATCGTCAATGTGAAGATCCAAGGAATACATTGAACCTGCAGTGGTGTATCGGAAACTAATACTGGTCTCACAGGGAATGCTCAAAGCACCGACTGTAAGAAGAGTCTCTATTCTTGTACTTAAGGCGGCATTGTGGCTTTTGTATTTAATTCCGATGTAATTTCAGTGTTTCATCGTCAATGTGAATGTCCAAGGAATTCATTGAACCTCCAGTGGTGAATCGGAAACTAATACTTGTCTCACAGGGAATGGTCAAAGCACCGACGGTAAGAAGAGTCTCTATTCTTGTACTTAAGGCGGCATTGTTCCTTTTGTATTTAATTCCGATGTAATTTCAGTGTTTCATCGTTAATGTGTATGTCCAAGGAATAGATTGAACCTGCAGTGGTGTATCGGAAACTAATACTGGTCTCACAGGTAATGCTCAAAGCACCGACTGTAAGTAGAGTCTGTATTCTTGTACATAAGGCGGCATTGTGCGTTTTGGATTTAATTCCGATGCGATCTCTGTGTTTCATCGTCAATGTGAAGGTCCAAGGAATACATTGAACCTGCAGTGGAGTATCGGAAACTAATACTGGTCTCACAGGGAATGCTCAAAGCACCGACTGTGAGAAGAGTCTCTTTTCTTGTACTTAAGGCGGCATTGTTCCTTTCGTATTTAATTCCGATGCCATTTCTGTGTTTCATCGTCAATGTGAAGGTCCAAGGAATAAACAGAACCTGCAGAGGTGTAGCGGAAACTAATACTGGTCTCACAGGGAATGCTCAAAGCACCGACTGTAAGAAGAGTCTCTATTCTTGTACTTAAAGCGGCATTGTGTCTTTTGTATTTAATTCCGATGCCATTTCTGTGTTTCATCGTCAATGTGAAGGTCGAAGGAATACATTGAACCTGCAGTGGTGTATCGGAAACTAATACTGGTCTCACAGGGAATGCTCAAAGCACCGACTGTAAGAAGAGTGTCTATTCTTGTACTTAAGGCGGCATTGTGCCTTTTGTATTTAATTCCGATGCGATTTCTGTGTATCATCGCCAATTTGAAGGTCCAAGGAATACATTGAACCTGCATTGGCGTATCGGAAACTAATACTGGTCTCACAGGGAATGCTCAATCACGGACTGTAAGAAGAGTCTCTAATCTTGTACTTAAGGCGGCATTGTACCTTTTGTATTTAATTCCGTTGCCATTTCTGTGTTTCATCGTCAATGTGAAGGTCCAAGGTATAAACCGAACCTACAGAGGTGTAGCGGAAACTAATACTGATCTCACAGGGAATGCTCAAAGCACCGACTGTAAGAAGAGTCTCTATTCTTGTACTTAAGGTGGCATTGTGCCTTTTGTATTTGATTCCGATGTGATTTCTGTGTTTCATCGTCAATGTGAAGGTCCAAGGAAAAGATTGAACCTGCAGTGGTGTATCGGAAACTAATACTGGTCTCACAGGGAATGCTCAAAGCATTGACTGTAAGAAGAGTCTCTATTCTTGTACTTAAGGCGGCATTGTGCGTTTTGTATTTAATTCCGATGCGATTTCTGTGTATCATCGTCAATTTGAAGGTTCAAGGAATACATTGATCCTGCAGTGGCGTATCGAAAAATAATACAGGTCGCACAGGAAAGGATCAAACACAGACTCTAAGAAGTCTCACTCTTCTTGCACTTATGGCGGCATTGTGCCTTTTGTATTTAATTCCGATGTGATTTCAGTATTTCTCGTCAATGTGTATGACCGAGGAACACATTGAACCTGCAGTGGTGTATCGGAAACTAATACTGGTCTCACAGGGAATGTTCAAAGCACCGACTGTAAGAAGAGTCTCTATTCTTGTACATAAGGCGGCATTGTGCCTTTTGTATTTAATTCCGATGTAATTTCAGTGTTTCATCGTCAATGTGAATGTCCAAGGAATTCATTGAACCTCCAGTGGTGTGTCGGAAACTAATACTGGTCTCACAGGGAATGCTCAAAGCACCGACTGTAAGAAGAGTCCCAATTCTTGTACTTAAGGCGGCATTGTGCCTTTTGTATTTTATTCCGATGCGATTTCTGCGTTTCATCGACAATGTGAAGGTCCAAGGAATACATTGTACCTGCAGTGGTGTATAGGAAACTAGTACTGGTCTCACAAGCAATGCTCAAAGCACCGACTGTAAAACAGTCTCTATTCTTGTACATAAGGCGGCATTGTGCTTTTGTTTTTAATTCCGATGCGATTTCTGTGTTTCTTCGTCAATGAGAGGGTGCAAGGAACACATTGAACCTACAGTGGTGTATCGGAAACTAATACAGGTCTCACAGGAAAGGATCAAAGCACAGACTCTAAGAAGTCTCACTCTTCTTGCACTTATGGCGGCATTGTGCCTTTTGTATTTAATTCCGATGTGATTTCAGTATTTCTCGTCAATGTGTATGACCGAGGAACACATTGAACCTGCAGTGGTGTATCGGAAACTAATACTGGTCTCACAGGGAATGTTCAAAGCACCGACTGTAAGAAGAGTCTCTATTCTTGTACATAACGCGGCATTGTGCCTTTTGTATTTAATTCCGATGCGATTTCTGTGTTTCATCGTCAATGTGAAATCCAAGGAATACATTGAACCAACAATGCTGTATCGGAAACTAATACTGGTCACACAGGGAATGCTCGAAGCACCGACTGCAAGAAGAGTCTCTATTCTTGTTCTTAAGGAGGCATTGTTCCTTTTGTATTTAATTCCGATGCGATTTATGTGCTTCATTCTCAATGTAAAGGTCCATGGAATACACTGAAATTGCAGTGGTGTATCGGAAACTAATACTGGTCTCACAGGGAATGCTCAAAGCCCGGTCTGTAAGAAGGGTCTCTACTCTTGTACTTATGGCGGCATTGTGCCTTTTGTATTTCATTTCGATGCGATTTCTGTGTTTCATCGTCAATGCGAAGGTCCAAGGAGTACACTGAACCTGCACTAATGTATTGGAAACTAATACTGGTCTCACAGGGAATGCTCAAAGCACCGACTGTAAGAAGAGTCTCTATATTTGTACTTAAGGCGGCATTGTGGCTTTTGTATTTAATTCCGTGCGATTTCTGTGTTTAATCGTCAATGTGAAGGTCCAAGGAATACATTGAACCTGCAGTCGTGTATCGGAAACTAATACTGGTCTCACAGGGAATCCTCAAAGCACCGACTATATGAAGAGTCTCTATTCTTGTACTTAAGGTGGCATTGTGCCTTTTGTGTTTAATTCCAATGTAATTTCAGTGTTTCATCGTCAATGTGAATGTCAAAGGAATACATTGAACCTCCAGTGGTGTATCGGAAGCTAATACTGGTCTCACAGGGAATGCTCAAAGCACCGACTGTAAGAAGAGTCTCTATTCTTGTACTTAAGGCGGTATTGAGCCTTTTGTATTTAATTCCGATGCGATTTCTGCGTTTCATTTACAATGTGAATTTCCAAGGAATACATTGAACCTGCACTGGTGTATCGGAAACTAATACTGGTCTCACAGGCAATGCTCAAAGCACCGACTGTAAGAACAGTCTCTATTCTTTTACTTAAGGCGGCATTGTGCCGTTTGTATTTAATTCCGTTGCGATTTCTGTGTTTCTTCGTCAATGTGAAGGTGCAAGGAACTCATTGAACCTGCAGTGGTGTATCGGAAACTAATACTGGTCTCACAGGAAAGGATCAAAGCACAGAGTCTAAGAAGTCTCACGCTCCTTGCACTTAAGGCGGCATTGTGCCTTTTGTATTTAATGCTGATGTAATTTCTGTGTTGCATCGGCAATGTGTATGTCCAAGGAATACATTGGACCTGCAGTGGTGTATCGGAAACTAATACTGGTCTCACAGGGAATGCTCAAACCACCGACTGTACGAGGAGTCCCTATTCTTGTACTTATGTCGGCATTGTGCCTTTTGTATTTAATTCCAATGCAATTTCAGTACTTCATCGTCAATGTGTATGTCCAAGGAATACATGCAATCTGCAATGGTGGATCGGAAGCTAATACTGGTCTCACAGGGAATGCTCAAACCACCGACTGTAAGAAGTGTCTCTATTCTTGTACTTAAGGCGGCATTGTACCTTTTGTACTTATTTCCGATGCCATTTCTGTATTTCATCGTCAATGCGAAGGTCCAAGGAATACATTGAACCTGCAGTGGTGTATGGGAAACTAATACTGGTCTCACAGGGAATGCTCAAAGCACCGACTGTAAGAAGACTCTCTATTCTTGTACTTAAGGCGGCATTGTGCCATTTGTATTTAATTCCGATGCCATTTCTGTGTTTCATCAACAATGTGAAGTCCAAGGAATACATTGTACCTGCAGTGGTGTATCGGAATCTAATACTGGTCTCGCAGGGAATGCTCAAAGCACCGACTGGAAGAAGAGTCTCTATTCTTGCACTTATGGCGGCATTGTGCCTTTTGTATTTAATTCCGATGTAATTTCAGTGTTGCATCGTCAATGTGTATGTCTAAGGAATACATTGAACCTGCAGTGGTGTATCGGAAACTTATACTGGTCTCACAGGAAAGGATCAAAGCACAGACTCTAAGAAGTCTCATTCATCTTGCAGTTAATGCGGCATTGTTCCTTTTGTATTTAATTCCGATGTAATTTCAATGTTTCATCGTCAATGAGTATGTCCAGGGAAAACTTTGAACCTGGAGTGGTTTATCGGAAACTAATACTGGTCTCACAGGGAATGCTCAATGCACCGACCGTAAGAGGAGTCTCTATTCTTGCACTTATGGCGGCATTGTGCCATTTGTATTTAATTCCGATGTAATTTCAGTGTTTCATCGTCAATGTGTATGTCTAAGGAATACATTGAACCTGCAGTGGTGTATCAGAAACTAATAATGGTCTCACAGGGAATGCTCAAAGCAACGACTGTAAGAAGAGTCTCTATTCTTGTACTTATTGCGGCATTGTGCATTTTCTATTTAGTTCCGATGTGATTTCTGTGTTTCATCGTCAATGCGAAGGTCCAAGGAATACATTAAACCTGCAGTGGTGTATCGGAAACTAATACTGGTCTCACAGGGAATGCTCAAAGCACCGACTGTAAGAGGAGTCTCTATTCTTGCACTTATGGCGGCATTGTGCCATTTGTATTTAATTCCGATGTAATAAAAGTGTTTCATCGTCAATGTGTATGTCTAAGGAATACATTGAACCTGCAGTGGTGTATCGGAAACTAATGCTGGTCTCACAGGGAATGCTCAAAGCACCGACTGCAAGAAGAGTCACTATTCTTGTACTTATTGCGGCATTGTGCCTTTTGTATTTAGTTCCCATTCGATCTCTGTGTTTCATCGTCAATGCGAAGGTCCAAGGAATACATTGAACCTGCAGTGGTGTATCGGAAACTAATACTGGTCTCACAGGAAAGGATCAAAGCACAGACTCTAAGAAGTCTCACTCATCTTGCCGTTAAGGCGGCATTGTTCCTTTTGAATTTAATTTCGATGTAATTTCATTGTTTCATCGTCAATGAGTATGTCCAAGAAATACATTGAACCTGGTGTGGTGTATCGGAAACTAATACTGGTCTCACAAGGAATGCTCAAAGCACCGACTGTGAGATGAGTCTCTATTCTTGTACGTAAGCGGCATTGTGCCTTTTGTATTTAATTCCGATGCGATTTCTGTGTTTCATCATCAATGTGTATGTCCAAGCAATACATTGAACCTGCAGTGGTGTATCGGAAACTAATACTGGTCTCACAGGAAATGCTCAAAGCACCGACTGTAAGAAGAGTCTCTATTCTTGTACTGAAGGCGGCATTATGCCTTTAGTATTTAATTCCGATGCGAATTCTGTTGTATCGGTAGCTGGACCGACACCGTGAAGTTGAGATGGCTGAAAATGCACGCTAGACTAACGCAGACGGGCGTGAAGTACTGGAACAGGATACGTAATTAATGTTAGGAAGAAAAGTACGGAGCAGGTTTAATACTTAACTTTACTGGTACATCGATCTTGACGATACACAGGAGACTTTAAGTACAATCACTGTAGGGCTAATGGCGCCTTGCTAGTTCGTAGCCATTAACTTAGCTGATGGCTATTTTGTCTCTCGGCTAATGAGAGAGAAAGGCTTCGTACGTCTGGTCGGTAGCTAGGTTCTCGTACAACTGGGGCGAGTGCACTCTCGTATCACGAGACCTGCCTTGGTGGTGGCGCTAGGTCTGCGATTACACAGTGGCGACACGCGGGTCCGACATGTACTGAATGGACCGCGGCCGATTTAAGCTACCACCTAGCAAGTGTGGTGTCTGGCGGTGACACCACAAATTCTGTGTTTCATTGTCAATGTGAAGGTCCAAGGAATACATTGAACCTGCAGTGGTGTATCGGAAACTAATACTGGTCTCACAGGGAATGCTCAAAGCACCGACTGTAAGAAGAGTCTCTATTCTTGTACTTATGGCGGCATTGTGCCTTTTTTATGAAATTCTGATGCAATATCTGTGTTTCATCGTCAATGTGTATGTCCAAGGAATACATTGAACCTGCAGTGGTGTATCAGAAACTAATACTGGTCTCACAGGGAATGCTCAAAGCACTGACTGTAAGAAGAGTCTCTAATCTTGTACATAAGGCGGCATTGTGCCTTTTGTATTTAATTCCGATGCGATTTCTGTGTTTTATCGTCAATGTGAAGGTACATGGAATACATTGTACCTGCAGTGGTGTATCGGAAACTAATATTGGTCTCACAGGGAATGCTCAAAGCACCGACTGTAAGAGGAGTCTCTATTCTTGCACTTATGATGGCATTGTGCCTTTTCTATTTAATTCCAGTGTAATTTCAGTGTTTCTTTGCCAATGTGTATGTCTAAGGAATACATTGAACCTGCAGTGGTGTATCGGAAAGTAATACTGGTCTCACAGGGAATGCTCGAAGCACCGACTGTAAGAAGAGTCTCTATTCTTGTACTTATTGCGGCATTGTGCCTTTTGTATTTAGTTCCGATGCGATTTCTGTGTTTCTTCGTCAAGGCGAAAGTCCAAGGAATACATTGAACCTGCAGTGGTGTATCGGAAACTAATACTGGTCTCACAGAAGAGGATCAAATCACAGACTCTAAGAAGTCTCACTCATCTTGCAGTTAAGTCGGCATTGTTCCTTTTGTATTTTATAGCGATGTAATTTCAGTGTTACATCGTCAATGAGTATGTCCAAGGAATACATTGAACCTGGAGTGGTGTATCGGAAACTAATACTGGTCTCACAGGGAATGCTCAAACCACCGACTGTAAGAAGAGTCTCTATTCTTGTACGAAAGGCGGCATTGTGCCTTTTGTATTTAATTCCGATGCGATTTCTGTGTTTCATCGTCAATGTGTATGTCCAAGGAATACATTGAACCTGCAGTGGTGTATCGGAAACTAATACTGGTCTCACAGGGAATGCTCAAAGCATCGACTGTAGGAAGGGTCTCTATTCTTGTACTTAAGGCGGCATTGTGCTTTTTGTATTTAATTGCGATGCGATTTCTGTGTTTCATCGTCAATGTGAACGTCCAAGGAATACATTGTACCTGCTGTGGTGTATCGGAAACTAATACTGGTCTCACAGGGAATGCTGAAAGCACCGACTGGAAGAAGATTCTCTATTCTTGCACGTATGGCGGCATTTTGCCTTTTGTATTTAATTCCGATATAATTTCAGAGTTTCATCGTCAATGTGTATGTCTAAGGAATACATTGAACCTGCAGTGGTGTATCGGAAACTAATACTAGTCCCAAAGGGAATGCTCAAAGCACCAACTGTATGAAGCGTCTAAATTTTTGTACTTATTGCGGCATTGTGTTTTTGTATTTAGTTCCGATGCGATTTCTGTGTTTCATCGTCAATGCGAAGGTGCAAGGAATACATTGAACCTACAGTGGTGTATCGGAAACTAATACTGTTCTAACAGGAAAGAATCAAAGCACAGACTCTAAGAAGTCTCACTCAACTTGCATTTAAGGCGGCATTGTTCCTTTTGTATTTAATTCCGATGTAATTTCAGTGTTTCATCGTCAATGAGTATGTCCAAGGAATACATTGAACCTGGAGTGGTGTATCGGAAACTAATACTGGCCTCACAGGTAATGCTCAAAGCACCGACCGTAAGAAGAGTCTCTATTCTTGTACGTAAGGCGGCATTGTGCCTTTTGTATTTCATTCCGATATGATTTCTGTGTTTCATCATCAATGCGAAGGTCTACGGAATACATTGAACCTGCAGTGGTGTATCGGAAACTAATACTGGTCTCACAGGAAAGGTTCAAAGCACAGATTCTAAGAAGTCTCACTCACCTTGCAGTTATGTCAACATTGTTCCTTTTGTATTTAATTCATATGTAATTTCAGTGTTTCAACGTCAATGAGTATGTCCAGGGAAAACATTGAACCTGGAGTAGTGTATCGGAAACTAATACTGGTGTCACAGGGAATGCTCAATGCACCGACTGTAAGAGGAGTCTCTATTCTTGCACTTATGGCGGCATTGTGCCATTTGTATTTAATTCCGATGTAATTTCAGTGTTTCATCGTCAATGTGTATGTCTAAGGAATACATTGAACCTGAAGTGGTGTATCGGAAACTAACAATGGTCTCACAGGGAATGCTCAAAGCACCGACTGTAAGAAGAGTCTCTATTCTTGTACTTATTGCGGCATTGTGCATTTTCTATTTAGTTCCGACGTGATTTCTGTGTTTCATCGCCAATGCGAAGGCCCAAGCAATACATTGAACCTGCAGTGGTGTTTCGGAAACTAATACTGGTCTCACAGGGAATGCTCAAAGCACCGACTGTAAGAGGAGTCTCTATTCTTGCACTTATGGCGGCATTGTGCCATTTGTATTTAATTCCGATGTAATATCAGTGTTTCATCGTCAATGTGTATGTCTAAGGAATACATTGAACCTGCAGTGGTGTATCAGAAACTAATACTGGTCTCACAGGGAATGCTCAAAGCACTGACTGTAAGAAGAGTCTCTAATCTTGTACATAAGGCGGCATTGTGCCTTTTGTATTTAATTCCGATGCGATTTCTGTGTTTTATCGTCAATGTGAAGGTACATGGAATACATTGTACCTGCAGTGGTGTATCGGAAACTAATATTGGTCTCACAGGGAATGCTCAAAGCACCGACTGTAAGAGGAGTCTCTATTCTTGCACTTATGATGGCATTGTGCCTTTTCTATTTAATTCCAGTGTAATTTCAGTGTTTCTTTGCCAATGTGTATGTCTAAGGAATACATTGAACCTGCAGTGGTGTATCGGAAAGTAATACTGGTCTCACAGGGAATGCTCGAAGCACCGACTGTAAGAAGAGTCTCTATTCTTGCACTTATGGCGGCATTGTGCCTTTTGTATTTAATTCCGATGTAATTTCAGTGTTGCATCGTCAATGTGTATGTCTAAGGAATACATTGAACCTGCAGTGGTGTATCGGAAACTTATACTGGTCTCACAGGAAAGGATCAAAGCACAGACTCTAAGAAGTCTCATTCATCTTGCAGTTAATGCGGCATTGTTCCTTTTGTATTTAATTCCGATGTAATTTCAATGTTTCAACGTCAATGAGTATGTCCAGGGAAAACTTTGAACCTGGAGTGGTTTATCGGAAACTAATACTGGTCTCACAGGGAATGCTCAATGCACCGACCGTAAGAGGAGTCTCTATTCTTGCACTTATGGCGGCATTGTGCCATTTGTATTTAATTCCGATGTAATTTCAGTGTTTCATCGTCAATGTGTATGTCTAAGGAATACATTGAACCTGCAGTGGTGTATCAGAAACTAATAATGGTCTCACAGGGAATGCTCAAAGCAACGACTGTAAGAAGAGTCTCTATTCTTGTACTTATTGCGGCATTGTGCATTTTCTATTTAGTTCCGATGTGATTTCTGTGTTTCATCGTCAATGCGAAGGTCCAAGGAATACATTAAACCTGCAGTGGTGTATCGGAAACTAATACTGGTCTCACAGGGAATGCTCAAAGCACCGACTGTAAGAGGAGTCTCTATTCTTGCACTTATGGCGGCATTGTGCCATTTGTATTTAATTCCGATGTAATAAAAGTGTTTCATCGTCAATGTGTATGTCTAAGGAATACATTGAACCTGCAGTGGTGTATCGGAAACTAATGCTGGTCTCACAGGGAATGCTCAAAGCACCGACTGCAAGAAGAGTCACTATTCTTGTACTTATTGCGGCATTGTGCCTTTTGTATTTAGTTCCCATTCGATCTCTGTGTTTCATCGTCAATGCGAAGGTCCAAGGAATACATTGAACCTGCAGTGGTGTATCGGAAACTAATACTGGTCTCACAGGAAAGGATCAAAGCACAGACTCTAAGAAGTCTCACTCATCTTGCCGTTAAGGCGGCATTGTTCCTTTTGAATTTAATTTCGATGTAATTTCATTGTTTCATCGTCAATGAGTATGTCCAAGAAATACATTGAACCTGGTGTGGTGTATCGGAAACTAATACTGGTCTCACAAGGAATGCTCAAAGCACCGACTGTGAGATGAGTCTCTATTCTTGTACGTAAGGCGGCATTGTGCCTTTTGTATTTAATTCCGATGCGATTTCTGTGTTTCATCATCAATGTGTATGTCCAAGCAATACATTGAACCTGCAGTGGTGTATCGGAAACTAATACTGGTCTCACAGGAAATGCTCAAAGCACCGACTGTAAGAAGAGTCTCTATTCTTGTACTGAAGGCGGCATTATGCCTTTAGTATTTAATTCCGATGCGAATTCTGTTGTATCGGTAGCTGGACCGACACCGTGAAGTTGAGATGGCTGAAAATGCACGCTAGACTAACGCAGACGGGCGTGAAGTACTGGAACAGGATACGTAATTAATGTTAGGAAGAAAAGTACGGAGCAGGTTTAATACTTAACTTTACTGGTACATCGATCTTGACGATACACAGGAGACTTTAAGTACAATCACTGTAGGGCTAATGGCGCCTTGCTAGTTCGTAGCCATTAACTTAGCTGATGGCTATTTTGTCTCTCGGCTAATGAGAGAGAAAGGCTTCGTACATCTGGTCGGTAGCTAGGTTCTCGTACAACTGGGGCGAGTGCACTCTCGTATCACGAGACCTGCCTTGGTGGTGGCGCTAGGTCTGCGATTACACAGTGGCGACACGCGGGTCCGACATGTACTGAATGGACCGCGGCCGATTTAAGCTACCACCTAGCAAGTGTGGTGTCTGGCGGTGACACCACAAATTCTGTGTTTCATTGTCAATGTGAAGGTCCAAGGAATACATTGAACCTGCAGTGGTGTATCGGAAACTAATACTGGTCTCACAGGGAATGCTCAAAGCACCGACTGTAAGAAGAGTCTCTATTCTTGTACTTATGGCGGCATTGTGCCTTTTTTATGAAATTCTGATGCAATATCTGTGTTTCATCGTCAATGTGTATGTCCAAGGAATACATTGAACCTGCAGTGGTGTATCAGAAACTAATACTGGTCTCACAGGGAATGCTCAAAGCACTGACTGTAAGAAGAGTCTCTAATCTTGTACATAAGGCGGCATTGTGCCTTTTGTATTTAATTCCGATGCGATTTCTGTGTTTTATCGTCAATGTGAAGGTACATGGAATACATTGTACCTGCAGTGGTGTATCGGAAACTAATATTGGTCTCACAGGGAATGCTCAAAGCACCGACTGTAAGAGGAGTCTCTATTCTTGCACTTATGATGGCATTGTGCCTTTTCTATTTAATTCCAGTGTAATTTCAGTGTTTCTTTGCCAATGTGTATGTCTAAGGAATACATTGAACCTGCAGTGGTGTATCGGAAAGTAATACTGGTCTCACAGGGAATGCTCGAAGCACCGACTGTAAGAAGAGTCTCTATTCTTGTACTTATTGCGGCATTGTGCCTTTTGTATTTAGTTCCGATGCGATTTCTGTGTTTCTTCGTCAAGGCGAAAGTCCAAGGAATACATTGAACCTGCAGTGGTGTATCGGAAACTAATACTGGTCTCACAGAAGAGGATCAAATCACAGACTCTAAGAAGTCTCACTCATCTTGCAGTTAAGTCGGCATTGTTCCTTTTGTATTTTATAGCGATGTAATTTCAGTGTTACATCGTCAATGAGTATGTCCAAGGAATACATTGAACCTGGAGTGGTGTATCGGAAACTAATACTGGTCTCACAGGGAATGCTCAAACCACCGACTGTAAGAAGAGTCTCTATTCTTGTACGAAAGGCGGCATTGTGCCTTTTGTATTTAATTCCGATGCGATTTCTGTGTTTCATCGTCAATGTGTATGTCCAAGGAATACATTGAACCTGCAGTGGTGTATCGGAAACTAATACTGGTCTCACAGGGAATGCTCAAAGCATCGACTGTAGGAAGGGTCTCTATTCTTGTACTTAAGGCGGCATTGTGCTTTTTGTATTTAATTGCGATGCGATTTCTGTGTTTCATCGTCAATGTGAACGTCCAAGGAATACATTGTACCTGCTGTGGTGTATCGGAAACTAATACTGGTCTCACAGGGAATGCTGAAATCACCGACTGGAAGAAGATTCTCTATTCTTGCACGTATGGCGGCATTTTGCCTTTTGTATTTAATTCCGATATAATTTCAGAGTTTCATCGTCAATGTGTATGTCTAAGGAATACATTGAACCTGCAGTGGTGTATCGGAAACTAATACTAGTCCCAAAGGGAATGCTCAAAGCACCAACTGTATGAAGCGTCTAAATTTTTGTACTTATTGCGGCATTGTGTTTTTGTATTTAGTTCCGATGCGATTTCTGTGTTTCATCGTCAATGCGAAGGTGCAAGGAATACATTGAACCTACAGTGGTGTATCGGAAACTAATACTGTTCTAACAGGAAAGAATCAAAGCACAGACTCTAAGAAGTCTCACTCAACTTGCATTTAAGGCGGCATTGTTCCTTTTGTATTTAATTCCGATGTAATTTCAGTGTTTCATCGTCAATGAGTATGTCCAAGGAATACATTGAACCTGGAGTGGTGTATCGGAAACTAATACTGGCCTCACAGGTAATGCTCAAAGCACCGACCGTAAGAAGAGTCTCTATTCTTGTACGTAAGGCGGCATTGTGCCTTTTGTATTTCATTCCGATATGATTTCTGTGTTTCATCATCAATGCGAAGGTCTACGGAATACATTGAACCTGCAGTGGTGTATCGGAAACTAATACTGGTCTCACAGGAAAGGTTCAAAGCACAGATTCTAAGAAGTCTCACTCACCTTGCAGTTATGTCAACATTGTTCCTTTTGTATTTAATTCATATGTAATTTCAGTGTTTCAACGTCAATGAGTATGTCCAGGGAAAACATTGAACCTGGAGTAGTGTATCGGAAACTAATACTGGTGTCACAGGGAATGCTCAATGCACCGACTGTAAGAGGAGTCTCTATTCTTGCACTTATGGCGGCATTGTGCCATTTGTATTTAATTCCGATGTAATTTCAGTGTTTCATCGTCAATGTGTATGTCTAAGGAATACATTGAACCTGAAGTGGTGTATCGGAAACTAACAATGGTCTCACAGGGAATGCTCAAAGCACCGACTGTAAGAAGAGTCTCTATTCTTGTACTTATTGCGGCATTGTGCATTTTCTATTTAGTTCCGACGTGATTTCTGTGTTTCATCGCCAATGCGAAGGCCCAAGCAATACATTGAACCCGCAGTGGTGTTTCGGAAACTAATACTGGTCTCACAGGGAATGCTCAAAGCACCGACTGTAAGAAGAGTCTCTATTCTTGTACTTATGGCGGCATTGTGCCTTTTTTATGAAATTCTGATGCAATATCTGTGTTTCATCGTCAATGTGTATGTCCAAGGAATACATTGAACCTGCAGTGGTGTATCAGAAACTAATACTGGTCTCACAGGGAATGCTCAAAGCACTGACTGTAAGAAGAGTCTCTAATCTTGTACATAAGGCGGCATTGTGCCTTTTGTATTTAATTCCGATGCGATTTCTGTGTTTTATCGTCAATGTGAAGGTACATGGAATACATTGTACCTGCAGTGGTGTATCGGAAACTAATATTGGTCTCACAGGGAATGCTCAAAGCACCGACTGTAAGAGGAGTCTCTATTCTTGCACTTATGATGGCATTGTGCCTTTTCTATTTAATTCCAGTGTAATTTCAGTGTTTCTTTGCCAATGTGTATGTCTAAGGAATACATTGAACCTGCAGTGGTGTATCGGAAAGTAATACTGGTCTCACAGGGAATGCTCGAAGCACCGACTGTAAGAAGAGTCTCTATTCTTGTACTTATTGCGGCATTGTGCCTTTTGTATTTAGTTCCGATGCGATTTCTGTGTTTCTTCGTCAAGGCGAAAGTCCAAGGAATACATTGAACCTGCAGTGGTGTATCGGAAACTAATACTGGTCTCACAGAAGAGGATCAAATCACAGACTCTAAGAAGTCTCACTCATCTTGCAGTTAAGTCGGCATTGTTCCTTTTGTATTTTATAGCGATGTAATTTCAGTGTTACATCGTCAATGAGTATGTCCAAGGAATACATTGAACCTGGAGTGGTGTATCGGAAACTAATACTGGTCTCACAGGGAATGCTCAAACCACCGACTGTAAGAAGAGTCTCTATTCTTGTACGAAAGGCGGCATTGTGCCTTTTGTATTTAATTCCGATGCGATTTCTGTGTTTCATCGTCAATGTGTATGTCCAAGGAATACATTGAACCTGCAGTGGTGTATCGGAAACTAATACTGGTCTCACAGGGAATGCTCAAAGCATCGACTGTAGGAAGGGTCTCTATTCTTGTACTTAAGGCGGCATTGTGCTTTTTGTATTTAATTGCGATGCGATTTCTGTGTTTCATCGTCAATGTGAACGTCCAAGGAATACATTGTACCTGCTGTGGTGTATCGGAAACTAATACTGGTCTCACAGGGAATGCTGAAAGCACCGACTGGAAGAAGATTCTCTATTCTTGCACGTATGGCGGCATTTTGCCTTTTGTATTTAATTCCGATATAATTTCAGAGTTTCATCGTCAATGTGTATGTCTAAGGAATACATTGAACCTGCAGTGGTGTATCGGAAACTAATACTAGTCCCAAAGGGAATGCTCAAAGCACCAACTGTATGAAGCGTCTAAATTTTTGTACTTATTGCGGCATTGTGTTTTTGTATTTAGTTCCGATGCGATTTCTGTGTTTCATCGTCAATGCGAAGGTGCAAGGAATACATTGAACCTACAGTGGTGTATCGGAAACTAATACTGTTCTAACAGGAAAGAATCAAAGCACAGACTCTAAGAAGTCTCACTCAACTTGCATTTAAGGCGGCATTGTTCCTTTTGTATTTAATTCCGATGTAATTTCAGTGTTTCATCGTCAATGAGTATGTCCAAGGAATACCTTGAACCTGGAGTGGTGTATCGGAAACTAATACTGGCCTCACAGGTAATGCTCAAAGCACCGACCGTAAGAAGAGTCTCTATTCTTGTACGTAAGGCGGCATTGTGCCTTTTGTATTTCATTCCGATATGATTTCTGTGTTTCATCATCAATGCGAAGGTCTACGGAATACATTGAACCTGCAGTGGTGTATCGGAAACTAATACTGGTCTCACAGGAAAGGTTCAAAGCACAGATTCTAAGAAGTCTCACTCACCTTGCAGTTATGTCAACATTGTTCCCTTTGTATTTAATTCATATGTAATTTCAGTGTTTCAACGTCAATGAGTATGTCCAGGGAAAACATTGAACCTGGAGTAGTGTATCGGAAACTAATACTGGTGTCACAGGGAATGCTCAATGCACCGACTGTAAGAGGAGTCTCTATTCTTGCACTTATGGCGGCATTGTGCCATTTGTATTTAATTCCGATGTAATTTCAGTGTTTCATCGTCAATGTGTATGTCTAAGGAATACATTGAACCTGAAGTGGTGTATCGGAAACTAACAATGGTCTCACAGGGAATGCTCAAAGCACCGACTGTAAGAAGAGTCTCTATTCTTGTACTTATTGCGGCATTGTGCATTTTCTATTTAGTTCCGACGTGATTTCTGTGTTTCATCGCCAATGCGAAGGCCCAAGCAATACATTGAACCTGCAGTGGTGTTTCGGAAACTAATACTGGTCTCACAGGGAATGCTCAAAGCACCGACTGTAAGAGGAGTCTCTATTCTTGCACTTATGGCGGCATTGTGCCATTTGTATTTAATTCCGATGTAATATCAGTGTTTCATCGTCAATGTGTATGTCTAAGGAATACATTGAACCTGCAGTGGTGTATCGGAAACTAATACTGGTCTCACAGGGAATGCTCAAAGCACCGACTGCAAGAAGAGTCTCTATTCTTGTACTTATTGCGGCATTGTGCCATTTGTATTTAGTTCCGATTCGATCTCTGTGTTTCATCGTCAATGCGAAGGTCCAAGGAATACATTGAACCTGCAGTGGTGTATCGGAAACTAATACTGGTCTCACAAGAAAGGATCAAAGCACAGACTCTAAGAAGTCTCACTCATCTTGCAGTTAAGGCTGCATTGTTCCTTTTGTATTTAATTCCGATGTAATTTCAGTGTTTCATCGTCATTGAGTATGTCCAAGGAATACATTGAACCTGGAGTGGTGTATCGGAAACTAATACTGGTCTCAAAGGGTATGCTCAAAGCACCGACTGTAAGAAGAGTCTCTATTCTCGTACGTAAGGCGGCATTGTGCCTTTTGTATTTAATTCCGATACGATTTCTGTGTTTCATCGTCAATGTGAAGGTCCATGGAATACATTGTACCTGCAGTTGTGTATCGGAAACTAGTACTGGTCTCGCAGGGAATGCTCAAAGCACCGACTGTAAGAAGAGTCTATGTTCTTGCACTAATGGCGGCATTGTGACTTTTGCATTTGATTCCGATGTAATTTCAGTGTTTCATTGTCAATGTGTATGTCCAAGGAATACATTGAAAATGCAGTGGTGTATCAGTAACTAATACTGGTCTCACACGGAATGCTCAAAGCACCGACTGTAAGAAGTGTCTCTATACTTGTACGTAAGGCGGCATTGGGCCTTTTGTATTTAGTTTCACTGCAATTTCTGTGTTTCTTCGTCAATGCGAAGGTCCAAGGAATACATTGAACCTGCAGTGATGTATCGGAAATTAATACTGGTCTCACAGGAAAGGATCAAAGCACAGACTCTAAGAAGTCTCACTCATCTTGCAGTTAAGGCGGCATTGTTCCTTTTGTATTTAATACCGATGTAATATCAGTGCTTCATCGTCAATGAGTATGTCCAAGGAATACATTGAACCTGGAGTGGTGTATCGGAAACTAATACTGGTCTCACAGCGAATGCTCAAAGCACCGACTGTAAGAAGAGGCCCTATTCTTGTATGTAATGCGGCATTGTGCCTTTGTATTAATTCCGAGGCGATTTCTGTATTTCATCGTCAATGTGAAGGTCGAAGGAATACATTGATCCTTCACTGGTGAATCGGAAACTAATACTGGTCTCACAGGAAAGGATCAAAGCACAGACTCAAAGAAGTCTCATTTTTCTTGTACTTAAGGCGGCATTGTGCCTTTTGTATTTAATTCCGATGTAATTTCAGGGTTTCATCGTCAATGTGTATGTCTAAGGAACACAATGGACCTGCAGTGGTGTATCGGAAACTAATACTGGTCTCACAGGGATTGCTCAAACACCGACTGTAAGAAGAGTCTCTATTCTTGTACTTAAGGCGGCATTGTGCCTTTTGTATTTAACAGCGATGCGTTTCTGTATTTCATCGTCAATGTGGAGATCCAAGGACTTCATTGAACTTGCTATGGTGTATCGGAAACTAATACTGGTCTCACAGGGAATGCTCAAAGCACCGACTGTAAGGAGAGTCTCTATTCTTGTACTTAAGGCGGCATTGCGCCTTTTGTATTTAATTCCGATGCGATTTCTGTGTTTCAACGTCAATGTGAAGGTCCAAGGAATACATTGAACCTGCAGTGGTGTATCGGAAATTAATACTGGTCTCACACGGAATGCCTAAGCACCGACTTTAAGAAGGGTCTCTATTCTTGTACTTAAGTTGGCATTGTGCGTTTTGTATTTAATTCCGATGTAATTTCAGTGTTTCATCGTCAATGTGTATGTCTAAGGAATACATTGAACCTGCAGTGGTGTATCGGAAACTAATACTGGTCTCACACGGAATGCTCAAAGCACCGAATGTAAGAAGAGTCTCTATTCTTGTACGTAAGGCAGCATTGTGATTTTTGTATTTAATTCCGATGCGATATCTGTGTTTCATCGTCAATGTGTATGTTTAGGGAATACATTGAATCTGCAGTGGTGTATCGGAAACTAGTGCTGATCTCAAAGGGAATGCTCAAAGCACCGACTGTAAGAAGAGTCTCTATTCTTGTACTTAAGGCGGCATTGTGCCTTTTGTATTTAATTCCGATGTGATTTCTGTGTTTCATCGTCAATGTGAAGGTCAAAGGAATACATTAAACCTGCAGTGGTGTATCGGAAACTAATACTGGTCTCACAGGAAAGGATCAAAGCACAGACTCTAAGGAGTCTCACTCTTCTTGCACTTAAGGCGGCATTATGCCTTTTGTATAAAATTCCGATGTAATTTCGGTGTTTCATCGTCAATGTGTATGTCGATGGAGTACATTGAACCTTCAGTGGTGTATCGGAAACTAATACTGGTCTCACAGGTAATGCTCAAAGCACCGACTGTAAGAAGAGTCTCTATTCTTGTACTTAAGGCGGCATTGTGCCTTTTGTATTTAATTCCGATGTGATTTCTGTGTTTCATCGTCAATGTGAAGGTCCAAGGAATACATTGAACCTGCAGTGGTGTATAGGAAACTAATACTGGTCTCACAATGAATGCTCAAAGCACCGACCGTATGAAGAGTCTCTATTCTTGTACTTACGGCGGCATTGTGCCATTTGTATTTAATTCCGATGTAATTTTAGTGTTTCATCGTTAATGTGTATGTCCAAGGAATACATTGAACCTTGAGTGGTGTGTCGGAAAGTAATACTGGTCTCACAGGGAATGCTCAAAGCACCGACTGTAAGAAGAGTAGCTATACTTGTACTTATTTCATGGTCTCACGGGGAATGCCAAAACACCGACTGTAAGACTGTAAGAAGAGTCTCTATTCTTGTACTTAAGTCGGCATTGTGTCTTTTGTATTTAATTCCGATGCGATTTCTGTGTTTCATCGTCAAGGTGTATGTCCAAGGAATACATTGAATCTGCAGTGCTGTATCGGAAACTAATACTGATGTCACAGGGAATGATCAAGACACAGTCTGTAAGAAGAGTCTCTATTCTTGTACTTAAGGCGGCATTGTGCCTTTTGTATTTAATTCCGATGCGCTTTCTGTGTTTCATCGTCAATGTGTATGTCCAAGGAATCCATTGAACCTGCAGTGGAATGCTCAAAGCACCGACTGTAAGAAGAGTCTCTATTCTTGCACTTATGGCGGCATTGTTCCTTTTGTATTTAATTCGGATGCAATTTCAGTGTTTCATCGTCAATGTGTATGTCTAAGGAATACATTGAACCTGCAGTGGTGTATCGGAAACTACCACTGGTCTCACAGGGAATGCTCAAAGCACCGACTGTAAGAAGAGTATCTATTCTTGGACGTAAGGCGGCATTGTAATTTTTGTATTTAATTACGATGCGATATCTGTGTTTCATCGTCAATGTGTATGTCTAAGGAATACATTGAACCTGCAGTGGCGTATCGGAAGCTAATACTGGTCTCACAGGGATGGATCAAAGCACAGACTCTAAGAAGTCTCACTTTTCTTGCACTTAAGGCGGCATTGTGCGGTTTGTATGTAATTCCGATGTAATTTCAGTGTTTCATCGTCAATGTGTATGTCCAAGGAATACATTGAACCTGCAGTGGTGTATCGCAAGCTAATACTGGTCTCACGGGGAATGCTCAAAGCACCGACTGTAAGAAGAGTCTCTATTCTTGTACTTAAGGCGGCATTGCGCCTTTTGTATTTAATTCCGATGTGTTTTCTGTGTTTCATCATCAATGTCAAGGTCCAAGGAATACATAAAACCTGCAGTGGTGTATCGGAAACTAATACTGGTCTTACAGGAAAGGATCAAAGCTCAGACTCTAAGAATTTCTCACTCTTCTTGACTTAAGGCGACATTGTGCCTTTTGTATGAAATTCCGATGTAATTTCGGCGTTTCATCGTCAATGTGTATGTCGAAGGAGTACATTGAACCTGTAGTGGTGTATCGGAAACTAATACTGGTCTCACAGGGAATGCTCAAAGCACCGATTGTAAGAAGAGACTTTATTCTTGCACTTAAGGCGGCATTGTGCCTTTTGTATTTAATTCCGATGCGTTTCTGTGTTTCATCGCCAATGCGAAGGTCCAAGCAATACATTGAACCTGCAGTGGTGTTTCGGAAACTAATACTGGTCTCACAGGGAATACTCAAAATAACGACTGTAAGAGGAGTCTCTATTCTTGCACTTATGGCGGCATTGTGCCATTTGTATTTAATTCCGATGTAATATCAGTGTTTCATCGTCAATGTGTATGTCTAAGGAATACATTGAACCTGCAGTGGTGTATCGGAAACTAATACTGGTCTCACAGGGAATGCTCAAAGCACCGACAGCAAGAAGAGTCTCTATTCTTGTACTTATTGCGGCATTGTGCCTTTTGTATTTAGTTCCGATTCGATCTCTGTGTTTCATCGTCAATGCGAAGGTCCAAGGAATACATTGAACCTGCAGTGGTGTATCGGAAACTAATACTGGTCTCACAGGAAAGGATCAAAGCACAGACTCTAAGAAGTCTCACTCATCTTGCAGTTAAGGCTGCATTGTTCCTTTTGTATTTAATTCCGATGTAATTTCAGTGTTTCATCGTCATTGAGTATGTCCAAGGAATACATTGAACCTGGAGTGGTGTATCGGAAACTAATACTGGTCACAAAGGGTATGCTCAAAGCACCGACTGTAAGAAGAGTCCCTATTCTCGTACGTAAGGCGGCATTGTGCCTTGTGTATTTAATTCCGATACGATTTCTGTGTTTCATCGTCAATGTGAAGGTCCATGGAATACATTGTACCTGCAGTTGTGTATCGGAAACTAGTACTGGTCTCGCAGGGAATGCTCAAAGCACCGACTGTAAGAAGAGTCTATGTTCTTGCACTAATGGCGGCATTGTGACTTTTGCATTTGATTCCGATGTAATTTCAGTGTTTCATTGTCAATGTGTATGACCAAGGAATACATTGAAAATGCAGTGGTGTATCAGTAACTAATACTGGTCTCACAGGGAATGCTCAAAGCACCGACTGTAAGAAGTGTCTCTATTCTTGTACGTAAAGCGGCATTGGGCCTTTTGTATTTAGTTTCACTGCAATTTCTGTGTTTCTTCGTCAATGCGAAGGTCCAAGGAATACATTGAACCTGCAGTGATGTATCGGAAACTAATACTGGTCTCACAGGAAAGGATCAAAGCACAGACTCTAAGAAGTCTCACTCATCTTGCAGTTAAGGCGGCATTGTTCCTTTTGTATTTAATACCGATGTAATATCAGTGTTTCATCGTCAATGAGTATGTCCAAGGAATACATTGAACCTGGAGTGGTGTATCGGAAACTAATACTGGTCTCACAGGGAATGCTCAAACAACGACTGTAAGAAGAGTCTCTATTCCTGTACATAAAGCGGCCTTGTGCCATTTGTATTTAATTCCGATGCGATTTCTGTGTTTCATCGTCAATGTGTATGTCCAAGGAATACATTGAACCTGCAGTGGTGTGTCGGAAACTAATACTGGTCTCACACGGAATGCTCAAAGCACCGAATGTAAGAAGAGTCTCTATTCTTGTACGTAAGGCAGCATTGTGATTTTTGTATTTAATTCCGATGTAATTTCAGTGTTTCATCGTCAATGTGTATGTCTAAGGAATACATTGAACCTGCAGTGGTGTATCGGAAACTAATACTGGTCTCACACGGAATGCTCAAAGCACCGAATGTAAGAAGAGTCTCTATTCTTGTACGTAAGGCAGCATTGTGATTTTTGTATTTAATTCCGATGCGATATCTGTGTTTCATCGTCAATGTGTATGTTTAAGGAATACATTGAATCTGCAGTGGTGTATCGGAAACTAATGCTGGTCTCAAAGGGAATGCTCAAAGCACCGACTGTAAGAAGAGTCTCTATTCTTGTACTTAAGGCGGCATTGTGCCTTTTGTATTTAATTCCGATGTGATTTCTGTGTTTCATCGTCAATGTGAAGGTCCAAGGAATACATTAAACCTGCAGTGGTGTATCGGAAACTAATACTGGTCTCACAGGAAAGGATCAAAGCACAGACTCTAAGAAGTCTCACTCTTCTTGCACTTAAGGCGGCATTGTGCCTTTTGTATAAAATTCCGATGTAATATCGGTGTTTCATCGTCAATGTGTATGTCGACGGAGTACATTGAACCTTCAGTGGTGTATCGGAAACTAATACTGGTCTCATAGGTAATGCTCAAAGCACCGACTGTAAGAAGAGTCTCTATTCTTGTACTTAAGGCGGCATTGTGCCTTTTGTATTTAATTCCGATGTGATTTCTGTGTTTCATCGTCAATGTGAAGGTCCAAGGAATACATTGAACCTGCAGTGGTGTATAGGAAACTAATACTGGTCTCACAATGAATGCTCAAAACACCGACCGTATGAAGAGTCTCTATTCTTGTACTTACGGCGGCATTGTGCCATTTGTATTTAATTCCGATGTAATTTTAGTGTTTCATCGTTAATGTGTATGTCCAAGGAATACATTGAACCTTGAGTGGTGTGTCGGAAAGTAATACTGGTCTCACAGGGAATGCTCAAAGCACCGACTGTAAGAAGAGTAGCTATACTTGTACTTATTTCATGGTCTCACGGGGAATGCCAAAACACCGACTGTAAGACTGTAAGAAGAGTCTCTATTCTTGTACTTAAGTCGGCATTGTGTCTTTTGTATTTAATTCCGATGCGATTTCTGTGTTTCATCGTCAAGGTGTATGTCCAAGGAATACATTGAATCTGCAGTGCTGTATCGGAAACTAATACTGATGTCACAGGGAATGATCAAAACACAGTCTGTAAGAAGAGTCTCTATTCTTGTACTTAAGGCGGCATTGTGCCTTTTGTATTTAATTCCGATGCGCTTTCTGTGTTTCATCGTCAATGTGTATGTCCAAGGAATCCATTGAACCTGCAGTGGAATGCTTAAAGCATCGACTGTAAGAAGAGTCTCTATTCTTGCACTTATGGCGGCATTGTTCCTTTTGTATTTAATTCGGATGTAATTTCAGTGTTTCATCGTCAATGTGTATGTCTAAGGAATACATTGAACTTGCAGTGGGGAATCGGAAACTAACACTGGTCTCACAGGGAATGCTCAAAGCACCGACTGTAAGAAGAGTCTCTATTCTTGGACGTAAGGCGGCATTGTAATTTTTGTATTTAATTACGATGCGATATCTGTGTTTCATCGTCAAGGTGTATGTCCAAGGAATACATTGAATCTGCAGTGCTGTATCGGAAACTAATACTGATGTCACAGGGAATGATCAAAACACAGTCTGTAAGAAGAGTCTCTATTCTTGTACTTAAGGCGGCATTGTGCCTTTTGTATTTAATTCCGATGCGCTTTCTGTGTTTCATCGTCAATGTGTATGTCCAAGGAATCCATTGAACCTGCAGTGGAATGCTCAAAGCACCGACTGTAAGAAGAGTCTCTATTCTTGCACTTATGGCGGCATTGTTCCTTTTGTATTCAATTCGGATGTAATTTCAGTGTTTCATCGTCAATGTGTATGTCTAAGGAATACATTGAACCTGCAGTCGCGTATCGGAAGCTAATACTGGTCTCACAGGGATGGATCAAAGCACAGACTCTAAGAAGTCTCACTTTTCTTGCACTTAAGGCGGCATTGTGCGGTTTGTATGTAATTCCGATGTAATTTCAGTGTTTCATCGTCAATGTGTAAGTCCAAGGAATACATTGAACCTGCAGTGGTGTATCGCAAGCTAATACTGGTCTCACGGGGAATGCTCAAAGCACCGACTGTAAGAAGAGTCTCTATTCTTGTACTTAAGGCGGCATTGTGCCTTTTGTATTTAATTCCGATGTGTTTTCTGTGTTTCATCATCAATGTGAAGGTCCAAGGAATACATTAAACCTGCAGTGGTGTATCGGAAACTAATACTGGTCTTACAGGAAAGGATCAAAGCTCAGACTCTAAGAAGTCTCACTCTTCTTGACTTAAGGCGACATTGTGCCTTTTGTATGAAATTCCGATGTAATTTCGGCGTTTCATCGTCAATGTGTATGTCGAAGGAGTACATTGAACCTGCAGTGGTGTATCGGAAACTAATACTGGTCTCACAGGGAATGCTCAAAGCACCGATTGTAAGAAGAGACTTTATTCTTGCACTTAAGGCGGCATTGTGCCTTTTGTATTTAATTCCGATGCGTTTCTGTGTTTCATCGTCAATGTGAAGGTCCAAGGATTACATTGAACCTGCTGTGGTGTATCGGAAACTAATACTGGCCTCACAGGGAATGCTCAAACACCGACTGTAAGGAGAGTCTCTATTCTTGTACTTAAGGCTGCATTGTGCCCTTTGTATTTAATTCCGATGCGATTTCTGTGTTTCATCGTCAATGTGTATGTCCAAGGAATACATTGAACCTGCAGTGGCGTATCGGAAACTAATACTGGTCTCACAGGAAAGGATCAAAGCACAGACTCTAAGAAGTCTCACTCTTCTTGCACTTAAGGCGGCATTGTGTCTTTTGTATAAAATTCCGATGTAATTTCGGTGTTTCATCGTCAATGTGTATGTCGACGGAGTACATTGAACCTTCAGTGGTGTATCGGAAACTAATACTGGTCTCACAGGGAATGCTCAAAGCACCGACTGTAAGAAGAGTCTCTATTCTTGTACTTAAGGCGGCATTGTGCCTTTTGTATTTAATTCCGATGTTATTTCTGTGTTTCATCGTCAATGTGAAGGTCCAAGGAATACATTGAACCTGCAGTGGTGTATAGGAAACTAATACTGGTCTCACAATGCATGCTCAAAGCACCGACCGTATGAAGAGTCTCTATTCTTGTACTTACGGCGGCATTGTGCCATTTGTATTTAATTCCGATGTAATTTCAGTGTTTCATTGTTAATGTGTATGTCCAAGGAATACATTGAACCTTGAGTGGTGTGTCGGAAAGTAATACTGGTCTCACAGGCAATGCTCAAAGCACCGACTGTAAGAAGAGTAGCTATACTTGTACTTATTTCATGGTCTCACGGGGAATGCTCAAAACACCGACTGTAAGACTGTAAGAAGAGTCTCTATTCTTGTACTTAAGTCGGCATTGTGCCTTTTGTATTTAATTCCGATGTGTTTTCTGTGTTTCATCGTCAATGTGAAGGTCCAAGGAATACATTAAACCTGCAGTGGTGTATCGGAAACTAATACTGGTCTTACAGGAAAGGATCAAAGCTCAGACTCTAAGAAGTCTCACTCTTCTTGCACTTAAGGCAGCATTGTGCCTTTTGTATGAAATTCCGATGTAATTTCGGCGTTTCATCGTCAATGTGTATGTCGAAGGAGTACATTGAACCTGCAGTGGTGTATCGGAAACTAATACTGGTCTCACAGGGAATGCTCAAAGCACCGACTGTAAGAAGAGACTTTATTCTTGCACTTAAGGCGGCATTGTGCCTTTTGTATTTAATACCGATGAGTTCCTGTGTTTCATCGTCAATGTGAAGGTCCAAGGAACACATTAAACCTGCTGTGGTGTATCGGAAACTAATACTAGCCTCACAGGGAATGCTCAAACACCGACTGTAAGAAGAGTCTCTATTCTTGTACTTAAGGCGGCAATGTGCCCTTTGTATTTAATTCCGATGCGATTTCTGTGTTTCATCGTCAATGTGTATGTCCAAGGAATACATTGAACCTGCAGTGGCGTATCGGAAGCTAATACTGGTATCACAGGAATGGATCAAAGCACAGACTCTAAGAAGTCTCACTTTTCTTGCACTTAAGGCGGCATTGTGCGGTTTGTATGTAATTCCGATGAAAATTCAGTGTTTCATCGTCAATGTGTATGTCCAAGGAATACATTGAACCTGCAGTGGTGTATCGCAAGCTAATACTGGTCTCACGGGGAATGCTCAAAGCACCGACAGTAAGAAGAGTCTCTATTCTTGTACTTAAGGCGGCATTGTGCCTTTTGTATTTAATTCCGATGTGTTTTCTGTGTTTCATCGTCAATGTGAAGGTCCAAGGAATACATTAAACCTGCAGTGGTGTATCGGAAACTAATACTGGTCTTACAGGAAAGGATCAAATCTCAGACTCTAAGAAGTCTCACTCTTCTTGACTTAAGGCGGCATTGTGCCTTTTGTATGAAATTCCGATGTAATTTCGGCGTTTCATCGTCAATGTGTATTTCGAAGGAGTACATTGAACCTGCAGTGGTGTATCGGAAACTAATACTGGTCTCACAGGGAATGCTCAAAGCACCGACTGTAAGAAGAGACTTTATTCTTGCGCTTAAGGCGGCATTGTGCCTTTTGTATTTAATTCCGATGCGTTTCTGTGTTTCATCGTCAATGTGAAGGTCCAAGGAACACATTGAACCAGCTGTGGTGTATCGTTAACTAATACTGGCCTCACTGGGAATGCTCAAACACCGACTGTAAGAAGAGTCTCTATTCTTGTACTTAAGGCGGCATTGTGCCCTTTGTATTTAATTCCGATGCGTTTTCTGTGTTTCATCGTCAATGTGTATGTCCAAGGAATACATTGAACCTGCAGTGGCGTATCGGAAACTAATACTGGTCTCACAGGAAAGGATCAAAGCACAGACTCTAAGAAGTCTCACTCTTCTTGCACTTGAGGCGGCATTGTGACTTTTGAATAAAATTCCGATGTAATTTCGGTGTTTCATCGTCAATGTGTATGTCGACGGAGTACATTGAACCTTTAGTGGTGTATCGGAAACTAATACTGGTCTCACAGGGAATGCTCAAAGCACCGACTGTAAGAAGAGTCTCTATTCTTGTGCTTAAGGCGGCATTGTGCCTTTTGTATTTAATTCCGATGTGATTTCTGTGTTTCATCGTCAATGTGAAGGTCCAAGGAATACATTGAACCTGCAGTGGTGTATAGGAAACTAATACTGGTCTCACAATGCATGCTCAAAGCACCGACCGTATGAAGAGGCTCTATTCTTGTACTTACGGCGGCATTGTGCCATTTGTATTTAATTCCGATGTAATTTCAGTGTTTCATCGTTAATGTGTATGTCCAAGGAATACATTGAACCTTGAGTGGTGTGTCGGAAAGTAATACTGGTCTCACAGGCAATGCTCAAAGCACCGACTGTAAGAAGAGTAGCTATACTTGTACTTATTTCATGGTCTCACGGGGAATGCCCAAAACACCGACTGTAAGACTGTAAGAAGAGTCTCTATTCTTGTACTTAAGTCGGCATTGTGCCTTTTGTATTTAATTCCGATGTGTTTTCTGTGTTTCATCGTCAATGTGAAGGTCCAAGGAATTCATTAAACCTGCAGTGGTGTATCGGAAACTAATACTGGTCTTACAGGAAAGGATCAAAGCTCAGACTCTAAGAAGTCTCACTCTTCTTGCACTTAAGGCGGCATTGTGCCTTTTGTATGAAATTCCGATGTAATTTCGGCGTTTCATCGTCAATGTGTATGTCGAAGGAGTACATTGAACCTGCAGTGGTGTATCGGAAACTAATACTGGTCTCACAGGGAATGCTCAAAGCACCGACTGTAAGAAGAGACTTTATTCTTGCACTTAAGGCGGCATTGTGCCTTTTGTATTTAATACCGATGAGTTCCTGTGTTTCATCGTCAATGTGAAGGTCCAAGGAACACATTAAACCTGCTGTGGTGTATCGGAAACTAATACTAGCCTCACAGGGAATGCTCAAACACCGACTGTAAGAAGAGTCTCTAATCTTGTACTTAAGGCGGCATTGTGCCCTTTGTATTTAATTCCGATGCGATTTCTGTGTTTCATCGTCAATGTGTATGTCCAAGGAATACATTGAACCTGCAGTGGCGTATCGGAAGCTAATACTGGTATCACAGGAATGGATCAAAGCACAGACTCTAAGAAGACTCACTTTTCTTGCACTTAAGGCGGCATTGTGCAGTTTGTATGTAATTCCGATGAAATTTCAGTGTTTCATCGTCAATGTGTATGTCCAAGGAATACATTGAACCTGCAGTGGTGTATCGCAAGCTAATACTGGTCTCACGGGGAATGCTCAAAGCACCGACTGTAAGAAGAGTCTCTATTCTTGTACTTAAGGCGGCATTGTGCCTTTTGTATTTACTTCCGATGTGTTTTCTGTGTTTCATCGTCAATGTGAAGGTCCAAGGAATACATAAAACCTGCAGTGGTGTATCGGAAACTAATACTGGTCTTACAGGAAAGGATCAAAGCTCAGACTCTAAGAAGTCTCACTCTTCTTGCACTTAAGGCGGCATTGTGCCTTTTGTATGAAATTCCGATGTAATTTCGGCGTTTCATCGTCAATGTGTATTTCGAAGGAGTACATTGAACCTGCAGTGGTGTATCGGAAACTAATACTGGTCTCACAGGGAATGCTCAAAGCACCGACTGTAAGAAGAGACTTTATTCTTGCACTTAAGGCGGCATTGTGCCTTTTGTATTTAATTCCGATGCGTTTCTGTGTTTCATCGTCAATGTGAAGGTCCAAGGAACACATTGAACCTGCTGTGGTGTATCGGAAACTAATACTGGCCTCACAGGGAATGCTCAAACACCGACTGTAAGAAGAGTCTCTATTCTTGTACTTAAGGCGGCATTGTGTCCTTTGTATTTAATTCCGATGCGATTTCTGTGTTTCATCGTCAATGTGTATGTCCAAGGAATACATTGAACCTGCAGTGGCGTATCGGAAACTAATACTGGTCTCACAGGAAAGGATCAAAGCACAGACTCTAAGAAGTCTCACTCTTCTTGCACTTGAGGCGGCATTGTGTCTTTTGTATAAAATTCCGATGTAATTTCGGTGTTTCATCGTCAATGTGTATGTCGACGGAGTACATTGAACCTTTAGTGGTGTATCGGCAACTAATACTGGTCTCACAGGGAATGCTCAAAGCACCGACTGTAAGAAGAGTCTCTATTCTTGTACTTAAGGCGGCATTGTGCCTTTTGTATTTAATTCCGATGTGATTTCTGTGTTTCATCGTCAATGTGAAGGTCCAAGGAATACATTGAACGTGCAGTGGTGTATAGGAAACTAATACTGGTCTCACAATGAATGCTCAAAGCACCGACCGTACGAAGAGTCTCTATTCTTGTACTTACGCGGCAATGTGCCATTTGTATTTAATTCCGTTGTAATTTCAGTGTTTCATCGTTAATGTGTATGTCCAAGGAATACATTGAACCTTGAGTGGTGTGTCGGAAAGTAATACTGGTCTCACAGGCAATGCTCGAAGCACCGACTGTAAGAAGAGTAGCTATACTTGTACTTATTTCTTGGTCTCACGGGGAATGCTCAAAACACCGACTGTAAGACTGTTAGAAGAGTCTCTATTCTTGTACTTAAGTCGGCATTGTGCCTTTTGTATTTAATTCCGATGCGATTTCGGTGTTTCATCGTCA
Source organism: Schistocerca americana (assembly GCF_021461395.2). Taxonomy (NCBI): domain Eukaryota; kingdom Metazoa; phylum Arthropoda; class Insecta; order Orthoptera; family Acrididae; genus Schistocerca; species Schistocerca americana. Next base: position 19,710,057 of record NC_060125.1, on the reverse strand, counting down.
AGGTGTATGTCCAAGGAATACATTGAACCTGCAGTGCTGTATCGGAAACTAATACTGATGTCACAGGGAATGATCAAAACACAGTCTGTAAGAAGAGTCTCTATTCTTGTACTTAAGGCGGCATTGTGCCTTTTGTATTTAATTCCGACGCGCTTTCTGGGTTTCATCGTCAATGTGTATGTCCAAGGAATCCATTGAACCTGCAGTGGAATGCTCAAAGCACCGACTGTAAGAAGAGTCTCTATTCTTGCACTTATGGCGGCATTGTTCCTTTTGTATTTAATTCCGATGTAATTTCAGTGTTTCATCGTCAATGTGTATGTCTAAGGAATACATTGAACCTGCAGTGGTGTATCGGAAACTAATACTGGTCTCACAGGGAATGCTCAAAGCACCGACTGTAAGAAGAGTCTCTATTCTTGTACGTAAGGCAGCATTGTGATTTTTGTATTTAATTCCGATGCGATATCTGTGTTTCATCGTCAATGTGTATGTCCAAGGAATACATTGAGTCTGCAGTGGTGTATCGGAAACTAATACTGGTCTTACAGGAAAGGATCAAATCTCAGACTCTAAGAAGTCTCACTCTTCTTGCACTTAAGGCGGCATTGTGCCTTTTGTATGAAATTCCGATGTAATTTCGGCGTTTCATCGTCAATGTGTATGTCGAAGGAGTACATTGAACCTGCAGTGGTGTATCGGAAACTAATACTGGTCTCACAATGAATACTCAAAGCACCGACCGTATGAAGAGTCTCTATTCTTGTACTTACGGCGGCATTGTGCCATTTGTATTTAATTCCGATGTAATTTCAGTGTTTCATCGTCAATGTGTATGTCTAAGGAATACATTGAACCTGCAGTGGTGTATCGGAAACTAATACTGGTCTCACAGGGAATGCTCAAAGCACCGACTGTAAGTAGAGTCTCTATTCTTGGACGTAAGGCGGCATTGTGATTTTTGTATTTCATTCCGATGCGATATCTGTGCTTCATCGTCAATGTGTATGTCCTAGGAATACATTGAACCTGCAGTGGTATATCGGAAACTAAAACTGGTCTCACACGGAATGCTCAAAGCCCCGACTGTAAGAAGAGTCTCTATTCTTGTACTTAAAGCTTAATTGTGACTTTTGTATTTAATTCCGATGCGATTTCTGTGTTTCATCGTCAGTGTGAAGGTCGAAGGAATACATTGAATCTGCAGTGGTGTATCGGAAACTAATACTGGTCTCACAGGAAAGGATCAAAGCACAGACTCTAAGAATACTCACTCTTCTTGCACTTAGGGTGGCATTGTGCCTTTTGTATTTAATTCCGATGTAATTTCAGTGTTTCATCGTCAAAGTGTACGTCCAAGGAATACATTGTACCTGCAGTGGTGTATCGGAAACCAATACTGGTCTCACAGGAAAGGATCAAAGCACAGTTTTTAAGAAATTTCACTCTTCTTGCACTTAGGGCGGAATTAATTTCAGTGTTTCATTGTCAATGTGTATGTCCAAGGAATACATTGAACCTGCAGTGGTATCGGAAACTAACACTAATCTCACAGGGAATGCTCAGAGCACCGACTGTAAGAAGAGTCTCTATTCTTGTACTTAAGGCGGCATTTTGCCTTTTGTATTTAATTCCGATGCGATTTCTGTGCTTCATCGTCAATGTGTATGTCCAAGGAATACATTGAACCTGCAGTGGTGTATCGGAAATTAATACTGGTCTCACACGGAATGCCTAAGCACCGACTTTAAGAAGGGTCTCTATTCTTGTACTTAAGGCGTCATTGTGCCTTTTGTATTTAATTCCGATGAAATTTCAGTGTTTCATCGTCAATGGGTATGTCCCAGGAATACATTGAACCTGGAGTGGTGTGTCGGAAAGTAAAACTGGTCTCACAGGGAATGCTCAAAGCACCGACTGTAAGAAGAGTAGCTATACTTGTACTTATTTCATGGTCTCACAGGGAATGCTCAAAACACCGACTGTAAGACTGTAAGAAGAGTCTCTATTCTTGTACTTAAGTCGGCATTGTGCCTTTTGTATTTAATTCCGATGCGATTTCTGTGTTTCATCGTCAAGGTGTATGTCCAAGGAATAAATTGAACCTGCAGTGCTGTATCGGAAAATAATACTGGTGTCACAGGGAATGCTCAAAACACCGACTGTAAGAAGAGTCTCTATTCTTGTACTTAAGGCGGCATTGCGCCTTTTGTATTTAATTCCGATGCGATTTCTGTGTTTCATCGTTAATGTGTATGTCCAAGGGATACATTGAACCTGCAGTGGAATGCTCAAAGCACCGACTGTAAGAAGGGTCTCTATTCTTGCACTTATGGCGGCATTGTGCCTTTTGTATTTAATTCTGATGTAATTTCAGTGTTTCATCGTCAATGTGTATGTCTAAGGAATACATTGAACCTGGAGTGGTGTGTCGGAATGTAAAACTGGTCTCACAGGGAATGCTCAAAGCACCGACTGTAAGAAGAGTAGCTATACTTGTACTTATTTCATGGTCTCACAGGGAATGCTCAAAACACCGACTGTAAGACTGTAAGAAGAGTCTCTATTCTTGTACTTAAGTCGGCATTGTGCCTTTTGTATTTAATTCCGATGCGATTTCTGTGTTTCATCGTCAAGGTGTATGTCCAAGGAATAAATTGAACCTGCAGTGCTGTATCGGAAAATAGTACTGGTGTCACAATGAATGCTCAAAGCACCGAATGTAAGAAGAGTCTCTATTCTTGTACTTAAGGCGGCATTGTGCCTTTTGTATTTAATTCCGATGTGATTTCAGTGTTTCATCGTCAATGTGAAGGTCCAAGGAATACATTAAACCTACAGTGGTGTATCGGAAACTAATACTGGTCTCACAGGAAAGGATCAAAGCACAGACTCTAAGAAGTCTCACTCTTCTTGCACTTAAGGCGCCATTGTGCCTTTTGTATAAAATTCCGATGTAATTTCGGTGTTTCATCGTCAATGTGTATGTCGACGGAGTCCATTGAACCTTCAGTGGTGTATCGGAAACTAATACTGGTCTCACAGGGAATGCTCAAAGCACCGACTGTAAGAAGAGTCTCTATTCTTATACTTAAGGCGGCATTGTGCCTTTTGTATTTAATTCCGATGTGATTTCTGTGTTTCATCGTCAACGTGAAGGTCCAAGGAATACATTAAACCTCCAGTGGTGTATCGGAAACTAATACTGGTCTTACAGGAAAGGATCAAAGCTCAGACTCTAAGAAGTCTCACTCTTCTTGCACTTAAGGCGGCATTGTGCCTTTTGTATGAAATTCCGATGTAATTTCGGCGTTTCATCGTCAATGTGTATTTCGAAGGAGTACATTGAACCTGCAGTGGTGTATCGGAAACTAATACTGGTCTCACAGGGAATGCTCAAAGCACCGACTGTAAGAAGAGACTTTATTCTTGCACTTAAGGCGGCATTGTGCCTTTTGTATTTAATTCCGATGCGTTTCTGTGTTTCATCGTCAATGTGAAGGTCCAAGGAACACATTGAACCTGCTGTGGTGTATCGGAAACTAATACTGGCCTCACAGGGAATGCTCAAACACCGACTGTAAGAAGAGTCTCTATTCTTGTACTTAAGGCGGCATTGTGTCCTTTGTATTTAATTCCGATGCGATTTCTGTGTTTCATCGTCAATGTGTATGTCCAAGGAATACATTGAACCTGCAGTGGCGTATCGGAAACTAATACTGGTCTCACAGGAAAGGATCAAAGCACAGACTCTAAGAAGTCTCACTCTTCTTGCACTTGAGGCGGCATTGTGTCTTTTGTATAAAATTCCGATGTAATTTCGGTGTTTCATCGTCAATGTGTATGTCGACGGAGTACATTGAACCTTTAGTGGTGTATCGGCAACTAATACTGGTCTCACAGGGAATGCTCAAAGCACCGACTGTAAGAAGAGTCTCTATTCTTGTACTTAAGGCGGCATTGTGCCTTTTGTATTTAATTCCGATGTGATTTCTGTGTTTCATCGTCAATGTGAAGGTCCAAGGAATACATTGAACGTGCAGTGGTGTATAGGAAACTAATACTGGTCTCACAATGAATGCTCAAAGCACCGACCGTACGAAGAGTCTCTATTCTTGTACTTACGCGGCAATGTGCCATTTGTATTTAATTCCGTTGTAATTTCAGTGTTTCATCGTTAATGTGTATGTCCAAGGAATACATTGAACCTTGAGTGGTGTGTCGGAAAGTAATACTGGTCTCACAGGCAATGCTCGAAGCACCGACTGTAAGAAGAGTAGCTATACTTGTACTTATTTCTTGGTCTCACGGGGAATGCTCAAAACACCGACTGTAAGACTGTTAGAAGAGTCTCTATTCTTGTACTTAAGTCGGCATTGTGCCTTTTGTATTTAATTCCGATGCGATTTCGGTGTTTCATCGTCAAGGTGTATGTCCAAGGAATACATTGAACCTGCAGTGCTGTATCGGAAACTAATACTGATGTCACAGGGAATGATCAAAACACAGTCTGTAAGAAGAGTCTCTATTCTTGTACTTAAGGCGGCATTGTGCCTTTTGTATTTAATTCCGATGCGCTTTCTGGGTTTCATCGTCAATGTGTATGTCCAAGGAATCCATTGAACCTGCAGTGGAATGCTCAAAGCACCGACTGTAAGAAGAGTCTCTATTCTTGCACTTATGGCGGCATTGTTCCTTTTGTATTTAATTCCGATGTAATTTCAGTGTTTCATCGTCAATGTGTATGTCTAAGGAATACATTGAACCTGCAGTGGTGTATCGGAAACTAATACTGGTCTCACAGGGAATGGAGTATCGGAAACTAACACTGTTTTTACAGGAAAGGATCAAAGCACAGACTCTAAGAAGTGTCACTCTTCTTGCACTTGATGCGGCTTTGTGCCTTTTGTATTTAATTCCGATGTAATATCGTTGTCTGATCGTCAATGTGTATGTCCAAGGAATTCATTGAACCTGAAATGGTGTATCGGAATCTAATACTGGTCTCGTAGGAAAGGATCTAAGAACTGACTCTAAGAAGACTCACTCTTCTTGCACTTAGGGCGCCATTGTGCCTTTTGTATTTAATTCCGATGCTATTTCTGTGTTTCATCATCAATGTGTATGTCCAAGGAATACATTGAACCTGCAGTGGTGTATCGGAAACTAATACTGGTCTCACAGGAAAGGATCAAAGCACAGACTCTAAGAAGTCTCACATAGCTTGCACTTAAGGCGGCATTGTTCCTTTTGTATTTAATTCCGATGTCAATTCAGTGTTTCATCGTTAATGTGTATGTCCAAGGAATACATTGAACCTGGAGTGGTGTGTCGGAAACTAATACTGGTCTCACAGGGAATGCTCAAAGCAGCAACTGTAAGAAGAGTCTCTATACTTGTACTTAAGGCGGCATTGTAACTTTTATATTTAATTCCGATGCGGTTTCTGTGTTTCATCGTCAATGTGTATGTCCAAGGAATACATTGAACCTGCAGTGGTGTATCGGAAACCAATTCTGGTCTTACAGGGAATGCTCAAAGCACCGACTGTAAGAAGAGTCTGTATTCTTGTACTTAAGGCTGCATTGTGTCTTTTGTATTTTATTCCGATGCGTGTATGTCTAAGGAATACATTGAACCTGGAGTGGTGTGTCGGAATGTAAAACTGGTCTCACAGGGAATGCTCAAAGCACCGACTGTAAGAAGAGTAGCTATACTTGTACTTATTTCATGGTCTCACAGGGAATGCTCAAAACACCGACTGTAAGACTGTAAGAAGAGTCTCTATTCTTGTACTTAAGTCGGCATTGTGCCTTTTGTATTTAATTCCGATGCGATTTCTGTGTTTCATCGTCAAGGTGTATGTCCAAGGAATAAATTGAACCTGCAGTGCTGTATCGGAAAATAGTACTGGTGTCACAGGGAATGCTCAAAGCACCGAATGTAAGAAGAGTCTCTATTCTTGTACTTAAGGCGGCATTGTGCCTTTTGTATTTAATTCCGATGTGATTTCAGTGTTTCATCGTCAATGTGAAGGTCCAAGGAATACATTAAACCTACAGTGGTGTATCGGAAACTAATACTGGTCTCACAGGAAAGGATCAAAGCACAGACTCTAAGAAGTCTCACTCTTCTTGCACTTAAGGCGCCATTGTGCCTTTTGTATAAAATTCCGATGTAATTTCGGTGTTTCATCGTCAATGTGTATGTCGACGGAGTCCATTGAACCTTCAGTGGTGTATCGGAAACTAATACTGGTCTCACAGGGAATGCTCAAAGCACCGACTGTAAGAAGAGTCTCTATTCTTATACTTAAGGTGGCATTGTGCCTTTTGTATTTAATTCAGATGTGATTTCTGTGTTTCATCGTCAACGTGAAGGTCCAAGGAATACATTAAACCTCCAGTGGTGTATCGGAAACTAATACTGGTCTTACAGGAAAGGATCAAAGCTCAGACTCTAAGAAGTCTCACTCTTCTTGCACTTAAGGCGGCATTGTGCCTTTTGTATGAAATTCCGATGTAATTTCGGCGTTTCATCGTCAATGTGTATGTCGAAGGAGTACATTGAACCTGCAGTGGTGTATCGGAAACTAATACTGGTCTCACAATGAATACTCAAAGCACCGACCGGATGAAGAGTCTCTATTCTTGTACTTACGGCGGCATTGTGCCATTTGTATTTAATTCCGATGTAATTTCAGTGTTTCAACGTTAATGTGTATGTCCAAGGAATACATTGAACCTTGAGTGGTGTGTCGGAAAGTAATACTGGTCTCACAGGGAATGCTCAAAGCACCGACTGTAGGAAGAGTAGCTATACTTGTACTTATTTCATGGTCTCACGGGGAATGCTCAAAACACCGACTGTCAGACTGTAAGAAGAGTCTCTATTCTTGTACTTAAGTCCGCATTGTGCCTTTTGTATTTAATTCCGATGCGATTTCTGTGTTTCATCGTCAAGGTGTATGTCCAAGGAATACATTGAACCTGCAGTGCTGTATCGGAAACTAATACTGATGTCACAGGGAATGATCAAAACACAGTCTGTAAGAAGAGTCTCTTTTCTTGTACTTAAGGCGGCATTGTGCCTTTTGTATTTAATTCCGATGCGCTTTCTGTGTTTCATCGTCAATGTGTATGTCCAAGGAATCCATTGAATCTGCAGTGGAATGCTCAAAGCACTGACTGTAAGAAGAGTCTCTATTCTTGTACTTAAGGCGGCATTGTGCCGTTTGTATTAATTCCGATGCGATTTCTGTGTTTCATCGTCAATGTGAAGGTCCAAGGAATACACTGAACCTGCCATGGTGTATCGGAAACTAATACTGGTCTCAAAGGGAATGCTCAAAGAACCGACAGTAAGAAGAGTCTCTATTCTTGTACTTAAGGCGGCATTGTGCCTTTTGTATTTAATTGCGATGAGATTTCTGTGTTACATCGTCAATGTGAAGGTCCAAAGACTACATTGAACCTGCAGTGGTGTATCGGAAACTAATACTGGTCTCACAGGGAATGCTCAAACACCGACTGTAAGAAGAGTCTCTATTCTTGCACTTATGGCGGCATTGTGCCTTTTGTATTTAATTCCGATCTAATTTCAGTGTTTCATCGGCAATGTGTATGTCTAAGGAATACATTGAACCTGCAGTGGTGTATCGGAAACTAATACTGGTCACACAGGGAATGCTCAAAGCACCGACTGTAAGAAGAGTCTCTATTCTTGGACGAAAGGCGGCATTGTGATTTTTGTATTTAATTCCGATGCGATATCTGTGTTTCATCGTCAAGGTGTATGTCCAAGGAATACATTGAACCTGCAGTGCTGTATCGGAAACTAATACTGATGTCACAGGGAATGATCAAAACACAGTCTGTAAAAAGAGTCTCTATTCTTGTACTTAAGGCGGCATTGTGCCTTTTGTATTTCATTCCGATGCGCTTTCTGTGTTTCATCGTCAATGTGTATGTCCAAGGAATCCATTGAACCTGCAGTAGAATGCTCAAAGCACCGACTGTAAGAAGAGTCTCTATTCTTGCACTTATGGCGGCATTGTGCCTTTTTGTATTTAATTCCGATGTAATTTCAGTGTTTCATCGTCAATGTGTATGTCTAAGGAATACATTGAACCTGCAGTGGTGTATCGGAAACTAATACTGGTCTCACAGGGAATGCTCAAAGCACCGACTGTAAGTAGAGTCTCTATTCTTGGACGTAAGGCGGCATTGTGATTTTTGTATTTAATTCCGATGCGATATCTGTGCTTCATCGTCAATGTGTATGTCCTAGGAATACATTGAACCTGCAGTGGTGTATCGGAAACAAATACTGGTCTCACAGGGAATGCTCAAAGCACCGACTGTAAGAAGAGTATCTATTGTTGTACTTAAGGCTTAATTGCGACTTTTGTATTTAATTCCGATGCGATTTCTGTGTTTCATCGTCAATGTGAAGGTGCAAGGAATACATTGAATCTGCAGTGGTGTATCGGAAACTAAAACTGGTCTCACAGGAAAGGATCAAAGCACAGACTCTAAGAATACTCACTCTTCTTGCACTTAGGGTGGCATTGTGCCTTTTGTATTTAATTCCGATGTAATTTCAGTGTTTCATCGTCAACGTGTACGTCCAAGGAATACATTGTACCTGCAGTGGTGTATCGGAAACCAATACTGGTCTCACAGGAAAGGATCAAAGCACAGTTTTTAAGAAATTTCACTCTTCTTGCACTTAGGGCGGAATTAATTTCAGTGTTTCATTGTCAATGTGTATGTCCACGGAATACATTGAACCTGCAGTGGTATCGGAAACTAACACTAATCTCACAGGGAATGCTCAGAGCACCGACTGTAAGAAGAGTCTCTATTCTTGTACTTAAGGCGGCATTTTGCCTTTTGTATTTAATTCCGATGCGATTTCTGTGCTTCATCGTCAATGTGTATGTCCAAGGAATACATTGAACCTGCAGTGGTGTATCGGAAATTAATACTGGTCTCACACGGAATGCCTAAGCACCGACTTTAAGAAGGGTCTCTATTCTTGTACTTAAGGCGGCATTGTGCCTTTTGTATTTAATTCCGATGAAATTTCTGTGTTTCATCGTCAATGGGTATGTCCCAGGAATACATTGAACCTGGAGTGGTGTGTCGGAAAGTAAAACTGGTCTCACAGGGAATGCTCAAAGCACCGACTGTAAGAAGAGTAGCTATACTTGTACTTATTTCATGGTCTCACAGGGAATGCTCAAAACACCGACTGTAAGACTGTAAGAAGAGTCTCTATTCTTGTACTTAAGTCGGCATTGTGCCTTTTGTATTTAATTCCGATGCGATTTCTGTGTTTCATCGTTAATGTGTATGTCCAAGGGATACATTGAACCTGCAGTGGAATGCTCAAAGCACCGACTGTAAGAAGGGTCTCTATTCTTGCACTTATGGCGGCATTGTGCCTTTTGTATTTAATTCTGATGAAATTTCAGTGTTTCATCGTCAATGTGTATGTCTAAGGAATACATTGAACCTGGAGTGGTGTGTCGGAAAGTAAAACTGGTCTCACAGGGAATGCTCAAAGCACCGACTGTAAGAAGAGTAGCTATACTAGTACTTATTTCATGGTCTCACAGGGAATGCTCAAAACACCGACTGTCAGACTGTAAGAAGAGTCTCTATTCTTGTACTTAAGTCGGCATTGTGCATTTTGTATTTAATTCCGATGCGATTTCTGTGTTTCATCGTCAAGGTGTATGTCCAAGGAATAAATTGAACCTGCAGTGCTGTATCGGAAAATAATACTGGTGTCACAGGGAATGCTCAAAGCACCGAATGTAAGAAGAGTCTCTATTCTTGTACTTAAGGCGGCATTGTGCCTTTTGTATTTAATTCCGATGTGATTTCTGTGTTTCATCGTCAATGTGAAGGTCCAAGGAATACATTAAACCTACAGTGGTGTATCGGAAACTAATACTGGTCTCACAGGAAAGGATCAAAGCACAGACTCTAAGAAGTCTCACTCTTCTTGCACTTAAGGCGCCATTGTGCCTTTTGTATAAAATTCCGATGTAATTTCGGTGTTTCATCGTCAATGTGTATGTCGACGGAGTACATTGAACCTTCAGTGGTGTATCGGAAACTAATACTGGTCTCACAGGGAATGCTCAAAGCACCGACTGTAAGAAGAGTCTCTATTCTTATACTTAAGGCGGCATTGTGCCTTTTGTATTTAATTCCGATGTGATTTCTGTGTTTCATCGTCAACGTGAAGGTCCAAGGAATACATTAAACCTCCAGTGGTGTATCGGAAACTAATACTGGTCTTACAGGAAAGGATCAAAGCTCAGACTCTAAGAAGTCTCACTCTTCTTGCACTTAAGGCGGCATTGTGCCTTTTGTATGAAATTCCGATGTAATTTCGGCGTTTCATCGTCAATGTGTATGTCGAAGGAGTACATTGAACCTGCAGTGGTGTATCGGAAACTAATACTGGTCTCACAATGAATACTCAAAGCACCGACCGGATGAAGAGTCTCTATTCTTGTACTTACGGCGGCATTGTGCCATTTGTATTTAATTCCGATGTAATTTCAGTGTTTCATCGTTAATGTGTATGTCCAAGGAATACATTGAACCTTGAGTGGTGTGTCCGAAAGTAATACTGGTCTCACAGGGAATGCTCAAAGCACCGACTGTAGGAAGAGTAGCTATACTTGTACTTATTTCATGGTCTCACGGGGAATGCTCAAAACACCGACTGTCAGACTGTAAGAAGAGTCTCTATTCTTGTACTTAAGTCCGCATTGTGCCTTTTGTATTTAATTCCGATGCGATTTCTGTGTTTCATCGTCAAGGTGTATGTCCAAGGAATACATTGAACCTGCAGTGCTGTATCGGAAACTAATACTGATGTCACAGGGAATGATCAAAACACAGTCTGTAAGAAGAGTCTCTTTTCTTGTACTTAAGGCGGCATTGTGCCTTTTGTATTTAATTCCGATGCGCTTTCTGTGTTTCATCGTCAATGTGTATGTCCAAGGAATCCATTGAATCTGCAGTGGAATGCTCAAAGCACTGACTGTAAGAAGAGTCTCTATTCTTGTACTTAAGGCGGCATTGTGCCGTTTGTATTAATTCCGATGCGATTTCTGTGTTTCATCGTCAATGTGAAGGTCCAAGGAATACACTGAACCTGCCATGGTTTATCGGAAACTAATACTGGTCTCAAAGGGAATGCTCAAAGAACCGACAGTAAGAAGAGTCTCTATTCTTGTACTTAAGGCGGCATTGTGCCTTTTGTATTTAATTGCGATGAGATTTCTGTGTTACATCGTCAATGTGAAGGTCCAAAGACTACATTGAACCTGCAGTGGTGTATCGGAAACTAATACTGGTCTCACAGGAATGCTCAAAGCACCGACTGTAAGAAGAGTCCCTCTTCTTGTACTTAAGGCGGCATTGAGCCATTTGTATTTAATTCCGATGCGATTTCTGTGTTTCATCGTCAATGTGAAGGTCCAAGGAATACATTAAACCTGCAGTGGCGTATCGGAAACTGATACTGGTCGCACAGGAAAGGATAAAATAACAGACTCTAAGAAGTCTCACTCTTCTTGCTTTTAAGGCGGCATTGTTCCTTTTGTATTTAATTCCGATGTAATTTCATTGTCATTGTGTATGTCCAAGGAATACATTGAACCTGCAGTGGTGTATCGGAAACTAATACTGGTCACTCACGGAATGCTCAAAACAACGACTTTAAGAAGAGTCTCTATTCTTGTATTAAAGGCGGCATTGTGCCTTTTGTATTTAATTCCGGTGCGATTTCTGTGTTTCATCGTCAATGTGTATGTCCAAGGAATACATTGAACCTGCAGTGGTGAATCGGAAACTAATACTGGTCTCAAAGGGAATGCTCAAAACACCGACTGTAAGAAGAGGCTCTATTCTTGTACTTAAGGCGGCATTGTGCCTTTTGTATTTAATTCCGATGTGATTTCTGTGTTTCATCGACAATGTGAAGGTCCAAGGAATACATTAAACCTGCAGTGGTGTATCGGAAACTAATACTTGTCTCACAGGAAAGGATCAAAGCACGGACTCTAAGAAGTCTCACTCTTCTTGCACTTAAGGCGGCATTGTGCCTTTTGTATAAAGTTCCGATGTAATTTCGGTGTTTCATCGTCAATGTGTATGTCGAAGGAGTACATTGAACCTGCAGTGGTGTATCGGAAACTAATACTGGTCTCACAGGGAATGCTCAAAGCACTGACTGTAAGAAGAGATTTTATTCTTGCACTTAAGGCGGCATTGTGCCTTTTGTATTTAATACCGATGCGTTTCTGTGTTTCATCGTCAATGTGAAGGTCCAAGGAGCACATTGAACCTGCTGTGATGTACCGGAAACTAATACTGGCCTCACAGGGAATGCTCAAACACCGACTGTAGGAAGAGTCTCTATTCTTGTACTTAAGGCGGCATTGTGCCTCTTGTATTTAATTGCGATGCGATTTCTGTGTTACATCGTCAATGTGAAGGTCGAAAGACTACATTGAACCTGCAGTGGTGTATCGGAAACTAATACTGGTCTCACAGGAAAGGATCAAAGCACAGACTCTAAGAAGTCTCACTGTTCTTGCACTTAAGGCGGCATTGTTCCTTTTGTATTTAATTCCGATGTAATTTCAGTGTTTCATCGTCAATGTGTATGTCCAAGGAATACATTGAACCTGGAGTGGTTTGTCGGAAACTAATACTGTTCTCACAGGGAATGCACAAAGCACCGACTGTAAGAAGAGTCTGTAATCTTGTACTTAAGGCTGCATTGTGTCTTTTGTATTTCATTCCGATGCGATTTCGGTGTTTCATCGTCAATGTGATGGTCCAAGGAATACATTGAACCTGCAGTGGTGTATCGGAAACTAATACTGGTCTCACAGGTAATGCTCAAAACACCGTCTGTAAGAAGAGTCACTATTCTTCTACTTATGGGGGCATTGTGCCTCTTGTATATAATTCCAATGCGATTTCTGTGTTTCATCGTCAATGTGAAGGTCCAAGGAATACATTGAACCTGCAGTGGTGTATCGGAAACTAATACTGGTCTCACAGGAAAGGATCAAAGCACAGATTCTAAGAAGTCTCAGTCTTCTTGCACTTAAGGCGGCAATGTTCCTTTTGTATTTAATTCCGATGTAATTTCAGTGTTTCATCGTCAATGTGTATGTCCAAGGAATACATTGGACCTGGAGTGGTTTGTCGGAAACTAATACTGGTCTCACAGGGAATGCTCAAAGCACCGACTCTAAGAAGAGTCTCTATACTTGTACTTAAGGCGGCATTGTGCCTTTTGTATTTATTTCCGATGCGATTTCTGTGTTTCATCGTCAATGTGTATGTCCAAGGAAAACATTGAACCTGCAGTGGTGTATCGGAAGCTAATACTGGTCTCACACGGAATTCTCAAAGCACCGACTTTAAGAAGAGTCTCTATTCTTGTATTTAAGGCGGCATTGTGCCTTTAGTATTTAATTCCGATGCGATTTCTGTGTTTCATCGTCAATGTGTATGTCCAAGGAATACATTGAACCTGCAGTGGTGTATCGGAAACTAATACTGGTCTCACAGGGAATGCTCAAATCATCGACAGTAAGAAGAGCCTCTATTCTTGTACTTAAGGCGGCATTGTGCCTTTTGTATTTAATTCCGATGCGATTTCTGTGTTTCAACGTCAATGTGAAGGTCCAAGGAATACATTGAACCTGCAGTGGTGTATCGGAATCAAATACTGGTCTCACAGGGAATGCTCAAATCACCGACAGTAAGAAGAGCCTCTATTCTTGTACTTAAGGCGGCATAGTGCCTTTTGTATTTATTCCGATGCGATTTCTGTGTTTCATCGTCAATGTGAAGGTCCAAGGAATACATTGAACCTGCAGTGGTGTATCGGAAACTAATACTGGTCTCACAGGAAAGGATCAAAGCACAGACTCCAAGAAGTGTCACTCTTCTTGCACTTAAGGTTACATTGTGCCTTTTGTATTTAATTCCGTTGCGATTTCAGTTTTTCATCGTCAATTTAAAAGTCCGTGGAATACATTGAACCTGCAGTGCTGTATCGGAAACTAATACTGGTCTCACAGGAAAGGATCAAGCACAGACTCTAAGAAGTCTCACTGTTCTTGCACCTAAGGCGGCATTGTACCTTTTGTATTTAATTACGATGTAATTTCTGTGTTTCATAGTCAATGTGTATGTCCAAGGAATACATTGAACCTGCAGTGGTGTATCGGAAACTAATACTGGTCTCTCAGGGAATGGTCAAAGCACCGACTGTAAGAAGAGTCTCTATTCTTGTAGTTAAGGCGGCATTGTATATTTTTTATTTAATTCCGATGCCATTTCTGTGTTTCATCGTCAATGTGTTGAACAAAGGAATACACGGAACCTGCAGTGGAGTATCGGAATCTAATAATGGTATCACAGGGAATGATCTAATCATCGACTGTAAGAAGAGTCTCTATTCTTGTACTTAAGGCGGCATTGTGAATTTTGTGTTTAATTCCGATGCGATTTCTGTGTTTCATCGTCAATGTGAAGGTCCAAGGAATACATTGAACCTGCAGTGGTGTATCGGAAACTAATACTGGTCTCACAGGAAAGGATCAAAGCACAGATTCTAAGAAGTCTCACTCTTCTTGCACTTAAGGCGGCAATGTTCCTTTTGTATTTAATTCCGATGTAATTTCAGTGTTTCATCGTCAATGTGTATGTCCAAGGAATACATTGGACCTGGAGTGGTTTGTCGGAAACTAATACTGGTCTCACAGGGAATGCTCAAAGCACCGACTCTAAGAAGAGTCTCTATACTTGTACTTAAGGCGGCATTGTGCCTTTTGTATTTAATTCCGATGCGATTTCTGTGTTTCATCGTCAATGTGTATGTCCAAGGAAAACATTGAACCTGCAGTGGTGTATCGGAAGCTAATACTGGTCACACACGGAATTCTCAAAGCACCGACTTTAAGAAGAGTCTCTATTCTTGTATTTAAGGCGGCATTGTGCCTTTAGTATTTAATTCCGATGCGATTTCTGTGTTTCATCGTCAATGTGTATGTCCAAGGAATACATTGAACCTGCAGTGGTGTATCGGAATCAAATACTGGTCTCACAGGGAATGCTCAAATCACCGACAGTAAGAAGAGCCTCTATTCGTGTACTTAAGGCGGCATAGTGCCTTTTGTATTTATTCCGATGCGATTTCTGTGTTTCATCGTCAATGTGAAGGTCCAAGGAATACATTGAACCTGCAGTGGTGTATCGGAAACTAATACTGGTCTCACAGGAAAGGATCAAAGCACAGACTCCAAGAAGTGTCACTCTTCTTGCACTTAAGGTTACATTGTGCCTTTTGTATTTAATTCCGTTGCGATTTCAGTTTTTCATCGTCAATTTAAAAGTCCGTGGAATACATTGAACCTGCAGTGCTGTATCGGAAACTAATACTGGTCTCACAGGAAAGGATCAAGCACAGACTCTAAGAAGTCTCACTCTTCTTGCACCTAAGGCGGCATTGTACCTTTTGTATTTAATTACGATGTAATTTCTGTGTTTCATAGTCAATGTGTATGTCCAAGGAATACATTGAACCTGCAGTGGTGTATCGGAAACTAATACTGGTCTCTCAGGGAATGGTCAAAGCACCGACTGTAAGAAGAGTCTCTATTCTTGTAGTTAAGGCGGCATTGTATATTTTTTATTTAATCCCGATGCCATTTCTGTGTTTCATCGTCAATGTGTTGAACAAAGGAATACACGGAACCTGCAGTGGTGTATCGGAATCTAATAATGGTATCACAGGGAATGATCTAATCATCGACTGTAAGAAGAGTCTCTATTCTTGTACTTAAGGCGGCATTGTGAATTTTGTGTTTAATTCCGATGCGATTTCTGTGTTTCATCGTCAATGTGAAGGTCCAAGGAATACATTGAACCTGCAGTGGTGTATCGGAAACAAATGCTGGTGTAACAGGAAATGCTCAAAGCACCGACTGTAAGAAGAGTCTCTATTCTTGTACTTAAGGCGGCATTGTGCCATTTGTATTTAATTCCGATGCCATTTCTGTGTTTCATCGACAATATGAAGGTCCAAGGAATACATTGAACCTGCAGTGGCGTATCGGAAACTAATACTAGTCGTACAGGAAAGGATAAAAGCACAGACTCTAAGAAGTCCCACTCTTCTTGCACTTAAGGCGGCATTGTACCTTTTGTATTTGATTACGGTGTAATTTCTGTGTTTCATCGTCAATGTGTATGTCCAAGGAATACATTGAACCTGCAGTGGTGTATCGGAAACTAATACTGGTCCCGCAGGGAATGCTCATAGCACCGACTGTAAGAAGAGTCTCAACTCTTGCACTTAAGGCGGCATTTTGCCTTTTGTATTTAATTCAGCTGTAATTTCAGTGTTTCATCGTGAATGTGTATGTCCAACGAATACATTGAACCTGCAGTGGTGTATCGGACTCTAATACTGGTCTCACAGAGAATGCTCAAATCACCGACTGTAAGAAGGGTCTGTATTCTTGTACTTAAGTCTGCATTGTGCCTTTTGTATTTTATTCCGATGCGATTTCTGTGTTTCATCGTCAATGTGAAGGTCCAAGGAATACACTGAACCTGCAGTGGCGTATCGGAAACTAATACTGGTAGCACAGGAAAGGATAAAAGCACAAACTCTAAGAAGTCTCTCTCTTCTTGCACTTAAGGCGGCATTGTACCTTTTGTATTTATTTACGATGTAATTTCAGTGTTTCATCGTCAATGTGTATGTCCAAGGATTACATTGTAACTGCAGTGGTGTATCGGAAACTAATACTGGTCTCACAGGGAATGCTCAAAGCACCGACTGTAAGAAGAGTCTCTATTCTTGTACTTAAGTCGGCATTGTGACTTTTGTATTTAATACCGATGCGTTTCTGTGTTTCATCGTCAATGTGAAGGTCCAAGTAATACATTGAACCTGCTGTGATGTATCGGAAACTAATACTGGTCTCACAGGGAATGCTCAAACACCGACTGTAAGAAGAGTCTCTATTCTTGTACTTAAGGCGGCATTGTGCCTTTTGTATTTCATTCCGTTGCGTCGTCAATGTGTATGTCCAAGGAATACATTGAACCTGCAGTGGCGGATCGGAAGCTAATACTGGTCTCTCAGGAATGGAACAAAGCACAGACTCTAAGAAGTCTCACTCTTCTTGCACTTAAGGCGGTATTGTGCGTTTTGTATTGAATTCCGATGTAATTTCAATGTTTCATCGTCAATGTGTATGTCCAAGGAATACATTGAACCTGCAGTGGTGTATCGCAAGCTAATACTGATCTCACGGGGAATGCTCAAAGCACCGACTGTAAGAAGAGTCTCTATTCTCGTACTTAAGGCGGCATTGTGCCGTTTATATTTAATTCCGATGCGATTTCTGTGTTACATCGTCAATGCGAAGGTCCTAGGAATACATTGAATCTGCAGTGGTGTATCGGAAACTAATACTGGTCTCACAGGAAGGATCAAAGCACAGACTCTAAGAAGACTCACTCGTCTTGCACTTAAGTCGGCATTGTGCCTTTTGTATTTAATTTCGATGTAATTTCAGTGTTTCATCGTCAATGTGAAGGTCCAAGGAATACACTGAACCTGCAGTGGTGTATCGGAAACTAATACTGGTCCCGCAGGGAATGCTCATAGCACCGACTGTAAGAAGAGTCTCTATTCTTGCACTTAAGGCAGCATTGTGCCTATTGTATTTAATTCCCATGTAATTTCAGTGTTTCATCGTCAATGTGTATGTTCAAGGAATACATTGAACTGGCAGTGGTATATCGGAAACTAAAACTGGTCTCACACGGAATGCTCAAAGCCCCGACTGTAAGAAGAGTCTCTATTCTTGTACTTAAAGCTTAATTGTGACTTTTGTATTTAATTCCGATGCGATTTCTGTGTTTCATCGTCAGTGTGAAGGTCGAAGGAATACATTGAATCTGCAGTGGTGTATCGGAAACTAATACTGGTCTCACAGGAAAGGATCAAATCGCAGACCCTAAGAAGACTCACTCGTCTTGCACTTAAGTCGGCATTGTGCCTTTCGTTTTTAATTCCGATGTAATTTCAGTGTTTCATCGTCAATGTGTATGTCCAAGGATTACATTGTAACTGCAGTGGTGTATCGGAAACTAATACTGGTCTCACAGGGAATGCTCAAAGCACCGACTGTAAGAAGAGTCTCTATTCTTGTACTTAAGTCGGCATTGTGACTTTTGTATTTAATACCGATGCGTTTCTGTGTTTCATCGTCAATGTGAAGGTCCAAGTAATACATTGAACCTGCTGTGATGTATCGGAAACTAATACTGGTCTCACAGGGAATGCTCAAACACCGACTGTAAGAAGAGTCTCTATTCTTGTACTTAAGGCGGCATTGTGCCTTTTGTATTTCATTCCGTTGCGTCGTCAATGTGTATGTCCAAGGAATACATTGAACCTGCAGTGGCGGATCGGAAGCTAATACTGGTCTCTCAGGAATGGAACAAAGCACAGACTCTAAGAAGTCTCACTCTTCTTGCACTTAAGGCGGTATTGTGCGTTTTGTATTGAATTCCGATGTAATTTCAATGTTTCATCGTCAATGTGTATGTCCAAGGAATACATTGAACCTGCAGTGGTGTATCGCAAGCTAATACTGATCTCACGGGGAATGCTCAAAGCACCGACTGTAAGAAGAGTCTCTATTCTCGTACTTAAGGCGGCATTGTGCCGTTTATATTTAATTCCGATGCGATTTCTGTGTTACATCGTCAATGCGAAGGTCCTAGGAATACATTGAATCTGCAGTGGTGTATCGGAAACTAATACTGGTCTCACAGGAAGGATCAAAGCACAGACTCTAAGAAGACTCACTCGTCTTGCACTTAAGTCGGCATTGTGCCTTTTGTATTTAATTTCGATGTAATTTCAGTGTTTCATCGTCAATGTGTATGTCTAAGGAATACATTGTACCTGCATTTGTGTATCGGAAACTAATACTTGTCTCGCAGGGAATGCTCAAACACCGACTGTAAGAAGAGTCTCTATTCTTGTACTTAAGGCGGCATTGTGCCTTATGTATTTCATTCCGATGCGATTTCTGTGTTTCATCGTCAATGTGTATGTCCACGATGGAAAGGATCAAATCGCAGAAACTAAGAAGACTCACTCGTCTTGCACTTAAGTCGGCATTGTGCCTTTTGTTTTTAATTCCGATGTAATTTCAGTGTTTCATCGTCAATGTGTATGTCCAAGGATTACATTGTAACTGCAGTGGTGTATCGGAAACTAATACTGGTCTCACAGGGAATGCTCAAAGCACCGACTGTAAGAAGAGTCTCTATTCTTGTACTTAAGTCGGCATTGTGACTTTTGTATTTAATACCGATGCGTTTCTGTGTTTCATCGTCAATGTGAAGGTCCAAGTAATACATTGAACCTGCTGTGATGTATCGGAAACTAATACTGGTCTCACAGGGAATGCTCAAACACCGACTGTAAGAAGAGTCTCTATTCTTGTACTTAAGGCGGCATTGTGCCTTTTGTATTTCATTCCGTTGCGTCGTCAATGTGTATGTCCAAGGAATACATTGAACCTGCAGTGGCGGATCGGAAGCTAATACTGGTCTCTCAGGAATGGAACAAAGCACAGACTCTAAGAAGTCTCACTCTTCTTGCACTTAAGGCGGTATTGTGCGTTTTGTATTGAATTCCGATGTAATTTCAATGTTTCATCGTCAATGTGTATGTCCAAGGAATACATTGAACCTGCAGTGGTGTATCGCAAGCTAATACTGATCTCACGGGGAATGCTCAAAGCACCGACTGTAAGAAGAGTCTCTATTCTCGTACTTAAGGCGGCATTGTGCCGTTTATATTTAATTCCGATGCGATTTCTGTGTTACATCGTCAATGCGAAGGTCCTAGGAATACATTGAATCTACAGTGGTGTATCGGAAACTAATACTGGTCTCACAGGAAGGATCAAAGCACAGACTCTAAGAAGACTCACTCGTCTTGCACTTAAGTCGGCATTGTGCCTTTTGTATTTAATTTCGATGTAATTTCAGTGTTTCATCGTCAATGTGTATGTCTAAGGAATACATTGTACCTGCATTGGTGTATCGGAAACTAATACTTGTCTCGCAGGGAATGCTCAAACACCGACTGTAAGAAGAGTCTCTATTCTTGTACTTAAGGCGGCATTGTGCCTTATGTATTTCATTCCGATGCGATTTCTGTGTTTCATCGTCAATGTGTATGTCCAAGGAATACATTTAACCTGCAGTGGCGTATCGGAAGCTAGTACTGGTCACACAGGAATGGATCAAAGCACAGACTCTAAGAAGTCTCACTCTTCTTGCACTTAAGGCGGCCTTGTGCGTTTTGTATTTAATTCCGATTTAATTTCAGTGTTTCATCGTCAATGTGTATGTCCAAGGAATACATTGAACCTCCAGTGGTGTATCGCAAGCTAATACTGGTCTCACGGGGAATGCTCAAAGCACCGACTGTAAGAAGAGTCCCTATTCTTGTACTTAAGGCGGCATTGTGCCGTTTGTATTTAATTCCGATGCGATTTCTGTGTTTCATCGTCAATGTGAAGGTCCAAGGAATACACTGAACCTGCTATGGTGTATCGGAAACTAATTCTGGTCTCAAAGGGAATGCTCAAGTAACCGACTGTAAGAAGAGTCTCTATTCTTGTACTTAAGGCGGCATTGTGCCTTTTGTAATGAATTGCGATGCGATTTCTGTGTTACATCGTCAATGTGAAGGTCTAAAGAATACATTGAACCTGCAGTGGTGTATCGGAAACTGACACTGGTCGCGCAGGAAAGGATAAAAGCACAGACTCAAAGAAGTCTCACTCTTCTTGCACTTAAGACGGCATTGTACCTTTTGTATTTAATTACGATGTAATTTCAGTGTTTCATCGTCAATGTGTATGTCCAAGAAATACATTGAACGTGCAGTGGTGTATCGGAAACTAATACTGGTCCCGCAGGGAGTGCTCAAACACCGACTGTAAGAAGAGTCTCTACTCTTGCACTTAAGGCGGCATTGTGCCTTTTTTATTTAATTCCGATGTAATTTCAGTGTTTCATCGTCAACGTGTATGTACAATGAATACATTGAACCTGCAGTGGTGTATCGGAAACTAATACTGGTCTCACAGGGAATGCTCAAAACACCGACTGTAAGAAGAGTCTCTATTCTAGTACTTAGGGCGGCATTGTGCCTTTTGTATTTAATTCCAATGCGATTTCTGTGTTTCATCGTCAATGTGAAGGCCCAAGGAACACATTGAACCTGGAGTGATGTATCGGAAACTAATACTGGTCTCAGAGGAAAGGATCAAAGAACAGACACTAAGAAGTCTCACATATCTCGCAGTTAAGGCGGCATTGTTCCTTTTGTATTTAATTCCGATGTAATTTCAGTGATTCATTGTCATTGTGCATGTCCAAGGAATTCATTGAACATGCAGTGGTGTATCGGAAACTAATACTGGTCTCACACGGAATGCTCAAAGCACCAACCTTAAGAAGAGTCTCTATTCTTGTACTTATGGCGGCATTGTGCATTTTGTATTTAATTCCAATGCGATTTCTGTGTTTCATCGTCAATGTGTATGTCCAAGGAATACATTGAACCTGCTGTGGAGTATCGGAAACTAACACTGTTTTTACAGGAAAGGATCAAAGCACAGACTCTAAGAAGTCTCACTCTTCTTGCACTTGATGCGGCTTTGTGCCTTTTGTATTTAATTCCGATGTAATATCGTTGTCTGATCGTCAATGTGTATGTCCAAGGAATTCATTGAACCTGAAATGGTGTATCGGAATCTAATACTGGTCTCGTAGGAAAGGATCTAAGAACTGACTCTAAGAAGACTCACTCTTCTTGCACTTAGGGCGCCATTGTGCCTTTTGTATTTAATTCCGATGCTATTTCTGTGTTTCATCATCAATGTGTATGTCCAAGGAATACATTGAACCTGCAGTGGTGTATCGGAAACTAATACTGGTCTCACAGGAAAGGATCAAAGCACAGACTCTAAGAAGTCTCACATAGCTTGCACTTTAGGCGGCATTGTTCCTTTTGTATTTAATTCCGATGTCAATTCAGTGTTTCATCGTTAATGTGTATGTCCAAGGAATACATTGAACCTGGAGTGGTGTGTCGGAAACTAATACTGGTCTCACAGGGAATGCTCAAAGCAGCAACTGTAAGAAGAGTCTCTATACTTGTACTTAAGGCGGCATTGTAACTTTTATATTTAATTCCGATGCGGTTTCTGTGTTTCATCGTCAATGTGTATGTCCAAGGAATACATTGAACCTGCAGTGGTGTATCGGAAACCAATTCTGGTCTTACAGGGAATGCTCAAAGCACCGACTGTAAGAAGAGTCTGTATTCTTGTACTTAAGGCTGCATTGTGTCTTTTGTATTTTATTCCGATGCGATTTCGGTGTTTCATCGTCAATGTGAAGGTCCAAGGAATACATTGAACCTGTAGTGGTGTATCGGAAACAAATACTGGTCTCACAGGAAAGGATCAAAGCACAGACTCTAAGAAGTCTCACTCTTCTTGCACTTAAGGCCGCATTGTGCCATTTGTACTTAATTCCGATGTAATTTCAGTTTTCCATCGTCAATGTGTATGTCCAAGACATACATTGAACCTGCAGTGGTGTATCGGAAACTAGTACTGGTCTCACAGGGAATGCTCATTGCACCGACTGTAAGAAGAGTCTCTATTCTTGTACTTAAGTCGGCATTGTGATTTTTGTATTTAATTCCGATGCGATTTCTGTGTTTCATCGTCAATGTGATGGTCCAAGGAATACACTGAACTTGCAGTGGTGTATCGGAAACTAATACTGGTCTCACCGGGTATGTCCAAAGCACCGACTGTAAGCCGAGTCTCTATTCTTGTAGTTAAGGCAGCATTGTACATTTTTTATTTAATTCCGATGCCATATCTGTGTTTCATCGTCAATGTGTATGTTCAAGGAATACATTGAACTGGCAGTGGTATATCGGAAGCTAATACTGGTCTCACACGGAATGCCCAAATCCCCGACTGTAAGAAGAGTCTCTATTCTTGTACTTAAGGCTTCATTGTGACTTTTGTATTTAATTCCGATGCGATTTCTGTGTTTCATCGACAATGTGAAGGTCCAAGGAAAACAATGGATCTGTAGTGGTGTATCGGAAACTAATACTGGTCTCACAGGGAATGCTCAAAGCACAGACTGTAAGAAGAGTCTCTATTCTTGTACTTAAGGCGGCATTGTGCCTTTTGTATTTATTTCCGATGCGATTTCGGTGTTTCATCGTCAATGTGAAGGTCCAAGGAATACATTGACCCTGTAGTGGTGTATCGGAAACTAATACTGGTCTCACAGGAAAGGATCAAATCACAGATTTTAAAAAGTTTCACTCTTCTTGCACTTAAGGCGGATTTAATTTCAGTGTTTCATTGTCAATGTGTATGTCCAAGGAATACATTGAACCTGCAGTGGTATCGGAAACTAATACTGATCTCACAGGGAATGCTCAAAGCACCGACTGTAAGAAAAGTCTCTATTCTTGTACATAAGGCGGCATTGTGTCTTTTGTATTTAATTCCGATGCAAATTCTGTGTTTCTTTGTCAATGTGTATGTCCAAGAAATACATTGAACCTGCAGTGGTATATCGGAAATTAATACTGGTCTCACACGGAATGCTCAAAGCACCGACTTTAAGAAGAGTCTCTATTCATGAACTTAAGGCGGCATTGTGCCTTTTGTATTTAATTCCGATGCGATTTCTGTGTTTCATCGTCAATGTGAAGGTCCAAGGAATACATTGAACCTGCAGTGGTGAGTCGGAAATTAATACTGGTCTCACAGGAAAGGATCAAATCACAGATTTTAAAAAGTTTCACTCTTCTTGCACTTAAGGCGGATTTAATTTCAGTGTTTCATTGCCAATGTGTATGTCCAAGGAATACATTGAACCTGCAGTGGTATCGGAAACTTATACTGATCTCACAGGGAATGCTCAAAGCACCGACTGTAAGAAGAGTCCCTATTCTTGTACATAAGGCGGCATTGTGTCTTTTGTATTTAATTCCGATGCAAATTCTGTGTTTCATCGTCAATGAGTATGTCCAAGGAATACATTGAACCTGCAGTATTATATCGGAAATTAATACTGGTCTCACACGGAATGCTCGAAGCACCGACTTTACGAAGAGTCTCTATTCATGAACTTGAGGCGGCATTGTGCCTTTTGTATTTAATTCCGATGCGATTTCTGTGTTTCATCGTCAATGTGAAGGTCCAAGGAATACATTGAACCTGCAGTGGTGTATCGGAAATTAATACTGGTCTCACACGGAATGCTCAAAGCACCGACTGTAAGAAGAGTCTCTATTCTTGTACTTATGGCGGCATTGTACCTTTTGTCTTTAATTACGATGTAATTTCAGTGTTTCATCGTCAATGTGTATGTCCAAGGAATACATTGAACCTGCAGTGGTGTAACGGAATCTTATACTGGTCTCACAGGGTAGGCTCAAAGCACCGACTGTAAGAAGAGTCTCTATTCTTGTACTTAAGGCGGCATTGTGCCTTTTTTATTTAATTCCGATGTAATTTCAGTGTTTCATCGTCAACGTGTATGTCCAATGAATACATTGAACCTGCAGTGGTGTATCGGAAACTAATACTGGTCTCACAGGGAATGCTCAAAACACCGACAGTAAGAAGAGTCTCTATTCCAGTACTTAGGGCGGCATTGTGCCTTTTGTATTTAATTCCAATGCGATTTCTGTGTTTCATCGTCAATGTGAAGGCCCAAGGAACACATTGAACCTGCAGTGATGTATCGGAAACTAATACTGGTCTCAGAGGAAAGGATCAAAGAACAGACTCTAAGAAGTCTCACATATCTCGCAGATAAGGCGGCATTGTTCCTTTTGTATTTAATTGCGATGTAATTTCAGTGATTCATTGTCATTGTGCATGTCCAAGGAATTCATTGAACATGCAGTGGTGTATCGGAAACTAATACTGGTCTCACACGGAATGCTCAAAGCACCAACCTTAAGAAGAGTCTCTATTCTTGTACTTATGGCGGCATTGTGCATTTTGTATTTAATTCCAATGCGATTTCTGTGTTTCATCGTCAATGTGTATGTCCAAGGAATACATTGAACCTGCTGTGGAGTATCGGAAACTAATACTGTTTTTACAGGAAAGGATCAAAGCACAGACTCTAAGAAGTCTCACTCTTCTTGAACTTGATGCGGCTTTGTGCCTTTTGTATTTTATTTCGATGTAATTTCGTTGTCTGATCGTCAATGTGTATGTCCAAGGAATTCATTGAACCTGAAATGGTGTATCGGAATGTAATACTGGTCTCGTAGGAATGGATCAAAGAACTGACTCTAAGAAGACTCACTCTTCTTGCACTTAGGGCGCCATTGTGCCTTTTGTATTTAATTCCGATGCTATTTCTCTGTTTCATCGTCAATGTGTATGTCCAAGGAATACATTGAACCTGCAGTGGTGTATCGGAAACTAATACTGGTCTCACAGGAATGGATCAAAGCACAGACTCTAAGAAGTCTCACATAGCTTGCACTTAAGGCGGCATTGTTCCTTTTGTATTTAATTCCGATGTAATTTCAGTGTTTCATCGTTAATGTGTATGTCCAAGGAATACATTGAACCTGGAGTGGTGTGTCGGAAACTAATACTGGTCTCACAGGGAATGCTCAAAGCAGCGACTGTAAGAAGAGTCTCTATACTTGTACTTAAGGCGGCATTGTACCTTTTATATTTAATTCCGATGCGATTTCTGTGTTTCATCGTCAATGTGTATGTCCAAGGAATACATTGAAGCTGCAGTGGTGTATCGGAAACCAATTCTGGTCTTACAGGGAATGCTCAAAGCACCGACTGTAAGAAGAGTCTGTATTCTTGTACTTAAGGCTGCATTGTGTCTTTTGTATTTTATTCCGATGCGATTTCGGTGTTTCATCGTCAATGTGAAGGTCCAAGGAATACATTGAACCTGTAGTGGTGTATCGGAAACTAATACTGGTCTCACAGGAAAGGATCAAAGCACAGATTTTGAGAAGTTTCACTCTTCTTGCACTTAAGGCGGAATTGTTCCATTTGTATTTAATTCTGATGTAATTTCAGTGTTTCATTGTCATTGTGTATGTCCGAGGAATACATTGAACCTGCAGTGGTGTATCGGAAACTAATACTGGTCTCACAGGAAAGGATTAAAGCACAGACTCCAAGAAGTGCCACTCGTCTTGCACTTAAGGCGGCTTGTGCCTTTTGTATTTAATTCCGATGCGATTTCAGTGTTTCATCGTCAATTTGAAAGTCCGTGGAATACAATGAATCTGCAGTGCTGTATCGGAAACTAATACTGGTCTCACAGGAAAGGATCAAAGCACAGACTCTAAGAAGTCTCACTCTTCTTGCACTTACGGCGGCATTGTGCCATTTGTATTTGATTCCGATGTAATTTCAGTTTTCCATCGTCAATGTGTATGTCCAAGAAATACATTGAACCTGCAGTGGTGTATCGGAAACTAATACTGGTCTCACAGGGAATGCTCATTGCACCGACTGTAAGAAGAGTCTCTATTCTTGTACTTAAGTCGGCATTGTGATTTTTGTATTTAATTCCGATGCGATTTCTGTGTTTCATCGTCACTGTGATGGTCCAAGGTATACACTGAACTTGCAGTGGTGTATCGGAAACTAATACTGGTCTCACAGGGTATGTCCAAAGCACCGACTGTAAGAAGAGTCTCTATTATTGTACTTAAGGCGGCATTGTGCCTTTTATATTTAATTACGATGCGATTTCTGTGTTTCATTGTCAATGTGATGGTCCAAAGAATACATTGAACCTGCAGTGGTGTATCGGAAACTAATACTAGTCTCACAGCAAAGGATCAAAGCACAGACTTTAAGAAGGCTCACTATTCTTGCAGTTAAGGCGGCGTTGCGACTTTTGTATCTAATTCCGATTTAATTTCAGTGTTTCTTCGTCAATGTGTGTGTCTAAGGTATACATTGAACCTGCAGTGGTGTATCGGAAACTAATACTGGTCTCACAGGGAATGCTCAAAGCACCGACTGTCAGAAGAGTCACTATTCTTGTACTTATGGTGCCATTGTGCCATTTGTATTTAATTCCGATGCGATTTCTGTGTTTCATCGTCAATATGAAGGTCCAAGGAATACATAGAACCTGCAGTGGTGTATCACAAGCTAATACTGGTCTCACAGGGAATGCTCAAAGCACCGACTGTAAGCCGAGTCTCTATTCTTGTACTTAAGGCGGCATTGTGCCTTTTGTATTTAATTCCGATGCGATTTCTGTGTTTCATCGTTAACGTGAAAGTCCAAGGAATACATTGAGCCTGCAGTGGTGTATCGGAAACTAATACTGGTCTCTCAGGGAATGCTCAAAGCACCGACTGTAAGTAGAGTCTTTATTCTTGTAGTTAAGGCAGCATTGTACATTTTTTATTTAATTCCGATGCCATTTCTGTGTTTCATCGTCAATGTGTATGTTCAAGGAATACATTGAACTGGCAGTGGTATATCGGAAGCTAATACTGGTCTCACACGGAATGCCCAAATCCCCGACTGTAAGAAGAGTCTCTATTCTTGTACTTAAGGCTTAATTGTGACTTTTGTATTTAATTCCGATGCGATTTCTGTGTTTCATCGACAATGTGAAGGTCAAGGAAAACAATGAATCTGCAGTGGTGTATCGGAAACTAATACTGGTCTCACAGGGAATGCTCAAAGCACCGACTGTAAGAAGAGTCTCTATTCTTGTACTTAAGGCGGCATTGTGCCTTTTGTATTTAATTCCGATGCGATTTCGGTGTTTCATCGTCAATGTGAAGGTCCAAGGAATACATTGACCCTGTAGTGGTGTATCGGAAACTAATACTGGTCTCACAGGAAAGGATCAAATCACAGATTTTAAAAAGTTTCACTCTTCTTGCACTTAAGGCGGATTTAATTTCAGTGTTTCATTGTCAATGTGTATGTCCAAGGAATACATTGAACCTGCAGTGGTATCGGAAACTAATACTGATCTCACAGGGAATGCTCAAAGCACCGACTGTAAGAAGAGTCTCTATTCTTGTACATAAGGCGGCATTGTGTCTTTTGTATTTAATTCCGATGCAAATTCTGTGTTTCTTTGTCAATGTGTATGTCCAAGAAATACATTGACCCTGCAGTGGAATATCGGAAATTAATACTGGTCTCACATGGAATGCTCAAAGCACCGACTTTAAGAAGAGTCTCTATTCATGAACTTAAGGCGGCATTGTGCCTTTTGTATTTAATTCCGATGCGATTTCTGTGTTTCATCGTCAATGTGAAGGTCCGAGGAATACATTGAACCTGCAGTGGTGAATCGGAAATTAATACTGGTCTCACAGGAGAGAATCAAATCACAGATTTTAAAAAGTTTCACTCTTCTTGCACTTAAGGCGGATTTAATTTCAGTGTTTCATTGTCAATGTGTATGTCCAAGGAATACATTGAACCTGCAGTGGTATCGGAAACTTATACTGATCTCACAGGGAATGCTCAAAGCACCGACTGTAAGAAGAGTCTCTATTCTTGTACATAAGGCAGCATTGTGTCTTTTGTATTTAATTCCGATGCAAATTCTGTGTTTCATCGTCAATGTGTATGTCCAAGGGATACATTGAACCTGCAGTGGTATATCGGAAATTAATACTGGTCTCACACGGAATGCTCAAAGCACCGACTTTAGGAAGAGTCTCTATTCATGAACTTAAGGTGGCATTGTGCCTTTTGTATTTAATTCCGATGCGATTTCTGTGTTTCATCGTCAATGTGAAGGTCCAAGGAATACATTGAACCTGCAGTGGTGTATCGGAAATTAATACTGGTCACACACGGAATGCTCAAAGCACCGACTGTAAGAAGAGTCTCTATTCTTGTACTTATGGCGGCATTGTACCTTTTGTCTTTAATTACGATGTAATTTCAGTGTTTCATCGTCAATGTGTATGTCCAAGGAATACATTGAACCTGCACTGGTGTAACGGAAACTTATACTGGTCTCACAGGGTAGGCTCAAAGCACCGACTGTAAGAAGAGTCTCTATTCTTGTACTTAAGGCGGCATTGTGCCTTTTGTATTTAATTCCGATACGATTTCTGTGCTTCTTCGTTAATGTGAAGGTCCAAGGAATACATTGAACCTGAAGTGGTGTATCGGAATCTAATACCGGTCTCACAGGAAAGGATCAAAGCACAGACTCTAAGAAGACTCACTCTTCTTGCACTTAAGGCGGCATCGTGCTGTTAATTTTTAATTCCAATGTAAGTTTGGTGTTTCATTGTCAATGTGTATGTCCAAGGAATACATTGAACCTGCTGTGGTGTATCGGAAACTAATACTGGTCTCACAGGAAAGGATCAAAGCACAGACTCTAAGAGGTCTCACTCTTTTTGCACTTACGGCTTCATTATGCCTTTTATATTTAATTCCGATGTAATTTAGGTGTTTCATCGTCAATGTGTATGTCCAAGGAATACATTGAACCTGCAGTGGTGTATCGGAAACTAAAACTGGTCTAACAGGGAATGCTCAATGCACCGACTGTAAGAACAGTCTATATTATTGTACTTATGGTGGCATTGTGCCTTTTGTATTTAATTCCAAATCGATTTCTGTGTTTCATCGTCAATGTGAAGGTCCGAGGAATACACTGAACCTGCAGTGGTGTATCGGAAACTAATACTGGTCTCACAGGGATTGCTCAAAGCACCCAATGTAAGAAAAGTTTCTAATGTTGTACAGAAGGCGGCTTTGTGCATTTTGTATTTAATTCCGATGCGATTTCTGTGTTTCATCGTCAATGTGAAGTTCCAAGGAATACATTGAACCTGAAGTGGTGTATCGGAAACTATTACTGGTCTCACAGGGAAAGCTCAAAGCTCCGACTGTAAGCAGAATCAATATTCTTGTTCTTAAGGTGTCATTGTGCCTTTTGTTTTTAATTCCGATGCTATTTCTGTGTTTTATCGTCAAAGTGAAGGTCCAAGGATTTCATTGAACCTGCAGTGGAGTATCGGAAACTAATACTGGTCTCACAGGAAAGGATCAAAGCACAGCCTCTAAGAAGTCTCACTCTTCTTGCACTTAAGGCGGCATTGTGCCTTTTATATTTAATTCCGATGTAATTTCGGTGTTTCATCGTCAATGTGAAGGACCGAGGAATACACTGAACCTGCAATTGTGTACCGGAAACTAATACTGGTCTCACAGGGAATGCTCAAATCACCGACTGAAAGAGGAGTCCAAATTCTTGTACTTAAGGCAGCATTGTGCCTTTTGTATTTAATTCCGATTCGATTTCTGTATTTCATCGTCAATATGAAGGGCCAAGGAATACATTGAACCTGCAGTGGTGTGTCGGAAACTAATACTGGTCTCACAGGAAAGGATAAAAGCACAGACTCTAAGAAGTCTCATTCTTCTTGTACTTAAGGCGGCACTGAGTCTTTTGTATTTAATTCCGATGTAATTTCAGTGTTTCATCGTCAATGTGTATGTCCAAGGAATACATTGAACCTGCAGTGGTGTATCGGAAACTAATACTGGTCTCACAGGGAATGCTCAAAGCGCCCACTGTAAGAAAAGTTTCTAATCATGTACTTAAGGCGGCTTTGTGCCTTTTGTATTTAATTCGGATGCGATTTCTGTGTTTCATCGTCAGTGTGAAGGACCAAGGAATACATTGAACCTGCAGTGGTGTATCGGAAACTAATACTGGTCTCACGTGGAATGCGCAAAGCACCGACAGTAAGAATAGTCTCTATCCTTGTACTTTAGGCGGCATTGTGCCTTTTGTATTTAATTCCGATGCGATTTCTGTGTTTCATCGTCAATGTGAAGGACCAAGGAATACATTGATCCTGCAGTGGTGTATCGGAAACTAATACTGGTCTCACAGGAAACGATCATAGCACGGACTCTAAGAAGACTCACTCTTCTTGCACTTATGGCGGAATTGTTCGTTTTGTATTTAATTCCGATGTAATTTCAGTGTTTCATTGTCAATGTGTATGTCCAAAGAATACACTGAACCTGCAGTGGTGTATCGGAAACTAATACTGGTCTCACAGGGAATGCTCAAAGCACCGACTGTAAGAAGAGCCTCTATTCTTGTACTTAAGGCGGCATAGTGCCTTTTGTATTTTATTCCGATGCGATTTCTGTGTTTCAATGTCAATGTGAAGGTCCTAGGAATACATTGAACCTGGAGTGGTGTATCGGAAAGTAATTATGGTCTCACAGGAAAGGATCAAGGCACAGACTCCAAGAAGTGTCACTCTTCTTGCACTTAAGGTGGCATTGTGCCTTTTGTATTTAATTCCGATGAGATTTCAATGTTTCATCGTCAATGTGCAAGTCCGAGGAATACATTGAACCTGCGGTGCTGTATCGGAAACTAATACTGGTCTCACAGAAATGGATAGAAGCACAGACTCTAAGAGGTCTCAGTCTTCTTGTACTTAAGGCGGCATTGAGCCTTTTGGAGTTAATTCCGATGTAATTTCAGTGTTTCATCGTCAATGTGTATGTCCAAGGAATACATTGAACTTGCAGTGTGGTGTCGGAAACTAATACTGGTCTCACAGGGAATGCTCAAGGCACCGACTGTAAGAACAGTCTCTATTCTTGTACTTATGGTGGCATTGTGCCTTTTGTATTAAATTCCGATGCGATTTCTGTGTTTCATCGTCAATGTGAAAGTCCGAGGAATACACTGAACCTGGAATGGTGTATCGGAAACTAATACTGGTCTCACAGGGAATGCTCAAAGCACCCACTGTATCAAAAGTTTCTAATCATGTACTTAAGGCTGCTTTGTGCCTTTTGTATTTAATTCCGATGCGATTTCTGTGTTTCATCGCCAATGTGTATGTCCAAGGAATACATTGAACCAGCAGTGGTGTATCGGAAACTAATACTGGTCTCACAGGGAATGCTCAAAACACCCACTGTATCAAAAGTTTCTAATCATGTACTTAAGGCTGCTTTGTGCCTTTTGTATTTAATTCCGATGCGATTTCTGTGTTTCATCGCCAATGTGTATGTCCAAGGAATACATTGAACCAGCAGTGGTGTATCGGAAACTAATACTGGTCTCACAGGGAATGCTCAAAGCACCGACTGTAAGAAGAGTCTCTATTCTTGTACTTAAGGCGGCATTGTGCCTTTTGTATTTAATTCCGATGCGATTTCTGTGTTACATCGTCAAAGTGAAGGACCAAGGAATACATTGAACCTGCAGTGGTGGACCGGAAACTAATACTGGTCCCACAGGAAAGGATCAAAGCACAGACTCTAAGAAGTCTCACTCTTCTTGCACTTAAGGCGGCATTGTGCCTTTTATTTATAATTCCGAT
The DNA here is from genome assembly GCF_021461395.2 of Schistocerca americana. Classification (NCBI taxonomy): domain Eukaryota; kingdom Metazoa; phylum Arthropoda; class Insecta; order Orthoptera; family Acrididae; genus Schistocerca; species Schistocerca americana. The sequence goes on along the minus strand of NC_060125.1, from coordinate 19,677,486 downwards.
GTAATTTCGGTGTTTCATCGTCAATGTGTATGTCCAAGGAATACATTGAACCTGCTGTGGTGAATCGGAAACTAATACTGGTCTCACAGGGAATGCTCAAAGCACCGACTGTAAGCTGAATCTCAATTCTTGTACTTAAGGCGTCATTGTGCCTTTTGTATTTAATTCCGATGCGATTTCTGTGTTTCATCGTCAATGTGAAGGTCCAAGGAATACATTGAACCTGCACTGGTGTATCGGAATCTAATACTGGTCCACAGGGAAAGCTCAAAGCACCGACTGTAAGAAGAGCTTCTATTCTTGTACTTAAGGCGGTTTAGTGCCTTTTGTATTTTATTCCGATGCGATTTCCCTGTGTCATCGTCAGTGTGATGATCGAAGGAATACATTGAACCTGCAGTGGTGTATCTGAAACTAATACTGGTCTCAAAGGGAATGCTCAAATCACCGACTGTAAGTAAAGTCTATATTCTTGTACATAAGGCGGCATTGTGCCTTTTGTATTTAATTCCGATTCGATTTCTGTATTTCATCGTCAATATGAAGGGCCAAGGAATACATTGAACCTGCAGTGGTGTATCGGAAACTAATACTGGTCTCACAGGAAAGGATCAAAGCACAGACTCTAAGAAGTCTCACTCTTCTTGCACTTAAGGCGGCATTGTGCCTTTTGTATTTAATTCCGAAGCGATTTCAATGTTTCATCGTCAATGTGTAAGTCCAAGGAATACATTGAACCTGCAGTGCTGAATTGAAACTAATACTGGTCTCACAGGAAAGGATCAAAGCACAGACTCTAAGAAGTCTCACTCTTCTTGCACTTAAGGCAGTATTATGCCTTTTGTATTTAATTCCGATGTATTTTCAGTGATCCATCGTCAATGTGTATGTCCAAGGAATACATTGAACCTGCAGTGGTGTATCAGAAACTAATACTGGTCTCACAGGGAATGCTCAAATCACCGACTGTAAGTAAAGTCTATATTCTTGTACATAAGGCGGCATTGTGCCTTTTGTATTTAATTCCGATTCGATTTCTGTATTTCATCGTCAATACGAAGGGCCAAGGAATCCATTGAACCTGCAGTGGTGTATCGGAAACTTATACTGGTCTCCCAGGAAAGGATAAAAGCACAGACTCTAAGAAGTCTCATTCTTCTTGTACTTAAGGCGGCATTGAGTCTTTTGTATTTAATTCCGATGTAATTTCAGTGTTTCATCGTCAATGTGTATGTTTAAGGAATACATTGAACCTGCAGTGGTGTATCGGAAACTAATACTCGTCTCACAGGGTATGCTCAAAGCACCGACTGTAACAAGAGTCACTATTCTTGTACTTATTGTGGCATTGTGCATTTTGTATTTATTTTCGATGCGATTTCTGTGTTTCATCGTCAATGTGAAGGTCCGAGGAATACACTGAACCTGCAGTGGTGTATCGGAAACCAATACTTTTCTCACAGGGATTGCTCAGAGCACCCACTGTAAGAAAAGTTTCTAAACTTATATATAAGGTTGCTTTGTGCCTTTTGTATTGAATTCTGATGCGATTTCTGTTTTTCATCGTCAATGTGAAGGTCCAAGGAATACATTGAACCTGCAGTGGTGTATCGGAAACTTATACTGGTCTCACAGGGAAGGCTCAAAGCACCGAGAGTCTCTATTCTTGTACTTAAGGTGGCATTTAGCATTATGTATTTAATTCCGATGCGATTTCTATGTTTCATCGTCAATGTGAAGGTCCAAGGAATACATTGCACCTGCAGTGGTGTATCGGAAACTAATACTGGTCTCACAGGAAAGGATTAAAGCACAGACTCTAAGAAGTCTCACTCTTCTTGCACTTATGGCGGAATTGTTCGTTTTGTATTTAATACCGATGTAATTTCAGTGTTTCATCGTCAATGTGTATGTCCAAGGAATACATTGAACGTGTAGAGGTGTATCGGAATCTAATACTGGTCCCACAGGGAATGCTCAAAGCACCGACGGTAAGAAGTGTCTCTATTCTTGTACTTATGGTGGCATTGTGCCTTTTGTATTTAATTCCGATGCGATATCTGTGTTTCATTGTCAATGTAAAGGTCCAAGGAATGCACTGAACCTGCAGTGGTGTATCGGAAACCAATACTGGTCTCACAGGGAATGCTCAAAGCACCGACTGCAAGAAGAGTCTCTATTCTTGTACTTAAGGCGGCATTGTGCCTATTGTATTTAATTCCGATGTAAATTCAGTGTTTCATCGTCAATGTGTATGTCCAGTCAATACATTGAACCTGCAGTGGTGTATCGGAAACTAATACTGGTCTCACAGGGAATGCTCAAGGCACCGACTGTACGAAGACTCACTAATCTTGTACTTGAGGCGACATTGTGCCTTTTGTGTTTAATTCCGATGCAATTTCTGTGTTTCATCGTCAATATGAAGATCCAAGGAATTCATTGAACCTGCAGTGGTGTATCGGAAACTAATACTGGTCTCACAGGGAATGCTCAAAGCACCGACTGTAAGAAGAGTTTATATTCTTGTACCTAAGGCGACATTGTGCCTTTTGTATTTAATTCCGATTCGATTTCTATATTTCATCGTCAATGTGAAGGACCAAGGAATACATTGAACTTGCAGTGGTGTATCGGAAACTAATACCGGTCTCACAGGAAAGGGTAAAAACACAGACTCTAAGGAGTCTCACTCTTCTTGTACTTAAGGCGGCATTGAGTCTTTTGTATTTAATTCCGATGTAATTTCAGTGTTTCATCGTCAATGTGTAAGTCCAAGGAATACATTGAACCTGCAGTGGTGTATCGGAAACTAATACTGGTGTCACAGGGAATACTCTAAATACCGACTGTAAGAAGAGTCTCTATTCTTGTATTTAAGGCGGCATTGTGCCTTTTGTATTTTATTCCGATGCGATTTCTGTGGTTCGTCGTCAATGTGAAGGTCCTAGGAATACATTGAACCTGGAGTGGTGTATCGGAAAGTAATTATGGTCTCACAGGAAAGGATCAAGGCACAGACTCCAAGCAGTGTCACTCTTCCTGCACCTAAGGCGGCATTGTGCCTTTTGTATTTAATTCCGTTGCGATTTCAATGTTTCATCGTCAATGTGCAAGTCCGAGGAATACATTGAACCTGCAGTGCTGTATCGGAAACTAATACTTGTCTCACAGGAAAGGATAAAAGCACAGACTCTAAGAGGTCTCATTCTTCTTGTACTTAAGGCGGCATTGAGCCTTTTGGAGTTAATTCCGATGTAATTTCAGTGTTTCATCGTCAATGTGTATGTCCAAGGAATACATTGAACTTGCAGTGTGGTGTCGGAAACTAATACTGGTCTCACAGGGAATGCTCAAGGCACCGACTGTAAGAACAGTCTCTATTCCTGTACTTATGGTGGCATTGTGCCTTTTGTATTAAATTCCGATGCGATTTCTGTGTTTCATCGTCAATGTGATGGACCAAGGAATACATTGAACCTGCAGTGGTGTATCGGAAACTAATACTGGTCTACCAGGAAAGGATCAAAGCACAGACTCTAAGAAGTCTCACTCTTCTTGCACTTATGGCAAAAATTGTTCGTTTTGTACTTAATTCCGATGTAGTTTCAGTGTATCATTGTCAACGTGTATGTCCAAAGAATACACTGAACCTGCTGTTGTGTATCGGAAACTAATACTGGTCTCACAGGGAATGCTCAAAGCACCGACTGTAAGAAGAGTCTCTATTCCTGTACTTAAGGCAGGATTGTGCCTTTTGTATTTAATTCCGATGCTAGTTCTGTGTTTTATCGTCAAAGTGAAGGTCCAAGGAATACATTGAACCTGCAGTGGTGTATCGGAAACTAATACTGGTCTCACAGAAAGGCATCAAAGCACAGACTCTAAGAAGTCTCACTCTTCTTGAACTTAAGGCGGCATTGTGCCTTTTATATTTAATTCCGATGTAATTACGGTGTTTCATCGTCAATGTGTATGTCCAAGGAATACATTGAACCTGCTGTGGTGTATCGGAAACTAATATTGGTCTCACAGGGAATGCTCAACCACCGAATGTAAGCAGAATCTCTATTCTTATACTTAAGGCGTCATTGTGCCTTTTGTATTTAATTCCGATGCGATTTCAGTGTTTCATCGTCAATGTGTAGGTCCGAGGAATACATTGAACCTGCAATGCTGTATCGGAAACTAATACTGGTCTCGCAGGAAAGTATCAATGCACAGACTCTAAGAAGTCTCACTCTTCTTGCACTTAAGGCGGCATTGTGCCTTTTGTATTTTATTCCGATGTAATTTCAGTGTTCCATCGTCAATGTGTATGTCCAAGGAATACATTGAACCTGCAGAGGTGTATCGGAAACTAATACTGGTCTCACAGGGAATGTTCAAAGCACCAACGGTAAGAAGTGTCTCTATTCTTGTACTTATGGTGGCATTGTGCCTTTTGTATTTAATTCCGATGCGATTTCTGTGTTTCATCGTCAATGTGAAGGTCCAAGGAATACACTGAACCTGCAGTGGTGTATCGGAAACCAATACTGGTCTCACAGGGATTGCTCAAAGCACCCAATGTAAGAAGAGTCACTATTCTTGTACTTATTGTGGCATTGTGCATTTTGTATTTATTTTCGATGCGATTTCTGTGTTTCATCGTCAATGTGAAGGTCCGAGGAATACACTGAACCTGCAGTGGTGTATCGGAAACTAATACTTTTCTCACAGGGAATGCTCAAAGCACCCACTGTAAGAAAAGTTTCTAAACTTGTACTTAAGGCGGCTTTGTGCCTTTTGTATTTAATTCTGATGCGATTTCTGTTTTTCATCGTCAATGTGAAGGTCCAAGGAATACATTGAACCTGCAGTGGTGTATCGGAAACTAATACTGGTCTCACAGTCAATGCGCAAAGCACCGACTGTAAGAAGAGTCTGTATTGTTGTACTTAAGGCGACATTTTGCCTTTTCTATTTAATTGCGATGCGATTTCTATGTTTCTTCGACAATGTGAAGGTCATAGGTATACATTGAACCTGCAGTGGTGTATCGGAAACTATTACTGGTCTTACAGGGAATGCTCAAAGCAACGGACTGTAAGAAGAGTTTCTATACTTGTACTTAAGGCGGCATTGTGCCTTTTGTATTTAATTCAGATGCGATTTCTGTGTTTCATCGTCAATGTGAAGGTCGAAGGAATACATTGAACCTGCAGTGGTGTATCGGAAACTAATACTGGTCTCACAGGGAATGCTCAAATCACCGATTGTAAGAAGAGTCTCTATTCTTGTACTGAAGGCGGCATTTAGCATTATGTATTTAATTCCGATGCGATTTCTATGTTTCATCGTCAATGTGAAAGTCCAAGGAATACATTGCACCTGCAGTGGTGTATCGGATACTAATTCAGGTCTCACACGGAATGCTGTAAGCACCGACTGTAAGAAGAGTCTCTATTCTTGTACTGAAAGCGGCATTGAGCATTTTGTATTTAATTCCGATGCGATTTCTGCGTTTCATAGTCAATGTGAAGGTCCAAGGAATACATTGCACCTGCAGTGGTGTATCGGAAACTAATATTGGTCTCACAGGAAATGCTCAAGGCACCGACTGTACGAAGACTCACTATTCTTGTACTTGAGGCGACATTGTGCCTTTTGTATTTAATTCCGATGCAATTTCTGTGTTTCATCGTCAATGTGAAGATTCAAGGAATACATTGAACATGCAGTGGTGTATCGGAAACTAATACTGGTCTCACAGGGAATGCTCAAAGCACCGACTGTTAGAAGAGTCTATATTCTTGTACCTAAGGCGACATTGTGCCTTTTGTATTTAATTCCGATTCGATTTCTATATTTCATTGTCAATGTGAAGGACCAAGGAATACATTGAACTTGCAGTGGTGTATCGGAAACTAATACCGGTCTCACAGGAAAGGGAAAATCACAGACTCTAAGGAGTCTCACTCTTCTGGTACTTAAGGCGGCATTGAGTCTTTTGTATTTAATTCCGATGTAATTTCAATGTTTCATCGGCAATGTGTAAGTCCAAGGAATACATTGAACCTGCTGTGGTGTATCGGAAATTAATACTGGTCTCACAGGGAATACTCTAAATACCGACTGTAAGAAGAGTCTCTATTCTTGTAATTAAGGCGGCATTGTGCCTTTTGTATTTAATTCTGATGCGATTTCTGTTTTTCATCGTCAATGTGAAGGTCCAAGGAATACATTGAACCTGCAGTGGTGTATCGGAAACTAATACTGGTCTCACAGTCAATGCGTAAAGTACCGACTGTAAGAAGAGTCTGTATTGTTGTACTTAAGGCGACATTTTGCCTTTTCTATTTAATTCCGATGCGATTTATATGTTTCTTCGACAATGTAAAAGTCCTATGTATACATTGTACCTGCGGTGGTGTATCGGAAACTATTACTGGTCTCACAGGGAATGCTCAAAGCACCGACTGTAAGAAGAGTTTCTATACTTGTACATGAGGCGGTATTGTGCCTTTTGTATTTAATTCAGATGCGATTTCTGTGTTTCATCGTCAATGTGAAGGTCGAAGGAATACATTGAACCTGCAGTGGTGTATCGGAAACTAATACTGGTCTCACAGGGAATGCTCAATGCACCGATTGTATGAAGAGTCTCTATTCTTGTACTGAAGGCGGCATTTAGCATTATGTATTTAATTCCGATGCGATTTCTATGTTTCATCGTCAATGTGAAAGTCCAAGGAATACATTGCACCTGCAGTGGTGTATCGGATACTAATTCTGGTCTCACACGGAATGCTGAAAGCACCGACAGTAAGAAGAGTCTCTATTCTTGTACTGAAAGCGGCATTGAGCATTTTGTATTTAATTCCGATGCGATTTCTGTGTTTCATCGTCAATGTGAAGGTCCAAGGAATACATTGCACCTGCAGTGGTGTATCGGAAACTAATACTGGTCTCACAGGAAAGGATCATAGCACGGACTCTAAGAAGACTCACTCTTCTTGCACTTATGGCGGAATTGTTCGTTTTGTATTTAATTCCGATGTAATTTCAGTGTCTCATTGTCAATGTGTATGTCCAAAGAATACACTGAACGTGCAGTGGTGTATCGGAAACTAATACTGGTCTCACAGGGAATGCTCAAAGCACCGACTGTAAGAAGAGCCTCTATTCTTGTACTTAAGGCGGCATAGTGCCTTTTGTATTTTATTCCGATGCGATTTCTGTGTTTCATCGTCAATGTGAAGGTCCTAGGAATACATTGAACCTGGAGTGGTGTATCGGAAAGTAATTATGGTCTCACAGGAAAGGATCAATTCACAGACTCCAAGAAGTGTCACTCTTCTTGTACTTAAGGCGGCATTGTGCCTTTTGTATTTAATTCCGATGCGATTTCAATGTTTCATCGTCAATGTGCAAGTCCCAGGAATACATTGAACCTGCAGTGCTGTATCGGAAACTAATACTGGTCTCACAGGAAAGGATAAAAGCACAGACTCTAAGAGGTCTCATTCTTCTTGTACTTAAGGCGGCATTGAGCCTTTTGGAGTTAATTCCGATGTAATTTCAGTGTTTCATCGTCAATGTGTATGTCCAAGGAATTCATTGAACTTGAAGTGTGGTGTCGGAAACTAATACTGGTCTCACAGGGAATGCTCAAGGCACCGACTGTAAGAACAGTCTCTATTCTTGTACTTATGGTGGCATTGTGCCTTTTGTATTAAATTCCGATGCGATTTCTGTGTTTCATCGTCAATGTGAAAGTCCGAGGAATACACTGAACCTGCAATGGTGTATCGGAAACTAATACTGGTCTCACAGGGAATGCTCAAAGCACCCACTGTATCAAAAGTTTCTAATCATGTACTTAACTCTGCTTTGTGCCTTTTGTATTTAATTCCGATGCGATTTCTGTGTTTCATCGCCAATGTGTATGTCCAAGGAAAACATTGAACCAGCAGTGGTGTATCGGAAACTAATACTGGTCTCACCGGGAATGCTCAAAGCACCGACTGTAAGAAGAGTCTCTATTCTTGTACTTAAGGCGGCATTGTGCCTTTTGTATTTAATTTCGATGCGATTTCTGTGTTTCATCGTCAATGTGAAGGACCAAGGAATACATTGAACCTGCAGTGGTGTATCGGAAACTAATACTGGTCTCACAAGAAAGGATCAAAGCACAGACTCTAAGAAGTCTCACTCTTCTTGCACTTATGGCGGAATTGTTCGTTTTGTACTTAATTCCGATGTAGTTTCAGTGTTTCATTGTCAACGTGTATGCCCAAAGAATACACTGAACCTGCTGTGGTGTATCGGAAACTAATACTGGTCTCACAGGGAATGCTCAAAGCACCGACTGTAAGAAGAGTCTCTATTCCTGTACTTAAGGCAGGATTGTGCCTTTTGTATTTAATTCCGATGCTATTTATGTGTTTTATCGTCAAAGTGAAGGTCCAAGGAATACATTGAACCTGCAGTGGTGTATCGGAAACTAATTCTGGTCTCACAGGAAAGGATCAAAGCACAGACTCTAAGAAGTCTCACTCTTCTTGCACTTAAGGCGGCATTGTGCCTTTTGTATTTAATTCCGATGCGATTTCAATGTTTCATCGTCAATGTGCAAGTCCCAGGAATACATTGAACCTGCAGTGCTGTATCGGAAACTAATACTGGTCTCACAGGAAAGGATAAAAGCACAGACTCTAAGAGGTCTCATTCTTCTTGTACTTAAGGCGGCATTGAGCCTTTTGGAGTTAATTCCGATGTAATTTCAGTGTTTCATCGTCAATGTGTATGTCCAAGGAATTCATTGAACTTGAAGTGTGGTGTCGGAAACTAATACTGGTCTCACAGGGAATGCTCAAGGCACCGACTGTAAGAACAGTCTCTATTCTTGTACTTATGGTGGCATTGTGCCTTTTGTATTAAATTCCGATGCGATTTCTGTGTTTCAACGTCAATGTGAAAGTCCGAGGAATACACTGAACCTGCAATGGTGTATCGGAAACTAATACTGGTCTCACAGGGAATGCTCAAAGCACCCACTGTATCAAAAGTTTCTAATCATGTACTTAACTCTGCTTTGTGCCTTTTGTATTTAATTCCGATGCGATTTCTGTGTTTCATCGCCAATGTGTATGTCCAAGGAAAACATTGAACCAGCAGTGGTGTATCGGAAACTAATACTGGTCTCACCGGGAATGCTCAAAGCACCGACTGTAAGAAGAGTCTCTATTCTTGTACTTAAGGCGGCATTGTGCCTTTTGTATTTAATTTCGATGCGATTTCTGTGTTTCATCGTCAATGTGAAGGACCAAGGAATACATTGAACCTGCAGTGGTGTATCGGAAACTAATACTGGTCTCACAGGAAAGGATCAAAGCACAGACTCTAAGAAGTCTCACTCTTCTTGCACTTATGGCGGAATTATTCGTTTTGTACTTAATTCCGATGTAGTATCAGTGTTTCATTGTCAACGTGTATGTCCAAAGAATACACTGAACCTGCTGTGGTGTATCGGAAACTAATACTGGTCTCACAGGGAATGCTCAAAGCACCGACTGTAAGAAGAGTCTCTATTCCTGTACTTAAGGCAGGATTGTGCCTTTTGTATTTAATTCCGATGCTATTTATGTGTTTTATCGTCAAAGTGAAGGTCCAAGGAATACATTGAACCTGCAGTGGTGTATCGGAAACTAATTCTGGTCTCACAGGAAAGGATCAAAGCACAGACTCTAAGAAGTCTCACTCTTCTTGCACTTAAGGCGGCATTGTGCCTTTTATATTTAATTCCGATGTAATTTCGGTATTTCATCGCCAATGTGTATGTCCAAGGAATACATTGAACCTGCTGTGGTGTATCGGAAACTAATATTGGTCTCACAGGGAATGATCTAACACCGAATGTAAGCAGAATCTCTATTCTTGTACTTAAGGCGTCATTGTGCCTTTTGTATTTAATTCCGATGCGATTTCAGTGTTTCATCGTCAATGTGTAAGTCCGAGGAATACATTGAACCTGCAATGCTGTATCGGAAACTAATACTGGTCTCGCAGGAAAGGATCAATGCACAGACTCTAGGAAGTCTCACTCTTCTTGCACTTAAGGCGGCATTGTGCCTTTTGTATTTTATTCCGATGTAATTTCAGTGTTCCATCGTCAATGTGTATGTCCAAGGAATACATTGAACCTGCAGTGGTGTATCGGAAACTAATACTGCTCTCACAGGGAATGCTCAAAGCACCGACTGTAAGAACAGTCTCTATTCTTGTAGTTATGGTGGAATTGTGCCTTTTGTATTTAATTCCGATGCGATTTCTGTGTTTCATCGTCAATGTGAAGGTCCAAGGAATACACTGAACCTGCAGTGGTGTATCGGAAACTAATACTGGTCTCACAGGGATTGCTCAAAGCACCCAATGTTAGAAGAGTCACTATTCTTGTACTTATTGTGGCATTGTGCATTTTGTATTTATTTTCGATGCGATTTCTGTGTTTCATCGTCAATGTGAAGGTCCGAGGAATACACTGAACCTGCAGTGGTGTATCGGAAACTAATACTTTTCTCACAGGGAATGCTCAAAGCACCCACTGTAAGAAAAGTTTCTAAACTTGTACTTAAGGCGGCTTTGTGCCTTTTGTATTTAATTCTGATGCGATTTCTATTTCTCATCGTCAATGTGAAGTCCAAGGAATACATTGAACCTGCAGTGGTGTATCGGAAACTAATACTGGTCTCACAGGGAATGCTCAAAGCACCGATTGTAAGAAGAGTCTCTATTCTTGTACTGAAGGCGGCATTTAGCATTATGTATTTAATTCCGATGCGATTTCTATGTTTCATCGTCAATGTGAAGGTCCAAGGAATACATTGCACCTGCAGTGGTGTATCGGAAACTAATACTGGTCTCACAGGGAATGCTCTAAACACCGACGGTAAGAAGTGTCTCTATTCTTGTACTTATGGTGGCATTGTGCCTTTTGTATTTAATTCCGATGCGATTTCTGTGTTTCATCGTCAATGTGAAGGTCCAAGGAATACACTGAACCTGCAGTGGTGTATCGGAAACCAATACTGGTCTCACAGGGAATGCTCAAAGCACCGACTGCGAGAAAAGTCTCTATTCTTGTACTGAAGGCGGCATTGTGCCTTTTGTATTTAATTCCGATGTAAATTCAGTGTTTCATCGTCAATGTGTATGTCCAGTCAATACATTGAACCTGCAGTGGTGTATCGGAAACTAATACTAATCTCACAGGAAAGGATTAAATCACAGACCCTAAGAAGTCTCACTCTTCTTGCACTTATTGGGGAATTGTTCGTTTTGTATTTAATTCCGATGTAATTTCAGTGTTTCATCGTCAATGTGTATGTCCAAGGAATACATGGAACCTGCAGAGGTGTATCGGAAACTAATACTGGTCTCACAGAGAATGCTCAAAGCACCGACGGTAAGAAGTGTCTCTATTCTTGTACTTATGGTGGCATTGTGCTTTTTGTATTTAATTCCGATGCGATTTCTGTGTTTCATCGTCAATGTGAAGGTCCAAGGAATACACTGAACCTGCAGTGGTGTATCGGAAACCAATACTGGTCTCACAGGGAATGCTCAAAGCACCGACTGCAAGAAGAGTCTCTATTCTTGTACTTAAGGCGGCATTGTGCCTTTTGTATTTAATTCCGATGTAAATTCAGTGTTTCATCGTCAAAGTGTATGTCCAGTCAATACATTGAACCTGCAGTGGTGTATCGGAACCTAATACTGGTCTCACAGGGAATGCTCAAGGCACCGACTGTACGAAGACTCACTATTCTTGTACTTGAGGCGACATTGTGCCTTTTGTATTTAATTCCGATGCAATTTCTGTGTTTCATCGTCAATGTGAAGATCCAAGGAATACATTGAACCTGCAGTGGTGTATCGGAAACTAATACTGGTCTCACAGGGAATACTCTAAATACCGACGGTAAGAACTGTCTCTATTCTTGTACTAATGGTGGCATTGTGCCTTTTGTATTTTATTCCGATGCGATTTCTGTGTTTCATCGTCAATGTGAAGGTCCAAGGAATACACTGAACCTGCAGTGGTGTATCGGTAACTAATACTGGTCACACAGGGAATGCTCAAAGCACCGACAGTAAGAAAAGTTTCTAATCTTGTACTTGAGGCGGCTTTGTGCCTTTTGTTTCTAATTCCGATGCGATTTCTGTGTTACATCGTCAATGTGAAGGTCCAAGGAATACTTTAAAGTTGCAGTGGTCTATCGGAAACTAATACTGGTCTCACAGGGAATGCTCAAAGCACCGACTGTAAGAAGTGTCTGTATTCTTGCACTTAAGGCGGCATTGAGTCTTTTGTATTTAATTCCGATGTAATTTCAGTGTTTCATCGTCAATGTGTATGTCCAAGAATACATTGAACCTGCAGTGGTGTATCGGAAACTAATACTGGTCTCACAGTGAATGCTCAAAGCACCGACTGTAAGAACAGTCTCTATTCTTGTACTTATGGTGGCATTGTGCCTTTTGTATTTAATTCCGATGCGATTTCTGTGTTTCATCGTCAATGTGGAGGTCCGAGGAATACACTGAACCTGCAGTGGTGTATCGGAAACTAATACTGGTCTCACAGGGAATACTCTAAACACCGACTGTAAGAAGAGTCTCTATTCTTGTATTTAAGGTGGCATTGTGCCTTTTGTATTTAATTCTGATGCGATTTCTGTTTTTCATCGTCAATGTGAAGGTCCAAGGAATACATTGAACCTGCAGTGGTGTATCGGAAACTAATACTGGTCTCACAGTCAATGCGCAAAACACCGACAGTAAGAAGAGTCTGTATTGTTGTACTTAAGGCGACATTTTGCCTTTTGTATTTAATTCCGATGCGATTTCTATGTTTCTTCGACAATGTGAAGGTCCTAGGTATACATTGAACCTGCAGTGGTGTATCGGAAACTATTACTGGTCTCACAGGGAATGCTCAAAGCACCGACTGTAAGAAGAGTTTCTATACTTGAACTTAAGGCGGCATTGTGCCTTTCGTATTTAATTCAGATGCGATTTCTGTGTTTCATCGTCAATGTGAAGGTCGAAGGAATACATTGAACCTGCAGTGGTGTATCGGAAACTAATACTGGTCTCACAGGGAATGCTCAAAGCACCGATTGTAAGAAGAGTCTCTATTCTTGTACTGAAGGCGGCATTTAGCATTATGTATTTAATTCCGATGCGATTTCTATGTTTCATCGTCAATGTGAAAGTCCAAGGAATACATTGCACCTGCAGTGGTGTATCGGATACTAATTCTGGTCTCACACGGAATGCTGAAAGCACCGACTGTAAGAAGAGTCTCTATTCTTGTACTGAAAGCGGCATTGAGCATTTTGTATTTATTTCCGATGCGATTTCTGTGTTTCATCGTCCATGTGAAGGTCCAAGGAAAACATTGCACCTGCAGTGGTGTATCGGAAACTAATACTGGTCTCACAGGAAAGGATCATAGCACGGACTCGAAGAAGACTCACTCTTCTTGCACTTATGGCGGAATTGTTCGTTTTGTATTTAATTCCGATGTAATTTCAGTGTTTCATTGTCAATGTGTATGTCCAAAGAATACACTGAACTTGCAGTGGTGTATCGAAAACTAATACTGGTCTCACAGGGAATGCTCAAAGCACCGACTGTAAGAAGAGCCTCTATTCCTGTACTTAAGGCGGCATAGTGCCTTTTGTACTTTATTCCGATGCGATTTCTGTGGTTCATCGTCAATGTGAAGGTCCTAGGAATACATTGAACCTGGAGTGGTGTATCGGAAAGTCATTATGGTCTCACAGGAAAGGGTCAAGGCACAGACTCCAAGAAGTGTCACTCTTCTTGCACTTAAGGCGGCATTGCGCCTTTTGTATTTAATTCCGATGCGATTTCAACGTTTCATCGTCAATGTGCAAGTCCGAGGAATACATCGAACCTGCAGTGCTGTATCGGAAACTAATACTGGTCTCACAGGAAAGGATAAAAGCACAGACTCTAAGAGGTCTCATTCTTCTTGTACTTAAGGCGGCATTGAGCCTTTTGGAGTTAATTCCGATGTAATTTCAGTGTTTCATCGTCAATGTGTATGTCCAAGGAATACATTGAACTTGCAGTGTGGTGTCGGAAACTAATACTGGTCTCACAGGGAATGCTCAAGGCACCGACTGTAAGAAAAAGTCTCTATTCTTGTACTTATGATGCCATTGTGCCTTTTGTATTAAATTCCGATGCGATTTCTGTGTTTCATCGTCAATGTGAAGGACCAAGGAATGCATTGAACCTGCAGTGGTGTATCGGAAACTAATACTGGTCTACCAGGAAAGGATCAAAGCACAGACTCTAAGAAGTCTCACTCTTCTTGCACTTATGGCGGAATTGTTCGTTTTGTACTTAATTCCGATGTAGTTTCAGTGTTTCATTGTCAACGTGTATGTCCAAAGAATACACTGAACCTGCTGTGGTGTATCGGAAACTAATACTGGTCTCACAGGGAATGCTCAAAGCACCGACTGTAAGAAGAGTCTCTATTCCTGTACTTAAGGCGGGATTGTGCCTTTTGTATTTAATTCCGATGCTATTTCTGTGTTTTATCGTCAAAGTGAAGGTCCAAGGAATACATTGAACCTGCAGTGGTGTATCGGAAACTAATAATGGTCTCACAGGAAAGCATCAAAGCACAGACTCTAAGAAGTCTCACTCTTCTTGCACTTAAGGCAGCATTGTGCCTTTTATATTTAATTCCGATGTAATTTCGGTGTTTCATCGTCAATGTGTATGTCCAAGGAATACATTGAACCTGCTGTGGTGTATCGGAAACTAATATTGGTCTCACAGGGAATGCTCAAACACCGAATGTATGCAGAATCTCTATTCTTGTACTTAAGGCGTCATTGTGCCTTTTGTATTTAATTCCGATGCGATTTCAGTGTTCCATCGTCAATGTGTAAGTCCGAGGAATACATTGAACCTGCAATGCTGTATCGGAAACTAATACTGGTCTCTCAGGAAAGGATCAATTCACAGACTCTAAGAAGTCTCACTCTTCTTGCACTTAAGGCGGCATTGTGCCTTTTGTATTTTATTCCGATGTAATTTCAGTGTTCCATCGTCAATGTGTATGTCCAAGGAATACATTGAACCTGCAGTCGTGTATCGGAAACTAATACTGCTCTCACAGGGAATGCTCAAAGCACCGACTGTAAGAACAGTCTCTATTCTTGTAGTTATGGTGGAATTGTGCCTTTTGTATTTAATTCCGATGCGATTTCTGTGTTTCATCGTCAATGTGAAGGTCCAAGGAATACACTGAACCTGCAGTGGTGTATCGGAAACTAATACTGGTCTCACAGGGATTGCTCAAAGCACCCAATGTAAGAAGAGTCACTATTCTTGTACTTATTTTGGCATTGTGCATTTTGTATTTATTTTCGATGCGATTTCTGTGTTTCATCGTCAATGTGAAGGTCCGAGGAATACACTGAACCAGCAGTGCTGTATCGGAAACTAATACTTTTCTCACAGGGAATGCTCAAAGCACCCACTGTAAGAAAAGTTTCTAAACTTGTACTTAAGGCGGCTTTGTGCCTTTTGTATTTAATTCTGATGCGATTTCTGTTTTTCATCGTCAATGTGAAGGTCCAAGGAATACATTGAACCTGCAGTGGTGTATGGGAAACTAATACTGGTCTCACAGGGAATGCTCAAAGCACCGATTGTAAGAAGAGTCTCTATTCTTGTACTGAAGGCGGCATTTAGCATTATGTATTTAATTCCGATGCGATTTCTATGTTTCATCGTCAATGTGAAGGTCCAAGGAATACATTGCACCTGCAGTGGTGTATCGGAAACTAATACTGGTCTCACAGGAATGGATTAAATAACAGACTCAAAGAAGTCTCACTCTTCTTGCACTTATTGGGGAATTGTTCGTTTTGTATTTAATTCCGATGTAATTTCAGTGTTTCATCGTCAATGTGTATGTCCAAGGAATACATTGGACCTGCAGAGGTGTATCGGAAACTAATACTGGTCTCACAGGGAATGCTCAAAGCACCGACGGTAAGAAGTGTCTCTATTCTTGTACTTATGGTGGCATTGTGCCTTTTGTATTTAATTCCGATGCGATTTCTGTGTTTCATCGTCAATGTGAAGGTCCAAGGAATACACTGAACCTGCAGTGGTGTATCGGAAACCAAAACTGGTCTCACAGGGAATGCTCAAAGCACCGACTGCAAGAAGAGTCTCTATACTTGTACTTAAGGCGGCATTGTGACTTTGTATTTAATTCCGATGTAAATTCAGTGTTTCATCGTCAATGTGTATGTCCAGTCAATACACTGAACCTGCAGTGGTGTATCGGAAACTAATACTGGTCTCAAAGGGATTGCTCAAGGCACCGACTGTACGAACACTCACTATTCTTGTACTTGATGCGACATTGTGCCTTTTGTATTTAATTCCGATACAATTTCTGTGTTTCATCGTCAATGTGAAGATCCAAGGAATACATTGAACCTGCAGTGGTGTATCGGAAACTAATACGGGTCTCACAGGGAATGCTCAAAGCACCCACTGTATCAAAAGTTTCTAATCATGTACTTAAGGCTGCTTTGTGCCTTTTATATTTAATTCCGATGCGATTTCTGTGTTTCATCGCCAATGTGTATGTCCAAGGAAAACTGTGAACCAGCAGTGGTGTATCGGAAACTAATACTGGTCTCACAGGGAATGCTCAAAGCACCGACTGTAAGAAGAGTCTCTATTCTTGTACTTAAGGCGGCATTGTGCCTTTTGTATTTAATTCCGATGCGATTTCTGTGTTTCATCGTCAATGTGAAGGACCAAGGAATACATTGAACCTGCAGTGGTGTATCGGAAACTAATACTGGTCTCACAGGAAAGGAACAAAGCACAGACTCTAAGAAGTCTCACTCTTCTTGCACTTATGGCGGAATTGTTCGTTTTGTACTTAATTCCGATGTAGTTTCTGTGTTTCATTGTCAACGTGTATGTCCAAAGAATACACTGAACCTGCTGTGGTGTATCGGAAACTAATACTGGTCTCACAGGTAATGCTCAAAGCACCGACTGTAAGAAGAGTCTCTATTCCTGTACTTAAGGCGGGATTGTGCCTTTTGTATTTAATTCCAATGCTATTTCTGTGTTTCATCGTCAATGTGTAAGTCCGAGGAATACATTGAACCTGCAATGCTGTATCGGAAACTAATACTGGTCTCGCAGGAAAGGATCAATGCACAGACTCTAAGAAGTCTCACTCTTCTTGCACTTAAGGCGGCATTGTGCCTTTTGTATTTTATTCCGATGTAATTTCAGTGTTCCATCGTCAATGTGCATGTCCAAGGAATACATTGAACCTGCAGTGGTGTATCGGAAACTAATACTGGTCTCAAAGGGATTGCTCAAAGCACCCAATGTAAGAAGAGTCACTATTCTTGTACTTATTGTGACATTGCGCATTTTGTATTTATTTTCGATGCGATTTCTGTGTTTCATCGTCAATGTGAAGGTCCGAGGAATACACTGAACCTGCAGTGGTGTATCGGAAACTAATACTTTTCTCACAGGGAATGCTCATATCACCCACTATAAGAAAAGTTTCTAAACTTGTACTTAAGGCGGCTTTGTGCCTTTTGTATTTAATTCTGATGCGATTTCTGTTTCTCATCGTCAATGTGAAGGTCCAAGGAATACATTGAACCTGCAGTGGTGTATCGGAAACTAATACTGGTCTCACAGGGAATGCTCAAAGCACCGATTGTAAGAAGAGTCTCTATTCTTGTACTGAAGGCGGCATATTGCATTATGTATTTAATTCCGATGCGATTTCTATGTTTCATCGTCAATGTGAAGGTCCAAGGAATACATTGCACCTGCAGCGGTGTATCGGAAACTAATACTGGTCTCACAGGGAATGCTCAAAGCACCGACGGTAAGAAGTGTCTCTATTCTCGTACTTATGGTTTCATTGTGCCTTTTGTATTAAATTCCGATGTAATTTCTGTGTTTCATCGTCAATGTGAAGGTCCAAGGAATACACTGAACCTGCAGTGGTGTATCGGAAACCAATACTGGTCTCACAGGGAATGCTCAAAGCACCGACTGCAAGAAGAGTCTCTATTCTTGTACTTAAGGCGGCATTGTGCCTTTTGTATTTAATTCCGATGTAAATTCAGTGTTTCATCGTCAATGTGTATGTCCAGTCAATACATTGAACCTGCAGTGGTGTATCGGAAACTAATACTGGTCTCACAGGAAAGGATTAAATCACAGACTCTAAGAAGTCTCACTCTTCTTGCACTTATTGGGGAATTGTTCGTTTTGTAATTAATTCCGATGTAATTTCAGTGTTTCATCGTCAATGTGTATGTCCAAGGAATACATTGAACCTGCAGAGGTGTATCGGAAACTAATACTGGTCTCACAGAGAATGCTCAAAGCACCGACGGTAAGAAGTGTCTCTATTCTTGTACTTATGGTGGCATTGTGCCTTTTGTATTTAATTCCGATGCGATTTCTGTGTTTCATCGTCAATGTGAGGGTCCAAGGAATACACTGAACCTGCAGTGGTGTATCGGAAACCAATACTGGTCTCACAGGGAATGCTCAAAGCACCGACTGCAAGAAGAGTCTCTATTCTTGTACTTAAGGCGGCATTGTGCCTTTTGTATTTAATTCCGATGTAAATTCAGTGTTTCATCGTCAATGTGTATGTCCAGTCAATACATTGAACCTGCAGTGGTGTATCGGAAACTAATACTGGTCTCACAGGGAATGCTCAAGGCACCGACTGTACGAAGACTCACTGTTCTTGTACTTGAGGCGACATTGTGCCTTTTGTATTTAATTCCGATGCAATTTCTGTGTTTCATCGTCAATGTGAAGATCCAAGGAATACATTGAACCTGCGTTGGTGTATCGGAAACTAATACTGGTCTCACAGGGAATACTCTAAATACCGACGGTAAGAACTGTCTCTATTCTTGTACTTATGGTGGCATTGTGCCTTTTGTATTTTATTCCGATGCGATTTCTGTGTTTCATCGTCAATGTGAAGGTCCAAGGAATACACTGAACCTGCAGTGGTGTATCGGAAACTAATACTGGTCACACAGGGAATGCTCAAAGCACCGACTGTAAGAAAAGTTTCTAATCTTGTACTTGAGGCGGCTTTCTGCCTTTTGTATCTAATTCCGATGCGATTTCTGTGTTACATCGTCAATGTGAAGGTCCAAGGAATACTTTAAAGTTGCAGTGGTGTATCGGAAATCAATACTGGTCTCACAGGGAATGCGCAAGGCACCGACTGTAAGAAGAGTCTGTATTCATGTACTTAAGGCGGCATTATGCCTTTTGTATTTAATTCCGATGCTATTTCTGTGTTTCTTCGTCAATGTGAAGGTCCTAGGAATACATTGAACCTACAGTGGTCTATAGGAAACTAATACTGGTCTCACAGGGAATGCTCAAAGCACCGACTGTAAGAAGTGTCTGTATTCTTGCACTTAAGGCGGCAATGTGCCTCTTGTACTTAATTCCGATATAATTTCTGTTTGTCATCGGCAATGTGTATGTCCAAGGAATACATTGAACCTGCAGTGGTCTATCGGAAACTAATACTGGTCTCACAGGGAATGCTCAAAACACCGACTGTAAGAAGAGTCTCTATTCTTGCACTTAAGGCGGCATTGTGGCTCTTGTATTTAATTCCGATATCATTTCTGTTTTTCATCGGCAATGTGTATGTCCAAGGAATACATTGAACCTGCAGTGGTTTATTGGAAACTAATACTGGTCTCACAGAGAATACTCAAAGCACCGACTGTAAGAAGAGTCTCTATTCTTGTACTTAAGGCGGCATTGTGACTTTTGTATTCAATTCCGATGAAAATTCACTGTTTCATCGTCAATGTGTATGTCCAGTCAATACATTGAACCTGCAGTGGTGTATCTGAAACTAATACTGGTCTCACACGGAATGCTCAAATCACCGACTGTAAGAAAAGTCTATATTCTTGTACTTAAGGCAGCATTGTGCCTTTTGTATTTAATTCCGATTCGATTTCTGTATTTCATCGTCAATATGAAGGGGCAAGTAATACATTGAACCTGCAGTGGTGTATCGGAAACTAATACTGGTCTCACAGGAAAGGATAAAAACACAGACTCTAAGAGGTCTCATTCTTCTTGTACTTATGGCGGCTTTGAGTCTTTTGTATTTAATTCCGATGTAATTTCAGTGTTTCATCGTCAATGTGTATGTCCAAGGAATACATTGAACCTGCAGTGGTGTATCGGAAACTAATACTGGTCTCACAGGGAATGCTCAAAGCACCGACTGTAAGAACAGTCTCTATTCTTGTATTTATGGTGGCATTGTGCCTTTTGTATTTAATTCCGATGCGATTTCTGTGTTTCATCGTCTATGTGAAGGTCCGAGGAACACACTGAACCTGCAGTGGTGTATCGGAAACTAATACTGGTCTCACAGGAAAGGATTAAAGCACAGACTCTAAGAAATCTCACTCTTCTTGCACTTATGGCGGAAATGTTCGTTTTGCATTTAATTTCGATGTAATTTCAGTGTTTCATCGTCAATGTGTATGTCCAAGGAATGCATTGACCCTGCAGTGGTGTATCGGAAACTAATACTGGTCTCACATGGAATGCTCAAAGCACCGACGGTAAGAAGTGTCTCTATTCTTGTACTTATGGTGGCATTGTGCCTTTTGTATTTAATTCCGATGCGATTTCTGTGTTTCATCGTCAATGTGAAGGTCCAAGGAATACACTGAACCTGCAGTGGTGTATCGGAAACTAATACTGGTCACACAGGGAATGATCAAAGCACCGACTGTAAGAAAAGTTTCTAATCTTGTACTTGAGGAGGTTTTGTGCCTTTTGTATCTAAGTCCGATGCGATTTCTGTGTTTCATCGTCAATGTGAAGGTCCAAGGAATACATTAAACCTGCATTGGTGTAACGGAAACTAATACTGGTCTCACAGGAAATGCGCAAGGCACCGACTGTAATAAGAGTCTGTAGTCTTGTACTTAAGGCGGCATTATGCCTCTTGTATTTAATTCCGATGCGATTTCTGTGTTTCTTCGTCAATGTGAAGGTCCTAGGAATACATTGAACTTGCAGTGGTGTATCGGAAACTAATACTGGTCTCACAGGGAATGCTCAAAGCACCGATTGTAAGAAGAGTCTCTATTCTTGTACTGAAGGCGGCCTTTAGCATTATGTATTTAATTCCGATGCGATTTATATGTTTCATCGTCAATGTGAAGGTCCAAGGAATACATTGCACCTGCAGTGGTGTATCGGAAACAAATACTGGTCTCACAGGAAAGGATTAAAGCACAGACTCTAAGAAGTCTCACTCTTCTTGCACTTATGGCGGGAATGTTCGTTTTTTATTTAATTCCGATGTAATTTCAGTGTTTCATCGTCAATGTGTATGTCCAAGGAATACATTGAACCTGCAGTGGTGTATCGGAAACTAATACTGGTCTCACAGGGAATGCTCAAAGCACCGACGGTAAGAAGAGTCTCTATTCTTGTACTTATGGTGGCATTGTGCCTTTTGTATTTAATTCCGATGCGATTTCTGTGTTTCATCGTCAATGTGGTCCAAGGAATACACTGAACCTGCAGTGGTGTATCGGACACTAATACTGGTCACACAGGGAATGCTCAAAGCACCGACTGTAAGAAGAGTCTCTATTCTTGCACTTATGGCGGCATTGTGCCTCTTGTATTTAATTCCGATATAATTTCTGTTTTTCATCGGCAATGTGTATGTCCAAGGAATACATTGAACCTGCAGTGGTGTATTGGAAACCAATACTGGTCTCACAGGGAATGCTCAAAGCACCGACTGTAAGAAGAGTCTCTATTCTTGCACTTATGGCGGCATTGTGCCTCTTGTATTTAATTCCGATAATTTCTGGTTTTCATCGGCAATGTGTATGTCCAAGGAATACATTGCACCTGCAGTGGTGTATCGGAAACTAATACTGGTCTCACAGGAAAGGATTAAAGCACAGACTCTGAGAAGTCTCACTCTTCTTGCACTTATGGCGGAAATGTTCGTTTTGTATTTAATTCCGATGTAATTTCAGTGTTTCATCGTCAATGTGTATGTCCAAGGAATACATTGAACATGCATAGGTGTATCGGAAACTAATACTGGTCTCACAGGGAATGCTCAAAGCACAGACTGTAAGAAGAGTCTATATTCTTGTACCTAAGGCGGCATTGTGCCTTTTGTATTTAATTCCGATGCTATTTCTATATTTCATCGTCAATATGAAGGACCAAGGAATACATTGAACTTGCAGTGGTGTATCGGAAACTAATACTGGTCTCACAGGAAAGGGTAAAAACACAGACTCTAAGAAGTCTCATTCTTCTTGTACTTAAGGCGGCATTGAGTCTTTTGTATTTAATTCCGATGTAATTTCAGTGTTTCATCGTCAATGTGTATGTTTAAGGAATACATTGAACCTGCAGTGGTGTATCGGAAACTAATACTGGTCTCACTGGGAATGCTCAAAGCACCCACTGTAAGAAAAGTTTCTAATCTTGTACTTAAGGCGGCTTTGTGCCTTTTGTATTTAATTCCGATGCGATTTCTGTGTTTCATCGTCAATGTGAAGGTCCAAGGAATACACTGAACCTGCAGTGGTGTATCGGAAACCAATACTGGTCTCACAGGGAATGCTAAAGCACCGACTATAAGAAGAGTCTCTATTATTGTACTTAAGGCGGCATTGTGCCTTTTGTATTTAATTCCGATGAAAATTCAGTGTTTCTTCGTCAATGTGTATGTCCAGTCAATACATTGAACCTGCAGTGGTGTATCGGAAACTAATACTGGTCTCACAGGGAATGCTCAAGGCACCGACTGTACGAAGAGTCACTATTCTTGTACTTGAACCGACATTGTGCCTTTTCTATTCAATTCCGATGCAATTTCTGTGTTTCATCGTCAATGTGAAGATCCAAGAAATACATTGATCCTGCAGTTGTGTATCGGAAACTAATACTGGTCTCACAGGGAATGCTCAAAGCACCGACTGTAAGAAGAGTCTATATTCTTGTACCTAAGGCGACATTGTGCCTTTTGTATTTAATTTCGATTCGATTTCTGTATTTCATCGTCAATGTGAAGGACCAAGGAATACATTGAACTTGCAGTGGTGTATCGGAAACTAATACTGGTCTCACAGGAAAGGGTAAAAGCACAGACTCTGAGAAGTCTCACTCTTCTTGCACTTATGGCGGGAATGTTCGTTTTTTATTTAATTCCGATGTAATTTCAGTGTTTCATCGTCAATGTGTATGTCCAAGGAATACATTGAACCTGCAGTGGTGTATCGGAAACTAATACTGGTCTCACAGGGGATGCTCAAAGCACCGACTGTAAGAAGAGTCTCTATTCTTGCACTTATGGCGGCATTGTGCCTCTTGTATTTAATTCCGATATAATTTCTGTTTTTCATCGGCAATGTGTATGTCCAAGGAATACATTGAACCTGCAGTGGTGTATTGGAAACCAATACTGGTCTCACAGGGAATGCTCAAAGCACCGACTCTAAGAAGAAACTCTATTCTTGTACTTTTGGCGGCATTGTGCCTTTTGTATTTAATTCCGATGTAAATTAAGTGTTTCATCGTCAATGTGTAAGTCCAGTCAATACATTGAACCTAGAGTGGTGTATCGGAAATTAATACTGGTCTCACAGGGAATGCTCAAGGCACCGACTGTACGAAGAGTCACTATTCTTGTACTTGAGGCGACATTGTGCCTTTTGTATTTAATTCCGATGCAAATTCTGTGTTTCATCGTCAATGTGAAGATCCAAGGAAATCATTGGACATGCAGTGGTGTATCGGAAACTAATACTGGTCTCACAGGGAATGCTCAAAGAACCGACTGTAAGAAGAGTCTATATTCTTGTACCTAAGGCGGCATTTAGCATTATGTATTTAATTCCGATGCGATTTATATGTTTCATCGTCAATGTGAAGGTCCAAGGAATACATTGCACCTGCAGTGGTGTATCGGAAACAAATACTGGTCTCACAGGAAAGGATTAAAGCACAGACTCTAAGAAGTCTCACTCTTCTTGCACTTATGGCGGGAATGTTCGTTTTTTATTTAATTCCGATGTAATTTCAGTGTTTCATCGTCAATGTGTATGTCCAAGGAATACATTGAACCTGCAGTGGTGAATCGGAAACTAATACTGGTCTCACAGGGAATGCTCAAAGCACCGACGGTAAGAAGTGTCTCTATTCTTGTACTTATGGTGGCATTGTGCCTTTTGTATTTAATTCCGATGCGAATTCTGTGTTTCATCGTCAATGTGGTCCAAGGAATACACTGAACCTGCAGTGGTGTATCGGACACTAATACTGGTCACACAGGGAATGCTCAAAGCACCGACTGTAAGAAGAGTCTCTATTCTTGCACTTATGGCGGCATTGTGCCTCTTGTATTTAATTCCGATATAATTTCTGTTTTTCATCGGCAATGTGTATGTCCAAGGAATACATTGAACCTGCAGTGGTGTATTGGAAACCAATACTGGTCTCACAGGGAATGCTCAAAGCACCGACTGTAAGAAGAGTCTCTATTCTTGCACTTATTGCGGCATTGTGCCTCTTGTATTTAATTCCGATAATTTCTGTTTTTCATCGGCAATGTGTATGTCCAAGGAATACATTGCACCTGCAGTGGTGTATCGGAAACTAATACTGGTCTCACAGGAAAGGATTAAAGCACAGACTCTGAGAAGTCTCACTCTTCTTGCACTTATGGCGGAAATGTTCGTTTTGTATTTAATTCCGATGTAATTTCAGTGTTTCATCGTCAATGTGTATGTCCAAGGAATACATTGAACATGCATAGGTGTATCGGAAACTAATACTGGTCTCACAGGGAATGCTCAAAGCACAGACTGTAAGAAGAGTCTATATTCTTGTACCTAAGGCGGCCTTGTGCCTTTTGTATTTAATTCCGATGCTATTTCTATATTTCATCGTCAATGTGAAGGACCAAGGAATACATTGAACTTGCAGTGGTGTATCGGAAACTAATACTGGTCTCACAGGAAAGGGTAAAAACACAGACTCTAAGAAGTCTCATTCTTCTTGTACTTAAGGCGGCATTGAGTCTTTTGTATTTAATTCCGATGTAATTTCAGTGTTTCATCGTCAATGTGTATGTTTAAGGAATACATTGAACCTGCAGTGGTGTATCGGAAACTAATACTGGTCTCACTGGGAATGCTCAAAGCACCCACTGTAAGAAAAGTTTCTAATCTTGTACTTAAGGCGGCTTTGTGCCTTTTGTATTTAATTCTGATGCGATTTCTGTTTTTCATCGTCAATGTGAAGGTCCAAGGAATACATTGAACCTGCAGTGGTGTATCGGAAACTAATACTGGTCTCACAGGGAATGCTCAAAGCACCGACTGTAAGAAGAGTCTATATTGTTGTACCTAAGGCGACATTGTGCCTTTTGTATTTAATTTCGATTCGATTTCTGTATTTCATCGTCAATGTGAAGGACCCAGGAATACATTGAACTTGCAGTGTTGTATCGGAAACTAATACTGGTCTCACAGGAAAGGGTAAAAACACAGACTCTAAGAAGTCTCACTCTTCTTGTACTTAAGGCGGCATTGAGTCTTTTGTTGTGTAATTCCAATTTAATTTCAGTGTTTCATCGTCAATGTGTAAGTCCAAGGAATACATTGAACCTGCAGTGGTGTATCGGAAACTAATACTGGTCTCACAGGGAAT
The DNA here is from genome assembly GCF_021461395.2 of Schistocerca americana. Taxonomy (NCBI): domain Eukaryota; kingdom Metazoa; phylum Arthropoda; class Insecta; order Orthoptera; family Acrididae; genus Schistocerca; species Schistocerca americana. The sequence continues at coordinate 19,651,617 of NC_060125.1, read as the reverse complement.
ACTCAAAATACCGACTGTAAGAAGAGTCTCTATTCTTGTATTTAAGGCGGCATTGTGCCTTTTGTATTTAATTCTGATGCGATTTCTGTTTTTCATCGTCAATGTGAAGGTCCAAGGAACACATTAATCCTGCATTGGTGTATCGGAAACTAATACTGGTCTCACACTCAATGCGCAATGCACCGACTGTAAGAAGAGTCTGTATTGTTGTACTTAAGGCGGCATTTTGCCTTTTCTATTTAATTCCGATGCGATTTCTATGTTTCTTCGTCAATGTGGAGGTCCTAGGAATACATTGAACCTGCAGAGGTGTATCGGAAACTAATACTGATCTCACAGGGAATGCTCAAAGCACCGATTGTATGAAGAGTTTCTATACTTGCACTTAAGGCGGCATTGTGCCTTTTGTATTCAATTCAGATGCGATTTCTGTGTTTCATCGTCAATGTGAAGGTCCAAGGAATACACTGAACCTGCAGTGGTGTATCGGAAACTAATACTGGTCACACAGGGAATGCTCAAAGCACCGATTGTAAGAAAAGTCTCTATTCTTGTACTGAAGGCGGCATTTAGCATTATGTATTTAATTCCGATGCGATTCATATGTTTCATCGTCAATGTGAAGGTCCAAGGAATACATTGCACCTGCAGTGGTGTATCGGAAACAAATACTGGTCTCACAGGAAAGGATTAAAGCACAGACTCTAAGAAGTCTCACTCTTCTTGCACTTATGGCGGAAATGTTCGTTTTGTATTTAATTCCGATGTAATTTCAGTGTTTCATCGTCAATGTGTATGTCCAAGGAATACATTGAACCTGCAGTGGTGTATCGGAAACTAATACTGGTCTCACAGGGGATGCTCAAAGCACCGACTGTAAGAAGAGTCTCTATTCTTGCACTTATGGCGGCATTGTGCCTCTTGTATTTAATTCCGATATAATTTCTGTTTTTCATCGGCAATGTGTATGTCCAAGGAATACATTGAACCTGCAGTGGTGTATTGGAAACCAATACTGGTCTCACAGGGAATGCTCAAAGCACCGACTCTAAGAAGAAAGTCTATTCTTGTACTTTTGGCGGCATTGTGCCTTTTGTATTTAATTCCGATGTAAATTAAGTGTTTCATCGTCAATGTGTATGTCCAGTCAATACATTGAACCTAGAGTGGTGTATCGGAAATTAATACTGGTCTCACAGGGAATGCTCAAGGCACCGACTGTACGAAGAGTCACTATTCTTGTACTTGAGGCGACATTGTGCCTTTTGTATTTAATTCCGATGCAAATTCTGTGTTTCATCGTCAATGTGAAGATCCAAGGAAATCATTGAACATGCAGTGGTGTATCGGAAACTAATACTGGTCTCACAGGGAATGCTCAAAGCACCGACTGTAAGAAGAGTCTATATTCTTGTACCTAAGGCGGCATTGTGCCTTTTGTATTTAATTCCGATTCGATTTCTGTATTTCATCGTCAATGTGAAGGACCAAGGAATACATTGAACTTGCAGTGGTGTATCGGAGACTAATACTGGTCTCACAGGAAAGGGTAAAAACACAGACTCTAAGAAATCTCACTCTTCTTGTCATTGAGGCGGCATTGAGTCTTTTGTATTTAATTCCGATGAAATTTCACTACTTCATCGTCAATTTGTATGTCCAAGGAATACATTGAACCTGCAGTGGTGTATCGGGAACTTATACTGGTCTCACAGGGAATGCTCAAAGCACCCACCGTAAGAAAAGTTTCTAATCTTGTACTTAAGGCGGCTTTGTGCCTTTTGTATTTAATTCTGAAGCGATTTCTGTTTTTCATCGTCAATGTGAAGGTCCAAGGAATACATTGAACCTGCAGTGGTGTATCGGAAACTAATACTGGTCTCACAGGGAATGCTCAAAGCCCCAATTGTAAGAAGAGTCTCTATTCTTGTACTGAAGGCGGCATTTAGCATTATGTATTTAATTCCGATGCGATTTCTATGTTTCATCGTCAATGTGAAGGATCAAGGATTACATTGCACCTGCAGTGGTGTATCGGAAACTAATACTGGTCTCACAGGAGAGGATTAAAGCACAGACTCTAAGAAGTCTCTCTCTTCTTGCACTTATTGCGGAATTGTTCGTTTTGTATTTAATTCCGATGTAATTTCAGTGTTTCATCGTCAATGTGTATGTCCAAGGAATACATTGAACCTGCAGTGGTGTATCGGAAACTAATACTGGTCTCACAGGGAATGCTCAAAGCACCGACGGTAAGATGTGTCTCTATTCTTGTACTTATGGTGGCATTGTGCCTTTTGTTTTTAATTCCGATGCGATTTCTGTGTTTCATCGTCAATGTGAAGGTCCAAGGAATACACTGAACCTGCAGTGGTGCATCGGAAACCAATACTGGTCTCACAGGGAATGCTCAAAGCACCGACTGTAAGAAGAGTCTCTATTCTTGTACTTAAGGCGGCATTGTGCCTTTTGTATTTAATTCCGATGTAAATTCAGTGTATCATCGTCAATGTGTATGTCCAGTCAATACATTGAACCTGCAGTGGTGTATCGGAAACTAATACTGGTCTCACAGGGAATGCTCAAGGCACCGACTGTATAAAGAGTCACTATTCTTGTACTTGAGGCGACATTGTGCCTTTTGTATTTAATTCCGATGCAATTTCTGTGTTTCATCGTCAATGTGAAGGTCCATGGAATACATTGAACCTGCAGTGGTGTATCGGAAACTAATACTGGTCTCACAGGGAATGCTCAAAGCACCGACTGTAAGAAGAGTCTATATTCTTGTACCTAAGGCGACATTGTGCCTTTTGTATTTAATTTCGATTCGATTTCTGTATTTCATCGTCAATGTGAAGGGCCAAGGAATACATTGAACTTGCAGTGGTGTATCGGAAACTAATACTGGTCTCACAGGAAAGGGTAAAAACACAGACTCTAAGAAGTCTCACTCTTCTTGTACTTAAGGCGGCATTGGGTCTTTTGTATTTAATTCCGATGTAATTTCAGTGTTCCATCGTCAATGTGTAAGTCCAAGGAATACATTGAACCTGCAGTGGTGTATCGGAAACTAATACTGGTCTCACAGGGAATACTCAAAATACCGACTGTAAGAAGAGTCTCTATTCTTGTATTTAAGGCGGCATTGGGCCTTTTGTATTTAATTCTGATGCGATTTCTGTTTTTCACCGTCAATGTGATGGTCCAAGGAATACATTGAACCTGCAGTGGTGTATCGGAAACTAATACTGGTCTCACACTCAATGCGCAATGCACCGACTATAAGATGAATCTGTATTGTTGTACTTAAGTCGGCATTTTGCCTTTTCTATTTAATTCCGATGCGATTTCTATGTTTCTTCGTCAATGTGAAGGTCCTAGGAATACATTGAACCTGCTTTGGTGTATCGGAAACTAATACTGGTCTCACAGGGAATGCTCAAAGCACCGACTGTAAGAAAAGTTTCTAATCTTGTACTTGAGGCGGCTTTGTGCCTTTTGTATCTAATTCCGATGCGATTTCTGTGTTACATCGTCAATGTGAAGGTCCTAGGAATACATTGAACCTGCAGTGGTCTATCGGAAACTAATACTGGTCTCACAGGGAATGCTCAAAACACCGACTGTAAGTAGTGTCTCTATTCTTGCACTTAAGGCGGCAATGTGCCTCTTGTATTTAATTCCGATATAATTTCTGTTTTTCATCGGCAATGTGTATGACCAAGGAATACATTGAACCTGCAGTGGTCTATCGGAAACTAATACTGGTCTCACAGGGAATGCTCAAAGCACCGACTGTAAGAAGAGTCTCTATTCTTGCACTTAAGGCGGCATTGTGCCTCTTGTATTTAATTCCGATATAATTTCTGTTTTTCATCGGCTGTGTATGTCCAAGGAATACATTGAACCTGCAGTGGTGTATCGCAAACTAATACTGGTCTCACAGGGAATGCTCAAAGCACCGACGGTAAGATGTGTCCCTATTCTTGTACTTATGGTGGCATTGTGCCTTTTGTATTTAATTCTGACGCGATTTCTGTGTTTCATCTTCAATGTGAAGGTCCAAGGAATACACTGAACCTGCAGTGGTGTATCGGAAACCAATACTGGTCTCACAGGGAATGCTCAAAGCACCGACTGTAAGAAGAGTCTATATTCTTGTACCTAAGGCGGCATTGTGCCTTTTGTATTTAATTCCGATTCGATTTCTGTATTTCATCGTCAATGTGAAGGACCAAGGAATACATTGAACTTGCAGTGGTGTAACGGAAACTAATACTGGTCTCACAGGAAAGGGTAAAAACACAGACTCTAAGAAGTCTCACTCTTCTTGTACTTAAGGTGGCATTGAGTTTTTGTATTTAATTCCGATGTAATTTCAGTGTTTCATCGTCAATGTGAAGGTCCAAGGAATACATTGAACCTGCAGTGGTGTATCGGAAACTAATACTGGTCCCACAGTCAATGCGCAAAGCACCGACTGTAAGAAGAGTCTGTATTGTTGTACTTAAGGCGGCATTTTGCTTTTTCTATTTAATTCCGATGCGATTTCTATGTTTCTTCGTCAATGTGAAGGTCCTAGGAATACATTGAACCTGCAGTGGTGTATCGGAAACTAATACTGGTCTCACAGGGAATGCTCAAAGCACCGACTGTAAGAAGAGTTTCTATACTTGTACTCAAGGCGGCATTGTGCCTTTTGTATTTAATTCAGATGCGATTTCTGTGTTTCATCGTCAATGTGAAGGTCGAAGGAATACATTGAACCTGCAGTCGTGTATCGGAAACTAATACTGGTGTCACAGGGAATGCTCAAAGCACCGATTGTAATAAGAGTCTCTGTACTTGTACTGATGGCGGCATTTAGCATTATGTATTTAATTCCGATGCGATTTATATGTTTCATCGTCAATGTGAAGGTCCAAGGAATACATTGCACCTGCAGTGGTGTATCGGAATCTAATTCTGGTCTCACACGGAATGCTGAAAGCACCGACTGTAAGAAGAGTCTCTATCCTTGTACTGAAAGCGGCATTGAGCATTTCGTATTTAATTCCGATGCGATTTCTGTGTTTCATCGTCAATGTGAAGGTCCAAGGTATAAATAGCACCTGCAGTGGTGTATCGGAAACTAATACTGGTCTCACAGGAAAGGATTAAAGCACAGACTCTAAGAAGTCTCGCTCTTCTTGCACTTATGGCGGAATTGTTCGTTTTGTATGTAATTCCGATGTAATTTCAGTGTTTCATCGTCAATGTGTATGTCCAAGGAATACATTGAACCTGCAGTGGTGTATCGGAAACTAATACTGGTCTCACAGGGAATGCTCAATGCACCGACGGTAAGAAGTGTCTCTATTCTTGTACTTATGGTGGCAGTGTGCCTTTTGTATTTAATTCCGATGCGATTTCTGTGTTTCATCGTCAATGTGAAGGTCCAAGGAATACACTGAACCTGCAGTGGTGTATCGGAAACTAATACTGGTCACACAGGGAATGCTCAAAGCACCGACTGTAAGAAAAGTTTGTAATCTTGTACTTGAGGCTGCTTTGTGCCTTTTGTATCTAATTCCGATGCGATTTCTGTGTTACATCGTCAATGTGAAGGTCCAAGGAATACATTGCACCTGCAGTGGTGTATCGGAATCTAATTCTGATCTCACACGGAATGCTGAAAGCACCGACTGTAAGAAGAGTCTCTATCCTTGTACTGAAAGCGGCATTGAGCATTTTGTATTTTATTCCGATGCGATTTCGGTGTTTCTTCGTCAATGTGAAGGTCATAGGAATGCATTGAACCTGCAGTGGTCTATCGGAAACTAATACTGGTCTCACAGGGAATGCTCAAAGCACCGACTGTAAGAAGTGTCTCTATTCTTGCACTTAAGGTGGCAATGTGCCTCTTCTATTTAATTCCGATATAATTTCTGTTTTTCATCGGCAATGTGTATGTCCAAGGAATACATTGAACCTGCAGTGGTCTATCGGAAACTAATACTGGTCTCACAGGGAATGCTCAAAGCACCGACTGTAAGAAGAGTCTCTATTCTGGCACTTAAGGCGGCATTGTGCCTCTTGTATTTAATTCCGATATAATTTCTGTTTTTCATCGGCAATGTGTATGTCCAAGGAATACATTGAACCTGCAGTGGTGTATTGGAAACTAATACTGGACTTACAGGGAATGCTCAAAGCTTCGACTGTAAGAAGAGTCTCTATTCTTGTACTTAAGGCAGCATTGTGCCTTTTGTATTTAATTCCGATGTAAATTCACTGTTTCATCGTCAATGTGTATGTCCAATCAATACATTGAACCTGCAGTGGTGTATCTGAAACTAATACTGGTCTCACAGGGAATGCTCAAATCACCGACTGTAAGAAAAGTCTATATTCTTGTACTTAAGGCAGCATTGTGCCCTTTGTACTTAATTCCGATTCGATTTCTGTATTTCATCGTCAATATGAAGGGCCAAGGAATACGTTGAACCTGCAGTGGTGTATCGGAAACTAATACTGGTATCACAGGAAAGGATAAAAACACAGAATCTAAGAAGTCTCATTCTTCTTGTACTTAAGGCGGCATTGAGTCTTTTGTATTTAAATCCGATGTAATTTCAGTGTTTCGTCGTCAATGTGTATGTCCAAGGAATACATTGAACCTGCAGTGGTGTATCGGAAACTAATACTGGTCTCACAGGGAATGCTCAAAGCACCGACTGTATGAACAGTCTCTATTCTTGTACTTATGGTGGCATTGTGCCTTTTGTATTTAATTCCGATTCGATTCCTGTGTTTCATCGTCAATGTGAAGGTCCAAGGAATACACTGAACCTGCAGTGGTGTATCGGAAACTAATACTGGTCTCACAGGGAATGCTCAAAGCACCGACTGTAAGAAGAGCTTCTATACTTGTACTTAAGGCGGCATTGTGCCTTTTGTATTTAATTCCGATTCGACTTCTGTATTTCATTGTCAATGTCAAGGACCAAGGAATACATTGAACTTGCAGTGTTGTATCGGAAACTAATACTGGTCTCCCAGGAAAGGGTAAAATCACAGACTCTAAGAAGTCTCATTCTCCTTGTACTTAAGGCGGCATTGAGTCTTTTGTATTTAATTCCGATGTAATTTCAGTGTTTCATCGTCAATGTGTATGTTTAAGGAATACATTGAACCTGCAGTGGTGTATCGGAAACTAATACTGGTCTCACAGGGTATGCTCAAAGCACCGACTGTAAGAAGAGTCCCTATTCTTGTACTTATGGTGGCATTGTGCATTTTGTATTTGATTTCGATGCGAATTCTGTGTTTCATCGTCAATGTGAAGGTCCGAGGAATACACTGAACCTGCAGTGGTGTATCGGAAAATAATACTGGTCTCACAGGGAATGCTCAAAGCACCCATTCTAAGAAAAGTTTCTAATCTTGTACTTAAGGCGGATTTGTGCCTTTTGTATTTATTTCTGATGCGATTTCTCTTTTTCATCGTCAATGTGAAGGTCCAAGGAATACATTGAACTTGCAGTGGTGTATCGGAAACTAATACTGGTCTCACAGGAAAGGGTAAAAACACAGCCTCTAAGAAGTCTCACTCGATTTGTACTTAAGTCGGCATTGAGTCTTTTGTATTTAATTCCGATGTAATTTCAGTGTTTCATCGTCAATGTGAAGGTCCAAGGAATACATTGAACCTGCAGTGGTGTATCGGAAACCAATACTGGTCTCACAGGGAATGCTCATAGCACCGACTGTAAGAAGAGTCTCTATTCTTGTACTTAAGGCAGCATTGTGCCTTTTGTATTTAATTCCGATTCGACTTCTGTATTTCATCGTCAATGTGAAGGACCAATGAATACATTGAACTTGCAGTGGTGTATCGGAAACTAATACCTGTCTCCCAGGAAAGGATAAAATCACAGACTCTAAGAAGACTCATTCTCCTTGTACTTAAGGCGGCATTGAGTCTTTTGTATTTAATTCCGATGTAATTTCAGTGTTTCATCGTCAATGTGTATGTTTAAGGAATACATTGAACCTGCAGTGGTGTATCGGAAACTAATACTGGTCTCACAGGGAATGCTCAAAGCACCGACTGTATGAAGAGTTTCTATACTTATACTTAAGGCTTCATTGTGCCTTTTGTATTTAATTCCGATTCGACTTCTGTATTTCATCGTCAATGTGAAGGACCAAGGAATACATTGAACTTGCAGTGGTGTATCGCAAACTAATACTGGTCTCCCAGGAAAGGATAAAATCACAGACTCGAAGAAGTCTCATTCTCCTTGTACTTAAGGCGGCATTGAGTCTTTTGTATTTAATTCCGATGTAATTTCAGTGTTTCATCGTCAATGTGTATGTTTAAGGAATACATTGAACCGGCAGTGGTGTATCGGAAACTAATACTGGTCTCACAGGGTATGCTCAAAGCACCGACTGTAAGAAGAGTATCTATTCTTGTACTTATGGTGGCATTGTGCATTTTGTATTTGATTTCGATGCGATTTCTGTTTTTCATCGTCAATGTGAAGGTCCAAGGAATACACTGAACCTGCAGTGGTATATCGGAAACCAATACTGGTCTCACAGGGAATGCTCAAAGCACCGACTGTAAGAAGAGTCTCTATTCTTGTACTTAAGGCGGCATTGTGCCTTTTGTATTTAATTCCGATGTAAATTCGGTGTTTCATCGTCAATGTGTATGTCCAGTCAATACATTGAACCTGCAGTGGTGTATCGGAAACTAATACTGGTCTCACAGGGTATGCTCAAAGCAAAGACTGTAAGAAGAGTCTCTATTCTTGCACTTATTGCGGAATTGTTCGATTTGTATTTAATTCCGATGTAATTTCAGTGTTTCTTCGTCAATTTGTATGTTCAAGGAATACATTGAACCTGCCAGTGGTGTATCGGAAACTAATACTGGTCTCACAGGGAATGCTCAAAGCACCGACGGTAAGATGTGTCCCTATTCTTGTACTTATGGTGGCATTGTGCCTTTTGTATTTAATTCTGACGCGATTTCTGTGTTTCATCGTCAGTGTGAAGGTCCAAGGAATACACTGAACCTGCAGTGGTGTATCGGAAACCAATACTGGTCTCACAGGGAATGCTCAAAGCACCGACTGTAAGAAGAGTCTCTATTCTTGTACTTATGGCGGCATTGTGCCTTTTGTATTTAATTCCGATGTAAATTCAGTGTTTCATCGTCAATGTGTATGTCCAGTCAATACATTCAACCTGCAGTGGTGTATCGGAAACTAATACTGGTCTCACAGGGAATGCTCAAGGCACCGACTGTACGAAGAGTCACTATTCTTGTACTTGAGGCGACATTGTGCCTTTTGTATTTAATTCCGATTCGATTTCTGTATTTCATCGTCAATGTGAAGGACCAAGGAATACATTGAACTTGCAGTGGTGTAACGGAAACTAATACTGGTCTCACAGGAAAGGGTAAAAACACAGACTCTAAGAAGTCTCACTCTTCTTGTACTTAAGGCGGCATTGAGTCTTTTGTATTTAATTCCGATGTAATTTCAGTGTTTCATCGACAATGTGAAGGTCCAAGGAATACATTGAACCTGCAGTGGTGTATCGGAAACTAATACTGTTCTCACACTCAATGCGCAAAGCACCGACTGTAAGAAGAGTCTGTATTGTTGTACTTAAGGCGGCATTTTGCCTTTTCTATTTAATTCCGTTGCGATTTCTATGTTTCTTCGTCAATGTGAAGGTCCTAGGAATACATTGAACCTGCAGTGGTGTATCGGAAACTCATACTAGTCTCACAGGGAATGCTCAAAGCACCGACTATAAGAAGAGTTTCTATACTTGTACTTAAGGCGGCATTGTGCCTTTTGTATTTAATTCAGATGCGATTTCTGTGTTTCATCGTCAATGTGAAGGTCGAAGGAATACATTGAACCTGCAGTGGTGTATCGGAAACTAATACTGGTCTCACAGGGAATGCTCAAAGCACCGATTGTAAGAAGTGTCTCTATACTCGTACTGATGGCGGCATTTAGCATTATGTATTTAATTCCGATGCGATTTCTATGTTTCATCGTCAATGTGAAGGTCCGAGGAATACATTGCACCTGCAGTGGTGTATCGGAAACTAATTCTGGTCTCACACGGAATGCTGAAAGCACCGACTGTAAGAAGAGTCTCTATTCTTGTACTGAAAGCGGCATTGAGCATTTTGTATTTAATTCCGATGCGAATTCTGTGTTTCATCGTCAATGTGAAGGTCCAAGGTATACATTGCACCTGCAGTGGTGTATCGGAAACTAATACTGGTCTCACAGGAAAGGATTAAAGCACAGACTCTAAGAAGTCTCGCTCTTCTTGCACTTATGGCGGAATTGTTCGTTTTGTATGTAATTCCGATGTAATTTTAGTGTTTCATCGTCAATGTGTATGTCCAAGGAATACATTGAACTTGCAGTGGTGTATCGGAAACTAATACTGGTCTCACAGGGAATGCTCAATGCACCGACGGTAAGAAGTGTCTCTATTCTTGTACTTACGGTGGCAGTGTGCCTTTTGTATTTAATTCCGATGCGATTTCTGTGTTTCATCGTCAATGTGAAGGCCCAAGGAATACACTGAACCTGCAGTGGTGTATCGGAAACTAATACTGGTCACACAGGGAATGCTCAAAGCACCGACTGTAAGAAAAGTTTGTAATCTTGTACTTGCGGCGGCTTTGTGCCTTTTGTATCTAATTCCGATGAGATTTCTGTGTTTCATCGTCAATGTGAAGGTCCAAGTAATACATTAAAGTAGCAGTGGTGTATCGGAAACTAATACTGGTCTCACAGGGAATGCGCAAGGAACCGACTGTAAGAAGAGTCTGTATTCTTGTACTTAAGGCGGCATTATGCCTTTTGTATTTAATTCCAATGCGATTTCTGTGTTTCTTCGTCAATGTGAAGGTCATAGGAATACATTGAACCTGCAGTGGTCTATCGGAAACTAATACTGGTCTCACAGGGAATGCTCAAAGCACCGACTGTAAGAAGTGTCTCTATTCTTGCACTTAAGGCGGCAATGTGCCTCTTCTATTTAATTCCGATATAATATCTGTTTTTCATCGGCAATGTGTATGTCCAAGGAATACATTGAACCTGCAGTGGTCTATCGGAAACTAATTCTGGTCTCACAGGGAATGCTCAAAGCACCGACTGTATGAAGAGTCTCTATTCTTGCACTTAAGGCGGCATTGTGCCTCTTGTATTTAATTCCGATATAATTTCTGTTTTTCATCGGCAATGTGTATGTCCAAGGAATACATTGAACCTGCAGTTGTGTATTGGAAACTAATACTGGTCTTACAGGTAATGCTCAAAGCACCGACTGTAAGAAGAGTCTCTATTCTTGTACTTAAGGCAGCATTGTGCCTTTTGTGTTTAGTTCCGATGTAAATTCACTGTTTCATTGTCAATGTGTATGTCCAATCAGTACATTGAACCTGCAGTGGTGTATCTGAAACTGATACTGGTCTCACAGGGAATGCTCAAATCACCGATTGTAAGAAAAATCTATATTCTTGTACTTAAGGCAGCATTGTGCCTTTTGTACTTAATTCCGATTCGATTTCTGTATTTCATCGTCAATATGAAGGGCCAAGGAATACATTGAACCTGCAGTGGTGTATCGGAAACTAATACTGGTCTCACAGTAAAGGATAAAAACACAGACTCTAAGAAGTCTCAGTCTTCTTGTACTTAATTCGGCATTGAGTCTTTTGTATTTAATTCCGATGTAATTTCAGTGTTTCATCGTCAATGTGTATGTCCAAGGAATACATTGAACCTGCAGTGGTGTATCGGAAACTAATACTGGTCTCACAGGGAATGCTCAAAGCACCGACTGTAAGAACAGTCTCTATTCTTGTACTTATGGTGGCATTGTGCCTTTTGTATTTAATTCCGATGCGATTTCTGTGTTTCATCGTCAATGAGAAGGTCCGAGGAATACACTGAACCTGCAGTGGTGTATCGGAAACTAATACTGGTCTCACAGGGTATGCTCAAAGCACCGACTGTAAGAAGAGTCTCTATTCTTGTACTTATGGTGGCATTGTGCATTTTGTATTTAATTTCGATGCGATTTCTGTGTTTCATCGTCAATGTGAAGGTCCAAGGAATACACTGAACCTGCAGTGGTGTATCGGAAACCAATACTGGTCTCACAGGGAATGCTCAAAGCACCGACTGTAAGAAGAGTCTCTATTCTTGTACTTAAGGCGGCATTGAAACTTTTGTATTTAATTCCGATGTAATTTCAGTGTTTCATCGTCAATGTGAAGGTCCAAGGAATACATTGAACCTGCAGTGGTGTATCGGAAACTAATACTGGTCTTACAGTCAATGCGCAAAGCACCGACTGTAAGAAGAGTCTGTATTGTTGTACTTAAGGCGGCATTTTGCCTTTTCTGTTTAATTCCGATGCGATTTCTATGTTTCTTCGTCAATGTGTATGTCCTAGGAATACATTGAACCTGCAGTGGTGTATCGGAAACTAATACTGGTCTCACAGGGAATGCTCAAAGCACCGACTGTAAGAAGAGTTTCTATACTTGAACTTAAGGCGGCATTGTGCCTTTTGTATCTAATTCCGATCCGATTTCTGTGTTACATCGTCAATGTGAAGGTCCAAGGAATACATTAAAGTTGCAGTGGTGTATCGGAAACTAATACTGGTCTCACAGGGAATGCGCAAGGCACCGACTGTAAGAAGAGTCTGTATTCTTGTACTTAAGGCGGCATTATGCCTTTTGTATTTAATTCCGATGCGATTTCTGTGTTTCTTTGTCAATGTGAAGGTCCTAGGAATACATTGAACCTGCAGTGGTCTATCGGAAACTAATACTGGTCTCACAGGGAATGCTCAAAGCACCGACTGTAAGAAGTGTCTCTATTCTTGCACTTAAGGCGGCAATGTGCCTCTTGTATTTAATTCTGATATAATTTCTGTTTTTCATCGGCAATGTGTATGTCCAAGGAATACATTGAACCTGCAGTGGTCTATCGGAAACTGATACTGGTCTCACAGGGAATGCTCAAAGCACCGACTGTAAGAAGAGTCTCTATTCTTGCACTTAAGGCGGCATTGTGCCTCTTGTATTTAATTCCGATATAATTTCTGTTCTTCATCGGCAATGTGTATGTCCAAGGAATACATTGAACCTGTAGTGGTGTATTGGAAACTAATACTGGTCTTCCAGGGAATGCTCAAAGCACCGACTGTAAGAAGAGTCTCTATTCTTGTACTTAAGGCGGCATTGCGCCTTTTGTATTTAATTACGATGTAAATTCACTGTTTCATCGTCAATGTGTATGTCCAGCCAATACATTGAAGCTGCAGTGGTGTTTCTGAAACTAATACTGGTCTCACAGGGAATGCTCAAATCACCGACTGTAAGAAAAGTCTATATTCTTGTACTTAAGGTAGCATTGTGCCTTTTGTATTTAATTCGGATTCGATTTCTGTATTTCATCGTCAATATGATGGGCCTAGGAATACATTGAACCTGCAGTGGTGTATCGGAAACTAATACTGGTCTCACAGGAAAGGATAAAAACACAGACTCTAAGAAGTCTCATTCAACTTGTAGTTAAGGCGGCATTGTGCCTTTTGTATTTAATTCCGACGTAAATTCAGTGTTTCATCGTCAATGTGTATGTCCTGTCAATACATTGAACCTGCAGTGGTGTATCGGAAACTAATACTGGTCTCACAGGGAATGCTCAAGGCACCGACTGTACGAAGAGTCACTATTCTTGTACTTGAGGCGACATTGTGCCTGTTGTATTTAATTCCGATGCAATTTCTGTGTTTCATCGTCAATGTGAAGATCCAAGGAATACATTGAACCTGCAGTGGTGTATCGGAAACTAATACTGGTCTCACAGGGAGTGCTCAAAGCACCGACTGTAAGAAGAGTCTATATTCTTGTACCTAAGGCGACATTGTGCCTTTTGTATTTAATTCCGATTCGATTTCTGTATTTCATCGTCAATGTGAAGGACCAAGGAATACATTGAACTTGCAGTGGTGTATCGGAAACTAATACTGGTCTGACAGGAAAGGGTAAAAACACAGCCTCCAAGAAGTCTCACTCTTCTTGAACTTAAGGCGGCATTGAGTCTTTTGTATTTAATTCCGATGTAATTTCAGTGTTTCATCGTCAGTGTGAAGGTCCAAGGAATACTATGAACCTGCAGTGGTGTATCGGAAACTAACACTGATCTCACTGTCAATGCGCAAAGCACCGACTGTAAGAAAAGTCTGTATTGTTGTAATTAAGGCGGCATTTTGCCTTTTCTATTTAATTCCGATGCGATTTCTATGTTTCTTCGTCAATGTGAAGGTCCTAGGAATACATTGAACCTGCAGTGGTGTATCGGAAACTAATACTGGTCTCACAGGGAATGCTCAAAGCACTGACTGTAAGAAGAGTTTCTATACTTGTACTTAAGGCGGCATTGTGCCTTCTGTATTTAATTCAGATGCGATTTCTGTGTTTCATAGTCAATGTGAAGGTCGAAGGAATACAATGAACATGCAGTGGTGTATCGGAAACTATACTGGTCTCACAGGGAATGCTCAAAGCACCGATTGTAAGAAGAGTCTCTATTCTTGTACTGATGGCGGCATTTAGCATTATGTATTTAATTCCGATGCGATTTCTATGTTTCATCGTCAATGTGAAGGTCGAAGGAATACATTGCACCTGCAGTGGTGTATCGGAAACTAATTCTGGTCTCACACGGAATGCTGAAAGCACCGACTGTAAGAAGAGTCTCTATTCTTGTACTGAAAGCGGCATTGAGTCTTTTGTATTTAATTCCGATGTAATTTCAGTGTTTCATAGTCAATGTGTATGTTTAAGGAATACATTGAACCCGCAGTGGTGTATCGGAAACTAATCCTGTTCTCACAGGGTATGCTCAAAGCACCTACTGTAAGAAGAGTCTCTATTCTTGTACTTATGGTGGCATTGGGCATTTTGTATATAATTTCGATGCGATTTCTGTGTTTCATGGTCAATGTGAAGGTCCGAGGAATACACTGAACCTGCAGTGGTGTATCGGAGCTAATACTGGATTCACAGGGAATGCTCAAAGCACCCACTGTAAGAAAAGTTTCTTATCTTGTACTTAAGGCGGCTTTGTGCCTTTTGTATTTAATTCAGATGCGATTTCTGTTTTTCATCGTCAATGTGAAGGTCCAAGGAATACATTGAACCTGCAGTGGTGTATCGGAAACTAATACTGGTCTCACAGGGAATGCTCAAAGCACCGATTGTAAGAAGGGTCTCTATTCTTGTACTGAAGGCGGCATTTAGCGTTATGTATTTAATTCCGATGCGATTTCTATGTTTCATCGTCAATGTGAAGGTCCAAGGAATACATTGCACCTGCAGTGGTGTATCGGAAACTAATACTGGTCTCACAGGAAAGGATTAAAGCACAGACTCTAAGAAGTCTCACTCTTCTTGCATTTATGGCGGAAATGTTCGTTATGTATTTAATTCCGATGTAATTTCAGTGTTTCATCGTCAATGTGTATGTCCAAGGAATACATTGAACCTGCAGTGGTGTATCGGAAACTAATACTGGTCTCACAGGGAATGCTCAAAGCACCGCCGTTAAGAAGTGTCTCTATTCTTGTACTTATAGTGGCAGTGTGCCTTTTGTATTTAATTCCGATGCGATTTCTGTGCTTCATCGTCAATGTGAAGGTCCAAGGAATACACTGAACCTGCAGTGGTGTATCGGAAACCACTACTGGTCACACAGGGAATGCTCAAAGCACCGACTGTATGAAAAGTTTATAATCTTGTACTTGAGCCGGCTTTGTGCCTTTTGTATCTAATTCCGATGCGATTTCTGTTTCCATCGTCAATGTGAAGGTCCAAGGAATACATTAAACCTACATTGGTGCATCGGAAACTAATACTGGTCTCACAGGGAATGCGCAAGGCACCGACTGTAAAAAGAGTCTGTATTCTTGTACTTAAGGCGGCATTATGCCTTTTGTATTTAATTCCGATGCGATTTCTGTGTTTCTTCGTCAATGTGAAGGTCCTAGGAATACATTGAACATGCAGTGGTGTATCGGAAACTGATACTGGTCTCACAGGGAATGCTCAAAGCACCGATTGTAAGAAGAGTCTCTATTCTTGTACTGAAGGCTGCATTTAGCATTATGTATTTAATTCCGATGCGATTTATATGTTTCATCGTCAATGTGAAGGTCCAAGGAATACATTGAACCTGCAGTGGTCTATCGGAAACTAATACTGGTCTCACAGGGAATGCTCAAAGCACCGACTGTAAGAAGAGTCTCTATTCTTGCACTTATGGCGGCATTGTGCCTCTTGTATTTAATTCCGATATAATTTCTGTTTTTCATCGGCAACGTGTATGTCCAAGGAATACATTGAACCTGCAGTGGTGTATTGGAAACCAATACTGGTCTCACAGGGAATGCTCAAAGCACCGACTGTAAGAAGAGTCTCTATTCTTGTACTTAAGGCGGCATTGTGCCTTTTGTATTTAATTCCGATGTAAATTCAGTGTTTCATTGTCAATGTGTATGTCCAGTCAATACATTGAACCTGCAGTGGTGTATCGGAAACTAATGCTGGTCCCACAGTGAATGCTCAGGGCCCCGACTGTACGAAGAGTCACTATTCTTGTACTTGAGGCGACATTGTGCCTTTTGCATTTAATTCCGATGCAATTTCTGTGTTTAATCGTCAATGTGAAGATCCAAGGAATACATTGAACATGCAGTGGTGTATCGGAAACTAATACTGGTCTCACAGGGAATGCTCAAAGCACCGACTGTAAGAAGAGTCTATATTCTTGTACCTAAGGCGGCATTGTGCCTTTTGTATCTAATTCCGATTTGATTTCTGTATTGCATCGTCAATGTGAAGGACCAAGAAATACATTGAACTTGCAGTGGTGTATCGGAAACTAATACTGGTCTCACAGGAAAGGGTAAAAACACAGACTCTAAGAAATCTCACTCTTCTTGTACTTGAGGCGGCATTGAGTCTTTTGTATTTAATTCCGATGTAAATTCAGTGTTTCATCGTCAAAGTGTATGTCCAAGGAATACATTGAACCTGCAGTGGTGTATCGGAAACTAATACTGGTCTCACAGGGAATGCTCAAAGCACCGACTGTAAGAAGAGTTTCTATACTTGTACTTAAGGCGGCATTGTGCATTTTGTATTTAATTCAGATGCGGTTTCTGTGTTTCATCGTCAATGTGAAGGTCGAAGGAATACATTGAACCTGCAGTGGTGTATTGGAAACTAATACTGGTCTCACAGGGAATGCTCAAAGCACCGATTGTAAGAAGAGTCTCTATTCTTATACTGAACGCGGCATTGAGCATTTTGTATTTAATTCCGATGCGATTTCTGTCTTTAATCTTCAATGTGAAGGTCCAAGGAATACATTGAACCTGCAGTGGTGTATCGGAAACTAATACTGGTCTTACAGGAAAGGATTAAAGCACAGACTCTAAGAAGTCTCACTATTCTTGCACTTATGGCGGAATTGTTAGTTTTGTATTTAATTCCGATGTAATTTCAGTGTTTCATCGTCAATGTGTATGTCGAAGGAATACATTGAACCTGCAGTGGTGTATCGGAATCTAATACTGGTCTCACAGGGAATGCTCAAAGCACCGACGGTAAGAAGTGTCTCTATTCTTGTACTTATGGTGGCATTGTCCCTTTTGTATTTAATTCCGATGCGATTTCTTTGTTTCATCGTCAATGTGAAGGTCCAAGGAATACACTGAACCTGCAGTGGTGTATCGGAAACTAATACTGGTCTCACAGGGAATGCTCAAAGCACCGAGTGTAAGAAGAGTCTATATTCTTGTACCTAAGGCGGCATTGTGCCTTTTGTAATTATTTCCGATTCGATTTCTGTATTTCATCGTCATTGTGAAGGACCAAGGAATACATTGAGCTTGCAGTGGTGTATCGGAAACTAATACTGGTCTCACAGGAAAGGGTAAAAACACAGACTCTAAGAAGTCTCACTCTTCTTGTACTTAAGGCGGCATTGAGTCTTTTGTATTTAATTCCGATGTAATTTCAGTGATTCATCGTCAATGTGTATGTCCAAGGAATACATTGAACCTGCAGTGGTGTATCGGAAACTAATTCTGGTCTCACAGGGAATACTCAAAATACCGACTGTAAGAAGAGTCTCTATTCTTGTATTTAAGGCGGCATTGTGCCTTTTGTATTTAATTCCGATGCGATTTCGATGTTTCATCGTCAATGTGTATGTCCAAGGAATACATTGAACCTGCAGTGGTGTATCGGAAACTAATTCTGGTCTCACACGGAATGCTCAAAGCACCGACTGTAAGAAGAGTCTCTATTCTTGTACTGAAGGCGGCATTGAGCATTTTGTATTTAATTCCGATGCGATTTCCCTGTTTCATCGTCAATGTGAAGATCCAAAGAATACATTGAACCTGCAGTGGTGTATCAGAAACTAATACTGGTCTCACAGGGAATGCTCAAATCACCGACTGTAGGAAAAGTCTATATTCTTGTACTTAAGGCGGCATTGTGCCTTTAGTATTTAATTCCGATTCAATTTCTGTATTTCATCGTCAATATAAAGGGCCATGGAACACATTGAACCTGCACTGGTGTATCGGAAACTAATACTGGTCTCCCAGGAAAGGATAAAAGCACAGACCCTAAGAAGTCTCATTCTTCTTGTACTTAAGGCGGCATTGAGTCTTTTGTATTTAATTCCGATGTAATTTCAGTGTTTCATCGTCAATGTGTATGTTTACGGAATAAATTGAACCTGCAAAGGTGTATCGGAAACTAATACTGGTCTCACAGGGTATGCTCAAAGCACCGACTGTAAGAAGAGTCTCTATTCTTGTACTTATGGTGGCATTGTGCATTTTGTATTTAATTTCGATGCGGTTTCTGTGTTTCATCGTCAATGTGAAGGTCCGAGGAATACACTGAACCTGCAGTGGTGTATCGGAAACTAATACTGGTCTCACAGGGAGTGCTCAAGGCACCCACTGTAAGAAAAGTTTCTAATCTTGTACTTAAGGCGGCTTTGTGCCTTTTGTATTTAATTCTGATGCGATTTCTGTTTTTCATCGCCAATGTGAAGGTCCAAGGAGTACATTGAACCTGCAGTGGTGTATCGGAAACTAATACTGGTCTCACAGGGAATGCTCAAAGCACCGATTGAAAGTAGAGTCTCTATTCTTGTACTGAAGGCGGCATTTAGCATTATGTATTTAATTCCGATGCGATTTCTATGTTTCATCGTCAATGTGAAGGTCCAAGGAATACATTGCACCTGCAGTGGTGTATCAGAAACTAATACTGGTCTCACAGGGAATGCTCACAGCACCGACGGTAAGAAGTGTCTCTATTCTTGTACTTATGGTGGCATTGTGCCTTTTGTATTTAATTCCGATGCGATTTCTGTGTTTCATCGTCAATGTGAAGGTCCAAGGAATACATTAAACCTGCATTGGTGTAACGGAAACTAATACTGGTCTCACAGGGAATGCGCAAGGCACCGACTGTAAGAAGAGTCTGTATTCTTGTACTTAAGGCGGCATTATGCGTTTTGTATTTAATTCCGATGCGATTTCTGTGTCTCTTCGTCAATGTGAAGGTCCTAGGAATACATTGAACCTGCAGTGGTCTATCGGAAACTAATACTGGTCTCACAGGGAATGCTCAAAGCACCGACTGTAAGAAGAGTCTGTATTCTTGCACTTAAGGCGGCATTGTGCCTCTTGTATGTAATTCCGATATAATTTCTGTTTTTCATCGGCAATGTGTATGTCCAAGGAATACATTGAACCTGCAGTGGAGTATTGGAAACCAATACTGGTATCACAGGGAATGCTCAAAGCACCGACTGTAAGAAGAGTCTCTATTCTTGTACTTAAGGCGGCATTGTGCCTTTTCTATTTAATTCCGATGTAAATTCATCGTTTCATCGTCAATGTGTATGTCCAGTCAACACATTGAACCTGCAGTGGTGTATCGGAAACTAATTCTGGTCTCACAGGGAATGCTCAAGGCACCGACTGTACGAAGAGTGACTATCTTGTACTTGAGGTGACATTGTGCCTTTTGTATTTAATTCCGATGCAATTTCTGTGTTTCATCGTCAATGTGAAGATCCAAGGAATACATTGAACCTGCAGTGGTGTATCGGAAACTAATACTGGTCTCACAGGCAATGCTCAAAGCACCGACTGTAAGAAGAGTCTATATTCTTGTACCTAAGGCGGCATTGTGCCTCTTGTATTTAATTCCGATTCCATTTATGTATTTCATCGTCAATGTGAAGGACCAAGGAATACATTGAACTTGCAGTGGTGTATCGGAAACTAATACTGGTCTCACAGGAAAGGCTAAAATCACAGACTCTAAGAAGTCTCACTCTTCTTGTACTTAAGGCGGCATTGAGTCTTTTGTATTTAATTCCGATGTAATTTCAGTGTTTCATCGTCAATGTGTATGACAAAGGATTACATTGAACCTGCAGTGGTGTATCGGAAACTAATAATGGTCTCACAGGGAATACTCAAAATACCGACTGTAAGAAGAGTCTCTATTCTTGTATATAAGGCGGCATTTTGCCTTTTGTATTTAATTCTGATGCGATTTCTGTTTTTCATCGTCAATGTGAAGGTCCAAGGAATACATTGAACCTGCAGTGGTGTATCGGAAACTAATACTGGTCTCACAGTCAATGCGCAAAGCACCGACTGTAAGAAGAGTCTGTATTGTTGTACTTAAGGCGGCATTTTGCCTTTTCTATTTAATTCCGATGCGATTTCTATGTTTCTTCGTCAATGTGATGGTCCTAGGAATACATTGAACCTGCAGTGGTGTATCGGAAACTAACACTGGTCTCACAGGGAATGCTCAAAGCATCGACTGTAAGAAGAGTTTCTATACTTGTACTTAAGGTGGCATTGTGCCTTTTGTATTTAATTCAGATGCGATTTCTGTGTTTCATCGTCAATGTGAAGGTCGATCGAATACATTGAACCTGCAGTGGTGTATCGGAAACTAATACTGGTCTCACAGGGAATGCTCAAAGCACCGATTGTAAGAAGAGTCTCTATTCTTGTACTGAAGGCGGCATTTAGCATTATGTATTTAATTCCGATGCGATTTCTATGTTTCATCGTCAATGTGAAGGTCCAAGGAATACATTGCCCCTGCAGTGGTGTATCGGAAACTAATTCTGGTCTCACACGGAATGCTGAAATCACCGACTGTAAGAAGAGTCTCTATTCTTGTACTGAAAGCGGCATTGAGCATTTTGTATTTAATTCCGATGCGATTTCTGTGTTTCATCGTCAATGTGAAGGTCCAAGGAATACACTGAACCTGCAGTGGTGTATCGGAAACTAATACTGGTCACACAGGGAATGCTCAAAGCACCGACTGTAAGAAAAGTTTCTAATCTTGTACTTGAGGCGGCTTTATGCCTTTTGTATCTAATTCCGATGCGATTTCTGTGTTTCATCGTCAATGTGCACGTCCAGGGAATACGTTAAACCTGCAGTGGTGTATCGGAAACTAATACTGGTCTCACAGGGAATGCGCAAGGCACCGACTGTAAGAAGAGTCTGTATTCTTGTACGTATGGCGGCATTATGCCTTTTGTATTTAATTCAGATGCCATTTCTGTGTTTCTTCGTCAATGTGAAGGTCCTAGGAATACATTGAACCTGCAGTGGGCTATCGGAAACTAATACTGGTGTCACAGGGAATGCTCAAAGCACCGACTGTAAGAAGAGTCTCTATTCTTGTACTTAGGGCGGCATTGTGCCTTTTGTATTTAATTCCGATGTAAATTCAGTGTTTCATCGTCAATGTGTATGTCCAGTCAATACATTGAAGCCGCAGTGGTGTATCGGAAACTAATACTGGTCTCACAGGGAATGCTCAAGGCACCGACTGTACGAAGAGTCACTATTCTTGTACGTGAGGCGACATTGTGCCTTTTGTATTTAATTTCGATGCAATTTCTGTATTTCATCGTCAATGTGAAGGACCAAGGAATACATTGAACTTGCAGTGGTGTATCGGAAACTAATACTGGTCTCACAGGGAATGCTGAAAGCACCGACTGTAAGAAGAGTCTGTATTGTTGTACTTAAGGCGGCATTTTGCCTTTTCTATTTAATTCCGATGCGATTTCTATGTTTCTTCGTCAATGTGAAGGTCCAAGGAATACATTGCACCTGCAGTGGTGTATCGGAAACTAAATCTGGTCTCACACAGAATGCTGAAAGCACCGACTGTAAGAAGAGTCTGTATTGTTGTACTTAAGGCGGCATTTTGCCTTTTCTATTGAATTCCGATGCGATTTCTATGTTTCTTCGTCAATGTGAAGGTCCAAGGAATACATTGCACCGGCAGTGGTGTATCGGAAACTAATACTGGTCTCACAGGAAAGGATTAAAGCACAGACTCTAAGAAGTCTCACTCTTCTTGCACTTATGGCGGAATTGTTCGTTTTGTATTTAATTCCGATGTAATTTCAGTCTTTCATCGTCAATGTGTATGTCCAAGGAATACATTGACCTGCAGTGGTGTATCGGAAACTAATACTGGTCTCACAGGGAATGCTCAAAGCACCGACTGTAAGAAAAGTTTCAAATCTTGTACTTGAGGCGGATTTGTGCCTTTTGTATTTAATTCCGATGTCATTTCTGTGTTTCATCGTCAATGTGAAAGTCCAAGGAATACATTAAACCTGCAGTTGTTTATCGGAAAGTAATACTGGTCTCACAGGGAATGCGCAAGGCACCGACTGTAAGAAGAGTATGTATTCTTGTACTTAAGGCGGCATTATGCCTTTTGTATTTAATTCCGATACGATTTCTGTGTTCCTTCGTCAATGTGAAGGTCCTAGGAATACATTGAACCTGCAGTGGTTTATCGGAAACTAATACTGGTCTCACAGGGAATGCTCAAAGCACCGACTGTAAGAAGAGTCTCTATTCTTGCACTTAAGGCGGCATTGTGCCTCTTGTATTTAATTCCGATATAATTTCTGTTTTTCATCGGCAATGTGTATGTCCAAGGAATACATTGAACCTGCAGTGGTGTATCGGAAACTAATACTGGTCTCACAGGGAACGCTCAAAGCACCGACTGTAAGAAGAGTCTATATTCTTGTACCTAAGGCGGCATTGTGCCTTTTGTATTTAATTCCGATTCGATTTCTGTATTTCATCGTCAATGTGAAATACCAAGGAACACATTGAACTTGCAGTGGTGTATCGGAAACTAATACTGGTCTCACAGGAAAGGGTAAAAACACAGACTCTAAGAAGTCTCACTCTTCTTGTACTTAAGGCGGCATTGAGTCTTTTGTATTTAATTCCGATGTAATTTCAGTGTTTCATCGTCAATGTGTATGTCCAAGGAACACATTGAACCTGCAGTGGTGTATCGTAAACTAATACTGGTCTCACAGGGAATGCTCAAAGCACCGACTGTAAGAAGAGTTTCTATACTTGTACTTGAGGCGGCATTGTGCATTTTGTATTTAATTCAGATGCGATTTCTGTGTTTCATCGTCAATGTGAAGGTCGAAGGAATACATTGAACCTGCAGTGGTTTATTGGAAACTAATACTGCTCTCACAGGGAATGCTCAAAGCACCGATTGTAAGAAGAGTCTCTATTCTTATACTGAACGCGGCATTGAGCATTTTCTATTTAATTCCGATGCGATTTCTGTCTTTAATCGTCAATGTGAAGGTCCAAGGAATACATTGAACCTGCAGTGGTGTATCGGAAACTAATACTGGTCTTACAGGAAAGGATTAAAGCACAGACTCTAAGAAGTCTCACTATTCTTGCACTTATGGCGGAATTGTTAGTTTTGTATTTAATTCCGATGTAATTTCAGTGTTTCATCGTCAATGTGTATGTCGAAGGAATACATTGAACCTGCAGTGGTGTATCGGAATCTAATACTGGTCTCACAGGGAATGCTCAAAGCACCGACGGAAAGAAGTGTCTCTATTCTTGTACTTATGGTGGCATTGTCCCTTTTGTATTTAATTCCGATGCGATTTCTTTGTTTCATCGTCAATGTGAAGGTCCAAGGAATACACTGAACCTGCAGTGGTGTATCGGAAACTAATACTGGTCACACAGGGAATGCTCAAAGCACCGAGTGTAAGAAAAGTTTCTAATCTTGTACTTGAGGCGGCTTTGTGCCTTTTGTATCTAATTCAGATGCGATTTCTGTGTTTCATCGTCAATGTGAAGGTCCTAGGAATACATTGAACCTGCAGTGGTCTATCGGAAACTAATACTGGTCTCACAGGGAATGCTCAAAGCACCAAGTGTAAGAAGAGTCTATACTCTTGTACCTAAGGCGGCATTGTGCCTTTTGTAATTATTTCCGATTCGATTTCTGTATTTCATCGTCATTGTGAAGGACCAAGGAATACATTGAGCTTGCAGTGGTGTATCGGAAACTAATACTGGTCTCACAGGAAAGGGTAAAAACACAGACTCTAAGAAGTCTCACTCTTCTTGTACTTAAGGCGGCATTGAGTCTTTTGTATTTAATTCCGATGTAATTTCAGTGATTCATCGTCAATGTGTATGTCCAAGGAATACATTGAACCTGCAGTGGTGTATCGGAAACTAATTCTGGTCTCACAGGGAATACTCAAAATACCGACTGTAAGAAGAGTCTCTATTCTTGTATTTAAGGCGGCATTGTGCCTTTTGTATTTAATTCCGATGCGATTTCGGTGTTTCATCGTCAATGTGTATGTCCAAGGAATACATTGAACCTGCAGTGGTGTATCGGAAACTAATTCTGGTCTCACACGGAATGCTCAAAGCACCGACTGTAAGAAAAGTCTATATTCTTGTACCTAAGGCGGCATTGTGCCTCTTGTATTTAATTCCGATTCCATTTATGTATTTCATCGTCAATGTGAAGGACCAAGGAATACATTGAACTTGCAGTGGTGTATCGGAAACTAATACTGGTCTCACAGGAAAGGCTAAAATCACAGACTCTAAGAAGTCTCACTCTTCTTGTACTTAAGGCGGCATTGAGCCTTTTGTATTTAATTCCGATGTAATTTCAGTGTTTCATCGTCAATGTGTATGACAAAGGATTACATTGAACCTGCAGTGGTGTATCGGAAACTAATAATGGTCTCACAGGGAATACTCAAAATACCGACTGTAAGAAGAGTCTCTATTCTTGTATATAAGGCGGCATTGTGCCTTTTGTATTTAATTCTGATGCGATTTCTGTTTTTCATCGTCAATGTGAAGGTCCAAGGAATACATTGAACCTGCAGTGGTGTATCGGAAACTAATACTGGTCTCACAGTCAATGCGCAAAGCACCGACTGTAAGAAGAGTCTGTATTGTTGTACTTAAGGCGGCATTTTGCCTTTTCTATTTAATTCCGATGCGATTTCTATGTTTCTTCGTCAATGTGATGGTCCTAGGAATACATTGAACCTGCAGTGGTGTATCGGAAACTAACACTGGTCTCACAGGGAATGCTCAAAGCATCGACTGTAAGAAGAGTTTCTATACTTGTACTTAAGGTGGCATTGTGCCTTTTGTATTTAATTCAGATGCGATTTCTGTGTTTCATCGTCAATGTGAAGGTCGATCGAATACATTGAACCTGCAGTGGTGTATCGGAAACTAATACTGGTCTCACAGGGAATGCTCAAAGCACCGATTGTAAGAAGAGTCTCTATTCTTGTACTGAAGGCGGCATTTAGCATTATGTATTTAATTCCGATGCGATTTCTATGTTTCATCGTCAATGTGAAGGTCCAAGGAATACATTGCCCCTGCAGTGGTGTATCGGAAACTAATTCTGGTCTCACACGGAATGCTGAAATCACCGACTGTAAGAAGAGTCTCTATTCTTGTACTGAAAGCGGCATTGAGCATTTTGTATTTAATTCCGATGCGATTTCTGTGTTTCATCGTCAATGTGAAGGTCCAAGGAATACATTGCACCGGCAGTGGTGTATCGGAAACTAATACTGGTCTCACAGGAAAGGATTAAAGCACAGACTCTAAGAAGTCTCACTCTTCTTGCACTTATGGCGGAATTGTTCGTTTTGTATTTAATTCCGATGTAATTTCAGTGTTTCATCGTCAATGTGTATGTCCAAGGAATACATTGAACCTGCAGTGGTGTATCGGAAACTAATACTGGTCTCACAGGGAATGCTCATACCACCGACGGTAA
Organism: Schistocerca americana; assembly: GCF_021461395.2. Classification (NCBI taxonomy): domain Eukaryota; kingdom Metazoa; phylum Arthropoda; class Insecta; order Orthoptera; family Acrididae; genus Schistocerca; species Schistocerca americana. The sequence continues at coordinate 19,625,288 of NC_060125.1, read as the reverse complement.
GAAGTGTCTCTATTCTTGTACTTATGTTGGCATTGTGCCTTTTGTATTTAATTCCGATGCGATTTCTGTGTTTCATCGTCAATGTGAAGGTCCAAGGAATACACTGAACCTGCAGTGGTGTATCGGAAACTAATACTGGTCACACAGGGAATGCTCAAAGCACCGACTGTAAGAAAAGTTTCTAATCTTGTACTTGAGGCGGCTTTATGCCTTTTGTATCTAATTCCGATGCGATTTCTGTGTTTCATCGTCAATGTGCAGGTCCAGGGAATACGTTAAACCTGCAGTGGTGTATCGGAAACTAATACTGGTCTCACAGGGAATGCGCAAGGCACCGACTGTAAGAAAAGTCTGTATTCTTGTACGTATGGCGGCATTATGCCTTTTGTATTTAATTCAGATGCCATTTCTGTGTTTCTTCGTCAATGTGAAGGTCCTAGGAATACATTGAACCTGCAGTGGGCTATCGGAAACTAATACTGGTCTCACAGGGAATGCTCAAAGCACCGACTGTAAGAAGAGTCTCTATTCTTGCACTTAAGGCGGCATTGTGCCTCTTGTATTTAATACCGATATAATTCCTGTTTTTCATCGGCAATGTGTATGTCCAAGGAATACATAGAACCTGCAGTGGTGTATTGGAATCTAATACTGGTCTCACAGGGAATGCTCAAAGCACCGACTGTAAGAAGAGTCTCTATTCTTGTACTTAGGGCGGCATTGTGCCTTTTGTATTTAATTCCGATGTAAATTCAGTGTTTCATCGTCAATGTGTATGTCCAGTCAATACATTGAAGCCGCAGTGGTGTATCGGAAACTAATACTGGTCTCACAGGGAATGCTCAAGGCACCGACTGTACGAAGAGTCACTATTCTTGCACGTGAGGCGACATTGTGCCTTTTGTATTTAATTTCGATGCAATTTCTGTATTTCATCGTCAATGTGAAGGACCAAGGAATACATTGAACTTGCAGTGGTGTATCGGAAACTAATACTGGTCTCACAGGGAATGCTCAAGGACCGATTGTAACAAGAGTCTCTATTTTTGTACTGAAGGCGGCATTTAGCATTATGTATTTAATTCCGATGCGATTTCTATGTTTCATCGTCAATGTGAAGGTCCAAGGAATACATAGCACCTGCAGTGGTGTATCGGAAACTAAATCTGGTCTCACACAGAATGCTGAAAGCGCCGACTGTAATAAGAGTCTGTATTCTTGTACTGAAAGCGGCATTGAGCATTTTGTATTTAATTCCGATGCGATTTCTGTGCTTCATCGTCAATGTGAAGGTCCAAGGAATACATTGCACCTGCAGTGGTGTATCGTAAACTAATACTGGTCTCACAGGAAAGGATTAAAGCACAGACTCTAAAAAGTCTCACTCTTCTTGCACTTATGGCGGAATTGTTCGTTTTGTATTTAATTCCGATGTAATTTCAGTCTTTCATCGTCAATGTGTATGTCCAAGGAATACATTGACCTGCAGTGGTGTATCGGAAACTAATACTGGTCTCACAGGGAATGCTCAAAGCACCGACTGTAAGTAAAGTTTCAAATCTTGTACTTGAGGCGGATTTGTGCCTTTTGTATTTAATTCCGATGTCATTTCTGTGTTTCATCGTCAATGTGAAAGTCCAAGGAATACATTAAACCTGCAGTTGTTTATCGGAAAGTAATACTGGTCTCACAGGGAATGCGCAAGGCACCGACTGTAAGAAGAGTATGTACTCTTGTACTTAAGGCGGCATTATGCCTTTTGTATTTAATTCCGATACGATTTCTGTGTTCCTTCGTCAATGTGAAGGTCCTAGGAATACATTGAACCTGCAGTGGTCTATCGGAAACTAATACTGGTCTCACAGGGAATGCTCAAAGCACCGACTGTAAGAAGAGTCTCTATTCTTGCACTTAAGGCGGCATTGTGCCTCTTGTATTTAATTCCGATATAATTTCTGTTTTTCATCGGCAATGTGTATGTCCAAGGAATACATTGAACCTGCAGTGGTGTATCGGAAACTAATACTGGTCTCACAGGGAACGCTCAAAGCACCGACTGTAAGAAGAGTCTATATTCTTGTACCTAAGGCGGCATTGTGCCTTTTGTATTTAATTCCGATTCGATTTCTGTATTTCATCGTCAATGTGAAATACCAAGGAACACATTGAACTTGCAGTGGTGTATCGGAAACTAATACTGGTCTCACAGGAAAGGGTAAAAACACAGACTCTAAGAAGTCTCACTCTTCTTGTACTTAAGGCGGCATTGAGTCTTTTGTATTTAATTCCGATGTAATTTCAGTGTTTCATCGTCAATGTGTATGTCCAAGGAATACATTGAACCTGCAGTGGTGTATCGTAAACTAATACTGGTCTCACAGGGAATGCTCAAAGCACCGACTGTAAGAAGAGTTTCTATACTTGTACTTGAGGCGGCATTGTGCATTTTGTATTTAATTCAGATGCGATTTCTGTGTTTCATCGTCAATGTGAAGGTCGAAGGAATACATTGAACCTGCAGTGGTGTATTGGAAACTAATACTGGTCTCACAGGGAATGCTCAAAGCACCGATTGTAAGAAGAGTCTCTATTCTTATACCGAACGCGGCATTGAGCATTTTCTATTTAATTCCGATGCGATTTCTGTCTTTAATCGTCAATGTGAAGGTCCAAGGAATACATTGAACCTGCAGTGGTGTATCGGAAACTAATACTGGTCTTACAGGAAAGGATTAAAGCACAGACTCTAAGAAGTCTCACTATTCTTGCACTTATGGCGGAATTGTTAGTTTTGTATTTAATTCCAATGTATTTTCAGTGTTTCATCGTCAATGTGTATGTCGAAGGAATACATTGAACCTGCAGTGGTGTATCGGAATCTAATACTGGTCTCACAGGGAATGCTCAAAGCACCGACGGAAAGAAGTGTCTCTATTCTTGTACTTATGGTGGCATTGTCCCTTTTGTATTTAATTCCGATGCGATTTCTTTGTTTCATCGTCAATGTGAAGGTCCAAGGAATACACTGAACCTGCAGTGGTGTATCGGAAACTAATACTGGTCACACAGGGAATGCTCAAAGCACCGACTGTAAGAAAAGTTTCTAATCTTGTACTTGAGGCGGCTTTGTGCCTTTTGTATCTAATTCAGATGCGATTTCTGTGTTTCATCGTCAATGTGAAGGTCCTAGGAATACATTGAACCTGCAGTGGTCTATCGGAAACTAATACTGGTCTCACAGGGAATGCTCAAAGCACCGAGTGTAAGAAGAGTCTATATTCTTGTACCTAAGGCGGCATTGTGCCTTTTGTAATTATTTCCGATTCGATTTCTGTATTTCATCGTCATTGTGAAGGACCAAGGAATACATTGAGCTTGCAGTGGTGTATCGGAAACTAATACTGGTCTCACAGGAAAGGGTAAAAACACAGACTCTAAGAAGTCTCACTCTTCTTGTACTTAAGGCGGCATTGAGTCTTTTGTATTTAATTCCGATGTAATTTCAGTGATTCATCGTCAATGTGTATGTCCAAGGAATACATTGAACCTGCAGTGGTGTATCGGAAACTAATTCTGGTCTCACAGGGAATACTCAAAATACCGACTGTAAGAAGAGTCTCTATTCTTGTATTTAAGGCGGCATTGTGCCTTTTGTATTTAATTCCGATGCGATTTCGGTGTTTCATCGTCAATGTGTATGTCCAAGGAATACATTGAACCTGCAGTGGTGTATCGGAAACTAATTCTGGTCTCACACGGAATGCTCAAAGCACCGACTGTAAGAAGAGTCTCTATTCTTGTACTGAAGGCGGCATTGAGCATTTTGTATTTAATTCCGATGCGATTTCCCTGTTTCATCGTCAATGTGAAGATCCAAAGAATACATTGAACCTGCAGTGGTGTATCAGAAACTAATACTGGTCTCACAGAGAATGCTCAAATCACCGACTGTAAGAAAAGTCTATATTCTTGTACTTAAGGCGGCGTTGTGCATTTTGTATTTAATTCCGATTCAATTTCTGTATTTCATCGTCAATATAAAGGGCCATGGAACACATTGAACCTGCAGTGGTGTATCGGAAACTAATACTGGTCTCCCAGGTAAGGATAAAAGCACAGACTCTAAGAAGTCTCATTCTTCTTGTACTTAAGGCGGCATTGAGTCTTTTGTATTTAATTCCGATGTAATTTCAGTGTTTCATCGTCAATGTGTATGTTTACGGAATAAATTGAACCTGCAGTGGTGTATCGGAAACTAATACTGGTCTCACAGGGTATGCTCAAAGCACCGACTGTAAGAAGAGTCTCTATTCTTGTACTTATGGTGGCATTGTGCATTTTGTATTTAATTTCGATGCGGTTTCTGTGTTTCATCGTCAATGTGAAGGTCCGAGGAATACACTGAACCTGCAGTGGTGTATCGGAAACTAATACTGGTCTCACAGGGAGTGCTCAAAGCACCCACTGTAAGAAAAGTTTCTAATCTTGTTCTTAAGGCGGCTTTGTGCCTTTTGTATTTAATTCTGATGCGATTTCTGTTTTTCATCGCCAATGTGAAGGTTCAAGGAGTACATTGAACCTGCAGTGGTGTATCGGAAACTAATACTGGTCTCACAGGGAATGCTCAAAGCACCGATTGAAAGTAGAGTCTCTATTCTTGTACTGAAGGCGGCATTTAGCATTATGAATTTAATTCCGATGCGATTTCTATGTTTCATCGTCAATGTGAAGGTCCAAGGAATACATTGCACCTGCAGTGGTGTATCGGAAACTAATACTGGTCTCACAGGAAAGGATTAAAGCACAGACTCTAAGAAGTCTCACTCTTCTTGCTCTTATGGCGGAAATGTTCGTTTTGTATTTCATTCCGATGTAATTTCAGTGTTTCATCGTCAATGTGTATGTCCAAGGAATACATTGAACCTGCAGTGGTGTATCAGAAACTAATACTGGTCTCACAGGGAATGCTCACAGCACCGACGGTAAGAAGTGTCTCTATTCTTGTACTTATGGTGGCATTGTGCCTTTTCTATTTAATTCCGATGCGATTTCTGTGTTTCATCGTCAATGTGAAGGTCCAAGGAATACATTAAACCTGCATTGGTGTAACGGAAACTAATACTGGTCTCACAGGGAATGCGCAAGGCACCGACTGTAAGAAGAGTCTGTATTCTTGCACTTAAGGCGGCATTGTGCCTCTTGTATTTAATTCCGATATAATTTCTGTTTTTCATCGGCAATGTGTATGTCCAAGGAATACATTGAACCTGCAGTGGAGTATTGGAAACCAATACTGGTATCACAGGGAATGCTCAAAGCACCGACTGTAAGAAGAGTCTCTATTCTTGTACTTAAGGCGGCATTGTGCCTTTTCTATTTAATTCCGATGTAAATTCAGTGTTTCATCGTCAATGTGTATGTCCAAGGAATACATTGAACCTGCAGTGGTGTATCGGAAACTAATACTGGTCTCACAGGGAATGCTCAAGGCACCGACTGTACGAAGAGTGACTATCTTGTACTTGAGGCGACATTGTGCCTTTTGTATTTAATTCCGATGCAATTTCTGTGTTTCATCGTCAATGTGAAGATCCAAGGAATACATTGAACCTGCAGTGGTGTATCGGAAACTAATACTGGTCTCACAGGGAATGCTCAAAGCACCGACTGTAAGAAGAGTCTCTATTCTTGTACTTAAGGCGGCATTGTGCCTTTTCTATTTAATTCCGATGTAAATTCAGTGTTTCATCGTCAATGTGTATGACAAAGGATTACATTGAACCTGCAGTGGTGTATCGGAAACTAACACTGGTCTCACAGGGAATACTCAAAATACCGACTGTAAGAAGAGTTTCTATACTTGTACTTAAGGTGGCATTGTGCCTTTTGTATTTAATTCAGATGCGATTTCTGTGTTTCATCGTCAATGTGAAGGTCGATCGAATACATTGAACCTGCAGTGGTGTATCGGAAACTAATACTGGTCTCACAGGGAATGCTCAAAACACCGATTGTAAGAAGAGTCTCTATTCTTGTACTGAAGGCGGCATTTAGCATTATGTATTTAATTCCGATGCGATTTCTGTGTTTCATCGTCAATGTGAAGGTCCAAGGAATACATTGATCCTGCAGTGGTGTATCGGAAACTAATTCTTGTCTCACACGGAATGCTGAAATCACCGACTGTAAGAAGAGTCTCTATTCTTGTACTGAAAGCGGCATTGAGCATTTTGTATTTAATTCCGATGCGATTTCTGTGTTTCATCGTCAATGTGAAGGTCCAAGGAATACATTGCACCGGCAGTGGTGTATCGGAAACTAATACTGGTCTCACAGGAAAGGATTAAAGCACAGACTCTAAGAAGTCTCACTCTTCTTGCACTTATGGCGGAATTGTTCGTTTTGTATTTAATTCCGATGTAATTTCAGTGTTTCATCGTCAATGTGTATGTCCAAGGAATACATTGAACCTGCAGTGGTGTATCGGAAACTAATACTGGTCTCACAGGGAATGCTCATACCACCGACGGTAAGAAGTGTCTCTATTCTTGTACTTATGTTGGCATTGTGCCTTTTGTATTTAATTCCGATGCGATTTCTGTGTTTCATCGTCAATGTGAAGGTCCAAGGAATACACTGAACCTGCAGTGGTGTATCGGAAACTAATACTTGTCACACAGGGAATGCTCAAAGCACCGACTGTAAGAAAAGTTTCTAATCTTGTACTTGAGGCGGCTTTGTGCCTTTTGTATCTAATTCCGATGCGATTTCTGTGTCTCATCGTCAATGTGCAGGTCCAAGGAATACGTTAAACCTGCAGTGATGTATCGGAAACTAATACTGGTCCCACAGGGAATGCGCAAGGCACCGACTGTACGAAGAGTCTCTATTCTTGCACTTAAGGCGGCATTGTGCCTCTTGTATTTAATACCGATATAATTCCTGTTTTTCATCGGCAATGTGTATGTCCAAGGAATACATAGAACCTGCAGTGGTGTATTGGAATCTAATACTGGTCTCACAGGGAATGCTCAAAGCACCGACTGTAAGAAGAGTCTCTATTCTTGTACTTAGGGCGGCATTGTGCCTTTTGTATTTAATTCAGATGCCATTTCTGTGTTTCTTCGTCAATGTGAAGGTCCTAGGAATACATTGAACCTGCAGTGGGCTATCGGAAACTAATACTGGTCTCACAGGGAATGCTCAAAGCACCGACTGTAAGAAGAGTCTCTATTCTTGCACTTAAGGCGGCATTGTGCCTCTTGTATTTAATACCGATATAATTCCTGTTTTTCATCGGCAATGTGTATGTCCAAGGAATACATAGAACCTGCAGTGGTGTATTGGAATCTAATACTGGTCTCACAGGGAATGCTCAAAGCACCGACTGTAAGAAGAGTCTCTATTCTTGTACTTAGGGCGGCATTGTGCCTTTTGTATTTAATTCCGATGTAAATTCAGTGTTTCATCGTCAATGTGTATGTCCAGTCAACACATTGAAGCCGCAGTGGTGTATCGGAAACTAATACTGGTCTCACAGGGAATGCTCAAGGCACCGACTGTACGAAGAGTCACTATTCTTGTACGTGAGGCGACATTGTGCCTTTTGTATTTAATTTCGATGCAATTTCTGTATTTCATCGTCAATGTGAAGGACCAAGGAATACATTGAACTTGCAGTGGTGTATCGGAAACTAATACTGGTCTCACAGGGAATGCTCAAAGCACCGATTGTAACAAGAGTCTCTATTTTTGTACTGAAGGCGGCATTTAGCATTATGTATTTAATTCCGATGCGATTTCTATGTTTCATCGTCAATGTGAAGGTCCAAGGAATACATAGCACCTGCAGTGGTGTATCGGAAACTAAATCTGGTCTCACACAGAATGCTGAAAGCACCGACTGTAATAAGAGTCTGTATTCTTGTACTGAAAGCGGCATTGAGCATTTTGTATTTAATTCCGATGCGATTTCTGTGTTTCATCGTCAATGTGAAGGTCCAAGGAATACATTGCACCTGCAGTGGTGTATCGGAAACTAATACTGGTCTCACAGGAAAGGATTAAAGCACAGACTCTAAAAAGTCTCACTCTTCTTGCACTTATGGCGGAATTGTTCGTTTTGTATTTAATTCCGATGTAATTTCAGTCTTTCATCGTCAATGTGTATGTCCAAGGAATACATTGACCTGCAGTGGTGTATCGGAAACTAATACTGGTCTCACAGGGAACGCTCAAACTACCGACTGTAAGAAGTGTCTCTATTCTTGTACTTATGGTGGCATTGTGCCTTTTGTATTTAATTCCGATGCGATTTCCGTGTTTCATCGTCAATGTGAAGGTCCAAGGAATACACTGAACCTGCAGTGGTGTATCGGAAGCTAACACTGGTCACACAGGGAATGCTCAAAGCACCGACGGTAAGAAGTGTCTCTATTCTTGTACTTATGGTGGCATTGTGCCTTTTCTATTTAATTCCGATGCGATTTCTGTGTTTCATCGTCAATGTGAAGGTCCAAGGAATACATTAAACCTGCATTGGTGTAACGGAAACTAATACTGGTCTCACAGGGAATGCGCAAGGCACCGACTGTAAGAAGAGTCTGTATTCTTGCACTTAAGGCGGCATTGTGCCTCTTGTATTTAATTCCGATATAATTTCTGTTTTTCATCGGCAATGTGTATGTCCAAGGAATACATTGAACCTGCAGTGGAGTATTGGAAACCAATACTGGTATCACAGGGAATGCTCAAAGCACCGACTGTAAGAAGAGTCTCTATTCTTGTACTTAAGGCGGCATTGTGCCTTTTCTATTTAATTCCGATGTAAATTCAGTGTTTCATCGTCAATGTGTATGTCCAAGGAATACATTGAACCTGCAGTGGTGTATCGGAAACTAATACTGGTCTCACAGGGAATGCTCAAGGCACCGACTGTACGAAGAGTGACTATCTTGTACTTGAGGCGACATTGTGCCTTTTGTATTTAATTCCGATGCAATTTCTGTGTTTCATCGTCAATGTGAAGATCCAAGGAATACATTGAACCTGCAGTGGTGTATCGGAAACTAATACTGGTCTCACAGGGAATGCTCAAAGCACCGACTGTAAGAAGAGTCTCTATTCTTGTACTTAAGGCGGCATTGTGCCTTTTGTATTTAATTCCGATGCGATTTCTGTGTTTCATCGTCAATGTGAAGCTCCCAGGAATACATTGAACCTGCAGTGGTGTACCGGAAACTAATACTGGTCTCACAGGGAATGCTCAAAGCACCGACCGTAAGAAGAGTCTCTATTCTTATACTTAAGGCGGCATTGTGCTATTTATATTTAATTCCGATGTGATTTCTGTGTTTCATCGTCAATGTGAAGGTCCAAGGAATACACTGAACCTGCAGTGGTGTATCGGAAACTAATACTGGTCTCACAGGGAATGCTCAAAGCACCGACTGTAAGAAGAGTCTATATTCTTGTACCTAAGGCGGGATTGTGCCTTTTGTATTTAATTCCGATGCAATTTCTGTATTTAATCGTGAATGTGAAGGACCAAGGAATACATTGAACTTGCAGAGGTGTATCGGAAACTAATACTGGTCTCACAGGAAAGGATAAAAGCACAGACTGTAAGAAGTCTCACTCTTCTTGTACTTAAGGCGGCATTGAGTCTTTTGTATTTAATTCCGATGTAATTTCAGTGTTTCATCGTCAATGTGTATGTCCAAGGAATACATTGAACCTGCAGTGGCGTATCGGAGTCTAATACTGGTCTCACAGGGAATGCTGAAAACACCGACTTTAAGAAGAGTCTCTATTCTTGTACTTAGGACGGCATTGTGCCTTTTGTATTTAATTCCGATGCGATTTCTGTGTTTCATCGTCAATTTGAAAGTCCAAGGAATACATTGAACCTGCAGTGGTGTATCGGAAACTAATACTGGTCTCACAGAGAATACTCAAAACACTGACTGTAAAACGAGACTCTATTCCTGTACTTACGCGGCAGTTTGCCTTTTGTATTTCATTCCGATGCGATTTCTGTTTTTCATCGTCAATGTGAATTTCCAAGGAATACATTGAACCTGGAGTGGTGTATCGGAAACAAATTCTGGTCTCACAGGGAGTGCTCAAAGCACCGACTGTAAGAAGAGTCTCTATTCTTGTACTTAAGGTGGCATTGTGCCTTTTGTATTTAATTCCGATTCGATTTCTGCATTTCATCGTCAATATGAACGGCCAAGGAATACATTGAACCTGCAGTGGTGTATCGGAAACTAATACTGGTCTCCCAGGAAAGGATAAAAGCATAGATTCTAAGAAGTCTCATTCTTCTTGTACTGAAGGCGGCATTGAGTCTTTTGTATTTAATTCCGATGTAATTTCAGTGTTTCATCGTCAATGTGTATGTCCAAGGAACACATTGAACCTGCAGTGGTGTATCGGAAACTAATACTGGTCTCACAGGAAATGCTCATAGCACCAACTCTAAGAAAAGTTTCTAATCTTGTACTTAAGGCGGCTTTGTGACTTTTGTATTTAATTCTGATGCGATTTCGGTTTTTCATCGTCAATGTGAAGGTCCAAGGAATACATTGAACCTGTAGTGGTGTATCGGAAACTAATACTGGTCTCACAGTCAAAGCGCAAAGCACCGACTGTAAGAAGAATCTGTATTGTTGTACTTAAGGCATCATTTTGCCTTTTCTATTAAATTCCGATGCGATTTCTGTGTTTCTTCGTCAATGTGAAGGTCCTAGGTATACATTGAACCTGCAGTGGTGTATCGGAAACTATTGCTGGTCTCACAGGGAATGCTCAAAACACCGACAGTAAGAAGTGACTCTATTCTTGTACTTAAGGCGGCATTGTGCCTTTTGTATTTAATTCCGATGTGATTTCTGTGTTTCTTCGTCAATGTGAAGGTCCTAGGAATACATTGAACCAGCAGTGGTCTATCGGAAACTAATACTGGTCACACAGGGAATTCTCAAAGCACCGACTGTAAGAAGAGTCTCTATTCTTGCACTTTAGGCGGCATTGGTCCTCTTGTATTTAATTCCTATATAATTTCTGTTTATCATCGGCAATGTGTACGTCCAAGGAATACATTGAACTTGCAGTGGTGTATTGGAAACTAAAACTGGTCTCACAGGGAATGCTCAAAGCACCGACTGTAAGAAGAGTCTCTATTCTTGGATTTAAGGCGGCATTGTGCCTTTTGTATTTAATTCCGATGCGATTTCTGTATTTCATCGTCAATGTGAAGGACCAAGGAATACACTGAACTTGCAGTGGTGTATCGGAAACTAATACTGGTCTCACAAGAAAGGGTAAAAACACAGACTCTAAGAAGTCTCACACTTCTTGTACTTAAGGCGGCATTGAGTCTTTTGTATTTAATTCCGATGTAAATTCAGTGTTTCATCGTCAATTTGTATGTCCAGTCAATACATTGAACCTGCAGTGGTGTATCGTAAAATAATACTGGTCTCACAGGGAATACTCAAAATACCGACTGTAAGAAGAGTCTCTATTCTTGGAATTAAGGCGGCATTGTGCCTTTTGTATTTAATTCCGATGCGATTTCTGTGATTCATCGTCAATGTGAAGCTCCCAGGAATACATTGAACCTGCAGTGGTGTACCGGAAGCTAATACTGGTCTCACAGGAAAGGGTAAAAACACAGACTCTAAGAAGTCTCACTCTTCTTGTACTTATGGCGGCATTGAGTCTTTTGTATTTAATTCAGATGTAATTTCAGTGTTTCATCGTCAATGTGTATGTCCAAGGAATACATTGGACCTGCAGTGGTGTATCGGAAACTAATACTGGTCTCACAGGGAATGCTCAAAGCACCGACTGTAAGAAGAGTCTATATTCTTGTACCTAAGGCGGCATTGTGCCTTTTGTATTTAATTCCGATTCGATTTCTGTATTTCATCGTCAATATGAAGGGCCAAGGAATACATTGAACCTGCAGTGGTGTATCGGAAACTAATACTGGTCTCCCAGGAAAGGATAAAAGCACAGATTCTAAGAAGTCTCATTCTTCTTGTACTAAAGGCGGAATTGGGGCTTTTGTATTTAATTGCGATGTAATTTCAGTGTTTCATCGTCAATGTGTATGTCCAAGGAACACATTGAACCTGCAGTGGTGTATCGGAAACTAATACTGGTCTCACAGGGAATGCTCAAAGCACTAACTGTAAGAAAAGTTTCTAATCTTGTACTTAAGGCGGCTTTGTGACTTTTATATTTAATTCTGATGCGATTTCGGTTTTTCATCGTCAATGTGAAGTTCCAAGGAATACATTGAACCTGTAGTGGTGTATCGGAAATTAATACTGGTCTCACAGTCAAAGCGCAAAGCACTGACTGTAAGAAGAGTCTGTATTGTTGTACTTAAGGCGGCATTTTGCCTTTTCTATTTAATTCCGATGCGATTCCAATGTGTCTTCGTCAATGTGAAAGTCCTAGGTATACATTGAACCTGCAGTGGTGTATTGGAAACTAATACTGGTCTCACAGGGTTTGCTCAAAGCACCGACTGTAAGAAGAGTCTCTATTCTTGTACTTAAGGCGGCATTGTGCCTTTTGTATTTAATTCCGATGTAAATTCAGTGTTTCATCGTCAATGTGTATGTCCAGTCAATACATTGAACCTGCAGTGGTGTATGGGAAACTAATACTGGTCTCACAGGGAATGCTCAAGGCGCCGACTGTACGAAGAGTCACTATTCTTGTACTTGAGGCGACATTGTGCCTTTTGTATTTAATTCCGATGCAATTTCTGTGTTTCATCGTCAATGTGAAGATCCAAGGAATACATTGAACCTGAAGTGGTGTATCGGAAACTATTACTGGTCTCACAGGGAATGCTCAAAGCACCGACTGTAAGAAGAGTCTATATTCTTGTACCTAAGGCGGCAATGTGCCTTTTGTATTTAATTCCGATTCGATTTGTGTATTTCATCGTCAATGTGAAGGACCAAGGAATACATTGAACTTGCAGTGGTGTATCGGAAACTAATACTGGTCTTACAGGAAAGGGTAAAAAAACAGACTCTAAGAAGTCTCACTCTTCTTGTACTTAAGGCGGCATTGAGTCTTTTGTATTTAATTCAGATGTAATTTCAGTGATTCATCGTCAATGTGTATGTGCAAGGAATACATTGGAAATGCAGTGGTGTATCGGAAACTAATACTAGTCTCACAGGGAATACTCAAAGCACCGACTGTAAGAAGAGTCACTATTCCTGTACTTAGGACGGCATTGTGCCTTTTGTATTTAATTCCGATGCGAATTCTGTGTATCATCGTCAATGTGAAAGTCCAAGGAATACATTGAACCTGCAGTGGTGTATCGGAAACTAATACTTGTCTCACAGAGAATACTCAAAACACTGACCGTAAGACGAGTCTCTATTCCTGTTCTTACGTGGCAGTTTGCCTTTTGTATTTCATTCCGATGCGGTTTCTGTTTTTCATCGTCGATGTGAATTTCCAAGGAATACATTGAACCTGGAGTGGTGTATCGGAAACTAATTCTGGTCTCACAGGGAATGCTCAAAGCACCGACCGTAAGAAGAGTCTCTATTCTTGTACTTAAGGCGGCATTGTGCCTTTTGTATTTAGTTCCGATTCGATTTCTGTATTTCATCGTCAATATAAAGGGCCAAGGAATACATTGAACCTGCAGTGGTGTATCGGAAACTAATACTGGTCTCCCAGGAAAGGATAAAAGCACAGATTCTAAGAAGTCTCATTCTTCTTGTATTGAAGGCGGCATTGAGTCTTTTGTATTTAATTCCGATGTAATTTCAGTGTTTCATCGTCAATGTGTACGTCCATGGAACACATTGAACCTGCAGTGGTGTATCGGAAACTAATACTGGTCTCACAGGGAATGCTCAAAGAACCAACTGTAAGAAAAGTTTCTAATCTTGTACTTAAGGCGGCTTTGTGACTTTTGTATTTAATTCTGATGCGATTTCGGTTTTTCATCGTCAATGTGAAGGTCCAAGGAATACATTGGACCTGTAGTGGTGTATCGGAAACTAATACTGGTCTCACAGTCAAAGCGCAAAGCACCGACTGTAAGAAGAGTCTGTATTGTTGTACTTAAGGCGGCATTTTGCCTTTTCTATTTAATTCCGATGCGATTTCTATGTTTCTTCGTCAATGTGAAGGTCCTAGGTATACATTGAACCTGCAGTGGTGTATCGGAAACTAATACTGGTCTCACAGGGTATGCTCAAAGCACCGACTGTAAGAAGTGTTTCTATACCTTACTTAAGGCGGCATTGTGAATTTTATATTTAATTCAGATTTGATTTCTGTGTTTCATCGTCAATGTGAAAGTCGAAGTAGTACATTGAACCTGCAGTGGTGTATCGGAAACTAATACTGGTCTCACAGGGAATGCTCAAAGCACCGACAGTAATAAGTAACTCTATTCTTGTACTTATGGTGGCATTGTGCCTTTTGTATTTAATTCCGATGTGATTTCTGTGTTTCATCGTCAATGTGAAGGTCCAAGGAATACACTGAACCTGCAGTGGTGTATCGGAAACAAATACTGGTCACACAGGGAATGCTCAAAGCACCGACTGTAAGAAAAGTTTCTAATCTTGTACTTGAGGCGGCTTTGTGCCTTTTGTATTTAATTCCGATGCGATTTCTGTGTTTCATCGTCAATGTGAAGGTCTAAGGAATGCATTAAACCTGCAGTGGTGTATCGGAAACCAATACTGGTCTCACAGGGAATGCGCAAGTCACAGACTGTAAGAAGCGGCTGTATTCTTGTACTTAAGGCGGCATTATGCCATTTGTATTTAATTCCGATGCGATTTCTGTGTTTCTTCGTCAATGTGAAGGTCCTAGGAATACATTGAACCTGCAGTGGTCTATCGGAAACTAATACTGGTCTCACAGGGAATTCTCAAAGCACCGACTGTACGAAGAGTCTTTATTCTTGCACTTATGGCGGCATTGTGCCTCTTGTATTTAATTCCTATATAATTTCTGTTTTCATCGGCAATGTGTATGTCCATGGAATACAATGAACCTGCAGTGGTGTATTGGAAACTAAAACTGGTCTCACAGGGAATGCTCAAGGCACCGACTGTAAGAAGAGTCTCTATTCTTGTACTTATGGCGGCATTGTGCCTTTTGTATTTAATTCCGATGTAAATTCAGTGTTTCATCGTCAATGTGTATGTCCAGTCAATACATTGAACCTGCAGTGGTGTATCGGAAACTAATACTGGTCTCACAGGGAATGCTCAACGCACCGACTGTACGAAGAGTCACTATTCTTGTACTTGAGGGAACATTGTGCCTTTTGGATTTAATTTCGATGCAATTTCTATGTTTCATCGTGAATGTGAAGATCCAAGGAATACACTGAACCTGCAGTGGTGTATCGGAAACTAATACTGGTCTCACAGGAAACGCTCAAAGCACCGACTGTAAGAAGAGTCTATATTCTTGTATCTAAAGCGGCATTGTGCCTTTTGTATTTCATTCCGATTCGATTTGTGTATTTCATCGTCAATGAGAAGGACCAAGGAATACATTGAACTTGCAGTGGTGTATCGGAAACTAATTCTGGTCTCACAGGAAAGGGTAAAAACACAGACTCTAAGAAGACTCACTCTTCTTGTACTTAAGGCGGCATTGAGTCTTTTGTATTTAATTCAGATGTAATTTCGGTGTTTCATCGTCAATGTGTATGTCCAAGGAATACATTGGACCTGCAGTGGTGTATCGGAAACTAATACTGGTCTCACAGGGAATACTCAAAGCACCGACTGTAAGAAGAGTCTCTATTCTTGTACTTAGGACGGTATTGTGCCTATTGTATTTAATTCCGATGCGATTTCTGTGTTTCATCGTCAATGTGAAAGTACAAGGAATACATTGAATCTGCAGTGGTGTATCGGAAACTAATACCTTTCTCACAGAGAATACTCAAAACACTGACTGTAAGACGAGTCTCTATTCCTGTACTTACGCAGCAGTTTGCCTTATGTATTTCATTCCGATGCGATTTCTGTTATTCATCGGCAATGTGTATGTCCAAGGAATACATTGAACCTGCAGTGGTGTATCGGAAACTAATACTGGTCTCACAGGGAATGCTCAAGCACCGACTGTAAGAAGAGTCTATATTCTTGTACCTAAGGCGTCATTGTGCCTTTTGTATTTAATTCCGATTCGATTTCTGTACTTCATCGTCAATGTGAAGGACCAAGGAATACGTTGAACTTGCAGTGGTGTATCGGAAACTAATACTGGTCTCACAGGAAAGGGTAAAAACACAGACTCTAAGAAGTCTCACTCTTCTTGTACTTAAGGCGGCATTAAGTCTTTTGTATTTAATTCCGATGTAATTTCAGTGTTTCATCGTCAATGTGTATGTCCAAGGAATACATTGAACCTGCAGTGGTGTATCGTAAACTAATACTGGTCTCACAGGGAATACTCAAAATACCGACTGTAAGAAGAGTCTCTATTCTTGGATTTAAGGCGGCATTGTGCGTTTTGTATTTAATTCCGATGCGATTTATGTGTTTCATCGTCAATGTGAAGCTCCCAGGAATACATTGAACCTGCAGTGGTGTACCGGAAACTAATACTGGTCTCACAGGGAATGCTTAAAGCACCGACCGTAAGAAGAGTCTTTATTCTTGTACTTAAGGCGGCATTGTGCCTTTTGTATTTAATTCCGATGTGATTTCTGTGTTTCATCGTCAATGTGAAGGTCCAAGGAATACATTGAACCTGTAGTGGTGTATCGGAAACTAATACTGGTCTCACAGTCAAAGCGCAAAGCACCGACTGTAAGAAGAGTCTGTATTGTTGTACTTAATTCGGCATTTTGCCTTTTCTATTTAATTCCGATGCGATTTCTATGTTTCTTCGTCAATGTGAAGGTCCTAGGTATACATTGAACCTGCAGTGGTGTATCGGACACTAATACTGGTCTCACAGGGTATGCTCAAAGCACCGACTGTAAGAAGAGTTTCTATACTTGTACTTAAGGAGGCATTGTGCCTTTTATATTTAATTCAGATGCGATTTCTGCGTTTCATCGTCAATTTGAAAGTCGAAGGAGTACATTGAACCTGCAGTTTTGTATCGGAAACTAATACTGGTCTCACAGGGAATGCTCAAAACACCGACAGTAAGAAGTGACTCTATTCTTGTACTTATGGTGGCATTGTGCCTTTTGTATTTAATTCCGATGTGATTTCTGTGTTTCATCGTCAATGTGAAGGTCCAAGGAATACACTGAACCTGCAGTGGTGTATCGGAAACTAATACTGGTCTCACAGGGAATGCTCAAAGCACCGACTGTAAGAAGAGTCTATATTCTTGTACCTCAGGCGGCATTGTGCTTTTGTATTTAATTCCGATTCGATTTGTGTATTTCATCGTCAATGTGAAGGACCAAGGAATACATTGAACCTGCAGTGGTGTATCGGAAACTAATACTGGTCTCACAGGGAATGCTCAAACACCGACTGTAAGAAGAGTCTCTATTCTTGTACTTAAGGCGGCATCGTGCCTTTTGTATTTAATTCCGATGCGATTTCTGTGTTTCATCGTCAATCTGAAGGTCTAAGGAATACATTGACCCTTCAGTGGTGTATCGGAAACTAATACTGGTCTCAAAGGGAATGCTCAAAACACCGACTGCAAGACGAGTCTCTATCCTTGTAGTTACGCGGCAATTTGCTTTTGTATTTAATTCAGATGCGATTTCTGTGTTTCATCGTCAATGTGAAGGTCGAAAGAATACATTGAACCTGCAGTGGTGTATCGGAAACTAATACTGCTCTCACAGTTAATGCTCAAAGCACCGATAGTAAGAAGAGTCTCTATTCATGTACTCAAGGCGGCATTGAGCATTATGTATTTAATTTCGAAGCGATTTCTGTGTTTCTTCGTCAATGTGAAGGTCATAGGAATACATTGAACCTGCAGTGGTATATCGGAAACTAATACAGGTCTCACAGGGAATGCTCAAAGTACCGACTGTAAGAAGAGTCTCTATTCTTGCACTTAAGGCGGCATTGTGCCTCTTGTATTTAATTCCGATATAATTTCTTTCGTTCATCGGCAATGTGTATGTCCAAGGAATACACTGAACCTGCAGTGATGTATTGGAAACTAATACTGGTCTCACAGGGAATGCTCAAAGCACCGACTGTAAGAAGAGTCACTATTCTTGTATTTAAGTCGGCATTGTACCTTTTGTATTTAGTTCCGATCTGATTTCTGTGTTTCATCGTCAATGTGTATGTCCAAGGAACACATTGAACCAGCAGTGGTGTATCGGAAACTAATACTGGTCTCACAGGGAATGCTCAAAGCACCGACTGTAAGAACAGTCCCTAATCTTGCACTTATGGTGGCATTGTGCATTTTGTATTTAATTTTTATGCGATTTCTGTGTTTCATCGTCAATGTGAAGGTACGAGGAATACACTGAACCTGCACTGGTGTATCGGAAACTAATACTGGTCTCACAGGGAATGCTCAAAGCACCCACTGTAAGAGAAGTTTCTAATCTTGTACTTAAGGCGGCTTTGTGCCTTTTGTATTTAATTCAGATGCGATTTCTGTGTTTCATCGTCAATTTGAAGGTCGAAGGAATACATTGAACCTTCAGTGGTGTATCGGAAACTAATACTGGTCTCACAGGGAATGCTCAAAGCACCGATTGTAAGAAGAGTCTCTATTCTTGTACTGAAGGCGGCATTTAGCACTATGTATTTAATTCCGATTCGATTTCTATGTTTCATGGTCAATGTGAAGGTCCAAGGAATACATAGCACCTGCAGTGGTGTATCGGAAAGTAATTCTGGTCTCACAAGGAATGCTGAAAGCACCGACTGTAAGAAGAGTCTCTATTCTTGTACTGAAAGCGGCATTGAGCATTTTGTATTTAATTCCGATAAGATTTCTGTGTTTCATCGTCAATGTGAAGGTCCAAGGAATACATTGCACCTGCAGTGGTGTATCGGAAACTAATACTGGTCTCACAGGAAAGGATTAAAGCACAGACTCTAAGAAGTCTCACTCTTCTTGCACTTATGGCGGAATTGTTCGTTTTGTATTTAATTCCGATGTAATTTCACTGTTTCATCGTCAATGTGTATGTCCAAGGAATACACTAAACCTGCAGTGGTCTATCGGAAACTAATTCTGGTCTCACAGGGAATGCGCAAGGCACCGTCTGTAAGAAGAGTCTGTATTCTTGTACTTAAGGCGGCATTATGCATTTTGTATTTAATTCCGATGCGATTTCTGTGATTCTTCGTCAATGTGACGGTCCTAGGAATACATTGAACCTGCAGTGATCTATCGGAAACTAATACTGGTCTCACAGGGAATGCTCAAAGCACCGACTGTAAGAAGAGTCTCTATTCTTGCACTTAAGGCGGCATTGTGCCTCTTGTATTTAATTCCGATATAATTTCTGATTTTCATCGGCAATGTGTATGTCCAAGGAATACATTGAACCTGCAGTGGTGTATTGGAAACTAATACTGGTCTCACGGGGAATGCTCTAAGCACCGGCTGTAAGATGAGTCTCTATTCTTGTACTTAAGGCGGCATTGTGCCTTTTGTATTTAATTCCGATGTAAATTCAGTGTTTCATCGTCAATGTGTATGTCCAGTCAATACATTGAACCTGCAGTGGTGTATCGGAAACTAATACTGGTCTCACAGGGAATGCTCAAAACACCGACTGCAAGACGAGTCTCTATCCTTGTAGTTACGCGGCAGTTTGCCTTTTGTATTTAATTCAGATGCGATTTCTGTGTTTCATCATCAATGTGAAGATCGAAGGAATACACTGAACCTGCAGTGGTGTATCGGAAACTAATACTGGTCTCACAGGGAACGCTCAAAGCACCGATTGTAAGAAGAGCCTCCATTCTTGTACTGAAGGCGGCACTGAGCAATATGTATTTAATTCCGATGCGATTTCTATGTCTCATCGTCAATGTGAAGGTCCAAGGAATACATTGCACCTGCAGTGGTGTATCGGAAACTAATTCTGGTCTCACACGGAATGCTGAGAGCACCAACTGTAAGAAGAGTCTCTATTCTTGTACTGAAGGCGGCATTGAGCATTTTGTATTTATTTCCGATGCGATTTCTGTGTTTCATCGTCAATGTGAAGGTCCAAGGAATACATTGCACCTGCAGTGGTGTATCGGAAACTAATACTGGTCTCACAGGGAATGTCAAAGCATCGACTGTAAGAAGTGTCTCTATTCTTGTACTTATGGTGGCATTGTGCCTTTTGTATTTAATTCCGATGCGATTTCTGTGTTTCTTCGTCAATGTGAAGGTCCAAGGAATACACTGAACCTGCAGTGGTGTATCGGAAACTAATACTGGTCACACAGTTAATGCTCAAAGCACCGACTGTAAGAAAAGTTTCTAATCATGTACTTGAGGCGGCTTTGTGCCTTTTGTATGTAATTCCGATGCGATTTCTGTGTTTCTTCGTCAATGTGAAGGTCCAAGGAATACATTAAACCTGCAGTGGTGTATCGGAAACTAATTCTGGTCTCACACGGAATGTTGAAAGCACCGACTGTAAGAAGAGTCTCTATTCTTGTACTGAAGGCGGCATTGAGCATTTTGTATTTAATTCCGATGTGATTTCTGTGTTTCTTCGTCAATGTGAAGGTCATAGGAATACATTGAACCTGCAGTGGTCTATCAGAAACTAATACTGTTCTCACAGGGAATGCTCAAAACACCGACTGTAAGAAGAGTCTCTATTCTTGTACTTAAGGCGGCATTGTGCCGTTTGTATTTAATTCCGATATAATTTCTGTTTTTCATCGGCAATGTGTACGTCCAAGGAATACATTGAACCTGCAGTGGTGTATCGGAAACTATTACTGGTCTCACAGGGAATGCTCAAAGCACCGATTGTAAGAAGAGTCTTTATTCTTGTACCTAAGGCTCCATTGTGCCTTTTGTATTTAATTCCGATTAAATTTCTGTATTTCATCGTCATTGTGAAGGTCCAAGGAATACATTGCACCTGCAGTGGTGTATCGGAAACTAATACTGGTCTCACAGGGAATGTCAAAGCATCGACTGTAAGAAGTGTCTCTATTCTTGTACTTATGGCGGCATTGTGCTTTTGTATTTAATTCCGATGCGATATCTGTGTATCATCGTCAATGTGATGCTCCGAGGAATACATTGAACCTGCAGTGGTGTACCGGAAACTAATACTGGTCTCACAGGGAATGCTCAAAGCACCGAACGTAAGAAGAGTCTCTATTCTTTTACTTAAGACGGCGTTGTGCCTTTTGTATTTAATCCCGATGCGATATCTGGGTTTTATCGTCAATGTGAAGGTCCAAGGAATACATTGAACCTGCAGTGGTGTATCGGAAACTAATACTGGTCTCACAGGGAATGCTCAAAGCACTGACTGTAAGAAGAGCCTCAATTCTAGTACTTAGGGCGGCATTGTGCCTTTTTTATTTAATTCCGATGCGATTTCTGTGTTTCATCGTCAATGTGAAGGTCCAAGGAATACATTGAACCTGCAGTGGTGTATCGGAAACTAATACTGGTCTCACAGAGAATACTCAAAACACTGACTGTAAGACGACTCTCTATTCCTGTACTTACGCGGCAGTTTGCCTTTTGTATTTCATTCCGATGCGATTTCTGTTTTTCATCGTCAATGTGAATTTCCAAAGAATACATTGAACCTGGAGTGGTGTATCGGAAACTAATTCTGGTCTCACAGGGAATGTTCAAAGCACCGACTGTAAGAAGAGTCTCTATTCTTGCACTCAAGGCGGCATTGTGCCTTTTGTATTTATTTACGATGTAATTTCAGGGTTCCATCGTCAATGTGTATGTCCAAGGAATACATTGAACCTGCAGTGGTGTATCGGAAACTAACACTGGTCTCACAGGGAATGGTCAAAGCACCGACTGTAAGAAGAGTCTCTATTCTTGTACTCAAGGCGGCATTGTGCCTTTTGTATTTAATTCCGATGCGATTTCTGTGTTTCATCGTCAAAATGAAGATCCAAAGAATACATTTAACCTCCAGTGGTGTATCGGAAACTAATACTGGTCTCAGAGGGAATGCTCAAAGCACCGACTGTAAGAAGAGTCTCTATTCTTCTACTTAGGGCGGCATTGTGCCTTCTGTATTTAATTCCGATGCGATTTCTGTGTTTCATTGTCAATGTGAAGGTCCAAGGAATACATTGAACCTGCAGTGGTGTATCGGAACTAATACTGGTCTCACAGAGAATACTCAAAACACTGACTGTAAGTCGAGTCTCTATTCCTGTACTCACGCGGCAGTTTGCCTTTTGTATTTCATTCCGATGCGATTTCTGTTTTTCATCGTCAATTTGTATGTCCAAGGAATTCATTGAACCTGCAGTGGTGTATCGGAAACTAATACTGGTCTCACAGGGAGTGGTCAAAGCACCGACTGTAAGAAGAGTCTCTATTCTTGTACTTAAGGCGGCATTGTGCATTTTGTATTTAATTCCGATGCGATTTCTGTGTTTCATCGTCAATGTGAACATCCAAGGAATACATTTAACCTCCAGTGGTGTATCGGAAACTAATACTGGTCTCAGAGGGAATGCTGAAAGCACCGACTGTAAAAAGAGTCTATATTCTTGTACCTAAGGGGGCATTGTGCCTTTTCTATTTAATTCCGATTCGATTTCTGTATTTCATCGTCAATGTGAAGGACCAAGGAATACATTGAACTTGCAGTGGTGTATTGGAAACTAATACTGGTCTCACAGGAAAGGATAAAAACACAGACTCTAAGAAGTCTCACTCCTCCTGTACTTAAGGCGGCATTGAGTCTTTTGTATTTAAATCCGATGTAATTTCAGTGTTTCATCGTCAATGTGTATGTCCAAGGAATACATTGAACCTGCAGTGATGTATCGGAAACTAATACTGGTCTCACAGGGAAGACTCAAATTACCGACTGTAAGAATGGTCTCTATTCTTGTCTTTAAGGCGGCATTGTGCCTTTTGTATTTAATTACGATGCGATTTCTGCGTATCATCGTCAATGTGAAGCTCCGAGGAATACATTGAACCTGCAGTGGTTACCGGAAACTAATACTGGTCTCACAGGGAATGCTCAAAGCACCGACAGTAAGAAGAGTCTCTATTCTTGTACTTAAGGCGGCATTGTGCCTTTTGTATTTAATCCCGATGCGATTTCTGTGTTTCATCGTCAATAAGAAGGTCCAAGGAATACATTGAACCTGCAGTGGTGTATCGGAAACTAATACTGGTCTCACAGGGAATGCTCAAGGCACCGACAGTAAAAAGAGTCTCTATTCTTGTACTTAGGGCGGCATTGTGCCTTATGTATTTAATTCCGATGCGATTTCTGTGTTTCATCGTCAATGTGAAGGTCCAAGGAATACATTGAACCTGCAGTGGTGTATCGGAAACTAATACTGGTGTCACAGAGAATACTCAAAACACTGACTGTAATACGAGTCTCTATTCCTGTACTTACGCGGCAGTTTGCCTTTTGTATTTCATTCCGATGCGATTTCTGTGTTTCATCGTCAATGTGAAGGTCCAAGGAATACATTGAACCTGCAGTGGTGTACCGGAAACTAATACTGGTCTCACAGGGAATGCTCAATGCACCGAACGTAAGAAGAGTCTCTATTCTTGTACTTAAGGCGGCATTGTGCCTTTTGTATTTAATGCCGATGCGATTTCTGTGTTTAATCGTCAATGTGAAGGTCCAAGGAATACATTGTGCCTGCAGAGGTGTATCGGAAACTAATACTGGTCTCACAGGGAATGCTCAAAGCACCGACTCTAAGAAGAGTCTCTATTCTTGAACTTAAGGCGGCATTGCGCTTTTTGTATTTAAATCCCATGCGATTTCTGTGTTTCATCGTCAATGTGAAGGTCCAAGGAATACATTGAACCTGCAGTGGTGAATCGGAAACTAATACTGGTCTCACAGGGAATGCTCATAGCACCGACTGTAAGCAGAGTCTCTAATCTTGTACTTAAGACGGCATTGAGCCTTTTGTATTTAATTCCGATGCGATATCTGTGTTTCATCGTCAATGTGAAGGTCCAAGGAATACATCGAACCTGCAGTGGTGTATCAGAAACTACTACTGGTCTCAATTGGAATGCTCAAAACACCGAATGTAAGAAGAGTCTCCATTCTTGTACTTAAGGCGGCATTGCGCCTTTTGTATTTAATTCCGATGCGATTTCTGTGTTTCATCGTCAATGTGAAGGTCCTAGGAATACATTGAACCTGCTGAGGTGTATCGGAAACTAATACTGGTCTCACAGGGAATGCTGAAAGCACCGACTGTAAGAAGAGTCTCTATTCTTGTACTTACGCGGCAGTTGCCTTTTGTATTTCATTCCGATGCGATTTCTGTGTTTCATCGTCAAAGTGAAGGTCCAAGGAATACATTGCACCTGCAGTTTTGTATCGGAAACTAATACTGGTCTCACAGGGAATGCTCAAAGCACCGACTGTAAGAAGAGTCTCTAATCTTGTACTTAAGGCGACATTGTGCCATTTGTATTTAATTCCGATGCGATATCTGTGTTTCATCGTCAATGTGAAGGTCCTAGGAATACATTGAACCTGCAGAGGTGTATCGGAAGTTAATACTGGTATCACAGGGAATGCTGAAAGCACCGACTGTAAGAAAGTTCTCTATTCTTGTACTTACGCGGCAGTTTGCCTTTTGTATTTCATTCCGATGCGATATCTGTGTTTCATCGTCAATGTGAATGTCCAAGGAATACATTGAACCTGGAGAGGTGTACCGGAGAGTAATTCTGGTCTCACAGGGAGTGCTCAAAGCACCGACTGTTAGAAGAGTCTCTATTCTTGTACTTAAATCGGCATTGCGCCTTTTGTATTTAATTCCGATGCGATTTCTGTGTTTCATCGTCATTGTGAAGGTCCTAGGAATACATTGAACCTGCTGAGGTGTATCGGAAACTAATACTGGTCTCACAGGGAATGCTCAAAGCACCGACTGTAAGAAGAGTCTCTATTCTTGTACTTACGCGGCAGTTTGCCTTTTGTATTTCATTCCGGTGCGATTTCCGTGTTTCATCGTCAATGTGAAGATCCAAGGAATACATTGAACCTGCAGTGGTGTATCGGAAACTAATACTGGTCTCACAGGGAATGCTCAAAGCACCGACTGTAAGAAGAGTCTCTATTCTTGTACTTAAGGCGACATTGTGCATTTTGTATTTAATTCCGATGCGATTTCTGTGTTTCATCGTCAATGTGAAGGTCCTAGGAATACATTAATCCTGCTGAGGTGCATCGGAAACTAATACTGGTCTCACAGGGAATGCTGAAAGCACCGACTGTAAGAAGAGTCTCTATTCTTGTACTTACGTGGCAGTTTCCTTTTGTATTTCATTCCGATGCGATTTCTGTGTTTCATTGTCAATGTGAAGGGCCAAGGAATACATTGAACCTGTGGTGGTGTATCAGAAACTAATTCTGGTCTCACAGGGAATGCTCAAAGCACCGACAGTAAGAAGAGTCTCTATTCTAGTACTTACGGGGTAGTTTGCCTTTTGTATTTCATTCCGATGCGATTTCTGTGTTTCATCGTCAATGTGAAGGTCCAAGGAATACATTGAACCTGCTGAGGTGTATCGGAAACTAATACTGGTCTCACAGGGAATGCTGAAAGCAATACCGTAGGAAGAGTCTCTATTCTTGTACTTAAGACGGCATTGTGCCTTTTGTATTTAATTCCGATGCGATTTCTGTGTTTCATCCTCAATGTGAAGGTCCAAAGAATACATTGAACCTGCAGTGGTGTATCAGAAACTAATACTGGTCTCAAAGGGAAAGCTCAAAGCACCGACTGTAGGAAGGGTCTCTATTCTTGTACTTAAAGCGGCATTGCGCTTTTTGTATTTAATTCCGATGCGATTTCTGTGTTTCATCGTCAATGTGAAGGTGCAAGGAATACATTGAACCTGCACTGGTATATCGGAAACTAATACTGGTCTCACAGGGAATGCTCAAAGCACCGACAGTAAGAAAAGTCTCTATTCTTGTACTTAAGGCGGCATTAAACTTTTTGTATTTAATTCTTATGTTATTTCAGTGATTAATCGTCAATGTGTATTTCCAAGGAATAGATTGAACCTGCAGTGGTGTATCGGAAACTAATACTGGTCTCACAGGGAATGCTCAAAGCACCGACTGTAAGAAGAGTCTCTATTCCTGTACTTATGACAGCATTGTGCCTTTTGTAATTAATTCCGATGCGATTTCTATGTTTCATCGTCAATGTGAGGGTCCAAGGAAAACATTGAATCTGCAGTGGTGTATCAGAAGCTAATACTGGTCTCAAAGGGAATTCTCAAACACCGACTGTAAGAAGAGTCTCTATTCTTGTACTTAAGGCGGCATTGCGCCTTTTGTATTTAATTCCGATGCGATTTCTGTGTTTCATCGTCAATGTGAAGGTGCAAGGAATACATTTAACGTGCAGTGGTGTATCGGAAACTATTACTGGTCTCACAGGGAATGCTCAAAGCACCGATTGTAAGAAGAGTCTTTATTCTTGTACCTAAGGCGGCATTGTGCCTTTTGTATTTAATTCCGATTCGATTTCTGTATTTCATCGTCAGTGTGAAGGACCAAGGAATACATTGAACTTGCAGTGGTGTATCGGAAACTAATACTGGTCTCACAGGAAAGGATAAAAACACAGACTCTAAGAAGTCTCACTCCTCTTGTACTTAAGGCGGCATTGAGTCTTTTGTATTTAAATCCAATGTAATTTCAATGTTTCATCGTCAATGTGTATGTCCAAGGAATACATTGAACCTGCAGTGGTGTATCGGAAACTAATACTGGTCTAACAGGGAATACTCAAAATACCGACTGTAAGAAGTGTCTCTATTCTTGTATTTAAGGCGGCATTGTGCCTTTTGTATTTAATCCCGATGCGATTTCTGTGTTTCATCGTCAATGTGAAGGTCCAAGGAATACATTGAACCTGCAGTGGTGTATCGGAAACTAATACTGGTCTCACAGGGAATGCTCAAAGCACCGACTGTAAGAAGAGTCTCTATTCTAGTACTTAGGGCCGCATTGTGCCTTTTCTATTTAATTCCGAAGCGATTTCTGTGTTTCATCGTCACTGTGAAGGTCCAAGGAATACATTGAACCTGCAGTGGTGTATCGGAAAATAATACTGGTCTCACAGAGAATACTCATAACACTGACTGTAAGACGAGTCTCTATTCCTGTACTTACGCGGCAGTTTGCCTTTTGTATTTCATTCCGATGCGATTTCTGTTTTTCATCGTCAATGTGAATTTCCAAGGAATACATTGAACCTTGGAGTGGTGTATCGAAAACTTAATCTGGTCTCACAGGGAATGCTCAAAGCACCGACTGTAAGAAGGGTCTCTATTCTTGTACTTAAGGCGGCATTGTGCCTTTTGTATTTCATTCCGATGCGATTTCTGTGTTTCATCGTCAATGTGAAGATCCAAGGAATACATTTAACCTGCAGTGGTGTATCGGAAACTAATACTGGTCTCAGAGGGAATGCTCAAAGCACCGACTGTAAAAAGAGTCTATATTCTTGTACATAAGGCGGCATTGTGCCTTTTGTATTTAATTCCGATTCGATTTCTGTATTTCATCGTCAATGTGAAGGACCAAGGAATACATTGAACTTGCAGTGGTGTATCGGAAACTAATACTGGCCTCACAGGAAAGGATAAAAACACAGACTCTAAGAAGTCTCACTCCTCTTGTACTTAAGGCGGCAATGAGTCTTTTGTATTTAAATCCGATGTAATTTCAGTGTTTCATCGTCAATGTGTATGTCCAAGGAATACATTGAACCTGCAGTGATGTATCGGAAACTAATACTGGTCTCACAGAGAATACTCAAAACACTGACTGTAATACGAGTCTCTATTCCTGTACTTACGCGGCAGTTTGCCTTTTGTGTTTAATTCCCATGCGATTTCTTTGTTTCATCGTCAATGTGAAGGTCCAAGGAATATATTGTACCTGCAGTGGTGTATCGGAAACTAATACTGGTCTCACAGGGAATGCTCAAAGCACCGACCGTAAGAAGAGTCTCTATTCTTGTACATAAGGCGGCATTAGGCCGTTTGTACGTAATTCCGATGCGATTTCTGTGTTTCATCCTCAATGTGAAGGTCCAAGGGATACATTTAACCTGCAGTGGTGTATCGGAAACTAATACTGGTCTCACAGGGAACGCTCAAAGCACCGACTGTAAGAAGAGTCTCTATTCTTGTACTTAAGGCGGCATTGCACCTTTAGTATTTAATTCCGATGCGATTTCTGTGTTTCATCGTCAATGTGAAGGTCCAAGGAATACATTGAACCTGCTGAGGTGTATCGGAAACTAATACTGGTCTCACAGGGAATGCTGAAAGCACCGATTGTAAGAAGAGTCTCTATTCTTGTACTTACGCGGCAGTTTGCCTTTTGTATTTCATTCCGATGCGATTTCCGTGTTTCATCGTCAATGGGAAGGTCCAAGGAATACATTGAACCTGCAGTGGTGTATCGGAAACTAATACTGGTCTCACAGGGAATGCTCAAAGCACCGACTGTAAGAAGAGTCTCTATTCTCGTACTTAAGGCGACATTGTGCATTTTGTATTTAATTCCGATGCGATTTCTGTGTTTCATCGTCAATGTGAAGGTCCTAGGAATACATTAAACCTGCTGAGGTGCATCGGAATCTAATACTGGTCTCACAGGGAATGCTGAAAGCACCGACTGAAAGAAGAGTCTCTATTCTTGTACTTACGTGGCAGTTTGCCTTTTGTATTTCATTCCGATGCGATTTCTGTGTTTCATTGTCAATGTGAAGGGCCAAGGAATACATTGAACCTGTAGTGGTGTATCGGAAACTAATTCTGGTCTCACAGGGAACGTTCAAAGCACCGACAGTAAGAAGAGTCTCTATTCTTGTACTTACGGGGCAGTTTGCCTTTTGTATTTCATTCCGATGCGATTTCTGTGTTTCATCGTCAATGTGAAGGTCCAAGGAATACATTCAACCTGCTGAGGTGTATCGGAAACTAATACTGGTCTCACAGGGAATGCTGAAAGCAATACTGTAGGAAGAGTCTCTATTCTTGTACTTAAGGCGACATTGTGCCTTTTGTATTTAATTCCCATGCGATTTCTGTGTTTCATCGTCAATGTGAAGGTCCTAGGATTACATTGATCCTGCAGTCGTGTATCGGAAACTAATAATGGTCTCACAGGGAATGCTGAAAGCACCGACTGTAAGAAGAGTCTCTATTCTTGTACTTAAGGCGGCATTGCACCTTTAGTATTTAATTCCGATGCGATTTCTGTGTTTCATCGTCAATGTGAAGGTCCAAGGAATTCATTGAACCTGCAGTGGTGTATCGGAAACTAATACTGGTCTCACAGGGACAGCTGAAAGCACCGACTATAAGAAGAGTCTCTATTCTCGTACTTACGCTGCAGTTTGCCTTTTGTATTTAATTCCGATGCGATTTCTGTGTTTCATCGTCAATGTGAATGTCTAAGGAATACATTGAAAATGGAGTGGTGTATCGGAATCTAATTTTGGTCTCACAGGGAATGCTCAAAGCACCGACTGTAAGAAGAGTCTCTATTCTTGTACTTAAGGCGGCATTGCGAATTTTGTTTTTAATTCCAATGCGATTTCTGTGTTTCATCGTCAATATGAAGGTCCTAGGAATACATTGAACCGGCTGAGGTGTATCGGAAACTAATACTGTTCTCACAGGGAATGCTGAAAGCACCGACTGTAAGAAGAGTCTCTATTCTTGTACTTACGCGGCAGTTTGCCTTTTGTATTTCATTCCGATGCGATTTCTGTGTTTCATCGTCATTGTGAAGGTCCAAGGAATACATTGAACCTGCAGTGGTGTATCGGAAACTAGTACTGGTCTCACAGGGAATGCTCAAAGCACCGACTGTAAGAAGAGTCTCTATTCTTGTACTTAAGGCGACATTGTGCCATTTGTATTTAATTCCGATGCGATATCTGTGTTTCATCGTCAATGTGAAGGTCCTAGGAATACATTGAACCTGCAGAGGTGTATCGCCAGTTAATACTGGTCTCACAGGGAATGCTGAAAGCACCGACTGTAAGAAGAGTCTCTATTCTTGTACTTACGCGGCAGTTTGCCTTTTGTATTTCATTCCGATGCGATATCTGTGTTTCATCGTCAATGTGAATGTCCAAGGATTACATTGAACCTGGAGAGCTGTATCGGAAACTAATTCTGGTCTCACAGGGAGTGCTCAAAGCACCGACTGTAAGAAGAATCTCTATTCTTGTACTTAAGGCGGCATTGCGCCTTTTGTATTTAATTCCGATGCGATTTCTGTGTTTCATCGTCAATGTGAAGGTATTAGGAATACATTGAACCTGCTGAGGTGTATCGGAAACTAATACTGGTCTCACAGCGAATGCTGAAAGCACCGACTGTAAGAAGAGTCTCTATTCTTGTACTTACGCGGCAGTTTGCCTTTTGTATTTCATTCCGATGCGATTTCCGTGTTTCATCGTCAATGTGAAGGTCCAAGGAATACATTGAACCTGCAGTGGTGTATCGGAAACTAATACTGGTCTCACAGGGAATGCTCAAAGCACCGACTGTAAGAAGAGTCTCTATTCTTGTACTTAATTCGACATTGTGCATTTTGTATTTAATTCCGATGCGATTTCTGTGTTTCATCGTCAATGTGAAGGTCCTAGGAATACATTAAACCTGCTGAGGTGCATCGGAAACTAATACTGGTCTCACAGGGAATGCTGAAAGCACCGACTGAAAGAAGAGTCTCTATTCTTGTACTTACGTGGCAGTTTGCCTTTTGTATTTCATTCCGATGCGATTTCTGTGTTTCATTGTCAATGTGAAGGGCCAAGGAATACATTGAACCTGTAGTGGTGTATCGGAAACTAATTCTGGTCTCACAGGGAATGCTCAAAGCACCGACAGTAAGAAGAGTCTCTATTCTTGTACTTACGGGGCAGTTTGCCTTTTGTATTTCATTCCGATGCGATTTCTGTGTTTCATCGTCAATGTGAAGGTCCAAGGAATACATTGAACCTGCTGAGGTGTATCGGAAACTAATACTGGTCTCACAGGGAATGCTGAAAGCAATACTGTAGGAAGAGTCTCTATTCTTGTACTTAAGGCGACATTGTGCCTTTTGTATTTAATTCCCATGCGATTTCTGTGTTTCATCGTCCATGTGAAGGTCCAAGGAATACATTGAAACAGCAGTGGTGTATCGGAAACTAATACTGGTCTCACCGGGAATGGTCAAAGCACCGAGTGTAAGAAGGGTCTCTATTCTTGTACTTAAGGCGACATAGTGCCTTTTGTGTTTAATTCCGATGCGATTTCTGTGTTTCATCGTCAATGTGAAGGTGCAAGGAATACATTGAACCTGCAGTGGTATATCGGAAACTAATACTGGTCTCACAGGGAATGCTCAAAGCACCGACTGTAAGAAGAGTCTCTATTCTTGTACTTAAAGCGGCATTGCGCTTTTTGTATTTAATTCCGATGCGATTTCTGTGTTTCATCGTCAATGTGAAGGTGCAAGGAATACATTGAACCTGCAGTGGTATATCGGATACTAATACTGGTCTCACAGGGAATGCTCAAAGCACCGACAGTAAGAAATGTCTCTATTCTTGTACTTAAGGCGGCATTGCACTTTTTGTATTTAATTCCGATGCGATTTCTGTGTTTCATCGTCAATGTGAAGGTCCAAGGAATACATTGAACCTGCAGTGGTGTATCGGAAACTAATACTGGTCTCACATGGAATGCTCAAAGCACCGACTGTAAGAAGAGTCTCTATTCTTGTACTTATGACAGCATTGTGCCTTTTGCATTTAATTCCGATGCGATTTCTATGTTTCATCGTCAATGTGAAGGTCCAAGGAATACATTGAATCTGCAGTGGCGTATCAGAAACTAATACTGGTCTCAAAGGGAATGCTCAAAGCACCGACTGTAAGAAGAGTCTCTACTCTTGTACTTAAGGCGGCATTGCGCCTTTTGTATTTAATTCCGATGCGATTTCTGTGTTTCATCGTCAATGTGAAGGTCCTAGGAATACATTGAACCTGCTGAGGTGTATCGGAAACTAATACTGGTCTCACAGGGAATGCTCAAAGCACCGACAGTAAGAAAAGTCTCTATTCTTGTACTTAAGGCGGCATTGCACTTTTTGTATTTAATTCCGATGCGAATTCTGTGTTTCATCGTCAATGTGAAGGTCCAAGGAATACATTGAACCTGCAGTGGTGTATCGGAAACTAATACTGGTCTCACAGGGAATGCTCAAAGCACCGACTGTAAGAAGAGTCTCTATTCTTGTACTTATGACAGCATTGTGCCTTTTGTATTTAATTCCGATGCGATTTCTATGTTTCATCGTCAATGTGAAGGTCCAAGGAATACATTGAATCTGCAGTGGTGTATCAGAAACTAATACTGGTCTCAAAGGGAATGCTCAAAGCACCGACTGTAAGAAGAGTCTCTATTCTTGTACTTAAGGCGGCATTGCGCCTTTTGTATTTAATTCCGATGCGATTTCTGTGTTTCATCGTCAATGTGAAGGTGCAAGGAATACATTGAACCTGCAGTGGTGTATCGGAAGCTAATACTGGTCTCACAGGGAATGCTCAAGGAACCGACTGTAACAAGAGTCTCTATTCTTGTACTTAAGGCGACATAGTGCCTTTTGTATTTAATTCCGATGCGATTTCTGTGTTTCATCGTCAATGTGAAGGTCCTAGGAATACATTGAACCTGCTGAGGTGTATCGGAACCTAATACTGGTCTCACAGGGAATGCTGAAAGCACCGACTGTAAGAAGAGTCTCTATTCTTGTACTTATGCAGCAGTTTGCTTTTTGTAATTCATTCCGATGCGATATCTGTGTTTCATCGTCAGTGTGAATGTCCAAGGAATACATTGAACCTGCAGTGGTGTATCGGAAGCTAATACTGGTCTCACAGGGAATGCTCAAGGAACCGACTGTAACAAGAGTCTCTATTCTTGTACTTAAGGCGACATAGTGCCTTTTGTATTTAATTCCGATGCGATTTCTGTGTTTCATCGTCAATGTGAAGGTCCTAGGATTACATTAAACCTGCAGTCGTGTATCGGAAACTAATACTGGTCTCACAGGGAAAGCTGAAAGCACCGACTGTAAGAAGAGTCTCTATTCTCGTACTTACGCGGCAGTTTGCCTGTTGTATTTCATTCCGATGCGATTTCTGTGTTTCATCGTCAATGTGAAGGTCCAAGGAATACATTGAAACTGCAGTGGTGTATCGGAAACTAATACTGGTCTCACCGGGAATGGTCAAAGCACCGAGTGTAAGAAGAGTCTCTATTTTTGTACTTAAGGCGACATTGTGCCTTTTGTATTTAATTCCCATGCGATTTCTGTGTTTCATCGTCAATGTGAAGGTCCCAGGAATACATTGAACCTGCTGAGGTGTATCGGAAACTAATACTGGTCTCACAGGGAATGCTGAAAGCACCGACTACCAAAAGAGTCTCTATTCTTGTACTTACGCTGCAGTTTGCCTTTTGTATTTCACTCCGATGCGATTTCTGTTTTTCATCGTCAATGTGAAGGTCCAAGGAATACATTGAACCTGGAGTGGTGTATCGGAAACTAATTCTGGTCTCACAGGGAATGCTCAAAGCACCGACTGTAAGAAGAGTCTCTATTCCTGTACTTAAGGCGACATTGTGCCTTTTGTATTTAATTCCGATGCGATTTCTGTGTTTCATCGTCAATGTGAAGGTCCTAGGAATACATTCAACCTGCTGAGGTGTATCGGAAACTAATACTGGTCTCACAGGTAATGCTGTAAGCACCGACTGTAAGAAGAGTCTCTATTCTCGTACTTACGCGGCAGTTTGCCTTTTGTATTACATTCCGATGCGATTTCTGTGATTCATCGTCAATGTGAAGGTCCAAGGAATACATTGAACCTGCAGTTGTGTATCGGAAACAAATATTGGTATCACAGGGAATGCTCAAAGCACCGAGTGTAAGAAGAGTCTCTATTCTTGTACTTAAGGCGACATTGTGCCTTTTGTATTTAATTCCGGTGTGATTTCTGTGTTTCTACGTCAATGTGAAGGTCCCAGGAATACATTGAACCTGCTGAGGTGTATCGGAAACTAATACTGGTCTCACAGGGAATGCTGAAAGCACCGACTGCGAGAAGAGTCACTATTCTTGTACTTACGCGGCAGTTTTCCTTTTGTATTTTATTCTGATGCGATTTCTGTGTTTCATCGTCAATGTGAAGGTCCAAGGAATACATTGAACCTGGAGTGGTGTATCGGAAACTAATACTGGTCCCGCAGGGAATGCTCAAAGCACCGACTGTATGAAGAGTCTCAATTCTTGTACTTAAGGCGACATTGTGCCTTTTGTATTTAATTCCGATGCGATTTTTGTGTTTCATCGTCAATGTGAAGGTCCTAGGAATACATTGAACCTGCTGAGGTGTTACGGAAACTAATACTGGTCTCACAGGAATTGCTGAAAGCACCGACTGTAAGAAGAGTCTCTATTCTTGTACTTACGCGGCAGTTTGCCTTTTGTATTTCATTCCGATGCGATTTCTGTGTTTCATCGTCAATGTGAAGGTCCAAGGAATACATTGAACATGGAGTGGTGTATCGGAAACTAATTCTGGTCTCACAGGGAATGCTCAAAGCACCGACTGTAAGAAGAGTCTCTATTCTTGTACTTAAGGCGACATTGTGCCTTTTGTATTTAATTCCGATGCGATTTCTGTGTTTTATCGTCCATGTGAAGGTCCTAGGATTACATTGAACCTGCTGAGGTGTATCGGAAACTAATACTAGTCTCACAGGGAATGCTGAAAGCACCGACTGTGAGAAGAGTCTCTATTCTTGTACTTACGCGGCAGTTCGCCTTTTGTATTTAATTCCGATGCAATTTCTGTGTTTCATCGTCAATGTGAATGTCCAAGGATTACATTGAACCTGGAGTGCTGTATCGGAAACTAATACTGGTCTCACAGGGAACGCTCAAAGCACCGACTGTAAGAAGAGTCTCTATTCTTGTACTTAAGGCGTGATTGTGCCTTTTGTATTTAATTCCGATGCGATTTCTGTGTTTCATCGTCAATGTGAAGGTCCTAGGAAATCATTGAACCTGCTGAGGTGTATCGGAAACTAATACTGGTCTCACAGGGAATGCTGAAAGCACCGACTGTAAGAAGAGTCTCTATTCTAATACTTACGCGGCAGTTTGCCTTTTGTATTTCATTCCGATGCTATTTCTGTGTTTCATATTCAATGTGAAGGTCCAAGGAATACATTGAACCTGCAGTGGTGTATCGGAAACAAATACTGGTCTCACAGGGAATGCTCAAAGCACCGACTGTAAGAAGACTCTCTATTCTTGTACTTAAGGCGACATTGTGCCTTTTGTATTTAATTCCAATGCGATTTCTGTGTTTCATCGTCAATGTGAAGGTCGTAGGAAAACATTAAACCTGTAGTGGTGTATCGGAAACTAATTCTGGTCTCACAGGGAATGCTCAAAGCACCGACTGTAAGAAGAGTCTCTATTCTTGTACTTAAGGCGGCATTGCGATTTTTGTATTTAATTCCGATGCGATTTCTGTGTTTCATCGTCAATGTGAAGGTCCTAGGAATACATTGAATCTGCTGAGGTGTATTGGAAACTAATACTGGTCTCACAGGGAATGCTGAAAGCACCGACTGTAAGAAGAGTCTCTATTCTTGTACTTACGCGGCAGTTTGCCTTTTGTATTTCATTCCGATGCGATTTCTGTGTTTCATCGTCAATGTGAAGGTCCAAGGCATATATTGAACATGGAGTGGTGTATCGGAAACTAATTCTGGTCTCACAGGGAATGCTCAAAGCACCGACTGTAAGAAGAGTCTCTATTCTTGTACTTAAGGCGACATTGTGCCTTTTGTATTTAATTCCGATGCGATTTCTGTGTTTTATCGTCAATGTGAAGGTCCTAGGATTACATTGAACCTGCTGAGGTGTATCGGAAACTAATACTAGTCTCACAGGGAATGCAGAAAGCACCGACTGTGAGAAGAGTCTCTATTCTTGTACTTACGCGGCAGTTCGCCTTTTGTATTTAATTCTGATGCGATTTCTGTTTTTCATCGTCAATGTGAATGTCCAAGGATTACATTGAACCTGGAGTGCTGTATCGGAAACTAATACTGGTCTCACAGGGAACGCTCAAATCACCGACTGTAAGAAGAGTCTCTATTCTTGTACTTAAGGCGTCATTGTGCCTTTTGTATTTAATTCCGATGCGATTTCTGTGTTTCATCGTCAATGTGAAGGTCCTAGGAAATCATTGAACCTGCTGAGGTGTATCGGAAACTAATACTGGTCTCACAGGGAATGCTGAAAGCACCGACTGTAAGAAGAGTCTCTATTCTAATACTTACGCGGCAGTTTGCCTTTTGTATTTCATTCCGATGCGATTTCTGTGTTTCATCGTCAATGTGAAGGTCCAAGGAATACATTGAACCTGCATTGGTGTATCGGAAACTAATACTGGTCTCACAGGGAATGCTCAAAGCACCGACTGTAAGAAGAGTCTCTATTCTTGTACTTAAGGCGACATTGTGCCTTTTGTATTTAATTCCGATGCGATTTCTGTGTTTCATCGTCAATGTGAAGGTCGTAGGAAAACATTGAACCTGTTGTGGTGTATCGGAAACTAATTCTGGTCTCACAGGGAATGCTCAAAGCACCGACTGTAAGAAGAGTCTCTATTCTTGTACTTAAGGCGGCATTGCGATTTTTGTATTTAATTCCGATGCGATTTCTGTGTTTCATCGTCAATGTGAAGGTCCTAGGAATACATTGAACCTGCTGAGGTGTATCGGAAACTAATACTGGTCTCACAGGGAATGCTGAAAGCACCGACTGTAAGAAGAGTCTCTATTCCTGTACTTACGAGGATGTTCGCATTTTGTATTTCATTCCGATGAGATTTCTGTGTTTCATCGTCAATGTGAATGTCCAAGGATTACATTGAACCTGGAGTGGTGTATCGGAAACTAATACTGGTCTCACAGGGAATGCTCAAAGCACCGACTGTAAGAAGAGTCTCTACTCTTGTACTTAAGGCGTCATTGTGCCTTTTGTATTTAATTCCGATGCGATTTCGGTGTTTCATCGTCAATGTGAAGGACCTAGGATTACATTGATCCTGCTGAGGTGTATCGGAAACTAATACTGGTCTCACAGGGAATGCTGAAAGCACCGACTGTAAGAAGAGTCTCTATTCTTGTACTTACGCGGCAGTTTGCCTTTTGTAATTCATTCTGATGCGATTTCTGTGTTTCATCGTCAATGTGAAGTTCCAAGGAATACATTAAACCTGCAGTGGTGTATCGGAAACTAATACTGGTCTGACAGGGAATGCTCCAAGCACCGAGTTAAAGAAGAGTCTCTATTCTTGTACTTAAGGCGACATTGTGCCTTTTGTATTTAATTCCGATGCGATTTCTGTGTTTCATCGTCAATGTGAAGGTCCTAGGAATACATTTAACCTGCTGAGGTGTATCGGAAACTAATACTGGTCTCACAGGGAATGCTGAAAGCACCGACTGCTAGAAGAGTCTCTATTCTTCTACTTACGCGGCAGTTTGTCTTTTGTATGTCATTCCGATGCGATTTCTGTGTTTCATCGTCAATGTGAAGGTCCAAGGAATACATTGAATCTGCAGTTGTGTATCGGAAACTAATACTGGTCTCACAGGGAATGCTCAAAGCACCGAGTGTAAGAAGAGTCTCTATTCTTGTACTTAAGGCGACATTGTGCCTTTTGTATTTAATTCCGATGTGATTTCCGTGTTTCATCGTCAATGTGAAGGTCCTATGAATACATTGAACCTGCTGAGGTGTATCGGAAACTAATACTGGTCTCACAGGGAATGCTGAAAGCACCGACTGTAAGAAGAGTCTCTATTCTTGTACTTACGCGGCAGTTTGCCTTTTGTATTTCACTCCGATGCGATTTCTGTGTTTCACCGTCAATGTGAAGGTCCAAGGAATACATTGAACATGGAGTGGTGTATCGGAAACTAATTCTGCTCTCACAGGGAATGCTCAAAGCACCGACTGTAAGAAGAGTCTCTATTCTTGTACTTAAGGCGGCATTGTGCCTTTTGTATTTAATTCCGATGCGATTTCTGTGTTTTATCGTCCATGTGAAGGTCCTAGG
Source organism: Schistocerca americana (assembly GCF_021461395.2). NCBI lineage: Eukaryota > Metazoa > Arthropoda > Insecta > Orthoptera > Acrididae > Schistocerca > Schistocerca americana. Next base: position 19,586,895 of record NC_060125.1, on the reverse strand, counting down.
ATTACATTGAACCTGCTGAGGTGTATCGGAAACTAATACTTGTCTCACAGGGAATGCTGAAAGAACCGACTGTGAGAAGAGTCTCTATTCTTGTACTTACGCGGCAGTTCGCCTTTTGTATTTAATTCCGATGCGATTTCTGTGTTTCATCGTCAATGTGAATGTCCAAGGATTACATTGAACCTGGAGTGCTGTATCGGAAACTAATACTGGTCTCACAGGGAACGCTCAAAGCACCGTCTGTAAGAAGAGTCTCTATTCTTGTACTTAAGGCGTCATTGTGCCTTTTGTATTTAATTCCGATGCGATTTCTGTGTTTCATCGTCAATGTGAAGGTCCTAGGAAATCATTGAACCTGCTGAGGTGTATCGGAAACTAATACTGGTCTCACAGGGAATGCTGAAAGCACCGACTGTAAGAAGAGTCTCTATTCTAATACTTACGCGGCAGTTTGCCTTTTGTATTTCATTCCGATGCGATTTCTGTGTTTCATATTCAATGTGAAGGTCCAAGGAATACATTGAACCTGCAGTGGTGTATCGGAAACAAATACTGGTCTCACAGGGAATGCTCAAAGCACCGACTGTAAGAAGACTCTCTATTCTTGTACTCAAGGCGACATTGTGCCTTTTGTATTTAATTCCAATGCGATTTCTGTGTTTCATCGTCAATGTGAAGGTCGTAGGAAAACATTGAACCTGTAGTGGTGTATCGGAAACTAATTCTGGTCTCACAGGGAATGCTCAAAGCACCGACTGTAAGAAGAGTCTCTATTCTTGTACTTAAGGCGGCATTGCGATTTTTGTATTTAATTCCGATGCGATTTCTGTGTTTCATCGTCAATGTGAAGGTCCTAGGAATACATTGAATCTGCTGAGGTGTATTGGAAACTAATACTGGTCTCACAGGGAATGCTGAAAGCACCGACTGTAAGAAGAGTCTCTATTCTTGTACTTACGCGGCAGTTTGCCTTTTGTATTTCATTCCGATGCGATTTCTGTGTTTCATCGTCAATGTGAAGGTCCAAGGAATACATTGAACATGGAGTGGCGTATCGGAAACTAATTCTGGTCTCACAGGGAATGCTCAAAGCACCGACTGTAAGAAGAGTCTCTATTCTTGTACTTAAGGCGACATTGTGACTTTTGTATTTGATTCCGATGCGATTTATGTGTTTTATCGTCAATGTGAAGGTCCTAGGAACATTGAACCTGCTGAGGTGTATCGGAAACTAATACTAGTCTCACAGGGAATGCTGAAAGCACCGACTGTGAGAAGAGTCTCTATTCTTGTACTTACGCGGCAGTTCGCCTTTTGTATTTAATTCCGATGCGATTTCTGTGTTTCATCGTCAATGTGAATGTCCAAGGATTACATTGAACCTGGAGTGCTGTATCGGAAACTAATACTGGTCTCAAAGGGAACGCTCAAAGCACCGACTGTAAGAAGAGTCTCTATTCTTGTACTTAACGCGTCATTGTGCCTTTTGTATTTAATTCCGATGCGATTTCTGTGTTTCATCGTCAATGTGAAGGTCCTAGGAAATCATTGAACCTGCTGAGGTGTATCGGAAACTAATACTGGTCTCACAGGGAATGCTGAAAGCACCGACTGTAAGAAGAGTCTCTATTCTAATACTTACGCGGCAGTTTGCCTTTTGTATTTCATTCCGATGCGATTTCTGTGTTTCATCGTCAATGTGAAGGTCCAAGGAATACATTGAACCTGCAGTGGTGTATCGAAAACTAATACTGGTCTCACAGGGAATGCTCAAAGCACCGACTGTAAGAAGAGTCTCTACTCTTGTACTTAAGGCGACATTGTGCCTTTTGTATTTAATTCTGATGCGATTTCTGTGTTTCATCGTCAATGTGTAGGTCGTAGGAAAACATTGAACCTGTAGTGGTGTATCGGAAACTAATTCTGGTCTCACAGGGAATGCTCAAAGCACCGACTGTAAGAAGAGTCTCTATACTTGTACTTAAGGCGGCATTGCGATTTTTGTATTTAATTCCGATGCGATTTCTGTGTTTCATCGTCAATGTGAAGGTCCTAGGAATACATTGAACCTGCTGAGGTGTATCGGAAACTAATACTGGTCTCACAGGGAAGGCTGAAAGCACCGACTGTAAGAAGAGTCTCTATTCCTGTACTTACGCGGCAGTTTGCCTTTTGTATTTCATTCTGATGCGATTTATTTGTTTCGTCGTCAATGTGAAGGTCCAAGGAATAAATTGAACATGCAGTGGTGTATCGGAAACTAATACTGGTCTCACAGGGAATGCTCAAAGCACCAACTGTAAGAAGAGTTTCTATTATTGTACTTAAGGCGACATCGTGCCTTTTGTACTTAATTCCGATGCGATTTCTGAGTTTCATCGTCAATGTGAAGGTCCTAGGAATACATTGAACCTGCTGAGGTGTATCGGAAACTAATACTGGTCTCACAGGGAAGCTGAAAGCACCGACTGTAAGAAGAGTCTCTATTCTTGTACTTACGTGGCAGTTTGCCTTTTGTATTTCATTCCGATGCGATTTCTGTGTTTCATCGTCAATGTGAAGGTCCAAGGATTACATTGAACCTGGAGTGGTGTATCGGAAACTAATACTGGTCTCACAGGAAATGCTCAAAGCACCGACTGTAAGAAGAGTCTCTACTCTTGTACTTAAGGCGTCATTGTGCCTTTTGTATTTAATTCCGATGCGATTTCGGTGTTTCATCGTCAATGTGAAGGACCTAGGATTCCATTGATCCTGCTGAGGTGTATCGGAAACTAATACTGGTCTCACAGGGAATGCAGAAAGCACCGACTGTAAGAAGAGTCTCTATTCTTGTACTTACGCGGCAGTTCGCCTTTTGTATTTCATTCCGATGAGATTTCTGTGTTTCATCGTCAATGTGAATGTCCAAGGATTACATTGAACCTGAAATGGTGTATCGGAAACTAATACTGGTCTGACAGGGAATGCTCCAAGCACCGAGTATAAGAAGAGTCTCTATTCTTGTACTTAAGGCGACATTGTGCCTTTTGTATTCAATTCCGATGCGATTTCTGTGTTTCATCGTCAATGTGAAGGTCCTAGGAATACATTTAACCTGCTGAGGTGTATCGGAAACTAATACTGGTCTCACAGGGAATGCTGAAAGCACCGACTGCTAGAAGAGTCTCTATTCTTCAACTTACGCGGCAGTTTGTCTTTTGTATTTCATTGCGATGCGATTTCTGTGTTTCATCGTCAATGTGAAGGTCCAAGGAATACATTGAATCTGCAGTTGTGTATCGGAAACTAATACTGGTCTCACAGGGAATGCACAAAGCACCGAGTGTAAGAAGAGTTTCTATTATTGTACTTAAGGCGACATCGTGCCTTTTGTATTTAATTCCGATGCGATTTCTGTGTTTCATCGTCGATGTGAAGGTCCTAGGAATACATTGAACCTGCTGAGGTGTATCGGAAACTAATACTGGTCTCACAGGGAAGCTGAAAGCACCGACTGTAAGAAGAGTCTCTATTCTTGTACTTACGCGGCAGTTTGCCTTTTGTATTTCATTCCGATGCGATTTCTGTGTTTCATCGTCAATGTGAAGGTCCAAGGAATACATTGAACCTGGAGTGGTGTATCATAAACTAATTCTGGTCTCACAGGGAATGCTCAAAGCACCGACAGTAAGAAGAGTCTCTATTCTAGAACTTAAGGCGACATTGTGCCTTTTGTATTTAATTCCGATGCGATTTCTGTGTTTTATCGTCAATGTGAAGGTCCTAGGATTACATTGAACCTGCTGAAGTGTATCGGAAACTAATACTAGTCTCACAGGGTATGCTGAAAGCACCGACTGTAGAAAGAGTCTCTATTCTTGTACTTACGCGGATGTTCGCATTTTGTATTTCATTCCGATGAGATTTCTGTGTTTCATCGTCAATATGAATGTCCAAGGATTACATTGAACCTGGAGTGGTGTATCGGAAACTAATACTGGTCTCACAGGGAATGCTCAAAGCACCGACTGTAAGAGGAGTCTCTACTCTTGTACTTAAGGCGTCATTGTGCCTTTTGTATTTAATTCCGATGCGATTTCGGTGTTTCATCGTCAATGTGAAGGACCTAGGATTACATTGATCCTGCTGAGGTGTATCGGAAACTAATACTGGTCTCACAGGGAATGCTGAAAGCACCGACTGTAAGAAGAGTCTCTATTCTTGTACTTACGCGGCAGTTTGCCTTTTGTAATTCATTCTGATGCGATTTCTGTGTTTCATCGTCAATGTGAAGTTCCAAGGAATACATTAAACCTGCAGTGGTGTATCGGAAACTAATACTGGTCTCACAGGGAATTCTCAAAGCACCGAGTGTAAGAAGAGTCTCTATTCTTGTACTTAAGGCGACATTGTGCCTTTTGTATTTAATTCCGATGTGATTTCCGTGTTTCATCGTCAATGTGAAGGTCCTATGAATACATTGAACCTGCTGAGGTGTATCGGAAACTAATACTGGTCTCACAGGGAATGCTGAAAGCACCGACTGTAAGAAGAGTCTCTATTCTTGTACTTACGCGGCAGTTTGCCTTTTGTATTTCATTCCGATGCGATTTCTGTGTTTCATCGTCAATGTGAAGGTCCAAGGAATACATTGAACATGGAGTGGTGTATCGGAAACTAATTCTGGTCTCACAGGGAATGCTCAAAGCACCGACTGTAAGAAGAGTCTCTATTCTTGTACTTAAGGCGGCATTGTGCCTTTTGTATTTAATTCCGATGCGATTTCTGTGTTTTATCGTCCATGTGAAGGTCCTAGGATTACATTGAACCTGCTGAGGTGTATCGGAAACTAATACTTGTCTCACAGGGAATGCTGAAAGAACCGACTGTGAGAAGAGTCTCTATTCTTGTACTTACGCGGCAGTTCGCCTTTTGTATTTAATTCCGATGCGTTTTCTGTGTTTCATCGTCAATGTGAATGTCCAAGGATTACATTGAACCTGGAGTGCTGTATCGGAAACTAATACTGGTCTCACAGGGAACGCTCAAAGCACCGTCTGTAAGAAGAGTCTCTATTCTTGTACTTAAGGCGTCATTGTGCCTTTTGTATTTAATTCCGATGCGATTTCTGTGTTTCATCGTCAATGTGAAGGTCCTAGGAAATCATTGAACCTGCTGAGGTGTATCGGAAACTAATACTGGTCTCACAGGGAATGCTGAAAGCACCGACTGTAAGAAGAGTCTCTATTCTAATACTTACGCGGCAGTTTGCCTTTTGTATTTTATTCCGATGCGATTTCTGTGTTTCATATTCAATGTGAAGGTCCAAGGAATACATTGAACCTGCAGTGGTGTATCGGAAACAAATACTGGTCTCACAGGGAATGCTCAAAGCACCGACTGTAAGAAGACTCTCTATTCTTGTACTTAAGGCGACATTGTGCCTTTTGTATTTAATTCCAATGCGATTTCTGTGTTTCATCGTCAATGTGAAGGTCGTAGGAAAACATTGAACCTGTAGTGGTGTATCGGAAACTAATTCTGGTCTCACAGGGAATGCTCAAAGCACCGACTGTAAGAAGAGTCTCTATTCTTGTACTTAAGGCGACATTGTGACTTTTGTATTTAATTCCGATGCGATTTATGTGTTTTATCGTCAATGTGAAGGTCCTAGGATTACATTGAACCTGCTGAGGTGTATCGGAAACTAATACTAGTCTCCCAGGGAATGCTGAAAGCACCGACTGTGAGAAGAGTCTCTATTCTTGTACTTACGCGGCAGTTCGCCTTTTGTATTTAATTCCGATGCGATTTCTGTGTTTCATCGTCAATGTGAATGTCCAAGGATTACATTGAACCTGGAGTGCTGTATCGGAAACTAATACTGGTCTCAAAGGGAACGCTCAAAGCACCGACTGTAAGAAAAGTCTCTATTCTTGTACTTAACGCGTCATTGTGCCTTTTGTATTTAATTCCGATGCGATTTCTGTGTTTCATCGTCAATGTGAAGGTCCTAGGAAATCATTGAACCTGCTGAGGTGTATCGGAAACTAATACTGGTCTCACAGGGAATGCTGAAAGCACCGACTGTAAGAAGAGTCTCTATTCTATTACTTACGCGGCAGTTTGCCTTTTGTATTTCATTCCGATGCGATTTCTGTGTTTCATCGTCAATGTGAAGGTCCAAGGAATACATTGAACCTGCAGTGGTGTATCGGAAACTAATACTGGTCTCACAGGGAATGCTCAAAGCACCGACTGTACGAAGAGTCTCTTCTCTTGTACTTAAGGCGACATTGTTTTTTTTTGTATTTAATTCTGATGCGATTTCTGTGTTTCATCGTCAATGTGTAGGTCGTAGGAAAACATTGAACCTGTAGTGGTGTATCGGAAACTAATTCTGGTCTCACAGGGAATGCTCAAAGCACCGACTGTAAGAAGAGTCTCTATACTTGTACTTAAGGCGGCATTGCGATTTTTGTATTTAATTCCGATGCGATTTCTGTGTTTCATCGTCAATGTGAAGGTCCTAGGAATACATTGAACCTGCTGAGGTGTATCGGAAACTAATACTGGTCTCACAGGGAAGGCTGAAAGCACCGACTGTAAGAAGAGTCTCTATTCCTGTACTTACGCGACTGTTTGCCTTTTGTATTTCATTCTGATGCGATTTATTTGTTTCGTCGTCAATGTGAAGGTCCAAGGAATAAATTGAACATGCAGTGGTGTATCGGAAACTAATACTGGTCTCACAGGGAATGCTCAAAGCACCAACTGTAAGAAGAGTTTCTATTATTGTACTTAAGGCGACATCGTGCCTTTTGTATTTAAGTCCGATGCGATTTCTGAGTTTCATCGTCAATGTGAAGGTCCTAGGAATACATTGAACCTGCTGAGGTGTATCGGAAACTAATACTGGTCTCACAGGGAAGCTGAAAGCACCGACTGTAAGAAGAGTCTCTATTCTTGTACTTACGCGGCAGTTTGCCTTTTGTATTTCATTCCGATGAGATTTCTGTGTTTCATCGTCAATGTGAATGTCCAAGGATTACATTGAACCTGGAGTGGTGTATCGGAAACTAATACTGGTCTGACAGGGAATGCTCCAAGCACCGAGTATAAGAAGAGTCTCTATTCTTGTACTTAAGGCGACATTGTGCCTTTTGTATTCAATTCCGATGCGATTTCTGTGTTTCATCGTCAATGTGAAGGTCCTAGGAATACATTTAACCTGCTGAGGTGTATCGGAAACTAATACTGGTCTCACAGGGAATGCTGAAAGCACCGACTGCTAGAAGAGTCTCTATTCTTCAACTTACGCGGCAGTTTGTCTTTTGTATTTCATTGCGATGCGATTTCTGTGTTTCATCGTCAATGTGAAGGTCCAAGGAATACATTGAATCTGCAGTTGTGTATCGGAAACTAATACTGGTCTCACAGGGAATGCTCAAAGCACCGAGTGTAAGAAGAGTCTCTATTCTTGTACTTAAGGCGACATTGTGCCTTTTGTATTTAATTCCGATGCGATTTCTGTGTTTCTTCGTCAATGTGAAGGTCCTAGGAATACATTGAACCTGCTGAGGTGTATGGGAAACTAATACTGGTCTCACAGGGAATGCTGAAAGCACCGACTGTAAGAAGAGTCTCTATTCTTGTACTTAAAGCGGCTTTGTGCCTTTTGTATTTAATTCCGATGCGATTTCTGTGTTTCATCGTCAATGTGAAGGTCCAAGGAATACATTGAACCTGCAGTGGTGTATCGGAAACTAATACTGGTCTCAAAGTGAATGCTCAAAGCATCGACTGTAACAAGAGTCTCTATTCCTGTACTTAAGGCGGAATTGCGCTTTTTGTATTTAATTCCGATGCGATTTCTGTATTTCATCGCAATGTGAAGGTCCTAGGAATACATTGAACCTGCTGAGGTGTATCGGAAACTAATACTGGTCTCACAGGGAATGCTGAAAGCACCGACAGTAAGAAGAGTCTCTATTCTTGTAGTTACGCGGCAGTTCGCCTTTTGTATTTCATTCCGATGCGATTTCTGTGTTTCATCGTCAATGTGAATGTTCAAGGAATACATTGAACCTGGAGTGGTGTATCGGAAACTAATACTGGTCTCACAGGGAATGCTCAAAGCACCGACTGTAAGAAGAGTCTCTATTCTTGTACTTAAGGCGACATTGTGCCTTTTGTATTTAATTCCGATGCGATTTCTGTGTTTCATCGTCAATGTGAAGGTCCTAGGATTACATTGAACCTGCAGTGGTGTATCGGAAACTAATACTGGTCTCACAGGGAATGCTGAAAGCACCGACTGTAAGAAGAGTCTCTATTCTTGTACTTACGCGGCAGTTTGCCTTTTGTATTCCATTCCGATGCGATTTCTGTGTTTCATCGTCAATGTGAAGGACCAAGGAATACATTGAACCTGCAGTTGTGTATCGGAAACTGATACTGGTCTGACAGGGACAGCTCAAAGCACCGAGTGTAAGAAGAGTCTCTATTCTTGTACTTAAGGCGACATTGTGCCTTTTGTATTTAATTCCGATGCGATTTCTGTGTTTCTTCGTCAATGTGAAGGTCCCAGGAATACATTGAACCTGCTGAGGTGTATCGGAAACTAATACTGGTCTCACAGGGAATGCTGAAAGCACCGACTGCGAGAAGAGTCTCTATTCTTGTACTTACGCGGCAGTTTGCCTTTTGTATTTCATCCGATGCGATTTCTGTGTTTCATCGTCAATGTGAAGGTCCAAGGAATACATTGAACCTGGAGTGGTGTATGGGAAACTAATTCTGGTCTCACAGGAAATGCTCATAGCACCGACTTTATGAAGAGTCTCTATCCATGTACTTACGGCGACATTGTGCCTTTTGTATTTAATTCCGATGCGATTTCTGTGTTTTATCGTCAATGTGAAGGTCGTAGGAATACATTGAACCTGCTGAGGTGTATCGGAAACTAATACTGGTCTCACAGGGAATGCTGAAAGCACCGACTGTAAGAAGAGTCCCTATTCTTGTACTTACGCGGCAGTTTGCCTTTTGTATTTCATTCCGATGCGATTTCTGTGTTTCATCGTCTATGTGAATGTCCAAGGAATACATTGAACCTGGAGTGGTGTATCGGAAACTAATACTGGCATCACAGGGAATGCTCAAAGCACCGACTGTAAGAAGAGTCTCTATTCTTGTACTTAAGGCGACATTGTGCCTTTTGTATTTAGTTCCGATGCGATTTCTGTGTTTCATCGTCAATGTGAAGGTCCTAGGATTACATTGAACCTGCAGTGGTGTACCGGAAACTAATACTGGTCTCACAGGGAATGCTCAAAGCACCGACTGTAAGAAGAGTCTCTATTCTTGTACTTAAGGCGACATTGTGCCTTTTGTATTTAATTCCGATGCGATTTCTGTGTTTCAACGTCTATGTGAAGGTCCTAGGAATACACTGAACCTGCTGAGGTGTATCGGAAACTAATACTGATCTCAAAGGGAATGCTGAAAGCACCGACTGTAAGAAGAGTCTCTATTCTTGTACTTAAGACGGCATTGTGCCTTTTCTCTTTAATTCCGATGCGATTTCTGTGTTTCATCGTCAATGTGAAGTTCCAAGGAATACATTAAACCTGCAGTGGTGTATCGGAAACTAATACTGGTCTGACAGGGAATGCTCCAAGCACCGAGTATAAGAAGAGTCTCTATTCTTGTACTTAAGGCGACATTGTGCCTTTTGTATTTAATTCCGATGCGATTTCTGTGTTTCATCGTCAATGTGAAGGTCCTAGGAATACATTTAACCTGCTGAGGTGTATCGGAAACTGATACTGGTCTCACAGGGAATGCTGAAATCACCGACTGCTAGAAGAGTCTCTATTCTTCAACTTACGCGGCAGTTTGTCTTTTGTATTTCATTCCGATGCGATTTCTGTGTTTCATCGTCAATGTGAAGGTCCAAGGAATACACTGAATCTGCAGTTGTGTATCGGAAACTAATACTGGTCTCACAGGGAATGCTCAAAGCACCGAGTGTAAGAAGAGTCTCTATTCTTGTACTTAAGGCGACATTGTGCCTTTTGTATTTAATTCCGTTGCGATTTCTGTGTTTCTTCGTCAATGTGAAGGTCCTAGGAATACATTGAACCTGCTGAGGTGTATCGGAAACTAATACTGGTCTCACAGGGAATGCAGAAAGCACCGACTGTAAGAAGAGTCTCTATTCTTGTACTTACGCGGCAGTTTGCCTTTTGTATTTCATTCCGATGCGATTTCTGTGTACAATCGTCAATGTGAAGGTCCAAGTAATACATTGAACCTGGAGTGGTGTATCGGAAACTAATTCTGGTCTCACAGGGAATGCTCAAACCACCGACTGTAAGAAGAGTCTCTATTCTTGTACTTAAAGCGGCTTTGTGCCTTTTGTATTTAATTCCGATGCGATTTCTGTGTTTCATCGTCAATGTGAAGGTCCAAGGAATACATTGAACCTGCAGTGGTGTATCGGAAACTAATACTGGTCTCACAGGGAATGCTCAAAGCATCGACTGTAACAAGAGTCTCTATTCTTGTACTTAAGGCGGAATTGCGCTTTTTGTATTTAATTCCGATGCGATTTCTGTATTTCATCGCAATGTGAAGGTCCAAGAAATACATTGAACCTGGAGTGGTGTATCGGAAACTAATTCAGGTCTCACAGGGAATGCTCAAAGCACCGACTGTAAGAAGAGTCTCTATTCTTGTACTTACGTGGCAGTTTGCCTTTTGTATTTCATTCCGATGCGATTTATGTGTTTCATCGTCAATGTGAAGGTCCAAGGAATACACTGAACCTGCAGTTGTGTATCGGAAACTAATACTGGTCTCACAGGGAATGCTCAAAGCAACGAGTGTAAGAAGAGTCTCTATTCTTGTACTTAAGGCGACATTGTGCTTTTTGTATTTAATTCCGATGCGATTTCTGTGTTTCTTCGTCAATGTGAAGGTCCAGGAATACATTGAACCTGCTGAGGTGTGTCTGAAACTAATACTGGTCTCACAGGGAATGCTGAAAGCATCGACTGCGAGAAGAGTCTCTATTCTTGTACTTACGCGGCAGTTTGCCTTTTGTATTTCATTCCGATGCGATTTCTGTGTTTCATCGTCAATGTGAAGGTCCAAGGAATACATTGAACCTGCAGTTTTGTATCGGAAACTAATTCTGGTCCCACAGGGAATGCTCAAAGCACCGACTGTAAGAAGGGTCTCTATTCTTGTACTTAAGGCGACATTGTGCCTTTTGTATTTAATTCATATGCGATTTCTGTGTTTCATCGTCAGTGTGAATTCCTAGGAATACATTGAACCTGCTGAGGTGTATCGGAAACTAATACTGGTCTCACAGGGAATGCTGAAAGCACCGACAGTAAGAAGAGTCTCTATTCTTGTAGTTACGCGGCAGTTCGCCTTTTGTATTTCATTCCGATGCGATTTCTGTGTTTCATCGTCAATGTGAATGTCCAAGGAATACATTGAACCTGGAGTGGTGTATCGGAAACTAATACTGGTCTCACAGGGAATGCTCAAAGCACCGACTGTAAGAAGGGTCTCTATTCTTGTACTTAAGGCGACATTGTGCCTTTTGTATTTAATTCCGATGCGATTTCTGTGTTTTATCGTCAATGTGAAGGTCGTAGGAATACATTGAACCTGCTGAGGTGTATCGGAAACTAATACTGGTCTCACAGGGAATGCTGAAAGCACCGACTGTAAGAAGAGTCCCTATTCTTGTACTTACGCGGCAGTTTGCCTTTTGTATTTCATTCCGATGCGATTTCTGTGTTTCATCGTCTATGTGAATGTCCAAGGAATACATTGAACCTGGAGTGGTGTATCGGAAACTAATACTGGCATCACAGGGAATGCTCAAAGCACCGACTGTAAGAAGAGTCTCTATTCTTGTACTTAAGGCGACATTGTGCCTTTTGTATTTAGTTCCGATGCGATTTCTGTGTTTCATCGTCAATGTGAAGGTCCTAGGATTACATTGAACCTGCAGTGGTGTACCGGAAACTAATACTGGTCTCACAGGGAATGCTCAAAGCACCGACTGTAAGAAGAGTCTCTATTCTTGTACTTAAGGCGACATTGTGCCTTTTGTATTTAATTCCGATGCGATTTCTGTGTTTCAACGTCTATGTGAAGGTCCTAGGAATACACTGAACCTGCTGAGGTGTATCGGAAGCTAATACTGATCTCAAAGGGAATGCTGAAAGCACCGACTGTAAGAAGAGTCTCTATTCTTGTACTTAAGACGGCATTGTGCCTTTTCTCTTTAATTCCGATGCGATTTCTGTGTTTCATCGTCAATGTGAAGTTCCAAGGAATACATTAAACCTGCAGTGGTGTATCGGAAACTAATACTGGTCTGACAGGGAATGCTCCAAGCACCGAGTATAAGAAGAGTCTCTATTCTTGTACTTAAGGCGACATTGTGCCTTTTGTATTTAATTCCGATGCGATTTCTGTGTTTCATCGTCAATGTGAAGGTCCTAGGAATACATTTAACCTGCTGAGGTGTATCGGAAACTGATACTGGTCTCACAGGGAATGCTGAAATCACCGACTGCTAGAAGAGTCTCTATTCTTCAACTTACGCGGCAGTTTGTCTTTTGTATTTCATTCCGATGCGATTTCTGTGTTTCATCGTCAATGTGAAGGTCCAAGGAATACACTGAATCTGCAGTTGTGTATCGGAAACTAATACTGGTCTCACAGGGAATGCTCAAAGCACCGAGTGTAAGAAGAGTCTCTATTCTTGTACTTAAGGCGACATTGTGCCTTTTGTATTTAATTCCGTTGCGATTTCTGTGTTTCTTCGTCAATGTGAAGGTCCTAGGAATACATTGAACCTGCTGAGGTGTATCGGAAACTAATACTGGTCTCACAGGGAATGCAGAAAGCACCGACTGTAAGAAGAGTCTCTATTCTTGTACTTACGCGGCAGTTTGCCTTTTGTATTTCATTCCGATGCGATTTCTGTGTACAATCGTCAATGTGAAGGTCCAAGTAATACATTGAACCTGGAGTGGTGTATCGGAAACTAATTCTGGTCTCACAGGGAATGCTCAAACCACCGACTGTAAGAAGTGTCTCTATTCTTGTACTTAAAGCGGCTTTGTGCCTTTTGTATTTAATTCCGATGCGATTTCTGTGTTTCATCGTCAATGTGAAGGTCCAAGGAATACATTGAACCTGCAGTGGTGTATCGGAAACTAATACTGGTCTCACAGGGAATGCTCAAAGCATCGACTGTAACAAGAGTCTCTATTCTTGTACTTAAGGCGGAATTGCGCTTTTTGTATTTAATTCCGATGCGATTTCTGTATTTCATCGCAATGTGAAGGTCCAAGAAATACATTGAACCTGGAGTGGTGTATCGGAAACTAATTCAGGTCTCACAGGGAATGCTCAAAGCACCGACTGTAAGAAGAGTCTCTATTCTTGTACTTACGTGGCAGTTTGCCTTTTGTATTTCATTCCGATGCGATTTATGTGTTTCATCGTCAATGTGAAGGTCCAAGGAATACACTGAACCTGCAGTTGTGTATCGGAAACTAATACTGGTCTCACAGGGAATGCTCAAAGCAACGAGTGTAAGAAGAGTCTCTATTCTTGTACTTAAGGCGACATTGTGCTTTTTGTATTTAATTCCGATGCGATTTCTGTGTTTCTTCGTCAATGTGAAGGTCCAGGAATACATTGAACCTGCTGAGGTGTGTCTGAAACTAATACTGGTCTCACAGGGAATGCTGAAAGCATCGACTGCGAGAAGAGTCTCTATTCTTGTACTTACGCGGCAGTTTGCCTTTTGTATTTCATTCCGATGCGATTTCTGTGTTTCATCGTCAATGTGAAGGTCCAAGGAATACATTGAACCTGCAGTTTTGTATCGGAAACTAATTCTGGTCCCACAGGGAATGCTCAAAGCACCGACTGTAAGAAGGGTCTCTATTCTTGTACTTAAGGCGACATTGTGCCTTTTGTATTTAATTCATATGCGATTTCTGTGTTTCATCGTCAGTGTGAAGGTCCTAGGAATACATTGAACCTGCTGAGGTGTATCGGAAACTAATACTGGTCTCACAGGGAATGCTGAAAGCACCGACAGTAAGAAGAGTCTCTATTCTTGTAGTTACGCGGCAGTTCGCCTTTTGTATTTCATTCCGATGCGATTTCTGTGTTTCATCGTCAATGTGAATGTCCAAGGAATACATTGAACCTGGAGTGGTGTATCGGAAACTAATACTGGTCTCACAGGGAATGCTCAAAGCACCGACTGTAAGAAGAGTCTCTATTCTTGTACTTAAGGCGACATTGTGCCTTTTGTATTTAATTCCGATGCGATTTCTGTGTTTCATCGTCAATGTGAAGGTCCTAGGATTACATTGAACCTGCAGTGGTGTATCGGAAACTAATACTGGTCTCACAGGGAATGCTGAAAGCACCGACTGTAAGAAGAGTCTCTATTCTTGTACTTACGCCGCAGTTTGCCTTTTGTATTCCATTCCGATGCGATTTCTGTGTTTCATCGTCAATGTGAAGGACCAAGGAATACATTGAACCTGCAGTTGTGTATCGGAAACTGATACTGGTCTGACAGGGACTGCTCAAAGCACCGAGTGTAAGAAGAGTCTCTATTCTTATACTTAAGGCGACATTGTGCCTTTTGTATTTAATTCCGATGCGATTTCTGTGTTTCTTCGTTAATGTGAAGGTCCCAGGAATACATTGAACCTGCTGAGGTGTATCGGAAACTAATACTGGTCTCACAGGGAATGCTGAAAGCACCGACTGCGAGAAGAGTCTCTATTCTTGTACTTAAGGCGGCATTGCACCTTTAGTATTTAATTCCGATGCGATTTCTGTGTTTCATCGTCAATGTGAAGGTCCAAGGAATACATTGAATCTGGAGTGGTGTATGGGAAACTAATTCTGGTCTCACAGGAAATGCTCATAGCACCGACTTTATGAAGAGTCTCTATTCATGTACTTAAGGCGACATTGTGCCTTTTGTATTTAATTCCGATGCGATTTCTGTGTTTTATCGTCAATGTGAAGGTCGTAGGAATACATTGAACCTGCTGAGGTGTATCGGAAACTAATACTGGTCTCACAGGGAATGCTGAAAGCACCGACTGTAAGAAGAGTCCCTATTCTTGTACTTACGCGGCAGTTTGCCTTTTGTATTTCATTCCGATGCGATTTCTGTGTTTCATCGTCAATGTGAAGGTCCTAGGATTACATTGAACCTGCAGTGGTGTACCGGAAACTAATACTGGACTCACAGGGAATGCTCAAAGCACCGACTGTAAGAAGAATCTCTAGTCTTGTACTTAAGGCGACATTGTGCCTTTTGTATTTAATTTCGATGCGATTTCTGTGTTTCAACGTCTATGTGAAGGTCCTAGGAATACACTGAACCTGCTGAGGTGTATCGGAAACTAATGCTGGTCTCAAAGGGAATGCTGAAAGCACCGACTGTAAGAAGAGTCTCTATTCTTGTACTTAAGACGGCATTGTGCCTTTTTTTCTATAATTCCGATGCGAGTTCTGTGTTTCATCGTCAATGGGAAGGTCCTAGGAATACATTGAACCTGCTGAGGTGTATCGGAAACTAATACTGGTCTCACAGGGAATGCTGAAAGCACCGACTGTAAGAAGAGTCTCTATTCTTGTACTTACGCGGCAGTTTGCCTTTTGTATTTCATTCCGATGCGATTTCTGTGTTTCATCGTCAATGTGAAGGTCCTAGGATTACATTGAACCAGCAGTTGTGTATCGGAAACTAATACCGGTCTCACAGGGAATGCTCAGAGCACCGAGTGTAAGAAGAGTCTCTATTCTTGTACTTATGGCGACATGTGCCTTTTGTATTTAATTCCGATGCGATTTCTTTGTTTCTTCGTCAATGTGTAGGTCCCAGGAATACATTGAACCTGCTGAGGTGTATCGGAAACTAATACTGGTCTCACAGGGAATGCTGAAAGCACCGACTGCAATAAGAGTCTCTATTCCTCTACTTGCTCGGCAGTTTGCCTTTTGTATTTCATTCCGATGCGATTTCTGTGTTTCATCGTCAATGTGAATGACCAAGGAATACATTGAACCTGGAGTGGTGTATCGGAAAGTAATACAGGTCTGTCAGGGAATGCTCAAAGCACCGAGTGTAAGAAGAGTCTCTATTCTTGTACTTAAGGCGACATTGTGCTTTTTGTATTTAATCCGATGCGATTTCTGTGTTTCTTCGTCAATGTGAAGGTCCCAGGAATACATTGAACCTGCTGAGGTGTATCGGAAACTAATACTGGTCTCACAGGGAATGCTGAAAACACCGACTGCGAGAAGAGTCTCTATTCTTGTACTTACGCGGCAGTTTGCCTTTTGTATTTCATTCCGATGCAATTTCTGTGTTTCATCGTCAATGTGAAGGTCCAAGGAATACATTGAACCTGGAGTGGTGTATCGGAACCTAATTCTGGTCTCACAGGGAATGCTCAAAGCACCGACTGTAAGAAGAGTCTCTACTCTTGTACTTAAGGCGACATTGTGCCTTTTGTATTTAATTCCGATGCGATTTCTGTGTTTCAGCGTCAATGTGAAGGTCCTAGGAATACATTGAACCTGCTGAGGTGTATCGGATACTAATACTGGTCTCACAGGGAATGCTGAAAGCACCGACTGTAAGAAGAGTCTCTATTCTTGTACTTACGCAGCAGTTTGCCTTTTGTATTTCATTCCGATGCGATTTCTGTGATTCATCGTCGATGTGAAGGTCCAAGGAATACACTGAACCTGCAGTGGTGTATCGGAAACTAATTCTGGTCTCACAGGGAATGCCCAAAGGACCGACTGAAAGGAGAGTCTCTATTCTTGTACTTAAGGCGACATTGTGCCTTTTGTATTTAATTCCGATGCGATTTCTGTGTTTCTTCGTCAATGTGAAGGTCCCAGGCATACATTGAACCTGCTGAGGTGTATCGGAAAGTAATACTGGTCTCACAGGGAATGCTGAAAGCACCGACTGCGAGAAGTGTCTCTATTCTTGTACTTACGCGGCAGTTTGCCTTTTGTATTTCATTCCGATGCGATTTCTGTGTTTCATCGTCAATGTGAAGGTCCAAGGAATACATTGAACTTGCTGAGGTGTATCGGAAACTAATTCTGGTCTCACAGGGAATGCTCAAAGCACCGACTGTAAGAAGAGTCTCTATTCTTGTACTTAAGGCGACATTGTGCCTTTTGTATTTAATTCCGATGCGATTTCTGTGTTTCTTCGTCAATGTGAAGGTCCCAGGCATACATTGAACCTGCTGAGGTGTATCGGAAACTAATACTGGTCTCACAGGGAATCCTGAAAACACCGACTGTAATAAGAGTCTCTATTCTTGTACTTACGCGGCAGTTTGCTTTTTTTATTTCATTCCGATGCGATTTCTGTGTTTCATCGTCAATGTGAGGGTCCAAGGAAAACATTGAACCTGGAATGGAGTATCGGAATCTAATTCTGGTCTCACAGGGAATGCTCAAAGCACCGACTGTAAGAAGAGTCTCTATTCTTGTACTTAAGGCGACATTGTGCCTTTTGTATTTAATTCCGATGCGATTTCTGTGTTTTATCGTTAATGTGAAGCTCCTAGGAATACATTGAACCTGCTGAGGTGTATCGGAAACTAATACTGGTCTCACAGGGAATGCTGAAAGCACCGACTGTAAGAAGAGTCTCTATTCTTGTACTTACGCGGCAGTTTGCCTTCTGTATTTCATTCCGATGCGATTTCTGTGTTTCATCGTCAATGTCAATGTCCAAGGAATACATTGAACCTGGAGTGGTGTATCGGAAACTAATACTTGTCTCACAGGGAATGCTCAAAGCACCGACTGTAAGAAGAGTCACCACTCTTGTACTTAAGGCGACATTGTGCCTTTTGTATTTAATTCCGATGCGATTTCTGTGTTTCATCGTCCATGTGAAGGTCCTAGGATTACATTGAAACTGTAGTGGTGTATCGGAAACTATTACTGGTCTCACAGGGAATGCTCAAAGCACCGACTGTAAGAAGAGTCTCTATTCTTGTACTTAGGGCGACATTGTGCCTTTTGTACTTAATTCCGATGCGATTTCTGTGTTTCATCGTCAATGTGAAGGTCCAAGGAATACATTGAACCTGCAGCTGAATATCGGAAACTAATACTGGTCTCACAGGGAATGCTCAAAGCATCGAGTGTAAGAAGAGTCTCTATTCTTGTACTTAAGGCGACATTGTGCTTTTTGTATTTAATTCCGATGCTATTTCTGTGTTTCTTCGTCAATGTGAAGGTCCCAGGAATATATTGAACCTGCTGAGGTGTATCGGAAACTAATACTGGTCTCACAGGGAATGCTGAAAACACCGACTGCGGGAAGAGTCTCTATTCTTGTACTTACGCTGCAATTTGCCTTTTGTATTTCATTCCGATGCAATTTCTGTGTTTCATCGTCAATGTGAAGGTCCAAGGAATACATTGAACCTGGAGTAGTGTATCGGAACCTAATTCTGGTCTCATAGGGAATGCTCAAAGCACCGACTGTAAGAAGAGTCTCTATTCTTGTACTTAAGGCGACATTGTGCCTTTTGTATTTAATTCCGATGCGATTTCTGTGTTTCAGCGTCAATTTGAAGGTCCTAGGAATACATTGAACCTGCTGAGGTGTATCGGAAACTAATACTGGTCTCACAGGGAATGCTGAAAGCACCGACTGTAAGAAGAGTCTCTATTCTTGTACTTACGCGGCAGTTTGCCTTTTGTATTTCATTCCGATGCGATTTCTGTGTTTCATCTGCAATGTGAAGGTCCAAGGAATACATTGAACCTGGAGTGGTGTATCGGAAACTAATACTGGTCTCACAGGGAATGCTCAAAGCACCGACTGTAAGAAGAGTCTCTATTCTTTTACTTAAGACGGCATTGTGCCTTTTGTAATTAATTCCGATGCGATTTCTGTGTTTCATCGTCAATGTGAAGGTCCTAGGAATACATTGAAACTGCTGAGGTGTATCGGAAACTAATTCTAGTCTCAAAGGGAATGCTGAAAGCACCGACTGTAAGAAGAGTCTCTATTCTTGTACTTAAGACGGCATTGTGCCTTTTGTATTTAATTCCGATTCGATTTCTGTGTTTCATCGTCAATGTGAAAGTCCTAGGAATACATTGAACCTGCTGAGGGGTATCGGGAACTAATACTGGTCTCACAGGGAATGCTGAAAGCACCGACTGTAAGAAGAGTCTCTATTCTTGTACTTACACGGCAGTTTGCCTTTTGTATTTCATTCCGTTGCGATTTCTGTGTTTCATCGTCAATGTGAATGTCCAAGGAATACATTGAACCTCTAGTGGTGTATCGGAAACTAATTCTGGTCTCACAGGGAATGCTCAAAGCACCGACTGTAAGAAGAGTCTCTATTCTTGTACTTAAGGTGGCACTGCGCATATTGTATTTAATTCCGATGCGATTTCTGTGTTTCATCGTCAATGTGAAGGTCCTAGGAATACATTGAACCTGCTGATGTATCGGAAACTAATACTGGTCACAAAGGGAATGCTGAAAGCACCGACTGTAAGAAGAGTCTCTATTTTTGTACTTACGCGGAAGTTTGCCTTTTGTATTTCATTCCGATGCGATTTCTGTGTTTCATCTTCAATTTGAAGGTCCAAAAAATACATTGAACCTGCAGTGGTGTATCTGAAACTAATACTGGTCTCACAGGGAATGCTCAAAGCACCGACTGTAAGAAGAGTCTCTATTCTTGTACTTAAGGCGACATTGTGCCTTTTGTATTTAATTCCGATGCGATTTCTGTGTTTCATCGTCAATATGAAGGTCCCAGGAATACATTGAACCTGCTGAGGTGTATCGGAAACTAATACTGGTCTCACAGGGAATGCTGAAAGCACCGACTGCGAGAAGAGACTCTATTCTTGTACTTACGCGGCAGTTTGCCTTTTGTATTTCATTCCGATGCGATATCTGTGTTTCATCGTCAATGTGAAGGTCCAAGGAATACATTGAACCTGGAGTGGTGTATCGGAAACAAGTTCTGGTCTCACAGGGAATGCTCAAAGCACCGACTGTAAGAAGAGTCTCTATTCTTGTACTTAACTCGACATTGTGCCTTTTGTATTTCATTCCGATGCGATTTCTGTGTTTCTTCGTCAATGTGAAGGTCCCAGGAATACATTGAAACCTGCTGAGGTGTATCGGAAACTAATACTGGTCTCACTGGGAATGCTGAAAGCACCGACTGCGAGAAGAGTCTCAATTCTTGTACTTACGCGGCAGTTTGCATTTTGTATTTCATTCCGATGCGATTTCTCTGTTTCATCGTCAATGTGAAGGTCCAAGGAATACATTGAACCTGGAGTGGTGTATCGGAAACTAATTCTGGTCTCACAGGGAATGCTCAAAGCACCGACTGTAAGAAGAGTCTCTATTCTTGTACTTAAGGCGACATTGTGCCTTTTGTATTTTATTCCGATGCGATTTCTGTGTTTCATCGTCAATGTGAAGGTCCTAGGAATACATTGAACCTGCTGAGGTGTATCGGAAACTAATACTGGTCTCACAGGGAATGCTGAAAACACCGACTGTAAGAAGAGTCTCTATTCTTGTACTTACGCGGCAGTTTGCCTTTTGTATTTCATTCCGATGCGATTTCTGTGTTTCATCGTCAATTTGAAGGTCCAAGGAATACATTGAACCTGCAGTTGAGTATCGGAAACTAATACTGGTCCCACAGGGAATGCTCAAAGCACCGAGTGTAAGAAGAGTCTCTATTCTTGTACTTAAGGCGACATTGTGCCTTTTGTATTTAATTCCGATGGGATTTCTGTGTTTCTTCGTCAATGTGAAGGTCCCAGGAATACATTGAACCTGCTGAGGTGTATCGGAAACTAATACTGGTCTCACAGGGAATGCTGAAAGCACCGACTGCGAGAAGAATCTCTGTTCTTGTACTTACGCGGCAGTTTGCCTTTTGTATTTCAATCCGATGCGATTTCTGTGTTTCATCGTCAATGTGAAGGTCCAAGGAATACATTGAACCTGGAGTGGTGTATCGGAAACTAATACTGGTCTCACAGGGAATGCTCTACGCACCGACTGTAAGAAGAGTCTCTATTCTTGTACTTAAGGCGACATTGTGCCTTTTGTATTTAATTCCGATGCGATTTCTGTGTTTTATCGTCAATGTGAAGGTCCTAGGATTACATTGAACCTGCTGAGGTGTGTCGGAAACTAATACTAGTCTCACAGGGAATGCTCAATGCACCGACTGTAAGAGGAGTCTCTATTCTTGTACCTACGCGGCAGTTCGCCTTTTGTATTTCATTCCGATGCGATTTCTGTGTTTCATCGTCAATGTGAATGTCCAAGGATTACATTGAACCTGGAGTGGTGTATCGGAAACTAATACTGGTCTCACAGGGAATGCTCAAAGCACCGACTGTAAGAAGAGTCTCTATTCTTGTACTTAAGGCGTCACTGTGCCTTTTGTACTTAATTCCGATGCGATTTCTATGTTTCATCGTCAATGTGAAGGTCCTAGGAATACATTGAACCGGTAGAGGTGTATCGGAAGGTAATTCTGGTCTCACAGGCATGCTCAACGCACCGACTGTAAGAAGAGTCTCTATTTTTGTACTTAAGGCGGCATTGCGCTTTTTGTATTTAATTCCGATGCGATTTCTGTGTTTCATCGTCAATGTGAAGGTCCTAGGAATACATTGAACCTGCTGAGGTGTATCGGAAACTAATACTGGTCTCACAGGGAACGCTGAAAGCACCGACTGTAAGAAGAGTCTCTATTCTTGTACTTACGCGGCAGTTTGCCTTTTGTATTTCATTCCGATGCGATTTCTGTGTTTCATCGTCTATGTGAAGGTCCAAGGAATACATTGAACCTGCAGTGGTGTATCGGAAACTAATACTGGTATCACAGGGAATGCTCAAAGCACCGACTGTAAGAAGAGTCTCTATTCTTGTACTTAAGGCGACATTGTGCCTTTTGTATTTAATTCCGATGCGATTTCTGTGTTTTATCGTCAATGTGAAGGTCCTAGGAATACATTGAACCTGCTGAGGTGTATCGGGAACTAATACTGGTCTCACAGGGAGTGCTGAAAGCACCGACTGTAAGAAGAGTCTCTATTCTTGTACTTACGCGGCAGTTTGCCTTTTGTATTTCATTCCGATGCGATTTCTGTGTTTCATCGTCAATGTGAATGTCCAAGGAATACATTGAACATGTAGTGGTGTATCGGAAACTAATTCTGGTCTCACAGGGAATGCTCAAAGCACCGACTGTAAGAAGAGTCTCTATTCTTGTACTTAAGGCGGCATTGCGCTTATTGTATTTAATTCCGATGCGATTTCTGTGTTTCATCGTCAATGTGAAGGTCCTAGGAATACATTGAACCTGCTGAGGTGTATCGGAAACTAATACTGGCCTCACAGGGAATGCTGAAAGCACCGACTGTAAGAAGAGTCTCTATTCTAGTACTTACGCGGCAGTTTGCCCTTTGTATTTCATTCCGATGCGATTTCTGTGTTTCATCGTCAATGTGAAGGTCCAAGGAATACATTGAACCTGGAGTGGTGTATCGGAAACTAATTCTGGTCTCACAGGGAATGCTCAAAGAACCATCTGTAAGAAGAGTCTCTATTCTTGTACTTAATGCGGCATTGCGCTTTTTGTATTTAATTCCGATGCGATTTCTTTGTTTCTTTGTCAATGTGAAGGTCCTAGGAATACATTGAACCTGCTGAGGTGTATCGGAAACTAATACTGGTCACACAGGAAATGCTGAAAGCACCGATTGTAAGAAGAGTCTCTATTCTTGTACTTACGCGGCAGTTTGCCTTTTGTATTTCATTCCGATGCGATTTCTGTGTTTCATCGTCAATGTGAAGGTCCAAGGAATACATTGAACCTGCAGTGGTGTATCGGAAACTAATACAGGTCTCACAGGGAATGCTCATAGCACCGACTGCAAGAGGAGTCTCTATTCTTGTACTTAAGACTGCATTGTGCCAATTGTGTTTAATTCGGATGTGATTTCTGTGTTTCATCGTCAATGTGAAGGTCCAAGGAATACATTGAACCTACAGTGGTGTATCGGAAACTAATACAGGTCTCACAGGGAATGCTCATAGCACCGACTGTAAGAAGAGTCTTTATACTTGTACTTAAGACTGCATTGTGCCAATTGTATTTAATTCGGATGCGATTTCTGTGTTTCATCGTCAATGTGAAGGTCCAAGGAATACATTGAACCTACAGTGGTGTATCAGAAGCTAATACTGGCCTCACAGGGAATGCTCAAAGCACCGACTGTAAGAAGAGTCTCTATTCTTGTACTTAAGGCGGCATTGCGCCTTTTGTATTTAATTCCGATGCGATTTCTGGGTTTCATCGTCAATGTGATGGTCCAAGGCATACATTGAACCTGCAGTGGTGTATCGGAAACTAATACTGGTCCCACAGGGAATGCTCAAAGCACCGACTGTAAGAAGAGTCTCTATTCTTGTACTTAAGGCGGCATTGCGCATTTTATATTTAATTCCGATGCGATTTTGTGTTTCATCGTCAAAGTGAAGGTCCTAGGAATACATTGAACCTGCTGAGGTGTATCGGAAACTAATACTGGTCTCACAGGGAATGCTGAAAGCAACGACTGTAAGAAGAGTCTCTATTCTTGTACTTACGCGGCAGTTTGCCATTTGTATTTCATTCCGATGCGATTTCTGTGTTTCATCGTCAACGTGAAGGTCCAAGGAATACATTGAACCTGCAGTAGTGTATCGGAAGCTAATACTGGTCTGACAGGGAATGCTCAAAGCACCGAGTGTAAGAAGAGTCTCTATTCTAGCACTTAAGGCGACATTTTGCCTTTTGTATTTAATTCCGATGCGATTTCTGTGTTTCATCGTCAATGTGAAGGTCCCAGGAATACATTGAACCTGCTGAGGTGTATCGGAAACTAATACTGGTCTCACAGGGAATGCTGAAAGCACCGACTGCGAGAAGAGACTCTATTCTTGTACTTACGCGGCAGTTTGCCTTTTGTATTTCATTCCGATGCGATATCTGTGTTTCATCGTCAATGTGAAGGTCCAAGGAATACTTTGAACCTGGAGTGGTGTATCGGAAACAAATTCTGGTCTCACAGGGAATGCTCAAAGCACCGACTGTAAGAAGAGTCTCTATTCTTGTACTTAAGGCGACATTGTGCCTTTTGTATTTAATTCAGATGCGATTTCTGTGTTTCATCGTCCATGTGAAGGTCATAGGAATACATTGAACCTGCTGAGGTGTATCGGAAACTAATACTGGTCTCACAGGGAATGCTGAAAGCACCGACTGTAAGAAGAGTCTCTATTCTTGTACTTACGCGGCAGTTTGCATTTTGTATTTCACTCCGATGCGATTTCTGTGTTTCATCGTCAATTTGAATGTTTAAGGAATACATTGAACCTGGAGTGGTGTATCGGAAACTAATACTGGTCTCACAGGGAAAGCTCAAAACACCGACTGTAAGAAGAGTCTCTATTCTTGTACTTAAGGCGACATTGTGCCTTTTGTATTTAATTCCGATGCGATTTCTGTGTTTCATCGTCAATGTGAAGGTCCTAGGATTACATTGAACCTGCAGTGGTGTATCGGAAACTAATACTGGTCTCACAGGGAATGCTGAAAGCACCGACTGTAAGAAGAGTCTCTATTCTTGTACTTACGCGGCAGTTTGACTTTTGTATTTCATTCCGATGCGATTTCTGTGTTTCATCGTCAATGTGAAGGTCCAAGGAATACATTGAACCTGCAGTTGTGTATCGGAAACTAATACTGGTCCCACAGGGAATGCTCAAAGCACCGAGTGTAAGAAGAGTCTCTATTCTTGTACTTAAGGCGACATTGTGCCTTTTGTATTTAATTCCGATGGGAGTTTTGTGTTTCTTCGCCAATGTGAAGGTCCCAGGAATACATTGAACCTGCAGAGGTGTATCGGAAACTAATACTGGTCTCACAGGGAATGCTGAAAGCACCGACTGCGAGAAGAGTCTTTATTCTTGTACTTACGCGGCAGTTTGCCTTTTGTATTTCATTCCGATGCGATTTCTGTGTTTCATCGTCAATGTGAAGGTCCAAGGAATACATTGAACCTGGAGTGGTGTATCGGAAACTAATACTGGTCTCACAGGGAATGCTCAACGCACCGACTGTAAGAAGAGTCTCTATTCTTGTACTTAAGGCGACATTGTGCCTTTTGTATTTAATTCCGATGCGATTTCTGTGTTTTATCGTCGATGTGAAGGTCCTAGGATTACATTGAACCTGCTGAGGTGTGTCGGAAACTAATACTAGTCTCACAGGGAATGCTGAATGCACCGACTGTAAGAAGAGTCTCTATTCTTGTACTTACGCGGCAGTTCGCCTTGTGTATTTCATTCCGATGCGATTTCTGTGTTTCATCGTCAATGTGAATGTCCAAGGATTACATTGAACCTGGAGTGGTGCATCGGAAACTAATACTGGTCTCACAGGGAATGCTCAAAGCACCGACTGTAAGAAGAGTCTCTATTCTTGTACTTAAGGCGTCACTGTGCCTTTTGTATTTAATTCCGATGCGATTTCTATGTTTCATCGTCAATGTGAAGGTCCTAGGAATACATTGAACCGGTAGAGGTGTATCGGAAAGTAATTCTGGTCTCACAGGGAATGCTCAACGCACCGACTGTAAGAAGAGTCTCTATTTTTGTACTTAAGGCGGCATTGCGCTTTTTGTATTTAATTCCGATGCGATTTCTGTGTTTCATCGTCAATGTGAAGGTCCTAAGAATACATTGAACCTGCTGAGGTGTATCGGAAACTAATACTGGTCTCACAGGGAATGCTGAAAGCACCGACTGTAAGAGGAGTCCCTATTCTTGTACTTACGCGGCAGTTTGCCTTTTGTATTTCATTCCGATGCGATTTCTGTGTTTCATCGTCAATGTGAATGTCCAAGGAATACATTGAACCTGCAGTGGTGTATCGGAAACTAATACTGGTATCACAGGGAATGCTCAAAGCACCGACTGTAAGAAGAGTCTCTATTCTTGTACTTAAGGCGACATTGTGCCTTTTGTATTTAGTTCCGATGCGATTTCTGTGTTCTATCGTCAAAGTGAAGGTCCTAGGAATACATTGAACCTGCTGAGGTGTATCGGGAACTAATAATGGTCTCACAGGGAATGCTGAAAGCACCGACTGTAAGAAGAGTCTGTATTCTTGTACTTACGCGGCAGTTTGCCTTTTGTATTTCATTCCGATGCGATTTCTGTGTTTCATCGTCAATGTGAATGTCCAAGGAATACATTGAACATGTAGTGGTGTATCGGAAAGTAATTCTGGTCTCACAGGGAATGCTCAAAGCACCGACTGTAAGAAGAGTCTCTATTCTTGTACTTAAGGCGGCATTGCGCTTATTGTATTTAATTCCGATGCGATTTCTGTGTTTCATCGTCAATGTGAAGGTCCTAGGAATACATTGAACCTGCGGAGGTATATCGGAAACTAATACTGGTTTCACAGGGAATGCTGAAAGCACCGACTGTAAGAAGAGTCTCTCTTTTTGTACTTACGCGGAAGTTTGCCTTTTGTATTTCATTCCGATGCGATTTCTGTGTTTCATCGTCAATGTGAAGGTCCGTGAAATACATTGAACCTGCAGTGGTGTATCGGAAACTAATACTGGTCTCACAGGGAATGCTCAAATCACCGACTGTAAGAAGAGTCTCTATTCTTGTACTTAAGGCGACATTGTGCCTTTTGTATTTAATTCCGATGCGATTTCTGTGTTTCATTGTCAATGTGAAGGTCCCAGGAATACAATGAACCTGCTGAGGTGTATCGGAAACTAATACTGGTCTCACAGGGAATGCTGAAAGCACCGACTGCGAGAATAGACTCTATTCTTGTACTTACGCGGCAGTTTGCCTTTTGTATTTCATTCCGATGCGATTTCTGTGTTTCATCGTCAATGTGAAGGTCCAAGGAATACATTGAACCTGGAGTGGTGTATCGGAAACTAATTCTGGTCTCACAGGGAATGCTCAAAGCACCGACAGTAAGAAGAGTCTCTATTCTTGTACTTAAGGCGACATTGTGCCTTTTGTATTTAATTCCGATACGATTTCTGTGTTTCATCGTCAATATGAAGGTCCTAGGAATACATTGAACCTGCTGAGGTGTATCGGAAACTAATACTGGTCTCACAGGGAATGCTGAAAGCACCGACTGTAAGAAGAGTCTCTAATCTAGTACTTACGCGGCAGTTTGCCTTTTGTATTTCATTCCGATGCGATTTCTGTGTTTCATCGTCAATGTGAAGGTCCAAGGAATACATTGAACCTGGAGTGGTGTATCGGAAACTAATTCTGGTCTCACAGGGAATGCTCAAAGCACCATCTGTAAGAAGAGTCTCTATTCTTGTACTTAAGGCGGCATTGCGCTTTTTGTATTTAATTCCGATGCGATTTCTGTGTTTCATCGTCAACGTGAAGGTCCTAGGAATACATTGAACCTGCTGAGGTGTATCGGAAACTAATACTGGTCACACAGGAAATGCTGAAAGCACCGATTGTAAGAAGAGTCTCTATTCTTGTACTTACGCGGCAGTTTGCCTTTTGTATTTCATTCCGATGCGATTTCTGTGTTTCATCGTCAATGTGAAGGTCCAAGGAATACATTGAACCTGCAGTGGTGTATCGGAAACTAATACAGGTCTCACAGGGAATGCTCATAGCACCGACTGTAAGAGGAGTCTCTATTCTTGTACTTAAGACTGCATTGTGCCAATTGTATTTAATTCGGATGTGATTTCTGTGTTTCATCGTCAATGTGAAGGTCCAAGGAATACATTGAACCTACAGTGGTGTATCGGAAACTAATACAGGTCTCACAGGGAATGCTCATAGCACCGACTGTAAGAAGAGTCTCTATACTTGTACTTAAGACTGCATTGTGCCAATTGTATTTAATTCGGATGCGATTTCTGTGTTTCATCGTCAATGTGAAGGTCCAAGGAATACATTGAACCTACAGTGGTGTATCAGAAGCTAATACTGGCCTCACAGGGAATGCTCAAAGCACCGACTGTAAGAAGAGTCTCTATTCTTGTACTTAAGGCGGCATTGCGCCTTTTGTATTTAATTCCGATGCGATTTCTGGGTTTCATCGTCAATGTGAAGGTCCAAGGCATACATTGAACCTGCAGTGGTGTATCGGAAACTAATACTGGTCCCACAGGGAATGCTCAAAGCACCGACTGTAAGAAGAGTCTCTATTCTTGTACTTAAGGCGGCATTGCGCATTTTATATTTAATTCCGATGCGATTTTGTGTTTCATCGTCAAAGTGAAGGTCCTAGGAATACATTGAACCTGCTGAGGTGTATCGGAAACTAATACTGGTCTCACAGGGAATGCTGAAAGCAACGACTGTAAGAAGAGTCTCTATTTTTGTACTTAAGACGGCATTGTGCCTTTTGTATTTAATTCCGATGCGATTTCTGTGTTTCATCGTCCGCGTGAAGGTCCAAGGAATACATTGAACCTGCAGTGGTGTATCGGAATCTAATACTGGTTTCACAGGGAATGCTCAAAGCACCGACTGTAAGAAGAGACTCTATTCTTGTACTTAAGACGGCATTGTGCCTTTTGTATTTAATTCCGATGCGGTTTCTGTGTTTCAACGTCAATGTGAAGGTCCAAGGAATACATTGAACCTGCAGTGGTGTATCGGAAACCAATTCTGGTCTCACAGGGAATGCTCAAAGCACCGACAGTAAGAAGAGTCTCTATTCTTGTACTTAAGGCGGCATTGTGCCAATTGTATTTAATTCGGATGCGATTTCTGTGTTTCATCGTCAATGTGAAGGTCCAAGGAATACATTGAACCTACAGTGGTGTATCAGAAGCTAATACTGGCCTCACAGGGAATGCTCAAAGCACCGACTGTAAGAAGAGTCTCTATTCTTGTACTTAAGGCGGCATTGCGCCTTTTGTATTTAATTCCGATGCGATTTCTGGGTTTCATCGTCAATGTGAAGGTCCAAGGCATACATTGAACCTGCAGTGGTGTATCGGAAACTAATACTGGTCCCACAGGGAATGCTCAAAGCAAAGACTGTAAGAAGAGTCTCTATTCTTGTACTTAAGGCGGCATTGCGCATTTTATATTTAATTCCGATGCGATTTTGTGTTTCATCGTCAAAGTGAAGGTCCTAGGAATACATTGAACCTGCTGAGGTGTATCGGAAACTAATACTGGTCTCACAGGGAATGCTGAAAGCAACGACTGTAAGAAGAGTCTCTATTCTTGTACTTAAGACGGCATTGTGCCTTTTGTATTTAATTCCGATGCGATTTCTGTGTTTCATCGTCCGCGTGAAGGTCCAAGGAATACATTGAACCTGCAGTGGTGTATCGGAATCTAATACTGGTTTCACAGGGAATGCTCAAAGCACCGAGTGTAAGAAGAGACTCTATTCTTGTACTTAAGACGGCATTGTGCCTTTTGTATTTAATTCCGATGCGGTTTCTGTGTTTCAACGTCAATGTGAAGGTCCAAGGAATACATTGAACCTGCAGTGGTGTATCGGAAACCAATTCTGGTCTCACAGGGAATGCTCAAAGCACCGACAGTAAGAAGAGTCTCTATTCTTGTACTTAAGGCGGCATTGTGCCTTTTGTATTTAACTCCGACGCGATTTCTGTGTTTCATAGTCAATGTGAAGTTCCAAGCAATACATTGAACCTGCAGTGGTGTATCGGAAACTAATACAGGTCTCACAGGGAATGCTCATAGCACCGACTGTAAGAAGAGTCTCTATTCTTGTACTTAAGACTGCATTGTGCCAAGAGTATTTAATTCGGATGTGATTTCTGTGATTCATCGTCAATGTGAAGGTCCAAGGAATACATTGAACCTACAGTGGTGTATCGGAAAGTAATACAGGTCTCACAGGGAATGCTCATAGCACCGACTGTAATAAGAGTCTCTATACTTGTACTTAAGACTGCATTGTGCCAATTGTATTTAAATCGGATGCGATTTCTGTGTTTCATCGTCAATGTGAAGGTCCAAGGAATACATTGAACCTACAGTGGTGTATCAGAAGCTAATACTGGCCTCACAGGGAATGCTCAAAGCACCGACTCTAAGAAGAGTCTCTATTCTTGTACTTAAGGCGGCATTGCGCCTTTTGTATTTAATTCCGATGCGATTTCTGTGTTTCAACGTCAATGTGAAGGTCCAAGGAATACTTTGAACCTGCAGTGGTGTATCAGAAAGTAATACTGGTCTCACAGGGAATGCTCAAAGCACCGACTGTAAGAAGAGTCTCTATTCTTGTGCTTAAGGCGCCATTGCGCCTTTTCAATTTAATTCCGATGCGATTTCTGTGTTTCATCGTCAATATGAAGGTCCAAGGAATACATTGAACCTGCAGTGGTGTATCGGAAACTAATACTGGTCCCACAGGGAATGCTCAAAGCACCGACTGTAAGAAGAGTCTCTATTCTTGTACTTAAGGCGGCATTGCGCATTTTATATTTAATTCCGATGCGATTTTGTGTTTCATCGTCAAAGTGAAGGTCCTAGGAATACATTGAACCTGCTGAGGTGTATCGGAAACTAATACTGGTCTCACAGGGAATGCTGAAAGCAACGACTGTAAGAAGAGTCTCTATTTTTGTACTTAAGACGGCATTGTGCCTTTTGTATTTAATTCCGATGCGATTTCTGTGTTTCATCGTCCGCGTGAAGGTCCAAGGAATACATTGAACCTGCAGTGGTGTATCGGAATCTAATACTGGTTTCACAGGGAATGCTCAAAGCACCGAGTGTAAGAAGAGACTCTATTCTTGTACTTAAGACGGCATTGTGCCTTTTGTATTTAATTCCGATGCGGTTTCTGTGTTTCAACGTCAATGTGAAGGTCCAAGGAATACATTGAACCTGCAGTGGTGTATCGGAAACCAATTCTGGTCTCACAGGGAATGCTCAAAGCACCGACAGTAAGAAGAGTCTCTATTCTTGTACTTAAGGCGGCATTGTGCCAATTGTATTTAATTCGGATGCGATTTCTGTGTTTCATCGTCAATGTGAAGGTCCAAGGAATACATTGAACCTACAGTGGTGTATCAGAAGCTAATACTGGCCTCACAGGGAATGCTCAAAGCACCGACTGTAAGAAGAGTCTCTATTCTTGTACTTAAGGCGGCATTGCGCCTTTTGTATTTAATTCCGATGCGATTTCTGGGTTTCATCGTCAATGTGAAGGTCCAAGGCATACATTGAACCTGCAGTGGTGTATCGGAAACTAATACTGGTCCCACAGGGAATGCTCAAAGCAAAGACTGTAAGAAGAGTCTCTATTCTTGTACTTAAGGCGGCATTGCGCATTTTATATTTAATTCCGATGCGATTTTGTGTTTCATCGTCAAAGTGAAGGTCCTAGGAATACATTGAACCTGCTGAGGTGTATCGGAAATTAATACTGGTCTCACAGGGAATGCTGAAAGCAACGACTGTAAGAAGAGTCTCTATTCTTGTACTTAAGACGGCATTGTGCCTTTTGTATTTAATTCCGATGCGATTTCTGTGTTTCATCGTCCGCGTGAAGGTCCAAGGACTACATTGAACCTGCAGTGGTGTATCGGAATCTAATACTGGTTTCACAGGGAATGCTCAAAGCACCGAGTGTAAGAAGAGACTCTATTCTTGTACTTAAGACGGCATTGTGCCTTTTGTATTTAATTCCGATGCGGTTTCTGTGTTTCAACGTCAATGTGAAGGTCCAAGGAATACATTGAACCTGCAGTGGTGTATCGGAAACCAATTCTGGTCTCACAGGGAATGCTCAAAGCACCGACAGTAAGAAGAGTCTCTATTCTTGTACTTAAGGCGGCATTGTGCCTTTTGTATTTAACTCCGACGCGATTTCTGTGTTTCATAGTCAATGTGAAGTTCCAAGCAATACATTGAACCTGCAGTGGTGTATCGGAAACTAATACAGGTCTCACAGGGAATGCTCATAGCACCGACTGTAAGAAGAGTCTCTATTCTTGTACTTAAGACTGCATTGTGCCAAGAGTATTTAATTCGGATGTGATTTCTGTGATTCATCGTCAATGTGAAGGTCCAAGGAATACATTGAACCTACAGTGGTGTATCGGAAAGTAATACAGGTCTCACAGGGAATGCTCATAGCACCGACTGTAATAAGAGTCTCTATACTTGTACTTAAGACTGCATTGTGCCAATTGTATTTAAATCGGATGCGATTTCTGTGTTTCATCGTCAATGTGAAGGTCCAAGGAATACATTGAACCTACAGTGGTGTATCAGAAGCTAATACTGGCCTCACAGGGAATGCTCAAAGCACCGACTCTAAGAAGAGTCTCTATTCTTGTACTTAAGGCTTCATTGCGCCTTTTGTATTTAATTCCGATGCGATTTCTGTGTTTCAACGTCAATGTGAAGGTCCAAGGAATACTTTGAACCTGCAGTGGTGTATCAGAAAGTAATACTGGTCTCACAGGGAATGCTCAAAGCACCGACTGTAAGAAGAGTCTCTATTCTTGTGCTTAAGGCGCCATTGCGCCTTTTCAATTTAATTCCGATGCGATTTCTGTGTTTCATCGTCAATATGAAGGTCCAAGGAATACATTGAACCTGCAGTGGTGTATCGGAAACTAATACTGGTCCCACAGGGAATGCTCAAAGCACCGACTGTAAGAAGAGTCTCTATTCTTGTACTTAAGGCGGCTTTGCGCATTTTGTATTTAATTCCGATGCGATTTCTGTGTTTCATCGTCAATGTGAAGGTCCAAGGAATACATTCAACCTGCAGTGGTTTATCGGAAACTAATACTGGTCTCATAGGGAATGCTCAAGGCACCGACAGTAAGAAGAGTCTCTATTCTTGTACTTAAAGCGGCATTATGCATTCTATATTTAACTCCGATGCGATTTCTGTGTTTCATCGTCAATGTAAAGGTCCAAGGAATACATTGAGCCTGCAGTGGTGTATCGGAAACTAATACTGGTCTCACAGGAAAGGATCAAAGCACAGACTCTAACAAGTCTCACTCATCTTGCAGTTAAGGCGGCATTGTTCCTTTTGTATTTAATTCCGATGTAATTTCAGTGTTTCATCGTCAAGGAGTATGTCCAAGGAATACATTGAACCTGCAGTGGTGTATCGGAAACTAATACTGGTCTTACAGGGAATGCTCAAAGCACCGACTGTGAGAGGAGTCTCTATTCTTGCACTTACGGCGGCATTGTGCCATTTGTATTTAATTCCGAAGTAATATCAGTGTTTCATCGTCAATGTGTATGTCTAAGGAATACATTGAACCTGCAGTGGTGTATCGGAAACTAATACTGGTCTCACAGGAAAGGATCAAAGCACAGACACTAAGAAGTCTCATTCACCTTGCAGTTATATCGGCATTGTTACTTTTGTATTTAATTCAGATGTAATTTCAGTGTCTCATCGTCAATGAGTATGTCCAAGGAATACAATGAACCTGGAGTGGTGTATCGGAAACTAATACTGGTCTCACAGTGAATTCTCAAAGCACCGACTGTAAGTAGAGTCTCTATTCTTGTACGTAAGGCGGCATTGTGCCTTTTGTATTTAATTCCGATGCGATTTCTGTGTTTCATCGTCAATGTGAAGGTCCAAGGAATACATTCAACCTGCTGTGGTGTATCGGAAACTAATACTGGTCTCATAGGGAATGCTCAAGGCACCGACAGTAAGAAGAGTCTCTATTCTTGTACTTAAGGTGGCATTGTGCCTTCTATATTTAACTCCGATGCGATTTCTGTGTTTCATCGTCAATGTAAAGGTCCAAGGAATACATTGAGCCTGCAGTGGTGTATCAGAAACTAATACTGGTCTCACAGGGAATGTTCAAAGCACCGACTGTAAGAAGAGTCTCTATTCTTGTACTTATGGCGGCATTGCGCCTTTTGTAACTAATTCCAATGCGATTTCTGCGTTTCATCGTTAATGTGAAGGTCCAAGGAATACATTGAACCTGCAGTGCTGTATCGGAAACTAATACTGGTCTCAAAGGGAATGCTCAAACACCGACTGTAAGAAGAGTCTCTATTCTTGTACTTAAGGCGGCATTGTGCCTTTTGTATTTCATTCCGATATGATTTCTGTGTTTCATCGTCAATGCGAAGGTCCAAGGAATACATTGAACCTGCAGTGGTGTATCAGAAACTAATACTGGTCTCACAGGAAAGGATCAAAGCACAGACACTAAGAAGTCTCATTCACCTTGCAGTTATATCGGAATTGTTACTTTTGTATTTAATTCAGATGTAATTTCAGTGTTTCATCGTCAATGAGTATGTCCAAGGAATACAATGAACCTGGAGTGGTGTATCGGAAACTAATACTGGTCTCACAGTGAATGCTCAAAGCACCGACTGTAAGAAGAGTCTCTATTCTTGTACGTAAGGCGGCATTGTGCCTTTTGTATTTAATTCCGATGCGATTTCTGTGTTTCATCGTTAATGTGAAGGTCCAAGGAATACTTTGAACCTGCAGTGGTGTACCGGAAACTAATACTGGTCTCAAAGGGAATGCTCAAACACCGACTGTAAGAAGAGTCTCTATTCTTGTACTTATTGCGGCATTGTGCCTTTTGTATTTAGTTCCGATTCGATTTCTGTGTTTCATCGTCAATGCGAAGATCCAAGGAATACATTGAACCTGCAGTGGTGTACCGGAAACTAATACTGGTCTCACAGAAAAGGATCAAAGCACAGACTCTAAAAAGTCTTACTCATCTTGCCGTTAAGGCGGCATTGTGCCTTTTGTATTAAATTCCGATGTAATTTCAGTGTTTCATCGTCAATGTGTATGTCTAAGGAATTCATTGAACCTGCAGTGGTGTATCGGAAACTAAACAGGTCTCACAGGGTTGCTCATAGCACCGACTGTAAGAAGAGTCTCTATACTTGTATTTAAGACTGCATAGTGCCAATTGCATTTAATTCGGATGCGATTTCTGTGTTTCATCGTCAATGTGAAGGTCCAAGGAATACATTGAACCTACAGTTGTGTATCAGAAGCTAATACTGGCCTCACAGGGAATGCTCAAAGCACCGACTGTCAGAAGAGTCTCTAATCCTGTACTTACGCGGCAGTTTGCCTTTTGTATTTCATTCCGATGCGATTTCTCTGTTTCATCGTCAACGTGAAGGTCCAAGGAATACATTGAACCTGCAGTGGTGTATCGGAAACTAATACTGGTCTGACAGGGAATGCACAAAGCACCGACTGTAAGAAGAGTCTCTATTCTTGTACTTAAAGCGGCACTGTGCCTTTTGTATTTAATTCCGATGCGATTTCTGTGTTTCATCGTCAATGTCAAGGTCCAAGGAATACATTAAACCTGCAGTGGTGTATCGGAAACTAATACTGATCTCACAGGGAATGCTCAAAGCACCGACTGTAAGAAGAGTCTCTATTCTTGTACTTAAGGCGACATTGTGCCTTTTGTATTTAATTCCGATGCGATATCTGTGTTTCATCGTCAATGTGAAGGTCCAAGGAATACATTGAACCTGCTGAGGTGTATCGGAAACTAATACTGGTCTCACAGGGAATGCTGAAAGCACCGACTGTAAGAAGAGTCTCTATTCTTGTACTTAAGACGGCATTGTGCCTTTTGTATTTCATTCCGATGCGATTTCTGTGTTTCATCGTCAATGTGAAGGTTCAAGGAATACATTGAACCTGCAGTGGTGTATCGGAATCTAATACTGGTCTCACAGGGAATGCTCATAGCACCGACTGTAAGAGGAGTCTCTATTCTTGTACTTAAGACTGCATTGTGCCAATTGTATTTAATTCGGATGTGATTTCTGTGTTTCATCGTCAATGTGAAGGTCCAAGGAATACATTGAACCTACAGTGGTGTATCGGAAACTAATACAGGTCTCACAGGGAATGCTCATAGCACCGACTGTAAGAAGAGTCTCTATACTTGTACTTAAGACTGCATTGTGCCAATTGTATTTAATTCGGATGCGATTTCTGTGTTTCATCGTCAATGTGAAGGTCCAAGGAATACATTGAACCTACAGTGGTGTATCAGAAGCTAATACTGGCCTCACAGGGAATGCTCAAAGCACCGACTGTAAGAAGAGTCTCTATTCTTGTACTTAAGGCGGCATTGCGCCTTTTGTATTTAATTCCGATGCGATTTCTGGGTTTCATCGTCAATGTGAAGGTCCAAGGCATACATTGAACCTGCAGTGGTGTATCGGAAACTAATACTGGTCCCACAGGGAATGCTCAAAGCACCGACTGTAAGAAGAGTCTCTATTCTTGTACTTAAGGCGGCATTGCGCATTTTATATTTAATTCCGATGCGATTTTGTGTTTCATCGTCAAAGTGAAGGTCCTAGGAATACATTGAACCTGCTGAGGTGTATCGGAAACTAATACTGGTCTCACAGGGAATGCTGAAAGCAACGACTGTAAGAAGAGTCTCTATTTTTGTACTTAAGACGGCATTGTGCCTTTTGTATTTAATTCCGATGCGATTTCTGTGTTTCATCGTCCGCGTGAAGGTCCAAGGAATACATTGAACCTGCAGTGGTGTATCGGAATCTAATACTGGTTTCACAGGGAATGCTCAAAGCACCGAGTGTAAGAAGAGACTCTATTCTTGTACTTAAGACGGCATTGTGCCTTTTGTATTTAATTCCGATGCGGTTTCTGTGTTTCAACGTCAATGTGAAGGTCCAAGGAATACATTGAACCTGCAGTGGTGTATCGGAAACCAATTCTGGTCTCACAGGGAATGCTCAAAGCACCGACAGTAAGAAGAGTCTCTATTCTTGTACTTAAGGCGGCATTGTGCCAATTGTATTTAATTCGGATGCGATTTCTGTGTTTCATCGTCAATGTGAAGGTCCAAGGAATACATTGAACCTACAGTGGTGTATCAGAAGCTAATACTGGCCTCACAGGGAATGCTCAAAGCACCGACTGTAAGAAGAGTCTCTATTCTTGTACTTAAGGCGGCATTGCGCCTTTTGTATTTAATTCCGATGCGATTTCTGGGTTTCATCGTCAATGTGAAGGTCCAAGGCATACATTGAACCTGCAGTGGTGTATCGGAAACTAATACTGGTCCCACAGGGAATGCTCAAAGCAAAGACTGTAAGAAGAGTCTCTATTCTTGTACTCAAGGCGGCATTGCGCATTTTATATTTAATTCCGATGCGATTTTGTGTTTCATCGTCAAAGTGAAGGTCCTAGGAATACATTGAACCTGCTGAGGTGTATCGGAAATTAATACTGGTCTCACAGGGAATGCTGAAAGCAACGACTGTAAGAAGAGTCTCTATTCTTGTACTTATGACGGCATTGTGCCTTTTGTATTTAATTCCGATGCGATTTCTGTGTTTCATCGTCCGCGTGAAGGTCCAAGGACTACATTGAACCTGCAGTGGTGTATCGGAATCTAATACTGGTTTCACAGGGAATGCTCAAAGCACCGAGTGTAAGAAGAGACTCTATTCTTGTACTTAAGACGGCATTGTGCCTTTTGTATTTAATTCCGATGCGGTTTCTGTGTTTCAACGTCAATGTGAAGGTCCAAGGAATACATTGAACCTGCAGTGGTGTATCGGAAACCAATTCTGGTCTCACAGGGAATGCTCAAAGCACCGACAGTAAGAAGAGTCTCTATTCTTGTACTTAAGGCGGCATTGTGCCTTTTGTATTTAACTCCGACGCGATTTCTGTGTTTCATAGTCAATGTGAAGTTCCAAGCAATACATTGAACCTGCAGTGGTGTATCGGAAACTAATACAGGTCTCACAGGGAATGCTCATAGCACCGACTGTAAGAAGAGTCTCTATTCTTGTACTTAAGACTGCATTGTGCCAAGAGTATTTAATTCGGATGTGATTTCTGTGATTCATCGTCAATGTGAAGGTCCAAGGAATACATTGAACCTACAGTGGTGTATCGGAAAGTAATACAGGTCTCACAGGGAATGCTCATAGCACCGACTGTAATAAGAGTCTCTATACTTGTACTTAAGACTGCATTGTGCCAATTGTATTTAAATCGGATGCGATTTCTGTGTTTCATCGTCAATGTGAAGGTCCAAGGAATACATTGAACCTACAGTGGTGTATCAGAAGCTAATACTGGCCTCACAGGGAATGCTCAAAGCACCGACTCTAAGAAGAGTCTCTATTCTTGTACTTAAGGCTTCATTGCGCCTTTTGTATTTAATTCCGATGCGATTTCTGTGTTTCAACGTCAATGTGAAGGTCCAAGGAATACTTTGAACCTGCAGTGGTGTATCAGAAAGTAATACTGGTCTCACAGGGAATGCTCAAAGCACCGACTGTAAGAAGAGTCTCTATTCTTGTGCTTAAGGCGCCATTGCGCCTTTTCAATTTAATTCCGATGCGATTTCTGTGTTTCATCGTCAATATGAAGGTCCAAGGAATACATTGAACCTGCAGTGGTGTATCGGAAACTAATACTGGTCCCACAGGGAATGCTCAAAGCACCGACTGTAAGAAGAGTCTCTATTCTTGTACTTAAGGCGGCTTTGCGCATTTTGTATTTAATTCCGATGCGATTTCTGTGTTTCATCGTCAATGTGAAGGTCCAAGGAATACATTCAACCTGCAGTGGTTTATCGGAAACTAATACTGGTCTCATAGGGAATGCTCAAGGCACCGACAGTAAGAAGAGTCTCTATTCTTGTACTTAAAGCGGCATTATGCATTCTATATTTAACTCCGATGCGATTTCTGTGTTTCATCGTCAATGTAAAGGTCCAAGGAATACATTGAGCCTGCAGTGGTGTATCGGAAACTAATACTGGTCTCACAGGAAAGGATCAAAGCACAGACTCTAACAAGTCTCACTCATCTTGCAGTTAAGGCGGCATTGTTCCTTTTGTATTTAATTCCGATGTAATTTCAGTGTTTCATCGTCAAGGAGTATGTCCAAGGAATACATTGAACCTGCAGTGGTGTATCGGAAACTAATACTGGTCTTACAGGGAATGCTCAAAGCACCGACTGTGAGAGGAGTCTCTATTCTTGCACTTACGGCGGCATTGTGCCATTTGTATTTAATTCCGAAGTAATATCAGTGTTTCATCGTCAATGTGTATGTCTAAGGAATACATTGAACCTGCAGTGGTGTATCGGAAACTAATACTGGTCTCACAGGAAAGGATCAAAGCACAGACACTAAGAAGTCTCATTCACCTTGCAGTTATATCGGCATTGTTACTTTTGTATTTAATTCAGATGTAATTTCAGTGTCTCATCGTCAATGAGTATGTCCAAGGAATACAATGAACCTGGAGTGGTGTATCGGAAACTAATACTGGTCTCACAGTGAATTCTCAAAGCACCGACTGTAAGTAGAGTCTCTATTCTTGTACGCAAGGCGGCATTGTGCCTTTTGTATTTAATTCCGATGCGATTTCTGTGTTTCATCGTCAATGTGAAGGTCCAAGGAATACATTCAACCTGCTGTGGTGTATCGGAAACTAATACTGGTCTCATAGGGAATGCTCAAGGCACCGACAGTAAGAAGAGTCTCTATTCTTGTACTTAAGGTGGCATTGTGCCTTCTATATTTAACTCCGATGCGATTTCTGTGTTTCATCGTCAATGTAAAGGTCCAAGGAATACATTGAGCCTGCAGTGGTGTATCAGAAACTAATACTGGTCTCACAGGGAATGTTCAAAGCACCGACTGTAAGAAGAGTCTCTATTCTTGTACTTATGGCGGCATTGCGCCTTTTGTAACTAATTCCAATGCGATTTCTGCGTTTCATCGTTAATGTGAAGGTCCAAGGAATACATTGAACCTGCAGTGCTGTATCGGAAACTAATACTGGTCTCAAAGGGAATGCTCAAACACCGACTGTAAGAAGAGTCTCTATTCTCGTACTTAAGGCGGCATTGTGCCTTTTGTATTTCATTCCGATATGATTTCTGTGTTTCATCGTCAATGCGAAGGTCCAAGGAATACATTGAACCTGCAGTGGTGTATCAGAAACTAATACTGGTCTCACAGGAAAGGATCAAAGCACAGACACTAAGAAGTCTCATTCACCTTGCAGTTATATCGGAATTGTTACTTTTGTATTTAATTCAGATGTAATTTCAGTGTTTCATCGTCAATGAGTATGTCCAAGGAATACAATGAACCTGGAGTGGTGTATCGGAAACTAAT
Source organism: Schistocerca americana (assembly GCF_021461395.2). NCBI lineage: Eukaryota > Metazoa > Arthropoda > Insecta > Orthoptera > Acrididae > Schistocerca > Schistocerca americana. The sequence goes on along the minus strand of NC_060125.1, from coordinate 19,546,534 downwards.
ACTGGTCACACAGTGAATGCTCAAAGCACCGACTGTAAGAAGAGTCTCTATTCTTGTACGTAAGGCGGCATTGTGCCTTTTGTATTTAATTCCGATGCGATTTCTGTGTTTCATCGTTAATGTGAAGGTCCAAGGAATACTTTGAACCTGCAGTGGTGTATCGGAAACTAATACTGGTCTCAAAGGGAATGCTCAAACACCGACTGTAAGAAGAGTCTCTATTCTTGTACTTATTGCGGCATTGTGCCTTTTGTATTTAGTTCCGATTCGATTTCTGTGTTTCATCGTCAATGCGAAGATCCAAGGAATACATTGAACCTGCAGTGGTGTACCGGAAACTAATACTGGTCTCACAGAAAAGGATCAAAGCACAGACTCTAAAAAGTCTTACTCATCTTGCCGTTAAGGCGGCATTGTGCCTTTTGTATTAAATTCCGATGTAATTTCAGTGTTTCATCGTCAATGTGTATGTCTAAGGAATTCATTGAACCTGCAGTGGTGTATCGGAAACTAAACAGGTCTCACAGGGTTGCTCATAGCACCGACTGTAAGAAGAGTCTCTATACTTGTATTTAAGACTGCATAGTGCCAATTGCATTTAATTCGGATGCGATTTCTGTGTTTCATCGTCAATGTGAAGGTCCAAGGAATACATTGAACCTACAGTTGTGTATCAGAAGCTAATACTGGCCTCACAGGGAATGCTCAAAGCACCGACTGTCAGAAGAGTCTCTAATCCTGTACTTACGCGGCAGTTTGCCTTTTGTATTTCATTCCGATGCGATTTCTCTGTTTCATCGTCAACGTGAAGGTCCAAGGAATACATTGAACCTGCAGTGGTGTATCGGAAACTAATACTGGTCTGACAGGGAATGCACAAAGCACCGACTGTAAGAAGAGTCTCTATTCTTGTACTTAAAGCGGCATTGTGCCTTTTGTATTTAATTCCGATGCGATTTCTGTGTTTCATCGTCAATGTCAAGGTCCAAGGAATACATTAAACCTGCAGTGGTGTATCGGAAACTAATACTGATCTCACAGGGAATGCTCAAAGCACCGACTGTAAGAAGAGTCTCTATTCTTGTACTTAAGGCGACATTGTGCCTTTTGTATTTAATTCCGATGCGATATCTGTGTTTCATCGTCAATGTGAAGGTCCAAGGAATACATTGAACCTGCTGAGGTGTATCGGAAACTAATACTGGTCTCACAGGGAATGCTGAAAGCACCGACTGTAAGAAGAGTCTCTATTCTTGTACTTAAGACGGCATTGTGCCTTTTGTATTTCATTCCGATGCGATTTCTGTGTTTCATCGTCAATGTGAAGGTTCAAGGAATACATTGAACCTGCAGTGGTGTATCGGAATCTAATACTGGTCTCACAGGGAATGCTCAAAGCAACGACTGTAAGAAGAGTCTCTATTCTTGTACTTAAGGCGGCATTGCGCCTTTTGTATTTAATTCCGATGTAATTTCAGTGTTTCAACGTCAATGCGTATGTCTAAGGAATTCATTGAACCTGCAGTGGTGTATCGGAAACTAATACTGGTCTCACTGGGAATGCTCAAAGCACCGACTGTAAGAAGAGTCTCTATTCTTGTACTTATTGCGGCATTGTGCATTTTGTATTGAGTTCTGATGCGATTTCGGTATTTCATCGTCAATGCGAAGGTCCAAGGAATACATTGAACCTGCAGTGGTGTATCGGAAACTAATACTAGTCTCACAGGAAAGGTTCAAAGCACAGACTCTAACAAGTCTCACTCATCTTGCAGTTAAGGCGGCATTGTTCCTTTTGTATTTAATTCCGATGTAATTTCAGTGTTCCATCGTCAAGGAGTATGTCCAAGGAATACATTAAACCTGGAGTGGTGTATCGGAGACCAATACTGGTCTTACAGGGAATGCTCAAAGCACCGACTGTAAGAGGAGTCTCTATTCTTGCACTTATGGCGGCATTGTGCCATTTGTATTTAATTCCGATGTAATATCAGTGATTCATCGTCAATGTGTATGTCTAAGGAAAACATTGAACCTGCAGTGGTGTATCGGAAACTAATACTGGTCTCACAGGAAATGCTAAAAGCACCGACTGTTAGAAGAGTCTCTATTCTTGTACTTATTGCGGCGTTGTGCCTTTTGTATTTAGTTCCGATTCGATTTCTGTGTTTCATCGTCAATGCGAAGATCCAAGGAATACATTGAACCTGCAGTGGTGTATCGGAAACTAGTACTGGTCTCACAGGAAAGGATCAAAGCACAGACTCTGAGAAGTCTTACTCATCTTGCCGTTAAGGCGGCATTGTGCCTTTTGTATTAAATTCCGATGTAATTTCAGTGTTTCATCGTCAATGTGTTTGTCTAAGGAATTCATTGAACCTGCAGTGGTGTATCGGAAACTAATACATGTCTCACAGGGAATGCTCATAGCACCGACTGTAAGAAGATCCTCTATACTTGTACTTAAGACTGCATTGTGCGAATTGTATTCAATTCGGATGCGATTTCTGTGTTTCATCGTCAATGTGAAAGTCCAAGGAATACATTGAACCTACAGTGGTGTATCAGAAGCTAATACTGGCCTCACAGGGAATGCTCAAAGCACCGACTGTAAGAAAAGTCTCTATTCTTGTACTGATGACGGCATTGTGCCTTTTGTACTTAATTCCGATTCGATTTCTGTGTTTCATCGTTAATGTGAAGGTCCAAGGAATACATTGAACCTGCAGAGGTGTATCAGAAAGTAATACTGGTCTCACAGGGAATGCTCAAAGCACCGACTGTAAGAAGAGTCTCTATTCTTGTGCTTAAGGCGGCATTGCGCCTTTTCAATTTAATTCCGATGCGATTTCTGTGTTTCATCGTCAAAGTGAAGGTCCCTGGAATACATTGAACCAGCTGAGGTGTATCGGAATCTAATACTGGTCTCACAGGGAATGCTGAAACACCGACTGTAAGAGGAGCCTCTATTCTTGTACTTACGCAGCAGTTTGCCTTTTGTATTTCATTCCGATGCGATTTCTGTGTTTCATCGTCAACGTGAAGGTCCAAGGAATACATTGAACCTGCAGTGGTGTATCGGAAACTAATACTGGTCTGACAGGGAATGCTCATAGCACCGACTGTAAGAAGAGTCTCTATTCTTGTACTTAAGGCGGCATTACGCCTTTTGTATTTAATTCAGAAGCGATTTCTGTGTTTCATCGTCAATGTGAATGTCCAAGTAATAAATTGAACACGCAGTGGTGTATTGGAAACTAATACTATTCTCACTGGGAATGCTCAAAGCACCGACTGTAAGAAGAGTCTCTATTCTTGTACTTATGACGGCATTGTGCCTCTTGGATTTAATTCCGATGCGATTTCTGTGTTTCATTGTCAATGTGAAGGTCCAAGGAATACATTGAACCTGCAGTGGTGTATCAGAATGTAATACTGGGCTCACAGGGAATGCTCAAAGCACCGACTGTAAGAAGAGTCTCTATTCTTGTACTTAAGACGGAATTGCACCTTTTGTATTAACTTCCGATGCGATTTCTGTGTTTCATCGTCAATGTGATGGTCCAAGGAATACATTGAATCTGCAGTGGTGTATCAGAAACTAATACTGGTCTCACAGGTAATGCTCAAAGCACCGACTGTAAGAAGAGTCTCTATTCTTGCGTTTATGACGGCATTGTGCCTTTTGTAATTAATTCAGATTCGATTTCTGTGTTTCATCGTTAATGTGAAGGTCCAAGGAATACATTAAACCTACAGTTTTGTATCAGAATCTAATACTGGTCTCACAGGGAATGCTCAAAGCACCGACTGTAAGGAGAGTCTCTATTCTTGTACTTAAGGCGGCATTGCGCCTTTTGTATTTAATTCCGATGCGATTTCTGTGTTTCAACGTCAATGTGAAGGTCCAAGGAATACATTGAACCTGCAGTGGTGTATCGGAAACCAATACTGGTCTCACAGGGAATGCTCAAAGCACCGACAGTAAGAAGAGTCTCTATTCTTGTACTTAAGGTGGCATTGTGCTTTTTGTATTTAACTCCGACGCGATTTCTGTGTTTCATAGTCAATGTGAAGGTCCAAGCAATACATTGAACCTGCAGTGGTGTATCAGAAACTATTACTGGTCACACAGGGAATGCTCAAATCACCGACTGTAAGAAGAGTCTCTATACTTGTACTTAATTCAGCATTGCGCCTTTTGTATTTAATTCCGATGCGATATCTGTGTTTCATCGTCAATGTGAAGGTCCAAGGAATACAGTGAACCTGCAGTGGTGTATCGGAAACTAATACAGGTCTCACAGGGAATGCTCATAGCACCGACTGTAAGAAGAGTCTCTATTCTTGTACTTAAGACTGCATTGTGCCAATTGTATTTAATTCGGATGTGATTTCTGTGTTTCATCGTCAATGTGTATATCTAAGGAATTCATTGAACCTGCAGTGGTGTATCGGAAACTAATACTGGTCTCACAGGAAATGCTAAAAGCACCGACTGTAAGAAGAGTCTCTATTCTTGTACTTAAGGCGGCATTACGCCTTCTGTATTTAATTCAGATGCGATTTCTGTGTTTCATCGTCAATGTGAATGTCCAAGGAATAAATTGAACACGCAGTGGTGATTCGGAAACTAATACTGGTCTCACAGGTAATGCTCAAAGCACCGACCGTAAGAAGAGTCTCTATTCTTGTGTTTATGACGGCATTGTGCCTTTTGTAATTAATTCCGATTCGATTTCTGTGTTTCATCGTTAATGTGAAGGTCCAAGGAATACATTAAACCTACAGTTTTGTATCAGAAACTAATACTGGTCTCACAGGGAATGCTCAAAGCACCGACTGTAAGGAGAGTCTCTATTCTTGTACTTAAGGCGGCATTTCGCCTTTTGTATTTAATTCCGATGCGATTTCTGTGTTTCAACGTCAATGTGAAGGTCCAAGGAATATATTGAACCTGCAGTGGTGTTTCGGAAACCAATACTGGTCTCACAGGGAATGCTCAAAGCACCGACAGTAAGAAGAGTCTCTATTCTTGTACTTAAGGTGGCATTGGGCTTTTTGTATTTAACTCCGACGCGATTTCTGTGTTTCATAGTCAATGTGAAGGTCCAAGCAATACATTGAACCTGCAGTGGTGTATCAGAAACTATTACTGGTCTCACAGGGAATGCTCAAAGCACCGACTGTAAGAAGAGTCTCTATTCTTGTACTTAAGACTGCATTGTGCCAATTGTATTTAATTCGGATGTGATTTCTGTGTTTCATCGTCAATGTGTATGTCTAAGGAATTCATTGAACCTGCAGTGGTGTATCGGAAACTAATACTGGTCTCACAGGAAATGCTAAAAGCACCGACTGTAAGAAGAGTCTCTATTCTTGTACTTATTGCGGCATTGTGCCTTTTGTATTTAGTTCCGATTCGATTTCTGTGTTTCATCGTCAATGCGAAGATCCAAGGAATACATTGAGCCTGCAGTGGTGTATCGGAAACTAATACTGGCCTCACAGGAAAGGATCAAAGCACAGACTCTAAGAAGTCTTACTCATATTGCCGTTAAGGCGGCATTGTGCCTTTTTTATTAAATTCCGATGGAATTTCAGTGTTTCATCGTCATTGAGTATGTCCAAGGAATACATTGAACCTGGAGTGGTGTATCGGAAACTAATACTGGTCTCACAGGGAATGCTCAAAGCACCGACTGTAAGAAGAGTCTCTATTCTTGTACATAAGGCGGCATTGTGCCTTTTGTATTTAATTCCGATGCGATTTCTGTGTTTCATCGTCAATGCGTGTGTCCAAGGAATACATTGAACCTGCAGTGGTGTATCAGAAACTAATACTGGTCTCACAGGGAATGCTCAAAGCACCGACTGTAAGAAGAGTCTCTATTCTTGTACTTAAGGCGGCATTGTGACTTTTGTATTTAATTCCGATGCGATTTCTGTGTTTCATCGTAAATGTGAAGGTACGAGGAATACATTGTACCTGCAGTGGTGTATCCGAAACTAATACTGGTCTCACAGGGAATGCTTAAAGCACCGACTGTAAGAGGAGTCTCTACTCTTGCACATATGGCGGCGTTGTGCCATTTGTATTTAATTCCGATGTAATTTCAGTGTTTCATCGTCAATGTGTATGTTTAAGGAATACATTGAACCGGCAGTGGTGTATCGGAAACTAATACTGGCCTCACAGGGAATGCTCAAAGCACCGACTGTAAGAAGAGTCTCTATTCTTGTACTTATTGCGGCATTGTGCATTTTGTATTTAGTTCCGATTCGATCTCTGTGTTTCATCGTCAATGCGAAGGTCCAAGGAATACATTGAACCTGCAGTGGTGTATCGGAAACTAATACTGGTCTCACAGGTAAGGATCAAAGCACAGACTCTAAGAAGTCTCACTCATCTTGCCGTTAAGGCGGCATTGTTCCTTTTGTATTTAATTCCGATGTAATTTCAGTGTTTCATCGTCAATGAGTATGTCCAAGGAATACATTGAAACTGGAGTGGTGTATCGGAAACTAATACTGGTCTCACAGGGAATGCTCAAAGCACCGACTGTAAGAAGAGTCTCTATTCCTGTACGCAAGGCGGCGTTGTGCCTTTTGTATTTAATTCCGATGCGATTTCTGAGTTTCATCTTCAATGTGTATGTCCAAGCAATACATTGAACCTGCAGTGGTGTATCGGAAACTAATACTGGTCTCACAGGTAATGCTCAAAGCACCGACTGTAAGAAGAGTCTCTATTCTTGTGTTTATGACGGCATTGTGCCTTTTGTAATTAATTCCGATTCGATTTCTGTGTTTCATCGTTAATGTGAAGGTCCAAGGAATACATTAAACCAACAGTTTTGTATCAGAAACTAATACTGGTCTCACAGGGAATGCTCAAAGCACCGACTGTAAGGAGAGTCTCTATTCTTGTACTTAAGGCGTCATTGCGCCTTTTGTATTTAATTCCGATGCGATTTCTGTGTTTCAACGTCAATGTGAAGGTCCAAGGAATACATTGAACCTGCAGTGGTGTATCGGAAACCAATACTGGTCTCACAGGGAATGCTCAAAGCACCGACAGTAAGAAGAGTCTCTATTCTTGTACTTAAGGCGGCATTGTGCTTTTTGTATTTAACTCCGACGCGATTTCTGTGTTTCATAGTCAATGTGAAGGTCCAAGCAATACATTGAACCTGCAGTGGTGTATCAGAAACTATTACTGGTCTCACAGGGAATGCTCAAATCACCGACTGTAAGAAGAGTCTCTATACTTGTACTTAATTCAGCATTGCGCCTTTTGTATTTAATTCCGATGCGATATCTGTGTTTCATCGTCAATGTGAAGGTCCAAGGAATACATTGAACCTGCAGTGGTGTATCGGAAACTAATACAGGTCTCACAGGGAATGCTCATAGCACCGACTGTAAGAAGAGTCTCTATTCTTGTACTTAAGACTGCATTGTGCCAATTGTATTTAATTCGGATGTGATTTCTGTGTTTCATCGTCAATCTGAAGCTCCAAGGAATACATTGAACCTACAGTGGTGTATCGGAAAGTAATACAGGTCTCACAGGGAATGCTCATAGCACCGACTGTAAGAAGAGTCTCTATACTTGTACTTAAGACTGCATTGTGCCAATTGTATTTAATTCGGATGCGATTTCTGTGTTTCATCGTCAATGTGAAGGTCCAAGGAATACATTGAACCTACAGTGGTGTATCAGAAGCTAATACTAGCCTCACAGGGAATGCTCAAAGCACCGACTGTAAGAAGAGTCTCTATTCTTGCACTTATGGCGGCATTGTGCCTTTTGAAATTAATTCCGATTCGATTTCTGTGTTTCATCGTTAATGTGAAGGTCCAAGGAATACATTGAACCTACAGTTTTGTATCAGAAACTAATACTGGTCTCACAGGGAATGCTCAAAGCACCGACTGTAAGGAGAGTGTCTATTCTTGTACTGATGACGGCATTGTGCCTTTTGTACTTAATTTCGATGCGATTTCTGTGCTTCATCGTCAATGTGAAGGTCCAAGGAATACAATGAACCTGCAGTGGTGTATCAGAAACTAATACTGGTCTCACAGGAAAGGATCAAAGCATAGACACTAAGAAGTCTCATTCACCTTGCAGTTATATCGGCATTGCTACTTTTGTATTTAATTCAGATGTAATTTCAGTGTTTCATCGTCAATGAGTATGTCCGAGGAATACAATGAACCTGGAGTGGTGTATCGGAAACTAATACTGGTCTCACAGGGAAAGCTCAAAGCACCGACTGTAAGAAGAGTCTCTATTCTTTCACTTATGGCGGCATTGTCCTTTTGTATTTAATTCCGATGTAATTTCAGTGTTTCATCGTCAATGTGTATGTCTAAGGAATTCATTGAACCTGCAGTGGTGTATCGGAAACTAATACTGGTCTCACAGGGAAAGCTCAAAGCACCGACTGTAAGAAGAGTCTCTATTCTTTCACTTATGGCGGCATTGTGCCTTTTGTATTTAATTCCGATGTAATTTCAGTGTTTCATCGTCAATGTGTATGTCTAAGGAATTCATTGAACCTGCAGTGGTGTATCGGAAACTAATACTGGTCTCACAGGGAATGCTCAAAGGACCGACTGTAAGAAGAGTCTCTATTCTTGTACTTATTGCGGCATTGTGCATTTTGTATTGAGTTCTGATGCGATTTCTGTGTTTCATCGTCAATGCGAAGGTCCAAGGAATACATTGAACCTGCAGTGGTGTATTGGAAACTAATACTAGTCTCACAGGAAAGGATCAAAGCACAGACACTAAGAAGTCGCATTCACCTTGCAGTTATATCGGCATTGTTACTTTTGTATTTAATTCAGATATAATTTCAGTGTTTCATCGTCAATGAGTATGTCCAAGGAATACTTATTGCGGCATTGTGCCTTTTGTATTTAGTTCCGATTCGATCTCTGTGTTTCATCGTCAATGCGAAGGTCCAAGGAATACATTGAACCTGCAGTGGTGTATCGGAAACTAATACTGGTCTCACAGGGAGTGCTCAAAGCACCGACTATAAGAAGAGTCTCTATTCTTGCACTTATGGCGGCCTTGTGACTTTTGTATTTAATTCCGATGGAATTTCAGTGTTTCTTCGGCAATGTGTATGTCTAAGGAATACATTGAACCTGCAGTGGTGTATCGGAAACTAATACTGTTCTCACAGGGAAAGCTCAAAGCACCGACTGTAAGAAGAGTATCTATTCTTTCACTTATGGCGGCATTGTGCCATTTGTATTTAATTCCGATGTAATATCAGTGTTTCATCGTCAATGTGTATGTCTAAGGAATACATTGAACCTGCAGTGGTGTATCGGAAACTAATACTGGTCTCACAGGAAATGCTAAAAGCACCGACTGTAAGAAGAATCTCTATTCTTGTACTTATTGCGGCATTGTGCCTTTTGTATTTAGTTCCGATTCGATTTCTGTGTTTCATCGTCAATGCGAAGATCCAAGGAATACATTGAGCCTGCAGTGGTGTATCGGAAACTAATACTGGTCTCACAGGGAAAGCTCAAAGCACCGACTGTAAGAAGAGTCTCTATTCTTGTACTTAAGGTGGCATTGTGCCTTTTGTATTTAATTCCAATACGATTTCTGTGTTTCATCGTCAATTCCAAGGAATACATTGCACCTGCAGTGGTGTATCGGGAACTAATACTGGTCTCACGGGAAAGGATCAAAGCACAGACTCTAAGAAGTCTCATTCTTCTTGCACTTAATGCGGCATTGTGCCTTTTGTATTTAATTCCAATGTAATTTCAGTGTTTCATCGTCAATGTGTATGTCCTAGGAATACATGGAATCTGCTGTGGTGTATCGGAAGCTGATACTGGTCTCACAGGGAATGCTCAAAGGACCGACTGTAAGAAGAGTCTCTATTCTTGTACTTAAGGCGGCATTGTGCCTTTTCTATTTAATTCCGATGCAATTTCTGTGTTTCATCGTCAATGTGAAGGTCCAAGGAATACATAGGCCCTGCAGTGATGTATGGGAAACCAATACTGGTCTCACAGGAAATGCTCAAAGTACCGACTGTAAGAAGACTATCTATTCTCGTACTTAAGGCGGCATTGTGCCATTTGTATTTAATTCCGATGCCATTTCTGTGTTCCATCGTCAATGTGAAGGTACAAGGAACACATTGTACCTGCAGTGGTGTATCCGAAACTAATACTGGTCTCACAGGGAATGCTCTAAGCACCGACTGTAAGAGGAGTCTCAATTCTTGCACTTAAGGTGGCATTGTGCATTTTGTATTTAATTCCAATGTAATTTCAGGGTTTCCTCGTCAATTTGTATGTCTAAGGAAGACATTGAACCGGCAGTGGTGTATCGGAAACTAATACTGGTCTCACAGGGAATGCTCAAAGCACCGACTGTAAGAGGAGTCTCAATTCTTGCACTTATGGTGGCATTGTGCATTTTGTATTTAATTCCAATGTAATTTCAGGGTTTCATCGCCAATGTGTATGTCTAAGGAATACATTGAACCGGCAGTGGTGTATCGGAAACTAATACTGGGCACACAGGAAAGGGTCAAAGCACAGACTCTAAGAACTCTCACTCATTTTGCAGTTAAGGCGGCATTGTTCCTCTTGTATTTAATACCGATGTAATTTCAGTGTTTCATCGTCAATGAATTCTTCCTAGGAATACATTGAACCTGGAGTGGTGTATCGGAAACTAATGCTGGTCTCACAGCGAATGCTCAAAGCACCGACTGTAAAAAGAGTCTCTATCCTTGTACGTAAGGCGGCATTGTGCCTTTTGTATTAATTCCGAGGCGATTTCTGTGTTTCTTCGTCAATGCGTATGTCCAAGGAATACATTGTACCTGCTGTGGTGTATCGGAAACTATTACTGGTCTCACAGGGAATGCTCAAAGCGCCGACTGTAAAAAGGGTCTCTATTCTGGCACTTTTGGCGGCATTGTGCCATTTTTGTTTAATTCCGATGCGACTTCTGTGTTTCATTGTCAATGTGTATATCCAAGGAATACATTGAAACTGCAGTGGTGTATCGGAAACCAATTCTGGTCTCAAAGAGAATGCTCAAAGCAACGACTGTAAGAAGAGTCTCTATTCTTGTACTTAAGTCGGCATTGTGCATTTTGTATTTAATTCCGATGCGATTTCTGTGTTTCATCGTCAATATGAAGGTCCAAGGAATACATTGTACCTGCAGTGGTGTATCGGAAACTAATACTGGCCTCACAGGGAATGCTTAAAGCACCGACTGGAAGAAGAGTCTCTATTCATGCACTTATGGCGGCATCGTTCCTTTTGTATTTAATTCCGATCTAATTTCAGTGTTTCATCGACAATGTGTATGTCTAAGGAATACATTGAACTTGCAGTGGTGTATCGGAAACTAATACTGGTCTCACAGGGAATGCTCAAACCACCGACTGTAAGAAGAGTCTCTATTCTTGTACGAAAGGCGGCATTGTGCGTTTTGTATTTAATTCCGATGCGATTTCTGTGTTTCATTGTCAATGCGTATGTGTAAGGAATATATTGAACCTGCAATGGTATATCGGAAACTAATACAGGTCTCATAGGGAATTCTCAAAGCACCGACTGTAAAAAGAGTCTCTATTCTTTTACTTAAGGCGGCAATTTGCATTTTGTATTTAGTTACGATGCGATTTCTGTGTTTCATCGTCAATGCGAAGGTCCAAGGAATACATTAAAGCTGCAGTGGTGTATCGGAAACTAATACTGGTCTCACAGGAAAGGATTAAAGCACAGACTCTAAGAAGTCTCACTCATCTAGCAGTTAAGGCGGCATTGTTCCTTTTGTATTTATTTCCGATGTAATTTCAGTGTTTGATCGTAATTGAGTATGTCCAAGGAATACATTGAACCTGGAGTTGTGTATCGGAAACTAATACTGGTCTCACAGGGAATTCTCAAAGCACCGAATGTAAGAAGAGTCTCTATTCTTGTATGTAAGGCGGCATTGTCCCTTTTGTATTTAATTCCTATTCGATTTCTGTGTTTCATCGTCAATGTGTATTTCCAAGGAATACATTGTACCTGCAGTGGTGTATCAGAAACTAAAACAGGTCTCACAGGGAATGCTCAAAGCACCGACTGTAAGAAGAGTCTCTAGTCTTTTACTTAGGGCGGCATTGTGCCTTTTGTATTTAATTCCGATGTCATTTCGGTGTTTCATCGTCAATGTGAAGGTACATGGAATACATTGTACCTGCAGTGGTGTATCGGAAACTGATACTGGTCTCACAGGGAATGCTCAAAGCACCGACTGTAAGAGGAGTCTCAATTCTTGCACATATGGCGGCATTGTGCCATTTGTATTAAATTCCGATGCAATTTCAGTGTTTCATCGTCAATGTGTATGTCTAAGGAATACATTGAACCTGCAGTGGTGTATCGGAACCTAATACTGGTCTCACAGGGAATGCTCAAAGCACCGTCTGTAAGAAGAGTCTCTGTTCTTGTACTTATTGCGGCATTGTGCCTTTTGTATTTAATTCCGATTCGATTTCTGTGTTTCAACGTCAATGCGAAGGTCAAAGGAATACATTGAACCTGCAGTGGTGTATCGGAAACTAATACTGGTCTCACAGGAAAGGATCAAAGCACAGACTCTAAGAAGTCTCACTCATCTTGTCGTTAAGGCGGCATTGTTCCTTTTGTATTTAATTCCGATGTAATTTCTGTGTTTCATCGTTAATGAGTATGTCCAAGGAATACATTGAACCTGGATTGGTGTATCGGAAACTAATGCTGGTCTCACAGGGAATGCTCAAAGCACCGACTGTAAGAAGGGTCTCTATTCTTGTACGTAAGGCGGCTTTGTGCCTTTTGTATTTAATTCCGATACGATTTCTGTGTTTCATCGTCAATATGTATGTCCAAGCAATACATTGAATCTGCAGTGGTGTATCGGAAACTAATACTGGTCTCACAGGAAATGCTCAAAGCACCGACTGTAAGAAGAGTCTCTATTCTTGTACTGAAGGCGGCATTATGCCTTTAGTATTTAATTCCGATGCGAATTCTGTGTTTCATCGTCAATGCGAAGGTCCAAGGAATACATTGCACCTGCAGTGGTGTATCGGAAACTAATACTGGTCTCACAGGAAAGGATAAAGGCTCAGACTATAAGAAGTCTCATTCTTCTTGCACTTAAGGCGGCATTGTGCCTTTTGTATTTAATTCCGATGTAATTTCAGTGTTTCATCGTCAATGTGCATGTCCTAGGAATACATGGAATCTGCAGTGGTGTATGGGAAGCTAATACTGGTCTCACAGGGAATGCTGAAAGCACCGACTGTAAGAAGAGTCTCTATTCTTGTACTTAAGGGGGCATGGTGCCTTTTGTATTTAATTCCGATGCGATTTCTGTGTTTCATCGTCAATGTGAAGGTCCAAGGAATACATAGACCCTGCAGTGGTGTATGGGAAACTAATACTGGTCTCACAGGGAATGCTCAAAGTACCGACAGTAAGAAGACTCTCTATCCTTGTACTTAAGGCGGCATTGTGCCATTTGTATTTATTTCCGATGCCATTTCTGTGTTCCTTCGTCATTGTGAAGGTCCAAGGAATACATTGTACCTGCAGTGGTGTATCGGAAACTAGTACTGGTCTCGCAGGGAATGCTCAAAGCACCAACAGTAAGAAGAGTCTATGTTCTTGCACTTAAGGTGGCATTGTGACTTTTGTATTGAATTCCGATGTAATTTCAGTGTTTCATTGTCAATGTGTATGTCTAAGGAATACATTGAACCTGCAGTGGTGTATCAGAAACTAATACTGGTCTCACAGGGAATGCTCAAAGCACCAACTGTAAGAAGAGTCTCTATTCTTGTACGTAAGGCGGCATTGTGCCTTTTGTATTTAATTCCGATGCGATTTCTGTGTTTCATCGTCAATGTGTATGTCCAAAGAATACACTGAACCTGCACTGGTGTATCGGAAACTAATACTGGTCTCACTGGGAATGCTCGAAGCACCGACTGTAAGAAGAGTCTCTATCCTTGTACTTAACGCGGCATTGTGCCATTTGTATTTAATTCCGATGAGATTTCTGTGTTTCATCGTCAATGGGAAGTTCCATGGAATACATTGTACCTGCAGTGGTGTATCGGAAACCAATACTGGTCTCAAAGGGAATGCCCAAAGCACCGACTGTAAGTAGAATCTCTATTCTTGTACTTAAGGCGGCATTGTGCATTATGTATTTATTTCCGATGCGATTTCTGTGTTTCATCTTCAATTTGAAGGTCCAAGGAATACATTGTGCCTGCAGTGGTGTATCGGAAACTAATACCGGCCTCACAGGGAATGCTCAAGGCAGCGACTGTAAGAAGAGTCTCTATTCATGCACTTATGGCGGCATTGTGCCTTTTGTATTTAACTCCGATGTAATTTCAGTGTTTCATCGTGAATGTAAATGTCCAAATAATACATTGAACCTGCAGTGGTGTATCGGAAACTAACACTGGTCTCACAGGGAATGCTCAAAGCACCGACTGTAAGAAGAGTCTCTATTCTTGTACGTAAGGCGGCATCGTGCCTTTTGTATTTAATTCCGATGCGAGATCTGTGTTTCATCGTCAATGCGTATGTCCAAGGAATACATTGAACCTGCAGTGGTATATCGGAAACTAATACTGGTCTCACAGGGAATGCTCAAAACACCGACTGTAAGAAGAGTCTCTATTCTTGTACTTAAGGCGGCATTGTGCCTTTTGTATTTTATTCCGATGTGATTTCTGTGTTTCATCGTCAATGTGAAGGTCCAAGGAATACATTGAACCTGCTGTGGTGTATCGGAAACTAATACTGGTCTCACAGGAAATGATCAAAGCACAGGCTCTAAGAAGTCTCACTCATCTTGCCGTTAAGGCGGCATTGTGCCTTTTGTATTTAATTCCGATGCGATTTCTGTGTTTCATCGTCATTGTGTATGTCCATGGAATACACTGAACCTGCAGTGGTGTATCGGAAACTAATACTGGTCTCACAGGGAATGCTCGTAGCACCGACTGTAAGAAGAGTCTCTATCCTTGTACTTAAGGCGGCATTGTGCCTTTTGTATTTAATTCCGATGCGATTTCTGTGTTTCATCGTCAATGGGAAGTTCCATGGAATACATTGTACCTGCTGTGGTGTATCGGAAACTAATACTGATCTCAAAGGGAATGCTCAAAGCACCGACAGTAAGAAGGGTCTCTATTCTCTCACTTATGGCGGCATTGTGCCTTTTGTGTTTAATTCCGATGCGATTTCTGTGTTTCATTGTCAATGTGTATGTCCAAGGAATACATTGAACCTGCAGTGGTGTAATGGAAACCAATACTGGTCTCAAAGGGAATCCTCAAAGCACCGACTGTAAGAAGAGTCTGTATTCTTGTACTTAAGGCGGCATTGTGCATTTTGTATTTAATTCCGATGCTATTTCTGTGTTTCATCGTCAATTTGAAGGTCCAAGGAATACATTGTGCCTGCAGTGGTGTATCGGAAACTAATACTGGCCACACAGGGAATGCTCAATGCACCGACTGTAAGAAGAGTCTCTTTTCATGCACTTTTGGCGGCATTGTGCCTTTTGTATTTAATTCCGACGTAATTTCAGTGTTTCATCGTCAATGTGTATGTCTAAATAATACATTGAACCTGCAGTGGTGTATCGGAAGCTAATACTGGTCTCACAGGGAATGCTCAAAGCACCGACTGTAAGAAGAGTGTCTATTCTTATACGTAAGGCGGCATCGTGCCTTTTGTATTTAATTCCGATGCGATTTCTGTGTTTCGCGTCAATGTGAAGGTCCAAGGAATATATTGAACCTGCAGTGGTATATCGGAAACTTATACTGGTCTCGCAGGGAATGCCCAAATCACCGACTGTAAGAAGAGTCTCTAATCTTGTACTTGAGGTCGCATTGCGCCTTTTGTATTTAATTCCGATGCGATTTCTGTATTTCATCTTCAATGTGAAGGTCCAAGGAATATATTGAACCTGCAGTTGTCTATCAGAAACTAATACTGGTCTCACAGGGAATGCTGAAATCACCGAGTGTAAGAAGAGTCTCTAATCTTGTACTTAAGGCGGCATTGTGCCTTTTGTATTTAATTCCGATGCGATTTCTATGTTTGACAGTCAATGTGAAGGTCAAAGGAATACATTGAACCTGCAGTGGTGAATCGGAAACTAATACTGGTCTCATGGGAAAGGATCAAAGCAAAGACTCTAAGAAGACTCACTTTTCTTGTACTTAAGGTGGCATTGTGCCTTCTGTATTTCATTCCGATGTAATTTCAGCGTTTCATCGTCAATGTGTATGTCTAAGGAATACATTGAACCTGCAGTGGTGCAACGGAAGCTAATACTGGTCTCACAGGGAATGCTCAAAGCACCGACTGTAAGAAGAGACATTATTCTTGCACTGAAGGCGGAATTGTGCCTTTTGTATTTATTTCAGATGCGTTTCTGTGTTTCATCTTCACTGTGAAGGTCCAAGGAATACATCGAACCTGCTGTGGTGTTACGGAAACTAATACTGGTCTCACAGGGAATGCTCAAACACCGACTGTAAGAAGAGTCTCTATTCTTGTACATAAGGTGGCATTGTGCCTTTTGTATTTCATTCCGATGCGATTTCTGTGTTTCATCGTCAATGTGAAGGTCCAAGGAATACACTGAAACTGCTATGGTGTATCGGAAGCTAATACTGGTCTCAAAGGGAATGCTCAAAGAAGTGACTGTAAGAAGAGTCTCTATTCTTATTCTTAAGGCGGCATTGTGCCTTTTGTATTTAATTACGATGCGGTTTCTGTGTTTCATCGTCAGTGTTAAGGTCCAAGGAATACATTGAACCTGCAGTGGTGTATCGGAAACTAATACTGGTCTCTCAGGGAATGCTCAAAGCACCGACTGTAAGAAGAGTGTCTATTCATGTACTTAAGGCGGCATTGTGCCATTTGTATTTAATTCCGATGCGATTTCTGTGTTTCATTGTCAATGCGTATGTCCAAGGAATATATTGAACCTGCAATGGTATATCGGAAACTAATACAGGTCTCATAGGGAATGCTCAAAGCACCGACTGTAAAATGAGTCTCTATTCTCTTACTTAAGGCGGCATTGTGCCTTTTGTATTTAGTTCCGATGCGATTACTGTGTTTCACCGTCAATGGATATGTCCAAGGAATACATTGAACCTGCAGTGGTGTATCGGAAACTAATACTGATCTCACAGGGAAAGCTCAAAGCACCGACTGTAAGAAGAGTCTCTATTCTTGTACGTAAGGCGGCATTGTGCCTTTTGTATTTAATTCCGATGCGATTTCTGTGTTTCATCGTCAATGTGTATGTCCAAGGAATACATTGAACCTGCAGTGGTGTATCTCGAACTAATACTGGTCTCACAGGGAATGCTCAAAACACCGACTGTAAGAAGAGTCTCTATTCTTGTACTTAAGGCGGCATATTGCCTTTTGTATTTAATTCCAATGCGATTTTTGTGTATCATCGTCAATGTGAAGGTCCGAGGAACACATTGAACCTGCAGTGATGTATCGGAAACTAATACTGGTCTCATAGGAAAGGATCAAAGCACAGACTCTAAGAAGTCTCACACATCTTACACGTAAGGCGGCATTGTCCCTTTTGTATTTAATTCCGATGTAATTTCAGTGTTTCATCGTCAATGTGTATGTCCAAGGAATACACTGAACCTGGAGTGGTGTGTCGGAAACTAATACTGGTCTCACAGGGAATGCTCAACGCACCGACTGTAAGAAGAGTCTCTATTCTTGTACGTAAGGCGGAATCGTGCCTTTTGTATTTAATTCCGATGCGATTTCTGTGTTTCGCGTCAATGTGAAGGTCCAAGGAATATATTGAACCTGCAGTGGTCTATCGGAAACTTATACTGGTCTCACAGGGAATGCCCAAATCACCGACTGTAAGAAGAGTCTCTAATCTTGTACTTGAGGCCGCATTGTGCCTTTTGTATTTAATTCCGATGCGATTTCTGTATTTCATCTTCAATGTGAAGATCCAAGGAATATATTGAACCTGCAGTTGTCTATCAGAAACTAATACTGGTCTCACAGGGAATGCTGAAATCACCGAGTGTAAGAAGAGTCTCTAATCTTGTACTTAAGGCGGCATTGTGCCTTTTGTATTTAATTCCGATGCTATTTCTGTGTTTGACAGTCAATGTGAAGGTCGAAGGAATACATTGAACCTGCAGTGGTGAATCGGAAACTAATACTGGTCTCATAGGAAAGGATCAAAGCAAAGACTCTAAGAAGACTCACTTTTCTTGTACTTAAGGTGGCATTGTGCCTTCTGTATTTCATTATGATGTAATTTCAGCGTTTCATCGTCAATGTGTATGTCTAAGGAATACATTGAACCTGCAGTGGTGCAACGGAAACTAATACTGGTCTCACAGGGAATGCAAAAAAGCACCGACTGTAAGAAGAGACATTATTCTTGCACTGAAGGCGGAATTGTGCCTTTTGTATTTAATTCAGATGCGTTTCTGTGTTTCATCTTCAATGTGAAGGTCCAAGGATTTCATCGAACCTGCTGTGGTGTTACGGAAACTAATACTGGTCTCACAGGGAATGCTCAAACACCGACTGTAAGAAGAGTCTCTATTCTTGTACTTAAGGCGGCATTGTGCCTTTTGTATTTCATTCCGATGCGATTTCTGTGTTTCATCGTCAATGTGAAGGTCCAAGGAATACACTGAAACTGCTATGGTGTATCGGAAGCTAATACTGGTCTCAAAGGGAATGCTCAAAGAACTGACTGTAAGAAGAGTCTCTATTCTTATACTTAAGGCGGCATTGTGCCTTTTGTATTTAATTACGATGCGGTTTCTGTGTTTCATCGTCAGTGTTAAGGTCCAAGGAATACATTGAACCTGCAGTGGTGTATCGGAAACAAATACTGGTCTCTCAGGGAATGCTCAAAGCACCGACTGTAAGAAGAGTCTCTATTCATGTACTTAAGGCGGCATTGTGACATTTGTATTGAATTCCGATGCGATTTCTGTGTTTCATCGTAAATGTGAAGGTCCACGGAATACATTGAACCTGCAGTGGCGTATCGGATACTAATACTGGTCTCACAGCAAAGGATAAAAGCACAGACTCTAAGAAGTCTCACTCTTCTTGCACTTAAGGCGGCATTGTACCTTTTGTATTTAATTACGATGTAATTTCAGTGTTTCATCGTCAATGTGTATGTCCAAGGAATACATTGAACCTGCAGTGGTGTATCGCAAACTAATACTGGTCTCACAGGGAATGCTCAAAGCACAGACTGTAAGAAGAGTCTCTATTCTTGTACGTAAGGCGGCATTGTGCCTTTTGTATTTAGTTCCGATGCGATTTCTGTGTTTCACCGTCAATGGGTATGTCCAAGGAATACATTGAACCTGCAGTGGTGTATCGGAAACTAATACTGGTCTCACAGGGAAAGCTCAAAGCACCGACTGTAAGAAGAGTCTCTATTCTTGTACGTAAGGCGGCCCTTGTGCCTTTTGTATTTAATTCCGATGCGATTTCTGTGTTTCATCGTCAATGTGTATGTCCAAGGAATACATTGAACCTGCAGTGGTGTATCTCGAACTAATACTGGTCTCACAGGGAATGCTCAAAACACCGACTGTAAGAAGAGTCTCTATTCTTGTACTTAAGGCGGCATATTGCCTTTTGTATTTAATTCCAATGCGATTTCTGTGTATCATCGTCAATGTGAATGTCCGAGGAACACATTCATCCTGCAGTGATGTATCGGAAACTAATACTGGTCTCACAGGAAAGGATCAAAGCACGGACTCTAAGAAGTCTCACACATCTTACACTTAAGGCGGCATTGTACCTTTTGTATTTAATTCCGATGTAATTTCAGTGTTTCATCGTCAATGTGTATGTCCAAGGAATACACTGAACCTGGAGTGGTGTGTCGGAAACTAATACTGGTCTCACAGGGAATGCTCAACGCACCGACTGTAAGAATAGTCGCTATTCTTGCACTTATGGCGGCATTGTGCCTTTTGTATTTAATTCCGATATAATTTCACTGTTTCATCTTCAATGTGTATGTCTAAGGAATACATTGAACCTGCAGTGGTGTATCGGAAACTAATACTGGTCTCACAGGGAATGCTCAATGCACCGACTGTAAGAAGAATCTCTATTCTTGTACATAAGGCGGCATTGTGCCTTTTGTATTTAATTCCGATGCGATTTCTGTGTTTCATCGTCAATGGGTATGTCCAAGGAATACATTGAACCTGCAGTGGTGTATCGCAAACTAATACTGGTCTCACAGGGAATGCTCAAAGCACTGACTGTAAGAAGAGTCTCTATTCTTGTACGTAAGGGGGCATTGTGCCTTTTGTATTTAATTCCGATGCCATTTCGGTGTTTCATCGTCAATGTGTATGTCAAAGGAATACATTGAAACAGCAGTGGAATGCTCAAAGCACCGACTGTAAGAAGAGTCTCTATTCTTGCACTTAAGGCGGCATTGTGCCATTTGTATTTAACTCCGATGCCATTTCTGTGTTCCATCGTCGATGTGAAGGTCCAAGGAATACATTGAACCTGCAGTGGTGTATCAGGAACTAATACTGGTCTCACAGGGAATGCTCAAAACACCGACTGTAAGAAGAGTCTCTATTCTTGTACTTAAGGCGGCATTGTGAGTTTTGTATTTAATTCCAATGCTATTTCTGTGTATCATCGACAATGTGAAGGTCCGAGGAACACATTGAACCTGCAGTGATGTATCGGAAACTAATAGTGGTCTCACAGGAACGGATGAAAGCACGGACTCTAAGAAGTCTCACACATCTTACACTTAAGGCGGCATTGTCCCTTTTGTATTTAATTCCGATGTAATTTCAGTGTTTCATCGTCAATGTGTATGTCCAAGGAATACATTGAACCTGCAGTGGTGTATCGCAAACTATTATTGGTCTCACAGGGAATGCTCAAAGCACAGACTGTAAGAAGAGTCTCTATTCTTGTACGTAAGGCGGCATTGTGCCTTTTGAATTTAGTTGCGATGCGATTTCTGTGTTTCATCATCAATGGGTGTGTCCAAGGAATACATTGGACCTGCAGTGGTGTATCTGAAACTAATTCTGGTCTCACAGGGAAAGCTCAAAGCACCGACTGTAAGAAGAGTCTCTATTCTTGTACGTAAGGCGGCATTGTGCCTTTTGTATTTATTTCCGCTGCGATTTCTGTGTTTCATCGTCAATGCGTATGTCAAAGGAATACATTGAACCTGCAGTGGTGTATCACGAACTAATACTGGTCTCACACGGAATGCCCAAACCACCGACTGTAAGAAGAGTCTCTATTCTTGTACTAAGGCGGCATTGTGCCTTTTGTATTTAATTCCAATGCGATTTCTGTGTATCATCGTCAATGTGAAGGTGCGAGGAACACATTGAACCTGCAGTGATGTGTCGGAAACTAATACTGGTCTCACAGAAAGGATCAAAGTACGGACTCTAAGAAGTCTCACACATCTTACACTTAAGGCGGCATTGTCCCTTTTCTATTTAATTCCGATGTAATTTCAGTGTATCATCGTCAATGTGTATGTCCAAAGAATATATTGAACCTTGAGTGGTGTGTCGGAAACTAATACTGGTCTCACAGGGAATGCTCAAAGCACAGACTGTAAGAAGTGTCTCCATACTTGTACTAATTTCATGGTCTCACAGGGAATGCTCAAAACACCGACTGTAAGACTGTAAGAAGAGTCTCTATTCTTGTACTTAAGGCGGCATTGTGCCTTTTGTATTTCATTCCGATGCGATTTCTGTGTTTCATCGTCAATGTGTATGTCCAAGGAATACATTGAACCTGCAGTGGAATGCTCAAAGCACCGACTGTAACAAGAGTCGCTATTCTTGCACTTATGGCGGCATTGTGCCTTTTGTATTTAATTCCGATATAATTTCAATGTTTCATCGTCAATGTGTATGTCTAAGGAATACATTGAACCTGCAGTGGTGTATCGGGAACTAATACTGGTCTCACAGGGAATGCTCAAAGCACCGACTGTAAGAAGAGTCTCTATTCTCGTACATAAGGCGGCATTGTGCCTTTTGTATTTCATTCCGATGCGATTTCTGTGTTTCATCGTCAATGGGTATGTCCAAGGAATACATTGAACCTGCAGTGGTGTATCGCAAACTAATACTGGTCTCACAGGGAATGCTCAAAGCACCGACTGTAAGAAGAGTCTCTATTCTTGTACGTAAGGGGGCATTGTGAATTTTGTATTTAATTCCGATGCGATTTCTGTGTTTCATCGTCAATGTGTATGTCAAAGGAATACATTGAACCTGCAGTGGAATGCTCAAAGCACCGACTGTAAGAAGAGTCTCTATTCTTGCACTTAAGGCGGCATTGTGCCATTTGTATTTAATTCCGATGCCATTTCTGTGTTCCATCGTCAATGTGAAGGTCCAAGGAATACATTGTACCTGCAGTGGTGTACCGGAAACTAGTACTGGTCTCGCAGCGAATGCTCAAAGCACCGACAGCAAGAAGAGTCTATGTTCTTGCACTTATGGCGGCATTGTGACTTTTGTATTTAATTCCGATGTAATTTCAGTGTTTCATTGTCAATGTGTATGTCTAAGGAATACATTGAACCTGCAGTGGTGTATCAGAAACTAATACTGGTCTCACAGGGAATGCTCAAAGCACCGACTGTAAGAAGAGTCTCTATTCTTGTACGTAAGGCGGCATTGTGCCTTTTGTATTTAATTCCGATGCGATTTCTGTGCTTCATCGACAATGTGTATGTCCAAGGAATACACTAAACCTGCAGTGGTGTATCGGAAACTAATACTGGTCTCACAGGGAATGCTCGAAGCACCGACTGTAAGAAGGGTCTCTATCCTTGTACTTAAGGCGGCATAGTGCTTTTTGTATTTAATTCCGATGCGATTTCTGTGTTTCATCGTCAATGGGAAGTTCCAAGGAATACATTGTACCGGCTGTGGTGTATCGGAAACTAATACTGGTTTCAAAGGGAATGCTCAAAGCACCGACAGTAAGAAGGGTCTCAATTCTCTCACTTATGGCGGCATTGTGCCTTTTGTGTTTAATTCCGATGCGATTTCTGTGTTTTATTGTCAATATGTATGTCCAAGGAATACATTAAACCTGCAGTGGTGTATCGGAAACCAATACTGGTCTCAAAGGGAATGCTCAAAGCAACGACTGTGAGAAGAGTCTCTATTCTTGTACTTAAGGCGGCATTGTGCATTTTGTATTTAATTCCGATGCGATTTCTGTGTTTCATCGTCAATTTGAAGGTCCAAGGAATACATTGTACCTGCAGTGGTGTATCGGAAACTAATACTGGCCTCACAGGGAATGCTCAAAGCACCGACTGCAAGAAGAGTCTCTATTCATGCATTTTTGGCGGCATTGTGCCTTTTGTATTTAATTCCGATGTAATTTCAGTGTTTCATCGTCAATGTGTATGTCTAAATAATACATTGAACCTGCAGTGATGCATCGGAAACTAGTACTGGTCTCACATGGAATGCTCAAAGCACCGACTGTAAGAAGAGTCTCTGTTCTTGTACTTAAGGCGTCATTGTGCCTTTTGTATTTAATTCCGATGCGATTTCTGTGTTTGATCGTCAATGTTAGGGTCCAAGGAATACATTGAACCAGCAGTGGTGTATCGGAAACTAATACTGGTCTCACAGGGAATGCTCAAAGCACCGACTGTAAGAAGAGTCTCTATTCATGTACTTAAGGCGGCATTGTGCCATTTGTATTTAATTCCGATGCGATTTCTGTGTTTCATCGTAAATGTGAAGGTCCAAGGAATACATTGAACCTGCAGTGGCGTATCGGATACTAATACTGGTCGCACAGCAAAGGATAAAGGCACAGACTCTAAGAAGTCTCACTCTTCTTGCCCTTAAGGCGGCATTGTACCTTTTGTATTTAATTACGATGTAATTTCAGTGTTTCATCGTCAATGTGTATGTCCAAGGAATACATTGAACTTGCAGTGGTGTATCAGAAACTAATACTGGTCTCGCAGGGAATGCTCAAAGCACCGACAGTAAGAAGAGCCTCTACTTTTGCACTTAAGGCGGCATTGTGCCTTTTGTATTTAATTCTGATGTAATTTCAATGTTTCATCGTCAACGTGTATGTCCAAGGAGTACATTGAACCTGCAGTGGTGTATCAGGAACTGATACTGGTCTCACAGGGAATTGCCAAAACACCGACTGTAAGAAGAGTCTATATTCTTGTACTTAAGGCGGCATTGTGCCTTTTGTATTTAATTCCGATGCTATTTCTGTGTATCATCGTCAATGTGAAGGTCCGAGGAACACATTGAACCTGCAGTGATGTATCGGAAACTAATAGTGGTCTCACAGGAAAGGATCAAAGCACGGACTCTAAGAAGTCTCACACATCTTACACTTAAGGCGGCATTGTCCCTTTTGTATTTACTTCCTATGTAATTTCAGTGTTTCATCGTCAATGTGTATGTCCAAGGAATACATTGAACCTGCAGTGGTGTATCGGAAACTAATACTGGTCTCACAGGGAAAGCTCAAAGCACCGACTGTAGGAAGAGTCTCTATTCTTGTACGTAAGGCGGCATTGTGCCTTTTGTATTTAATTCCGATGCGATATCTGTGTTTCATCGTCAATGTGTATGTCCAAGGAATACATTGAACCTGCAGTGGTGTATCACGAACTAATACTGGTCTCACAGGGAATGCTCAAAACACCGACTGTAAGAAGAGTCTCTATTCTTGTACTTAAGGCGGCATTGTGCCTTTTGTATTTAATTCCAATGCGATTTCTGTGTATCAACGTCAATGTGAAGGTCCGAGGAACACATTGAACCTGCAGTGATGTGTCGGAAACTAATACTGGTCTCACAGGAAAGGATCAAAGCACGGACTCTAAGAAGTCTCACACATCTTACACTTAAGGCGGCATTGTCCCTTTTGTATTTAATTCCGATGTAATTTCAGTGTTTCATCGTCAATGTGTATGTCCAAGGAATACATTGAACCTGGAGTGGTGTGTCGGAAACTAATACTGGTCTCACAGGGTATGCTCAAAGCACCGACTGTAAGAAGAGTCTCCATACTTGTACTAATTTCATGGTCTCACAGGGAATGCTCAAAACACTTACTGTAAGACTGTAAGAAGAGTCTCTATTCTAGTACTTAAGGCGGCATTGTGCCTTTTGTATTTCATTACGATGCGATTTCTGTGTTTCATCGTCAATGTGTATGGCCAAGGAATACATTGAACCTGCAGTGGAATGCTCAAAGCACCGACTGTAACAAGAGTCGCTATTCTTGCACTTATGGCGGCATTGTGCCTTTTGTATTTAATTCCGATATAATTTCAGTGTTTCATCGTCAATGTGTATGTCTAAGGAATACATTGAACCTGCAGTGGTGTATCGGAAACTAATACTGGTCTCACAGCGAATGCTCAAAGCAGCGACTGTAAGAAGAGTCTCTATTCTTGTACATAAGGCGGCATTGTGCCTTTTGTATTTCATTCCGATGCGATTTCTGTGTTTCATCGTCAATGGGTATGTCCAAGGAATACAGTGAACCTGCAGTGGTGTATCGCAAACTAATACTGGTCTCACAGGGAATGCTGAAAGCACCGACTGTAAGTAGAGTCTCTATTCTTGTACGTAAGGGGGCAATGTTCCTTTTGTATTTAATTCCGATGCGATTTCTGTGTTTCATCGTCAATGTGTATGTCAAAGGAATACATTGAACCTGCAGTGGATTGCTGAAAGCACCTACTGTAAGAAGAGTCTCTATTCTTGCACTTAAGGCGGCATTGTGCCTTTTGTATTTCATTCCGATGCGATTTCTGTGTTTCATCGTCAATGTGAAGGTCCAAGGAATACACTGAAACTACTATGGTGTATCGAAAGCTAATACTGGTCTCAAAGGGAATGCTCAAAGAACCGACTGTAAGAAGAGTCTCTATTCTTATACTTAAGGCGGCATTGTGCCTTTTGTATTTAATTCCGATGCGATTTCTGTGTTTCATCGACAATGCTATGGTCCAAGGAATACATTGAACCTGCAGTGGTGTATCGGAAACTAATACTGGTCTCACAGGGAATACTCAAAGCACCGACTGTAAGAAGCGTCTCTATTCATGCATTTATGGCGGCATTGTGCCTTTTGTATTTAATTCCGATGTAATTTCAGTGTTTCATCGTCAATGTGTATGTCAAAATAATACATTGAACCTGCAGTGGTGCATCGGAAACTAGTACTGGTCTCACATGGAATGCTCAAAGCACCGACTGTAAGAAGAGTCTCTGTTCTTGTACTTAAGGCGTCATTGTGCCTTTTGTATTTAATTCCGATGCGATTTCTGTGTTTGATCGTCAATGTTAGGGTCCAAGGAATACATTGAACCAGCAGTGGTGTATCGCAAACTAATACTGGTCTCACAGGGAATGCTCAAAGCACCGACTGTAAGAAGAGTCTCTATTCATGTACTTAAGGCGGCATTGTGCCATTTGTATTTAATTCCGATGCGATTTCTGTGTTTCATCGTAAATGTGAAGGTCCAAGGAATACATTGAACCTGCAGTGGCGTATCGGATACTAATACTGGTCGCACAGCAAAGGATAAAAGCACAGACTCTAAGAAGTCTCACTCTTCTTGCCCTTAAGGCGGCATTGTACCTTTTGTATTTAATTACGATGTAATTACAGTGTTTCATCGTCAATGTGTATGTCCAAGGAATACATTGAACTTGAAGTGGTGTATCAGAAACTAATACTGGTCTCGCAAGGAATGCTCAAAGCACCGACAGTAAGAAGAGCCTCTACTTTTGCACTTAAGGCGGCATTGTGCCTTTTGTATTTAATTCTGATGTAATTTCAATGTTTCATCGTCAACGTGTATGTCCAAGGAGTACATTGAACCTGCAGTGGTGTATCAGGAACTGATACTCGTCTCACAGGGAATTGCCAAAACACCGACTGTAAGAAGAGTCTATATTCTTGTACTTAAGGCGGCATTGTGCCTTTTGTATTTAATTCCGATGCTATTTCTGTGTATCATCGTCAATGTGAAGGTCCGAGGAACACATTGAACCTGCAGTGATGTATCGGAAACTAATAGTGGTCTCACAGGAAAGGATCAAAGCACGGACTCTAAGAAGTCTCACACATCTTACACTTAAGGCGGCATTGTCCCTTTTGTATTTAATTCCGATGTAATTTCTGCGTTTCATCATCAATAGGTATGTCCAAGGAATACATTGAACCTGCAGTGGTGTATCGGAAACTAATACTGGTCTCACAGGGAAAGCTCAAAGCACCGACTGTAGGAAGAGTCTCTATTCTTGTACGTAAGGCGGCATTGTGCCTTTTGTATTTAATTCCGATGCGATTTCTGTGTTTCATCGTCAATGTGTATGTCCAAGGAATACATTGAACCTGCAGTGGTGTATCACGAACTAATACTGGTCTCACACGGAATGCCCAAACCACCGACTGTAAGAAGAGTCTCTATTCTTGTACTAAGGCGGCATTGTGCCTTTTGTATTTAATTCCAATGCGATTTCTGTGTATCATCGTCAATGTGAAGGTGCGAGGAACACATTGAACCTGCAGTGATGTATCGGAAACTAATAGTGGTCTCACAGGAAAGGATCAAAGCACGGACTCTAAGAAGTCTCACACATCTTACACTTAAGGCGGCATTGTCCCTTTTGTATTTAATTCCGATGTAATTTCTGCGTTTCATCATCAATAGGTATGTCCAAGGAATACATTGAACCTGGAGTGGTGTGTCGGAAACTAATACTGGCCTCACAGGGAATGCTCAAAGCACCGACTGTAAGAAGAGTCTCCATACTTGTACTAATTTCATGGTCTCACAGGGAATGCTCAAAACACTTACTGTAAGACTGTAAGAAGAGTCTCTATTCTAGTACTTAAGGCGGCATTGTGCCTTTTGTATTTCATTACGATGCGATTTCTGTGTTTCATCGTCAATGTGTATGGCCAAGGAATACATTGAACCTGCAGTGGAATGCTCAAAGCACCGACTGTAACAAGAGTCGCTATTCTTGCACTTATGGCGGCATTGTGCCTTTTGTATTTAATTCCGATATAATTTCAGTGTTTCATCGTCAATGTGTATGTCTAAGGAATACATTGAACCTGCAGTGGTGTATCGGAAACTAATACTGGTCTCACAGCGAATGCTCAAAGCACCGACTGTAAGAAGAGTCTCTATTCTTGTACATAAGGCGGCATTGTGCCTTTTGTATTTCATTCCGATGCGATTTCTGTGTTTCATCGTCAATGGGTATGTCCAAGGAATACAATGAACCTGCAGTGGTGTATCGCAAACTAATACTGGTCTCACAGGGAATGCTCAAAGCACCGACTGTAAGTAGAGTCTCTATTCTTGTACGTAAGGGGGCAATGTTCCTTTTGTATTTAATTCCGATGCGATTTCTGTGTTTCATCGTCAATGTGTATGTCAAAGGAATACATTGAACCTGCAGTGGATTGCTCAAAGCACCGACCGTAAGAAGAGTGTCTATTCTTGCACTTAAGGCGGCATTGTGCCTTTTGTATTTCATTCCGATGCGATTTCTGTGTTTCATCGTCAATGTGAAGGTCCAAGGAATACACTGAAACTACTATGGTGTATCGAAAGCTAATACTGGTCTCAAAGGGAATGCTCAAAGAACCG
The DNA here is from genome assembly GCF_021461395.2 of Schistocerca americana. Classification (NCBI taxonomy): domain Eukaryota; kingdom Metazoa; phylum Arthropoda; class Insecta; order Orthoptera; family Acrididae; genus Schistocerca; species Schistocerca americana. The sequence continues at coordinate 19,517,718 of NC_060125.1, read as the reverse complement.
ACTGTAAGAAGAGTCTCTATTCTTATACTTAAGGCGGCATTGTGCCTTTTGTATTTAATTCCGATGCGATTTCTGTGTTTCATCGACAATGCTATGGTCCAAGGAATACATTGAACCTGCAGTGGTGTATCGGAAACTAATACTGGTCTCACAGGGAATACTCAAAGCCCCGACTGTAAGAAGAGTCTCTATTCTTGTACCTAAGGCGGCATTGTGCCTTTTGTATTTAATTCCGATGCGATTTCTGTATTTCATCGTCAATGTGAATGTCCAAGGAATATACTGAACCTGCAGTGGTCTATCAGAAACTAATACTGGTCTCACAGGGAATGCTCAAATCACCGACTGTAAGAAGAGTCTCTAATCTTGTACTTAAGGCGGCATTGTGCCTTTTGTATTTAATTCCGATGCGATTTCTGTGTTTATAGTCAATTTGAAGGACGAAGGAATACATTGAACCTGCAGTGGTGAATCGGAAACTAATACTGGCCTCACAGGAAAGGATCAAAGCACAGACTCAAAGAAGTCTCACTTTTCTTGTACTTAAGGCGGCAATGTGCATTTTGTATTTCATTCCGATGTAATTTCAGCTTTTCATCGTCAATTTGAAGGTCCAAGGAATACATTGTACCTGCAGTCGTGTATCGGAAACTAATACTGGCCTCACAGGGAATGCTCAAAACACCGACTGTAAGAAGAGTCTCTATTCATGCACTTATGGCGGCATTGTGCCTTTTGTATTTAATTCCGATGCGATTTCTGTGTTTGATAGTCAATTTGAAGGTCCAAGGAATACATTGAACCTGCAGTGGTATATCGGAAACTAACACTGGTCTCACAGGGAATGCTCAAAGCACCGACTGTAAGAAGAGTCTCTATTCTTGTACTTAAGGCGGCACTGTGCCTTTTGTATTTAATTCCGATGCGATTTCTGTGTTTCATCGTCAATGTGAAGGTCCAAGGAATACACTGAAACTACTATGGTGTATCGAAAGCTAATACTGGTCTCAAAGGGAATGCTCAAAGAACCGACTGTAAGAAGAGTCTCTATTCTTATACTTAAGGCGGCATTGTGCCTTTTGTATTTAATTCCGATGCGATTTCTGTGTTTCGTCGACAATGCTATGGTCCAAGGAATACATTGAACCTGCAGTGGTGTATCGGAAACTAATACTGGTCTCACAGGGAATACTCAAAGCACCGACTGTAAGAAGAGTCTCTATTCTTGTACTTAAGGCGCCATTGTGCCATTTGTATTTAATTCCGATGCGATTTCTGTGTTTCATCGACAATGTGTATGTCCAAGGAATACACTGAACCTGCAGTGGTGTTTCGGAAACTAATACTGGTCTCACAGGGAATGCTCGAAGCACCGACTGTAAGAAGGGTCTCTATCCTTGTACTTAAGGCGACATAGTGCCTTTTGTATTTAATTCCGATGCGATTTCTGTGTTTCATCGTCAATGGGAAGTTCCAAGGAATACATTGTACCGGCTGTGGAGTATCGGAAACTAATACTGGTTTCAAAGGGAATGCTCAAAGCACCGACAGTAAGAAGGGTCTCTATTCTCTCACTTATGGCGGCATTGTGCCTTCTGTGTTTAATTCCGATGCGATTTCTGTGTTTCATTGTCAATATGTATGTCCAAGGAATACATTGAACCTGCAGTGGTGTATCGGAAACCAATACTGGTCTCAAAGGGAATGCTCAATGCAACGACTGTAAGAAGAGTCTCTATTCTTGTACTTAAGGCGGCATTGTGCATTTTGTATTTAATTCCGATGCGATTTCTGTGTTTCATCGTCAATGTGAAGGTCTAAGGAATACATTGTACCTGCAGTGGTGTATCGGAAACTAATACTGGCCTCACAGGGAATGCTCAAAGCACCGACTGCAAGAAGAGTCTCTATTCATGCATTTATGGCGGCATTGTGCCTTTTGTATTTAATTCCGATGTAATTTCAGTGTTTCATCGTCAATGTGTAAGTCTAAATAATACATTGAACCTGCAGTGGTGTTTCGGAAACAAGTACTGGTCTCACATGGAATGCTCAAAGCACCGACTGTAAGAAGAGGCTCTATTCTTGTACGTAAGGCGGCATCGTGCCTTTTGTATTTAATTCCGATGCGTTTACTGTGTTTCATCGTCAATGCGTAAGTCCAAGGAATACATTGAACCTGCAGTGGTATATCGGAAACTAATACTGGTCTCACAGGGAATGCTCAAAGCACCGACTGTAAGAAGAGTCTCTGTTCTTGTACTTAAGGCGGCATTGTGCCTTTTGTATTTAATTCCGATGTGATTTCTGTGTTTCATCGTCAATGTGAAGGTCCAAGGAATACATTGAACCTGCAGTGGTGTATCGGAAACTAATACTAGTCTCACAGGAAAGGATCAAAGCACAGACTCTAAGAAGTCTCACTCTTCTTGCACTTATGGCGGCATTCTGCCTTTTGTATTTAATTCCGATGTAATTTCGGTGTTTCGTCTTCAATGTGTATGTCGAAGGAATACATTGAACCTGCAGTGGTGTATCGGAAACTAATACTGGTCTCACAGGGAATGCTCAAAGCCCCGACTGTAATAAGAGTCTCTATTCTTGTACTTAAGGCGGCATTGTGCCTTTTGTATTTAATTCCGATGCGATTTCTGTATTTCATCGTCAATGTGAAGGTCCAAGGAATATACTGAACCTGCAGTGGTCTATCGGAAACTAATACTGGTCTCACAGGGAATGCTCAAATCACCGACTGTAAGAAGAGTCTCTAATCTTGTACTTAAGGCGGCATTGTGCCTTTTGTATTTAATTCCGATGCGATTTCTGTGTTTATAGTCAATGTGAAGGACGAAGGAATACATTGAACCTGCAGTGGTGAATCGGAAACTAATACTGGTCTCACAGGAAAGGATCAAAGCACAGACTCAAAGAAGTCTCACTTTTCTTGTACTTAAGGCGGCAATGTGCATTTTGTATTTCATTCCGATGTAATTTCAGCTTTTCATCGTCAATTTGAAGGTCCAAGGAATACATTGTACCTGCAGTCGTGTATCGGAAACTAATACTGGCCTCACAGGGAATGCTCAAAACACCGACTGTAAGAAGAGTCTCTATTCATGCACTTATGGCGGCATTGTGCCTTTTGTATTTAATTCCGATGCGATTTCTGTGTTTGATAGTCAATTTGAAGGTCCAAGGAATACATTGAACCTGCAGTGGTATATCGGAAACTAACACTGGTCTCACAGGGAATGCTCAAAGCACCGACTGTAAGAAGAGTCTCTATTCTTGTACTTAAGGCGGCACTGTGCCTTTTGTATTTAATTCCGATGTGATTTCTGTGTTCATCGTCAATGTGAAGGTCCAAGGAATACATTGAACCTGCAGTGGTGTATCGGAAACTAATACTGGTCTCACAGGAAAGGATGAAAGCACAGACTCTAAGAAGTCTGATTCTTCTTGCACTTAAGGCGGCATTGTGCCATTTGTATTTAATTCCGATGCGATTCTGTGTTTGATAGTCAATATGAAGGTCGAAGGAATACATTGAACCTGCAGTGGTGAATCGGAAACTAATACTGGTCTCACTGGGAATGCTCAAAGCACCGACTGTAAGGAGAGTCTCAATTCTTGTACTTAAGGCGGCATTGTGCCTTTTGTATTTAATTCCGATGCGAATTTTGTATTTCATCTTCAATGTGAAGGTCCAAGGAATATATTGAACCTGCAGTTTTCTATCGGAAAATAATACTGGTCTCACAGGGAATGCTCAAATCACCGACTGTAAGAAGAGTCTCTATTCTTGTACGTAAGGCGGCATTGTGCCTTTTGTATTTAATTCCGATGCGATTTCTGTGTTTCATCGTCAATGGTATGTCAAAGGAATACATTGAACCTGCAGTGGTGTATCGCAAACTAATACTGGTCTCACAGGGAATGCTTAAAGCACAGACTGTAAGAGGAGTCTCTATTCTTGTACGAAAGGCGGCATTGTGCCATTTGTATTTAATTCCGATGCGATTTCTGTGTTTCATCGCCAATGGGTATGTCCAAGGAATACATTGAACCTGCAGTGGTGTATCGCAAACTAATACTGGTCTCACAGGGAATGCTCAGAGCACAGACTGTAAGAAGAGTCTCTATTCGTGTACGTAAGGCGGCATTGTGCCTCTTGTATTTAATTCCGATGCGATTACTGTGTTTCATCGTCAATGGGTATGTCCAAGGAATACATTGAACCTGCAGTGGTTTATCGCAAACTAATACTGGTCTCACAGGGAATGCTCAAAGCACCGACTGTAAGAAGAGTCTCTATTCTTGTACGTAAGGCGGCAATGTGCCTTTTGTATTTAATTCCGATGCGATTTCTGTGTTTCATCGCCAATGGGTATGTCCAAGGAATACATTGAACCTGCAGTGGTGTATCGCAAACTAATACTGGTCTTACAGGGAATGCTCAAAGTACAGACTGTAAGAAGAGTCTCTATTCGTGTACGTAAGGCGGCACTGTGCCTTTTGTATTTAATTCCGATGCGATTTCTGTGTTTCATCGTCAATGGTATGTCAAAGGAATACATTGAACCTGCAGTGGTGTATCGCAAACTAATACTGGTCTCATAGGGAATGCTTAAAGCACAGACTGTAAGAAGAGTCTCTATTCTTGTACGAAAGGCGGCATTGTGCCTTTTGTATTTAATTCCGATGCGATTTCTGTGTTTCATCGCCAATGGGTATGTCCAAGGAATACATTGAACCTGCAGTGGTGTATCGCAAACTAATACTGGTCTCACAGGGAATGCTCAAAGCACAGACTGTAAGAAGAGTCTCTATTCGTGTACGTAAGGCGGCAGTGTGCCTTTTGTATTTAATTCCGATGCGATTTCTGTGTTTCATCGTCAATGGGTATGTCCAAGGAATACATTGAACCTGCAGTGGTGTATCGCAAACTAATACTGGTCTCACAGGGAATGCTCAAAGCACCGACTGTAAGAAGAGTCTCCATTCTTGTACGTAAGGCGGCAATGTGCCTTTTGTATTTAATTCCGATGCGATTTCTGTGTTTCATCGTTAATGTGTATGTCTAAGGAATACATTGAACCTGCAGTGGTGTATCGCAAACTAATACTGGTCTCACAGGGATTGCTCAAAGCACAGACTGTAAGAAGAGTCTCTATTCTTGTACGTAAGGCGGCATTGTGCCTTTTGTATTTAATTCCGATGCGATTTCTGTGTTTCATCGTCAATGGTATGTCCAAGGAATACATTGAACCTGCAGTGGTGTATCGCAAACTAATACTGGTCTCACATGGAATGCTTAAAGCACAGACTGTAAGAAGAGTCTCTATTCTTGTACGAAAGGCGGCATTGTGCCTTTTGTATTTAATTCCGATGCGATTTCTGTGTTTCATCGTCAATGGGTATGTCGAAGGAATGCATTGAACCTGCAGTGGTGTATCGCAAACTAATACTTTACTCATAGGAATGCTCAAAGCACAGACTGTAAGAAAAGTCTCTATTCTTGTACGTAGGGCGGCATTGTGCTTATTGTATTTAATTCCGATGCGATTTCTGTGTTTCATCGTCAATGGTATGTCCAAGGAATACATTGAACCTGCAGTGGTGTATCGCAAACTAATACTGGTCTCACAGGGAATGCTTGAAGCATAGACTGTAAGAAGAGTCTCTATTCTTGTACGTAAGGCGGCATTGTGCCTTTTGTATTTAATTCCGATGCGATTTCTGTGTTTCTTCGTCAATGTGTATGGCTATGGAATACATTGAACCTGCAGTGGTGTATCGCAAACTAATACTGGTCTCACAGGGAATGCTCAAAGCACAGACTGTAAGAAGAGTCCCTATTGTTGTACGTAAGGCGGCATTGTGCCTTTTGTATTTAATTCCGATGCGATTTCTGTGTATCATCGTCAATGTGTATGTCTAAGGAATACATTGAACCTGCAGTGGTGTATCGCAAACTAATACTGGTCTCACAGGGAATGCTCAAGGCACAGACTGTAAGAAGAGTCTCTATTCTTGTATGTAAGGCGGCATTGTGCCTTTTGTATTTAATTCCGATGCGATTTCTGTGTTTCATCGTCAATGGGTATGTCCAAGGAATACATTGAACCTGCAGTGGTGTATCGCAAACTAATACTGGTCTCACAGGGAATGCTCAAAGCACAATCAGTAAGAACAGTCTCTATTCTTGTACATAAGGCGGCATTGTGCCTTTTGTATTTAATTCCGATGCGATTTCTGTGTTACATCGTCAATGGGTAAGTCCAAGAAATACATTGAACCTGCAGTGGTGTATCGCAAACTAATACTGGTCTCACAGGGAATGCTCAAAGCACCGACTGTAAGAAGAGTCTCTATTCTTGTACGTAAGGCGGCATTGTGCCTTTTGTATTTAATTCCGATGCGATTTCTGTGTTTCATCGCCAATGGGTATGTCCAAGGAATACATTGAACCTGCAGTGGTGTATCGCAAACAAATACTGGTCTCACGGGGAATGCTCAAAGCACAGACTGTAAGAAGAGTCTCAATTCGTGTACGTAAGGCGGCATTGTGCCTTTTGTATTTAATTCCGATTCGATTTCTGTGTTTCATCGTCAATGGGTATGTCCAAGGAATACATTGAACCTGCAGTGGTGTATCGCAAACTAATAGTGGTCTCACAGGGAATGCTCAAAGCACCGACTGTAAGAAGAGTCTCTATTCTTGTACGTAAGGCGGCATTGTGCCTTTTGTATTTAATTCCGATGCGATTTCTGTGTTTCATCGTCAATGTGTATGTCTAAGGAATACATTGAACCTGCAGTGGTGTATCGCAAACTAATACTGGTCTCACAGGGATTGCTCAAAGCACAGACTGTAAGAAGAGTCTCTATTCTTGTACGTAAGGCGGCATTGTGCCTTTTGTATTTAATTCCGATGCGATTTCTGTGTTTCATCGTCAATGGTATGTCCAAGGAATACATTGAACCTGCAGTGGTGTATCGCAAACTAATTCTGGTCTCACAGGGAATGCTTAAAGCACAGACTGTAAGAAGAGTCTCTATTCTTGTACGAAAGGCGGCATTGTGCCTTTTGTATTTAATTCCGATGCGATTTCTGTGTTTCATCGCCAATGGGTATGTCCAAGGAATACATTGAACCTGCAGTGGTGTATCGCAAACTAATACTGGTCTCACAGGGAATGCTCAAAGCACCGACTGTAAGAAGAGTCTCTATTCTTGTACGTAAGGCGGCATTGTGCCTTTTGTATCTAATTCCGATGCGATTTCTGTGTTTCATCGCCTATGGGTATGTCCAAGGAATATATTGAACCTGCAGTGGTGTATCGCAAACTAATACTGGTCTCACAGGGAATGCTCAAAGCACAGACTGTAAGAAGAGTCTCTATTCGTGTACGTAAGGCGGCATTGTGCCTTTTGTATTTAATTCCGATGCGATTTCTGTGTTTCATCGTCAATGGGTATGTCCTAGGATTACATTGAACCTGCAGTGGTGTATCGCAAACTAATACTGGTCTCACAGGGAATGCTCAAAGCACCGACTGTAAGAAGAGTCTCTATTCTTGTACGTAAGGCGGCATTGTGCCTTTTGTATTTAATTCCGATGCGATTTCTGTGTTTCATCGTCAATGTGTATGTCTAAGGAATACATTGAACCTGCAGTGGTGTATCGCAAACTAATACTGGTCTCACAGGGATTGCTCAAAGCACAGACTGTAAGAAGAGTCTCTGTTCTTGTACGTAAGGCGGCATTGTGCCTTTTGTATTTAATTCCGATGCGATTTCTGTGTTTCATCGTCAATGGTATGTCCAGGGAATACATTGAACCTGCAGTGGTGTATCACAAACTAATACTGGTCTCACAGGGAATGCTTAAAGCACAGACTGTAAGAAGAGTCTCTATTCTTGTACGAAAGGGCGGCATTGTGCCTTTTGTATTTATTTCCGATGCGATTTCTGTGTTTCATCGCCAATGGGTATGTCCAAGGAATACATTGAACCTGCAGTGGTGTATCGCAAACTAATACTGGTCTCACAGGGAATGCTCAATGCACAGACTGTAAGAAGAGTCTCTATTCGTGTACGTAAGGCGGCATTGTGCCTTTTGTATTTAATACCGATGCGATTTCTGTGTTTCATCGTCAATGGGTATGTCCAAGGAATACATTGAACCTGCAGTGGTGTATCGCAAACTAATACTGGTCTCACAGGGAATGCTCAAACCACCGACTGTAAGAAGAGTCTCTATTCTTGTACGTAAGGCGGCATTGTGCCTTTTGTATTTAATTCCGATGCGATTTCTGTGTTTCATCGTCAATGTGTATGTCTAAGGAATACATTGAACCTGCAGTGGTGTATCGCAAACTAATACTGGTCTCACAGGGATTGCTCAAAGCACAGACTGTAAGAAGTGACTCTTTTCTTGTACGTAAGGCGGCATTGTGCCTTTTGTATTCAATTCCGATGCGATTTCTGTGTTTCATCGTCAATGGGTATGTCGAAGGAATACATTGAACCTGCAGTGGTGTATCGCAAACTAATACCGGACTCATAGGGAATGCTCAAAGCACAGACTGTAAGAAAAGTCTCTACTCTTGTACGTAAGGCGGCATTGTGCTTTTTGTATTCAATTCCGATGCGATTTCTGTGTTTCATCGTCAATGTGTATGTCCAACGAATACATTGAACGTGCAGTGCTTTATCGCAAAGTAATACTGGTCTCACAGGGAATGCTTAAGGCATAGACTGTAAGAAGAGTCTCTATTCTTGTACGTAAGGCGGCATTGTGCCTTTTGTATTTAATTCCGATGCGATTTCTGTGTTTCATCGTCAATGTGTATGGCTAAGGAATACATTGAACCTGCAGTGGTGTATCGCAAACTAATACTGGTCTCACAGGGAGTGCTCAAAGCACAGACTGTAAGATGAGTCCCTCTTGTTGTACGTAAGGCGGCATTGTGCCTTTTGTATTTAATTCCGATGCGATTTCTGAGTTTCATCGTCAATGTGTATGTCTAAGGAATACATTGAACATGCAGTGGTGTATCGCAAACTAATACTGGTCTCACAGGGAATGCTCAAGGCACAGACTGTAAGAAGAGTCTCTATTCTTGTACGTAAGGCGGCATTGTGCCTTTTGTATTTAATTCCGACGCGATTTCTGTGTTTCATCATCAATGTGTATGTCTAAGGAATACATTGAACCTGCAGTGGTGTATCGCAAACTAATACTGGTCTCACAGGGAATGCTCAAAGCACAGACTGTAAGAAGTGTCTCTATTCTTGTACGTAAGGCGTCATTCTGCCTTTTGTATTTCATTCCGATGCGATTTCTGTGTTTCATCGTCAATGTGTATGTCCAAGGAATTCATTGAACCTGCAGTGGTGTATCGCAAACTAATACTGGTCTCACAGGGAATGCTCAAAGCACAGACTGTAAGAAGAGTCTCTATTCTTGTACGTAAGGCGGCATTGTGCCGTTTGTATTTAATTCCGATGCGATTTCTGTGTTTCATCGTCAATGTGTATTTCTAAGGAATACATTGAACCTGCAGTGGAGTATCGCAAACTAATACTGGTCTCACAGGGAATGCTCAAAGCACAGACTGTAAGAAGAGTCTCTATTCTTGTACGTAAGGCGGCATTGTGCCTTTTGTATTTAATTCCGATGCGATTTCTGTGTTTCATCGTCAATGGGTGTGTCCAAGGAATACATTGAAGCTGCTGTGGTGTATCGCAAACTAATACTGGTCTCACAGGGAATGCTCAAAGCACAGGCTGTAAGAAGAGTCTCTATTCTTGTACGTAAGGCGGCATTGTGCCTTTTGTATTTAATTCCAATGCGATTTCTGTGTTTCATCGTCAATGTGTATGTCTAAGGAATACATTGAACCTGCAGTGGTGTATCGCAATGTAATACTGGTCTCACAGGGAATGATCAAAGCACAGACTGTAGGAAGAGTCTCTATTCTTGTACGTAAGGAGGCATTGTGCCTTATGTATTTAATCTCGATGCGATTCCTGTGATTCATCGTCAATGTTTATGTCCAAGGAATATATTGAACCTGCAGTGGTGTATAGCAAACTAATACTGGTCTCACAGGGAATGCTCAAATCATAGACTGTAAGAAGAGTCTCTATTCTTGTACGTAAGGCGGCATTGTGCATTTTGTATTTAATTCCGATGCGATTTCTGTGTTTCATCGTCAATGTGTATGTCCAAGGAATAAATTGAACCTGCAGTGGAATGTTCAAAGCACCGACTGTAAGAAGAGTCTCTATTCTTGCACTTATGGCGGCATTGTGCCTGTTGTATTTAATTCCGATGTAATTTCAGTGTTTCATCGTCAATGTGTATGTCTAAGGAATACATTGAACCTGCAGTGGTGTATCGGAAACTAATACTGGTCTCACAGGGAATGCTGAAAGCACCGACTGTAAAATGAGTCTCTATTCTTGTACGTAAGGAGGCATTGTGCCTTTTGTATTTAATTCCGATGCGATTTCTGTGTTTCATCGACAATGGGTATGTCCAAGGAATACATTGAACCTGCAGTGGTGTATCGCAAACTAATACAGGTCTCATAGGGAATGCTCAAAGCACCGACTGTAAGAAGAGTCTCTATTCTTGTACGTAAGGCGGCATTGTGCCTTTTGTATTTAATTCCGATGCGATTTCTGTGTTTCATCGTCAATGTATATGTCCAAGGAATACACTGTACTTGCAGTGGAATGCTCAAAGCACCGACTGCAAGAAGAGTCTCTATTCTTGCATTTATTGCGGCATTGTGCCTTTTGTATTTAATTTCGATGTAATTTCAGTGTTTCATCGTCAATGTGTATGTCTAAGGAATACATTGAACCTGCAGTGGTGTATCGGAAGCTAATACTGGCCTCACAGGGAATGCTAAAATACACCGACTGTAAGAAGAGTCTTTATTCTTGTACGTAAGGCGGCATTGTGCCTTTTGTATTTAATTCAGATGCGATTTCTGTGTTTCATCGTCAATGGGTATGTCCAAGGAATACATTGAACCTGCAGTGGTGTATCGCAAACTAATACTGGTCTCACAGGGAATGCTCAAAGCACCGACTGTAAGAAGAGTTTCTAATCTTGTATGTAAGGCGGCATTGTGCCTTTTGTATTTAATTCCGATGCGATTTCTATGTTTCATCGTCAATGGGTATGTCCAAGGAATACATTGAACCTGCAGTGGTGTATCGCAAAGTAATACTGGTCTCACAGGGAATGCTCAAAGCACCGACTTTAAGAAGAGTCTCTATTCTTGTACGTAAGGCGGCATTGTGCCTTTTTATTTAATTCCGATGTAATTTCTGTGTTTCATCGTCAATGTGTATGTCTAAAGACTACATTGAACCGGCAGTTTTGTATCGGGAACTAATACTGGTCTCAAAGGGAATGCTGAAAGCACCGACTGTAAGAAGAGTCTCTATTCTTGTACGTAAGGCGGCATTGTGCCTTTTGTATTTAATTCCAATGCGATTTCTGTGTTTCATCGTCAATGTGTATGTCTAAGGAATACATTGAACCTGCAGTGGTGTATCAGAAACTAATACTGGTCTCACAGGGAATGCTCAAAGCACCGACTGTAAGAAGAGTCTCTATTCTTGTACTTAAGTCGGCATTGTGCCTTTTGTATTTAATTCCGATGCGATTTCTGTGTTTCATCGTCAATGGGTATGTCCAAGGAATACATTGAACCTGCAGTGGTGTATCGCAATGTAATACTGGTCTCACAGGGAATGCTCAAAGCACAGACTGTAGGAAGAGTCTCTATTCTTGTACGTAAGGAGGCATTGTGCCTTATGTATTTAATCTCGATGCGATTCCTGTGATTCATCGTCAATGTGTATGTCCAAGGAATATATTGAACCTGCAGTGGTGTATAGCAAACTAATACTGGTCTCACAGGGAATGCTCAAACCATAGACTGTAAGAAGAGTCTCTATTCTTGTACGTAAGGCGGCATTGTGCATTTTGTATTTAATTCCGATGCGATTTCTGTGTTTCATCGTCAATGTGTATGTCCAAGGAATAAATTGAACCTGCAGTGGAATGTTCAAAGCACCGACTGTAAGAAGAGTCTCTATTCTTGCACTTATGGCGGCATTGTGCCTGTTGTATTTAATTCCGATGTAATTTCAGTGTTTCATCGTCAATGTGTATGTCTAAGGAATACATTGAACCTGCAGTGGTGTATGGGAAACTAATACTGGTCTCACAGGGAATGCTGAAAGCACCGACTGTAAAATGAGTCTCTATTCTTGTACGTAAGGAGGCATTGTGCCTTTTGTATTTAATTCCGATGCGATTTCTGTGTTTCATCGACAATGGGTATGTCCAAGGAATACATTGAACCTGCAGTGGTGTATCGCAAACTAATACAGGTCTCATAGGGAATGCTCAAAGCACCGACTGTAAGAAGAGTCTCTATTCTTGTACGTAAGGCGGCATTGTGCCTTTTGTATTTAATTCCGATGCGATTTCTGTGTTTCATCGTCAATGTATATGTCCAAGGAATACACTGAACTTGCAGTGGAATGCTCAAAGCACCGACTGTAAGAAGAGTCTCTATTCTTGCATTTATTGCGGCATTGTGCCTTTTGTATTTAATTTCGATGTAATTTCAGTGTTTCATCGTCAATGTGTATGTCTAAGGAATACATTGAACCTGCAGTGGTGTATCGGAAGCTAATACTGGCCTCACAGGGAATGCTAAAAAACACCGACTGTAAGAAGAGTCTTTATTCTTGTACGTAAGGCGGCATTGTGCCTTTTGTATTTAATTCAGATGCGATTTCTGTGTTTCATCGTCAATGGGTATGTCCAAGGAATACATTGAACCTGCAGTGGTGTATCGCAAACTAATACTGGTCTCACAGGGAATGCTCAAAGCACCGACTGTAAGAAGAGTTTCTAATCTTGTATGTAAGGCGGCATTGTGCCTTTTGTATTTAATTCCGATGCGATTTCTATGTTTCATCGTCAATGGGTATGTCCAAGGAATACATTGAACCTGCAGTGGTGTATCGCAAAGTAATACTGGTCTCACAGGGAATGCTCAAAGCACCGACTTTAAGAAGAGTCTCTATTCTTGTACGTAAGGCGGCATTGTGCCTTTTTATTTAATTCCGATGTAATTTCTGTGTTTCATCGTCAATGTGTATGTCTAAAGACTACATTGAACCGGCAGTTTTGTATCGGGAACTAATACTGGTCTCAAAGGGAATGCTGAAAGCACCGACTGTAAGAAGAGTCTCTATTCTTGTACGTAAGGCGGCATTGTGCCTTTTGTATTTAATTCCGATGCGTTTTCTGTGTTTCATCGTCAATGTGTATGTCCAAGGAATACATTGAAACTGCAGTGGAATGCTCAAAGCATCGACTGTAAGAAGAATCTCTATTCTTGCACTTCTGGCGGCATTGTGCCTTTTGTATTTAATTACGATGTAATTTCAGTGTTTCATCGTCAATGTGTATGTCTAAGGAATACATTGAACCTGCAGTGGTGTATCGCAAACTAATACTGGTCTCACAGGGATTGCTCAAAGCACAGACTGTAAGAAGAGTCTCTATTCTTGTACGTAAGGCGGCATTGTGCCTTTCGTATTTAATTCCGATGCGATTTCTGTGTTTCATCGCCAATGGGTATGTCCAAGGAATACATTGAACCTGCAGTGGTGTATCGCAAACTAATACTGGTCTCACAGGGAATGGTCATAGCACAGACTGTAAGAAGAGTCTCTATTCGTGTACGTAAGGCGGCATTGTGCCTTTTGTATTTAATTCCGATTCGATTTCTGTGTTTCATCGTCAATGGGTATGTCCAAGGAATACATTGAACCTGCAGTGGTGTATCGCAAACTAATACTGGTCTCACAGGGAATGCTCAAAGCACCGACTGTAAGAAGAGTCTCTATTCTTGTACGTAAGGCGGCATTGTGCCTTTTGTATTTAATTCCGATGCGATTTCTGTGTTTCATCGTCAATGTGTATGTCTAAGGAATACATTGAACCTGCAGTGGTGTATCGCAAACTAATACTGTTCTCACAGGGAATGCTCAAAGCATCGACTGTAAGAAGAGTCTCTATTCTTGTACGTAAGGCGGCATTGTGCCTTTTGTATTTAATTCCTATGCGATTTCTGTGTTTCAACGTCAATGGTATGTCCAAGGAATACATTGAACCTGCAGTGGTGTATCGCAAACTAATACTGGTCTCACAGGGAATGCTTAAAGCACAGACTGTAAGAAGAGTCTCTACTCTTGTACGAAAGGCGGCATTGTGCCTTTTGTATTTAATTCCGATGCGATTTCTGTGTTTCATCGCCAATGGGTATGTCCAAGGAATACATTGAACCTGCAGTGGTGTATCGCAAACTAATACTGGTCTCACAGGGAATGCTCAAAGCACCGACTGTAAGAAGAGTCTCTATTCTTGTACGTAAGGCGGCATTGTGCCTTTTGTATTTAATTCCGATGCGATTTCTGTGTTTCATCGTCAATGTGTATGTCTAAGGGATACATTGAACCTGCAGTGGTGTATCGCAAACTAATACTGGTCTCACAGGGATTGCTCAAAGCACAGACTGTAAGAAGAGTCTCTGTTCTTGTACGTAAGGCGGCATTGTGCCTTTTGTATTTAATTCCGATGCGATTTCTGTGTTTCATCGTCAATGGTATGTCCAGGGAATACATTGAACCTGCAGTGGTGTATCGCAAACCAATACTGGTCTCACAGGGAATGCTTAAAGCACAGACTGTATGAAGAGTCTCTATTCTTGTACGAAAGGGTGGCATTGTGCCTTTTGTATTTAATTCCGATGCGATTTCTGTGTTTCATCGCCAATGGGTATGTCCAAGGAATACATTGAACCTGCAGTGGGTTATCGCAAACTAATACTGGTCTCACAGGGAATGCTCAAAGCACAGACTGTAAGAAGAGTCTCTATTCGTGTACGTAAGGCGGCATTGTGCCTTTTGTATTTAATACCGATGCGATTTCTGTGTTTCATCGTCAATGGGTATGTCCAAGGAATACATGGAACCTGCAGTGGTGTATCGCAAACTAATACTGGTCTCACAGGGAATGCTCAAAGCACCGACTGTAAGAAGAGTCTCTATTCTTGTACGTAAGGCGGCATTGTGCCTTTTGTATTTAAGTCCGATGCGATTTCTGTGTTTCATCGTCAATGTGTATGTCTAAGGAATACATTGAACCTGCAGTGGTGTATCGCAAACTAATACTGCTCTCACAGGGATTGCTCAAAGCACGGACTGTAAGAAGAGTCTCTATTCTTGTACGTAAGGCGGCATTGTGCCTTTTGTATTTAATTCCGATGCGATTTCTGTGTTTCATCGTCAATGGGTATGTCGAAGGAATACATTGAACCTGCAGTGGTGTATCGCAAACTAATACTGGACTCATAGGGAATGCTCAAAGCACAGACTGTAAGAAAAGTCTCTATTCTTGTACGTAAGGCGGCATTGTGCCTTTTGTATTTAATTCCGATGCGATTTCTGTGTTTCATCGTCAATGGTATGTCCAGGGAATACATTGAACCTGCAGTGGTGTATCGCAAACTAATACTGGTCTCACAGGGAATGCTTAAAGCACAGACTGTATGAAGAGTCTCTATTCTTGTACGAAAGGGCGGCATTGTGCCTTTTGTATTTAATTCCGATGCGATTTCTGTGTTTCATCGCCAATGGGTATGTCCAAGGAATACATTGAACCTGCAGTGGGTTATCGCAAACTAATACTGGTCTCACAGGGAATGCTCAAAGCACAGACTGTAAGAAGAGTCTCTATTCGTGTACGTAAGGCGGCATTGTGCCTTTTGTATTTAATACCGATGCGATTTCTGTGTTTCATCGTCAATGGGTATGTCCAAGGAATACATTGAACCTGCAGTCGTGTATCGCAAACTAATACTGGTCTCACAGGGAATGCTCAAAGCACCGACTGTAAGAAGAGTCTCTATTCTTGTACGTAAGGCGGCATTGTGCCTTTTGTATTTAATTCCTATGCGATTTCTGTGTTTCAACGTCAATGGTATGTCCAAGGAGTACATTGAACCTGCAGTGGTGTATCGCAAACTAATACTGGTCTCACAGGGAATGCTTAAAGCACAGACTGTAAGAAGAGTCTCTATTCTTGTACGAAAGGCGGCATTGTGCCTTTTGTATTTAAGTCCGATGCGATTTCTGTGTTTCATCATCAATGTGTATGTCTAAGGAATACATTGAACCTGCAGTGGTGTATCGCAAACTAATACTGCTCTCACAGGGAATGCTCAAAGCACAGACTGTAAGAAGAGTCTCTATTCTTGTACGTAAGGCGGCATTGTGCCTTTTGTATTTAATTCCGATGCGATTTCTGTGTTTCATCGTCAATGGGTATGTCGAAGGAATACATTGAACCTGCAGTGGTGTATCGCAAACTAATACTGGACTCATAGGGAATGCTCAAAGCACAGACTGTAAGAAAAGTCTCTATTCTTGTACGTAAGGCGGCATTGTGCTTTTTGTATTCAATTACGATGCGATTGCTGTGTTTCATCGTCAATGGGTATGTCCAAGGAATACACTGAACCTGCAGTGGTGTATCGCAAACTAATACTGGTCTCACAGGGAATGCTCAAAGCACAGACTGTAAGAAGTGTCTCTATTCTTGTACGTAAGGCGGCATTGTGCGTTTTGTATTTAATTCCGATGCGATTTCTGTGTTTCATCTTCAATGTGAATGTCCAAGGAATACATTGAAACTGCAGTGGTGTATCGCAAACTAATACTGATCTCACAGGGAATGCTCAAAGCACAGACTGTAAGAAGAGTCTCTATTCTTGTACGTAAGGCGGCATTGTGCCTTTTGTATTTAATTCCAATGCGATTTCTGTGTTTCATCGTCAATTTGTATGTCTAAGGAATACATTGAACCTGCAGTGGTGTATCAGAAACTAATACTGGTCTCACAGGGAATGCTCAAAGCACCGACTGTAAGAAGAGTCTCTATTCTTGTACTTAAGTCGGCATTGTGCCTTTTGTATTTAATTCCGATGCGATTTCTGTGTTTCATCGTCAATGGGTATGTCCAAGGAATACATTGAACCTGCAGTGGTGTATCGCAAACTAATACTGGTCTCACAGGGAATGCTCAAAGCACAATCAGTAAGAACAGTGTCTATTCTTGTACGTAAGGCGGCATTGTGCCTTTTGTATTTAATTCCGATGCGATTTCTGTGTTTCATCGCCAATGGGTATGTCCAAGGAATATATAGAACCTGCAGTGGTGTATCGCAAACTAATACTGGTCTCACAGGGAATGCTCAAAGCACAGACTGTAAGATGAGTCTCTATTCGTGTACGTAAGGCGGCATTGTGCCTTTTGTATTTAATTCCGATTCGATTTCTGTGTTTCATCGTCAATGGGTAAGTCCAAGAAATACATTGAACCTGCAGTGGTGTATCGCAAACTAATACTGGTCTCACAGGGAATGCTCAAAGCACCGACTGTAAGAAGAGTCTCTATTCTTTTACGTAAGGCGGCATTGTGCCTTTTGTATTTAATTCCGATGCGATTTCTGTGTTTCATCGCCAATGGGTATGTCCAAGGAATACATTGAACCTGCAGTGGTGTATCGCAAACTAATACTGGTCTCACAGGGAATGTTCAAAGCACAGACTGTAAGATGAGTCTCTATTCGTGTACGTAAGGCGGCATTGTGCCTTTTGTAATTAATTCCGATTCGATTTCTGTGTTTCATCGTCAATGGGTATGTCCAAGGAATACATTGAACCTGCAGTGGTGTATCGCAAACTAATACTGGTCTCACAGGGAATGCTCAAAGCACCGACTGTAAGAAGAGTCTCTATTCTTGTACGTAAGGCGGCATTGTGCCTTTTGTATTTAATTCCGATGCGATTTCTGTGTTTCATCGTCAATGTGTATGTCTAAGGTATACATTGAACCTGCAGTGGTGTATCGCAAACTAATACTGGTCTCACAGGGATTGCTCAAAGCACAGACTGTAAGAAGAGTCTCTATTCTTGTACGTAAGGCGGCATTGTGCCTTTTGTATTTAATTCCGATGCGATATCTGTGTTTCATCGTCAATGGTATGTCCAAGGAATACATTGAACCTGCAGTGGTGTATCGCAAACTAATACTGGTCTCACAGGGAATGCTTAAAGCACAGACTGTAAGAAGAGTCTCTATTCTTGTACGAAAGGCGGCATTGTGCCTTTTGTATTTAATTCTGATGCGATTTCTGTGTTTCATCGCCAATGGGTACGTCCAAGGAATACATTGAACCTGCAGTGGTGTATCGCAAACTAATACTGGTCTCACAGGGAATGCTCAAAGCACCGACTGTAAGAAGAGTCTCTATTCTTGTACGTAAGGCGGCATTGTGCCTTTTGTATTTAATTCCGATGCGATTTCTGTGTTTCATCGCCTATGGGTATGTCCAAGGAATATATTGAACCTGCAGTGGTGTATCGCAAACTAATACTGGTCTCACAGGGAATGCTCAAAGCACAGACTGTAAGAAGAGTCTCTATTCGTGTACGTAAGGCGGCATTGTGCCTTTTGTATTTAATTCCGATGCAATTTCTGTGTTTCATCGTCAATGGGTATGTCCTAGGAATACATTGAACCTGCAGTGGTGTATCGCAAACTAATACTGGTATCACAGGGAATGCTCAAAGCACCGACTGTAAGAAGAGTCTCTATTCTTGTATGTAAGGCGGCATTGTGCCTTTTGTATTTAATTCCGATGCGATTTCTGTGTGTCATCGTCAATGTGTATGTCTAAGGAATACATTGAACCTGCAGTGGTGTATCGCAAACTAATCCTGGTCTCACAGGGATTGCTCAAAGCACAGACTGTAAGAAGAGTCTCTGTTCTTGTACGTAAGGCGGCATTGTGCCTTTTGTAATTAATTCCGATGCGATTTCTGTGTTTCATCGTCAATGGTATGTCCAGGGAATACATTGAACCTGCAGTGGTGTATCGCAAACTAATACTGGTCTCACAGGGAATGCTTAAAGCACAGACTGTAAGAAGAGTCTCTATTCTTGTACGAAAGGGCGGCATTGTGCCTTTTGTATTTAATTCCGATGCGATTTCTGTGTTTCATCGCCAATGGGTATGTCCAAGGAATACATTGAACATACAGTGGTGTATCGCAAACTAATACTGGTCTCACAGGGAATGCTTAAGGCATAGACTGTAAGAAGAGTCTCTATTCTTGTACGTAAGGCGGCATTGTGCCTTTTGTATTAAATTCCGATGCGATTTCTCTGTTTCATCGTCAATGTGTATGGCTAAGGAATACATTGAACCTGCAGTGGTGTATCGCAAACTAATACTGGTCTCACAGGGAATGCTCAAAGCACAGACTGTAAGATGAGTCCCTATTGTTGTACGTAAGGCGGCATTGTGCCTTTTGTATTTAATTCCGATGCGATTCCTGTGTTTCAACGTCAATGTGTATGTCTAAGGAATACATTGAACATGCAGTGGTGTATCGCAAACTAATACTGGTCTCACAGGGAATGCTCAAGGCACAGACTGTAAGAAGAGTCTCTATTCTTGTACGTAAGGCGGCATTGTGCCTTTTGTATTTAATTCCGGCGCGATTTCTGTGTTTCATCATCAATGTGTATGTCTAAGGAATACATTGAACCTGCAGTGGTGTATCGCAAACTAATACTGGTCTCACAGGGAATGCTCAAAGCACAGACTGTAAGAAGAGTCTCTATTCTTGTACGTAAGGCGTCATTGTGCCTTTTGTATTTCATTCCGATGCGATTTCTGTGTTTCATCGTCAATGTGTATGTCCAAGGAATACATTGAACCTGCAGTGGTGTATCGCAAACTAATACTGGTCTCACAGGGAATGCTCAAAGCACAGACTGTAAGAAGAGTCTCTATTCTTGTACGTAAGGCGGCATTGTGCCGTTTGTATTTAATTCCTATGCGATTTCTGTGTTTCATCGTCAATGTGTATTTCTAAGGAATACATTGAACCTGCAGTGGAGTATCGCAAACTAATACTGGTCTCACAGGGAATGCTCAAAGCACAGACTGTAAGAAGAGTCTCTATTCTTGTACGTAAGGCGGCATTGTGCCTTTTGTATTTAATTCCGATGCAATTTCTGTGTTTCATCTTCAATGTGAATGAACAAGGAATACATTGAAACTGCAGTGGTGTATCGCAAACTAACACTGATCTCACAGGGAATGCTCAAAGCACAGACTGTAAGAAGAGTCTCTATTCTTGTACGTAAGGCGGCATTGTGCCTTTTGTATTTAATTCCAATGCGATTTCTGTGTTTCATCGTCAATGTGTATGTCTAAGGAATACATTGAACCTGCAGTGGTGTATCAGAAACTAATACTGGTCTCACAGGGAATGCTCAAAGCACCGACTGTAAGAAGAGTCTCTATTCTTGTACTTAAGTCGGCATTGGGCCTTTTGTATTTAATTCCGATGCGATTTCTGTGTTTCATCGTCAATGGGTATGTCCAAGGAATACATTGAACCTGCAGTGGTGTATCGCAATGTAATACTGGTCTCACAGGGAATGCTCAAAGCACAGACTGTAGGAAGAGTCTCTATTCTTGTACGTAAGGCGGCATTGTGCCTTATGTATTTAATCTCGATGCGATTCCTTTGATTCATCGTCAATGTGTATGTCCAAGGAATATATTGAACCTGCAGTGGTGTATAGCAAACTAATACTGGTCTCACAGGGAATGCTCAAACCATAGACTGTAAGAAGAGTCTCTATTCTTGTACGTAAGGCGGCATTGTGCATTTTGTATTTAATTCCGATGCGATTTCTGTGTTTCATCGTCAATGTGTATGTCCAAGGAATAAATTGAACCTGCAGTGGAATGTTCAAAGCACCGACTGTAAGAAGAGTCTCTATTCTTGCACTTATGGCGGCATTGTGCCTGTTGTATTTAATTCCGATGTAATTTCAGTGTTTCATCGTCAATGTGTATGTCTAAGGAATACATTGAACCTGCAGTGGTGTATCGGAAACTAATACTGGTCTCACAGGGAATGCTGAAAGCACCGACTCTAAAATGAGTCTCTATTCTTGTAAGTAAGGAGGCATTGTGCCTTTTGTATTTAATTCCGATGCGATTTCTGTGTTTCATCGACACTGGGTATGTCCAAGGAATACATTGAACCTGCAGTGGTGTATCGCAAACTAACACAGGTCTCATAGGGAATGCTCAAAGCACCGACTGTAAGAAGAGTCTCTATTCTTGTACGTAAGGCGGCATTGTGCCTTTTGTATTTAATTCCGATGCGATTTCTGTGTTTCATCGTCAATGTATATGTCCAAATAATACACTGAACTTGCAGTGGAATGCTCAAAGCCCCGACTGTAAGAAGAGTCTCTATTCTTGCATTTATTGCGGCATTGTGCCTTTTGTATTTAATTCCGATGTAATTTCAGTGTTTCATCGTCAATGTGTATGTGTAAGGAATACATTGAACCTGCAGTGGTGTATCGGAAGCTAATACTGGCCTCACAGGGAATGCTAAAAAACACCGACTGTAAGAAGAGTCTTTATTCTTGTACGTAAGGCGGCATTGTGCCTTTTGTATTTAGTTCCGATGCGATTTCTGTGTTTCATCGTCAATGGGTATGTCCAAGGAATACATTGAACCTGCAGTGGTGTATCGCAAACTAATACTGTTCTCACAGGGAATGCTCAAAGCATCGACTGTAAGAAGAGTTTCTAATCTTGTACGTAAGGCGGCATTGTGCCTTTTGTATTTAATTCCAATGCGATTTCTGTGTTTCATCGTCAATGTGTATGTCTAAGGAATACATTGAACCTGCAGTGGTGTATCAGAAACTAATACTGGTCTCACAGGGAATGCTTAAAGCACAGACTGTAAGAAGAGTCTCTATTCTTGTACGAAAGGGCGGCATTGTGCCTTTTGTATTTAATTCCGATGCGATTTCTGTGTTTCATCGCCAATGGGTATGTCCAGGGAATACATTGAACATGCAGTGGTGTATCGCAAACTAATACTGGTCTCACAGGGAATGCTCAAAGCACAGACTGTAAGAAGAGTCTCTATTCGTGTACGTAAGGCGGCATTGTGCCTTTTGTATTTAATACCGATGCGATTTCTGTGTTTCATCGTCAATGGGTATGTCCAAGGAATACATTGAACCTGCAGTGGTGTATCGCAAACTAATACTGGTCTCACAGGGAATGCTCAAAGCACCGACTGTAAGAAGAGTCTCTATTCTTGTACGTAAGGCGGCATTGTGCCTTTTGTATTTAATTCCGATGCGATTTCTGTGTTTCATCGTCAATGTGTATGTGTAAGGAATACATTGAACCTGCAGTGGTGTATCGCAAACTAATACTGGTCTCACAGGGATTGCTCAAAGCACAGACTGTAAGAAGAGTCTCTATTCTTGTACGTAAGGCGGCATTGTGCCTTTTGTATTAAATTCCGATGCGATTTCTGTGTTTAATCGTCAATGTGTATGGCTAAGGAATACATTGAACCTGCAGTGGTGTATCGCAAACTAATACTGGTCTCACAGGGAATGCTCAAAGCACAGACTGTAAGATGAGTCCCTATTGTTGTACGTAGGGCGGCATTGTGCCTTTTGTATTTAATTCCAATGCGATTTCTGTGTTTCAACGTCAATGTGTATGTCTAAGGAATACATTGAACATGCAGTGGTGTATCGCAAACTAATACTGGTCTCACAGGGAATGCTCAAGGCACAGACTGTAAGAAGAGTCTCTATTCTTGTACGTAAGGCGGCATTGTGCCTTTTGTATTTAATTCCGACGCGATTTCTGTGTTTCATCATCAATGTGTATGTCTAAGGAATACATTGAACCTGCAGTGGTGTATCCCAAACTAATACTGGTCTCACAGGGAATGCTCAAAGCACAGACTGTAAGAAGAGTCTCTATTCTTGTACGTAAGGCGGCATTGTGCCTTTTGTATTTAATTCCAATGCGATTTCTGTGTTTCATCGTCAATGTGTATGTCTAAGGAATACATTGAACCTGCAGTGGTGTATCAGAAACTAATACTGGTCTCACAGGGAATGCTCAAAGCACCGACTGTAAGAAGAGTCTCTATTCTTGTACTTAAGTCTTCATTGGGCCTTTTGTATTTAATTCCGATGCGATTTCTGTGTTTCATCGTCAATGGGTATGTCCAAGGAATATATTGAACCTGCAGTGGTGTATAGCAAACTAATACTGGTCTCACAGGGAATGCTCAAACCATAGACTGTAAGAAGAGTCTCTATTCTTGTACGTAAGGCGGCATTGTGCATTTTGTATTTAATTCCGATGCGATTTCTGTGTTTCATCGTCAATGTGTATGTCCAAGGAATAAATTGAACCTGCAGTGGAATGTTCAAAGCACCGACTGTAAGAAGAGTCTCTATTCTTGCACTTATGGCGGCATTGTGCCTGTTGTATTTAATTCCGATGTAATTTCAGTGTTTCATCGTCAATGTGTACGTCTAAGGAATACATTGAACCTGCAGTGGTGTATCGGAAACTAATACTGGTCTCACATGGAATGCTGAAAGCACCGACTGTAAAATGAGTCTCTATTCTTGTAAGTAAGGAGGCATTGTGCCTTTTGTATTTAATTCCGATGCGATTTCTGTGTTTCATCGTCAATGTGTATGTCCAAGGAATAAATTGAACCTGCAGTGGAATGTTCAAAGCACCGACTGTAAGAAGAGTCTCTATTCTTGCACTTATGGCGGCATTGTGCCTGTTGTATTTAATTCCGATGTAATTTCAGTGTTTCATCGTCAATGTGTACGTCTAAGGAATACATTGAACCTGCAGTGGTGTATCGGAAACTAATACTGGTCTCACAGGGAATGCTGAAAGCACCGACTGTAAAATGAGTCTCTATTCTTGTAAGTAAGGAGGCATTGTGCCTTTTGTATTTAATTCCAATGCGATTTCTGTGTTCATCGTCAATGTGTATGTCTAAGGAATACATTGAACCTGCAGTGGTGTATCAGAAACTAATACTGGTCTCACAGGGAATGCTCAAAGCACCGACTGTAAGAAGAGTCTCTATTCTTGTACTTAAGTCGGCATTGTGCCTTTTGTATTTAATTCCGATGCGATTTCTGTGTTTCATCGTCAATGGGTATGTCCAAGGAATACATTGAACCTGCAGTGGTGTATCGCAATGTAATACTGGTCTCACAGGGAATGCTCAAAGCACAGACTGTAGGAAGAGTCTCTATTCTTGTACGTAAGGCGGCATTGTGCCTTATGTATTTAATCTCGATGCGATTCCTGTGATTCATCGTCAATGTGTATGTCCAAGGAATATATTGAACCTGCAGTGGTGTATAGCAAACTAATACTGGTCTCACACAGAATGCTCAAACCATAGACTGTAAGAAGAGTCTCTATTCTTGTACGTAAGGCGGCATTGTGCATTTTGTATTTAATTCCGATGCGATTTCTGTGTTTCATCGTCAATGTGTATGTCCAAGGAATAAATTGAACCTGCAGTGGAATGTTCAAAGCACCGACTGTAAGAAGAGTCTCTATTCTTGCACTTATGGCGGCATTGTGCCTGTTGTATTTAATCCCGATGTAATTTCAGTGTTTCATCGTCAATGTGTACGTCTAAGGAATACATTGAACCTGCAGTGGTGTATCGGAAACTAATACTGGTCTCACAGGGAATGCTGAAAGCACCGACTGTAAAATGAGTCTCTATTCTTGTAAGTAAGGAGGCATTGTGCCTTTTGTATTTAATTCCGATGCGATTTCTGTGTTTCATCGACAATGGGTATGTCCAAGGAATACATTGAACCTGCAGTGGTGTATCGCAAACTAACACAGGTCTCATAGGGAATGCTCAAAGCACCGACTGTAAGAAGAGTCTCTATTCTTGTACGTAAGGCGGCATTGTGCCTTTTGTATTTAATTCCGATGCGATTTCTGTGTTTCATCGTCAATGTATATGTCCAAGGAATACACTGAACTTGCAGTGGAATGCTCAAAGCACCGACTGTAAGAAGAGTCTCCATTCTTGCATTTATTGCGGCATTGTGCCTTTTGTATTTAATTCCGATGTAATTTCAGTGTTTCATCGTCAATGTGTATGTGTAAGGAATACATTGAACCTGCAGTGGTGTATCGGAAGCTAATACTGGCCTCACAGGGAATGCTAAAAAACACCGACTGTAAGAAGAGTCTTTATTCTTGTACGTAAGGCGGCATTGTGCCTTTTGTATTTAATTCCGATGCGATTTCTGTGTTTCATCGTCAATGGGTATGTCCAAGGAATACATTGAACCTGCAGTGGTGTATCGCAAACTAATACTGTTCTCACAGGGAATGCTCAAAGCACCGACTGTAAGAAGAGTTTCTAATCTTGTATGTAAGGCGGCATTGTGCCTTTTGTATTTAATTCCGATGCGATTTCTATGTTTCATCGTCAATGGGTATGTCCAAGGAATACATTGAACCTGCAGTGGTGTATCGCAAAGTAATACTGGTCTCACAGGGAATGCTCAAAGCACCGACTTTAAGAAGAGTCTCTATTCTTGTACGTAAGGCGGCATTGTGCCTTTTTATTTAATTCCGATGTAATTTCTGTGTTTCATCGTCAATGTGTATGTCTAAAGACTACATTGAACCGGAAGTTTTGTATCGGGAACTAATACTGGTCTCAAAGGGAATGCTGAAAGCACCGACTGTAAGAAGAGTCTCTATTCTTGTACGTAAGGCGGCATTGTGCCTTTTGTATTTAATTCCGATGCGTTTTCTGTGTTTCATCGTCAATGGATATGTCCAAGGAATACATTGAACCTGCAGTGGTGTATCGCATACTAATACTGGTCTCACAGGGAATGCTCAAAGCACCGATTGTAAGAAGAGTCTTTATTCTTGTACGTAAGGCGGCATTGTGCCTTTTGTATTTAATTCCGATGCGATTTCTGTGTTTCATCGTCAATGTGTATGTCCAAGGAATTCATTGAAACTGCAGTGGAATGCTCAAAGCATCGACTGTAAGAAGAATCTCTATTCTTGCACTTCTGGCAGCATTGTGCCTTTTGTATTTAATTCCGATGTAATTTCAGTGTTTCATCGTCAGTGTGTATGTCTAAGGAATACATTGAACCTGCAGTGGTGTATCGGAAACTTATACTGATCTCACAGTGAATGCTGAAAGCATCGACTGTAAGAAGAGTCTCTATTCTTGTACGTGAGGCGGCATTGTGCCTTATGTATTTAATTCCGATGCGAATTCTATGTTTCATTGTCAATGGGTATGTCCAAGGAATACATTGAAACTGCAGTGGTGTATCGCAAACTAATACTGGTCTCACAGGGAGTGCTCAAAGCACCGACTGTAAGAGGAGGCTGTATTCTTGTACGTAAGGCGGCATTGTGCCTTTTGTATTTAATTCCGATGCGATTTCTGTGTTTCATCGTCAATGGGTATGTCCAAGGAATACATTGAACTTGCAGTGGGGTATCGGAAACTAATACTGGTCTCACAGGGAATGCTCGAAGCACCGACTGTAAGAAGAGTCTCTATTCTTGTACGTAAGGCGGCATTGTGCCTTTTGCATTTAATTCCGATGCGATTTCTGTGTTTCATCGTCAATGGGTATGACCAAGGAATACATTGAAATTGCAGTGGTGTATCGCAAACTAATACTGGTCTCACAGGGGATGCTCATAGCACCGACTGTAAGAAGAATCTCTACTCTTGTACGTAAGGCAGCATTGTGCCTTTTGTATTTAATTCCGATGTAATTTCTGTGTTTCATCGTCAATGTGTATGTCTAAGGAATACATTAAACCTGCAGTTGTGTATCGGAAACTAATACTGGTCTCACAGGGAATGCTCAAAGCACCGACTGTATTAAGAGTCTCTATTCTTGTACGTAAGGCGGCATTGTGCCTTTTGTATTTAATTCTGATGCGATAGCTGTGTTTCATCGTCAATGTGTATGTCCAAGGAATACATTGAACCTGCAGTGGAATGCTCAAAGCACCGACTTTAAGAAGAGTCTCTATTCCTGCACTTATGGCGGCATTGTGACTTTTGTATTTAATTCCGACGTAATTTCAGTGTTTCATCGTCAATGTGTATGTCTAAGGAATACATTGAACCTGCAGTGGTGTATCGGAAACTAATTCTGGTCTCACAGGGAATGCTGAAAGCACCGACTGTAAGCAGAGTCTCTATTTTTGTACTTAAGGCGGCATTGTGCCTTTTGTATCTAATTCCGATGCGATTTCTGTGTTTCATCGTCAATGGGTATGTCCAAGGAATACAATGAACATGCAGTGGTGTATCGCAAACTAATACTGGTCTCACAGGGAATGCTCAAAACACCGACTGTAAGAAGAGTCTCTATTCTTGTACGTAAGACGGCATTGTGCCTTTTGTTGTTAATTCCGATGCGATTACTGTGTTTCATCGTCAATTGGTATGTCCAAAGAATACATTGAACCTGCAGTGGTGTACCGCAAACTAATAGTGGTCTCACAGGGAATGCTCAAAGCACAGACTGTAAGAAGAGTCTCCATTCTTGTACGTAAAGCGGCATTGTGCCTTTTGTATTTAATTCCGATGCGATTTCTGTGATTCATCGTCAATGGGTATGTCCAAGGAATACATTGATCCTGCAGTGGTGTATCGCAAACTAATACTGGTCTCACAGGGAATGCTCAAAGCACAGACTGTAAGAATAGTCTCTATTCTTGTACGTAAGGTGGCATTGTGCCTTTTGTATTTAATTCCGATGTGATTTCTGTGTTTCATCGTCAATGTGTATGTCCAAGGAATACATTGAAGCTGCAGTGGTGTAACGCAAACTAATACTGGTCTCACAGGGAATGCTCAAAGCACAGACTGTAAGAAGAGTCTCAATTCTTGTACGTAAGGCGGCTTTGTGCCTTTTGTATTTAATTCCGATGCGATTTCTGTGTTTCATCGTCAATGTGTATTTCCAAGGAATACATTGAGCCTGCAGTGGTGTATCGCAAACTAATACTGGTCTCACAGGGAATGCTCAAAGCACAGACTGTAAGAAGAGTCTCTATTCTTGTACGTATGGCGGCATTGTGCCTTTTGTATTTAATTCCGATGCGATTTCTGTGTTTCATCGTCAATGGGTATGTCCAAGGAATACATTGAACCTGCAGTGGTGTATCGCAAACTAATACTGGTCTCACAGGGAATTCTCAAAGCACAGGCTGTAAGAAGAATCTCTATTCTTGTACGTAAGGCGGCATTGTGGCTATTGTATTTAATTCCGATGCGATTTCTGTGTTTCATCGTCAATGGTTATATCCAAGGAATCCATTGAACCTGCAGTGGTGTATCGCAAACAAATACTGGTCTCACAGGGAATGCTCAAAGCACAGACTGTAAGAAGAGTCTCTATTCTTGTACGTAAGGCGGCTTTGTGCCTTTTGTATTTATTTCCGATGCGATTTCTGTGTTTAATCCTCAATGTGTATGTCCAAGGAATACATTGAAACAGCAGTGGTGTATCGCAAACTAATACTGGTCTCACAGGGAATGCTCAAAGCACAGACTGTAAGAAGAGTCTCTATTCTTGTACGTAAGGCGGCATTGTGCCTTTTGTACTTAATTCCAATGTGATTTCTGTGTTTCATCGTCAATGTGTATGTTCAAGGAATACATTGAACCTGCAGTGGTGTATCAGAAACTAATACTGGTCTCACAGGGAATGCTCAAAGCACCGACTGTAAGAAGAGTCTCTATTCTTGTACTTAAGTCGGCATTGTGCCTTTTGTATTTAATTCCGATGCGATTTCTGTGTTTCATCGTCAATGGGTATGTCCAAGGAATACATTGAACCTGCAGCGGTGTATCCCAATGTAATACTGGTCTCACAGGGATTGCTCAAAGCACAGACTGTAGGAAGAGTCTCTATTCTTGTACGTAAGGCGGCATTGTGCCTTTTGTATTTAATCTCGATGCGATTTCTGTGATTCATCGTCAATGTGTACGTCCAAGGAATATATTGAACCAGCAGTGGTGTATAGCAAACTAATACTGGTCTCACAGGGAATGCTCAAAGCACAGACTGTAAGAAGAGCCTCTATTCTTGTACGTAAGGCGGCATTCTGCCTTTTGTATTTAATTCCGATGCGATTTCTGTGTTTCATCGTCAATGTGTATGTCCAAGGAATAAATTGAACCTGCAGTGGAATGCTCAAAGCACCGACTGTAAGAAGGATCGCTATTCTTGCACTTATGGCTGCATTGTGCCTGTTGTATTTAATTCCGATGTAATTTCAGTGTTTCATCGTCAATGTGTATGTCTAAGGAATTCATTGAACCTGCAGTGGTGTATCGGAAACTAATACTGGTATCACAGGGAATGCTGAAATTACCGACTGTAAGATGAGTCTCTATTCTTGTACGTAAGGAGGCATTGTGCCTTTTGTATTTAATTCCGATGCGATTTCTGTGTTTCATCGACAATGGGTATGTCCAAGGAATACATTGAACCTGCAGTGGTGTATCGCAAACTAATACAGGTCTCACAGGGAATGCTCAAAGCACCGACTGTAAGAAGAGTCTCTATTCTTGTACGTAAGGCGGCATTGTGCCTTTTGTATTTAATTCCGATGCGATTTCTGTGTTTCAACGTCAATGTATATGTCCAAGGAATACATTGAACCTGCAGTGGAATGCTCAAAGCACCGACTGTAAGAAGAGTCTATATTCTTGCATTTATGGCGGCATTGTGCCTTTTGTATTTAATTCCGATGTAATTTCAGTGTTTCATCGTCAATGTGTATGTCTAAGGAATACATTGAACCTGCAGTGGTGTATCGGAAGCTAATACTGGTCTCACAGGGAATGCTGAAAGCACCGACTGTAAGAAGAGTCTTTATTCTTGTACGTAAGGCGGCATTGTGCCTTTTGTATTTAATTCCGATGCGCTTTCTGTCTTTCATCGTCAGTGGGTATGTCCAAGGAATACATTGAACCTGCAGTGGTGTATCGCAAACTAATACTGGTCTCACAGGGAATGCTCAAAGCACCGACTGTTAGAAGAGTTTCTAATCTTGTACGTAAGGCAGCATTGTGCCTTTTGTATTTAATTCCGATGCGATTTCTGTCTTTCATCGTCAATGGGTATGTCCAAGGAATACATTGAACCTGCAGTGGTGTATCGCAAGCTAATACTGGTCTCACAGGGAATGCTCAGAACACCGACTTCAAGAAGAGTCTCTATTCTTGTACGTAAGGCGGCATTGTGCCTTTTGTATTTAATTCCGATGTAATTTCTGTGTTTCATCGTCAATGTGTATGTCTAAAGACTACATTGAACCGGCAGTTTTGTATCGGGAACTAATACTGGTCTCAAAGGGAATGCTGAGAGCACCGACTGTAAGAAGAGTCTCTATTCTTGTACGTAAGGCGGCATTGTGCCTTTTGTATTTAATTCCGATGCGATTTCTGTGTTTCGTCGTCAATGGATATGTCCAAGGAATACATTGAACCTGCAGTGGTGTATCGCATACTAATACTGGTCTCACAGGGAATGCTCAAAGCACCGACTTTAAGAAGAGTCTCTATTCTTGTACGTAAGGCGGCATTGTGCCTTTTGTATTTAATTCCGATGTAATTTCTGTGTTTCATCGTCAATGTGTATGTCTAAAGACTACATTGAACCGGCAGTTTTGTATCGGGAACTAATACTGGTCTCAAAGGGAATGCTCAAAGCACCGACTTTAAGAAGAGTCTCTATTCTTGTACGTAAGGCAGCATTGTGCCTTTTGTATTTAATTCCGATGCGATTTCTGTGATTCATCGTCAATGGGTATGTCCAAGGAATACATTGATCCTGCAGTGGTGTATCGCAAACTAATACTGGTCTCACAGGGAATGCTCAAAGCACAGACTGTAAGAATAGTCTCTATTCTTGTACGTAAGGTGGCATTGTGCCTTTTGTATTTAATTCCGATGTGATTTCTGTGTTTCATCGTCAATGTGTATGTCCAAGGAATACATTGAAGCTGCAGTGGTGTATCGCAAACTAATACTGGTCTCACAGGGAATGCTCAAAGCACAGACTGTAAGAAGAGTCTCAATTCTTGTACGTAAGGCGGCTTTGTGCCTTTTGTATTTAATTCCGATGCGATTTCTGTGTTTCATCGTCAATGTGTATTTCCAAGGAATACATTGAGCCTGCAGTGGTGTATCGCAAACTAATACTGGTCTCACAGGGAATGCTCAAAGCACAGACTGTAAGAAGAGTCTCTATTCTTGTACGTATGGCGGCATTGTGCCTTTTGTATTTAATTCCGATGCGATTTCTGTGTTTCATCGTCAATGGGTATGTCCAAGGAATACATTGAACCTGCAGTGGTGTATCGCAAACTAATACTGGTCTCACAGGGAATTCTCAAAGCACAGGCTGTAAGAAGAATCTCTATTCTTGTACGTAAGGCGGCATTGTGGCTATTGTATTTAATTCCGATGCGATTTCTGTGTTTAATCGTCAATGTGTATGTCCAAGGAATACATTGAAACAGCAGTGGTGTATCGCAAACTAATACTGGTCTCACAGGGAATGCTCAAAGCACAGACTGTAAGAAGAGTCTCTATTCTTGTACGTAAGGCGGCATTGTGCCTTTTGTACTTAATTCCAATGTGATTTCTGTGTTTCATCGTCAATGTGTATGTTCAAGGAATACATTGAACCTGCAGTGGTGTATCAGAAACTAATACTGGTCTCACAGGGAATGCTCAAAGCACCGACTGTAAGAAGAGTCTCTATTCTTGTACTTAAGTCGGCATTGTGCCATTTGTATTTAATTCCGATGCGATTTCTGTGTTTCATCGTCAATGGGTATGTCCAAGGAATACATTGAACCTGCAGCGGTGTATCCCAATGTAATACTGGTCTCACAGGGATTGCTCAAAGCACAGACTGTAGGAAGAGTCTCTATTCTTGTACTTAAGTCGGCATTGTGCCTTTTGTATTTAATTCCGATGCGATTTCTGTGTTTCATCGTCAATGGGTATGTCCAAGGAATACATTGAACCTGCAGCGGTGTATCCCAATGTAATACTGGTCTCACAGGGATTGCTCAAAGCACAGACTGTAGGAAGAGTCTCTATTCTTGTACGTAAGGCGGCATTGTGCCTTTTGTATTTAATCTCGATGCGATTTCTGTGATTCATCGTCAATGTGTACGTCCAAGGAATATATTGAACCAGCAGTGGTGTATAGCAAACTAATACTGGTCTCACAGGGAATGCTCAAAGCACAGACTGTAAGAAGAGCCTCTATTCTTGTACGTAAGGCGGCATTCTGCCTTTTGTATTTAATTCCGATGCGATTTCTGTGTTTCATCGTCAATGTGTATGTCCAAGGAATAAATTGAACCTGCAGTGGAATGCTCAAAGCACCGACTGTAAGAAGGATCGCTATTCTTGCACTTATGGCGGCATTGTGCCTGTTGTATTTAATTCCGATGTAATTTCAGTGTTTCATCGTCAATGTGTATGTCTAAGGAATTCATTGAACCTGCAGTGGTGTATCGGAAACTAATACTGGTATCACAGGGAATGCTGAAATTACCGACTGTAAGATGAGTCTCTATTCTTGTACGTAAGGAGGCATTGTGCCTTTTGTATTTAATTCCGATGCGATTTCTGTGTTTCATCGACAATGGGTATGTCCAAGGAATACATTGAACCTGCAGTGGTGTATCGCAAACTAATACAGGTCTCACAGGGAATGCTCAAAGCACCGACTGTAAGAAGAGTCTCTATTCTTGTACGTAAGGCGGCATTGTGCCTTTTGTATTTAATTCCGATGCGATTTCTGTGTTTCAACGTCAATGTATATGTCCAAGGAATACATTGAACCTGCCGTGGAATGCTCAAAGCACCGACTGTAAGAAGAGTCTATATTCTTGCATTTATGGCGGCATTGTGCCTTTTGTATTTAATTCCGATGTAATTTCAGTGTTTCATCGTCAATGTGTATGTCTAAGGAATACATTGAACCTGCAGTGGTGTATCGGAAGCTAATACTGGTCTCACAGGGAATGCTGAAAGCACCGACTGTAAGAAGAGTCTTTATTCTTGTACGTAAGGCGGCATTGTGCCTTTTGTATTTAATTCCGATGCGCTTTCTGTCTTTCATCGTCAATGGGTATGTCCAAGGAATACATTGAACCTGCAGTGGTGTATCGCAAACTAATACTGGTCTCACAGGGAATGCTCAAAGCACCGACTGTTAGAAGAGTTTCTAATCTTGTACGTAAGGCAGCATTGTGCCTTTTGTATTTAATTCCGATGCGATTTCTGTCTTTCATCGTCAATGGGTATGTCCAAGGAATACATTGAACCTGCAGTGGTGTATCGCAAGCTAATACTGGTCTCACAGAGAATGCTCAGAACACCGACTTTAAGAAGAGTCTCTATTCTTGTACGTAAGGCGGCATTGTGCCTTTTGTATTTAATTCCGATGTAATTTCTGTGTTTCATCGTCAATGTGTATGTCTAAAGACTACATTGAACCGGCAGTTTTGTATCGGGAACTAATACTGGTCTCAAAGGGAATGCTGAGAGCACCGACTGTAAGAAGAGTCTCTATTCTTGTACGTAAGGCGGCATTGTGCCTTTTGTATTTAATTCCGATGCGATTTCTGTGTTTCGTCGTCAATGGATATGTCGAAGGAATACATTGAACCTGCAGTGGTGTATCGCATACTAATACTGGTCTCACAGGGAATGCTCAAAGCACCGACTTTAAGAAGAGTCTCTATTCTTGTACGTAAGGCGGCATTGTGCCTTTTGTATTTAATTCCGATGTAATTTCTGTGTTTCATCGTCAATGTGTATGTCTAAAGACTACATTGAACCGGCAGTTTTGTATCGGGAACTAATACTGGTCTCAAAGGGAATGCTCAAAGCACCGACTTTAAGAAGAGTCTCTATTCTTGTACGTAAGGCAGCATTGTGCCTTTTGTATTTAATTCCGATGCGATTTCTGTGTTTCATCGTCAATGTGTATGTCTAAGGAATACATTAAACCTGCAGTGGTGTATCGGAAACTAATACTGGTCTCACAGGGAATGCTCAAAGCACCGACTGTATTAAGAGTCTCTATTCTTGTACGTAAGGCGGCATTGTGCCTCTTGTATTTAATTCTGTTGCGATTTCTGTGTTTCATCGTCAATGTGTATGTCCAAGGAATACATTGAACCTGCAGTGGAATGCTCAAAGCACCGACTGTAAGAAGAGTCTCTATTCTTGCACTTATGGCGGCATTGTGACTTTTGTATTTAATTCCGATGTAATTTCAGTGTTTCATCGTCAATGTGTATGTCTAAGGAATACGTTGAACCTGCAGTGGTGTATCGGAACCTAATTCTGGTCTCACAGGGAATGCTTAAAGCACCGACGGTAAGCAGAGTCTCTATTCTTGTACATAAGGCTGCATTGTGCCTTTTGTATTTAATTCCGATGCGATTTCTGTGTTTCGTCGTCAATGGGTATGTCCAAGGAATACAATGAACATGCAGTGGTGTATCGCA
This sequence comes from Schistocerca americana, assembly GCF_021461395.2. Classification (NCBI taxonomy): domain Eukaryota; kingdom Metazoa; phylum Arthropoda; class Insecta; order Orthoptera; family Acrididae; genus Schistocerca; species Schistocerca americana. The sequence continues at coordinate 19,483,066 of NC_060125.1, read as the reverse complement.
AACTAATACTGGTCTCACAGGGAATGCTCAAAGCACCGACTGTAAGAAGAGTCTCTATTCTTGTACGTAAGGCGGCATTGTGCCTTTTTGTATTTAATTCCGATGCGATTTCTGTGTTTCATCGTCAATGGGTATGTCCAAGGAATACATTGTACCTGCAGTGGTGTATCGCAAACTAATACGGGTCTGACAGGGAATGCTCAAAGCACCGTCTGTAAGTAGAGTCTCTATTCTTATACTTAAGGCGGAATTGTGCCTTTTGTATTTAATTCCGATGCGATTTCTGTGTTTCATCGTCAATGTGTATGTCCAAGGAATACATTGAACCTGCAGTGGAATGCTCAAAGTACAGAGTGTAAGAAGAGTCCCTATTCTTGCACTTATGGCGGCATTGTGCCTTTTGTATTTAATTCCGATGTAATTTCAGTGTTTCATCGTCAATGTGTATGTCTAAGGAATACATTGAACCTGCAGTGGTGTATCGGAAACTAATACTGGTCTCACAGGGAATGCCCAAAGCACGGACTGTAAGAAGAGTCTCTATTTTTGTACGTAAGGCGCCATTGTGCCTTTTGTATTTAATTCCGATGCGATCTCTGTGATTCATCGTCAATGTGTATGTCTAAGGAAATCATTGAACCTGCAGTGGTGTATCGGAAACTAATACTGGTCTCACAGGGAATGCTCAAAGCACCGTCTGTAAGAAGAGTCTCTATTCTTGTACGTAAGGCGGCATTGTGCCTTTTGTATTTAACTCCGATGCGATTTCTGTGTTTCATCGTCAATGTGTATGTCCAAGGAATACATTGAACCTGCAGTGGAATGCTGAAAGCACCGACTGTAAGAAGAGTCTCTATTCTTGCACTTGTGGCGGCATTGTGCCTTTTGTATTTTATTCCGATGTAATTTCAGTGTTTCATCGTCAATGTGTATGTCTAAGGAATACATTGAACCTGCAGTGGTGTATCGGAAACTAATACTGGTCTCACAGGAAAGTATCAAAGCACAGACTCTAAAAAGTCTCATTCTTCTTGCACTTAAGGCGGCATTGTGCCTTTTGTATATAATTCCGATGTAATTTCGGTGTTTCATCGTCAATGTGTATGTCGAAGGAATACATTGAACCTGCAGTGGTATATCGGAAACTAATAAAGGTCTCACAGGGAATGCTCAAAACACCGACTGTAAGAAGAGTCTCTATTCTTGTACTTAAGGGGGCATCGTGCCTTTTGTATTTAATTCCAATGTAATTTCAGTGTTTCATCGTCAATGTGTGTGTCCAAGGAATACATTGAACCTGCAGTGGTGTATCGGAAACTAATACTGGTATCACAGGAAAGGATCAAAGCACAGACTCTAAGAAGTCTCACTCCTCCTGCACGTAAGGCGGCATTTTGCCTTTTGTATTTAATTCCGATGTAATTTCGGTGTTTCATCGTCAATGTGAATGTCCAAAGAATACATTGAACCTGCAGTGGTGTATCGGAAACAAATACTGGTCTCACAGGGAATGCTCAAAGCACCGACTGTAAGAAGAGTCTTTATTCTTGTACTTAAGGCGGCAGTGTGCCTTTTGTATTTAATTGCGATGCAATTTCTGTGTTTCATCGTCATTGTGAAGGTCCGAGTTATGCATTAAACCTTCAGTGGTGCATCGGATTCTAGTACTGGTCTCACAGAAAACGGTCAAAGTACAGACTCATAGAAGAGTCTCTCTTCTTGTACATAAGGCTGCATTGTGGCTTTTGTATTTAATTCCGATGCATTTTCTGTGTTTCATCGTCAATGTGAAGGTCCAATTAATACATTGAACCTGCAGTGGATATCGCAAACTAATACTGGTCTCACACGGAATGCTCATTGCACAGACTGTAAGAAGAGTCACTATTTGTGTACTTACGGCGGCATTTTGCCTTTTGCATTTAAATCCAATGCAATCTCTGTGTTTCATCGTCAATGTGTGGGTCCAAGTAATACATTAATCCTGCATTGGTGCATCGGTATCTAAAACTGGTCTCACAGGGAGTGCTCAAATCACAGACTGTAAGAAGAGTCACTATTCTTGTACTTAAGGCGGTTTTGTGCCTTTTGTATTTAATTCCGATGAAATTTCTGTGTTTCATCGTCAATGTGTAGGTCCAAGGAATACATTGAGCCTGCAGTGGTGTATCGGAAACTAAAACAGGTCTCACAGAGAGTGTTCAAGGCACAGACTGTTGAAGAGTCTCTGATCTTCTACTTTACGCGGCATTGTGCTTCATGTATTTAATTCCGATGTGATTTCTGTGTTTCATCGTCAATGTGAAGGTCCAAGGAATTCATTGAACCTGCAGTGGTGTATCGGAAACTAATACTGGTCTCACTGGGAAAGCTCAAAGCACCGACTGTAAGAAGTGCAATATTTTTGTACTTATGGCAGCGTTGTGCCATTTGTATTTAATTCCAAAGCAATTTCTGTGTTTCATCGTCAATGTGTATGTCCAAGGAATACATTGAACCTGCAGTCGTGTATCGGAAACTAATACTGGTCTCACAGGAAAGGATCAAAGCACAGACTCTAAGAAAACTCACTCTTCTTGCACTTAAGGCGGCATTGTGCCTTTTGTATTTAATTCCGATGTATTTTCAGTGTTTCATCGTCAATGTGTATGTCCAAGGAATACATTGAACCTGCAGTTGGGAAATCGGAAACTAATACTGGTCTCACAGGAAAGGATCAAAGCACAGACTCTAAGAAGTCTCACTCTTCTTGCACTTAAGGCGGCATTGTGCCTTTTGTATTTACTCGTAATTTCGATGTAATTTCAGTGTTTCATCGTCAATGTGTATGTCCAAGGAGTACATTGAACCTGCAGTGGTGCATCGGAAACTAATACTGCTCTCAGAGGGAATGCTCAAAGCACCGACTGTAAGAAGTGTCTCTATTCTTGTACTTAAGACGGCATTGTGCCTTTTGTATTTAATTCCGATGTGATTTCTGTGTTTCATAGTCATTGTGAAGGTCCAAGGAATACTTTGAACCTACAGTGGTGTATCGGAAACTAATACTGCTCTCGGAGGGAATGCTCAGAGCACCGCTTGTAAGAAGTGTCTCTATTCTTGTACTTATGGCGGCATTGTGTCTTTTGTATTTAATTCCGATGCGATTTCTGTGTTTCATAGTCAATGTGAAGGTGCAGGGAATACTTTGAACCTGCAGTGGTGTATCGGAAACTAATACTGGTCTCACAGGGAATGCTCAAAGCACCAACTGTAAGAAGAGTCTTTTTCTTGTACTTGAGGCGGCCTTGTGCCTTTCGTATTTAATTCCGATGCGATTTCTGTGTTTCATCGCCAATGTGTATGTCCAAGGAATACATTGGACCCACAGTGGGGAATCGGAAACTAATACTGGTCTCACAGGAAAGGATCAAAGCACAGACTCTAAGAATTCTCACTCTTCTTGCACTTAAGGCGGCATTGTGCCTTTTGTATATTTAATTTCGATGTAATTTCAGTGTTTCATCGTCAATGTGCATGTCTAAGGAATACAGTGAACCTGCAGTGGTGTATCGGAAACTAATACTGGTCTCACAGGAAAGTATCAAAGCACAGACTCTAAGAAGTCTCATTCTTCTTGCACTTAAGGCGGCATTGTGCCTTTTGTATATAATTCCGATGTAATTTCGGTGTTTCATCGTCAATGTGTATGTCTAAGGATTACATTGAACCTGCAGTGGTGTATCAAAAACTAATACTGATCTCACAGGAAAGTATCAAAGCACAGACTCTAAGAAGTCTCATTCTTCTTGCACTTAAGGCGGCATTGTGCCTTTTGTATATAATTCCGATGTAATTTCGGTGTTTCATCGTCAATGTGTATGTCGAAGGAATACATTGAACCTGCAGTGGTATATCGGAAACTAATAAAGGTCTCACAGGGAATGCTCAAAACACCGACTGTAAGAAGAGTCTCTATTCTTGTACTTAAGGGGGCATTGTGCCTTTTGTATTTAATTCCAATGTAATTTCAGTGTTTCATCGTCAATGTGTGTGTCCAAGGAATACATTGAACCTGCAGTGGTGTATCGGAAACTAATACTGGTATCACAGGAAAGGATCAAAACACAGACTCTAAGAAGTCTCACTCCTCTTGCACATAAGGCGGCATTTTGCCTTTTGTATTTAATTCCGATGTAATTTCAGTGTTTCATCGTCAATGTGAATGTCCAAGGAATACATTGAACCTGCAGTGGTGTATCGGAAACAAATACTGGTCTCACAGGGAATGCTCAAAGCACCGACTGTAAGAAGAGTCTCTATTCTTGTACTTAAGGCGGCAGTGTGCCTTTTGTATTTAATTGCGATGCAATTTCTGTGTTTCATCGTCAATGTGAAGGTCCGAGTTATGCATTAAACCTTCAGTGGTGCATCGAATTCTAGTACTGGTCTCACAGAAAACTGTCAAAGTATAGACTCATAGAAGAGTCTCTCTTCTTGTACATAAGGCTGCATTGTGGCTTTTGTATATAATTCCGATGCAATTTCTGTGTTTCATCGTCAATGTGTGGGTCCAAGTAATACATTAATCCTGCATTGGTGCATCGGTATCTAAAACTGGTCTCACAGGGAGTGCTCAAATCACAGACTGTAAGAAGAGTCACTATTCTTGTACTTAAGGCGGTTTTGTGCCTTTTCGTATTTAATTCCGATGTAATTTCTGTGTTTCATCGTCAATGTGTAGGTCCAAGGAATACATTGAGCCTGCAGTGGTGTATCGGAAACTAAAACTGGTCTCACAGGAAAGGATCAAAGCACAGACTCTAAGAAGGCTCACTCTTCTTGCACTTAAGGCGGCATTGTGCCTTTTGTATTTAATTCCGATGTATTTTTAGTGTTTCATCGTCAATGTGTATGTCCAAGGAATACATTGAACCTGCAGTGGGAAATCGGAAACTAATACTGGTCTCACAGGAAAGGATCAAAGCACAGACTCTAAGAAGTCTCACTCTTCTTGCACTTAAGGCGGCATTGTGCCTTTTGTATTTACGCGTAATTTCGATGCAATTTCAGTGTTTCATCGTCAATGTGTATGTCCAAGGAATACATTGAACCTGCAGTGGTGCATCGGAAACTAATACTGCTCTCAGAGGGAATGCTCAAAGCACCGACTGTAAGAAGTGTCTCTATTCTTGTACTTAATACGGCATTGTGCCTTTTGTATTTAATTCCGATGTGATTTCTGTGTTTCATAGTCATTGTGAAGGTCCAAGGAATACTTTGAACCTGCAGTGGTGTATCGGAAACTAATACTGCTCTCGGAGGGAATGCTCAGAGCACCGCTTGTAAGAAGTGTCTCTATTCTTGTACTTATGGCGGCATTGTGTCTTTTGTATTTAATTCCGATGCGATTTCTGTGTTTCATAGTCAATGTGAATGTGCAGGGAATACTTTGAACCTGCAGTGGTGTATCGGAAACTAATACTGGGCTCACAGGGAATGCTCAAAGCACCAACTGTAAGAAGAGTCTCTATTCTTGTACTTGAGGCGGCCTTGTGCCTTTCATATTTAATTCCGATGCGATTTCTGTGTTTCATCGTCAATGTGTATGTCCAAGGAATACATTGGACCCACAGTGGGGAATCGGAAACTAATACTGGTCTCACAGGAAAGGATCAAAGCACAGACTCTAAGAAGTCTCACTCTTCTTGCACTTAAGGCGGCATTGTGCCTTTTGTATTTAATTTCGATGTAATTTCAGTGTTTCATCGTCAATGCGTATGTCCAAGGAATACATTGAACCTGCGGTCGTGCATCGGAAAATAATACTGCTCTCAGAGGGAATGCTCAAAGCACCAACTGTAAGAAGTGTCTCTATTCTTGTACTTAAGACGGCATTGTGCCTTTTGTATTTAATTCCGATGTGATTTCTGTGTTTCATAGTCATTGTGAAGGTCCAAGGAAGACTTTGAACCTGCAGTGGTGTATCGGAAACTAATACTGCTCTCGGAGGGAATGCTCAAAGCACCGCTTGTAAGAAGTGTCTCTCTTCTTGTTCTTATGGCGGCATTGTGTCTTTGGTATTTAATTCCGATGCGATTTCTGTGTTTCATAGTCAATGTGAAGGTGCAGGGAATACTTTGAACCTGCAGTGGTGTATCGGAAACTAATACTGGTCTCACAAGGAAAGCTCAAAGCACCGACTATAAGAAGTGTCTCTATTCCTGTACTTAAGGCGGCATTGTGCTTTTGTATTTAATTCCGATGCGATTTCTGTGTTTCATAGTCAATGTGAAGGTCCAAGGAATACTTTGAACCTGCAGTGGTGTATCGGAAACTAATACTGGTCTCACAGGAAAGGATCAAAGAATGGACTCTAAGAAGTCTCACTCTTCTTGCATTAAGGCGGCATTGTGTCTTTTGTATTTAATTCCGATGTAATTTCAGTGTTTCATCGTCATTGTGTATGTCCAAGGAATACATTGAACCTGCAGTGGTGTATCGGAAACTAATACTGGTCTCACAGGGAGTGTTCAAAGCACAGACCGTAGAAGAGTGTCTGATCTTGTACTTTACGCTGCATTGTGCTTCTTGTATTTAATTCCGATGCGATTTCTGTGCTTCATCGTCAATGTGAAAGTCCAAGGAATACATTGAACCTGTAGTGGTGTATCGGAAAGTAATACTGGTCTCACATGGAATGCTCAAAGCACTAACTGTAAGAAGAGTCTCTATTCTTGTAATTAAGAAGGCATTGTGCCTTTTGTATTTAATTCCGATGCGATTTCTGTGTTTCATAGTCAATGTGAAAGTCCAAGGAATACTTTGAACCTGCAGTGTTGTATCGAAAACTAATACTGGACTCACAGGGAATGCTCAAACTACCAACTGTAAGAAGTGTCTCTATTCTTGTACTTAAGACGGCATTGTGCCTTTTGTATTTAATTCCGATGTGATTTCTGTGTTTCATAGTCATTGTGAAGGTCCAAGGAATACTTTGAACCTGCAGTGGTGTATCGGAAACTAATACTGCTCTCGGAGGGAATGCTCAGAGCACCGCTTGTTAGAAGTGTCTCTATTCTTGTACTTATGGCGGCATTGTGTCTTTTGTATTTAATTCCGATGCGATTTCTGTTATTCATAGTCAATGTGAATGTGCAGGGAATACTTTGACCCTGCAGTGGTGTATCGGAAACTAATACTGGTCTCACAGGGAATGCTCAAAGCACCAACTGTAAGAAGAGTCTCTATTCCAGTACTTAAGGCGGCCTTATGCCTTTTGTACTTAATTCCGATGCGATGTTTGTGTTTCATCGTCAATGTGTATGTCCAAGGAATACATTGAACCCACAGTGGGGAATCGGGAACTAATACTGGTCTCACAGGAAAGGATCAAAGCACAGACTCTAAGAAGTCTTACTCTTCTTGCACTTAAGGCGGCATTGTGCCTTTTGTATTTAATTTCAATGTAATTTCAGTGTTTCATCGTCAATGTGTATGTCCAATTAATACATTGAACCTTCAGTGGTTTATCGGAAACTAATACTGGTCTAACAGGGAATGCTCAATGCACCGACTGTAAGAAGAGTCTCTATTCTTGTACTTACGGCGGCATTGTGCCTTTTGTATTTAATTCCGATCCGATTTCTGTGTTTCATAGTCAATGTGAAGGTGCAGGGAATACTTTGAACCTCCAGTGGTGTATCGGAAACTAATACTGGTCTCACAGTGAATGCTCAAAGCACCAACTGTAAGAAGAGTCTCTATTCTTGTACTTAAGGCGGCCTTGTGCCTTTTGTATTTAATTCCGATGGAATATCTGTGTTTCATAGTCAATGTGAAGGTCCAAGGAATAACTTGAACCTGCAGTGGTGTATCGGAAACTAATACTGGTCTCACAAGAGTGTTCAAGGCACAGATTGTAGAAGGGTCTCCGATCTTGTACTTTAAGCGGCATTGTGCTTCTTGTATTTAATTCCGATGCGATTTCTGTGTTTCATCGTCAATGTGAAGGTCCAAGGAATACATCGAACCTGCAGTGGTGTATCGCAAACTAATACTGGCCTCACAAGGAATGCTCAAAGCACTATCTGTAAGAAGAGTTTCTATTCTTGTACTTAAGGCGGCATTGTGCCTTTTGTATTTAATTCCGATGCGATTTCTGTGTTTCATCGTCAATGTGAATGTCCAAGGAATACATTGAACCTGCAGTGATGTATCGGATACTAATACTGGTCTCACAGGGAATGCTCAAAGCATCGACTATAAGAAGAGTCTCTATTCCTGTACTTAAGGCGGCATTGTGCCTTTTGTATTTAATTCCAATGCGATTTCTGTGTTTCATCGTCAATGTGAATGTCCAAGGAATACATTGAACCTGCAGTGATGTTTCGGAAACTAATACTGGTCCCACAGGGAAAGCTCAAAGCACCGACTGTAAGAAGAGTCTCTGTTCTTGTACTTAAGGCGGCCTTGTGCCTTTTGTATTTATTTCCGATGCGATTTCTGTGTTTCATAGTCAATGTGAAAGTCCAAGGAATACCTTGAACCTGCAGTGGTGTATCGGAAACTAATACTGGTCTCACAGGGAATGCTCAAAGCAGCGACTGTAAGAAGAGTCTCTATTCTTGTACTTAAGGCGGCATTGTGCCATTTGTATTTAATTCCGATGCGATTTCTGTGTTTCATCTTCAATGTGAAGGTCCAAGGAATACATTGAAACTGCTGTGGTGTATCGGAAACTAATACTGGTCTCACAGGAAAGGATCAAAGAATGGACTCTAAGAAGTCTCACTCTTCTTGGATTAAGGCGGCATTCTGTCTTTTGTATTTAATTCCGATGTAATTTCTGTGTTTCATCGTCAATGTGAAGGTTCAAGGAATACATTGAACCTGCAGTGGTGTATCGGAAACTAATACTGGTCTCACAGTGAATGCTCAAAACACCGACTGTAAGAAGAATCTCTATTCTTGTACTTAAGGCGGCTTTGTGCTTTTTGTATTTAATTCCGATGCGATTTCTGTGTTTCATAGTCAATGTGAAGGTCCAAGGAATACATTGAACCTGCAGTGGTGTATCGGAAACTAATACTTGTCTCACAGGAGAGCATCAAAGCACAGACTCTAAGAAGTCTCACTCTTCTTGCACTTAACGCGGCATTGTGCCTTTTGTATTTAATTTCGATGTAATTTCAGTGTTTCATCGTCAATGTGTATGTCCAAGGAATACATTGAACCTGCAGTGGTGTATGGGAAACTAATACTGGTCTCACAGGGAGTGTTCAAGGCACAGACTGTAGAAGAGTCTCTGATCTTGTACTTTACGCGGCATTGTGCTTCTTGTATTTAATTCTGATGCAATTTCTGTGCTTCATCGTCAATGTGAAAGTCTAAGGAATACATTGTACCTGCAGTGGTGTATCGGAAAGTAATGCTGGTCTCACAGGGAATGCTCAAAGCACTAACTGTATGAAGAGTCTCTATTCTTGTACTTAAGCCGGCATTGTGCCTTTTGTATTTAATTCCGATGCGATTTCTGTGTTTCATAGTCAATGTGAAGGTCCAAGGAATACTTTGAACCTGCAGTGTTGTATCGAAAACTAATACTGGACTCACAGGGAATGCTCAAAGTACCAACTGTAAGAAGAGTCTCTATTCTTTTACTTAAGGCGGCCTTGTGCCTTTTGTATTTAATTCCGACGCGATTTCTGTGTTTCATAGTAAATGTGAAAGTCAAAGGAGACATTGAACCTGCAGCGGTGTATCGGAAACTAATACTGCTCTCAGAGGGAATGCTCAAAGCACCGACTGTAAGAAGTGTTTCTATTCCTGTACTTAAGGCGGCATTGTGCCTTTTGTATTTAATTCCGATGCGATTTCTGTGTTTCTTCGTCAATGTGAATGTCCAAGGAATACATTGAACCTGCAGTGAGGTATCGGAAACTAATACTGGTCTCACAGGGAATGCTCATAGCACCAACTGTAAGAAGAGCCTCTATTCTTGGACTTAAGTCGGCATTGTGCCTTTTGTATTTAATTCCGATGCTATTTCTGTGTATCATAGTCAATGTGAAGGTCCAAGGAATACTTTGAACCTGCAGTGGTGTATTGGAAACTAATACTGGTCTCACAGGGAATGCTCAATGCACCGACTGTAAGAAGAGTCTCTATTCTTGTACTTAAGGCGGCCTTGGGCCCTTTGTATTTAATTCCGATGCGATTTTTGTGTCTCATAGTCAATGTGAAGTTCCAAGGAATACCTTGAACCTGCAGTGGTGTACTGAAACTAATACTGCTCTCAGAGGCAATGCTCAAAGCACCGACTGTAAGAAGTGTTTCTATTCCTGTACTTAAGGCGGCATTGTGCCTTTTGTATTTAATTCCGATGCGATTTCTGTGTTTCATCGTCAATGTGAAGGTCCAAGGAATACATTGAACCTGCAGTGGTGTATCGGAAACTAATACTGGTCTCACAGGGAATGCTCAAAGCACCAACTGTAAGAAGAGTCTCTATTCTTGTACTTAAGGCGGCCTTTTGCCTTTTGTACTTAATTCCGATGCGATTTCTGTGTTTCATCGTCAATGTGTATGTCCAAGGAATAAATTGAACCCACAGTGGGGAATCGGAAACTAATACTGGTCTCACAGGAAAGGATCAAAGCACAGACTCTAAGAAGTCTCACTCTTCTTTCACTTAAGGCGGCATTGTGCCTTTTGTATTTAATTTCGATGTAATTTCAGTGTTTTATCGTCAATGTGTATGTCCAATTAATACATTGAAACTTCAGTGGTTTATCGGAAACTAATACTGGTCTAACAGGGACTGCTCAATGCACCGACTGTAAGAAGAGTCTCTATTCTCTTACTTGCGGCGGCATTGTGCCTTTTGTATTCAATTCCGAAGCGATTTCTGTGTTTCATCGTCAATGTGTATGTCCAAGAAATACATTGAACCCACAGTGGGGAATCGGAAACTAATACTGGTCTCACAGGAAAGGATCAAAGCACAGACTCTAAGAAGTCTCACTGTTCTTGCACTTAAGGCGGCATTGTGCCTTTTGTATTTAATTTCGATGTAATTTCAGTGTTTCATCGTCAATGTGTATGTCCAAGGAATACATTGAACCTGCAGTGGTGTATCGGAAACTAATACTGGTCTCACAGGGAATCCTCAAAGCACCAACTGTAGGAAGAGTCTCTATTCGTGTACTTAAGGCGGCCTTGTGCCTTTTGTATTTAATTCCGATGCAATATCTGTGTTTCATAGTCAATGTGAAGGTCCAAGGAATAACTTGAACCTTCAGTGGTGTATCGGAAACTAATACTGGCATCACAAGGAATGCTCAAAGCACTAACTGTAAGAAGAGTCTCTATTCTTGTACTTAAGGCGGCATTGTGCCTTTTGTATTTAATTCCGATGCGATTTCTGTGTTTCATCGTCAATGTGAATGTCCAAGGAATACATTGAACCTGCAGTGATGTATCGGTAACTAATACTGGTCTCACAGGGAATGCTCAAAGCACCGACTATAAGAAGAGTCTCTATTCCTGTACTTAAGGCGGCATTGTGCCTTTTGTATTTAATTCCGATGCGATTTCTGTGTTTCATCGTCAATGTGAATGTCCAAGGAATACATTAAACCTGCAGTTGTGTATCGGAAAGTAATGCTGGTCTCACAGGGAATGCTCAAAGCACTAACTGTATGAAGAGTCTCTATTCTTGTACTTAAACCGGCATTGTGCCTTTGGTATTTAATTCCGATGCGATTTCTGTGTTTCATAGTCAATGTGAAGGTCCAAGGAATACTTTGAACCTGCAGTGTTGTATCGAAAACTAATACTGGACTCACAGGGAATGCTCAAAGTAACAACTGTTAGAAGAGTCTCTATTCTTTTACTTAAGGCGGCCTTGTGCCTTTTGTATTTAATTCCGATGCGATTTCTGTGTTTCATATCAATGTGAAGGTCCAAGGAATACCTTGAACCTGAAGTGGTGTATCGGAAACTAATACTGCTCTCAGAGGGAATGCTCAAAACACCGACTGTAAGAAGTGTCATTATTCTTGAACTTAAGGCGGCATTGTGCCTTTTGTATTTTATTCCGATGCGACTTCTGTGTTTCATTGTCAATGTGAAGGTCCATGGAATACATTGAACCTGCAGTGTTGTATCGGAAACTAATACTGGTCTCACAGGGAATGCTCAAAGCACCGACTGTAAGAAGAGTCTCTATTCTTGTAATTAAGGCGGCATTGTGCCTTTTATATTTAATTCCGATGCGATTTCTGGGTTTCATCGTCAATGTGGAGGTCCAAGGAATTCATTGAATCTGCAGTGGTGTATCGGAAACTAATACTGCTCTCAGAGGGAATGCTCAAAGCACCGACTGTAAGAAGTTTCTCTTTTCTTGTACTTAAGGCGGCATTGTGCCCTTTGTATTTAATTCCGATGCGATTTCTGTGTTTCATCGTCAATGTGAAAGTCAAAGGAGACATTGAACCTGCAGCGGTGTATCGGAAACTAATACTGGTCTCACATGGAATGCTCAAAGCACGAACTGTAAGAGGAGTCTCTATTTTTGTACTTAAGCCGGCATTGTGCCTTTTGTATGTAATTCTGATGCGATTTCTGTATTTCATAGTCAATGTGAAGGTCCAAGGAATACTTTGAACCTGCAGTGGTGTATCGGAAACTAATACTGCTCTCAGAGGGAATGCTCAAAGCACCGACTGTAAGAAGTGTTTCTATTCTTGTACTTAAGGCGGCATTGTGCCCTTTGTATTTAATTGCGATGTAATTTCAGTGTTTCATCGTCATTGTGTATGTCCAAGGAATACATTGAACCTGCAGTGGTGTATCGGAAACTAATACTGGTCTCACAGGGAATGCTCAAAGCACCGACTATAAGAAGAGTCTCTATTCCTGTACTTAAGGCGGCATTGTGCCTTTTGTATTTAATTCCGATGCGATTTCTGTGTTTCATCGTCAATGTGAATGTCCAGGGAATACATTGAACCTGCAGTGATGTATCGGAAACTAATACTGGTCTCACAGGGATTGCTCATAGCACCAACTGTAAGAAGAGCCTCTATTCTTGGACGTAAGTCGGCATTGTGCCTTTTGTATTTAATTCCGATGCTATTTCTGTGTTTCATAGTCAATGTGAAGGTCCAAGGAATACTTTGAACATGCAGTGGTGTATTGGAAACTAATACTGGTCTCACAGGGAATGCTCAAAGCACCGACTGTAAGAAGAGTCTCTATTCTTGTACTTAAGGCGGCCTTGGGCCTTTTGTATTTAATTCCGATGCAATTTTTGTGTTTCATAGTCAATGTGAAGGTCAAAGGAATACCTTGAACCTGCAGTGGTGTATCGGAAACTAATACTGCTCTCAGAGGCAATGCTCAAAGCACCGACTGTAAGAAGTGTCTCTATTCTTGTACTTAAGGCAGCATTGTGCCTTTTGTATTTAATTCCGATTCGATATCCATGCTTCATTGTCAATGTGAAGGTCCAAGGAATACATTGAACCTGCAGTGGTGTATCGGAAACTAATACTGGTCTCACAGGGAATGCTCAAAACACCGACTGTAAGAAGAGTCTCTATTCTTGTACTTAAGGCAGCCTTGGGCCTTTTGTATTTAATTCCGATGCGATTTCTGTGTTTCATCTTCAATGTGAAGGTCCAAGGAATACATTGAACCTTCAGTGGTGTATCGGAAACTAATACTGGTCTCACAGGAAAGGATCAAAGAATGGACTCTAAGAAGTCTCACTCTTCTTGCATTAAGGCGGCATTCTGTCTTTTGTATTTAATTCCGATGTAATTTCTGTGTTTCATCGTCAATGTGAAGGTCCAAGGATTGCATTGAACCTGCAGTGGTGTATCGGAAACTAATACTGGTCTCACAGTGAATGCTCAAAGCAAAGACTGTAAGAAGATTCTCTATTCTTGTACTTAAGGCATCATTGTGGCCTTTTGTATTTAATTCCGATGCGATTTCTGTGTTTCATCGTCAACTTGAAGTTCCAAGGAGTACATTGAATCTGCAGTGGTGTATCGGAAACTAATACTTGTCTCACTGGAAAGGATCAAAGAATGGACTCTAAGAATTCTCACTCTTCTTGCATTAAGGCATCATTGTGTCTTTCGTATTTAATTCCGATGTAATTTCAGTGTTTTATCGTCATTGTGTATGTCCAAGGAATACATTGAACCTGCAACGGTGTATCGGAAACTAATACTGCTCTCAGAGGGAATGCTCAAAGCACCGACTGTAAGAAGTGTCTCTATTCTTGTACTTAAGGCGGCATTGTGCCTTTTGTATTTAATTCCGATGCGATTTCTGTGTTTCATAGTCAATGTGAAGGTCCAAGGAATACATTGAACCTGCAGTGGTGTATCGGAAACTAATACTGCTCTCAGAGGGAATGCTCAAAGCACCGACTGTAAGAAGTGTCTCTATTCTTGTACTTAAGTCGGCATTATGCCCTTTGTATTTAATTCCGATGCGATTTCTGTGTTTCATCGTCAATGTGAAAGTCAAAGGGGACATTAAACCTGCAGCGGTGTATCGGAAACTAATACTGGTCTCTCAGGGAATGCTCAAAGCACGAACTGTAAGAAAAGTCTCTATTCTTGTACTTAAGCCGGCATTGTGCCTTTTGTATTTGATTCCGATGCGATTTCTGTGTTTCATCTTCAATGTGAAGGTCCAAGGAATACATTGAACCTGCAGTGGTGTATCGGAAACTAATACTGGTCTCACAGGAAAGGATCAAAGAATGGACTCTAAGAAGTCTTACTCTTCTTGCATTAAGGCGGCGTTCTGTCTTTTGTATTTAATACCGATGTAATTTCAGTGTTTCATCGTCATTGTGTATGTCCAAGGAATACATTGAACCTGCAGCGGTGTATCGGAAACTAATACTGGTCTCACAGGGAATGCTCAAAGCACCGACTGTAAGAAGAGTCTCTATTCTTGTACTTAAGGCGGCATTGTGCCTTTTGTATTTAATTCCGATGCGATTTCTCTGTTTCATAGTCAATGTGAAGTTCCAAGGAATACTTTGAACCTGCAGTGGTATATCGGAAACTAATACTGCTCTCAGAGGGAATGCTCAAAGCACCGACTGTAAGAAGAGTCTCTATTCTTGTACTTAAAGCGGCATTGTGCCCTTTGTATTTAATTCCGATGCGATTTCTGTGTTTCATAGTCACAGTGAAGGTCCAAGGAATACTTTGAACCTGCAGTATTGTATCGGGATCTAATACTGGTCTCACAGGCAATGCTCAAAGCAACGAATGTAAGAAGAGTCTCTATTCTTGTACTTAAGGCGGCCTTGTGCCTTTTGTATTTAATTCCGATGCGATTTCTGTGTTTCATCGTCAATGTGAAGGTCCAAGAAATACATTGAACCTGCAGTGGTGTATCGGAAATTAATACTGGTCTCACAGGAGAGGATCAAAGAATGGACTCTAAGAAGTCTTAATCTGCTTGCATTAAGGAGGCATTCTGTCTTTTGTATTTAATTCCGATGTAATTTCAGTGTTTCATCGTCATTGTGTACGTCCAAGGAATACATTAAACCTGCAGTGGTGTATCGGAAACTAATACTGGTCTCACAGGGAATGCTCAAAGCACTGACTGTAAGAAGAGTCTGTATTCTTGTACTAAAGAAGGCATTGTGCCTTTTGTATTTAATTCCGATGCGATTTCTGTGTTTCATCGTCAATTTGAAGCTCCATGCAATACATTGAACCTGCAGTGGTGTATCGGAAACTAATACTGGTCTCACAGGAAAGGATCAAAGAATGGATTCTAAGAAGTCTCACTCTTCTTGCATTGAGGCGGCATTCTGTCTTTTGTATTTAATTCCGATGTAATTTCTGTGTTTCATCGTCAATGTGAAGGTCCAAGGAATACATTGAACCTGCAGTGGTGTATCGGAAACTAATACTGCTCTCAGAGGGAATGCTCAAAACACCGACTGTAAGAAGTGTCACTATTCTTGTACTGAAGGCGGCATTGTGCCTTTTGTATTTTATTCCGATGCGACTTCTGTGTTTCATTGTCAATGTGAAGGTCCAAGGAATACATTGAACCTGCAGTGGTGTATCGGAAACTAATACTGGTCTCACAGGGAATGCTCAAAGCACCGACTGTAAGAAGAGTCTCTATTCTTGTAATTAAGGCGGCATTGTGCCTTTTATATTTAATTCCGATGTGATTTCTGGGTTTCATCGTCAATGTGGATGTCCAAGGAATACATTGAATCTGCAGTGGTGTATCGGAAACTAATACTGGTCTCACTGGAAAGGATCAAAGAATGGAGTCTAAGAAGTCTCACTCTTCTTGCATTAAGGCATCATTGTGTCTTTTGTATTTAATACCGCTGTAATTTCAGTGTTTCATCGTCATTGTGTATGTACAAGGAATACATTGAACCTGCAGCGGTGTATCGGAAACTAATACCGGTCTCACAGGGAATGCTCAAAGCACCCACTGTAAGAAGAGTCTCTATTCTTGTACTTAAGGCGGCATTGTGCCTTTTGTATTTAATTCCGATGCGATTTCTGTGTTTCATAGTCAATGTGAAGGTCCAAGGAATACTTAGAAACTGCAGTGGTGTATCGGAAACTAATACTGCTCTCAGAGGGAATGCTCAAAGCACCGACTGTAAGAAGTTTCTCTTTTCTTGTACTTAAGGCGGCATTGTGCCCTTTGTATTTAATTCCGATGCGATTTCTGTGTTTCATCGTCAATGTGAAAGTCAAAGGAGACATTGAACCTGCAGCGGTGTATCGGAAACTAATACTGGTCTCACAGGGAATGCTCAAAGCACGAACTGTAAGAGGAGTCTCTATTTTTGTACTTAAGCCGGCATTGTGCCTTTTGTATTTGATTCCGATGCGATTTCTGTGTTTCATCTTCAATGTGAGGGTCCAAGGAATACATTGAACCTGCAGTGGTGTATCGGAAACTAATACTGGTCTCACAGGAAAGGATCAAAGAATGGACTCTAAGAAGTCTTACTCTTCTTGCATTAAGGCGGCATTCTGTCTTTTGTATTTAATACAGATGTAGTTTCAGTGTTTCATCGTCATTGTGTATGTCCAAGGAATACATTGAACCTGCAGAGGTGTATCGGAAACTAATACTGGTCTCACAGGGAATGCTCAAAGCACCGACTGTAAGAAGAGTCTCTATTCTTGTACCTAAGGCGGCATTGTGCCTTTTGCATTTAATTCCGCGTCGATTTCTGTGTTTCATAGTCAATGCGAAGATACAAGGAATGCTTTGAACCTGCAGTGGTGTATCGGAAACTAATACTGGTCTCACAGGGAATGCTTAAAGCACCGACTGTAAGAAGAGTCTCTATTCTTGTACTTAAGGCGGCCTTGAGCCCTTTGTATTTAATTCCGATGCGATTTCTGTGTTTCATCGTCAACTTGATGTTCCAAGGAATACATTGAACCTGCAGTGGTGTATCGGAAATTAATACTGGTCTCACAGGAGAGGATCAAAGAATGGACTCTAAGAAGTCTTACTCTGCTTGCATTAAGGAGGCATTCTGTCTTTTGTACTTAATTCCGATGTAATTTCAGTGTTTCATCGTCATTGTGTACGTCCAAGGAATACATTAATCCTGCAGTGGTGTATCGGAAACTAATACTGGTCTCACAGGGAATGCTCAAAGCACTGACTGTAAGAAGAGTCTGTATTCTTGTACTAAAGAAGGCATTGTGCCTTTTGTATTTAATTCCGATGCGATTTCTGTGTTTCATCGTCAATTTGAAGCTCCATGCAATACATTGAACCTGCAGTGGTGTATCGGAAACTAATACAGGTCTCACAGGGAACGCTCAAAGCACCGACAGTAAGAAGAGTCTCTATTCATGTACTTAAGTCGGCATTGTGCATTTTGTATTTTATTCCGATGCGATTTCTGTGTTTCATCGTCAATGTGAAGGTCCAAGGAATACATTGAACCTGCAGTGGTGTATCGGAAACAAATACTGGTCTCACAGGGAATGCTCTAAGCAGCGACTATAACAAGAATCTCTATTCTTGTACTTAAGGCGGCATTGTGTTTTTGTAATTAATTCCGATGCGATTTCTGTGTTTCATTGTGAATATGAAGGTGCAAGGAATACACTGAACCTGCAGTTGTGTATCGGAAACTAATTCTGGTCTCACAGGGAATGCTCAAATCACCGACTGTAAGAAGAGTCTCTATTCTTGCACTTAAGGCGGCATTGTGCCTTTTGTATTTAATTCCGATGTAATTTCAGTGTTTCATCGTCAATGTGTATGACAAGGAATACATTGAAGCTGCAGTGGTTTATCGGAAATTAATACTGGTCTCACAGGGAATATTCAAAGCACCGACTGTAAGAAGGGTCTCTACTCCTGGACTTAAGGCGGCATTGTGCCTTTTGTATTTAATTCCGATGCGATTTCTGTGTTTCATCGTCAATGTGCAGATCCAAGAAATTCATTGAACCTGCAGTGGTGTATCGGAAACTAATACTGGTCTCACAGGGAACGTTCTAAGCACCGACTGTAAGAAGAGTCTCTATTCACGTACTTAAGTAGGCATTGGGCCTTTTGTATTTAATTGCGATGCGATTTCTGAGTTTCATCGTCAATGTGAGGGTCCAAGAAATACATTGAACCTGCAGTGGTGTATCGGAAACTAATACTGGTCGCACAGGAAAGCATCAAGGCACAGACTCTAAGAAGTCTCACTCTTCTTGCACTTAAGGCGGCATTGTGCCTTTTGTATTTAATTCCGATGTAATTTCAGTGTTTCATCGTCAATGTGTGTGTCCAAGGAATACATTGAGACTGCAGTGGTGTATCGGAAACTAATACTAGTCTCACAGGGAATGCTCAAAGCACCGACTGTGAGAAGAATCTCTATTCTTGTACTTAAGGCGGCATTCTGCCTTTTGTATTTAATTCCGCTGCGATTTCTGTGTTTCATCGTCAATGTGAAGGTCCAAGGAATACATTGAAACCGCAGTGGTGTATCGGAAACTAATACTGGTCTCACAGGGAGTGCTCAAAGCACCGACTGTTAGAAGAGTCTCTATTCTTGTACTTAAGGCGGCATTGTGCCTTTTGTATTTAATTCTGATGCGATTTCTGTGATTCATCGTCAATGTGAAGGTCCAAGGCATACACTGAACCTGCAGCGGTGTATCGGAAACTAATACTGGTCTCATAGGGAAAGCTCAAAGCACCGGCTGTAAGAAGAGTCTCTATTCTTGTACTTAAGGCGGCATTGTGCCTTTTGTATTTAATTCCGATGCGATTTCTGTGTTTCATTGTCAATGTGAAGGTCGAAGAAATACCTTGAACCTGCAGTGGTGAATCGGAAACTAATACTGCTCTCAGAGGGAGTGCTCAAAGCACCGACTGTTAGAAGAGTCTCTATTCTTGTACTTAAGGCGGCATTGTGCCTTTTGTATTTAAATCCGGTGCGATTTCTGTGTTTCATAGTCAATGTGAAGGTCCAAGGAATACCTTGAACCTGCAGTGGTGTATCGGAAACTAATACTGCTCTCAGAGGCAATGCTCAAAGCACCGACTGTAAGAAGTGTCCCTAATCTTGAACTTAAGGCGGCATTTTGCCTTTTCTATTTAATTCCGATGCGATTTCTGTGTTTCATCGTCACTGTGAAGGTCCAAGAAATACATTGAATCTGCAGTGGTGTATCGGAAACTATTACTGGTCTCACAGGGAATGCTCAAAGCACCGACTGTAAGAAGTGTCCCTATTCTTGTACTTAAGGCGGCATTGTGCCTTTTGTATTTAATTCCGATGTAATTTTAGTGATTCATCGTCATTGTGTATCTCCAGGGAAACCATTGAACCTGCAGTGGTGTATCGGAAACTAATACTGGTCTCACAGGGAATGTTCAAAGCACCGACTGTAAGAAGAGTCTCTATTCTTTTACTTAAGGCGGCATTGTGCCTTTTGTATTTAATTCCGATGCGATTTCTGTGTTTCATAGTCAATATGAAGGTCCAAGGACTACTTTGAACCTGCAGTGGTGTATCGGAAACTAATACTGCTCTCAGAGGGAATGCTCAAAGCTCCGACTGTAAGAAGTGTCTCTATTCTTGTACTTAAGGCGGCATTGTGCCTTTTGTATTAATTCCGATGCGATTTCTGTGTTTCATAGTCAATGTGAAGGTCCAAGGAATACTTTGAACCTGCAGTGGTGTATCGGAAACTAATACAGGTCTCAGAGGCAATGCTTAAAGCACCGACTGAGAGAAGTGTCTCTATTCTTGTACTTAAGGCGGCATTGTGCCTTTTGTATTTAATTCCGGTTCGATCTCTGTGTTTCATCGTCAATGTGAAGGACCAAGGAATACATTGAACCTGCAGTGGTGTATCGGAAACTATTACTGGTCTCACAGGGAATGCTCAAGCACCGACTGTAGGAAGAGTCTCTATTCTTGTAATTAAGGCTGCATTGTGCCTTTTGTATTTAGTTCCGATGCGATTTCTGTGTTTCATCGTCAATGTGAAGGTCCAAGGAAGAGATTGAACCTGCAGTGGTGTATCGGAAACTAATACTGGTCTCACAGGAAAGGATCAAGGAACAGACACTAAGAAGTCTCACTCCTCTAGCACTTAAGGCGGCATTGTGCCTTTTGTATTTAATTTTGATATAATTTCAGTATTTCATCGTCAATGTGTATGTCCAAGGAATACATTGAACCTGCAGTGGTGTATCGGAAACTAATACTGGTCTCACAGGGAGTGCTCAAAGCACTGACTGTTAGAAGAGTCTCTATTCTTGTACTTAAGGCGGCATTGTGCCTTTTGTATTTAATTCCGATGCGATTTCTGTGATTCATCGTCAATGTGAAGGTCCAAGGAATACACTGAACCTGCAGTGGTGTATCGGAAACTAATACTGGTCTCACAGGGAAAGCTCAAAGTACCGGTTGTAAGAAAAGTCTCTATTCTTGTACTTCCGGCGGCATTGTGCCTTTTGTATTTAATTCCGATGCGATTTCTCTGTTTCATCGTCAATGTGAAGGTCCAAGGAATACTTTGAACCTGCAGTGGTGTATCGGAAACTAATACTGGTCTCACAGGGAATGCTCAAAGCACCGACTGTAAGAAGAGTCTGTATTCTTGTACTTAAGCCGGCATTGTGCCTTTTGTATTTAATTCCGATGCGATTTCTGTGTTTCATCGTCAACTTGATGTTCCAAGGAATACATTGAACCTGCAGTGGTGTATCGGAAACTAATACTGGTCTCACAAAAGGATCAAAGAATGGACTCTAAGAAGTCTTACTCATCTTGCATTAAGGCGGCATTCTGTCTTTTGTATTTAATTCCGATGTAATTTCAGTGTTTCATCGTCATTGTGTATTTCCAGGGAATACATTGAACCTGCAGTGGTGTATCGGAAACTAATACTGGTCTCACAGGGAATGCTCAAAGCACCGACTGTAAGAAGAGTCTGTATTCTTGTACTTAAGCCGGCATTGTGCCTTTTGTATTTAATTCCGATGCGATTTCTGTGTTTCATCGTCAATGTGAAGGTCCAAGGAATACACTGAACCTTCAGTTGTGTATCGGAAACTAATACAGGTCTCACAGGGAATGCTCAAAGCACCGACTGTAAGAAGAGTCTGTATTCTTGTACTTAAGCCGGCATTGTGCCTTTTGTATTTAAATCCGATGCGATTTCTGTGTTTCATCGTCAACTTGATGTTCCAAGGAATACATTGAACCTGCAGTGGTGTATCGGAAACTAATTTTGGTCTCACAGGGAGAGCTCAAAGCACCGACTGTAAGAACAGTCTCTATTCTTGTACTTAAGGCGGTATTGTGCCTTTTGTATTTAAATCCGATGCGATTTCTGTGTTTCATAGTCAATGTGAAGGTCCAAGGAATACCTTGAGCCTGCAGTGGTGTATCGGAGACTAATACTGTTTTCAGAAGCAATGCTCAAAGCACCGACTGTAAGAAGTGTCTCTATTCTTGTACTTAAGGCGGCATTTTGCCCTTTCTATTTAATTCCGATGCGATTTCTGTGTTTCATCGTCACTGTGAAGGTCCAAGGAATACATTGAATCTGCAGTGGTGTATCGGAGACTATTACTGGTCTCACAGGGAATGCTGAAAGCACCGACTGTAAGAAGAGTCTCTATTCTTGTACTTAAGGCGGCATTTTGCCCTTTCTATTTAATTCCGATGCGATTTCTGTGTTTCATCGTCACTGTGAAGGTCCAAGGAATACATTGAACATGCAGTGGTATATCGGAAACTAATACTGCTCTCACAGGAAAGGTTCAAAGAATGGACTCTAAGAAGTCTCACTCTTCTTGCATTAAGGCGGCATTGTGTCTTTTGTATTTAATTCCGATGTAATTTCAGTGTTTCATCGTCATTGTGTATGTCCAGGGAATACATTGAACCTGCAGTGGTGTATCGGAAACTAGTACTGGTCTCACACGAAATGCTCAAAACACCGACTGTAAGAAGAGTCTCTATTCTTGTACTTAAGTCGGCTTTGTGCCTTTTGTCTTTAGTTCCGATGCGATTTCTGTGTTTCATCGTCAATGTGAAGGTCCAAGGAATACATTGAACATGCAGTGCTGTATCGGAAAAAAATAGTGGTCTCACAGGAAAGGATCAAGGCACAGACTCTAAGAACTCTCACTCTTCTAGCACGTAAGGCGGCATTGTGCCTTTTGTATTTAATTCCGATGCAATTTCAGTATTTCTTCGTCAATGTGTATGTCCAAGGAATACATTGAACCTACAGTGGTTTATCGGAAACTAATACTGGTCTCACAGGGAATGCTCAAAGCCCCGACTGTAAGAAGAGTCTCTATTCTTGTAACGAAGGCGGCATTGAGACCTTTGTATCTACTTCCGATGCGATTTCTGTGTTTCATCGTCAATGTGAAGGTCCAAGGAATATATTGAACATGCAGTGGTGCATCGGAAACTAATACTGGTCTCACAGGAATGTTTCAAAGAATGGACTCTAAGAAGTCTCACTCTTCTTGCATTATGGGCGGCATTGTGTCTTTTGTATTTAATTCCGATGTAATTTCAGTGATTCATCGTCATTGTGTATATCCAGGGAATACATTGAACCTGCAGTGGTGTATCGGAAACTAATACTGGTCTCACAGGGAATTTTCAAAGCACCGACTGTAAGAAGAGTCTCTATTCTTTTACTTGAGGCGCATTGTGCCTTTTGTATTTAATTCCGATGCGATTTCTGTGTTTCACAGTCAATGTGAAGGTCCAAGGAGTACTTTGAACCTGCAGTGGTGTATCAGAAACTAATACTGCTCTCAGAGGGAATGCTCAAAGCTCCGACTGTAAGAAGTGTCTCTATTCCTGTACTTAAGGCGGCATTGTGTCTTTTGTATTTAATTCCGATGCGATTTCTGTGTTTCATAGTCAATGTGAAGGTCCAAGGAATACTTTGAACCTGCAGTGGTGTATCGGAAACTAATACTGTCTCAGAGGCAATGCTCAAGCACCGACTGAGAGAAGTGTCTCTATTCTTGTACTTAAAGCGGCATTGTGCCTTTTGTATTTAATTCCTATGCGATTTCTGTGTTTCATCGTCAATGTGAAGGACCAAGGAATACATTGAACCTGCAGTTGTGTATCGGAAACTATTACTGGTCTCACAGGGAATGCTCAAGCACCGACTGTAAGAAGAGTCTCTATTCTTGTAATTAAGGCTGCATTGTGCCTTTTGTATTTAGTTCCGATGCGATTTCTGTGTTTCATCGTCAATGTGAAGGTCCAAGGAATAGATTGAACCTGCAGTGGTGTATCGGAAACTAATACTGGTCTCACAGGAAAGGATCAAGGAACAGACACTAAGAAGTCTCACTCCTCTAGCACTTAAGGCGGCATTGTGCCTTTTGTATTTAATTCCGATATAATTTCAGTATTTCATCGTCAATGTGTATGTCCAAGGAATACATTGAACCTGCAGTGGTGTATCGGAAACTAATAATGGTCTCACAGGGAGTGCTCAAAGCACCGACTGTTAGAAGAGTCTCTATTCTTGTACTTAAGGCGGCATTGTGCCTTTTGTATTTAATTCCGATGAGATTTCTGTGATTCATCGTCAATGTGAAGGTCCAAGGAATACACTGAACCTGCAGTGGTGTATCGGAAACTAATACTGGTCTCACAGGGAAAGCTCAAAACACCGGCTGTAAGAAGAGTCTCTATTCTTGTATTTAAGGCGGCATTGTGCCTTTTGTATTTAATTCCGATGCGATTTCTGTGTTTCATAGTCAATGTGAAGGTCCAAGGAATACCATGAACGTGCAGTGGTGTATCGGAATCTAATACTGCTCTCAGAGGGAATGCTCAAAGCACCGACTGTAAGAAGAGTCTCTATTCTTGTACTTCAGGCGGCATTGTGCATTTTGTATTTAATTCCGATGCGATTTCTCTGTTTCATCGTCAATGTGAAGGTCCAAGGAATACTTTGAACCTGCAGTGGTGTATCGGAAACTATTACTGGCCTCACAGGGAATGCTCAAAGCACCGACTGTAAGAAGAGTCTCTATTCTTCTAATTAAGGCGGCATTGTGCCTTTTGTATTTAGTTCCGATGCGATTTCTGTGATTCATCGCCAATGTGAAAGTCCAAGGAACACATTGAACCTGCAGTGGTGTATCGGAAACTAATACTGGTCTCACAGGGAATGCTCAAAGCACCGACTGTAAGAGGAGTCTCTATTCTTGTAATTAAGGCGGCATTGTGCCTTTTGTATTTAATTCCGATGCGATTTCTGTGTTTCATCATCAATGTGAAGGTCCAAGGAATACATTGAACCTGCAGTGGTGTATCGGAAACTAATACTGGTCTCACAGGAAAGGATCAAAGAATGGACTCTAAGAAGTCTCACTCATCTTGCATTAAGGCGGCATTCTGTCTTTTGTATTTAATTCCGATGTAATTTCAGTGTTTCATCGTCATTGTGTATGTCCAGGGAATACATTGAACCTGCAGTGGTGTATCGGAAACTAATACTGGTCTCACAGGGAATGCTCAAAGCACCGACTGTAAGAAGAGTCTTTATTCTTGTACTTAAGCCGGCATTGTGACTTTTGTATTTAATTCCGATGCGATTTCTGTGTTTCATCGTCAACTTGATGTTCCAAGGAATACATTGAACCTGCAGTGGTGTATCGGAAACTAATACTGGTCTCAAAGGGAATGCTCAAAGCACCAACTGTAAGAAGAATCCCTATTCTTGTACTTAAGGCAGCATTGTGCCTTTTGTATTTAATTCGGATGCGATTTCTGTGTTTCATCGTCAATGTGAAGGTCCAAGGAATACACTGAACCTTTAGTTGTGAATCGGAAAATAATACTGGTCTCACAGGGAATGCTCAAAGCACCGACTGTAAGAAGAGTCTGTATTCTTGTACTTAAGCCGGCATTGTGCCTTTTGTATTTAATTCCGATGCGATTTCTGTGTTTCATCGTCAACTTGATGTTCCAAGGAATACATTGAACCTGCAGTTGTGTATCGGAAACTAATTTTGGTCACACAGGGAGTGCTCAAAGCACCGACTGTAAGAACAGTCTCTATTCTTGTACTTAAGGCGGCATTGTGCCTTTTGTATTTAAATTCGATGCGATTTCTGTGTTTCATAGTCAATGTGAAGGTCCAAGGAATACCTTGAGCCTGCAGTGGTGTATCGGAGACTAATACTGCTTTCAGAGGCAATGCTCAAAGCACCGACTGTAAGAAGTGTCTCTATTCTTGTACTTAAGGCGGCATTTTGCCTTTTCTATTTAATTCCGTTGCGATTTCTGTGTTTCATCGTCACTGTGATGGTCCAAGGAATATATTGAACATGCAGTGGTGTATCGGAAACTAATACTGGTCTCACAGGAAAGGTTCAAAGAATGGACTCTAAGAAGTCTCACTCTTCTTGCATTAAGGCGGCATTGTGTCTTTTGTATTTAATTCCGATGTAATTTCAGTGTTTAATCGTCATTGTGTATGTCCAGGGAATACATTGAACCTGCAGTGGAGTATCGGAAACTAATACTGGTCTCACACGAAAAGCTCAAAACACCGACTGTAAGAAGAGTCTCTATTCTTGTACTTAAGTCGGCTTTGTGCCTTTTGTATTTAATTCCGATGCGTTTTCTGTGTTTCATAGTCAATGTGAAGGTCCAAGGAATAATTTGAACCTGCAGTGGTGTATCGGAAACTAATACTGGTCTCACAGGGAAAGCTCAAAGCACCGGCTGTAAGAAGAGTCTCTATTCTTGTACTTAAGGCGGCATTCTGCTTTTCGTATTTAATTCCGATGCGATTTCTGTGTTTAATAGTCAATGTCAAGGTCCAAGGAATACATTGACCTGCAGTGGTGTATCGGAAACTATTACTGGCCTCACAGGGAATGCTCAAAGCACCGACTGTAAGAAGAGACTCTATTCTTATAATTAAGGCGGCATTGTGCCTTTTGTATTTAGTTCCGATGCGATTTCTGTGTTTCATCGCCAATGTGAAGGTCCAAGGAATTCATTGAACCTGCAGTGGTGTATCGATAACTATTACTGGTCTCACAGGGAATGCTCAAGCACCGACTGTAAGAAGAGTCTCTATTCTTGTAATTACGGCTGCATTGTGCCTTTTGTATTTAGTTCCGATGCGATTTCTGTGTTTCATCGTCAATGTGAAGGTCCAAGGAATAGATTGAACCTGCAGTGGTGTATCGGAAACTAATACTGCTCTCAGAGGGAATGCTCAAAGCACCGACTGTAAGAAGAGTCTCTACTCTTGTACTTCAGGCGGCATTGTGCCTTTTGTATTTAATACCGATGCGATTTCTCTGTTTCATCGTCAATGTGAAGGTCCAAGGAATACTTTGAACCTGCAGTGGTGTATCGGAAACTATTACTGGCCTCACAGGGAATGCTCAAAGCACCGACTGTAAGAAGAGTCTCCATTCTTGTAATTAAGGAGGCTTTGTGACTTTTGTATTTAATTCCGATGCGATTTCTGTGTTTCATCATCAATGTGAAGGTCCAAGGAATACATTGAACCTGCAGTGGTGTATCGGAAACTAATACTGGTGTCACAGGAAAGGATAAAAGAATGGACTCTAAGAAGTCTTACTCATCTTGCATTAAGGCGGCATTCTGTCTTTTGTATTTAATTCCGATGTAATTTCGGTGTTTCATCGTCATTGTGTATGTCCAGGGAATACATTGAACCTGCAGTGGTGTATCGGAAACTAATACTGGTCTCACAGGGAATGCTCAAAGCACCGACTGTAAGAAGAGTCTGTATTCTTGTACTTAAGCCGGCATTGTGCCTTTTGTATTTAATTCCGATGCGATTTCTGTGTTTCATCGTCAACTTGATGTTCCAAGGTATACATTGAACATGCAGTGGTGTATCGGAAACTAATTTTGGTCTCACAGGGAGTGCTCAAAGCACCGACTGTAAGAACAGTCTCTATTCTTGTACTTAAGGCGGAATTGTGCCTTTTGTATTTAAATCCGATGCGATTTCTGTGTTTCATAGTCAATGTGAAGGTCCAACGAATACCTTGAGCCTGCAGTGGTGTATCGGAGACTAATACTGCTTTCAGAGGCAATGCTCAAAGCTCCGACTGTAAGAAGTGTCTCTATTCTTGTACTTAAGGCGGCATTTTGCCTTTTCTATTTAATTCCGATGCGATTTCTGTGTTTCATCGTCACTGTGAAGGTCCAAGGAATACATTGAATCTGCTGTGGTGTATCGGAAACTATTACTGGTCTCACAGGGAATGCTCAAAGCACCGACTGTAAGAAGAGTCTCTATTCTTGTAATTAAGGCGGCATTGTGCCTTTTGTATTTAATTCCGATGCGATTTCTGTGTTTCTTCGTCAATGTGAAGGTCCAAGGAATATATTGAACATGCAGTGGTGTGTCGGAAACTAATACTGGTCTCACAGGAAAGGTTCAAAGAATGGACTCTAAGAAGTCTCACTCTTCTTGCATTAAGGCGGCATTGTGTCTTTTGTACTTAATTCCGATGCAATTTCAGTGTTTCATCGTCATTGTTTATGTCCAGGGAATACATTGAACCTGCAGTGGTGTATCGGAAACTAATACTGGTCTCACACGAAATGCTCAAAACACCGACGGTAAGAAGCGTCTCTATTCTTGTACTTAAGTCGGCTTTGTGCCTTTTGCATTTAATTCCGATACGTTTTCTGCGTTTCATAGTCAATGTGAAGGTCCAAGGAATAATTTGAACTTGCAGTGGTGTATCGGAAACTAATACTGGTCTCATAGGGAAAGCTCAAAGCACCGGCTGTAAGAAGAGTCTCTATTCTTGTACTTAAGGCGGCATTGTGCCTTTCGTATTTAATTCCGATGCGATTTCTGTGTTTAATAGTTAATGTCAAGGTCCAAGGAATACCTTGAACCTGCAGTGGTGTATCAGAAACTAATACTGCTCTCAGAGGGAATGCTCAAATCTCCGACTGTAAGAAGTGTCTCTATTCTTGTTCTTAGGGCAGCATTATGCCTTTTGTATTTAATTCCGATGCGATTTCTGTGTTTCATAGTCAATGTGAAGGTCCAAGGAATACTTTGAACCTGCAGTGGTGTATCGGAAACTAATACTGGTCTCACAGGAAAGGATCAAGGCACAGACTCTAAGAAGTCTCACTCTTCTAGCACATAAGGCGGCATTGTGCATTTTGTATTTAATTCCGATGCAATTTCAGTATTTCATCGTCAATGTGTATGTCTAAGGAATACATTGAAACTACAGTGGTGTATCGGAAACTAATACTGGTCTCACAGGGAATGCTCAAAGCACCGACTGTAAGAAGAGTCTCTATTCTTGTACTTAAGGCGGCATTTTGCGTTTTCTATTTAATTCCGATGCGATTTCTGTGTTTCATCGTCACTGTGAAGGTCCAAGAAATACATTGAATCTGCAGTGGTGTATCGGAAACTATTACTGGTCTCACAGGGAATGCTCAAAGCACCGACTGTAAGAAGAGTCTCTATTCTTGTAATTAAGGCGGCATTGTGACTTTTGTAGTTACTTCCGATGCGATTTCTGTGTTTCATCGTCAATGTGAAGGTCCAAGGAATATGTTGAACATGCAGTGGTGCATCGGAAACTAATACTGGTCTCACAGGAATGGTTCAAAGAATGGACTCTAAGAAGTCTAACTCTTCTTGCATTAAGGCGGCATTGTGTCTTTTGTACTTAATTCCGATGCAATTTCAGTGTTTCATCGTCATTGTTTATGTCCAGGGAATACATTGAACCTGCAGTGGTGTATCGGAAACTAATACTGGTCTCACACGAAATGCTCAAAACACCGACGGTAAGAAGAGTCTCTATTCTTGTACTTAAGTCGGCTTTGTGCATTTTGTATTTAATTCCGATGCGATTTCTGTGTTTCATAGTCAATGTGAAGGTCCAAGGAATACTTTGAACCTGCAGTGGTGTTTCAGAAACTAATACTGCTCTCAGAGGGAATGCTCAAAGCTCCGACTGTAAGAAGTGTCTCTATTCTTGTACTTACGGCGGCATTGTGCCTTTTGTATTTAATTCCGATGCGATTTCTGTGTTTCATAGTCAATGTGAAGGTCCAAGGAATACTTTGAACCTGCAGTGGTGTATCGGAAACTAATACTGGTCTCACAGGCAATGCTCAAAGCACCGACTGAGAGAAGTGCCACTATTCTTGTACTTAAAGCGGCATTGTGCCTTTTGTATTTAATTCCGATGCGATTTCTGTGTTTCATCGTCAATGTGAAGGACCAAGGAATACATTGAACCTGCAGTGGTGTATCGGAAACTATTACTGGTCTCACAGGGAATGCTCAAGCACCGACTGTAAGAAGAGTTTCTATTCTTGTAATTAAGGCTGCATTGTGCCTTTTGTATTTAGTTCCGATGCGATTTCTGTGTTTCATCGTCAATGTGAAGGTCCAAGGAATAGATTGAACCTGCAGTGGTGTATCGGAAACTAATACTGGTCTCACAGGAAAGGATCAAGGAACAGATACTAAGAAGTCTCACTCCTCTAGCACTTAAGGCGGCATTGTGCCTTTTGTATTTAATTCCGATATAATTTCAGTAATTCATCGTCAATGTGTATGTCCAAGGAATACATTGAACCTGCAGTGGTGTATCGGAATCTAATACTGGTCTCACAGGGAGTGCTCAAAGCACCGACTGTTAGAAGAGTCTCAATTCTTGTACTTAAGGCGGCATTGTGCCTTTTGTATTTAATTCTGATGCGATTTCTGTGATTCATCGTCAATGTGAAGGTCCAAGGAATACACTGAACCTGCAGCGGTGTATCGGAAACTAATACTGGTCTCATAGGGAAAGCTCAAAGCACCGGCTGTAAGAAGAGTCTCTATTCTTGTACTTAAGGCGGCATTGTGCCTTTTGTATTTAATTCCGATGCGATTTCTGTGTTCCATCGTCAACTTGATGTTCCAAGGAATACATTGAACCTGCAGTGGTGTATCGGAAACTAATGCTGGTCTGAAAGGGAATGCTCAAAGCACCAACTGTAAGAAGAATTAATATTCTTGTACTTAAGGCAGCATTGTGCCTTTTGTATTTAATTCCGATGCGATTTCTGTGTTTCATCGTCAATGTGAAGGTCCAAGGAATACACTGAACCTTCAGTTGTGTATCGGAAACTAATACTGGTCTCACAAGGAATGCTCAAAGCACCGACTGTAAGAAGAGTCTGTATTCTTGTACTCAAGCCGGCATTGTGCCTTTTGTATTTAATTCCGATGCGTTTTCTGTGTTTTATCGTCAACTTGATGTTCCAAGGAATACATTGAACCTGCAGTGGTGTATCGGAAACTAATTTTGGTCTCACAGGGAGTGCTCAAAGCACCGACTGTAAGAACAGTCTCAATTCTTGTACTTAAGGCGGCATTGTGCCTTTTTTATTTAAATCCGATGCGATTTCTGTGTTTCATAGTCAATGTGAAGGTCCAAGGAATACCTTGAGCCTGCAGTGGTGTATCGGAGACTAATTCTGCTTTCAGAGGCAATGCTCAAAGCACCGACTGTAAGAAGTGTCTCTATTCTTGTACTTAAGGCGGCATTTTGCCTTTTCTATTTAATTCCGATGCGATTTCTGTGTTTCATCGTCACTGTGAAGGTCCAAGGAATACATTGAATCTGCAGTGGTGTATCGGAAACTATTACTGGTCTCACAGGGAATGCTCAAAGCACCGACTGTAAGAAGAGTCTCTATTCATGTAATTAAACGGCATTGTGCCTTTTGTATTTAATTCCGATGCGATTTCTGTGTTTCTTCGTCAATGTGAAGGTCCAAGGAATATATTGAACATGCAGTGGTGTATCGGAAACTAATACTGGTCTCACAGGAAAGGTTCAAAGAATGGACTCTAAGAAGTCTCACTCTTCTTGCATTAAGGCGGCATTGTGTCTTTTGTATTTAATTCCGATGTAATTTCAGTGTTTCATCGTCATTGCGTATGTCCAGGGAATACATTGAACCTGCAGTGGTGTATCGGAAACTAATACTGGTCTCACACGAAATCCTCAAAACTCCGACTGTAAGAAGAGTCTCTATTCTTGTACTTAAGTCGGCTTTGTGCCTTTTGTATTTAATTCCGATGCGTTTTCTGTGTTTCATAGTCAATGTGAAGGTCCAAGGAATAATTTGAACCTGCAGTGGTGTATCGGAAACTAATACTGGTCTCACAGGGAAAGCTCAAAGCACCGTCTGTAAGAAGAGTCTCTATTCTTGTACTTAGGGCGGCATTGTGCCTTTCGTATTTATTTCCGATGCGATTTCTGTGTTTAATAGTCAATGTCAAGGTCCAAGGAATACCTTGAACCTGCAGTGGTGTATCAGAAACTAATACTGCTCTCAGAGGGAATGCTCAAAGCACCGACTGTAAGAAGCGTCTCTATTCTTGTACTTAAGGCGGCATTGTGCCTTTTGTATTTAATTCCGATGCGATTTCTGTGTTTCATCGTCAATGTGAAGGTCCAAGGAATACATTGAACCTGCAGTGGTGTATCGGAAACTATTACTGGCCTCACAGGGAGTGCTCAAAGCACCGACTGTACGAAGAGACTCTATTCTTGTAATTAAGGCGGCATTGTGCCTTTTGTATTTTGTTCCGATGCGATTTCTGTGTTTCATCGTCAATGTGAGGGTCCAAGGAATACATTGAACCTGCAGTGGTGTATCGGAAACTAATACTGGTCTCACAGGATAGGATCAAGGCACAGACACTAAGAAGTCTCACTCTTCTGGCACCGAAGGCGGCATTGTGCCTACTCTATGTAATTCCGATGTAATTTGAGTGTTTCATCGTCAATGTGTATGTCCAAGGAATGCATTGAACCTGCAGTGGTGTATCGGAAACTAATACTGGTCTCACAGGGAGTGTTCAAGGCACAGACTGTAGAAGAGTCTCTGATCTTGTACTTTACGCGGCATTGTGCTTCTTGTATTTAATTCCGATGCGATTTCTGTGTTTCATAGTCAATGTGAAGGTGCACGGAATACTTTGAACCTGCAGTGGTGTATCGGAAACTAATACTGGTCTCACAGGGAATGCTCAAAGCACCGACTGTAAGAAGTCTCACTCTTCTTGCACTTAAGGCGGCATTGTGCCTTTTGTATTTAATTCCGATGTAATTTCAGTGTTTCATCGTCAATGTGTATGTCCAAGGAATACGTTGAACCTACAGTGGTGTATCGGAAACTAATACTGGTCTCACAGGGAATGTTCAAAGCACCGACTGTAAGAAGAGTCTCTATTCTTGCAATTAAGGCGGCATTGTGCCTTTTATATTTAATTCCGATGCGATTTCTGTGTTTCATCGTCAATGTAATGGTCCAAGGAATACTTTGAACCTGCAGTGGTGTATCGGAAACTAATACTGGTCTCACTGGGAATGCTCAAAGCACTGACTGCAAGAAGAGTCTCTATTCTTGTACTTAAGGCACCCTTGTGCCTTTTGAATTTAATTCGGATGCGATTTCTATGTTTCATAGTCAATGTGAAGGTCCAAGGAATACCTTGAACCTGCAGTGGTGTATCGGAAACACATACTGCTCTCAGAAGGATTGCTCAAAGCACCGAATGTAAGAACAGTATGTATTCTTGTAATTAAGGCGGCATTGTGCCTTTTGTATTTAATTCCGATGCGATTCCTGTGTTTCATCGTCAATGTAATGGTCCAAGGAATACAATGAACCTGCAGTGGTGTATCGAAAACTAATACAGGTCTCACAGGGAAAGCACAAATCACCGACTGTAAGAAGAGTCTGTAATCTTGTACTTGAGGCGGCATTGTGCCTTTTGTATTTAATTCCGATGCGATATCTGTGTTTCATCGTCAATGCGAAGGTCCAAGGAATACATTGAACCTGCAGTGGTGTATCTGAATCTAATACTGGTCTCACAGGGAATGCTCAAAACACCGACTGTAAGAAGAGTCTCTATTCTTGTAATTTAGGCGGCATTGTGCATTTTGTATTTAATTCCGATGCGATTACTGTGTTTCTTCGTCAATGTGAAGGTCCAAGGAATACATTGAACCTGCAGTGGTGTATCGGAAACTAATACTGGTCACACAGGGAATGCTCAAAGCACCGACTGTAAGAAGAGTCTCTATACTTGTACTTAAGGCGGCATTGTGCCTTTTGTATTTAATTCCGATGCGATTTCTGTGTTTCATAGTCAATGTGTAGGTCCAAGGAATACTTTGAACCTGCAGTGGTGTATCGGATACTAATACCGGTCTCACAGGGAATGCTCAAAGCACCGACTGTAGAAAGAGTCTCCATTCTTGTAATTAAGGCGGCATTGTGCCTTTTGTATTTAATTCCGATGCGATTTCTTTGTTTCATCGTCAATTTGAAGGTCCAAGGAATACGGTGAACATGCAGTGGTGTATCAGAAACTAATACTGGTCTCACAGGAAAGGATCAAAGAATGGACTCTAAGAAGTCTCACTCTTCTTGCATTAAGGCGGCATTGTGTCTTTTTTATTTAATTCCGATGTAATATCAGAGTTTCATCGTCATTGTGTATGTCCAGGGAATACATTGAACCTGCAGTGGTGTATCGGAAGCTAATACTGGTCTCACAGGGAATGCTCAATCACCGACTGTAAGAAGAATCTCTATTCTTGTACGTAAGGCTGCATTGTGCCTTTTGTATTTAATTCCGATGCGATTTCTCTGTTTCATCGTCAATGTGAAGGTCCAATTAATACATTGAACCTGCAGTGGTGTATCGGAAACTAATACTGCTCTCAGAGGGAATGCTCAAAGCACCGACTGTAAGAGGTGTCTCTATTCTTGTACTTAAGGCGGCATTGTGCCTTTTGTGTCTAATTCCGGTGTGATTTCTGTGTTTCATAGTCAATGTGAAGGTCCAAGGAATACTTTGAACCTGCAGTGGTGTAATTGAAACTAATACTGGTCTCACAGGGAATGCTCAAAGCACCGACTGTAAGAAAAGTCTCTATTCTTGTACTTAAGGCTTCCTTGTGCCTTTTGTATTTAATTCCGATGCGATTTCTGTGTTTCATTGTCAATGTGAAGGTCCAAGGAATACCTTGAACCTGCAGTGGTGTATCGGAAACTAATACTGCCCTCAGAGGCAATGCTCAAGGCACCGACTGTAAGAAATGTATCAATTCCTGTACTTAAGGCGGCATTGTGCCTTTTGTATTTAATTCCGATGCGATTTCTATGTTTCATCGTGAATGTGAACGTCCAAAGAATACATTGAACCTGCAGTGGTGTATCGGAAATTATTACTGGTCTCACAGGGAATGCTCCAAGCACCGACTGTAAGAAGAGTCTCTATTCTTGTAATTAAGGCGGCATTGTGCCTTTTGTATTTAATTCCGATGCGATTTCTGTGTTTCATTGTCAATGTGACGGTCCAAGGAATACATTGAACCTGCAGTGGTGTATGGGAAACTAATACTGGCCTCACAGGAAAGGATCAAGGCACAGACTCTAAGAAGTCTCACTCTTCTTGTAATTAAGGCGGCATTGTGCCTTTTGTATTTAATTCCGATGCGATATCTGTGTTTCATCGTCAATGTGAAGGTCCAAGGAATACATTGAACCTGCAGTGGTGTATCGGAAACTAATACTGGTCTCACAGGGAATGCTCAAAGCACCGACTGTAAAAAGAGTCTCTATTCTTGTAATTATGACGGCATTGTGCCTTTTGTATTTAATTCCAATGCGATTTCTGTGTTTCTTCGTCAATGTGAAGGTCCAAGGAATACATTGAACCTGCAGTGGTGTATCGGAAACTAATACTGGTCTCACAGGGAATGCTCAAAGCACCGACTGTAAGAAGAGTCACTATTCTTGTACTTAAGGCGGCATTGTGCCTTTTGTAGTTAATTCCGATGCGATTTCTGTGTTTCCTAGTCAATGTGAAGGTCCAAGGAATACGCTGAACCTGCAGTTGTGTAACGGAAACTAATACTGGTCTCACAGGGGATGCTCAAAGCACTGACTGTAAGAAGAGTCTCTATTCTTGTACTTAAGACGGCCTTGTGACTTTTGTATTTAATTCCGATGCGATTTCTGTGTTTCATAGTAAATGTGAAGGTCCAAGGAATACGTTGAACATGCAGTGGTGTATCGGAAACTAATACTGCTCTCAGAGGGAATGCTCAAATCACCGACTGTAAGAAGTGTCTCTATTCTTGTACTTAAGGCGGCATTGTGCCTCTTGTATTTAATTCCGATGCGATTTCTGTGTTTCATCGTCAATGTGAAGGTCTAAGGAATACATTGCACCTGCGGTGGTGTATCGGAAACTAATACTGGTCTCACAGGTAATGCTCAAAGCACCGACTGTAAGAAGAGTCTCTATTCTTGTAATTAAGGCGGCATTGTGCCTTTTGTATTTAATTCCGATTCGATTTCTTTGTTTCATCGTCAATTTGAAGGTCCAAGGAATACATTGAACATGCAGTGGTGTATCGGAAACTAATACTGGTCTCACAGGAAAGGATCAAAGAATGGACTCTAAGAAGTCTCACTCTTCTTGCATTAAGGCGGCATTGTGTCTTTTGTATTTAATTCCGATGTAATTTCAGTGTTTCATTGTCAATGTGACGGTCCAAGGAATACATTGAACCTGCAGTGGTGTATGGGAAACTAATACTGGCCTCACAGGAAAGGATCAAGGCACAGACTCTAAGAAGTCTCACTCTTCTTGTAATTAAGGCGGCATTGTGCCTTTTGTATTTAATTCCGATGCGATATCTGTGTTTCATCGTCAATGTGAAGGTCCAAGGAATACATTGAATCTGCAGTGGTGTATCGGAAACTAATACTGGTCTCACAGGGAATGCTCAAAGCACCGACTGTAAGAAGAGTCTCTATTCTTGTAATTACGACGGCATTGTGCCTTTTGTATTTAATTCCAATGCGATTTCTGTGTTTCTTCGTCAATGTGAAAGTCCAAGGAATACATTGAACCTGCAGTGGTGTATCGGAAACTAATACTGGTCTCACAGGGAATGCTCAAAGCACCGACTGTAAGAAGAGTCACTATTCTTGTACTTAAGGCGGCATTGTGCCTTTTGTAGTTAATTCGGATGCGATTTCTGTGTTTCCTAGTCAATGTGAAGGTCCAAGGAATACGCTGAACCTGCAGTGGTGTAACGGAAACTAATACTGGTCTCACAGGGGATGCTCAAAGCACTGACTGTAAGAAGAGTCTCTATTCTTGTACTTAAGACGGCCTTGTGACTTTTGTATTTAATTCCGATGCGATTTCTGTGTTTCATAGTCATTGTGTATGTCCAGGGAATACATTGAACCTGCAGTGGTGTATCGGAAGCTAATACTGGTCTCACAGGGAATGCTCAATCACCGACTGTAAGAAGAATCTCTATTCTTGTACGTAAGGCTGCATTGTGCCTTTTGTATTTAATTCCGATGCGATTTCTCTGTTTCATCGTCAATGTGAAGGTCCAATTAATACATTGAACCTGCAGTGGTGTATCGGAAACTAATACTGCTCTCAGAGGGAATGCTCAAAGCACCGACTGTAAGAGGTGTCTCTATTCTTGTACTTATGGCGGCATTGTGCCTTTTGTGTCTAATTCCGGTGTGATTTCTGTGTTTCATAGTCAATGTGAAGGTCCAAGGAATACTTTGAACCTGCAGTGGTGTATCGGAAACTAATACTGGTCTCACAGGGAATGCTCAAAGCACCGACTGTAAGAAAAGTCTCTATTCTTGTACTTAAGGCTTCCTTGTGCCTTTTGTATTTAATTCCGATGCGATTTCTGTGTTTCATTGTCAATGTGAAGGTCCAAGGAATACCTTGAACCTGCAGTGGTGTATCGGAAACTAATACTGCCCTCAGAGGCAATGCTCAAGGCACCGACTGTAAGAAATGTATCTATTCCTGTACTTAAGGCGGCATTGTGCCTTTTGTATTTCATTCCGATGCGATTTCTATGTTTCATCGTGAATGTGAACGTCCAAAGAATACATTGAACCTGCAGTGGTGTATCGGAAATTATTACTGGTCTCACAGGGAATGCTCCAAGCACCGACTGTAAGAAGAGTCTCTATTCTTGTAATTAAGGCGGCATTGTGCCTTTTGTATTTAATTCCGATGCGATTTCTGTGTTTCATTGTCAATGTGACGGTCCAAGGAATACATTGAACCTGCAGTGGTGTATGGGAAACTAATACTGGCCTCACAGGAAAGGATCAAGGCACAGACTCTAAGAAGTCTCACTCTTCTTGTAATTAAGGCGGCATTGTGCCTTTTGTATTTAATTCCGATGCGATTTCTGTGTTTCATCGTCAATGTGAAGGTCTAAGGAATACATTGCACCTGCGGTGGTGTATCGGAAACTAATACTGGTCTCACAGGTAATGCTCAAAGCACCGACTGTAAGAAGAGTCTCTATTCTTGTAATTAAGGCGGCATTGTGCCTTTTGTATTTAATTCCGATGCGATTTCTTTGTTTCATCGTCAATTTGAAGGTCCAAGGAATACATTGAACATGCAGTGGTGTATCGGAAACTAATACTGGTCTCACAGGAAAGGATCAAAGAATGGACTCTAAGAAGTCTCACTCTTCTTGCATTAAGGCGGCATTGTGTCTTTTGTATTTAATTCCGATGTAATTTCAGTGTTTCATCGTCATTGTGTATGTCCAGGGAATACATTGTACCTGCAGTGGTGTATCGGAAACTAATACTGGTCTCACAGGGAATGCTCAAATCACCGACTGTAAGGAGGGTCTCTATTCTTGTACTTAAGGCGGCATTGTGCCTTTTGTATTTAATTCCGATGTGATTTCTGTGTTTCATCGTCAATGTGAAGGTCCAAGGAATACATTGAACCTGCAGTGGTGTATCGGAAACTAATACTGGTCTCACAGGGAATGCTCAAAGCACCGACTGTAAGAAGAGTCTCTAAACTTGTACTTAAGGCGGCATTGTGCCAATTGTATTTAATTCCGATGCGATTTCTGTGTTTCATAGTCAATGTGAAGGTCCAAGGAATACTTTGAACCTGCAGTGGTGTATCGGAAACTAATACGGCTCTCAGAGGGAAAGCTCAAATCTCCGACTGTAAGAAGTGTCTCTATTCTTGTTCTTAGGGCAGCATTATGCCTTTTGTATTTAATTCCGATGCGATTTCTGTGTTTCATAGTCAATGTGAAGGTCCAAGGAATACTTTGAACCTGCTGTGGTGTATCGGAAAGTAATACTGGTCTCACAGGGAATGCTCAAAGCACCGACTCTAAGAAGAGTCTCTATTCTTGTACTTAAGGCAACCTTCTGCATTTTGTATTTAATTTCGATGCGACTTCTGTGTTTCATAGTCAATGTGAAGGTCCAAGGAATACCTTGTATCTGCAGTGGTGTATCGGAAACTAATACTGCTCTCAGAGGCAATGCTCAAAGCACCGACTGAAAGAAGTGTCTCTATTTTTGTACATAAGGCGGCATTGTGCCTTTTGTATTTAATCCCGATGCGATTCTGTGTTTCATGGTGATTGTGAAGGTCCAAGGAATACATTGAACCTGCAGTGGTGTATCGGAAACTATTACTGGTCTCACAGGGAATGCTCAAAGCACCAACTGTAAGAAGTGTCTCTATGCTTGTACTTAAGGCGGCATTGTGCCTTTTGTATTTAATTCCGATGCGATTTCTGTGTGTCATCGTCAATGTGAACGTCCAAGGAATACATTGAACCTGCAGTGGTGTATCGGAAACTATTACTGGTCTCACAGGGAATGCTCAAAGCACCGACTGTAAGAAGAGTCTCTACTCCTGTAATTAAGGCGGCATTGTGCCTTTTGTATTTCATTCCGATGCAATTTATGTGTTTCATTGTCAATGTGTAGGTCCGAGGAATACATTGAACCTGCAGTGGTGTATCGTAAACTAATACTGGTCTCACAGGAAAGGATCAAGGCACAGAGTCTAATAAGTCTCACTCTTCTAGCACTTAAGGCGGCATTGTGCCTTTTGTATTTAATTCCGATGTAATTTCAGAATTTCATCGTCAATGTGTATGTCCAAGAAATACATTTCACCTGCAGTGGTGTATCAGAAAGTAATACTGGTCTAACAGGGAATGCTCAAGGCACCGACTGTAGGAAGAGTCCCTATTCTTGTACTTAAGGCGGCATTGTGCCTTTTGTATTTAATTCCGATGCGATTTCTGAGTTTCATTGTCAATTTGAAGGTCCAAGGAATACATTGAACCTGCAGTGGTGTATCGGAAACTAATACTGGTCTCACAGGAAAGGATCAAGGCACAGACTCTAAGAAGTCTCACTCTTCTAGCACTTAAGGCGGCATTGTGCCTTTTGTATTTAATTCCGATGTAATTTCAGAATTTCATCGTCAATGTGTATGTCCAAGAAATACATTGAACCTGCAGTGGTGTATCGGAAACTAATACTGGTCTCACAGGGAATGCTCAAAGCACAGACTGAAAGAAGAGTCTGTGTTCTTGCACTTAAGGCGGCATTGTGCCTTTTGTATTTAATTCCGATGCGATTTCTGTTTTTCATCGTCATTGTGAAGGTCCAAGGAATACATTGAACCTGCAGTGGTGTACCGGAAACTAATACTGGTCTCACAGGAAGGATCAAAGCACTGACTCTAAGAAGTCTCACTCTTCTTGCAATAAAGCGGCATTGTGCCTTTTGTATCTAATTCCAATGTAATTTCAGTGTTTGATCGTCAATGTGAATGTCCAAGGAATAAATTGAACCTGCAGTTGTGTATCGGAAACTAATACTGGTCTCACAAGGAATGCTTAAGGCTACGACTGTAAGAAGAGTCTCCACTCCCTCACTTAAGGCGGTTTTGTGCCTTTTGTATTTAATTCCGATGCGATTTCTGTGTTTCATCGTCAATGTGAAGCTCCAAGGAATACATTGAATCTGCAGAGGTGTATCGGAAACTAATACTGGTCTCACAGGGAATGCTCCAAGCACCGACTGTAAGAAGAGTCTCTATTCTTGTACTTAAGGCGCCATTGTGCCTTTTGTATTTAATTCCGATGCGATTTCTGTGATTCATCGTCTATGTGAAGGTCCAAGGAATATATTGAACCTGCAGTGGTGTATCAGAAACTAATACTGGTCTCACAGGAAAGGATCATAGCACAGACTCTAAGAAGTCTTACTCTTCTTGCACTTAAGGCGGTATTTTCCCTTTTGTATTTAATTCCGATGCGATTGCGATGTTTCATCGTCAATGTGAAGGTCCAAGGAATTCATTGCACCTGCAGTGGTGTATCGGAAACTAATACTGGTCTCACAGGGAATACTCATAGCACCGACTGTTAGAAGAGTCTCTATTCTCATACTTAAGGCGGCATTGTGCCTTTCGTATTTAATTCCGATGCGATTTCTGTGTTTCATCGTCAATGTGAAGGTCCAAGGAATACATTGAACCTGCAGTGGTGTATCGGAAACTAATACATGTCTCACAGGGAATGCTCAAAGCACCGACTGTAAGAAGAGTCTGTATTCTTGTACTTAAGGCGGCTTAGTGCCTTTTGAGTTTAATTCCGATACGATTTCTGTCTTTCATATTCAATGTGATGGTCCAAGGAATACATTGAACGTGCAGTGGTGTATCGGAAACTAATACTGGTCTCACAGGAACGGATCAAAGCACAGACTGAATGAAGTGTCACTCTTCTTGCAATTAAGGCGGCATTGTGCCTTTTGTATTTAATTCCAATGTAATTTCAGTGTTTGATCGTCAATGTGAATGTCCAAGGGATACATTGAACCTGCAGCTGTGTATCGGAAACTAATACTGATCTCATAGGGAAAGGTCATAGCACAGACTGTAAGAAGAGTCTCTATTCTTGTACTTAAGGCGG
Source organism: Schistocerca americana (assembly GCF_021461395.2). Classification (NCBI taxonomy): domain Eukaryota; kingdom Metazoa; phylum Arthropoda; class Insecta; order Orthoptera; family Acrididae; genus Schistocerca; species Schistocerca americana. The sequence goes on along the minus strand of NC_060125.1, from coordinate 19,441,639 downwards.
CTTTGTGCATTTTGTATTTAATTCTGATGCGATTTCTGTGTTTCATCGTCAATGTGAAGGTCCAAGGAATACATTGAACCTGCAGGGGTGTATCGGAAACTAATAATGGTCTCAGAGGAAAGGATCAAAGCACTGACTCTATGGAGTCTCACTCTTCTTGCAATTAAGGCGGCATTGTGCCTTTTGTATTTAATTCCGATGTAATTTCAGTGTTTGGTCGTCAATGTGAATGTCCAAGGAATACATTGAACCTGCAGCTGTGTATCGGAAACTAATACTGGTCTCGAAGGAAATGCTCAAAGCAACGACTGTAAGGAGGGTCTCTACTCCCTCACATAAGGTGGTTTTGTGCCTTTTGTATTTAATTCCGGTGCGATTTCTGTGTTTCATCGTCAATGTGAAGCTCCAAGGAATACATCGAATCTGCAGTGGTGTATCGGAAACTAATACTGGTCTCACAGGTATTGCTCCAAGCACCGACTGTAAGAAGGGTCTCTATTCTTGTACTTAAGGCGCCATTGTGCCTTTTACATTTAATTCCGATGCGATTTCTGTGATTCATCGTCAATGTGAAGGTCCAAGGAATACATTGAACCTGCAGTGGTGTATCAGAATCTAATACTAGTCTCACAGGAAAGGATCAAAGCACAGACTCTAAGAGGTCTCACTCTTCTTGCACTTAAGGCGGCATTGTCCTTTTTGTATTTAATTCCGATGCGATTTCAGTGTTTCATCGTCAATGTGAAGGTCCAAGGAATACACTGTATCTGCAGTGGTGTATCGGATACTAATACTAGTCTCACAGGGAATGCTCAAAACACCGTTTGTTAGAAGAGTCTCTATTCTTGTACTTAAGGCGGCATTGTGCCAATTGTATTTAATTCCGATGCGATTTCTGTGTTTCATAGTCAATGTGAAGGTCCAAGGAATACTTTGAACCTGCAGTGGTGTATCGGAAACTAATACGGCTCTCAGAGGGAAAGCTCAAATCTCCGACTGTAAGAAGTGTCTCTATTCTTGTTCTTAGGGCAGCATTATGCCTTTTGTATTTAATTCCGATGCGATTTCTGTGTTTCATAGTCAATGTGAAGGTCCAAGGAATACTTTGAACCTGCTGTGGTGTATCGGAAAGTAATACTGGTCTCACAGGGAATGCTCAAAGCACCGACTCTAAGAAGAGTCTCTATTCTTGTACTTAAGGCAACCTTCTGCATTTTGTATTTAATTTCGATGCGACTTCTGTGTTTCATAGTCAATGTGAAGGTCCAAGGAATACCTTGTATCTGCAGTGGTGTATCGGAAACTAATACTGCTCTCAGAGGCAATGCTCAAAGCACCGACTGAAAGAAGTGTCTCTATTTTTGTACATAAGGCGGCATTGTGCCTTTTGTATTTAATCCCGATGCGATTCTGTGTTTCATGGTGATTGTGAAGGTCCAAGGAATACATTGAACCTGCAGTGGTGTATCGGAAACTATTACTGGTCTCACAGGGAATGCTCAAAGCACCAACTGTAAGAAGTGTCTCTATGCTTGTACTTAAGGCGGCATTGTGCCTTTTGTATTTAATTCCGATGCGATTTCTGTGTGTCATCGTCAATGTGAACGTCCAAGGAATACATTGAACCTGCAGTGGTGTATCGGAAACTATTACTGGTCTCACAGGGAATGCTCAAAGCACCGACTGTAAGAAGAGTCTCTACTCCTGTAATTAAGGCGGCATTGTGCCTTTTGTATTTCATTCCGATGCAATTTATGTGTTTCATTGTCAATGTGTAGGTCCGAGGAATACATTGAACCTGCAGTGGTGTATCGTAAACTAATACTGGTCTCACAGGAAAGGATCAAGGCACAGAGTCTAATAAGTCTCACTCTTCTAGCACTTAAGGCGGCATTGTGCCTTTTGTATTTAATTCCGATGTAATTTCAGAATTTCATCGTCAATGTGTATGTCCAAGAAATACATTTCACCTGCAGTGGTGTATCAGAAAGTAATACTGGTCTAACAGGGAATGCTCAAGGCACCGACTGTAGGAAGAGTCCCTATTCTTGTACTTAAGGCGGCATTGTGCCTTTTGTATTTAATTCCGATGCGATTTCTGAGTTTCATTGTCAATTTGAAGGTCCAAGGAATAGATTGAACCTGCAGTGGTGTATCGGAAACTAATACTGGTCTCACAGGAAAGGATCAAGGCACAGACTCTAAGAAGTCTCACTCTTCTAGCACTTAAGGCGGCATTGTGCCTTTTGTATTTAATTCCGATGTAATTTCAGAATTTCATCGTCAATGTGTATGTCCAAGAAATACATTGAACCTGCAGTGGTGTATCGGAAACTAATACTGGTCTCACAGGGAATGCTCAAAGCACAGACTGAAAGAAGAGTCTGTGTTCTTGCACTTAAGGCGGCATTGTGCCTTTTGTATTTAATTCCGATGCGATTTCTGTTTTTCATCGTCATTGTGAAGGTCCAAGGAATACATTGAACCTGCAGTGGTGTACCGGAAACTAATACTGGTCTCACAGGAAGGATCAATGCACTGACTCTAAGAAGTCTCACTCTTCTTGCAATAAAGCGGCATTGTGCCTTTTGTATCTAATTCCAATGTAATTTCAGTGTTTGATCGTCAATGTGAATGTCCAAGGAATAAATTGAACCTGCAGATGTGTATCGGAAACTAATACTGGTCTCACAAGGAATGCTTAAGGCTACGACTGTAAGAAGAGTCTCCACTCCCTCACTTAAGGCGGTTTTGTGCCTTTTGTATTTAATTCCGATGCGATTTCTGTGTTTCATCGTCAATGTGAAGCTCCAAGGAATACATTGAATCTGCAGAGGTGTATCGGAAACTAATACTGGTCTCACAGGGAATGCTCCAAGCACCGACTGTAAGAAGAGTCTCTATTCTTGTACTTAAGGCGCCATTGTGCCTTTTGTATTTAATTCCGATGCGATTTCTGTGATTCATCGTCTATGTGAAGGTCCAAGGAATATATTGAACCTGCAGTGGTGTATCAGAAACTAATACTGGTCTCACAGGAAAGGATCATAGCACAGACTCTAAGAAGTCTTACTCTTCTTGCACTTAAGGCGGTATTTTCCCTTTTGTATTTAATTCCGATGCGATTGCGATGTTTCATCGTCAATGTGAAGGTCCAAGGAATTCATTGCACCTGCAGTGGTGTATCGGAAACTAATACTGGTCTCACAGGGAATACTCATAGCACCGACTGTTAGAAGAGTCTCTATTCTCATACTTAAGGCGGCATTGTGCCTTTCGTATTTAATTCCGATGCGATTTCTGTGTTTCATCGTCAATGTGAAGGTCCAAGGAATACATTGAACCTGCAGTGGTGTATCGGAAACTAATACATGTCTCACAGGGAATGCTCAAAGCACCGACTGTAAGAAGAGTCTGTATTCTTGTACTTAAGGCGGCTTAGTGCCTTTTGAGTTTAATTCCGATACGATTTCTGTCTTTCATATTCAATGTGATGGTCCAAGGAATACATTGAACGTGCAGTGGTGTATCGGAAACTAATACTGGTCTCACAGGAACGGATCAAAGCACAGACTGAATGAAGTGTCACTCTTCTTGCAATTAAGGCGGCATTGTGCCTTTTGTATTTAATTCCAATGTAATTTCAGTGTTTGATCGTCAATGTGAATGTCCAAGGGATACATTGAACCTGCAGCTGTGTATCGGAAACTAATACTGATCTCATAGGGAAAGGTCATAGCACAGACTGTAAGAAGAGTCTCTATTCTTGTACTTAAGGCGGCTTTGTGCATTTTGTATTTAATTCTGATGCGATTTCTGTGTTTCATCGTCAATGTGAAGGTCCAAGGAATACATTGAACCTGCAGGGGTGTATCGGAAACTAATAATGGTCTCAGAGGAAAGGATCAAAGCACTGACTCTATGGAGTCTCACTCTTCTTGCAATTAAGGCGGCATTGTGCCTTTTGTATTTAATTCCGATGTAATTTCAGTGTTTGGTCGTCAATGTGAATGTCCAAGGAATACATTGAACCTGCAGCTGTGTATCGGAAACTAATACTGGTCTCGAAGGAAATGCTCAAAGCAACGACTGTAAGGAGGGTCTCTACTCCCTCACATAAGGTGGTTTTGTGCCTTTTGTATTTAATTCCGGTGCGATTTCTGTGTTTCATCGTCAATGTGAAGCTCCAAGGAATACATCGAATCTGCAGTGGTGTATCGGAAACTAATACTGGTCTCACAGGTATTGCTCCAAGCACCGACTGTAAGAAGGGTCTCTATTCTTGTACTTAAGGCGCCATTGTGCCTTTTACATTTAATTCCGATGCGATTTCTGTGATTCATCGTCAATGTGAAGGTCCAAGGAATACATTGAACCTGCAGTGGTGTATCAGAATCTAATACTAGTCTCACAGGAAAGGATCAAAGCACAGACTCTAAGAGGTCTCACTCTTCTTGCACTTAAGGCGGCATTGTCCTTTTTGTATTTAATTCCGATGCGATTTCAGTGTTTCATCGTCAATGTGAAGGTCCAAGGAATACACTGTATCTGCAGTGGTGTATCGGATACTAATACTAGTCTCACAGGGAATGCTCAAAACACCGTTTGTTAGAAGAGTCTCTATTCTTGTACTCATGGTGGCATTGTGCCTTTTGTATTTAATTCCGATGCGATTTCTGTGATTCATCGTCAACGTGAAGGTCCAAGGAATACATTGAACCTGCAGTGGTGTATCGGAAACTTATACTGGTCTCACAGGGAATGCTCATAGCACCGACAGTAAGAAGAGTCTCTATTCTGGTACTTAAGGGGGCATTGTGCCTTTTGAATTTAATTCCGATGCGATTTCTGTGTTTCGTCGTCAATGTGAAGGTCCATGGAATACATTGAACCTGAAGTGGTGTATCGGAAACTAATACAGGTCTCAAAGAGAATGCTCAAAAACCGACTGTAAGAAGAGTCTGTATTCTTGTACTTAAGGCGGCACTGTGCCTTTTATATTTAATTCCAGTGCGATTTCTGTCTTTCATCGTCAATGTGACTGTCCTAGAAATACATTGAACGTGCAGTGGTGTATCGGAAACTAATACTGGGCTCCCAGGAAAGGATCAAAGGACAGACTATAAGAAGTCTCACTCTTCCTGCAATTAAGGCGGCATGGTGCCTTTTGTATTTAATTCCGATGTAATTTCAGTGTCTCATCGTGAATGTGTATGTTAAAGGAATACATTGAGCCTACAGTGGTGTATCGGAGTCTAATACTGGTCTCACAGGAAATGTTCAAAGCAGCGACTGTAAGAAGAGTCTCTATTCTTGTACTTAAGGCGGCATTGTGCCTTTTGCATTTAATTTCGATGCGATTTCTGTGTTTCATAGTCAATGTGAAGCTCCAAGCAATACTTTGAACCTGCAGTGGTGTATCGGAAACTAATACTGCTCTCAGAGGGAATGCTCAAAGCACCGACAGTAAGAAGAGTCTCTATTCTTGTACTTAAGGCGGCATTGTGCCTTTTGTATTTAATTCCAATGCGATTTCTGTGTTTCATCGTCAATGGGTATGTCCAAGGAATACATTAACCTGCAGTGGTGTATCGCAAACTAATACTGGTCTCACAGGGAATGCTAAAAGCACCGATTGTAAGAAGAGTCTCTATTCTTGTACTTAAGGCGGCATAGTGCCTTTTGTATTTAATTCCGATGTAATTTCAGTGTTTCATCGTCAATGTGTATGTCCAAGGAGTACATTGAACCTGCAGTGGTGTATAGGAAACTAATTCTGGTCTCACAGGAAAGGATCAAAGCACAGACTCTAAGAAGTCTCACTCTTCTTGCACTTAAGGCGGCATTGTCCCGTTTGTATTTAATTCCGATGCGATTTCTGTGTTTCATCGTCAATGTGAAGGTCAAAGGAATACATTGAACCTGCAGTGGTGTTTCGGAAACTAATACTGGTCTCACAGGAAATGCTCATAGCACCGACTGTAAGGAGAGTCTCTATTCTTGTACGTAAGGTGGCATTGTGCTTTTGTATTTAATTCCGATGCGATTTCTGTGTTTCATCGTCAATTTGAAGGTCCAAGGAATACATTGAAACTGCAGTGGTGTATCGCAAACTAATACAGGTCTCACCGGGAATGCTCAAAGCACCGACTGTAAGAAGAGTCTGTATTCTTGTACTTAAGGCGGCTTAGTGCCGTTTGAGTTTAATTCCGATACGATTTCTGTCTTTCATATTAATGTGACGGTCCAACGAATGCATTTAACGTGCAGTGGTGTATGGGAAACTAATACTGGTCTCACAGGGAATGCTCAAAGCACCGACTGTAAGAAGAGTCTCTATTCTTGTACTTAAGGCTTCATTGAGCCTTTTGTATTTAATTCCGATGCGATTTCTGTGATTCATCGTCAATGTGAAGGTCCAAGGAATACATTGAACCTACAGTGGTGTATCGTAAACTAATACTGGTCTCACAGGGAATGCTCAAAGCACCGACTGTAAGAAGAGTCTCTATTCTTGTACTTAAGGCGGCATTGTGCCTTTTGTATTTAATTCCGATGCGATTTCTGTGTTTCATGGTCAATGTGAAGGTCCAAGGAATACATTGAACCTGCAGTGGTGTATCGGAAACTAATACTGGTCTCCCAGGTAATGCACAAAACACCGACTGTAATAAGAGTCAGTACTCTTGTACTTATGGCGGCATTGGGCCTTTTGTATTTAATTCCGATGCGATTTCTGTGTTTCATCATCAATGTGAGGGTCCAAGGAATACATTGAACCTGCAGTGGTGTATCGGAAACTAATACTGGTCTCATAGGGAATGCTAAAAGCACCGAATGTAAGAAGGGTCTCTATTCTTGTACTTAAGGCGGCATTGTGCCTTTTGTATTTAATTCCGATGCGGTTTATGTGTTTCATCATCAATTTGAAGGTCCAAGGAATACATTGAACCTGCAATGGTGTATCGGAAACTAATACTGGTCTCACAGGAAAGGATCAAAGCACAGACTCTAATAGGTCTCACTCTTCTTGTACTTAAGGCGTCATTGTGCCCTTTGTATATAATTCCGATGTAATTTCAGTATTTCATAGGCAATGTATATGTCCAAGGAATTCATTGAACCTGCTGTGGTGTATCGGAAACTAATACTAGTGTCACAGGGAATACTCGAAGCACCGACTGGGAGAAGAGTGTCTATTCTTGTACTTAAGGCGGCATTCTGCCTTTTGTATTTAATTCCGATGCGATTTCTGTGTTTCATCGTCAATGTGAAGGTCCAAGGAATACATTGAACCTGGAGTGGTATATCGGATTACTAATACTGGTCTCTCAGGCGATGCTCAAAGCACCGACTGTAAGAAGAGTCTCTATTCTTGTACTTAAGGCGTCATTGTGCCCTTTGTATTGATTTGCGATGTAATTTCAGGGTTTCATGTCAATGTGTATGTCTAAGAAATACATTGAACCTGCAGTGGTGTATCGGAAACTAATACTTTTCTCACAGGGAATGCTCAAATCACCGACAGTAAGAAGCCTCTATTCTTGTACTTAAGGCTTCATTGTTCCTTTTGTATTTAAGTCCGATGTAATTTCAGTGTTTCATCGTCATTAGGTATGTCCAAGGAATACATTGAACCTGCAGTGGTGTATCGGATACTAATACTGGTCTCACAGGGAATGCTCAAAGAACCGACAGTAAGAAGAGACTCTATACTTGTACTTAAGGCGGCATTGTGCTTTTGTATTTAATTCCGATGCAATTTCTGTGTTTCATCGTCAACGAGAAGGTCCAAGGAATACATTGAACCTGCAGTGCTGTATCAGAAACTAATACTGGTCTCACAGGCAATGCTCAAAGCACCGACTGTAAGTAGTGTCTGTATTCTTGTACTTAAGGCGGCATTGTGCCTTTTGTATTTAATTCCGGTGCGATTTCTGTGTTTCATCGTCACTTTGAAGGTCCAAGGAATACGTTCAACCTGCAGTGGTGTATCGGAAACTAATACTGGTCCCACAGGGAATGCTCGAATCATCGACTGTAAGAAGAGTGTCTATTCTTGTATTTAAGTCGGCATTGTGCCTTCTGTATTTAATTCCGATGCCATTTCTGTGATTCATCGTCAATGTGAAGGTCCAAGGAATACACTGAACCTGCAGTGGTGTATCGAAAACTAATACTGGTCTCACAGGGAATTCTCAAAGCACTGACTGCAAGAAGAGTCTCTATTCATGTACTTAAGGCGGCATTGTGCCTTTTGTATTTAATTCCGATGGGATTTCTGTGTTTCATCGTCAATGTGAAGGTCCAAGGAATACATCGAGCCTGCAGTGGTGAATCGGAAACTAATACTGGTCTCACAGGGGATGCTCAAAACACCGACTATAAGAAGAGTCTCTATTCTTGTACTTAATAACAGCATTGTGCATTTTGTATTTAATTCCGATGCGATTTCTGTGTAGCATCGCCAATGTGAAGGTCCAAGGAATACATTGAACCTTCAGTGGTGTATCGGAAACTAATACTGGTCTCACAGGAAAGGATCGAAACACAGACCCTAAGAAATCTCACTCTTCTTGTACTTAAGGCGTCATTGTGCTCTTTGTAATTAATTCCGATGTAATTTCAGTATTTCATCGTCAATGAGTATGTCCAAGGAATACATTGAACCTGAAGTGGTGTATCGGAAACTAATACAGGTCTCACAGAGAATGCTCAAAAACCGACTGTAAGAAGAGTCTGTATTCTTGTACTTAAGGCGGCATTGTGCCTTTTATATTTAATTCCAGTGCGATTTCTGTGTTTCATCGTCAATGTGACGGTCCTAGAAATACATTGAACGTGCAGTGGTGTATCGGAAACTAATACTGAGCTCCCAGGATAGGATCAAAGGACAGACTATAAGAAGTCTCACTCTTCCTGCAATTAAGGCGGCATAGTGCCTTTTGTATTTAATTCCGATGTAATTTCAGTGCCTCATCGTCAATGTGTATGTCCAAGGAATACATTGAACCTGCAGTGGTGTATCGGAATCTGATACTGGTCTCACAGGGAATGCTCAAAGCACCGACAGTAAGAAGAGTCTCTATTCTTGTACTTAAGGCGGCATTGCGCCTTTTGTATTTATTTCCGATGCGATTTCTGTGTTTCATCGTCAATGTGAAGGTCCAAGGAATACATTGAACCAGCAGTGGTGTATCGGAAAGTGATACTGGTCTCAGAGGGAATGCTCAAAGCACCGACTGTAAGAAGAGTCTCTATTCTTGTACTTAAGGCGGCATTGTGCCTTTTGTATTTGATTCCGATACGATTTCAGTGTTTCATAGTCAATGTGAAGGTCCAAGGAATACTTTGAACCTGCAGTGGTGTACGGAAACTAATACTGCTCTCAGAGGGAATGCTCAATGCACCGACTGTAAGAAATGTTTCTATTCTTGTACTTAAGGCGGCATTGTGCCTTTTGTATTTAATTCCGATGCGATTTCTGTGTTTCATAGTCAATGTGAAGGTCCAAGGAATACTTTGAACCTGCAGTGGTGTATCGGACTCTAATACTGGTCTCACAGGGAATGCTCAAAGCACCGACTGCAAGAAGAGTCTCTATTCTTGTACATAAGGTTGCATTGTGCCTTTTGTATTTAATTCCGATGCGATTTCTGTGTTTCATCATCAATGTGAAGGTCGAAGGAATACATTGAACCTGCAGTGGTGTATCTGAAACTAATACTGGTCTCACAGGGAATGCTCAAAACACCGACTGTAAGAAGAGTCTCTATTCTTGTCCTTAAGGCGGCATTGTGCCTTTAGTATTTAATTCCGGTGCGATTTCTGTGTTTCATCGTCAATGTGAAGGTCCAAGGAATACATTGAAACTGGAGTGGTGTATCGGAAACTAACACTGGTCACACAGGGAATGCACAAAGCATCGACTGTATGAAGAGTCAGTATTCTTGTAATTAGTGCGGCATTGTGCCTTAGGTATTTAGTTCCGATGCAATTTCTGTGTTTCATCGTCAATGTGAATGTCCAAGGAATACATTGAAACTGCAGTGGTGTATCGGAACTAATACTGTTCTCACAGGAATGGATCAACGCACAGACTCTAAGAAGTCTCACTCTTCTAGCACTTAAGGCGGCATTGTGCCTTTTGTATTTAATTCCGATGTAATTTCAGTATTTCATCGTGAATGTGTATGTTAAAGGAATACATTGAGCCTACAGTGGTGTATCGGAATCTAATACTGGTCTCACAGGAAATGTTCAAAGCAGCGACTGTAAGAAGAGTCTCTATTCTTGTACTTAAGGCGGCATTGTGCCTTTTGCATTTAATTTCGATGCGATTTCTGTGTTTCATAGTCAATGTGAAGCTCCAAGCAATACTTTGAACCTGCAGTGGTGTATCGGAAACTAATACTGGTCTCACAGGGATTGCTGAAAGCACCGACTGTAAGAAGAGTCTCTATTCTTGTCCTGAAGGCGGCCTTGTGCCTATTGTATTTAATTCCGATGCGATTTCTGTGTCTCATAGTCAATGTGAAGGTCCAAGGAAAACCTTGAACCTGCAGTGGTGTATCGGAAACTAATACTGCTCTCAGAGGGAATGCTCAAAGCACCGACAGTAAGAAGAGTCTCTATTCTTGTACTTAAGGCGGCATTGTGCCTTTTGTATTTAATTCCGATGCGATTTCTGTGTTTCATCGTCAATGGGTATGTCCAAGGAATACATTAACCTGCAGTGGTGTATCGCAAACCAATACTGGTCTCACAGGGAATGCTAAAAGCACCGATTGTAAGAAGAGTCTCTATTCTTGTACTTAAGGCGGCATAGTGCCTTTTGTAATTAATTCCGATGTAATTTCAGTGTTTCATCGACAATGTGTATGTCCAAGGAGTACATTGAACCTGCAGTGGTGTATAGGAAACTAATACTGGTCTCACAGGAAAGGATCAAAGCACAGACCCTAAGAAGTCTCACTCTTCTTGCACTTAAGGCGGCATTGTCCCGTTTGTATTTAATTCCGATTCGATTTCTGTGTTTCATCGTCAGTGTGAAGGTCAAAGGAATACATTGAACCTGCAGTGGTGTTTCGGAAACTAATACTGGTCTCACAGGAAATGCTCATAGCACCGACTGTAAGGAGAGTCTCTATTCTTGTACGTAAGGCGGCATTGTGCTTTTGTATTTAATTCCGATGCGATTTCTGTGTTTCATCGTCAATTTGAAGGTCCAAGGAATACATTGAACCTGCAGTGGTGTATCGCAAACTAATACAGGTCTCACCGGGAATGCTCAAAGCACCGACTGTAAGAAGAGTCTGTATTCTTGTACTTAAGGCGGCTTAGTGCCTTTTGAGTTTAATTCCGATACGATTTCTGGCTTTCATATTAATGTGACGGTCCAAGGAATGCATTGAACGTGCAGTGGTGTATAGGAAACTAATACTGGTCTCACAGGAAAGGATCAAAGCACAGACTCTAAGAAGTCTCACTCTTCTTGCACTTAAGGCGGCATTGTCCCGTTTGTATTTAATTCCGATGTAATTTCAGTGTTTCATCGTCAAATGGTATGTCCAAGGAATACATTGAACCTGCAGTGGTGTATCGGAAACTAATACTGGTCTGACAGGGAATGCTCAAAGCACCGACTGTAAGAAGGGTCTCTACTCTTGCCCTTAAGGCGGCATTGTGCCTTTTGTATTAAATTCCGATGCGATTTCTGTGATTCATCGTCAATGTGAAGGTCCAAGGAATACATTGAACCTGCAATGGTGTATCGCAAACTAATACTGGTTTAACAGGGAATGCTCAAAGCACCGACAGTAAGAAGAGTCTCTATTCTTGTACTTAAGGCGGCATTGTGCCTTTTGTATTTAATTCCGATGCGATTTCTGTGTTTCATCGTCAATGTGAAGGTCCAAGGAATACATTGAACCTGCAGTGGTGTATCGGAAGCTAATACTGGTCTCACAGGGAATGCTCAGAGCACAGACTGTAAGAAGAGTCTTTGTTCTTGTACTTAAGGCGGCATTGTGCTTTTGTATTTTATTCCGATGCGATTTCTTAGTTTCATCGTCAATGTGAAGGTCCAAGGAATACATTGAATCTGCAGTGGTGTATCGGAAACTAATACTGGTCTCACACGAAAGGATCAAAGCACAGACTCTAAGAAGTCTCACTCTTCTTGTAATTAAGGCGGCATTGTGCCTTTTGTATTTAATTCCAATCTAATTGCAGTGTTTCATCGTCAATGTGAATGTCCAAGGAATACATTGAATCTGCAGTGGTGTATCGGAAACTAATACTGGTCTCAAAGGGAATGCTCAAGGCAACGACAGTAAGAAGAGTCTCTACTCCCTCACTTAAGGCTGCATTGTGCATTTTCTATTTAATTCCGACGCGATTTCTGTGTTTCATCGTCAATAAGAAGCTCCAAGGAATACATTGAATATGCAGTGGTGTATCGGAATCTAATACTGGTCTCACAGGGAATGCTCAAAGCACCGACTGTAAGAAGAGTCTCTATTCTTGTACTTAAGGCGGCATTGAGCCTTTTGTATTTAATTCCGATGCGATTTCTGTGTTTCATCGTCAATGTGAAGGTCCAAGGAATACATTGAACCTACAGTGGTGTATCGTAAACTAATACTGGTCTCACAGGGAATGCTCAAAGCACCGACTGTAAGAAGAGTCTCTATTCTTGTACTTAAGGCGGCATTGTGCCTTTTGTATTTAATTCCGATGCGATTTCTGTGTTTCATCGGCAATGTGAAGGTCCAAGGAATACATTGAACCTGCAGTGGTGTATCGGAAACTAAACTGGTCTCCCAGGGAATGCACAAAACACCGACTGTAATAAGAGTCAGTATTCTTGTACTTATGGCGACATTGGGCCTTTTGTATTTAATTCCGATGCGATTTCTGTGTTTCATCGTCAATGTGAGGGTCCAAGGAATACATTGAACCTGCAGTGGTGCATCGGAAACTAATACTGGTCTCATAGGGAATGCTAAAAGCACCGAATGTAAGAAGAGTGTCTATTCTTGTACTTAAGGCGGCATTGTGCCTTTTGTAATTAATTCCGATGCGATTTATGTGTTTCATTATCAATTTGAAGGTCCAAGGTATATATTGAACCTGCAGTGGTGTATCGGAAACTAATACTGGTCTCACAGGAAAGGATCAAAGCACAGACTCTAAGAAGTCTCACTCTTCTTGTACTTAAGGCGTCATTGTGCCCTTTGTATATAATTAAGATGTAATTTTAGTATTTCATAGGCAATGTATATGTAATAGGAATTCATTGAACCTGCAGTGGTGTACCGGAAACTAATACTAGTGTCACAGGGAATACCCGAAGCACCGACTGGGAGAAGAGTGTCTATTCTTGTACTTAAGGCGGCATTCTGCCTTTTGTATTTAATTCCGATGCGATTTCTGTGTTTCATCGTCAATGTGAAGGTCCAAGGAATACATTGAACCTGGAGTGGTATATCGGATTACTAATACTGGTCTCTCAGGCGATGCTCAAAGCACCGACTGTAAGAAGAGTCTCTATTCTTGTACTTAAGGCGTCATTGTGCCCTTTGTATTGATTTGCGATGTAATTTCAGGGTTTCATGTCAATGTGTATGTCTAAGAAATACATTGAACCTGCGGTGGTGTTTCGGAAACTAATATTGGTCTCACAGGGAGTGCTCAAAGCACTGACTGTAAGAAGAGTCTCTATTCTTCTTCTTAAGCCGGCATTGTGCCTTTTGTATTTAATTCCGATGTAATTTCAGTGTTCCATCGTCAATGTGAATGTCCAAGGAATACATTGAACATCCAGTGGTGTATCGGAAACTAATACTGGTCTCACAGGGAATGCTGAATGCACCGACTGTGAGAAGAGTCTCTATTCTCGTACTTAAGGCGGCATTCTGCCTTTTGTATTTAATTCCGTTGCGAATTCTGCGTTTCATCGTCAATGTGAAGGTCCACGGAATACCCTGAACCTGCAGTGGTGTGTCGGAAACTAATACTGGTCTCACAGGCAATGCTCAAAACATCGACAGTAAGAACAGTCTCTATTCTTGTACTTAAGGCGGCATTGTGCCTTTTGTATTTAATTCCAATGCGATTTATGTGTTTCTTCGTCACTTTGAAGGTGCAAGGTATACATTGAACCTGCAGTGGTGTATCTGAAACTAATACTGGTCTCACAGGAAAGGATCAAAGCACAGCCTGTAAGAAGCCACACTCTTCTTGCACTTAAGGTGGCATTTTGGGTTTTATATTTAATTCCGATGTAACTTCAGTGTTTCATCGTCCATGTGTATGTCTAAGGAATACATTGAACCTGCAGTGGTGTATCGGAAACTAATACTTTTCTCACAGGGAATGCTCAAATCACCGACAGTAAGAAGCCTCTATTCTTGTACTTAAGGCTTCATTGTTCCTTTTGTATTTAAGTCCGATGTAATTTCAGTGTTTCATCGTCATTAGGTATGTCCAAGGAATACATTGAACCTGCAGTGGTGTATCGGATACTAATACTGGTCTCACAGGGAATGCTCAAAGCACCGACAGTAAGAAGAGACTCTATACTTGTACTTAAGGCGGCATTGTGCTTTTGTATTTAATTCCGATGCGATTTCTGCGTTTCATCGTCAATGTGAAGGTCCAAGGAATACATTGAACCTGCAGTGCTGTATCGGAAACTAATACTGGTCTCACAGGCAATGCTCAAAGCACCGACTGTAAGTAGTGTCTGTATTCTTGTACTTAAGGCGGCATTGTGCCTTTTGTATTTAATTCCGGTGCGATTTCTGTGTTTCATCGTCACTTTGAAGGTCCAAGGAATACATTCAACCTGCAGTGGTGTATCGGAAACTAATACTGGTCCCACAGGGAATGCTCGAATCATCGACTGTAAGAAGAGTGTCTATTCTTGTACTTAAGTCGGCATTGTGCCTTCTGTATTTAATTCCGATGCCATTTCTGTGATTCATCGTCAATGTGAAGGTCCAAGGAATACACTGAACCTGCAGTGGTGTATCGAAAACTAATACTGGTCTCACAGGGAATGCTCAAAGCACTGACTGCAAGAAGAGTCTCTATTCATGTACATAAGGCGGCATTGTGCCTTTAGTATTTAATTCCGATGGGATTTCTGTGTTTCATCGTCAATGTGAAGGTCCAAGGAATACATCGAGCCTGCAGTGGTGAATCGGAAACTAATACTGGTCTCACAGGGGATGCTCAAAACACCGACTGTAAGAAGAGTCTCTATTCTTGTACTTAACAGCAGCATTGTGCCTTTTGTATTTAATTCCGATGCGATTTCTGTGTAGCATCGCCAATGTGAAAGTCCAAGGAATACATTGAACCTTCAGTGGTGTATCGGAAACTAATACTGGTCTCACAGGAAAGGATCGAAACACAGACCATAAGAAGTCTCACTCTTCTTGTACTTAAGGCGTCATTGTGCTCTTTGTAATTAATTCCGATGTAATTTCAGTATTTCATCGTCAATGTGTATGTCCAAGGAATACATTGAACCTGCAGTGGTGTATCGGTAACTAATACTGGTCTCACAGGGAATGCTCAATTCACCGACTGTATGAAGAGTCTCTATTCTTGTACTTAAGACGGCATTGTGCCTTTTTTATTTAATTCCGATGGGATTTGAGTGTTTCATCGTCAATATGAAGTTCCAAGGAATACATTGAATATGCAGTGGTGTGTCGGAAACTAATACTGGTCTCACAGGCAATGCTCAAAACATCGACAGTAAGAACAGTCTCTATTCTTGTACTTAAGGTGGCATTGTGCCTTTTGTATTTAATTCCAATGCGATTTATGTGTTTCTTCGTCAATTTGAAGGTGCAAGGTATACATTGAACCTGCAGTGGTGTATCTGAAACTAATACTGGTCTCACAGGAAAGGATCAAAGCACAGCCTGTAAGAAGCCACACTCTTCTTGCACTTAAGGTGGCATTTTGGGTTTTATATTTAATTCCGATGCAACTTCAGTGTTTCATCGTCCATGTGTATGTCTAAGGAATACATTGAACCTGCAGTGGTGTATCGGAAACTAATACTTTTCTCACAGGGAATGCTCAAATCACCGACAGTAAGAAGCCTCTATTCTTGTACTTAAGGCTTCATTGTTCCTTTTGTATTTAAGTCCGATGTAATTTCAGTGTTTCATCGTCATTAGGTATGTCCAAGGAATACATTGAACCTGCAGTGGTGTATCGGAAACTAATACTGGTCTCACAGGAAAGGATCAAAGCACAGACTATAAGAAGTCTCACTCTTCTTGCCCTTAAGGCGGCATTGTGCCTTTTGTATTAAATTCCGATGCGATTTCTGTGATTCATCGTCAATGTGAAGGTCCAAGGAATACATTGAACCTGCAATGGTGTATCGCAAACTAATACTGGTTTAACAGGGAATGCTCAAAGCACCGACAGTAAGAAGAGTCTCTATTCTTGTACTTAAGGCGGCATTGTGCCTTTTGTATTTAATTCCGATGCGATTTCTGTGTTTCATCGTCAATGTGAAGGTCCAAGGAATACATTGAACCTGCAGTGGTGTATCGGAAGCTAATACTGGTCTCACAGGGAATGCTCAGAGCACAGACTGTAAGAAGAGTCTTTGTTCTTGTACTTAAGGCGGCATTGTGCTTTTGTATTTTATTCCGATGCGATTTCTTAGTTTCATCGTCAATGTGAAGGTCCAAGGAATACATTGAATCTGCAGTGGTGTATCGGAAACTAATACTGGTCTCACACGAAAGGATCAAAGCACAGACTCTAAGAAGTCTCACTCTTCTTGTAATTAAGGCGGCATTGTGCCTTTTGTATTTAATTCCAATCTAATTGCAGTGTTTCATCGTCAATGTGAATGTCCAAGGAATACATTGAATCTGCAGTGGTGTATCGGAAACTAATACTGGTCTCAAAGGGAATGCTCAAGGCAACGACAGTAAGAAGAGTCTCTACTCCCTCACTTAAGGCTGCATTGTGCATTTTCTATTTAATTCCGACGCGATTTCTGTGTTTCATCGTCAATAAGAAGCTCCAAGGAATACATTGAATATGCAGTGGTGTATCGGAATCTAATACTGGTCTCACAGGGAATGCTCAAAGCACCGACTGTAAGAAGAGTCTCTATTCTTGTACTTAAGGCGGCATTGAGCCTTTTGTATTTAATTCCGATGCGATTTCTGTGTTTCATCGTCAATGTGAAGGTCCAAGGAATACATTGAACCTACAGTGGTGTATCGTAAACTAATACTGGTCTCACAGGGAATGCTCAAAGCACCGACTGTAAGAAGAGTCTCTATTCTTGTACTTAAGGCGGCATTGTGCCTTTTGTATTTAATTCCGATGCGATTTCTGTGTTTCATCGGCAATGTGAAGGTCCAAGGAATACATTGAACCTGCAGTGGTGTATCGGAAACTAAACTGGTCTCCCAGGGAATGCACAAAACACCGACTGTAATAAGAGTCAGTATTCTTGTACTTATGGCGACATTGGGCCTTTTGTATTTAATTCCGATGCGATTTCTGTGTTTCATCGTCAATGTGAGGGTCCAAGGAATACATTGAACCTGCAGTGGTGCATCGGAAACTAATACTGGTCTCATAGGGAATGCTAAAAGCACCGAATGTAAGAAGAGTGTCTATTCTTGTACTTAAGGCGGCATTGTGCCTTTTGTAATTAATTCCGATGCGATTTATGTGTTTCATTATCAATTTGAAGGTCCAAGGTATATATTGAACCTGCAGTGGTGTATCGGAAACTAATACTGGTCTCACAGGAAAGGATCAAAGCACAGACTCTAAGAAGTCTCACTCTTCTTGTACTTAAGGCGTCATTGTGCCCTTTGTATATAATTAAGATGTAATTTTAGTATTTCATAGGCAATGTATATGTCCAAGGAATTCATTGAACCTGCAGTGGTGTATCGGAAACTAATACTAGTGTCACAGGGAATACCCGAAGCACCGACTGGGAGAAGAGTGTCTATTCTTGTACTTAAGGCGGCATTCTGCCTTTTGTATTTAATTCCGATGCGATTTCTGTGTTTCATCGTCAATGTGAAGGTCCAAGGAATACATTGAACCTGGAGTGGTATATCGGATTACTAATACTGGTCTCTCAGGCGATGCTCAAAGCACCGACTGTAAGAAGAGTCTCTATTCTTGTACTTAAGGCGTCATTGTGCCCTTTGTATTGATTTGCGATGTAATTTCAGGGTTTCATGTCAATGTGTATGTCTAAGAAATACATTGAACCTGCGGTGGTGTTTCGGAAACTAATATTGGTCTCACAGGGAATGCTCAAAGCACTGACTGTAAGAAGAGTCTCTATTCTTCTTCTTAAGCCGGCATTGTGCCTTTTGTATTTAATTCCGATGTAATTTCAGTGTTCCATCGTCAATGTGAATGTCCAAGGAATACATTGAACATCCAGTGGTGTATCGGAAACTAATACTGGTCTCACAGGGAATGCTGAATGCACCGACTGTGAGAAGAGTCTCTATTCTCGTACTTAAGGCGGCATTCTGCCTTTTGTATTTAATTCCGTTGCGAATTCTGCGTTTCATCGTCAATGTGAAGGTCCACGGAATACCCTGAACCTGCAGTGGTGTGTCGGAAACTAATACTGGTCTCACAGGCAATGCTCAAAACATCGACAGTAAGAACAGTCTCTATTCTTGTACTTAAGGCGGCATTGTGCCTTTTGTATTTAATTCCAATGCGATTTATGTGTTTCTTCGTCACTTTGAAGGTGCAAGGTATACATTGAACCTGCAGTGGTGTATCTGAAACTAATACTGGTCTCACAGGAAAGGATCAAAGCACAGCCTGTAAGAAGCCACACTCTTCTTGCACTTAAGGTGGCATTTTGGGTTTTATATTTAATTCCGATGTAACTTCAGTGTTTCATCGTCCATGTGTATGTCTAAGGAATACATTGAACCTGCAGTGGTGTATCGGAAACTAATACTTTTCTCACAGGGAATGCTCAAATCACCGACAGTAAGAAGCCTCTATTCTTGTACTTAAGGCTTCATTGTTCCTTTTGTATTTAAGTCCGATGTAATTTCAGTGTTTCATCGTCATTAGGTATGTCCAAGGAATACATTGAACCTGCAGTGGTGTATCGGATACTAATACTGGTCTCACAGGGAATGCTCAAAGCACCGACAGTAAGAAGAGACTCTATACTTGTACTTAAGGCGGCATTGTGCTTTTGTATTTAATTCCGATGCGATTTCTGCGTTTCATCGTCAATGTGAAGGTCCAAGGAATACATTGAACCTGCAGTGCTGTATCGGAAACTAATACTGGTCTCACAGGCAATGCTCAAAGCACCGACTGTAAGTAGTGTCTGTATTCTTGTACTTAAGGCGGCATTGTGCCTTTTGTATTTAATTCCGGTGCGATTTCTGTGTTTCATCGTCACTTTGAAGGTCCAAGGAATACATTCAACCTGCAGTGGTGTATCGGAAACTAATACTGGTCCCACAGGGAATGCTCGAATCATCGACTGTAAGAAGAGTGTCTATTCTTGTACTTAAGTCGGCATTGTGCCGTCTGTATTTAATTCCGATGCCATTTCTGTGATTCATCGTCAATGTGAAGGTCCAAGGAATACACTGAACCTGCAGTGGTGTATCGAAAACTAATACTGGTCTCACAGGGAATGCTCAAAGCACTGACTGCAAGAAGAGTCTCTATTCATGTACATAAGGCGGCATTGTGCCTTTAGTATTTAATTCCGATGGGATTTCTGTGTTTCATCGTCAATGTGAAGGTCCAAGGAATACATCGAGCCTGCAGTGGTGAATCGGAAACTAATACTGGTCTCACAGGGGATGCTCAAAACACCGACTGTAAGAAGAGTCTCTATTCTTGTACTTAACAGCAGCATTGTGCCTTTTGTATTTAATTCCGATGCGATTTCTGTGTAGCATCGCCAATGTGAAAGTCCAAGGAATACATTGAACCTTCAGTGGTGTATCGGAAACTAATACTGGTCTCACAGGAAAGGATCGAAACACAGACCATAAGAAGTCTCACTCTTCTTGTACTTAAGGCGTCATTGTGCTCTTTGTAATTAATTCCGATGTAATTTCAGTATTTCATCGTCAATGTGTATGTCCAAGGAATACATTGAACCTGCAGTGGTGTATCGGTAACTAATACTGGTCTCACAGGGAATGCTCAATTCACCGACTGTATGAAGAGTCTCTATTCTTGTACTTAAGACGGCATTGTGCCTTTTTTATTTAATTCCGATGGGATTTGAGTGTTTCATCGTCAATATGAAGTTCCAAGGAATACATTGAATATGCAGTGGTGTGTCGGAAACTAATACTGGTCTCACAGGCAATGCTCAAAACATCGACAGTAAGAACAGTCTCTATTCTTGTACTTAAGGTGGCATTGTGCCTTTTGTATTTAATTCCAATGCGATTTATGTGTTTCTTCGTCAATTTGAAGGTGCAAGGTATACATTGAACCTGCAGTGGTGTATCTGAAACTAATACTGGTCTCACAGGAAAGGATCAAAGCACAGCCTGTAAGAAGCCACACTCTTCTTGCACTTAAGGTGGCATTTTGGGTTTTATATTTAATTCCGATGCAACTTCAGTGTTTCATCGTCCATGTGTATGTCTAAGGAATACATTGAACCTGCAGTGGTGTATCGGAAACTAATACTTTTCTCACAGGGAATGCTCAAATCACCGACAGTAAGAAGCCTCTATTCTTGTACTTAAGGCTTCATTGTTCCTTTTGTATTTAAGTCCGATGTAATTTCAGTGTTTCATCGTCATTAGGTATGTCCAAGGAATACATTGAACCTGCAGTGGTGTATCGGATACTAATACTGGTCTCACAGGGAATGCTCAAAGCACCGACAGTAAGAAGAGACTCTATACTTGTACTTAAGGCGGCATTGTGCTTTTGTATTTAATTCCGATGCGATTTCTGCGTTTCATCGTCAATGTGAAGGTCCAAGGAATACATTGAACCTGCAGTGCTGTATCGGAAACTAATACTGGTCTCACAGGCAATGCTCAAAGCACAGACTGTAAGTAGTGTCTGTATTCTTGTACTTAAGGCGGCATTGTGCCTTTTGTATTTAATTCCGGTGCGATTTCTGTGTTTCATCGTCACTTTGAAGGTCCAAGGAATACATTCAACCTGCAGTGGTGTATCGGAAACTAATACTGGTCCCACAGGGAATGCTCGAATCATCGACTGTAAGAAGAGTGTCTATTCTTGTACTTAAGTCGGCATTGTGCCTTCTGTATTTAATTCCGATGCCATTTCTGTGATTCATCGTCAATGTGAAGGTCCAAGGAATACACTGAACCTGCAGTGGTGTATCGAAAACTAATACTGGTCTCACAGGGAATGCTCAAAGCACTGACTGCAAGAAGAGTCTCTATTCATGTACTTAAGGCGGCATTGTGCCTTTAGTATTTAATTCCGATGGGATTTCTGTGTTTCATCGTCAATGTGAAGGTCCAAGGAATACATCGAGCCTGCAGTGGTGAATCGGAAACTAATACTGGTCTCACAGGGGATGCTCAAAACACCGACTATAAGAAGAGTCTCTATTCTTGTACTTAATAGCAGCATTGTGCCTTTTGTATTTAATTCCGATGCGATTTCTGAGTAGCATCGCCAATGTGAAAGTCCAAGGAATACATTGAACCTTCAGTGGTGTATCGGAAACTAATACTGGTCTCACAGGAAAGGATCGAAACACAGACCCTAAGAAGTCTCACTCTTCTTGTACTTAAGGCGTCATTGTGCTCTTTGTAATTAATTCCGATGTAATTTCAGTATTTCATCGTCAATGTGTATGTCCAAGGAATACATTGAACCTGCAGTGGTGTATCGGTAACTAATACTGGTCTCACAGGGAATGCTCAATTCACCGACTGTATGAAGAGTCTCTATTCTTGTACTTAAGACGGCATTGTGCCTTTTTTATTTAATTCCGATGGGATTTGAGTGTTTCATCGTCAATATGAAGTTCCAAGGAATACATTGAATTTGCAGTGGTGTATCAGAAACTAATACTGGTCTCACAGGAAAGGATCAAAGCACAGACCCTAAGAAGTCTCACTCTTCTTGTACTTAAGGCGTCTTTGTGCCCTTTGTGTTTAATTAAGATGTACTTTCAATGTCTCATCGTCAATGTATATGTCCAAGGAATACATTGAACCTGCTGTGGTGTATCGGAAAATAATACTGGTTTCAGAGGGATTGCTCAAAGCACCGACTGTAAGTAGAGTCTGTATTCTTGTACTTAAGGCGGCATTGTGCCTTTTGTCTTTAATTCCGATGCCATTTCTGTGTTTCATCGTCAATGTGAAGGTCCAAGGAATACATTGAACCTGCAGTGGTGTATCGGAAACTAATACTGGTCTCACAGGGAATGCTGAAGGCAACGACAGTAAGAAGAGTCTCTACTCCCTCACTTAAGGCTGCATTGTGCATTTTGTATTTAATTCCGACGCGATTTCTGTGTTTCATCGTCAATGTGAAGCTCCAAGGAATACATTGAATATGCAGTGGTGTATCGGAAACTAATACTGGTCTCACAGGGAATGCTCAAAGCACCGACTGTAAGAAGAGTCTCTATTCTTGTACTTATGGCGGCATTGAGCCTTTTGTATTTAATTCCGATGAGATTTCTGTGACTCATCGTCAATGTGAAGGTCCAAGGAATTCATTGAACCTACAGTGGTGTACCGGAAACTAATCCTGGTCTCACAGGGAATGCTCAAAGCACCGACTGTAAGAATAGTCTCTATTCTTGTACTTAAGGCGGCATTGTGCCTTTTGTATTTAATTCCGATGCGATTTCCGTGTTTCATCGTCAATGTGAAGGTCCAAGGAATACATTGAACCTGCAGTGGTGTATCGGAAACTAATACTGGTCTCACAGGAAAGGATCAAAGCACAGACTCTAAGAAGTCTCACGCTTCTTGTACTTAAGGCGTCATTGTGCCCTTTGTATATAATTCCGATGTAATTTTAGTATTTCATAGGCAATGTATATGTCCAAGGAATTCATTGAACCTGCAGTGGTGTATCGGAAACTAATACTAGTGTCACAGGGAATACTCGAAGCACCGACTGGGAGAAGAGTGTCTATTCTTGTACTTAAGGCGGCATTGTGCCTTTTGTATTTAATACCATTGCGATTTCTGTGTTTCTTCGTCAATGTGAAGGTGCAAGGTATACATTGAACCTGCAGTGGTGTATCTGAAACTAATACTGGTCTCACAGGAAAGGATCAAAGCACAGCCTGTAAGAAGCCACACTCTTCTTGCACTTAAGGTGGCATTGTGGCTTTTATATTTAATTCCGATGTAACTTCAGTGTTTCATCGTCCATGTGTATGTCTAAGGAATACATTGAACCTGCGGTGGTGTTTCGGAAACTAATATTGGTCTCACAGGGAATGCTCAAAGCACCGACTGTAAGTAGAGTCTGTATTCTTGTACTTAAGGCGGCATTGTTCCTTTTGTATTTACTTCCGATGTGATATCTGTGTTTCAACGTCAATGTCAAGGTCCAAGGAATACATTGAACATGCAGTGGTGTATCGGAAACTAATACTGGTCTCACAGGGAATGCTCAAAGCACCGACTGTAAGAAGATTGTCTATTCCTAGACTTAAAGCGGCATTGTGCCCTTTGTATTTAATTCCGATGCCATTTCTGGGTTTCATCGTCGATGTGAAAGTCCAAGGAATACACTGAACCGCAGTGGTGTATCGGAAACTAATACTGGTCTCACAGGGAATACTGCAAGCACAGACTGTAAGAGGAGTCTCTATTCTTGTACTTAAGGCGGCATTGTGCCTTTTGTATTTAATTCCAATGCGATTTCTGTGTTTCATCGTCAATGTGAAGGTCCAAGGAATACATTGAACCTGCAGTGGTATATCGGAATCAAATACAGGTCCCACAGAGAATGCTCAAAGCACCGACAGTAAGAAGAGTCTCTATTCTTGTACTTAAGGCGGCATTGTTCCTTTTGTATTTAATTCCGATGTAATTTCAGTGTTTCATCGCCAATGTGTGTGTCCAAGGAATACATTGAAACTGCAGTGGTGTATCGGATACTAATACTGGTCTCACAGGGAATGCTCAAAGCACAGACTGTCAGAAGACTCTCTATTCTTGTACTTAAGGCGGCATTGTGCCTTTTGTATTGAATTCCAATGCGATTTCTGTGTTTCATCGTCAATGTGAAGGTCCAAGGAAAACATTGAACCTGCAGTGGTGTATCGGAAACTAATACTGGTCTCACAGGGAATGCTCAAAGCACCGACTGTAAGAAGAGTCTTTATTCTTGTATTTAAGGCGGCATTGTGCCTTTTGTATTTAATTCCGATGCGATTTCTGTGTATAATAGTCAATGTGAAGGTCCAAGGTATACATTGAAACTGCAGTGGTGTATCGGAAACTAATACTGGTCTCACAGGGAATGCTGTAAGCACAGACTGTAAGAAGAGTCTCTATTCTTGTACTTAAGGCAACATTGTGCCTTTTGTATTTAATTCCAATGCGATTTCTGTGTTTCATCGTCAATGTGAAGGTCCAATGAATACATTGAACCTGCAGTGGTGTATCGGAAACAAATACAGGTCCCACAGAGAATGCTCAAAGAACCGACAGTAAGAAGAGTCTCTATTCTTGTACTTAAGGCGGCATTGTTCCTTTTGTATTTAATTCCGATGTAATTTCAGTGTTTCATCGTCAATGTGTGTGTTCAAGGAATACATTGAATCTGCAGTGGCGTATCGGATACTAATACTGGTCTCACAGGGAGTGCTCAAAGCACAGACTGTAAGAAGAGTCTCTATTCTTGTACTTAAGGCGGCATTGTGCCTTTTGTATTTAATTGCGATGCCATTTCTGCGTATCATTGTCGATGTGTATGTCCAAGGAATACATTGAAAATGAAGTGGTGTACCGGATACTAATACTGGTCTCACAGGGAGTGCTCAAAGCACTGACTGTAAGTAGAGTCTGTATTCTTGTACTTACGGCGGCATTGTGCCTTCTATATTTAATTCCGATGCGATTTATGTGTTTCATCATCAATGTGAAGGTCCAAGGAATACATTGAACCTGCAGTGATGTATCGGAATCAAATACTGGTCTCACAGGGAATGCTCAAAGCACCGACTGTAAGAAGAGTGTCTATTCTTGTACTGAAGGCGGCATTGTGCCCTTTGTATTTAATTCCGATGCCATTTCTGTGTTTCATCGTCGATGTGAAAGTCCAAGGAATACACTGAACCTGCAGTGGTGTATCGGAAACTAATACTGGTCTCACACGGAATGCTCAAAGCACCGACTATAAGATGAGACTCTATTCTTGTACTTAAGGCGGAATTTTGCCTTTTGTATTTAATTCCGATGCGTTTTCTGTGTGTAATCGTCAATGTGAAGGTCCAAGGAATACACTGAACCTGCAGTGGCGTATCGGAAACTAATACGGGTCGCACAGGAAAGGATCAAAACACAGAGTCTTAGAAGTCTCACTCTGCTTGAACTTAAGGAGTCATTGTGCCTTTGTATTTAATTCCGATGTAATTTCAGTGTTTCATCGTCAATGCGTATATCCAAGGAATACATTGAACCTGCAGTGGTGTATCGGAAACTAATACTGGTCTCACAGGGAATGCTCAAAGCACCGACTGTAAGGAGAGTCTCTATTCTTGTACTTAAGGCGGCATTGTGCCATTTTGTATTTAATTCCGATGCGATTTCTGTGTTTCATCGTCAATGTGAAGGTCCAAGGAATACATTGAACCTGCAGTGGTGTATCGGAAACTAATACTGGTCTCACAGGGAATGCTCACAGCACCGACTGTCAGTAGAGTCTGTATTCTTGTACTTAAGGCGGCATTGTGCCTTTTGTATTTAATTCCGATGCGATTTCTGTGTTTCATCGTCAATGTGAAGGTCCAAGGAATACATTGAACCTGCAGTTTTGTATCAGAAACTAATACTGGTCTCACAGGGAATGCTCAAAGCACCGGCTGTAAGAAGAGTGTCTATTCTTGTACTTAAGGCGACATTGTGCACTTTGTATTTAAATCCGATGCCATTTCTGTGTTTCATCGTCGATGTGTATGTCCAAGGAATTCATTGAACCTTAAGTGGTGTACCGGATACTAATACTGGTCTCACAGGGAATGCTCAAAGCACTGACTGTAAATAGAGTCTGTATTAATGTACTTAAGGCGGCATTGTGCCTTTTGTATTTAATTCCGATGCGATTTATGTGTTTCATCGTCAATGTGAAGGTCCAAGGAATACATTGAACGTGCAGTGGCGTATCGGAAACTAATACTGGTCTCACCGGGAATGCTCAAAGCACCGACTGTAAGTAGAGTCTGTATACTTGTACTTAAGGCGGCATTGTGCCTTTTGTATTTAATTCCGATGCGATTTCTGTGTTTCATCGTCAATGTCAAGGTCCAAGGAATACATTGAACCTGCAGTGGTGTATCGGAAACTAATTCTGGTCTCACAGGGAATGCTCAAAGCACCGGCTGTAAGTAGAGTCTGTATTCTTGTACTTAAGGCGGCATTTTGCGTTTTGTATTTAATTCCGAAGCGATTTCTGTGTTTCATCGTCAAAGTGAAGGCCCAAGGAATACATTGAACCTGCATTGGTGTATCGGAAACTAATACTGGTCTCACAGGGAATGCTCAAAGCACCGACTGTAAGAAGAATTTCTATTCTTGTACTTAAGGCGGCATTGTGCCTTTTGTATTTAATTCCGATGCGATTTCTGTGTGTAATCGTCAATGTGAAGGTAAAAGGAATACATTGAACCTGCAGTGGTGTATCGGATACTAATACTGGTCTCACAGGTAATGCTCAAAGCACAGTCTGTAAGAAGAGTCTCTATTCTTGTACTTAAGGCGGCATTGTCCCTTTTGTATTTAATTCCGATGCCATTTCTGTGTTTCATCGTCAATGTGAACGTCCAAGGATTACACTGGACCTGCAGTGGTGTATCGGAAACTAAAATTGGTCTCAGAATGAATGCTCAAAACACCGACAGTTAGAAGAGACACTATTCTTGTACTTAAGGCGACATTGTTCCTTTTGTATTTGAATCCGATATAATTTCAGTGTTTCATCGTCAATGTGTATGTCCAAGGAATACATTGAACCTGCAGTGGTGTATCGGATACTAATACTGGTCTCACAGGGAATGCTCAAAGCACCGACTGTAAGAAGAGTCTCTATTCTTGTATTTAAGGCGGCGTTGTGCCATTTTGTATTTAATTCCGATGCGATTTCTGTGTTTCATCGTCAATGTGAAGGTCCAAGAAATACATTGAACCTGCAGTGGTGTATCGGAAACTAATACAGGTCACACAGGGAATGCTCAAAGCACCGACTGTAAGTAGAGTCAGTATTCTTGTACTTAAGGCGGCATTGTGCCTTTTGTATTAGTTCCGATACGATTTCTGTGTTTCATCGTCAATGTGAAGGTCCAAGGAATACATTGGACCTTCAGTGGTGTATCGGAAACTAATACTGGTCTCACAGGGAATGCTCAAAGCACAGACTGTAAGGAGAGTGTCTATTCTTGTACTTAAGGCGGCATTGTGCACTTTGTATTTAATTCCGATGCCATTCCTGTGTTTCATTGTCGATGTGTATGTCCAAGGAATACATTGAACCTGAAGTGGTGTACCGGATACTAATACTGGTCTCACAGGGAATGCTCAAAGCACCGACTGTAAGAAGAGTCACTTTTCTTGTATATGAGGCTGCATTGTGCCTTTTGTATTTAATAACGATGCGATTTCTGTGTTTCATCGTCAATGTGAAGGTCCAAGGATTACATTGGACCTTCAGTGGTGTATCGGAAACTAATACTGGTCTCAGTGGGAATGCTCAAAACACCGACAGTAAGAAGAGTCTCATTTCTTGTACTTAAGGCGACATTGTTCCTTTTGTATTTAAATCCGACGTAATTTCAGTGTTTCATCGTCAATGTGTATGTCCAAGGAATACATTGAACCTGCAGTGGTGTACCGGATACTGATACTGGTCTCACAGGGAATGCTCAAAGCACTGACTGTAAGTAGAGTCTGTATTCTTGTACTTACGGCGGCATTGTCCCTATCTGTATTTAATTCCGATGCGATTTATGTGTTTCATCGTCAATGTGAAGGTCCAAGGAATACATTGAACCTGCAGTGGTGTATCGGAATCTAATACTGGTCTCACAGGGAATGCTCAAAGCACCAACTGTAAGAAGAGTGTCTATTCTTGTACTTAAGGCGGCATTGTGCCCTTTGTATTTAATTCCGATGCCATTTCTGTGTTTCATCGTCGATGTGAAAGTCCAAGGAATACACTGAACCTGCAGTGGTGTATCGGAAACTAATACTGGTCTCACAGGGAATGCTCAAAGCACCGACTGTAAGATGAGTCTCTATTCTTGTACTTAAGGCGGAATTTTGCCTTTTGTATTTAATTCCGATGCGTTTTCTGTGTAATCGTCAATGTGAAGGTCCAAGGAATACATTGAACCTGCAGTGGCGTATCGGAAACTAATACGGGTCGCACAGGAAAGGATCAAAACACAGACTCTAAGAAGTCTCACTCTGCTTGAACTTAAGGAGTTATTGTGCCTTTGTATTTAATTCCGATGTAATTTCAGTGTTTCATCGTCAATGCGTATATCCAAGGAATACATTGAACCTGCACTGGTGTATCGGAAACTAATTCTGGTCTCACAGGGAATGCTCACAGCACCGACAGTCAGTAGAGTCTGTATTCTTGTACTTAAGGCGGCATTGTGCCTTTTGTATTTAATTCCGATGCGATTTCAGTGTTTCATCGTCAATGTGAAAGTCCAAGGAATACATTGAACCTGCAGTGGTGTATCGGAAACTAATACTGGTCTCACAGGGAATGCTCAAAGCACCGACTGTAAGAAGAGTGTCTATTCTTGTAGTTAAGGCGGCATTGTGCACTTTGTATTTAATTCCGATGCCATTTCTGTGTTTCATCGTCGATGTGTATGTCCAAGGAATTCATTGGACCTTAAGTGGTGTACCGGATACTAATACTGGTCTCACAGGGAATGCACAAATCACCGACTGTAAGAAGAATTTCTATTCTTCTACTTAAGGCGGCATTGTGCTTTTTGTATTTAATTCCGATGCGATTTCTGTGTGTAATCGTCAATGTGAAGGTCCAAGGAATACATTGAACCTGCAGTGGCGTATCGGAAACTAATACGGGTCGCACTGGAAAGGATCAAAACACAGACTCTAAGAAGTCTCACTCTGCTTGTACTTAAGGCGCCATTGTGCCCTTTGTATTTAATTCCGATGTAATTTCAGTGTTTCATCGTCAGTGCGTGTTTCCAAGGAATACATTGAACCTGCAGTGGTGTATCAGAAACTAATACTGGTCCCACAGAGAATGCTCAAAGCACCGACAGTAAGAAGAGTCTCTATTCTTGTACTTAAGGCGGCATTGCTTCTTTTGTATTTAATTCCGGTGTAATTTCAGTGTTTCATCGTCAATGTGTATGTCCAAGGAATACATTGAATCTGCAGTGGTGTATCGGATACTAATACTGGTCTCACAGGTAATGCTCAAAGCACAGTCTGTAAGAAGAGTCTCTATTCTTGTACTTAAGGCGGCATTGTCCCTTTTGTATTTAATTCCGATGCCATTTCTGTGTTTCATCGTCAATGTGAAAGTCCAAGGATTACATTGGACCTGCAGTGGTGTATCGGAAACTAATACTGGTCTCAGAATGAATGCTCAAAACACCGACAGTTAGAAGAGTCACTATTCTTGTACTTAAGGCGACATTGTTCCTTTTGTATTTGAATCCGATGTAATTTCAGTGTTTCATCGTCAATGTGTATGTCCAAGGAATACATTGAACCTGCAGTGGTGTATCGGATACTAATACTGGTCTCACAGGGAATGCTCAA
The DNA here is from genome assembly GCF_021461395.2 of Schistocerca americana. Classification (NCBI taxonomy): domain Eukaryota; kingdom Metazoa; phylum Arthropoda; class Insecta; order Orthoptera; family Acrididae; genus Schistocerca; species Schistocerca americana. Next base: position 19,411,613 of record NC_060125.1, on the reverse strand, counting down.
AGCACCGACTGTAAGAAGAGTCTCTATTCTTGTACTTAAGGCGGCATTGTGCCATTTTGTATTTAATTCCGATGCGATTTCTGTGTTTCATCGTCAATGTGAAGGTCCAAGGAGTACATTGAATTTGCAGTGGTGTATCGGAAACTAATACTGGTCACACAGGGAATGCACAAAGCACCGACTGTAAGTAGAGTCAGTATTCTTGTACTTACGGCGGCATTGTGCCTTTTGTATTAGTTCCGATACGATTTCTGTGTTTCATCGTCAATGTGAAGGTCCAAGGAATACATTGAACCTTCAGTGGTGTATCGGAAACTAATACTGGTCTCACTGGGAATGATCAAAGCACAGACTGTAAGTAGAGTGTCTATTCTTGTACTTAAGGTGGCATTGTGCACTTTGAATGTATTTAACTCCGATGCCATTCCTGTGTTTCATTGTCGATGTGTATGTCCAAGGAATACATTGAACCTGATGTGGTGTACCGGATACTAATACTGGTCTCACAGGGAATGCTCAAAGCACCGACTGTAAGAAGAGTCTCTTTTCTTGTACTTGAGGCGGCATTGTGCCTTTTGTATTTAATAACGATGCGATTTCTGTGTTTCATCGTCAATGTGAAGGTCCAAGGATTACATTGGACCTGCAGTGGTGTATCGGAAACTAATACTGGTCTCAGTGGGAATGCTCAAAACACCGACAGTAAGAAGAGTCTCATTTCTTGTACTTAAGGCGACATTGTTCCTTTTGTATTTAAATGCGACGTAATTTCAGTGTTTCATCGTCAATGTGTATGTCCAAGGAATACATTGAACCTGCAGTGGTGTATCGGATACTAATACTGGTCTCACAGGGAATGCTCAAAGAACCGAATGTAAGAAGAGTCTCTATTCTTGTACTTAAGGCGGCATTGTGCCATTTTGTATTTAATTCCGATGGGATTTCTGTGTTTCATCGTCAATGTGAAGGTCCAAGGAATGCATTGAACCTGCAGTGGTGTATCGGAAGCTAATACTGGTCTCACAGGGAATGCTCAAAGCACCGACTGTCAGTAGAGTCTGTATTCTTGTACTTAAGGCGGCATTGTGCCTTTTGTATTTAATTCCGATGCGATTTCTGTGCTTCATCGTCAATGTGAAGGTCCAAAGAATACATTGAACCTGCAGTGGTGTATCGGAAACTAATACTGGTCTCACAGGGAATGCTCAAAGCACGGACTGTAAGAAGAGTGTTTATTCTTGTACTTAAGGCGGCATTGTGCACTTTGTATTTAATTCCGTTGCCATTTCTGCGAATCATTGTCGATGTGTATGTCCAAGGAATACGTTGAACCTGAAGTGGTGTACCGGATACTAATACTGGTCTCACAGGGAATGCTCAAAGCACTGACTGTAAGTAGAGTCTGTATTCTTGTACTTACGGCTTCATTGTGCCTTCTGTATTTAATTCCGATGCGATTTATGTGTTTCATCGTCAATGTGAAGGTCCAAGGAATACATTGAACCTGCAGTGGTGTAACGGAATCTAATACTGGTCTCACAGGGAATGCTCAAAGCACCGACTGTAAGAAGAGTGTCTATTCTTGTACTTAAGGCGGCATTGTGCCCTTTGTATTTAATTCCGATGCCATTTCTGTGTTTCATTGTCGATGTGAAAGTCCAAGGAATACACTGAACCTGCAGTGGTGTATCGGAAACTAATACTGGTCTCACAGGGTATGCTGAAAGCACCGACTGTAAGATGATTCTCTATTCTTGTACTTAAGGCGGAATTTTGCCTTTTGTATTTAATTCCGAAGCGTTTTCTGTGTGTAATCGTCAATGTGAAGGTCCAAGGAATACATTGAACCTGCAGTGGCGTATCGGAAACTAATACGGGTCGCACAGGAAAGGATCAAAACAAAGACTCTAAGAAGTCTCACTCTGCTTGAACTTAAGGAGTCATTGTGCCTTTGTATTTAATTCCGATGTAATTTCAGTGTTTCATCGTCAATGCGTATATCCAAGGAATACATTGAACCTGCAGTGGTGTATCGGAAACTAATACTGGTCTCACAGGGAATGCTCAAAGCACCGACTGTAAGAAGAGTCTCTATTCTTGTACTTAAGGCGGCATTGTGAATTTTGTATTTAATTCCGATGTAATTTCAGTGTTTCATCGTCAATGTGTATGTTCAAGGAATACACTGAACCTGCAGTGGTGTATCGGAAACTAATACTGGTCTCACAGGGAATGCTCAAAGCACCGACTGTAAGAAGTGTCTCTATTCTTGTACTTAAGGCGGCATTGTGAATTTTGTATTTAATTCCGATGCTATTTCTGTGTATAATCGTCAATGTGAAGGTCCAAGGAATACATTGAACCGGCAGTGGTGTATCGGAAACTAATACTGGTCTCACAGGGAATGCTCAAAGCACCGACTGTAAGAAGAGTCTCTATTCTTGTAAATAAGGCGGCATTGTGAATTTTGTATTTAATTCCGATGCGACTTCTGTGTATAATCGTCAATGCGAAGGTCCAAGGAGTACATTGAAACAGCAGTGGTGTATCGGAAACTAATACAGGTCTCACAGGGACTGCTCAAACCACCGACTGTAAGAAGAGTCTCTATTCTTGTACTTATGGCGGCATTCTGCCCTTTGTATTTAATTCCGATGCGATTTCTGTGTTTCATCGTGAATGTGAAGGTCCAAGGAATACATTGAAACAGCAGTGTTGTATCGGAAACTAATACTGGTGTCACAGGATAGGATCAAAGTACAGACTCTAAGAAGTCTCACTCTTCTTGCACTTAATGCGTTATTGTGCCCTTTGTAATTAATTCCGATGTAATTTCAGTGTTTCATCGTCAATGTGTATGTTCAGGGAATACACTGAACCTGCAGTGGTGTATCGGAATCTAATACTGGTCTCACAGGGAATGCTCAAAGCACCAACTGTAAGAAGAGTGTCTATTCTTGTACTTAAGGCGGCATTGTGCCCTTTGTATTTAATTCCGATGCCATTTCTGTGTTTCATCGTCGATGTGAAAGTCCAAGGAATACACTGAACCTGCAGTGGTGTATCGGAAACTAATACTGGTCTCACAGGGAATGCTCAAAGCACCGACTGTAAGATGAGTCTCTATTCTTGTACTTAAGGCGGAATTTTGCCTTTTGTATTTAATTCCGATGCGTTTTCTGTGTAATCGTCAATGTGAAGGTCCAAGGAATACATTGAACCTGCAGTGGCGTATCGGAAACTAATACGGGTCGCACAGGAAAGGATCAAAACACAGACTCTAAGAAGTCTCACTCTGCTTGAACTTAAGGAGTTATTGTGCCTTTGTATTTAATTCCGATGTAATTTCAGTGTTTCATCGTCAATGCGTATATCCAAGGAATACATTGAACCTGCAGTGGTGTATCGGAAACTAATTCTGGTCTCACAGGGAATGCTCACAGCACCGACAGTCAGTAGAGTCTGTATTCTTGTACTTAAGGCGGCATTGTGCCTTTTGTATTTAATTCCGATGCGATTTCAGTGTTTCATCGTCAATGTGAAAGTCCAAGGAATACATTGAACCTGCAGTGGTGTATCGGAAACTAATACTGGTCTCACAGGGAATGCTCAAAGCACCGACTGTAAGAAGAGTGTCTATTCTTGTAGTTAAGGCGGCATTGTGCACTTTGTATTTAATTCCGATGCCATTTCTGTGTTTCATCGTCGATGTGTATGTCCAAGGAATTCATTGGACCTTAAGTGGTGTACCGGATACTAATACTGGTCTCACAGGGAATGCACAAATCACCGACTGTAAGAAGAATTTCTATTCTTCTACTTAAGGCGGCATTGTGCTTTTTGTATTTAATTCCGATGCGATTTCTGTGTGTAATCGTCAATGTGAAGGTCCAAGGAATACATTGAACCTGCAGTGGCGTATCGGAAACTAATACGGGTCGCACTGGAAAGGATCAAAACACAGACTCTAAGAAGTCTCACTCTGCTTGTACTTAAGGCGCCATTGTGCCCTTTGTATTTAATTCCGATGTAATTTCAGTGTTTCATCGTCAGTGCGTGTTTCCAAGGAATACATTGAACCTGCAGTGGTGTATCAGAAACTAATACTGGTCCCACAGAGAATGCTCAAAGCACCGACAGTAAGAAGAGTCTCTATTCTTGTACTTAAGGCGGCATTGCTTCTTTTGTATTTAATTCCGGTGTAATTTCAGTGTTTCATCGTCAATGTGTATGTCCAAGGAATACATTGAATCTGCAGTGGTGTATCGGATACTAATACTGGTCTCACAGGTAATGCTCAAAGCACAGTCTGTAAGAAGAGTCTCTATTCTTGTACTTAAGGCGGCATTGTCCCTTTTGTATTTAATTCCGATGCCATTTCTGTGTTTCATCGTCAATGTGAAAGTCCAAGGATTACATTGGACCTGCAGTGGTGTATCGGAAACTAATACTGGTCTCAGAATGAATGCTCAAAACACCGACAGTTAGAAGAGTCACTATTCTTGTACTTAAGGCGACATTGTTCCTTTTGTATTTGAATCCGATGTAATTTCAGTGTTTCATCGTCAATGTGTATGTCCAAGGAATACATTGAACCTGCAGTGGTGTATCGGATACTAATACTGGTCTCACAGGGAATGCTCAAAGCACCGACTGTAAGAAGAGTCTCTATTCTTGTACTTAAGGCGGCATTGTGCCATTTTGTATTTAATTCCGATGCGATTTCTGTGTTTCATCGTCAATGTGAAGGTCCAAGGAGTACATTGAATTTGCAGTGGTGTATCGGAAACTAATACTGGTCACACAGGGAATGCACAAAGCACCGACTGTAAGTAGAGTCAGTATTCTTGTACTTACGGCGGCATTGTGCCTTTTGTATTAGTTCCGATACGATTTCTGTGTTTCATCGTCAATGTGAAGGTCCAAGGAATACATTGAACCTTCAGTGGTGTATCGGAAACTAATACTGGTCTCACTGGGAATGATCAAAGCACAGACTGTAAGTAGAGTGTCTATTCTTGTACTTAAGGCGGCATTGTGCACTTTGAATGTATTTAATTCCGATGCCATTCCTGTGTTTCATTGTCGATGTGTATGTCCAAGGAATACATTGAACCTGATGTGGTGTACCGGATACTAATACTGGTCTCACAGGGAATGCTCAAAGCACCGACTGTAAGAAGAGTCTCTTTTCTTGTACTTGAGGCGGCATTGTGCCTTTTGTATTTAATAACGATGCGATTTCTGTGTTTCATCGTCAATGTGAAGGTCCAAGGATTACATTGGACCTGCAGTGGTGTATCGGAAACTAATACTGGTCTCAGTGGGAATGCTCAAAACACCGACAGTAAGAAGAGTCTCATTTCTTGTACTTAAGGCGACATTGTTCCTTTTGTATTTAAATGCGACGTAATTTCAGTGTTTCATCGTCAATGTGTATGTCCAAGGAATACATTGAACCTGCAGTGGTGTATCGGATACTAATACTGGTCTCACAGGGAATGCTCAAAGAACCGAATGTAAGAAGAGTCTCTATTCTTGTACTTAAGGCGGCATTGTGCCATTTTGTATTTAATTCCGATGGGATTTCTGTGTTTCATCGTCAATGTGAAGGTCCAAGGAATGCATTGAACCTGCAGTGGTGTATCGGAAGCTAATACTGGTCTCACAGGGAATGCTCAAAGCACCGACTGTCAGTAGAGTCTGTATTCTTGTACTTAAGGCGGCATTGTGCCTTTTGTATTTAATTCCGATGCGATTTCTGTGCTTCATCGTCAATGTGAAGGTCCAAAGAATACATTGAACCTGCAGTGGTGTATCGGAAACTAATACTGGTCTCACAGGGAATGCTCAAAGCACGGACTGTAAGAAGAGTGTTTATTCTTGTACTTAAGGCGGCATTGTGCACTTTGTATTTAATTCCGATGCCATTTCTGCGAATCATTGTCGATGTGTATGTCCAAGGAATACGTTGAACCTGAAGTGGTGTACCGGATACTAATACTGGTCTCACAGGGAATGCTCAAAGCACTGACTGTAAGTAGAGTCTGTATTCTTGTACTTACGGCTTCATTGTGCCTTCTGTATTTAATTCCGATGCGATTTATGTGTTTCATCGTCAATGTGAAGGTCCAAGGAATACATTGAACCTGCAGTGGTGTAACGGAATCTAATACTGGTCTCACAGGGAATGCTCAAAGCACCGACTGTACGAAGAGTGTCTATTCTTGTACTTAAGGCGGCATTGTGCCCTTTGTATTTAATTCCGATGCCATTTCTGTGTTTCATCGTCGATGTGAAAGTCCAAGGAATACACTGAACCTGCAGTGGTGTATCGGAAACTAATACTGGTCTCACAGGGTATGCTGAAAGCACCGACTGTAAGATGATTCTCTATTCTTGTACTTAAGGCGGAATTTTGCCTTTTGTATTTAATTCCGAAGCGTTTTCTGTGTGTAATCGTCAATGTGAAGGTCCAAGGAATACATTGAACCTGCAGTGGCGTATCGGAAACTAATACGGGTCGCACAGGAAAGGATCAAAACAAAGACTCTAAGAAGTCTCACTCTGCTTGAACTTAAGGAGTCATTGTGCCTTTGTATTTAATTCCGATGTAATTTCAGTGTTTCATCGTCAATGCGTATATCCAAGGAATACATTGAACCTGCAGTGGTGTATCGGAAACTAATACTGGTCTCACAGGGAATGCTCAAAGCACCGACTGTAAGAAGAGTCTCTATTCTTGTACTTAAGGCGGCATTGTGAATTTTGTATTTAATTCCGATGTAATTTCAGTGTTTCATCGTCAATGTGTATGTTCAAGGAATACACTGAACCTGCAGTGGTGTATCGGAAACTAATACTGGTCTCACAGGGAATGCTCAAAGCACCGACTGTAAGAAGTGTCTCTATTCTTGTACTTAAGGCGGCATTGTGAATTTTGTATTTAATTCCGATGCTATTTCTGTGTATAATCGTCAATGTGAAGGTCCAAGGAATACATTGAACCGGCAGTGGTGTATCGGAAACTAATACTGGTCTCACAGGGAATGCTCAAAGCACCGACTGTAAGAAGAGTCTCTATTCTTGTAAATAAGGCGGCATTGTGAATTTTGTATTTAATTCCGATGCGACTTCTGTGTATAATCGTCAATGCGAAGGTCCAAGGAGTACATTGAAACAGCAGTGGTGTATCGGAAACTAATACAGGTCTCACAGGGACTGCTCAAACCACCGACTGTAAGAAGAGTCTCTATTCTTGTACTTATGGTGGCATTCTGCCCTTTGTATTTAATTCCGATGCGATTTCTGTGTTTCATCGTGAATGTGAAGGTCCAAGGAATACATTGAAACAGCAGTGTTGTATCGGAAACTAATACTGGTGTCACAGGATAGGATCAAAGCACAGACTCTAAGAAGTCTCACTCTTCTTGCACTTAATGCGTTATTGTGCCCTTTGTAATTAATTCCGATGTAATTTCAGTGTTTCATCGTCAATGTGTATGTTCAGGGAATACACTGAACCTGCAGTGGTGTATCGGAAACTACTACTGGTTTCACAGGGAATGCTCAAAGCACCGACTGTAAGAAGTGTCTCTATTCTTGTACTTAAGGCGGCATTGTGCATTTTGTATTTAATTCCGATGCGATTTCTGTGTATAATCGTCAATGTGAAGGTCCAAGGTATACATTGAACCTGCAGTGGCGTATCGGATATTAATACTGGTCTCTCAGGGAATGCTCAAAGCACCGACTGTAAGAAGAGTCTCTATTGTTGTACTTAGGGGCTCATTGTGCCTTTTGTATTTAATTCCGATGCTATTTCTGTGTTTCATCGTCAATGTGAGGGTCCAAGGAATACATTGGACCTGCAGTGGTGTATCGGAAACTAATACTGGTCTCAGAGGGAATGCTCAAAACACCGACAGTAAGAAGAGTCTCTATTCTTGTACTTAAGGGGGCATTGTGCCTTTTTGTATTTAATTCCGATGCGATTTCTGTGTTTCATCGTCAATGTGAAGGTCCAAGGAACACATTGAACCTGCAGTGGTGTATCGGAAACCAATACTGGTCTCACAGGGAATGCTCATAGCACCGACTGTAAGAAGAGTGTCTATTCTTGTACTGAAGTCGGAATTGTGCCCTTTGTATTTAATTCCGATGTAATTTCAGTGTTTCATCGTCAATGCGTATTTCCAAGGAATACATTGAACCTGCAGTGGTGTATCGGAAACTATTACTGGTCTCACAGGGAATGCTCAAAGCACCGACAGTAAGAAGAGTCTCTATTCTTGTACTTAAGGCGTCATTGTTCCTTTAGTATTTAATTCCGATGTAATTTCTGTGTTTCATGGTCAATGTGAATGTCTAATTAATACATTGAACCTGCAGTGGTGTATCGGATATTAATACTGGTCTCTCAGGGAATGCTCAAAGCACCGACTGTAAGAAGAGTCTCTATTGTTGTACTTAGGGCTTCATTGTGCCTTTTGTATTTAATTCCGATCCTATTTCTGTGTTTCATCGTCAATGTGAAGGTCCAAGGAATACATTGGACATTCAGTGGTGTATCGGAAACTAATACTGGTCTCAGAGGGAATGCTCAAAACACCGACAGTAAGAAGAGTCTCTATTCTTGTACTTAAGGCGGCATTGTGCCTTTTGTATTTAAATCCGATGTAATTTCAGTGTTTCATCGTCAATGTGAAAGTCAAAGGAATACATTGAACTTGCAGTGGTGTATCGGATACTAATACTGGTCTCACAGGGAATGCTCAAAGAACCGACTGTAAGAAGAGTCTCTATTCTTGTACTTAAGGCGGCATTGTGCCATTTTGTATTTAATTCCGATGCGATTTCTGTGTTTCATCGTCAATGTGAAGGTCCAAGGAATGCATTGAACCTGCAGTGGTGTATCTGAAGCTAATACTGGTCTCGCAGTGAATGCTCAAAGCACCGACTGTAAGTAGAGTCTGTATTCTTGTACTTAAGGCGGCATTGTGCCTTTTGTATTTAATTCCGATGCGATTTCTGTGTTTCATCGTCAATGTGAAGGTCCAAGGAATACAATGATCCTGCAGTGGTGTATCGGAAACTAATACTGGTCTCACAGGGAATGCTCAAAGCACCGACTGTAAGAAGAGTGTTTTTTCTTGTACTTAAGGCGGCACTGTGCACTTTGTATTTAATTCCGATGCCATTTCTGCGTTTCATCGTCGATGTGTATGTCCAAGGAATACATTGAACCTGAAGTGGTGTACCGGATACTAATACTGGTCTCACAGGGAATGCTCAAAGCACAGACTGTAAGTAGAGACTGTATTCTTGTACTTAAGGCGGCATTGTGCCTTCTGTATTTAATTCCGATGCGATTTATGTGTTTCATCGTCAATGTGAAAATCGAAAAAATACACTGAACCTGCAGTGGTGTATCGGAAACTAATACTGGTCTCACAGGGAATGCCCAAAGCACCGACTGTAAGATGAGTCTCTATTCTTGTACTTAAGGCGGAATTTTGCCTTTTGTATTTAATTCCGATGCGATTTCTGTGTGTAATCGCCAATGTGAAGGTCGAAGGAATACATTGAACCTGCAGTGGCGTATCGGAAACTAATACGAGTCGCACAGGAAAGTATCAAAACACAGACTCAAAGAAGTCTCACTCTGCTTGAACTTAAGGAGTCATTGTGCCCTTTGTATTTAATTCCGATGTAATTTCAGTGTTTCATCGCCAATGCGTATATCCAAGGAATACATTATACCTGCAGTGGTGTATCGGAAACTATTACTGGTCTCACAGGGAATGCTCAAAGCACCGACAGTGAGAAGAGTCTCTATACTTGTACTTAAGGCGGCATTGTTCCTTTTGTATTTAATTCCGATGTAATTTCAGTGTTTCATGGTCAATGTGTATGTCTAAGAAATACATTGTATCTGCAGTGGTGTATCGGATACTAATACTGGTCTCTCAGGGAATGCTCAAAGCATCGACTGTAAGAAGAGCCTCTATTGTTGTACTTAGGGCTTCATTGTGCCTTTTGTATTTCATTCCGATGCGATTTCTGTGTTTCATCGTCAATGTGAAGGTCCAAGGAATACATTGAACCTGCAGTGGTGTATCGGAAACTAATACTGGTCTCACAGGGAATGCTCAAAGCACCGACTGTAAGAAGAGTGTCTATTCTTGTACTTAAGGCGGCATTGTGCCCTTTGTATTTAATTCCGATGTAATTTCAGTGTTTCATCGTCAATGCGTATTTCCAAGGAATACATTGAACCTGCAGTGGTGTATCGGAAACTAATACTGGTCTCACAGGGAATACTCGGCGCACCGGCTGTGTGAATAGTCTCTATTCTTGTACTTAAGGCGGCATTGTGCCTTTGGTATTTAATTCCGATGCGATTTCTGTGTTTCATCGTCAATGTGAATGTCTAATTAATTCATTGAATCTGCAGTGGTGTATCGGATATTAATACTGGTCTCTCAGGGAATGCTCAAAGCACCGACTGTAAGAAGAGTCTCTATTGTTGTACTTAGGGATTCACTGTGCCTTTTGTATTTAATTCCGATGCTATTTCTGTGTTCCATCGTCAATGTGAAGGTCCAAAGAATACATTGGACCGGCAGTGGTGTATCGGAAACTAATACTGGTCTCAGAGGAAATGCTCAAAACACCGACAGTAAGAAGAGTCTCTATTCTTGTACTTAAGGCGACATTGTTCATTTTGTATTTAATTCCGATGTATTTTCAGGGTTTCATCGTCAATGTGTATCTCCAAGGAATACATTGAACCTGCAGTGGTGTATCGGAAACTAATACTGGTCTCACAGGGATTGCTCAATGCACCGTCTGTAAGTAGAGTCTGTATTCTTGTACTTAAGGCGGCATAGTGCCATTTGTATTTAATTCCGATGCGATTTCCGTGTTTCATCGTCAATGGGAAGGTCCAAGGAATACATTGATCCTGCAGTGGTGTATCGGAAACTAATGCTGGTCTCACAGGGAATGCTCAAAGCACCGACTGTAAGAAGAGTGTCTATCCTTGTACTTAAGGCGGCATTGTGCCCTTTGTATTAAATTCCGATGCCATTTCTGTGTTTCATCGTCTATGTGTATGTCCAAGGAATACATTAAACCTGATGTGGTGTACCGGATACTAATACTGGTCTCACAGGGAATGCTCAAAGCACCGACTGTAAGAAGAGTCTCTATTCTTGTACTTAGGGCGGCATTGTGCCTTTTTGTATTTAATTCCGATGCGATTTCTGTGTTTCATCGTCAATGTTAAGGTCCAAGGAACACATTGAACCTGCAGTTGTGTATCGGAAACTAATACTGGTATCACAGGGAATGCTCAAAGCACCGACTGTAAGTAGAGTCCGTATTCTTGTACTTAAGGCGGCATTGTGCCTTTTGTATTTAATTCCGATGCGATTTCTGTTTTTCATCGTCAATGTGAAGGTCCAAGGAATACATTGAACCTGCAGTGGTGTATCGGAAACCAATACTGGTCTCACAGTAAATGCTCAAAGCACCGACAGTAAGTAGAGTCCGTATTCTTGTACTTAAGGCGGCATTGTGCCTTTTTGTATTTAATTCCGATGCGATTTCTGTGTTTCATCGTCAATGTGAAGGTCCAAGGAACACATTGAACCTGCAGTGGTGTATCGGAAACCAATACTGGTCTCACAGGGAATGCTCATAGCACCGACTGTAAGAAGAGTGTCTATTCTTGTACTTAAGGCGGCATTGTGCCCTTTGTATTAAATTCCGATGCCATTTCTGTGTTTCATCGTCTATGTGTATGTCCAAGGAATACATTAAACCTGATGTGGTGTATCGGAAACCAATACTGGTCACACAGGGAATGCTCAAAGCACCGACAGTAAGAAGAGTCTCTATTCTTGTACTTAAGGCGGCATTGTGCCTTTGGTATTTAATTCCGATGCGATATCTGTGTTTCATCGTCAATGTGAATGTCTAATTAATACATTGAATCTGCAGTGGTGTATCGGATATTAATACTGGTCTCACAGGGAATGCTCAAAGCACCGACAGTAAGAAGAGTCTCTATTCTTGTACTTAAGGCGGCATTGTTCCTTTTGTATTTAATTCCGATGTAATTTCAGTGTTTCATCGTCAATGTGAAGGTCCAAGGAATACATTGAACCTGCAGTGGTGTATCGGAAACTAATACTGGTCTCACAGGGAATGCTCAAAGCACCGACTGTAAGAAGTGTCTCTATTCTTGTACTTAAGGCGGCATTGTGAATTTTGTATTTAATTCCGATGCTATTTCTGTGTATAATCGTCAATGTGAAGGTCCAAGGAATACATTGAACCTGCAGTGGTGTATCGGAAACAAATACTGGTCTCACAGGGAATGCTCAAAGCAACGACTGTAAGAAGAGTCTCTATTCTTGTACTTAAGGCGACATTGTTCATTTTGTATTTAATTCCGATGTAATTTCAGGGTTTCATCGTCAATGCGTATCTCCAAGGAATACATTGAGCCTGCAGTGGTGTATCGGAAACCAATACTGGTCTCACAGGGAATGCTCAAAGCACGGACTGTAAGAAGAGTCACTATTCTTGTACTTAAGGCGGCATTGGGCCTTTTGTATTTAATTCCCATGCGATTTCTGTGTATAATCGTCAATTTGAAGGTCCAAGGTATACATTGAAACTGCAGTGCTAAATCGGAAACTAATACTGGTCTCACAGGGAATGCTCAAAGCACCGACTGTACGAAGAGTCTCTATTCTTGTACTTAAGGCGGCATTGTTCCTTTTCTATTTAATTCCGATGTAATTTCAGTGTTTCATCGTCAATGTGTATGTCCAAGGAATACATTGAATCTGCAGTGGTGTATCGGATACTAATACTGGTCTCACAGGGAATGCTCAAAGCACAGACTGTAAGAAGAGTCACTATTCTTGTACTTAAGGCGGCATTGGGCCTTTTGTATTTAATTCCCATGCGATTTCTGTGTATAATCGTCAATGTGAAGGTCCAAGGTATACATTGAAACTGCAGTGCTAAATCGGAAACTAATACTGGTCTCACAGGGAATGCTCAAAGCACCGACTGTACGAAGAGTCTCTATTCTTGTACTTAAGGCGACATTGTTCCTTTTGTATTTAATTCCGATGTAATTACAGTGTTTCATCGTCAATGTGTATATCTAACTAATACATTGAACCCTCAGTTGTGTATCGGATACTAATACTGGTCTCACAGGGAATGCTTAAAGCACCGACTGTAAGAAGAGTCTCAATTCTTGTAGTTAAGGCGGCATTGTGTCTTTTGTATTTAATTGCGGTGCAATTTCTGTGTTTCATCGTCAATGTGAAGGTCCAAGGAATACATTGAACCTGCAGTGGTGTATCGGAAACTAATACTGGTCTCACATGGAATGCTCAAAACACCGACTGTAAGAAGGGTCTCTATTCTTGTACTTAAGGCGCCATTGTGCCTTTTGTATTTAATTCCGATGCGATATCTGTTTTTCATTGTCAGTGTCCAGGTCCAAGGAATACATTGAACCTGCAGTGGTGTATCGGAAACCAATACTGGTCTCACAGGGAATGCTCTTAGCACCGACTGTTAGAAGAGTGTCTATTCTTGTACTTAAGGCGGCATTGTGCCCTCTGTATTTAATTCCGATGTAATTTCAGTGTTTCATCGTCAATGCGTATTTCCAAGGAATACATTGAACCTGCAGTGGTGTATCGGAAACTAATACTCTTCTCACAGGGAAGGCTCAAAGCACCGACTGTAAGAAGAGTCTCTATTCTTGTACTTAAGGCGGCATTCGGCCTTTTGTATTTAATACCGATGCGATTTATGTGTATAATCGTCAATGTGAAGGACCAAGGTATACATTGAAACTGCAGTGCTAAATCGGAAACTAATACTGGTCTCACAGGGAATGCTCAAAGCACCGACTGTAAGAAGAGTCTCTATTCTTGTACTTAAGGCGGCATTGTGCCTTTTGTATTTAATTCCGATGCGATTTCTGTGTTTCATCGTCAATGTGAAGGTGCAAGGAATACATTGGACCTGCAGTGAAGTATCGGAAACTAATACAGGTCTCAGAGGTAATGCTCAAAACACCGACAGAAAGAAGAGTCTCTATCCTTGTACTTAAGACGACATTGTTCCTTTTGTATTTAATTCCGATGTAACTACAGTGTTTCATCGTCAATGTGTATATCCGACTAATTCATTGAACCCTCAGTGGTGTATCGGATACTAATACTGGTCTCACAGGGAATGCTTAAAGCACTGACTGTAAGAAGAGTCTCAATTCTTGTAGTTAAGGCGGCATTGTGCCTTTTGTATTTAATTCCGATGCCATTTCTGTGTATCATCGTCAATGTGAAGGTCCAAGGAGTACATTGAACCAGCAGTGGTGTATCGGAAACTAATACAGGTCTCACAGGGACTGCTCAAAGCACCGACTGTAAGGAGAGTCTCTATTCTTGTACTTATCGCGGCATTCTGCCCTTTGTATTTAATTCCGATGCGATTTCTGTGTTTCATCGTCAATGTGAAGGTCGTAAGAATACATTGTAACTGCAGTGTTGTATCGGAAACTAATAGTGGTGTCACAGGATAGGATCAAAGCACAGACTCTAAGAAGTCTCACTCTTCTTGCACTTAAGGCGTCATTGTGCCCTTTGTATTTAATTCCGATGTAATTTCAGTGTTTCATCGTCAATGTGTATGTTCAAGGAAAACATTGAACCTGCAGTGGTGTATCGGACACGAATACTGGTCTCACAGGGAATGCTCAAAGCACCGACTGTAAGAAGAGTATCTATTCTTGTACTTATGGCGGCATTGTGCCTTTTTGTATTTAATTCCGATGCGATATCTGTTTTTCATCGTCAATGTGAAGGTCCAAGGAATACATTGAACCTGCAGTGGTGTATCGGAAACCAATACTGGTCTCACAGGGAATGCTCATAGCACCGACTGTAAGAAGAGTGTCTATTCTTGTACTTATGGCGGCATTGTGCCCTTTGTATTTAATTCCGATGTAATTTCAGTGTTTCATCGTCAATGCGTATTTCCAAGGAATACATTGAACCCGCAGTGGTGTATCGTAAACCAATACTGGTCTCACAGGGAATGCTCAAAACACCGACAGTAAGAAGAGTCTCTATTCTTGTACTTAAGGCGGCATTGTTCCTTTTGTATTTCATTCCGATGTAATTTCAGTGTTTCATCGTCAATGTGTATGTCCAAGGAATACATTGAATCTGCAGTGGTGTATTGGATACTAATACTGGTCTCACAGGGAATGCTCAAAGCACCGACTGTAAGAAGAGTCTCTATTCTTGTACTTAAGGCGGCATTTTGCCTTTTGAATTTTATTCCGATGCGATTTCTGTGTATAATCGTCAATGTGAAGGGCCAAGGAATACATTGAACCTGCAGTGGTGTATCGGAAACTAATACTGGTCTCACAGGGAATGCTCAAAGCACCGACTGTAAGAAGAGTCTCTATTCTTGTACTTAAGGCGGCATTGGGCCTTTTGTAATTAATTCCGATGCGACTTCTGTGTATAATCGTCAATGTGAAGGTCCAAGGTATACATTGAACCTGCAGTGCTAAATCGGAAACTAATACTGGTCTCACAGGGAATGCTCAAAGCACCGACTGTAAGAAGAGTCTCTATTCTTGTACTTATGGCGGCATTGTGCCTTTTGTATTTAATTCCGATTCGATTTCTGTGTTTCATCGTCAATGTGAAGGTCCAAGGAACACATTGAAATTGCAGTGGTGTATCGGAAACTAATACTGGTCTCACAGGGAATGCTCAAAGCACAGACTGTAAGTAGAGTCCGTATTCTTGTACTTAAGGCGGCATTGTGCCTTTTGTATTTAATTCCGATGCGATATCTGTTTTTCATCGTCAATATCAAGGTCCAAGGAATACATTGAACCTGCAGTGGTGTATCGGAAACTAATACTGGTCTCACAGGGAATGCTCAAAGCACCGACTGTAAGAAGAGTCTCAATTCTTGTAGTGTAGGCGGCATTGTGCCTTTTGTATTTAATTCCGATGCAATTTCTGTGTTTCATCGTCAATGTGAAGGTCCAAGGAGTACATTGAACCAGCAGTGGTGTCTCGGAAACTAATAAAGGTCTAACAGGGACTGCTCAAAGCACCGACTGTAAGAAGAGTCTCTATTCTTGGACTTAAGGCGGCATAGTGCCTTTTGTATTTAATTCCGATGCGATTTCTGTGTTTCATCGTCAATGTGAAGGTCCAAGGAATACATTGATCCTGCAGTGGTGTATCGGAAACTAATACTGGTCTCACAGGGAATGCTCAAAGCACCGACTGTAAGAAGAGTCTCTATTCTTGTACTTAAGGCGGCATTGGGCCTTTTGTATTTAATTCCGATGCGATATCTGTTTTTCATCGTCTAAGTGAAGGTCCAAGGAATACATTGAACCTGCAGTGGTGTATCGGAAACCAATACTGGTCTCACAGGGAATGCTCATAGCACCGACTGTAAGAAGAGTGTCTATTCTTGTACTTAAGGCGGCATTGTGCCCTTTGTATTTAATTCCGATGTAATTTCAGTGTTTCATCGTCAATGCGTATTTCCAAGGAATACATTGAACCTGCAGTGGTGTATCGGAAAATAATACTGGTCACACAGGGAATGCTCAAAGCACCGACAGTAAGAAGAGTCTCTATTCTTGTACTTAAGGCGGCATTGTTCCTTTTGTATTTAATTCCGATGTAATTTCAGTGTTTCATCGTCAATGTGTATGTCCAAGGAATACATTGAATCTGCAGTGGTGTATCGGATACTAATACTGGTCTCACAGGGAATGCTCAAAGCACAGACTGTAAGAAGAGTCTCTATTCTTGTACTTAAGGCCGCATTGTGCCTTTTGTATTTAATTCCTATGCGATTTCTGTGTTTCATCGTCAATGTGAAGGTCCAAGGAATACATTGGACCTGCAGTGGTGTATCGGAAACTAATACAGGTCTCAGAGGTAAAGCTCAAAACACCGACAGAAAGAAGAGTCTCTATTCTTGTACTTAAGGCGACTTTGTTCCTTTTGTATTTAATTCCGATGTAATTACAGTGTTTCATCGTCAGTGTGTATATCCAACTAATACATTGAACCCTCAGTGGTGTATCGGATACTAATACTGGTCTCACAGGGAATGCTTAAAGCACCGACTGTAAGAAGAGTCTCAATTCTTGTACTTAAGGCGGCTTTGGGCCTTTTGTATTTAATTCCGATGCGATTTCTGTGTATAATCGTCAATGTGAAGGTCCAAGGAATACATTGAACCTGCAGTGGTGTATCGGAAACTAATACTGGTCTCACAGGGAATGCTCAAATCACCGACTGCAAGAAGAGTCTCTATTCTTGTACTTAAGGCGGCATTTTGCCTTTTGTATTTAATTCCGATGCGATTTCTGTGTATAATCGTCAATGTGAATGTCCAAGGAATACATTGAACCTGCAGTGGTGTATCGGAAACTAATACTGGTCTGACAGGGAATGCTCAAAGCACCGACTGTAAGAAGAGTCTCTATTCTTGTACTTAAGGCGGCATTGGGCCTTTTGTATTTAATTCCGATGCGATATCTGTTTTTCATCGTCTAAGTGAAGGTCCAAGGAATACATTGAACCTGCAGTGGTGTATCGGAAACCAATACTGGTCTCACAGGGAATGCTCATAGCACCGACTGTAAGACGAGTGTCTATTCTTGTACTTAAGGCGGCATTGTGCCCTTTGTATTTAATTCCGATGTAATTTCAGTGTTTCATCGTCAATGCGTATTTCCAAGGAATACATTGAACCTGCAGTGGTGTATCGGAAAATAATACTGGTCACACAGGGAATGCTCAAAGCACCGACAGTAAGAAGAGTCTCTATTCTTGTACTTAAGGCGGCATTGTTCCTTTTGTATTTAATTCCGATGTAATTTCAGTGTTTCATCGTCAATGTGTATGTCCAAGGAATACATTGAATCTGCAGTGGTGTATCGGATACTAATACTGGTCTCACAGGGAATGCTCAAAGCACAGACTGTAAGAAGAGTCTCTATTCTTGTACTTAAGGCTGCATTGTGTCTTTTGTTTTTAATTCCGATGCAATTTCTGTGTTTCATCGTCAATGTGAAGGTCCAAGGAATACATTGAACCTCCAGTGGTGTATCGGAAACTAATACTGGTCTCACAGGGAATGCTCAAAGCACCGACTGTGAGAAGAATGTCTATAGTTGTACTTAAGGCGGCATTGTGCCCTTTGTATTTAACTCCGATGCCATTTCTGTGTTTCATCGTCGACGTGTATGTCCAAGGAATACATTGAACCTGAAGTGGTGTACCGGATACTAATACTGGTCTCACAGGGAAAGCTCAAAGCACCGACTGTAAGAAGAGTCTCTATTCTTGTACTTAAGGCGGCAATGTGCCTTTTTGTATTTAATTCCGACGCAATTTCTGTGTTTCATTGTCAATGTGAAGGTCCAAGGAATACATTGAACCTGCAGTGGTGTATCGGAAAATAATACTGGTCTCACAGGGAATGCTCAAAGCACCGACTGTAAGTAGAGTCCGTATTCTTGCACTTAAGGCGGCATTGTGCCTTTTGTATTTAATTCCGATGCGGATCTGTTTTTCATCGTCAATGTGGAGGTCCAAGGAATACATTGGACCTGCAGTGGTGTATCGGAAACTAATACTGGTCTCACAGGGAATGCTCAAAGCACCGACTGTAAGAAGAGTATCTATTCTTTTACTTAAGGCGGCATTGTGCCCTTTGTATTTAATTCCGATGTAATTTCAGTGTTTCATCGTCAATACGTATTTCAAAGGAATACATTGAACCTGCAGTGATGTATCGGAAACTAATACTGGTCTCACAGGGAATGCTCAAAGCACCGACTGTAAGAAGAGTCTCTATTCTTGTACTTAAGGCGGCATTGGGCCTTTTGTATTTAATTCCGATGCGATATCTGTTTTTCATCGTCTAAGTGAAGGTCCAAGGAATACATTGAACCTGCAGTGGTGTATCGGAAACCAATACTGGTCTCACAGGGAATGCTCATAGCACCGACTGTAAGAAGAGTGTCTATTCTTGTACTTAAGGCGGCATTGTGCCCTTTGTATTTAATTCCGATGTAATTTCAGTGTTTCATCGTCAATGCGTATTTCCAAGGAATACATTGAACCTGCAGTGGTGTATCGGAAAATAATACTGGTCACACAGGGAATGCTCAAAGCACCGACAGTAAGAAGAGTCTCTATTCTTGTACTTAAGGCGGAATTGTTCCTTTTGTATTTAATTCCGATGTAATTTCAGTGTTTCATCGTCAATGTGTATGTCCAAGGAATACATTGAATCTGCAGTGGTGTATCGGAAACTAATACTGGTCTGACAGGGAATGCTCAAAACACCGACTGTAAGAAGAGTCTCTATTCTTGTACTTAAGGCGGCATTTTGCCTTTTGCATTTAATTCCGATGCGATTTCTGTGTATAACCGTCAATGTGAAGGTCCAAGGTATACATTGAACCTGCAGTGCTAAATCGGAAACTAATACTGGTCTCACAGGGAATGACCAAGCACCGACTGTAAGAAGAGTCTCTATTCTTGTACTTAAGGCCGCATTGTGCCTTTTGTATTTAATTCCTATGCGATTTCTGTGTTTCATCGTCAATGTGAAGGTCCAAGGAATACATTGGACCTGCAGTGGTGTATCGGAAACTAATACAGGTCTCAGAGGTAATGCTCAAAACACCGACAGAAAGAAGAGACTCTATTCTTGTACTTAAGGCGACTTTGTTCCTTTTGTATTTAATTCCGATGTAATTACAGTGTTTCATCGTCAGTGTGTATATCCAACTAATACATTGAACCCTCAGTGGTGTATCGGATACTAATACTGGTCTCACAGGGAATGCTTAAAGCACCGACTGTAAGAAGAGTCTCAATTCTTGTACTTAAGGCGGCATTGGGCCTTTTGTATTTAATTCCGATGCGATTTCTGTGTATAATCGTCAATGTGAAGGTCCAAGGAATACATTGAACCTGCAGTGGTGTATCGGAAACTAATACTGGTCTCACAGGGAATGCTCAAATCACCGACTGCAAGAAGAGTCTCTATTCTTGTACTTAAGGCGGCATTTTGCCTTTTGTATTTAATTCCGATGCGATTTCTGTGTATAATCGTCAATGTGAATGTCCAAGGAATACATTGAACCTGCAGTGGTGTATCGGAAACTAATACTGGTCTCACAGGGAATGCTCAAAGCACCGACTGTAAGAAGAGTCTCTATTCTTGTACTTAAGGCGGCATTGGGCCTTTTGTATTTAATTCCGATGCGATATCTGTTTTTCATCGTCTAAGTGAAGGTCCAAGGAATACATTGAACCTGCAGTGGTGTATCGGAAACCAATACTGGTCTCACAGGGAATGCTCATAGCACCGACTGTAAGAAGAGTGTCTATTCTTGTACTTAAGGCGGCATTGTGCCCTTTGTATTTAATTCCGATGTAATTTCAGTGTTTCATCGTCAATGCGTATTTCCAAGGAATACATTGAACCTGCAGTGGTGTATCGGAAAATAATACTGGTCACACAGGGAATGCTCAAAGCACCGACAGTAAGAAGAGTCTCTATTCTTGTACTTAAGGCGGCATTGTTCCTTTTGTATTTAATTCCGATGTAATTTCAGTGTTTCATCGTCAATGTGTATGTCCAAGGAATACATTGAATCTGCAGTGGTGTATCGGATACTAATACTGGTCTCACAGGGAATGCTCAAAGCACAGACTGTAAGAAGAGTCTCTATTCTTGTACTTAAGGCTGCATTGTGTCTTTTGTTTTTAATTCCGATGCAATTTCTGTGTTTCATCGTCAATGTGAAGGTCCAAGGAATACATTGAACCTCCAGTGGTGTATCGGAAACTAATACTGGTCTCACAGGGAATGCTCAAAGCACCGACTGTGAGAAGAATGTCTATTGTTGTACTTAAGGCGGCATTGTGCCCTTTGTATTTAACTCCGATGCCATTTCTGTGTTTCATCGACATTGTGAAGGTCCAAGGTATACTTTGAACCTGCAGTGGTGTATCGGAAACTAATACTGGTCTCACAGGGAATGCTCAAAGTACCGACTGTAAGTAGAGTCTGTACTCTTGTACTTAAGGCGGCAATGTGCCTTTTTGTATTTAATTCCGATGCCATTTCTGTGTTTCATCGTCGATGTGAAAGTCCAAGGAATACACTGAACCTGTAGTGGTGTATCGGAAACTAATACTGGTCTCACAGGGAATGCTCAAAGCTCCGACTGTAAGAAGAGTCTCTATTCTTGTACTTAAGGCGGCTTTGTGCCTTTTGTATTTAATTCCGATGCGATTTCTGTGTATAATCGTCAATGTGAAGGTCCAAGGTATACATTGAACCTGCAGTGATGAATCGGAAACTAATACTGGTCTCACAGGGAATGCTCAAAGCACCGACTGTAATAAGAGTCTCTTGTACTTAAGGCGGCATTGTGCCTTTTGTATTTAATTCCGATGCGATTTCTGTGTATAATCGTCAATGTGAAGGTCCAAGGTATACACTGAACCTGCAGTGGTGAATCGGAAACTAATACTGGTCTCACAGGGAATGCTCAAAGCACCGACTATAAGAAGAGTCTCTATTCTGGTACTTAAGGCGGCATTGTGCTTTTTGTATTTAATTCCGATGCGATTTCTGTGTTTCATCGTCAATGTGAAGGTCCAAGGAATACATTGGACCTGCAGTGGTGTATCGGAAACTAATACTGGTCTCAGAGGGAATGCTCACAACACCGACTGTAGAAGAGTCTCTATTCTTGTACTTAAAGCGGCATTGTGCCATTTTGTATTTAATTCCGATGCGAAATCTGTGTTTCATCGTCAATGTGAATGTCCAAGGAATACATTGGACCTGCAGTGGTGTATCGGAAACTAATACGGGTCTCACAGGGAATGCTCAAAGCACCGACAGTAAGAAGAGTCTCTATTCTTGTACTTAAGGCGGCACTGTTCCTTTTGTATTTAATTCCGATGTAATTTCAGTGTTTCATAGTCAATGTGTATGTCCAAGGAATTCATTGAATCTGCAGTGGTGTATCGGAAACTAATACTGGTCTCACAGGGAATGCTCTAAGCACCGACTGTAAGTAGAGTCTGTATTCTTGTACTTAAAGCTGCATTGTGCCTGTTGTATTTAATTCCGATGCAATTTCTGTGTTTCATCGTCAATGTGAAGGTCCAAGGTATACATTGAACCTGCAGTGGTGTATCGGAAACTAATACTGGTCTCACAGGGAATACTCGACGCACCGGCTGTGAGAATAGTTTCTATTCCTGTACTTAAGGCGGCATTGGGCCTTTGGTATTTAATTCCGATGCGATTTCTGTGTTTCATCGTCAATGTGTATGTCCAAGGAATACATTGAACCTGAAGTGGTGTACCGGATATTAATACTGGTCTCACAGGGAATGCTCAAAGCACCGACTGTAAGAAGAGTCTCTATTCTTGTACTAAAGGCGGCAATGTGCCTTTTTGTATTTAATTCCGACGCAATTTCTGTGTTTCATCGTCAATGTGAAGGTCCAAGGAATACATTGAACCTGCAGTGGTGTATCGGAAACTAATACTGGTCTCACAGGGAATGCTCAAAGCACCGACTGTAAGTTGAGTTCGTATTCTTGCACTTAAGTAGGCATTGTGCCTTTTGTATTTAATTCCGATGCGATTTCTGTTTTTCATCGTCAATGTGAAGGTCCAAGGAATACATTGAATCTGCAGTGGTGTATCGGAAACTAATACTGGTCTCACAGGGAATGCTCAAAGGACCGACTGTAAGAAGAGTGTCTATTCTTTTACTTAAGGCGGCATTGTGCCCTTTGTATTTAATTCCGATGTAATTTCAGTGTTTCATCGTCAATACGTATTTCAAAGGAATACATTGAACCTGCAGGGATGTATCGGAAACTAATACTGGTTTCACAGGGAATGCTCAAAGCACCGACAGTAAGAAGAGTCTCTATTCTTGTACTTAAGGCGGCATTGTTCCTTTTGTATTTAGTTCCGATGTAATTTCAGTGTTTCATCGTCAATGTGTATGTTCAAGGAATACATTTAATCTGCAGTGGTGTATCGGATACCAATACTGGACTCAGAGGGAATGCCCAAAGCACAGACTGTAAGAAGAGTCTCTATTCTTGTAGTTAAGGCGGCATTGTGCTTTTTGTATTTAATTCCAATGCGATTTCTGTGTTTCATCGTCAATGTGAAGGTATAAGGAATACTTTGAACCTGCAGTGGTGTATCGGAAACTAATACTGGTCTCACAGGGAATGCTCACAGCACCGACTGTAAGAAGAGTCTCTTTCTTGTACTTAAGGCGGCATTGTGCATTTTGTATTTAATTCCGATGCGATTTCTGTGTATAATCGTCAATGTGAAGGTCCAAGGAATACATTGGACCTGCAGTGGTGTATGGGAAACTAATACTGGTCTCAGAGGGAATGCTCAAAACACCGACAGTAAGAAGAGTCTCTATTCTTGTACTTAAGGCGACATTGTGCCCTTTGTATTTAATTCCGATGTAATTTCAGTGTTTCATCGTCAATACGTATTTCAAAGGAATACATTGAACCTGCAGGGATGTATCGGAAACTAATACTGGTTTCACAGGGAATGCTCAAAGCACCGACAGTAAGAAGAGTCTCTATTCTTGTACTTAAGGCGGCATTGTTCCTTTTGTATTTAGTTCCGATGTAATTTCAGTGTTTCATCGTCAATGTGTATGTTCAAGGAATACATTTAATCTGCAGTGGTGTATCGGATACCAATACTGGACTCAGAGGGAATGCCCAAAGCACAGACTGTAAGAAGAGTCTCTATTCTTGTAGTTAAGGCGGCATTGTGCTTTTTGTATTTAATTCCAATGCGATTTCTGTGTTTCATCGTCAATGTGAAGGTATAAGGAATACTTTTAACCTGCAGTGGTGTACCGGATACTAATACTGGACTCACAGGGCATGCTCAAAGCACCGACTGTAAGAAGGGTCTCTACTCTTGTACTTAAGGCGGCATTGTGCCTTTTTGTATTTAATTCCGATGCGATTTCTGTGTTTCATCGTCAATGTGAAGGTCCAAGGAATACATTGAACCTGCAGTGGTGTATCGGAAACTAATACTGGTCTCAAAGGGAATGCTCAAAACCCCGACTGTAGGTAGCGTCTGTATTCTTGTACTTAAGGCGGCATTGTGCCTTTTGTATTTAATTCCGATGCGATTTCTGTGTGTAATCGTCAATGTGAAGGTCCAAGGAATACATTGAACCTGCAGTGGCGTATCGGAAAATAATATGGGTCGCACAGGAAAG
This sequence comes from Schistocerca americana, assembly GCF_021461395.2. Lineage (NCBI taxonomy): Eukaryota > Metazoa > Arthropoda > Insecta > Orthoptera > Acrididae > Schistocerca > Schistocerca americana. The sequence continues at coordinate 19,387,189 of NC_060125.1, read as the reverse complement.
GATCAAAACACAGACTCTAAGAAGTCTCACTCTGCTTGTACTTAAGGCGTCAATCTGCCCTTTGTATTTAATTCCGATGTAATTTCAGTGTTTCATCGCCAATGCGTATTTCCAAGGAATACATTGAACCAGCAGTGGTGTATCGGAAACTAATACTGGTCTCACAGGGAATGCTCAAAGCACCGACAGTAAGAAGAGTCTCTATTCTTGTACTTAAGGCGCATTGTTCCTTTTGTATTTAATTCCGATGTCATTTCTGTGTTTCATCGTCAATTAGTATGTCCAAGGAATTCATTGAACCTGCAGTGGTGTATCGGATACTAATACTGGTCTCACAGGGAGTGCTCAAAGCACAGACTGTAAGTAGAGTCTGTATTCTTATACTTAAGGCGGCATTGTGCCTTTTGTATTTAATTCCGATGCGATTTCTGTGTTTCATCGTCAATGTGAGGGTCCAAGGAATACATTGAACCTGCAGTGGTGTATCGGAAACTAATACTAGTCTCACAGGTAATGCTCAAAGCACCGACTGTATGAAGAGTCTCTATTCTTGTACTTAAGGCGGCATTGTGCCTTTTGTATTTAATTCCGATGAGATTTCTGTGTATAATCGTAAAGTTGAAGGTCCAAGGAATACATTGAACCTGCAGTGGTGTATCGGAAACTAATACTGGTCTCACAGGGAATGCTCAAAGCACCGACTGTATGAAGAGTGTCTATTCTTGTACTTAAGGCGGCGTTGGGCCGTTTGTATTTAATTCCGATGCGATTTCTGTCTTTCATCGTCAATGTGAAGGTCCAAGGAATACATTGAACATGCAGTGGTGTATCGGAAACTAATACTGGCCTCACAGGGAATGCTCAAACACCGTCAGTAGGAAGAGTTTCTATTCTTGTACTTAAGGCGGCATTGTTCCTTTTGTATTGAATTCCGATGTAATTTCAGTGTTTCATAGTTAATGTGTATGTCCAAGGAATACATTGAATCTGCAGTGGTGTATCGGAAACTAATACTGGTCTCACAGGGAATGCTCTAAGCACCGACTGTAAGAAGAGTCTCTATTCTTGTACTTATGGCGGCATTGGGGCTATTGTATTTAATTCCGATGCGATTTCTGTGTTTCATCGTCAATGTGAAGGTCCGAGGAATACATTGAACCTGCAGTGGTGTATCGGAAATTAATACTGGTCTCACAGGGAATGTTAAAAGCACCGAATGTCAGTAGAGTCTGTATTCTTGAACTTAAGGCGGCATTGTGCCTTTTTTATTTAATTCCGATGCGATTTGTGTGTTTCATCGTCAATGTGAAGCTCCAAGGAAATCATTCAAGCTGCAGTGGTGTATCGGAAACAAATACTGGTCACACAAGGAATGCTCAAAGCACCGACTGTAAGAAGAGTCTCCATTTTTGTACGTAACCCGGCATTGTGCCTGTTGTATTTAATTCCAATGCAATTTCTGTGTTTCATCGTCAATTTGAAGGTCCAAGGAATATATTGAACCTAAAGTGGTGTATCGGAAACTAATACTGGTCTCACAGGGAATGCTCAAAGCACCGACTGTAAGAAGAGTTTCTATTCTTGTAGTTATGGAGGCATTCTGGCTTTTGTATTTAATTCCGATGTAATTTCAGTTTTTCATCGTCAATGTGTATGTCCAAGGAATACTTTGAACCTGCAGTGTGTATCGGAAACAAATACTGGTCTCGCAGGGAATGCTCAAAGCACCGACAGTAAGAAGAGTCTTTATTCTTGTACTTAAGGCGGCATTGATCCTTTTGTATTTAATTCCGATGTAATTTCAGTGTTACATCGTCAATGTGTATTTCCAAGGGATACATTGAATCAGCAGTGGTGTATCGGATACTAAAACTGGTCTCACAGGGAATGCTCAAAGCAACGACTGTAAGAAGAGTCTCTACTCTTGTACTTAAGGTGGCACTGGGCCTTTTGCAATTAATTCCGATGCGATTTCTGTCTTTCATCGTCAATGTGAAGGTCCAAGGAACACATTGAACCTGCAGTGGTGTATCGGGAACTAATACTGGTCTCACAGGGAATGCTCAAAGCACCGACTATAAGAAGAGTCTCTATTCTTGTACTTAAGGCGGCATTGTGCCTTTTGTATTTAATTCCGATGCGATTTCTGTGTTTCATCGTCAATGTGAAGGTCCAAGGAATACATTGGACATGCAGTGGTGTATCGGAAACTAATACAGGTCTCAGAGGGAATGCTCAAAACACCGACTGTAAGAAGAATCTCTATTCTTGTACTTAAGGCGGAATTGTGCCTTTTTGTATTTAATTCCGATGCGATTTCTGTGTTTCATCGTCAATGTGAAGGTCCAAGGCATCCATTGGACCTGCAGTGGTGTATCGGAAACTAATACTGGCCTCACAGGGAATGCTCAAAGCACCGACAGTAAGAAGAGTCTCTATTCTTGTACTTAAGGCGGCATTGTTATTTTTGTATTGAATTCCGATGTAATTTCAGTGTTTCATAGTCAATGTGTATGTCCAAGGAATACATTGAATCTGCAGTGGTGTATCGGAAACTAATACTGGTCTCACAGGGAATGCTCTAAGCACCGACTGTAAGTAGAATCTGTATTCTTCTACTTAAAGCTGCATTGTGCCTTTTGTATTTAATTCCGATGCGATTTCTGTGTTTCATCGTCAATGTGAAGGTCCAAGGAATACATTGAACCTGCAGTGGCGTATCGGAAACTAATACTGGTCTCACAGGGAATGCTCAAAGCACCGACAGTAAGAACAGTCTCTATTCTTGTACTTAAGGCGGCATTGTTCCTTTTGTATTTAATTCCGATGTCATTTCAGTGTTTCATCGTCAATGTGTATGTACAAGGAATTCACTGAATCTGCAGAGGTGTATCGGATACTAATACTGGTCTCACAGGGAATGCTCAAAGCACAGACTGTAAGTAGAGTCTGTATTCTTGTACTTAAGGCGGCATTGTGCCTTTTGTATTTAATTCCGATGCGATTACTGTGTTTCATCGTCAATGTGAAGGTCCAAGGAATACATTGAACCTGCAGTGGTGTATCGGAAACTAATGCTGGTCTCACAGGGAATGCTCAAAGCACCGACTGTATGAAGAGTGTCTATTCTTGTATTTAAGGCGGCGTTGGGCCGTTTGTATTTAATTCCGATGCGATTTCTGTCTTTCATCGTCAATGTGAAGGTCCAAGGAATACATTGAACATGCAGTGGTGTATCGGAAACTAATATTGGTCTCACAGAGAATGCTCAAAGCACCGACTGTAAGAAGAGTGTCTATTCTTGTACTTAAGGCGGCGTTGTGCTCTTTGTATTTAATTCCGATACCATTTCTGAGTTTCATCGTCGATGTGAAAGTCCAAGGAATACACTGAACCTGCAGTGGTGTATCGGAAACTAATACTGGTCTCACCGGGAATGCTCAAAGCACCGACTGTAAGAAGAGTCTCTATTCTTGTACTTAAGGCGGCATTGTGGCTTTTGTATATAATTCCGATGCGATTTCTGTGTGTAATCGTCAATGTGAAGGTCCAAGGAATACATTGAACCTGCAGTGGCGTATCGGAAACTAGTATGGGTCACACAGGAAAGGATCAAATCACAGACTCTAAGAAGTCTCACTCTGCTTGTACTTAAGGCGTCATTGCGCCCTTTGTATTTAATTCCGATGTAATTTCAGTGTTTCATCGTCAATGTGTATGTCCAAGGAATACATTGAATCTGCAATGGTGTATCGGATACTAATACTGGTCTCACAGGGAATGGACAAAGCACAGACTGTAGCAAGAGTCTCTATTCTTGTACTTAAGGCGGCATTTTGCCTTTTGTATTTAATTCCGATTCGATTTCTGTGTGTATTCATCAATGTGAAGGTCCAAGGAATACATTGAACCTGCAGTGGTGTATCGGAAAATAATACTGGTCTCACCGGTAATGCTCAAACACCGACTTTAAGAAGAGTCTTCATTCTTGTACTTAAGGCGGCACTGGGCATTTTGTATTTTATTCCGATGCGATTTCTGTCTTTTATCGTCAATGTGTAGATCCAAGGAATACATTGAACCTGTGTGGTGTATCGGAAACTAATACTGGTCTCACAGGGATTGCTCAAAGCAACGACTGTAAGAAGAGTATCTATTCTTGTACTTAAGGCGGCATTGTGTATTTTGTATTTAATTCCGATGCCATTTCTGTGTTTCATCGTCGATGTGAAAGTCCAAGGAATACACTGAACCTGCAGTGGTGTATCGGAAACAAATACTGGCCTCGCAGAGAATGCTCAAAGCACCGACTGTAAGAAGAATCTCTATTCTTGTACTTTAGGCGGCATTGTGCCTTTCGTATTTAATTCCGATGCTATTTCTGGGTATAATCGACAACGTGAAGGTCCAAGGAATACATTGAACCTGCAGTGGTGTATCGGAAACTAATACTGGTCTCACAGGGAATGCTCAAAGGACCGACTGTAAGAAGAGTCTCTATTCTTGTACTTAAGGCGGCATTGTGCCTTTTGTATTTAATTCCGATGCGATTTCTGTATATAATCGTCAATGTGAAGGTCCAAGGAATACATTCAAGCTGCAGTGGTGTTTCGGAAACTAATACTGGTCACACAAGGAATGCTCAAAGCACCGACTGCAAGAAGAGTCTCCATTTTTGTACGTATCCCGGCATTGTGCCTGTTGTATTTAATTCCAATAAAATTTCTGTGTTTCATCGTCAATGTGAAGGTCCAAGGAATATATTGAACCTAGAGTGGTGTATCGGAAACTAATACTGGTCTCACAGGGAATGCTCAAAGCACCGACTGTAAGAAGAGTTTCTATTCTTGTAGTTATGGAGGCATTCTGGCTTTTGTATTTAATTCCGATGTAATTTCAGTGTTTCATCGTCAATGTGTATGTCCAAGGAATACTTTGAACCTGCAGTGGTGTATCGGAAACTAATACTGGTCTCACAGGGAATGCTCAAAGCACCGACTGTAAGTAGAGTCTGTATTCTTGTACTTAAGGCGGCATTGTGCCTTTTGTATTTATTCCGATGCGATTTCTGTGTTTCATCGTCAATGTGATGTTCCAAGGAATACATTGGACCTGCAGTGATGTATCGGATACTAATACTGGTCTCACAGGGAATGCTCAAAGCAACGACTGTAAGAAGAGTCTCTATTCTTGTACTTAAGGCGGCACTGGGCATTTTGTATATTATTCCGATGCGATTTCTGTCTTTTATCGTCAATGTGTAGATCCAAGGAATACATTGAACCTGCTGTGGTGTATCAGAAACTAATACTGGTCCCACAGGGATTGCTCAAAGCAACGACTGTAAGAAGAGTATCTATTCTTGTACTTAAGGCGGCATTTCGCCTTTTGTATTTAATTCCGATTCGATTTCTGTGTGGAATCGTCAATGTGAAGGTCCAAGGAATACATTGAACCAGCAGTGGTGTATCGGAAAATAATACTGGTCTCACCGGGAATGCTCAAACACCGACTGTAAGAAGAGTCCCTATTCTTGTACTTAAGGTGGCATTGGGCCTTTTGTATTTAATTCCGATGCGATTTCTGTCTTTCATCGTCAATGTGTATTTCCGAGGAATACATTGAACCTGCAGTGGTGTATCGGAAACTAATACTGGTCTCACAGGGAATGCTCACAGCAACGACTGTAAGAAGAGTCTCTATTCTTGTACTTAAGGCGGCACTGGGCATTTTGTATTTTATTCCGATGCGATTTCTGTCTTTTATCGTCAATGTGTAGATCCAAGGAATACATTGAACGTGCTGTGGTGTATCGGAAACTAATACTGGTCTCACAGGGATTGCTCAAAGCAACGACTGTAAGAAGAGTATCTATTCTTGTACTTAAGGCGGCATTGTGTATTTTGTATTTAATTCCGATGCCATTTCTGTGTTTCATCGTCGATGTGAAAGTCCAAGGAATACACTGAACCTGCAGTGGTGTATCGGAAACTAATACTGGCCTCGCAGAGAATGCTCAAAGCACCGACTGTAAGAAGAATCTCTATTCTTGTACTTTAGGCGGCATTTTGCCTTTCGTATTTAATTCCGATGCTATTTCTGGGTATAATCGACAATGTGAAGGTCCAAGGAATACATTGAACCTGCAGTGGTGTATCGGAAACTAATACTGGTCTCACAGGGAATGCTCAAAGCACCGACTATAAGAAGAGTCTCTATTCTTGTACTTAAGGCGGCATTGTGCCTTTTGTATTTAATTCCGATGCGATTTCTGAGTTTCATCGTCAATGTGAAGGTCCAAGGAATACATTGGACATGCAGTGGTGTATCAGAAACTAATACAGGTCTCAGAGGTAATGCTCAAAACACCGACTGTAAGAAGAGTCTCTATTCTTGTACTTAAGGCGGAATTGTGCCTTTTTGTATTTAATTCCGATGCGATTTCTGTGTTTCATCGTCAATGTGAAGGTCCAAGGCATACATTGGACCTGCAGTGGTGTATCGGAAACTAATACCGGTCTCACAGGGAATGCTCAAAGCACCGACAGTAAGAAGAGTCTCTATTCTTGTACTTAAGGCGGCATTGTTCCTTTTGTATTTAATTCCGATGTAATTTCAGTGTTTCATAGTCAATATGTATGTCCAAGGAATACATTGAATCTGCAGTGGTGTATCGGAAACTTATACTGGTCTCACAGGGAATGCTCTAAGCACCGACTGTAAGTAGAGTCTGTATTCTTGTACTTAAAGCTGCATTGTGCCTTTTGTATTTAATTCCGATGCGATTTCTGTGTTTCATCGTCAATGTGAAGGTCCAAGGAATACATTGGACCTGCAGTGGTGTATCAGAAACTAATACTGGTCTCAGAGGGAATGCTCAAAACACTGACTGTAAGAAGAGTGTCTATTCTTGTACTTAAGGCGGCATTGTGCACTTTGTATTTAATTCCGATGCCATTTCTGTGTTTTATCGTCGATGTGAAAGTCCAAGGAATACACTGACACTGCAGTGGTGTATCGGAAACGAATACTGGTCTCACAGGGAATGCTCAAAGAACCGACTGTAAGAAGAGTCTCTATTCTTGTACTTAAGGCGGCATTGTGCCAATTGTATTTAATTCCGATCCGATTTCTGTGTGTAATCGTCAATGTGAGGGTCCAAGGAATACATTGAACCTGCAGTGGCGTATCGGAAACTAATATGATTCGCACAGAAAAGGATCAAAGCACAGACTCTAAGAAGTCTCACTCTGCTTGTACTTAAGGCGTCATTGTGCCCTTTGTATTTAATTCCGATGTAATTTCAGTGTTTAATCGTCAATGCGTATTTCCAAGGAATACATTGAACCAGCAGTGGTGTATCGGAAACTAATACTGGTCTCACAGGGAATGCTCAAAGCACCGACAGTAAGAAGAGTCTCTATTCTTGTACTTAAGGCGGCATTGTTCCTTTTGTATTTAATTCCGATGTCATTTCAGTGTTTCATCGTCAATGTGTATGTACAAGGAATTCATTGAATCTGCAGTGGTGTATCGGATACTAATACTGGTCTCACAGGGAATGCTCGAAGCACTGACTGCAAGAAGAGTCTCTATTCTTGTCCTTAAGGCGGCATTGGGCCTTTTGTATTTAATTCCGATGCGCTTTCTGTCTGTCGGCGTCAATGTGACGGCCCAAGGCATACATTGAACCTGCAGTGGTGTATCGGAAACTAATACTGGTCTCACAGGGAATGCTCAAAGCACCGACTGTAAGAAGAGTGTCTATACTTGTACTTAAGACGGCATTGTGCACTTTGTACGTAATTCCGATGCCATTTCTGTGTTTCATCGTCAATGTGAAGGTCCAAGGAATACACTGACCCTGCAGTGGTGTATCGGAAACTAATACTAGTCTCACAGGGAATGCCCAAAGCACCGACTGTATGAAGAGTCTCTATTCTTGTACTTGAGGCGGCATTGTGCCTTTGGAATTTAATTCCGATGCGATTTCTGTGTTTCATCGTCAATGTGAGGGTCCAAGGAATACATTGAACCTGCAGTGGTGTATCGGAAACTAATACTAGTCTCACAGGGAATGCTCAAAGCACCGACTGTATGAAGAGTGTCTATTCTTGTACTTAAGGCGGCATTGTGCCCTTTGTATTTAATTCCGATGCCATTACTGTGTTTCATCGTCAATGTGAAAGTCCAAGGAATACACTGAACCTGCAGTGGTGCATCAGCAACTAATACTGGTCTCACAGGGTATGCTCAAAGCACCGACAGTAAGAAGAGTCTCTATTCTTGTACTTAAGGCAGCATTGTTCCTTTTGTATTTAATTCCGATGTAATTTCAGTGTTTCATAGTCAATGTGTATGTCCAATGAATACATTGAATCTGCAGTGGTGTATCGGAAACTAATACTGGTCTCACAGGGAATGCTCAAAGCACCGACTGTATGAAGAGTGTCTATTCTTGTACTTAAGGCGGCATTGTGCCTTTTGTATTTAATTCCGATGCGATTTCTGTGTTTCATCGTCAATGTGAAGGTCCAAGGAATACATTGGACCTGCAGTGGTGTATCAGAAACTAATACTGGTCTCAGAGGGAATGCTCAAAACACTGACTGTAAGAAGAGTATCTATTCTTGTACTTAAGGTGGAATTGTACCTTTTTGTATTTAATTCCGATGCGATTTCTGTCTGTCATCGTCAATGTGAAGGTCCAAGGCATACATTGAAACTGCAGTGGTGTATCGGAAACTAATACTGGTCTCACAGGGAATGCCCAAAGCACCGACTGTAATAAGAGTCTCTATTCTTGTACTTAAGGCGGCATTGTGCCTTTTGTATTTAATTCCGATGCGATTTCTGTGTATAATCGTCAATGTGAAGGTCCAAGGTATACATTGAACCTGCAGTGGTGAATCGGAAAATATAACTGGTCTCACAGGGAATGCTCAAAGCACCGACTGTAAGAAGAGCCTCTATTCTTGTACTTAAGGCGTCATTGTGCCTTTTGTATTTAATTCCGATTCGATTTCTGTGTTTCATCGCCAATGTGAAGGTCCAAGGAACACATTGGACCTGCAGTGGTGTATCGGAAACTAATACTGGTCTCACAGGGAATACTCAAAACACCGACTGTAGGTAGAGTCTGTATTCTTGTACTTAAGGCGTCATTGCGCCCTTTGTATTTAATTACGATGTTATTTCAGGGACTCATCGTCAATGTGTATTTCCAAGGAATGGATTGAACCTGCAGTGGTGTATCGGAAACTAATACTGGTCTCACAGGGAATGCTCAAAGCACCGACAGTAAGAAGAGTCTCTATTCTTGTACTTAAGGCGGCATTGTTCCTTTTGTATTTAATTCCGATGTAATTTCAGTGTTCCATCGTCAATGTGTATGTCCAAGGAATACATTGAACCTGCAGTGGTGTATCGGAAAGTAATACTGGTCTCACCGGGAATGCTCAAAGTACCGACTGTAAGAAGAGTCTCTATTCTTGTACTTATGGTGGCATTGGGCCTTTTGTATTTAATTCCGATGCGATTTCTGTCTTTCATCGTCAATGTGTATTTCCAAGGAATACATTGAACCTGCAGTGGTGTATCGGAAACTAATACTGGTCTCACAGGGAATGCTCAAAGCACCGACTGTATGAAGAGTGTCTATTCTTGTACTTAAGGCGGCGTTGGGCCGTTTGTATTTAATTCCGATGCGATTTCTGTCTTTTATCGTCAATGTTATGACCTGTAGATTAAAACTGAAGAAACTGCAAAAAGGTGGGAATTTAAGGAGATGGGACCTGGATAAACTGAAAGAACCAGAGGTTGTACTGAGATTCAGGGAGAGCATAAGGGAGCAATTGACAGGAATGGGGGAAATAAATACAGTAGAAGAAGAATGGGTAGCTTTGAGGGATGAAGTAGTGAAGGCAGCAGAGGATCAAGTAGGTAAAAAGACGAGGGCTAGTAGAAATCCTTGGGTAACAGAAGAAATATTGAATTTAATTGATGAAAGGAGAAAATATAAAAATGCAGTAAGTGAAACAGGCGAAAAGGAATACAAACGTCTCAAAAATGAGATCGCCAGGAAGTGCAAAATGGCTAAGCAGGGATGGCTAGAGGACAAATGTAAGGATGTAGAGGCCTATCTAACTACGGGTAAGATAGATACCGCCTACAGGAAAATTAAAGAGACCTTTGGAGATCAGAGAACGACTTGTATGAATATCAAGAGCTCAGATGGAAACCCAGTTCTAAGCAAAGAAGGGAAAGCAGAAAGGTGGAAGGAGTATATAGACGGTCTATACAAGGGCGATGTACTTGAGGACAATATTATGGAAATGGAAGAGGATGTAGATGAAGATGAAATGGGAGATACGATACTGCGTGAAGAGTTTGACAGAGCACTGAAAGACCTGAGTCGAAACAAGGCCCCCGGAGTAGACAATATTCCATTGGAACTACTGACGGCCGTGGGAGAGCCAGTCCTGACAAAACTCTACCATCTGGTGAGCAAGATGTATGAAACAGGCGAAATACCCTCAGACTTCAAGAAGAATATAATAATTCCAATCCCGAAGAAAGCAGGTGTTGACAGATGTGAAAATTACCGAACTATCAGCTTAATAAGTCACAGCTGCAAAATACTAACACGAATTCTTTACAGACGAATGGCAAAACTAGTAGAAGCCAACCTCGGGGAAGATCAGTTTGGATTCCGTAGAAACACTGGAAAACGTGAGGCAATACTGACCTTACGACTTATCTTAGAAGAAAGATTAAGGAAAGGCAAACCTACGTTTCTAGCATTTGTAGACTTAGAGAAAGCTTTTGACAATGTTGACTGGAATACTCTCTTTCAAATTCTAAAGGTGGCAGGGGTAAAATACAGGGAGCGAAAGGCTATTTACAATTTGTACAGAAACCAGATGGCAGTTATAAGAGTCGAGGGACATGAAAGGGAAGCAGTGGTTGGGAAGGGAGTAAGACAGGGTTGTAGCCTCTCCCCGATGTTGTTCAATCTGTATATTGAGCAAGCAGTAAAGGAAACAAAAGAAAAATTCGGGGTAGGTATTAAAATTCATGGAGAAGAAATAAAAACTTTGAGGTTCGCCGATGACATTGTAATGCTGTCAGAGACAGCAAAGAACTTGGAAGAGCAGTTGAATGGAATGGACAGTGTCTTGAAAGGAGGATATAAGAAGAACATCAACAAAAGCAAAACAAGGATAATGGAATGTAGTCTAATTAAGTCGGGTGATGCTGAGGGAATTAGATTAGGAAATGAGGCACTTAAAGTAGTAAAGGAGTTTTGCTATTTGGGGAGCAAAATAACTGATGATGGTCGAAGTAGAGAGGATATAAAATGTAGGCTGGCAATGGCAAGGAAAGCGTTTCTGAAGAAGAGAAATTTGTTAACATCCAGTATTGATTTAAGTGTCAGGAAGTCATTTCTGAAAGTATTCGTATGGAGTGTAGCCATCTATGGAAGTGAAACATGGACGATAAATAGTTTGGACAAGAAGAGAATAGAAGCTTTCGAAATGTGGTGCTACAGAAGAATGCTGAAGTTTAGATGGGTAGATCACATAACTAATGAGGAAGTATTGAATAGGATTGGGGAGAAGAGAAGTTTGTGGCACAACTTGACCAGAAGAAGGGATCGGTTGGTAGGACATGTTCTGAGGCATCAAGGGATCACCAATTTAGTATTGGAGGGCAGCGTGGAGGGTAAAAATCGTAGAGGGAGACCAAGAGACGAATACACTAAGCAGATTCAGAAGGATGTAGGTTGCAGTAGGCACTGGGAGATGAAAAAGCTTGCACAGGATAGAGTAGCATGGAGAGCTGCATCAAACCAGTCTCAGGACTGAAGACCACAACAACAACAACATCGTCAATGTGTGGATCCAAGGAATACATTGAACCTGCTGTGGTGTATCGGAAACTAATACTGGTCTCACAGGGATTGCTCAAAGCAACGACTGTAAGAAGAGTGTCTATTCTTGTACTTAAGGCGGCATTGTGTATTTTGTATTTAATTCCGATGCCATTTCTGTGTTTCATCGTCGATGTGAAAGTCCAAGGAATACACTGAACCTGCAGTGGTGTATCGGAAACTAATACTGGCCTCACAGAGAATGCTCAAAGCACCGACTGTAAGAAGAATCTCTATTCTTGTACTTTAGAAGGCATTGTGCCTTTCGTATTTAATTCCGATGCTATTTCTGTGTATAATCGACAATGTGAAGGTCCAAGGAATACATTGAACCTGCAGTGGTCTATCGGAAACTAATACTGGTCTCACAGGGAATGCTCAAAGCACCGACTGTAAGAAGAGACTCTATTCTTGTACTTATGGCGGCATTGGGCCTATTGTATTTGATTCCGATGCGATTTCTGTGTTTCATCGTCAATGTGAAGGTCCGATTAATACATTGAACCTGCAGTGGTGTATCGGAAATTAATACTGGTCTCACAGGGAATGTTAAAAGCACCGAATGTCAGTAGAGTCTGTATTCTTGTACTTAAGGCGGCATTGTGCCTTTTGTATTTAATTCCGATGCGATTTGTGTGTTTCATCGTCAATGTGAAGCTCCAAGGAATACATTCAAGCTGCAGTGGTGTATCGGAAACTAATACTGGTCACACAAGGAATGCTCAAAGCACCGACTGTAAGAAGAGTCTCCATTTTTGTACGTAACCCGGCATTGTGCCTGTTGTATTTAATTCCAATGCAATTTCTGTGTTTCATCGTCAATGTGAAGGACCAAGGAATATATTGAACCTAAAGTGGTGTATCGGAAACTAATACTGGTCTCACAGGGAATGCTCAAAGCACCGACTGTAAGAAGAAATTCTATTCTTGTAGTTATGGAGGCATTCTGGCTTTTGTATTTAATTCCGATGTAATTTCAGTGTTTCATCGTCAATGTGTATGTCCAAGGAATACTTTGAACCTGCAGTGTGTATCGGAAACTAATACTGGTCTCGCAGGGAATGCTCAAAGCACCGACAGTAAGAAGAGTCTTTATTCTTGTACTTAAGGCGGCATTGATCCTTTTGTATTTAATTCCGATGTAATTTCAGTGTTTCATCGTCAATGTGTATTTCCAAGGAATACATTGAATCAGCAGTGGTGTATCGGATACTAAAACTGGTCTCATAGGGAATGGACAAAGCACAGACTGTAAGAAGAGTCTCTATTCTTTTACTTAAGGCAGCATTGTGCCTTTTGTATTTAATTCCAATGCGATTTCTGTGTTTCATCGTCAATGCGATGGTCCAAGGAATACATTGAACCTGCAGTGGTGTATCGGAAACTAATACTGGTCTCACAGGGAATGCTCAAAGCACCGACTGTAAGTAGAGTCTGTATTCTTGTACTTAAGGCGGCATTGTGCCTTTTGTATTTATTCCGATGCGATTTCTGTGTTTCATCGTCAATGTGATGTTCCAAGGAATACATTGGACCTGCAATGGTGTATCGGATACTAATACTGGTCTCACAGGGAATGCTCAAAGCACCGAATGTAAGAAGAGTCTCTATTCTTGTACTTAAGGCGGCATTGTGCCTTTTGTATTTAATTCCGATGCGATTTCTGTATATAATCGTCAATGTGAAGGTCCAAGGAATACATTGAACCAGCAGTGGTGTATCGGAAACTTATACTGGTCTCACAGGGAATGCTCAAAGCAACGACTGTAAGAAGAGTCTCTACTCTTGTACTTAAGGCGGCACTGGGCCTTTTGTAATTAATTCCGATGCGATTTCTGTCTTTCATCGTCAATGTGAAGGTCCAAGGAATACATTGGACATGCAGTAGTGTATTGGAAACTAATACAGGTCTCAGAGGGAATGCTCAAAACACCGACTGTAAGAAGAGTCTCTATTCTTGTACGTAAGGCGGAATTGTGCCTTTTTGTATTTAATTCCGATGCGATTTCTGTGTTTCATCGTCAATGTGAAGGTCCAAGGCATACATTGGACCTGCAGTGGTGTATCGGAAACTAATACTGGTCTCACAGGGAATGCTCAAAGCACCGACAGTAAGAAGAGTCTTTATTCTTGTACTTAAGGCGGCATTGTTCCTTTTGTATTTAATTCCGATGTAATTTCAGTGTTTCATCGTCAATGTGTATGTCCAAGGAATACATTGAATCTGCAGTGGTGTACCGGATACTAATACTGGTCTCACAGGGAATGGACAAAGCACAGACTGTAAGAAGAGTCTCTATTCTTGTACTTAAAGCGGCATTTTGCCTTTTGTATTTAATTCCGATTCGATTTCTGTGTATAATCGTCAATGTGAAGGTCCAAGGAATACATTGAACCTGCAGTGGTGTATCGGAAACTAATACTGGTCTCACAGGGAATGCTCAAAGCACCGACTGTAAGAAGAGTCTCTATTCTTGTACTTATGGCGGCATTGGGCCTATTGTATTTAATTCCGATGCGATTTCTGTGTTTCATCGTCAATGTGAAGTTCCGAGGAATACATTGGACCTGCAGTGGTGTATCGGAAACTAATACTGGTCTCACAGGGAATGCTCAAAGCACCGACTGTAAGAAGAGTCTCTATTCTTGTACTTAAGGCAGCATTGTGCCTTTTGTAATTAATTCCGATGCGATTTCTGTGTATAATCGTCAATGTGAAGGTCCAAGGAATACATTGAACCAAAAGTGCTGTATCGGAAACTAATACTGGTCTCACAGGGAATGCTCAAAGCACCGACTGTAAGAAGAGTTTCTATTCTTGTAGTTAAGGCGGCATTGTGCCTTTTGTATTTAATTCCGATGCGATTTCTGTGTTTCATCGTCAATGTGAATTTGTAAGGAATACATTGAACCTGCAGTGGTGTATCGGAAATTAATACCGGTGACTCAGGGAATGCTCAAAGCTCAGACTGTAAGAAGAGTCTCTATTGTTGTACTTAGGACGGCATTGTGCCTTTTGTATTTAATCCCGATGCGATTTCTGTGTTTCATCGTCAATGTGAGGGTCCAAGGAATACTTTGGACCTGCAGTGGTGTATCGGAAACTAATACTGGTCTCACAGGGAATCCTGAAAACACCGACAGTAAAAAGAGTCTCTATTCTTGTACTTAAGGCGACATTGTTCCTTTTGTATTTAATTCCGATGTAATTTCAGTGTTTCATCGTCAATGTGTATGTCCAATTAATACATTGAACCTGCAGTGGTGTATCGGATACTAATACTGGTCTCACAGGGAATGCTCAAAGCTCCGACTGTAGAAGAGTCTATATTCTTGTACTTAAGGCGGCATTGTGCCTTTGGTATTTAATTCCGATGCGATTTCTGTGTTTCATCGTCAATGTCAAGGTCCAAGGAATACATCGAACCTGCAGTGGTGTATCGGAAACTAATTCTGGTCTCACAGTGAATGCTCAAAGCACCGACTGTAAGAAGAGTGTCTATTCTTGTACTTAAGGCGGCATTGTGCCCTTTGTATTTAATTCCGATGCCATTTCTGTGTTTCATCGTCGATGTGTATGTCCTAGGAATACATTGAACATGAAGTGGTGTACCTGATACTAATACTGGTCTCACAGGGAATGCTCAAAGCACCGAATGCAAGATGAATCTCTATTCTTATACTTAAGGCGACATTGTGCTTGTTGTATTTAAATAAGATGCGATTTCTGTATGTAATCGTCAATGTGAAGGTCCAAGGAATACATCGAACCTGCAGTGGCGTATCGGAAACTAATACTGGTCTCACAGGGAATGCTCA
The DNA here is from genome assembly GCF_021461395.2 of Schistocerca americana. Taxonomy (NCBI): domain Eukaryota; kingdom Metazoa; phylum Arthropoda; class Insecta; order Orthoptera; family Acrididae; genus Schistocerca; species Schistocerca americana. The sequence continues at coordinate 19,371,438 of NC_060125.1, read as the reverse complement.
AAGCACCGACTGTAAGAAGAGTCTCTATTCTTGTACTTATGGCGGCATTGGGCCTATTGTATTTAATTCCGATGCGATTTCTGTGTTTCATCGTCAATGTGAAGTTCCGAGGAATACATTGAACCTGCAGTGGTGTATCAGAAATTAATACTGGTCCCACAGGGAATGTTCAACGCACCGACTGTAAGTAGAGTCTGTATTCTTGTACTTCAGGCGGCATTGTGCCTTTTGTATTTAATTCCGATGCGATTTGTGTGTTTCATCGTCAATGTGAAGGTCCAAGGAATACAGTGAACCAGCAGTGGTGTATCGGAAACTAATACTGGTCTCACAGGGAATGCTCAAAGCACCGACTGTAAGAAGAGTTTCTATTCTTGTAGTTATGGAGGCACTGTGGCTTTTGTATTTAATTCCGATGTAATTTCAGTGTTTCATCGTCACTGTGTATGTCCAAATAATACATTGAATCAGCAGTGGTGTATCGGATACTAGAACTGGTATCACAGGGAATGGACAAAGCACAGACTGTAAGAAGAGTCTCTATTCTTGTACTTAAGGCAGCATTGTGCCTTTTGTATTTAATTCCAATGCGATTTCTGTGTTTCATCGTCAATGCGATGGTCCAAAGAATATATTGAACCTGCAGTGGTGTATCGGAAACTAATACTGGCCTCACAGTGAATGCTCAAAGCACCGACTGTAAGTAGAGTCTGTATTCTTGTACTTAAGGCGGCATTGTGCCTTTTGTATTTATTCCGATGCGATTTCTGTGTTTCATCGTCAATGTGAAGTTCCAAGGAATACATTGGACTTGCAGTGGTGTATCGGAAACTAATACTGGTCTCACAGGGAATGCTCAAAGCACCGACTGTAAGAAGAGTCTCTATTCTTGTACTTAAGGCGGCATTGTGACTTTTGTATTTAATTCCGATGCGATTTCAGTGTTTCATCGTAAATGTGAATGTCTAAGGAATCCATTGAACCTGCAGTGGTGTATCGGAAAATAATACTGGTCTCTCAGGGAATGCTCAAAACACCGTCTGTAAGAAGAGTCTCTATTGTTCTACTTAGGGCGGCATTGTGACCTTTGTATTTAATTCCGATGCGATTTCTGTGATTCATCGTCAATGTGAAGGTCCACGGAATATATTCCACCAGCAGTGGTGTATCGGAAACTAATACTGGTCTCACAGGGAATGCTCAATACACCGACAGTAAGAAGAGTCTCTATTCTTGTACTTAAGTCGACATTGTTCCTTTTGTATTTAATTCCGATGTAATTTCAATGTTTCATCGTCAATGTGTATGGTCAAGGAATAAATTGAACCTGCAGTGGTGTATCGGAAACTAATACTTGTCTCACAGGGAATGCTCATAGCACCGACTGTAAGAAGAGTCTCCATTCTTGTACGTAAGGCGGCATTGTGCCTGTTGTATTTAATTCCGATGCAATTTCTGTGTTTCATCGTCAATGTGAAGGTCCAAGGAATACATTGAACCCAAAGATCTGTATCGGAAACTAATACTGGTCTCACAGGGAATGCTCATAGCACCGACTGTAAGAAGAGTTTCTATTCTTGTAGTTGAGGAGGCATTGTTTCTTTTGTATTTAATTCCGATGTAATTTTAGTGTTTCATCGTCAATGTGTATGTCCAAGGAATACATTGAACCTGCAGTGGTGAATCGGAATCTAATACTGGTCTCCCAGGGACTGCTCAAAGCACCGACTGTAAGAAGAGTCTCTGTTCTTGTACTTAAGGCGGCATTCTGCCCTTTGTATTTAATTCCGATGCGATTTCTGTGTTTCATCGACAATGTGAGGGTCCAAGGAATACATTGAACCAGCAGTGTTGTATCGGAAACTAACACTGGTGTCACAGGTTAGGATCAAAGCACAGACTCTAAGAAGTCTCAATCTTCTTGCACTTAATCCGTCATTGTGCCCTTTGTATTTAATTCCGATGTAATTTCAGTGTTTCATCGTCAATGTATATGTCCAAGGAATACATTGAACCTGCAGTGGTGTATCGGAAACTAATACTGGGCTCACAGGGAATGCTCAAAGCACCGACTGTAAGTAGAGTCTGTATTCTTGTACTTAAGGTGGCATTGTGCCATTTGTATTTAATTCCGATGCGATTTCTGTGTTTCATCGTCAATGTGAAGGACCAAGGAATACATTGAACCTGCAGTGGTGTATCGGAAACAAATACTGGTCTCACAGGGAATGCTCAAATCACCGACTGTAAGTAGATTCGGTATTCTTGTACTTAAGGATGCATTGTGCCTTTTGTATTTAATTCCGATGCGATTTCTGTGCTTCATTGTCAATGTGAAGGTCCAAGGAATACATTGAACCAGCAGTGGTGTATCCGAAACTAATACTGGTCTCACAGGGAATGCTCAAAGCACCGACTGTAAGAAGAGTGTCTATTCTTGTACTTAAGGTGGCATTGTGCCCTTAGTAATTAATTCCGATGCCATTTCTGTGTTTTATCGTCGATGTGATAGTCCAAGGAATACACTGAACCTGCAGTGGTGTATCGGAAACTAATACTGGTCTCATAGGGTATGCTCAAAGCACCGACTGTAAGAAAAGTCTCTTTTCTTGTACTTAAGGCGGCATGGTGCCTTTTGTATTTAATTCCGATGCGATTTCTGTGTATAATCGTCAATGTGAAAGTCCAAAGAATACATTGAACCTGCAGTGGTGTATCGGAAACTAATACTGGTCTCACAGGGAATGCTCAAAGCACGGACTGTAAGAATAGTCTCTATTCTTGTACTTATGGCGGCATTGTTCTTTTTGTATTTAATTCCGATGTGATTTCTGTGTTTAATCGTCAATGTGAAGGTCCAAGAAATACATTGAACATGCAGTGGTGTATCGGAAACTAATACTGGTCTCACAGGGAATGCTCAAAGCACCGACTGAAAGAAGAGTCTCTGTTCTTGTACTTAAGGCGGCATTGTGCCTTTTCTATTTAATTCCGATGCGATTTGTGTGTTTCATCAACAATTTGAAGGTCCAAGGAATACATTTAACCTGCAGTGGCGTATCGAAAACTAATACGGGTCGCACAGGAAAGGATCAAAACACAGACTCTAAGAAGTCTCACTGTTCTTGCACTTATGGTGGCATTGTGCCTTTTTTATTTAATTCCGATGTAATTTCAGTGTTTCGTCGTCAATGTGTATGTCCAAGGAATACATTGAACCTGCAGTGATGTATCGGATACTAATACTGGTCTCACAGGGAATGCTCAAAGCACCGACTGTAAGAGAGGTCTCTATTCTTGTACTTAAGGCGGCATTGTGCCTTTGGTATTTACTTCCGATGCGATTTCAGTGTTTCATCGTCAATGTGTATGTCCAAGGAATACATTGAATCTGCAGTGGTGTATCGGATATTAATACTGGTCTCACAGGGAGTGCTCAAGGCACAGACTGTGAGAAGAATCTCTATTCTTGTACTTAAGGCGGCATTGTGCCTTTTGTATTTAATTCCAATACGATTTCTGTGTTTCATCGTCAATGTGAAAGTCCAAGGAATACATTGAACATACAGTGGTGTATCGGAAACTAATACTGGTCTCACAGGGAATGCTCAAAGCACCGACAGTAAGAGGAGTCTCTATTCTTGTACATAAGGCGGCATTGTGCCTTTGGTATTTAATTCCGATGTAATTTCAGTGTTTCATCGTCAATGTGTCTGTCCAAGGAATACATTGAACCTGCAGTGGTGTATCGGATACTAATACTGGTCTCACAGGGAATGCTCAAAGCTCCGACTGTAGAAGAGTCTCTATTCTTGTACTTAAGGCGGCATTGTGCCTTTGGTATTTAATTCCGATGCGATTTCTGTGTTTCATCGTCAATGTCAAGGTCCAAGGAATACATCGAACCTGCACTGGTGTATCGGAAACTAATTCTGGTCTCACAGGGAATGCTCAAAGCACCAACTGTAAGAAGAGTGTCTATTCTTGTACTTAAGGCGGCATTGTGCCCTTTGTATTTAATTCCGATGCTATTTCTGTGTTTCATCGTCGATGTGTATGTCCTAGGAATACATTGAACATGAAGTGGTGTACCTGATACTAATACTGGTCTCACAGGGAATGCTCAAAGCACCGAATGCAAGATGAATCTCTATTCTTATACTTAAGGCGACATTGTGCTTGTTGTATTTAAATAAGATGCAATTTCTGTATGTAATCGTCAATGTGAAGGTCCAAGGAATACATCGAACCTGCAGTGGCGTATCGGAAACTAATACTGGTCTCACAGGGAATGCTCAAAGCACCGACTGTAAGAAGAGTCTCTATTCTTGTACTTATGGCGGCATTGGGCCTATTGTATTTAATTCCGATGCGATTTCTGTGTTTCATCGTCAATGTGAAGTTCCGAGGAATACATTGAACCTGCAGTGGTGTATCAGAAATTAATACTGGTCCCACAGGGAATGTTCAACGCACCGACTGTAAGTAGAGTCTGTATTCTTGTACTTCAGGCGGCATTGTGCCTTTTTGTATTTAATTCCGATGCGATTTGTGTGTTTCATCGTCAATGTGAAGGTCCAAGGAATACAGTGAACCAGCAGTGGTGTATCGAAAACTAATACTGGTCTCACAGGGAATGCTCAAAGCACCGACTGTAAGAAGAGTTTCTATTCTTGTAGTTATGGAGGCACTGTGGCTTTTGTATTTAATTCCGATGTAATTTCAGTGTTTCATCGTCACTGTGTATGTCCAAATAATACATTGAATCAGCAGTGGTGTATCGGATACTAGAACTGGTATCACAGGGAATGGACAAAGCACAGACTGTAAGAAGAGTCTCTATTCTTGTACTTAAGGCAGCATTGTGCCTTTTGTATTTAATTCCAATGCGATTTCTGTGTTTCATCGTCAATGCGATGGTCCAAAGAATATATTGAACCTGCAGTGGTGTATCGGAAACTAATACTGGCCTCACAGTGAATGCTCAAAGCACCGACTGTAAGTAGAGTCTGTATTCTTGTACTTAAGGCGGCATTGTGCCTTTTGTATTTATTCCGATGCGATTTCTGTGTTTCATCGTCAATGTGAAGTTCCAAGGAATACATTGGACCTGCAGTGGTGTATCGGAAACTAATACTGGTCTCACAGGGAATGCTCAAAGCACCGACTGTAAGAAGAGTCTCTATTCTTGTACTTAAGGCGGCATTGTGACTTTTGTATTTAATTCCGATGCGATTTCAGTGTTTCATCGTAAATGTGAATGTCTAAGGAATCCATTGAACCTGCAGTGGTGTATCGGAAAATAATACTGGTCTCTCAGGGAATGCTCAAAACACCGTCTGTAAGAAGAGTCTCTATTGTTCTACTTAGGGCGGCATTGTGACCTTTGTATTTAATTCCGATGCGATTTCTGTGATTCATCGTCAATGTGAAGGTCCACGGAATATAATCCACCAGCAGTGGTGTATCGGAAACTAATACTGGTCTCACAGGGAATGCTCAATACACCGACAGTAAGAAGAGTCTCTATTCTTGTACTTAAGTCGACATTGTTCCTTTTGTATTTAATTCCGATGTAATTTCAATGTTTCATCGTCAATGTGTATGGTCAAGGAATAAATTGAACCTGCAGTGGTGTATCGGAAACTAATACTTGTCTCACAGGGAATGCTCATAGCACCGACTGTAAGAAGAGTCTCCATTCTTGTACGTAAGGCGGCATTGTGCCTGTTGTATTTAAATCCGATGCAATTTCTGTGTTTCATCGTCAATGTGAAGGTCCAAGGAATACATTGAACCCAAAGATCTGTATCGGAAACTAATACTGGTCTCACAGGGAATGCTCATAGCACCGACTGTAAGAAGAGTTTCTATTCTTGTAGTTGAGGAGGCATTGTTTCTTTTGTATTTAATTCCGATGTAATTTTAGTGTTTCATCGTCAATGTGTATGTCCAAGGAATACATTGAACCTGCAGTGGTGAATCGGAATCTAATACTAGTCTCACAGGGAATGCTCAAAGCACCGACTGTAAGAAGAGTCTCTATTCTTGTACTTAAAGCGGCATTGTGCCTTTGGTATTTAATTCCGATGCGATTTCTGTGATTCAACGTCAATGTGAAGGTCCAAGGAGTACATTGAACCAGCAGTGGTGTATCGGAAACTAACACAGGTCTCCCAGGGACTGCTCAAAGCACCGACTGTAAGAAGAGTCTCTGTTCTTGTACTTAAGGCGGCATTCTGCCCTTTGTATTTAATTCCGATGCGATTTCTGTGTTTCATCGACAATGTGAGGGTCCAAGGAATACATTGAACCAGCAGTGTTGTATCGGAAACTAACACTGGTGTCACAGGTTAGGATCAAAGCACAGACTCTAAGAAGTCTCAATCTTCTTGCACTTAATCCGTCATTGTGCCCTTTGTATTTAATTCCGATGTAATTTCAGTGTTTCATCGTCAATGTGTATGTCCAAGGAATACATTGAACCTGCAGTGGTGTATCGGAAACTAATACTGGGCTCACAGGGAATGCTCAAAGCACCGACTGTAAGTAGAGTCTGTATTCTTGTACTTTAGGTGGCATTGTGCCATTTGTATTTAATTCCGATGCGATTTCTGTGTTTCATCGTCAATGTGAAGGTCCAAGGAATACATTGAACCTGCAGTGGTGTATCGGAAACTAATACTGGTCTCACAGGGAATGCTCAAAGCACCGACTGTAAGAAGAGTGTCTAATCTTGTACTTAAGGCGGCATTGTGCCCTTTGTATTTAATTCCGATGCCATTTCTGTGTTTCATCGTCGATGTGTATGTCCTAGGAATACATTGAACCTGAGGTGGTGTACCGGATACTAATACTGGTCTCACAGGGAATGCCCAAAGCACCGAATGCAAGAAGTGTCACTATTCTTGTACTTAAGGCGACATTGTGCCTTTTTGTATTTAATTCCGCTGCGATTTCTGTGTGTAATCGTCAATGTGAAGGTCCAAGGAATACATCGAACCTGCAGTGGCGTATCGGAAACTAATACGGGTCGCACAGGAAAGGATCAAAACACAGACTCTACGAAGTCTCACTCTTCTTGCGCTTATGGCGGCATTGGGCCTTTTGTATTTAATTCCGATGTAATTTCAGTTTTTCATCGTCCATGTGTATGTCCATGGAATACACTGAATCTGCAGTGGTGTATCGGATACTAATACTGGTCTCACAGTGAATGCTGAAAGCACAGCCTGTAAGAAGAGTCTCTATTCTTATACTTAAGGCGTCATTGTGCCTTTTGTGTTTAATTCCAATGCGATTTCTGTGTTTCATCGTCAATGTGTAGTTCCAAGGAATACATTGAACCTGCAGTGGTGTATCGGAAACTAATACTGGTCTCACAGGGAATGCTCAAATCACCGACTGTAAGTAGATTCGGTATTCTTGTACTTAAGGAGGCATTGTGCCTTTTGTATTTAATTCCGATGCCATTTCTGTGCTTCATTGTCAATGTGAAGGTCCAAGGAATACATTGAACCAGCAGTGGTGTATCCGAAACTAATACTGGTCTCACAGGGAATGCTCAAAGCACCGACTGTAAGAAGAGTGTCTATTGTTGTACTTAAGGTGGCATTGTGCCCTTAGTAATTAATTCCGATGCCATTTCTGTGTTTTATCGTCGATGTGATAGTCCAAGGAATACACTGAACCTGCAGTGGTGTATCGGAAACTAATACTGGTCTCATAGGGAATGCTCAAAGCACCGACTGTAAGAAAAGTCTCTTTTCTTGTACTTAAGGCGGCATGGTGCCTTTTGTATTTAATTCCGATGCGATTTCTGTGTATAATCGTCAATGTGAAAGTCCAAAGAATACATTGAACCTGCAGTGGTGTATCGGAAACTAATACTGGTCTCACAGGGAATGCTCAAAGCACGGACTGTAAGAATAGTCTCTATTCTTGTACTTAAGGCGGCATTGTTCTTTTTGTATTTAATTCCGATGTGATTTCTGTGTTTAATCGTCAATGTGAAGGTCCAAGAAATACTTTGAACATGCAGTGGTGTATCGGAAACTAATACTGGTCTCACAGGGAATGCTCAAAGCACCGACTGAAAGAAGAGTCTCTGTTCTTGTACTTAAGGCGGCATTATGCCTTTTCTATTTAATTCCGATGCGATTTGTGTGTTTCATCGTCAATTTGAAGGTCCAAGGAATACATTTAACCTGCAGTGGCGTATCGAAAACTAATACGGGTCGCACAGGAAAGGATCAAAACACAGACTCTAAGAAGTCTCACTGTTCTTGCACTTATGGTGGCATTGTGCCTTTTTTATTTAATTCCGATGTAATTTCAGTGTTTCGTCGTCAATGTGTATGTCCAAGGAATACATTGAACCTGCAGTGATGTATCGGATACTAATACTGGTCTCACAGGGAATGCTCAAAGCACCGACTGTAAGAGAGGTCTCTATTCTTGTACTTAAGGCGGCATTGTGCCTTTGGTATTTAATTCCGATGCGATTTCAGTGTTTCATCGTCAATGTGTATGTCCAAGGAATACATTGAATCTGCAGTGGTGTATCGGATATTAATACTGATCTCACAGGGAGTGCTCAAGGCACAGACTGTGAGAAGGATCTCTATTCTTGTACTTAAGGCGGCATTGTGCCTTTTGTATTTAATTCCAATACGATTTCTGTGTTTCATCGTCAATGTGAAAGTCCAAGGAATACATTGAACATACAGTGGTGTATCGGAAACTAATACTGGTCTCACAGGGAATGCTCAAAGCACCGACAGTAAGAGGAGTCTCTATTCTTGTACATAAGGCGGCATTGTTCCTTTGGTATTTAAATCCGATGTAATTGCAGTGTTTCATCGTCAATGTGTATGTCCAAGGAATACATTGAATCTGCAGTGTTGTATCGGATACTAATACTGGTCTCACAGGGAACGCTCAAAGCACAGACTGTAAGAATAGTCTCTATTCTTGTACTTAAAGCTTCATTGTGCCTCTTGTATATAATTCCAATGCGATTCCTGTGTTTCATCGTCAATTTGAAGGTCCAAGGAATACATTGAACCTGCAGTGGTGTATCGGAAACTAACACAAGTCTCACAGGGATTGCTCAAACACCGTCTGTAAGAAGAGTGTCTATTCTTGTACTTAAGGCGGCATTGTGCCTTTTGTATTTAATTCCGTTGCCATTTCTGTGTATCATCGTCAATGTGAAGGTCCAAGGAATGCACTGAACCTGCAGTGGTGTATCGGAAACTAATACTGGTCTCACAGGGATTGCTCAAAGCACCGACTGAAAGAAGAGTCTCTATTCTTGTACTTAAGGCGGCATTGTTCTTTTTGTATTTAATTCCGATGTGATTTCTGTGTTTAATCGTCAATGTGGAGCTCCAAGAAATACATTGAACCTGCAGTGGTGTATCGGAAACTAATACTGGTCTCACAGGGAATGCTCAAAGCACCGACTGAAAGAAAAGTCTCTGTTCTTGTACTTAAGGCGGCATTGTGCCTTTTGTATTTAATTCCGTTGCCATTTCTGTGTATCATCGTCAATGTGAAGGTCCAAGGAATGCACTGAACCTGCAGTGGTGTATCGGAAACTAATACTGGTCTCACAGGGATTGCTCAAAGCACCGACTGAAAGAAGAGTCTCTATTCTTGTACTTAGGGCGGCATTGTGCGTTTTGTATTTAATTCCGATGCGATTTCAGTGTTTCATCGTCAATGTGTATGTCCAAATAATACATTGAACCTACAGTTGTGTGTCGGAAACTAATACTGGTCTCACAGGGAATGCTCAAAGCACCGACTGTAAATAGAGTCTGTAGTCTTGTACTTCAGTCGGCATTGTCCCTTTTGTATTTAATTCCGATGCGATTTCTGTGTTTCATCGTCCATGTGAAGGTCCAAGGAATACATTGAACCTGCAGTGGTGTACCGGATACTAATACTGGTCTCTCAGGGATTGCTCAAAACACCGTCTGTAAGAAGAGTCTCTATTGTTGTACTTAGGGCGACATTGTGCCTTTTGTATTTAATTCCGATGCGATTTCTGTGTTTCATCGTCAATGTGAAGGTCCAAGGAATACATTGGACCTGCAGTGGTGTATCGGAAACTAATACTGGTCTCACAGGGAATGCTCAAAACACCGACAGTAAGAAGAGTCTCTATTCTTGTACTTAAGGCGACATTGTTCCTTTTTGTATTTAATTCCGATGTAATTTCAGTGTTTCATCGTCAATGTGTATGTCGAAGGAATACATTGAACCTGCAGTGGTGTATCGGAAACTAATACTGGTCTCACAGGGAATGCTGAAAGCAAAGACTGTAAGAAGAGTCTCTATTCTTGTACTTAAGGCGGCATTGTGCCTTTTGTGTTTAATTCCAATGCGATTTCTGTGTTTCATCGTCAATGTGAAGTTCCAAGGAATACATTAAACCTGCTGTGGTGTATCGGAAACTAATACTGGTCTCACAGGGAATGCTCAAATACCGTCTGTAAGAAGAGTCTCTATTGTTGTACTTATGGCGGCATTGTGCCTTTTGTATTTAATTCCGTTACCATTTCTGTGTTTCATCGTCAATGTGAAGGTCCAAGGAATGTACTGTACCTGCAGTGGTGTATCGGAAACTAATACTGGTCTCACAGGGAATGCTCAAAGCACCGACTGTAAGAAGAGTCTCTATTCTTGTACTTAAGGCGGCATTGTTCTTTTTGTATTTAATTCCGATGTGATTTCTGTGTTTCATCGCCAATGTGAAGGTCAAGGAATACATTGGACCTGCAGTGGTGTATCGGAAACTAATACTGGTCTCACAGGGAATCCTCAAAACACGGACAATAAGAAGAGCCCCTATTCTTGTACTTAAGGCGACATTGTTCCTTTTGTATTTAATTCCGATGTAATTTCAGTGTTTAATCGTCAATGTGTATGTCCAAGGAATACATTGAACCTGCAGTGGTGTATCGGATACCAATACTGGTATCACAGGGAATGCTCAAAGCAGCGACTGTAAGAAAGATCTCTATTCTTGTACTTAAGGCGGCATTGTGCCTTTGGTGTTTCATTCCGATGCGATTTCAGTGTTTCGTCGTCAATGTGAATGTCTAAGGAATACATTGAACCTGCAGTGGCGTATCGAAAATTAATACTGGTCTCTCAGGGAATGCTCAAAACACAGTCTGTAAGAAGAGTCTCTATTGTTGTATTTAGGGCGGCATTGTGCCTTTTGTATTTAATTCCGATTCGATTTCTGTGTTTCATCGTCAATGTGAAGGTCCAAGGAATACATTGGACCTGCAGTGGTGTATTGGATACTAATACTGGTGTCACAGGGAATGCTCAAAACACCGACAGTAAGAAGAGTCTCGATTCTTGTACCTAAGGCGACATTGTTCCATTTGTATTTAATTCCGATGTAATTTCAGTGTTTCATCGTCAATGTGTATGTCCAAGGAATACATTGAACCTGCAGTTGTGTGTCGGAAACTAATACTGGTCTCACAGGGAATGCTCAGAGCACCTACTGTAAGTAGAGTCTGTATTCTTGTACTTCAGCCGGCATTGTCCCTTTTGTATTTAATTCCGTGGCGATTTCTGTGTTTCATCGTCAATGTGAAGGTCCAAGGAATACATTGAACCTGAAATGGTGTACCGGATACTAATACTGGTCTCTCAGGGAATGCTCAAATCACCGTCTGTAAGAAGAGTCTCTATTGTTGTACTTAGGGCGGCATTGTGCCTTTTCTATTTAATTCCGAGGCGATTTCTGTGCTTCATCGTCAATGTGAATGTCCAAGGAATACTTTGGACCGGCAGTGGTGTATCGGAAACTAATAGTGGTCTCACAGGGAATGCTCATAACACCGACAGTAAGAAGAGTCTCTATTCTTGTACTTGAGGCGACATTGTTCCTTTTGTATTTGATTCCGATGTAATTTCAGTGTTTCATCGTCAATGTGTATATCCAAGGTATACATTGAACCTGCAGTGGTGTATCGGAATCTAATACTAGTCTCACAGGGAATGCTCAAAGCACCGACTGTAAGAAGAGTCTCTATTCTTGTACTTAAGGCGGCATTGTGCCTTTGGTATTTAATTCCGATGCGATTTCAGTGTTTCATCGTCAATGTGAATGTCTAAAGAATACATTGAACCTGCAGTGGTGTATCGAGAATTAATACTGGTCTCTCAGGGAATGCTCAAAACACCGTCTGTAAGAAGAGTCTCTATTGTTGTACTTAGGGCGGCATTGTGCCATTTGTATTTAATTCCGTAGGCACTTCTGTGTTTCATCGTCAATGTGAAGGTCCAAGGAATGCACTGAACCGGCAGTGTTGTATCTTAAACTAATACTGGTCTCACAGGGAATGCTCAAACACCGACTGTAAGAAGAGTGTCTATTCTTGTACTTAAGGCGGCATTGTTCCTTTTGTATTTAATTCCGATGCCATTTCTGTGTTTCATCGACGATGTGAAAGTCCAAGGAATACACTGAACCTGCAGTGGTGTATCGGAAACTAATACTGGTCTCACAGGGAATGCTCAAAGCACCGACTGTAAGAAGAGTCTCTATTCTTGTACTTAAGGCGGCATTGTGCCTTTGGTATTTAATTCCGATGCGATTTCAGTGTTTCATCGTCAATGTGAATGTCTAAAGAATACATTGAACCTGCAGTGGTGTATCGAGAATTAATACTGGTCTCTCAGGGAATGCTCAAAACACCGTCTGTAAGAAGAGTCTCTATTGTTGTACTTAGGGCGGCATTGTGCCTTTTGTATTTAATTCCGATGCGATTTCTGTGTTTCATGGTCAATGTGAAGGTCCAAGGAATACATTGGACCGGCAGTGGTGTATCGGAAACTAATACTGGTCTCACAGGGAATGCTCAAAACACCGACAGTAAGAAGAGTCTCTATTCTTGTACATAAGGCGACATTGTTCCTTTTGTATTTATTCCCATGTAATTTCAGTGTTTCATCGTCAATGTGTATGTACAAGGAATACATTGAACCTGCAGTGGTGTATCGAAAACTAATACTGGTCTCACAGGGAATGCTCAAAGCACCGACTGTAAGTAGAGTCTGTATTCTTGTACTTCAGGCGGCATTATCCCTTTTGTATTTAATTCCGAAGCGATTTCTGTGTTTCTTCGTCAATGGGAAGGTCCAAGGAATACATTGTACCTGCAGTGGTGTATCGGAAACTTATACTGGTCTCTCAGGGAATGCTCAAAGCACCGACAGTAAGAAGAGTGTCTATTCTTGTACTTAAGGCGGCATTGTACCCTTTGTATTTAATTCCGAAGCCATTTCTGTGTTTCATCGTCGATGTGTATGTCCTAGGAATACATTGAACCTGAAGTGGTGTACCGGATACTAATACTGGTCTCTCAGGGAATGCTCAAATTACCGTCTGTAAGAAGAGTCTCTATTGTTGTACTTAGGGCGGCATTGTGCCTTTTGTATTTAATTCCGATGCGATTTCTGTGTTTCATCGTCAATGTGAAGGTCCAAGGAATGCACTGAACCTGCAGTGGTGTATCGGAAACTAATACTGGTCTCACAGGGATTGCTCAAAGCACCGACTGTAAGAAGAGTCTCTATTCTTGTACTTAAGGCAGCATTGTGCCTTTGGTATTTAATTCCGTTGCGATTTCAGTGTTTCATCGTCAATGTGAAGGTCCAAGGAATTTATTGGACCTGCAGTGGTGTATCGGAAACTAATACTGGTCTCACAGGGAATGCTCAAAGCACCGACTGTAAGTAGAGTCTGTATTCCTGTACTTATGGTGACATTGTCCTTTTTGTATTTAATTCCGATTCGATTTCTGTGTTTCATCGTCAATGGGAAGGTCCAAGGAATACATTGAACCTGCAGTGGTGTATCGGAAACTAATACTGGTCTCACAGGGAATGCTCAAAGCACCGACTGTAAGAAGAGTGTCTATTCATGTACTTGAGGCGGCATTGTGCCCTTTGTATTTAATTCCGATGCCATTTCTGTGTTTCATCGTCGATGTGTATGTCCTAGGAATACATTGAACCTGAAGCGGTGTACCGGATACTAATACTGGTCTCACAGGGAATGCTCAAAGCACCGAATGCAAAAAGAGTCTCTATTCTTGTACTTAAGGCGACATTGTGCGTTTTTGTATTTAATTCCGATGCGATTTCTGTGTGTAATCGTCAATGTGAAGGTCCAAGGAATACATCGAACCTGCAGTGGTGTATCGGAAACTAATAATGGTCTCACAGGGAATGCTCAAATCACCGACTGTAAGTAGAGTCTGTATTCTTGTACTTAAGGCGGCATTGTGCCTTTTGCATTTAATTCCGATGCGATTTCTGTGCTTCATTGTCAATGTGAAGGTCCAAGGAATACATTGAAGCAGCAGTGGTGTATCGGAAACTAGTACTGGTCTCACAGGGAATGCTTAAAGCACCGACTGTAAGAAGAGTGTCTATTCTTGTACTTAAGGCGGCATTGTGCCCTTTCTATTTAATTCCGTTGCCATTTCTGTGTTTCATCGTCGATGTGAAAGTCCAAGGAATACACTGAACCTGCAGTCGTGTATCGGAAACTAATACTGGTCTCACAGGGAATGCTCAAAGCACCGACTGTAAGAAGAGTCTCTATTCTTGTACTTAAGGCGGCATTGTGCCTTTTGTATTTAATTCCGATGCGATTTCTGTGTATAATTGTCAATGTGAACGTCCAAAGAATTCATTGAACCTGCAGTGGTGTATCGGAAACTAATACTGGTCTCACAGGGAATGCTCAAAGCACCGACTGTAAGAAGAGTCTGATATTCTAGAACTTAAGGCAGCATTGTGCCTTTGGTATTTAATTCCGATGCGATTTATGTGTTTCTTCGTCAATGTGAAGGTCCAAGGAATACATTGAACCTGCAGTGGCGTATCGGAAACAAATACTGGTCTCACAAGAAAGGATCAAAGCACAGACTCTAAAAAGTCTCACTCTGGTTGTACTTAAGGCGTCATTGTGCCCTTTGTATTTAATTCCGATGTAATTTCAGTTTTTCATCGTCAATGTGTATGTCCAAGGAATACATTGAACCTGCAGTATTGTATCGGAAAATAATACTGGTCTCACAGGGAATGCTCAAAACACCGACAGTAAGAAGGGTCTCTATTCTTGTACTTAAGGCGATATTGTTCCTTTTGTATTTAATTCCGATGTAATTTCAGTGTTTCATGGTCAATGTGTATGTCCAAGGAATACATTGAATCTGCAGTGGTGGATCGGATACTAACACAAGTCTCACAGGGAATGCTCAAAGCACCGACTGTAAGTAGAGTCTGTATTCTTGTACTTAGGGCGGCATTGTCCCTTTTGTATTTAATTCCGATGCGATTTCTGTGTGTAATCGTCAATGTGAAGGCCAATGAATTCATCGAACCTGCAGTGGCGTATCGGAATCTAATACGGGTCGCACAGGAAACGATCAAAACACAGACTCTAAGAAGTCTCACTCTTCTTGCGCTTTTGGCGGCATTTGGCCTTTTGTATTTAATTCCGATGTAATTTCAGTTTTTCATCGTCAATGGGTATGTCCAAGGAATACATTGAATTTGCAGTATTGTATCGGATACCATTACTGGTCTAACAGGGAGTGCTGAAAACACAGACTGTAAGGAGAGTCTCTATTCTTGAACTTATGGCGGCATTGTGGCTTTTGTGTTTAATTCCAATGCGATTTCTGTGTTTCATCGTCAATGTGTAGTTCCAAGGAATACATTGAACCTGCAGTGGTGTATCGGAAACTAATACTGGTCTCACAGGGAATGCTCAAATCACCGACTGTAAGTAGATTCGGTATTCTTGTACTTAAGGAGGCATTGTGCCTTTTGTATTTAATTCCGATGCCATTTCTGTGCTTCATTGTCAATGTGAAGGTCCAAGGAATACATTGAACCAGCAGTGGTGTATCCGAAACTAATACTGGTCTCACAGGGAATGCTCAAAGCACCGACTGTAAGAAGAGTGTCTATTGTTGTACTTAAGGTGGCATTGTGCCCTTAGTAATTAATTCCGATGCCATTTCTGTGTTTTATCGTCGATGTGATAGTCCAAGGAATACACTGAACCTGCAGTGGTGTATCGGAAACTAATACTGGTCTCATAGGGAATGCTCAAAGCACCGACTGTAAGAAAAGTCTCTTTTCTTGTACTTAAGGCGGCATGGTGCCTTTTGTATTTAATTCCGATGCGATTTCTGTGTATAATCGTCAATGTGAAAGTCCAAAGAATACATTGAACCTGCAGTGGTGTATCGGAAACTAATACTGGTCTCACAGGGAATGCTCAAAGCACGGACTGTAAGAATAGTCTCTATTCTTGTACTTAAGGCGGCATTGTTCTTTTTGTATTTAATTCCGATGTGATTTCTGTGTTTAATCGTCAATGTGAAGGTCCAAGAAATACTTTGAACATGCAGTGGTGTATCGGAAACTAATACTGGTCTCACAGGGAATGCTCAAAGCACCGACTGAAAGAAGAGTCTCTGTTCTTGTACTTAAGGCGGCATTATGCCTTTTCTATTTAATTCCGATGCGATTTGTGTGTTTCATCGTCAATTTGAAGGTCCAAGGAATACATTTATCCTGCAGTGGCGTATCGAAAACTAATACGGGTCGCACAGGAAAGGATCAAAACACAGACTCTAAGAAGTCTCACTGTTCTTGCACTTATGGTGGCATTGTGCCTTTTTTATTTAATTCCGATGTAATTTCAGTGTTTCGTCGTCAATGTGTATGTCCAAGGAATACATTGAACCTGCAGTGATGTATCGGATACTAATACTGGTCTCACAGGGAATGCTCAAAGCACCGACTGTAAGAGAGGTCTCTATTCTTGTACTTAAGGCGGCATTGTGCCTTTGGTATTTAATTCCGATGCGATTTCAGTGTTTCATCGTCAATGTGTATGTCCAAGGAATACATTGAATCTGCAGTGGTGTATCGGATATTAATACTGGTCTCACAGGGAGTGCTCAAGGCACAGACTGTGAGAAGGATCTCTATTCTTGTACTTAAGGCGGCATTGTGCCTTTTGTATTTAATTCCAATACGATTTCTGTGTTTCATCGTCAATGTGAAAGTCCAAGGAATACATTGAACATACAGTGGTGTATCGGAAACTAATACTGGTCTCACAGGGAATGCTCAAAGCACCGACAGTAAGAGGAGTCTCTATTCTTGTACATAAGGCGGCATTGTTCCTTTGGTATTTAAATCCGATGTAATTGCAGTGTTTCATCGTCAATGTGTATGTCCAAGGAATACATTGAATCTGCAGTGTTGTATCGGATACTAATACTGGTCTCACAGGGAACGCTCAAAGCACAGACTGTAAGAATAGTCTCTATTCTTGTACTTAAAGCTTCATTGTGCCTCTTGTATATAATTCCAATGCGATTCCTGTGTTTCATCGTCAATTTGAAGGTCCAAGGAATACATTGAACCTGCAGTGGTGTATCGGAAACTAACACAAGTCTCACAGGGATTGCTCAAACACCGTCTGTAAGAAGAGTGTCTATTCTTGTACTTAAGGCGGCATTGTGCCTTTTGTATTTAATTCCGTTGCCATTTCTGTGTATCATCGTCAATGTGAAGGTCCAAGGAATGCACTGAACCTGCAGTGGTGTATCGGAAACTAATACTGGTCTCACAGGGATTGCTCAAAGCACCGACTGAAAGAAGAGTCTCTATTCTTGTACTTAAGGCGGCATTGTTCTTTTTGTATTTAATTCCGATGTGATTTCTGTGTTTAATCGTCAATGTGGAGCTCCAAGAAATACATTGAACCTGCAGTGGTGTATCGGAAACTAATACTGGTCTCACAGGGAATGCTCAAAGCACCGACTGAAAGAAAAGTCTCTGTTCTTGTACTTAAGGCGGCATTGTGCCTTTTGTATTTAATTCCGTTGCCATTTCTGTGTATCATCGTCAATGTGAAGGTCCAAGGAATGCACTGAACCTGCAGTGGTGTATCGGAAACTAATACTGGTCTCACAGGGATTGCTCAAAGCACCGACTGAAAGAAGAGTCTCTATTCTTGTACTTAGGGCGGCATTGTGCGTTTTGTATTTAATTCCGATGCGATTTCAGTGTTTCATCGTCAATGTGAATGTCCAAGGAATACATTGAACCTACAGTTGTGTGTCGGAAACTAATACTGGTCTCACAGGGAATGCTCAAAGCACCGACTGTAAATAGAGTCTGTAGTCTTGTACTTCAGTCGGCATTGTCCCTTTTGTATTTAATTCCGATGCGATTTCTGTGTTTCATCGTCCATGTGAAGGTCCAAGGAATACATTGAACCTGCAGTGGTGTACCGGATACTAATACTGGTCTCTCAGGGAATGCTCAAAACACCGTCTGTAAGAAGAGTCTCTATTGTTGTACTTAGGGCGACATTGTGCCTTTTGTATTTAATTCCGATGCGATTTCTGTGTTTCATCGTCAATGTGAAGGTCCAAGGAATACATTGGACCTGCAGTGGTGTATCGGAAACTAATACTGGTCTCACAGGGAATGCTCAAAACACCGACAGTAAGAAGAGTCTCTATTCTTGTACTTAAGGCGACATTGTTCCTTTTTGTATTTAATTCCGATGTAATTTCAGTGTTTCATCGTCAATGTGTATGTCGAAGGAATACATTGAACCTGCAGTGGTGTATCGGAAACTAATACTGGTCTCACAGGGAATGCTGAAAGCAAAGACTGTAAGAAGAGTCTCTATTCTTGTACTTAAGGCGGCATTGTGCCTTTTGTGTTTAATTCCAATGCGATTTCTGTGTTTCATCGTCAATGTGAAGTTCCAAGGAATACATTAAACCTGCTGTGGTGTATCGGAAACTAATACTGGTCTCACAGGGAATGCTCAAATACCGTCTGTAAGAAGAGTCTCTATTGTTGTACTTATGGCGGCATTGTGCCTTTTGTATTTAATTCCGTTACCATTTCTGTGTTTCATCGTCAATGTGAAGGTCCAAGGAATGTACTGTACCTGCAGTGGTGTATCGGAAACTAATACTGGTCTCACAGGGAATGCTCAAAGCACCGACTGTAAGAAGAGTCTCTATTCTTGTACTTAAGGCGGCATTGTTCTTTTTGTATTTAATTCCGATGTGATTTCTGTGTTTCATCGTCAATGTGAAGGTCAAGGAATACATTGGACCTGCAGTGGTGTATCGGAAACTAATACTGGTCTCACAGGGAATCCTCAAAACACGGACAATAAGAAGAGCCCCTATTCTTGTACTTAAGGCGACATTGTTCCTTTTGTATTTAATTCCGATGTAATTTCAGTGTTTAATCGTCAATGTGTATGTCCAAGGAATACATTGAACCTGCAGTGGTGTATCGGATACCAATACTGGTATCACAGGGAATGCTCAAAGCAGCGACTGTAAGAAAGATCTCTATTCTTGTACTTAAGGCGGCATTGTGCCTCTGGTGTTTCATTCCGATGCGATTTCAGTGTTTCGTCGTCAATGTGAATGTCTAAGGAATACATTGAACCTGCAGTGGCGTATCGAAAATTAATACTGGTCTCTCAGGGAATGCTCAAAACACAGTCTGTAAGAAGAGTCTCTATTGTTGTATTTAGGGCGGCATTGTGCCTTTTGTATTTAATTCCGATTCGATTTCTGTGTTTCATCGTCAATGTGAAGGTCCAAGGAATACATTGGACCTGCAGTGGTGTATTGGATACTAATACTGGTGTCACAGGGAATGCTCAAAACACCGACAGTAAGAAGAGTCTCGATTCTTGTACCTAAGGCGACATTGTTCCATTTGTATTTAATTCCGATGTAATTTCAGTGTTTCATCGTCAATGTGTATGTCCAAGGAATACATTGAACCTGCAGTTGTGTGTCGGAAACTAATACTGGTCTCACAGGGAATGCTCAGAGCACCTACTGTAAGTAGAGTCTGTATTCTTGTACTTCAGCCGGCATTGTCCCTTTTGTATTTAATTCCGTAGGCACTTCTGTGTTTCATCGTCAATGTGAAGGTCCAAGGAATGCACTGAACCGGCAGTGTTGTATCTTAAACTAATACTGGTCTCACAGGGAATGCTCAAACACCGACTGTAAGAAGAGTGTCTATTCTTGTACTTAAGGCGGCATTGTTCCTTTTGTATTTAATTCCGATGCCATTTCTGTGTTTCATCGACGATGTGAAAGTCCAAGGAATACACTGAACCTGCAGTGGTGTATCGGAAACTAATACTGGTCTCACAGGGAATGCTCAAAGCACCGACTGTAAGAAGAGTCTCTATTCTTGTACTTAAGGCGGCATTGTGCCTTTGGTATTTAATTCCGATGCGATTTCAGTGTTTCATCGTCAATGTGAATGTCTAAAGAATACATTGAACCTGCAGTGGTGTATCGAGAATTAATACTGGTCTCTCAGGGAATGCTCAAAACACCGTCTGTAAGAAGAGTCTCTATTGTTGTACTTAGGGCGGCATTGTGCCTTTTGTATTTAATTCCGATGCGATTTCTGTGTTTCATGGTCAATGTGAAGGTCCAAGGAATACATTGGACCGGCAGTGGTGTATCGGAAACTAATACTGGTCTCACAGGGAATGCTCAAAACACCGACAGTAAGAAGAGTCTCTATTCTTGTACATAAGGCGACATTGTTCCTTTTGTATTTATTCCCATGTAATTTCAGTGTTTCATCGTCAATGTGTATGTACAAGGAATACATTGAACCTGCAGTGGTGTATCGAAAACTAATACTGGTCTCACAGGGAATGCTCAAAGCACCGACTGTAAGTAGAGTCTGTATTCTTGTACTTCAGGCGGCATTATCCCTTTTGTATTTAATTCCGAAGCGATTTCTGTGTTTCTTCGTCAATGGGAAGGTCCAAGGAATACATTGTACCTGCAGTGGTGTATCGGAAACTTATACTGGTCTCTCAGGGAATGCTCAAAGCACCGACAGTAAGAAGAGTGTCTATTCTTGTACTTAAGGCGGCATTGTACCCTTTGTATTTAATTCCGAAGCCATTTCTGTGTTTCATCGTCGATGTGTATGTCCTAGGAATACATTGAACCTGAAGTGGTGTACCGGATACTAATACTGGTCTCTCAGGGAATGCTCAAATTACCGTCTGTAAGAAGAGTCTCTATTGTTGTACTTAGGGCGGCATTGTGCCTTTTGTATTTAATTCCGATGCGATTTCTGTGTTTCATCGTCAATGTGAAGGTCCAAGGAATGCACTGAACCTGCAGTGGTGTATCGGAAACTAATACTGGTCTCACAGGGATTGCTCAAAGCACCGACTGTAAGAAGAGTCTCTATTCTTGTACTTAAGGCAGCATTGTGCCTTTGGTATTTAATTCCGTTGCGATTTCAGTGTTTCATCGTCAATGTGAAGGTCCAAGGAATTTATTGGACCTGCAGTGGTGTATCGGAAACTAATACTGGTCTCACAGGGAATGCTCAAAGCACCGACTGTAAGTAGAGTCTGTATTCCTGTACTTATGGTGACATTGTCCTTTTTGTATTTAATTCCGATTCGATTTCTGTGTTTCATCGTCAATGGGAAGGTCCAAGGAATACATTGAACCTGCAGTGGTGTATCGGAAACTAATACTGGTCTCACAGGGAATGCTCAAAGCACCGACTGTAAGAAGAGTGTCTATTCATGTACTTGAGGCGGCATTGTGCCCTTTGTATTTAATTCCGATGCCATTTCTGTGTTTCATCGTCGATGTGTATGTCCTAGGAATACATTGAACCTGAAGCGGTGTACCGGATACTAATACTGGTCTCACAGGGAATGCTCAAAGCACCGAATGCAAAAAGAGTCTCTATTCTTGTACTTAAGGCGACATTGTGCGTTTTTGTATTTAATTCCGATGCGATTTCTGTGTGTAATCGTCAATGTGAAGGTCCAAGGAATACATCGAACCTGCAGTGGTGTATCGGAAACTAATAATGGTCTCACAGGGAATGCTCAAATCACCGACTGTAAGTAGAGTCTGTATTCTTGTACTTAAGGCGGCATTGTGCCTTTTGCATTTAATTCCGATGCGATTTCTGTGCTTCATTGTCAATGTGAAGGTCCAAGGAATACATTGAAGCAGCAGTGGTGTATCGGAAACTAGTACTGGTCTCACAGGGAATGCTTAAAGCACCGACTGTAAGAAGAGTGTCTATTCTTGTACTTAAGGCGGCATTGTGCCCTTTCTATTTAATTCCGTTGCCATTTCTGTGTTTCATCGTCGATGTGAAAGTCCAAGGAATACACTGAACCTGCAGTCGTGTATCGGAAACTAATACTGGTCTCACAGGGAATGCTCAAAGCACCGACTGTAAGAAGAGTCTCTATTCTTGTACTTAAGGCGGCATTGTGCCTTTTGTATTTAATTCCGATGCGATTTCTGTGTATAATTGTCAATGTGAACGTCCAAAGAATTCATTGAACCTGCAGTGGTGTATCGGAAACTAATACTGGTCTCACAGGGAATGCTCAAAGCACCGACTGTAAGAAGAGTCTGATATTCTAGAACTTAAGGCAGCATTGTGCCTTTGGTATTTAATTCCGATGCGATTTATGTGTTTCTTCGTCAATGTGAAGGTCCAAGGAATACATTGAACCTGCAGTGGCGTATCGGAAACAAATACTGGTCTCACAAGAAAGGATCAAAGCACAGACTCTAAAAAGTCTCACTCTGGTTGTACTTAAGGCGTCATTGTGCCCTTTGTATTTAATTCCGATGTAATTTCAGTTTTTCATCGTCAATGTGTATGTCCAAGGAATACATTGAACCTGCAGTATTGTATCGGAAAATAATACTGGTCTCACAGGGAATGCTCAAAGCACCGACTGTAAGTAGAGTCTGTATTCTTGTACTTAGGGCGGCATTGTCCCTTTTGTATTTAATTCCGATGCGATTTCTGTGTGTAATCGTCAATGTGAAGGCCAATGAATTCATCGAACCTGTAGTGGCGTATCGGAATCTAATACGGGTCGCACAGGAAACGATCAAAACACAGACTCTAAGAAGTCTCACTCTTCTTGCGCTTTTGGCGGCATTTGGCCTTTTGTATTTAATTCCGATGTAATTTCAGTTTTTCATCGTCAATGGGTATGTCCAAGGAATACATTGAATTTGCAGTATTGTATCGGATACCATTACTGGTCTAACAGGGAGTGCTGAAAACACAGACTGTAAGGAGAGTCTCTATTCTTGAACTTATGGCGGCATTGTGGCTTTTGTGTTTAATTCCAATGCGATTTCTGTGTTTCATCGTCAATGTGAAGGTCCAAGGAATACATTGAACCTGCAGTGGTGTATCGGAAACTAATACTTGTCTCACAGGGTATGCTCAAAGCACCGACTGTAAGAAGAGTGTCTATTCTTGTACTTAAGGCGGCATTGTGCCCTTTGTATTTAATTCCGATGCCATTTCTGTGTTTCATCTTCGATGTGTATGTCCTAGGAATACATTGAACCTGAATTGGTGTACCGGATACTAATACTGGTCTCACAGGGAATGCTCAAAGCACCGACTGTAAGAAGAGTGTCTATTCTTGTACTTAAGGCGGGATTGTGCCCTTTGTATTTAATTCCGATGCCATTTCTGTGTTTCATAGTCGATGTGTATGTCCTAGGAATACATTGAACCGGATGTGGTGTACCGGATACTAATACTAGTCTCACAGGGAATGCTCAAAGCACCGAATGCAAGAAGAGTCTCTATTCTTGTACTTAAGGCGACATTGTGCCTTTTTGTATTTAATTCCGATGCGATTTCTGTGTGTAATCGTCAATGTGAAGGTCCAATGTATTCATCGAACCTGTGGTGGCGTATCGGAATCTAATACGGGTCGCACAGGAAAAGATCAAAACACAGACCCAAAGAAGTGTCACTCTTCTTGCGCTTTTGGCGGCATTGGGCCTTTTGTATTTAATTCCGATGTAATTTCAGTTTTTCATCGTCAATGTGTATGTCCAAGGAATACACTGAATTTGCAGTATTGTATCGGATCCTAATACTGGTCTCACAGGGAATGCTGAAAGCACAGACTGTAAGAAGAGTCTCTATTCTTGTACTTATAGCGGCATTGTGCCTTTTGTGTTTAATTCCAATGCGATTTCTGTGTTTCATCGTCAATGTGAGGTTCCAAGGAATACATTGAACCTGCAGTGGTATATCGGAAACTAATACTGGTCTCACAGGGAATGCTCAAAGCGCCGACAGTAAGAGGAGTCTCTATTCTTGTACTTAAGGCGGCATTGTTCATTTTTTATTTAATTCCGATGTAATTGCAGTGTTTCATCGTCAATGTGTATGTCCAAGGAATACATTGAATCTGCAGTGGTGCATCGGAAACTAATACTGGTCTCACAGGGAATGCTCAAAGCAGCGAACGCAAGAAGAGTCTCTATTCTTGTACTTAAAGCGACATTGTGCCTTTTTGTATTTAATTCCGATGCGATTTCTGTGTGTAATCGTCAATGTGAAGGCCAATGAATTCATCGAACCTGTAGTGGAGTATCGGAATTTAATACGGGTCGCACAGGAAAGGATCAAAACACAGACTCTAAGAAGTCTCACTCTTCTTGCGCTTTTGGCGGCATTGGGCCTTTTGTATTTAATTCCGATGTAATTTCAGTTTTTCATCGTCAATGTGTATGTCCAAGGAATACATTGAATTTGCAGTATTGTATCGGATACCAATACTGGTCTCACAGGGAATGCTGAAAACACAGACTGTAAGAAGAGTCTCTATTCTTGAACTTATGGCGGCATTGTGCCTTTTGTGTTTAATTCCAATGCGATTTCTGTGTTTCATCGTCAATGTGAAGTTCCAAGCAATACATTGAATCTGCAGTGGTGTATCGGAAACTAATACTGGTCTGACAGGGAATGCTCAAAGCACCGACAGTAAGAGGAGTCTCTATTCTTGTACTTAAGGCGGCATTGTTCATTTTTTATTTAATTCCGATGTAATTGCAGTGTTTCATCGTCAATGTGTATGTCCAAGGAATACATTGAACCTGCAGTGGTGGATCGGAAACTAATACTGGTCTCACAGGAAATGCTCAAACACCGACTGTAAGAAGACTCCCTATTCTTGTACTTAAGGCGGCATTGTTCTTTTTGTATTTAATTCCGATGTGATTTCTGTGTTTCATCGTCAATGTGAAGGTCCAAGGAATACACTGAACCTGCAGTGGTGTATCGCAAACTAATACTGGTCTCACAGGAAATGCTCAAAGCACCGACTGTAAGTAGAGTCTGTATGCTTGTACATAAGGCGGCATTGTGCCTTTTGTATTTAATTCCGATGCGATTTCTGTGTTTCATCGTCAATGTGAAGGTCCAAGGAATGCACTGAACCTGCAGTGGTGTATCGGAAACTAATACTGGTCTCACAGGGAATGCTCAAACACCGACTGTAAGAAGAGTCTCTATTCTTGTACGTAAGGCGGCATTGTTCTTTTTGTATTTAATTCCGATTTGATTTCTGTGTTTCATCGTCAATGTGAAGGTCCAAGGAATACTTTGGACCTAAAGTGGTGTATCGGAAACTAATACTGGTCACACAGGGAATTCTCAAAACACCGACAGTAAGAAGAGTCTCTATTCTTGTACTTAAGGCGACTTTGTTCCTTTTGTATTTAATTCCGATGTAATTTCAGTGTTTCATCGTCAATGTGTTAGTCCAAAGAATACATTGAACCTGCAGTGGTGTATCGGATACTAATACTGGTCTCACAGGGAATGCTCAAAGCGCCGACAGTAAGAGGAGTCTCTATTCTTGTACTTAAGGCGGCATTGTTCATTTTCTATTTAATTCCGATGTAATTGCAGTGTCTCATCGTCAATGTGTATGTCCAAGGAATAAATTGAATCTGCAGTGGTGCATCGGAAACTAATACCGGTCTCACAGGGAATGCTCAAAGCAGCGAACGCAAGAAGAGTCTCTATTCTTGTACTTAAGGCGACATTGTGCCTTTTTGTATTTAATTCCGATGCGATTTCTGTGTGTAATCGTCAATGTGAAGGCCAATGAATTCATCGAACCTGTAGTGGCGTATCGGAATCTAATACGGGTCGCACAGGAAAGGATCAAAACACAGACTCTCAGAAGTCTCACTCTTCTTGCGCTTTTGGCGGCATTGGGCGTTTTGTATTTAATTCCGATGTAATTTCAGTTTTTCATCGTCAATGTGTATGTCCAAGGAATACATTGAATTTGCAGTATTGTATCGGATACTAATACTGGTCTCACAGGAAATGCTGAAAGCACAGACTGTAAGAAGAGTCTCCATTCTTGTACTTATGGCGGCATTGTGCCTTTTGTATTTAATTCCGATGCGATTTCTGTGCTTCATTGTCAATGTGAAGGTCCAAGGAATACATTGAACCTGCAGTGGTGTATCGGATACTAATACTGGTCTCACAGGGAATGCTCAAAGCACAGACTGTAAGAAGAGTCTCTATTCTTGTACTTAAGGCGGCATTGTGCGTTTTGTATTTAATTCCAATTCGATTTCTGTGTTTCATTGTCAATGTGAAAGTCCAAGGAATACGTTGAACATGCAGTGGTGTATCGGAAACTAATACTGGTCTCACAGGGAATGCTCAAAGCACCGACAGTAAGAGGAGTCTCTATTCTTGTACTTATGGTGGCATTGTTCATTTTGTATTTAATTCCGGTGTAATTGCAGTGTTTCATCGTCAATGTGTATGTCCAAGGTATATATTGAATCTGCAGTGGTGTATCGGATACTAATACTGGTCTCACACGGAACGCTCAAAGCACAGACTGTAAGAATAGTCTCTATTCTTGTACTTAAAGCGGCATTGTGCATTTTGTATTTAAGTCCAATGCGATTTCTGTGTTTCATCGTCAATTTGAAGGTCCAGGGAATACATTTAACCTGCATTGGCGTATCGAAAACTAATACGGGTCGCACAGGAAAGGATCAAAATACAGACTCTAAGAAGTCTCACTGTTCTTGCACTTATGGCGGCATTGTGCCTTTTGTATTTAATTCCGATGTAATTTCAGTGTTTCATCGTCAATGTGTATGTCCAAGGAATACATTGAACCAGCAGTGGCGTATCGGAAACTAATACGAGGCGCACAGGTAAGGATCAAAACACAGACATTAGGAATTCTCACTCTCCTTGCACTTATGGCGGCATTGTGCCTTTTGTATTTAATTCGGGTGAGATTTCTGTGTTTCATTGTCAATGTGTATGTCCAAGGAATACATTGAACCTGCATCGGTGTATCGGAAAATATTACTGGTCTCACAGGAAAGGATCAAAGCACAGACTCTAAGAAGTCTCACTCTGCTTATACTTAAGGCGTCATTGTTCCATTTGTATTTAATTCCGATGTAATTTCAGTGTTTCATCGTCAATGTGTATGTCCAAAGAATACATAGAACCTGCAGTATTGTATCGGAAAATAATACTGGTCTCACAGGGAATGCTCAAAACACCGACAGTAAGAAGACTCTCTATTCTTGTACTTGAGGCGATATTGTTCCTTTTGTATTTAATTCCGATGTAATTTCAGTGTTTCATCGTCAATGTGTATGACCAAGGAATACATTGAACCTGCAGTGGTGTATCGAATACTAATATTTGTCTCACAGGAAATGCTCAAAGCACCGACTCTAGGAAGAGTCTCTATTCTTGTACTTAAGGCGGCATTGTGGCTTTTGTATTTAATTCCGATGCAATTGCTGTGTTTCATCGTCAATGTGAAGGTCCAAGGTACAAATTGAAATTGCAGTGGCGTATCGGAAACTAATACGGGTCGTACAGGAAAGGATCAAAACACAGACTTTAAGACGCCTCACTCTTCTTGCACTAATGGCGGCATTGTGCCTTTTGAATTTAATTCCGATGTAATTTCAGTGTTTCATCGTCAATGTGTATGTCCAAGGAATACATTGAATCTGCAGTGGTGAATCGGATACTAATACTGGTCTCACTGGGAATGCTCAAAGCACACACTGTAAGAAGAGTCTCTATTCTCGTACTTAAGGCGGCATTGCGCCTTTTGTATTTAATTCCAATGCGGTTTCTGTGTTTCATCGTCAATGTGAAAGTCCAAGGAATACATTGAACATGCAGTGTTGTATCGTAAACTAATACTGGTCTCACAGGGAATGCTCAAAGCACCGACAGTAAGAGGAGTCTCTATTCTTGTACTTATGGCGGCATTGTTCCTTTTGTATTTAATTCCGATGTAATTTCAGTGTTTCATCGTCAATGTGAAGGTCCAAGGAATACATTGAACCTGCAGTGGCGTATCGAAAACTAATACGGGTCGCACAGGTAAGGATCAAAACACAGACTTTAAGAAGTCTCACTCTTCTTGCATTTATGGCGGCATTGTGCCTTTTGTATTTAATTCAGATGAGATTTCTGTGTTTCATCGTCAATGTGTATGTCCAAGGAATACATTGAACCTGCATCGGTGTATCGGAAAATATTACTGGTCTCACAGGAAAGGATTAAAGCACAGACTCTAAGAAGTCTCACTCTGCTTATACTTAAGGCGTCATTGTGCCATTTGTATTTAATTCCGATGTAATTTCAGTGTTTCATCGTCAATGTGTATGTCCAAGGAATACATAGAACCTGCAGTATCGTATCGGAAAATAATACTGGTCTCACAGGGAATGCTCAAAACACCGACAGTAAGAAGACTCTCTATTCTTGTACTTGAGGCGATATTGTTCCTTTTGTATTTAATTCCGATGTAATTTCAGTGTTTCATCGTCAATGTGTGTGTCCAAGGAATACATTGAACCTGCAGTGGTGTATCGAATACTAATATTTGTCTCATAGGAAAAGCTCAAAGCACCGACTCTAGGAAGAGTCTCTATTCTTGTACTTAAGGCGGCATTGTGGCTTTTGTATTTAATTCCGATGCAATTGCTGTGTTTCATCGTCAATGTGAAGGTCCAAGGTATACATTGAAATTGCAGTGGCGTATCGGAAACTAATACGGGTCGTACAGGAAAGGATCAAAACACAGACTTTAAGACGCCTCACTCTTCTTGCACTAATGGCGGCATTGTGCCTTTTGTATTTAATTCCAATGCGATTTCTGTGTTTCATCGTCAATGTGAAAGTCCAAGGAATACATTGAACATGCAGTGTTGTATCGTAAACTAATACTGGTCTCACAGGGAATGCTCAAAGCACCGACTGTAGGAAGAGCCTCTGTTCTTGTACTTAAGGCGGTATTGTGCATTTTGTATTTAATTCCGATTCGATTTCTGTGTTTAATCGTCAATGTGGAGGTACAAGGAATACATTGATCCTGCAGTGGCGTATCGGAAACTAGTACGGGTCGCACAGGAAAATATCAAAACACAGTCTCTATGAAGTCTCACTCTTCTTGCACTTATGGCGGCATTGTGCCTTTTGTATTTAATTCCGATGTAATTTCAGTGTTTCATCGTCAATGTGTATGCCCAAGGAATACGTTGAACCTGCAGTGGTGTATCGGAAACTGATACTGGTCTCACAGGGAATGCTCAAACACCGTCTGTAAGGAGAGTGTCTATTCTTGTACTTAAGGCGGCATTGTTCTTTTTGTATTTAAGTCCGATGCGATTTCTGTGTTTCATCGTCAATTTGAAGGTCCAAGGAATACATTGTAGTTGCAGTGGCGTATCGAAAACTAATACGGGACGCACAGGAAAGGATCAAAACACAGACTCTAAGAAATCTCACTCTTCTTGCACTTATGGCGGCATTGTGCCTTTTGTATGTAATTCCGATGTAATTTTAGTGTTTCATAGTCAGGCTGTATGTCTATGGAATACATTGAACCTGCAGTGGTGTATCGGAAACTAATACTGGTCTAACAGGGAATACTCGAAACCACGACCGTAAGAAGAGTCTCTATTCTTATCCTTAAGGCGGCATTGTGCCTTTTGTATTTAATTCCGATGCGATTTCTGTGTTTAATCGTCAATGTGGAGGTACAAGGAATACATTGATCCTGCAGTGGCGTCTCGGAAACTAGCACGGGTCGCACAGGAAAATATCAAAACACAGTCTCTGTGAAGTCTCACTCTTCTTGCACTTATGGCGGCATTGTGCCTTTTGTATTTAATTCCGATGTAATTTCAGTGTTTCATCGTCAATTTGAAGGTCCAAGGAATACATTGGACCTGCAGTGGTGAATCGGAAACTAATACTGGTCTCACAGGGAAGGCTCAAAGCACCGATTGTAAGAAGAGTCACTATTCTTGTACTTAAGGCGGCATTGTGCCTTTTGTATTTAATTCCGATGCGATTTCTTTGTTTAATCGTCAATGTGAAGGTCCAAGGAATACATTAAACCTGCAGTGGTGTATCGGAAACTAATACTGGTCTCACAGGGAATGCTCAAATCACCGACTGTAAGTAGAGTCTGTATTATTTTTTTATGGCGGCAATGTGCATTTTGTGTTTAATTCCGATGCGATTTCTGTCTTTCTTCGTCAATGTGAACGTCCAAGGAATACATTGAACTTGCAGTGGTGTATCGGAAACTAATACTGGCCTCAGAGGGAATGCTCAAAGCACTGACTGTAAGAAGAGTGTCTATTCCTGTACTTAATGCGGCATTGTGCCTTTTGAATTTAATTCCGATACCATTTCTGTGTTTCATCGTCAATGTGAAGGTCCAAGGAATACACCGAACCTGCAGTGGTGTATCGGAAACTAATACTGGTCTCCCAGGGAATGCTCAAAGCACCGACTGTATGAAGAGTCTCTATTCTTGTACTTAAGGCGGCATTGTGCCTTTTGTATTTAATTGCGATGTGATTTCTGTGTTTAATCGTCAATGTGAAGGTCCAAGGAATACATTGAACCTGCAGTGGTGTATCGGAAACCAATACTGCTCTCACAGGGAACGCTCAAAGCACCGACTGTAGGAAGGGCCTCTATTCTAGTACTTAAGGCGGTACTGTGCCTTTTGTATTTAATTCCGATGCGATTTCGGTGTTTCATCGTCAATTTGAAGGTCCAAAAAATACATTGAACCTGCAGTGGTGTATCGGAAACCAATACTGCTCTCACAGGGAATGCTCAAAGAACCGACTGTAGGAAGAGCCTCTATTCTTGTACTTAAGGCGTATTGTGCCTTTTGTATTTAATTCCGATGCGATTTCTGTGTTTCATCGTCAATTTGAAGGTCCAAGGAATACATTGAAGCTGCAGTGGCGTATCGAAAACTAATACGGGTCGCACAGGAAAGGATCAAAACACAGACTCTAAGAAGTCTCACTCTTCTTGCACTTATGGCGGCATTTTGCCTTTTGTATTTAATTCCGATGTAGTTTCAGTGTTTCATCGTCAATGTGTATGTCCAAGGAATACATTGAACCTGCAGTGGTGTATCGGAAAGTAATAATGGTCACACAGGGAATGCTCAAAGCACCGAGTCTCTATTCTTGTACTTAAGGCGGCATTGTGCTTATTGTATGTAATTCCGATGTGATTTCTGTGTTTAATCGACAATGTGAAGATCCAAGGAATACATTGAACCTGCAGTGGTGTATCGGAAACTAATACTGCTCTCACAGGGAATGCTCAAATCACCGACTGTAAGAAGAGTCTCTATTCTTGTACTTAAGGCGGCATTGTGCCTTTTGTATTTAATTCCGATGTGATTTCTGTGTTTAATCGTCAATGTGAAGGTCCAAAAAATACATTGAACCTGCAGTGGTGTATCGGAAACCAATACTGCTCTCACAGGGAATGCACAAAGAACCGACTGTAGGAAGAGCCTCTATTCTTGTACTTAAGGCGTATTGTGCCTTTTGTATTTAATTCCGATGCTATTTCTGTGTTTCATCGTCAATTTGAAGGTCCAAGGAATACATTGAAGCTGCAGTGGCGTATCGAAAACTAATACGGGTCGCACAGGAAAGGATCAAAACACAGACTCTAAGAAGTCTCACTCTTCTTGCACTTATGGCGGCATTGTGCCTTTTCTATTCAATTCCGATGTAATATCAGTGTTTCATCGTCAATGTGTATGTCCAAGGAATACATTGAACCTACAGTGGTGTATCGGAAACTAATACTGGTCTCACAGGGCATGCTCAAAGTACCGACGGTAAGAAGAGCCTCTATGCTTGTACATAAGGCGGCATTGTGCCTTTCGTATTTAATTCCGATGCGATTTCTGTGTTTCATCGTCAATGTGATGGTCCAAGGAATACATTGAACCTGCAGTGGTGTATCGGAAATTAAAACTGGCCTCTCAGGGAATGCTCGAAGCACCGATTGTAAGATGAGTCTCCTTTCTTGTACTTAAGGCGGCATTGTGCCTTTTGTATTTAATTCCGATGCGATTTCTGTGTTTCATCGTTGATTTGAAAGTCCAAGGAATACATTTAACCTGCAGTGGCGTATCGAAAACTAATACGGGCCGCACAGGAAAGGATCAAAACACAGACTCTAAGAAGGCTCACTGTTCTTGCACTTATGGCGGCATTGTGCCTTTTGTATTTAATTCCGATGTAATTTCAGTGTTTCATTGTCAATGTGTATGTCCAAGGAATACATTGAACCTGCAGTGGTGTATCGGAAACTAATACTGGTCTCACAGGGAATGCTCAAATCACCGACTGTAAGTAGAGTCTGTATTATTTTTTTGAGGCGGCAATGTGCATTTTGTGTTTAATTCCGATGCGATTTCTGTCTTTCTTCGTCGATGTGAACGTCCAAGGAATACATTGAACTTGCAGTGGTGTATCGGAAACTAATACTGGTCTCACATGGAATGCTCAAAGCACTGTCTGTAAGAAGAGTGTCTATTCCTGTACTTAATGCGGCATTGTGCCTTTTGAATTTAATTCCGATACCATTTCTGTGTTTCATCGTCAATGTGAAGGTCCAAGGAATACACCGAACCTGCAGTGGTGTATCGGAAACTAATACTGGTCTCCCAGGGAATGCTCAAAGCACCGACTGTATGAAGAGTCTCTATTCTTGTACTTAAGGCGGCATTGTGGCTTTTGTATTTAATTCCGATGCGATTGCTGTGTTTCATCGTCAATGTGAAGGTCCAAGGAATACATTGAACCTGCAGTGGTGTATCGGAAACCAATACTGCTCTCACAGGGAACGCTCAAAGCACCGACTGTAGGAAGGGCCTCTATTCTAGTACTTAAGGCGGTACTGTGCCTTTTGTATTTAATTCCGATGCGATTTCGGTGTTTCATCGTCAATTTGAAGGTCCAAGGAATACATTGAAGCTGCAGTGGCGTATCGAAAACTAATACGGGTCGCACAGGAAAGGATCAAAACACAGACTCTAAGAAGTCTCACCCTTCTTGCACTTATGGCGGCATTTTGCCTTTTGTATTTAATTCCGATGTAGTTTCAGTGTTTCATCGTCAATGTGTATGTCCAAGGAATACATTGAACCTGCAGTGGTGTATCGGAAAGTAATAATGGTCACACAGGGAATGCTCAAAGCACCGAGTCTTTATTCTTGTACTTAAGGCGGCATTGTGCTTTTTGTATTTAATTCCGATGTGATTTCTGTGTTTAATCGTCAATGTGAAGATCCAAGGAATACATTGAACCTGCAGTGGTGTATCGGAAGCTAATACTGCTCTCACAGGGAATGCTCAAATCACCGACCGTAAGAAGAGTCTCTATTCTTGTACTTAAGGCGGCATTGTGCCTTTTGTATTTAATTCCGATGTGATTTCTGTGTTTAATCGTCAATGTGAAGGTCCAAAAAATACATTGAACCTGCAGTGGTGTATCGGAAACCAATACTGCTCTCACAGGGAATGCTCAAAGAACCGACTGTAGAAAGAACCTCTATTCTTGTACTTAAGGCGTATTGTGCCTTTTGTATTTAATTCCGATGCGATTTCTGTGTTTCATCGTCAATTTCAAGGTCCAAGGAATACATTGAAGCTGCAGTGGCGTATCGAAAACTAATACGGGTCGCACAGGAAAGGATCAAAACACAGACTCTAAGAAGTCTCACTCTTCTTGCACTTATGGCGGCATTGTGCCTTTTGTATTCAATTCCGATGTAATATCAGTGTTTCATCGTCAATGTGTATGTCCAAGGAATACATTGAACCTGCAGTGGTGTATCGGAAATTAAAACTGGCCTCTCAGGGAATGCTCGAAGCACCGATTGTAAGATGAGTCTCCATTCTTGTACTTAGGGCGGCATTGTGCCTTTTGTATGTAATTCCGATACGATTTCTGTGTTTCATCGTCAATGTATAGGACCATGGAAAACATTTAACCTGCAGTCGTATATCGGAAACTAATACTGGCCTCACAGGAAAGGATCAAAGCACAGACTCTAAGAAATCTCACTCTTCTTGCACTTACGGCGGCATTGTGCCTTTTGTATTGAATTCTGATGTAATTTTAGTGTTTCATAGTCAGGGTGTATGTCTATGGAATACATTGAACCTGCAGTGGTGTATCGGAAACTAGTACGGGTCGCACAGGAAAATATCAAAACACAGTCTCTAAGAAGTCTCACTCTTCTTGCACTTATTGCGGCATTGTGCCTTTTTTTTATTTCCGATGTAATTTCAGTGTTTCATCCTCAATGTGTATGTCCAAGGAATACATTGAACCTGCAGTGGTGTATCGGAAACTAATACTGGTCTCACAGAGAATGCTCAAACACCGTCTGTAAGGAGAGTGTCTATTCTTGTACTTAAGGCGGCATTGTGCCTTTTGTATTTAATTCCGATGCGATTTCTGTGTTTCATCGTTGATTTGAAAGTCCAAGGAATACATTTAACCTGCAGTGGCGTATCGAAAACTAATACGGGCCGCACAGGAAAGGATCAAAACACAGACTCTAAGAAGTCTCACTGTGCTTGCACTTATGGCGGCATTGTGCCTTTTGTATTTAATTATGATCTAATTTCAGTGTTTCATCGTCAATGTGTATGTCCAAGGAATACATTGAACCTGCAGTGGTGTATCGGAAACTAATACTGGTCTCACAGGGAATGCTCAAAGCACCGACTGTAAGAAGAGTCTCTATTCTTGTACTGAAGGCAGCATTGTGGCTTATGTATATAATTACGATGCAATTTCTGTGTTTCATCGTCAATATGAAGGTCCAAGGAATACATTGAACCTCCAGTTGTGTATCGGAAACTAATACTGGTCTCGCAGGGAATGCTCAAAGCACCGACTGTAATAAAAGTCTCTATTCTTGTACTTAAGGCGGCATTGTGCCTTTTGTATTTAATTCCGATGCGATTTCTGTGTTTAATCGTCAATGTGAAGGTCCAAGGAATACATTGAACTTGCAGTGGTGTATCGGAAACTAATACTGGTCTCACAGGGAATGCTCAAAGCACCGACTGTAAGTAGAGTCTGTATTCTTGTACTTAAGGCGGCATTGTGCCTTTTCTGTTTAATTCCGATGCGATTTTTGTCTTTCATCGTCAATGTGAACGTCCAATGAATACATTGAACTTGCAGTGGTGTATCGGAAACTAATACTGGTCTCACAGGGAATGCTCAGAGCACTGACTGTAAGAAGAGTGTCTATTCCTGTACTTAATGCTGCATTGTGCCATTTGTATTTAATTCCGATGCCATTTCTGTGTTTCATTGTCAATGTGAAGGTCCAGGGAATACACTGAACCTGCAGTGGTGTATCGGAAACTAATACTGGTCTCACAGGGACTGCTCAAAGCACCGAATGTAAGGAGAGTCTCTATTCTTGTACTTAAGGAGGCATTGTGCCTTTTGTATTTAATTCCGATGTGATTTATGTGTTTAATCGTCAATGTGAAGGTCCAAGGAATACATTGATCCTGCAGTGGCGTATCGCAAACTAGTACGGGTCGCACAGGAAAATATCAAAACACAGTCTCGAAGAACTCTCACTCTTCTTGCATTTATGGCGGCATTGTGCCTTTTGTATTTAATTCCGATGTAATATCAGTGTTGCATCGTCAATGTGTACGTCCAAGGAATACATTGAACCTGCAGTGGTGTATCGGAAACTAATACTGGTCACACAGGGAATGCTCAAAGCACAGAGTCTCTATTCTTGTACTTAAGGCGGCATTGTGCCTTTTGTATTTAATTCCGATGTGATTTCTGTGTTTAATCGTCAATGTGAAGGTCCAAGGAATACATTGAACCTGCAGTGGTGTATCGGAAACTAATACTGCTCTCACAGGGAATGCTCAAAGCACCGACTGTAAGAAGAGTCTCTATTCTTGTACTTAAGGCTGCATTGTGCCTTTTGTATTTAATTCCGATGTGATTTCTGGGTTTAATCGTCAATGTGAAGGTCCAAAAAATACATTGAACCTGCAGTGGTGTATCGGAAACCAATACTGCTCTCACAGGGAATGCTCAAAGAACCGACTGTAGGAAGAGCCTCTATTCTTGTACTTAAGGCGGTATTGTGCCTTTTGTATTTAATTCCGATGCGATTTCTGTGTTTCATCGTCAATTTGAAGGTCCAAGGAATACATTGAAGCTGCAGTGGCGTATCGAAAACTAATACGGGTCGCACAAGAAAGGATCAAAACACAGACCCTAAGAAGTCTCACTCTTCTTGCACCTATGGCGGCATTGTGCCTTTTGTATTTAATTCCGATGTAATATCAGTGTTTTATCGTCAATGTGTATGTCCAAGGAATACATTGAACCTGCAGTGGTGTATCGGAAACTAATACTGGTCTCACAGGGAATGCTCAAAGCACCGACGGTAAGAAGAGCCTCTATTCTTGTACATAAGGCGGCATTGTGCCTTTGGTATTTAATTCCGATGCGATTTCTGTGTTTCATCGTCAATGTGAAGGTCCAAGGAATACATTGAACCTGCAGTGGTGTATCGGATATTAAAACTGGTCTCTCAGGGAATGCTCGAAGCACCGATTGTAAGATGAGTCTCCATTCTTGTACTTAGGGCGGCATTGTGCCTTTTGTATGTAATTCCGATACGATTTCTGTGTTTCATCGTCAATGTGAAGGACCATGGAAAACATTTAACCTGCAGTCGTATATCGGAAACCAATACTGGTCTCACAGGAAAGGATCAAAGCACAGACTCTAAGAAATCTCACTCAACATGCAATTATGGCGGCATTGTACCTTTTGTAATTAATTCCGATGTAATTTTAGTGTTTCATAGTCAATGTGTATGTCCAAGGAATACATTGAACCTCCACTGGCGTATCGGAAACTAATACTGGTCTCACAGGGAATGCTCAAAGCACCGACTGTAAGAAGAGTCTCTATTCTTGTACTTAAGGCGGCATTGTGCCTTTTGTATTTAATTCCGATGTGATTTCTGTGTTTAATCGTCAATGTGAAGGTCCAAGGAATACATTGAACCTGCAGTGGTGTATCGCAAACTAATACTGCTCTCACAGGGAATGCTCAAAGCACCGACTGTACGAAGAGCCTCTTTTCTTGTACTTAAGGCGGTATTGTGCCTTTTGTATTTAATTCCTATGCGATTTCTGTGTTTCATCGTCAATTTGAAGGTCCAAGGAATACATTGATGCTGCAGTGGCGTATCGAAAACTAATACGGGTCGCACAGGAAAGGATCAAAACACAGACTCTAAGAAGTCTCACTCTTC
This sequence comes from Schistocerca americana, assembly GCF_021461395.2. NCBI lineage: Eukaryota > Metazoa > Arthropoda > Insecta > Orthoptera > Acrididae > Schistocerca > Schistocerca americana. The sequence continues at coordinate 19,333,790 of NC_060125.1, read as the reverse complement.
TTGCACTTATGGCGGCATTTTGCCTTTTTGTATTTAATTCCGATGTAGTTTCAGTGTTTCATCGTCAATGTGTATGTCCAAGGAATACAGTGAACCGGCAGTGGTGTATCGGAAACTAATACTGGTCTCGCAGGGAATGCTCAAAGCACCGACAGTATGAAGAGTCTCTATTCTTGTACGTAAGGCGGCATTGTGGCTTTTGTATTTAATTCCGATGCAATTTCTGTGTTTCATCGACAATGTGAAGGTTCAAGAAATACATTGAACCTGCTGTGGTGTATCGGAAACTAATACTGCTCTTACTGGGAATGCTCAAAGCACCGACTGTTAGAAGAGTCTCTATTCTTGTACTTAAGGCATCATTGTGACTTTTGTATTTAATTCCGATGTAACTTCAGTGTTTCATCGTCAATGTGAATGTCCAAGGAATACATTGAACCTCCAGTGGTGTATCGGAAACTAATACTGGTCTCACAGGGAATGCTCAAAGCACTGACTGTAAGAAGAGTCTCTCTTCTTGTACTTAAGGCGGCATTGTGCCTTTTGTATTTAATTCCGATGCGATTTCTGTGTTTAATCGTCAATGTGAAGGTCCAAGGAATACATTGAACCTGCAGTGGTGTATCGGAAACTAATACTGGTCTCACAGGGAATGCTCAAAGCACCGACTGTAAGTAGAGTCTGTATTCTAGTACTTAAGGCGGCATTGTTTCTTTTGTGTTTAATTCCGATGCGATTTCGGTCTTTCATCGTCAATGTGAACGTCCAAGGAATACATTGAACTTGCAGTGGTGTATCGGAAACTAATACTGGTCTCACAGGGAATGCTCAAAGTACTGACTGTAAGAAGAGTGTCTATTCCTGTACATAATGCTGCATTGTGCCATTTGTATTTAATTCCGATGCCATTTCTGTGTTTCATTGTCAATGTGAAGGTCCAAGGAATACACTGAACCTGCAGTGGTGTATCGGAAACTAATACTGGTCTCACAGGGACTGCTCAAAGCACCGACTGTAAGGAGAGTCTCTATTCCTGTTCTTAAGGAGGCATTGTGCCTTTTGTATTTAATTCCGATGTGATTTATGTGTTTAATCGTCAATGTGAAGGTCCAAGGAATACATTGATCCTGCAGTGGCGTATCGGAAACTAGTACGGGTCGCACAGGAAAATATCAAAACACAGTCTCTAAGAACTCTCCGTCTTCATGCACCTATGGCGGCATTGTGCCTTTTGTATTTAATTCCGATGTAATATCAGTGTTGCATCGTCAATGTGTACGTCCAAGGAATACATTGAACCTGCAATGGTGTATCGGAAACTAATACTGGTCTCACATGGAATGCTCAAAGCACCGACTGTAAGAAGAGCCTCTATTCTTGTTCATAAGGCGGCATTGTGCATTTGGTATTTAATTCCGATGCGATTTCTGTGTTTCATCGTCAATGTGAAGGTCCAAGGAATACATTGAACCGGCAGTGGTGTATCGGAAACTAATACGGGTCGCTCAGGAAAGGATCAAATCACAGACTCTAAGAAATTTCACTCTTCTTGCAACTATGGCGGCATTGTGCCTTTTGTATTTAATTCCGATGTAATTTTAGTGTTTCATAGTCAATGTGTATGTCCAAGGAATACATTGAACCTCCACTGGCGTATCGGAAACTAATACAGGTCTCACAGGGAATGCTCAGAGCACCGTCTGTAAGAAGAGTCTCTATTCTTGTACTTAAGGCGGCATTGTGCCTTTTGTATTTAATTCCGATGTGATTTCTGTGTTTAATCGTCAATGTGAAGGTCCAAGGAATACATTGAACCTCAGTGGTGTATCTGAAACTAATACTGCTCTCACAGGGACTGCTCAAAGCACCGACTGTAGGAAGAGCCTCTATTCTTGTACTTAAGGCGGTATTGTGCATTTTGTATTTAATTCCTATGCGATTTCTGTGTTTTATCGTCAATTTGAAGGTCCAAGGAATACATTGAAGCTGCAGTGGCGTATCGATAACTAATACGGGTCGCACGGGAATGGATCAAAACACAGTCTCTAAGAAGTCTCACTCTTCTTGCACTTATGGCGGCATTTTGCCTTTTGTATTTAATTCCGATGTAGTTTCAGTGTTTCATCGTCAATGTGTATGTCCAAGGAATACAGTGAACCTGCAGTGGTGTATCGGAAACTAATACTGGTGTCACAGGGAATGCTCAAAGCACTGACAGTAAGAAGAGTCTCTATTCTTGTACTTTAGGCGGCATTGTGGCTTTTGTATTTAATTCCGATGTAATTTCTGTGTTTCATCTTAAATGTGAAGGTCCAAGAAATACATTGAACCTGCTGTGGTGTATCGGAAACTAATACTGCTCTTACTGGGAATGCTCAAAGCACCGACTGTTAGAAGAGTCTCTATTCTTGTACTTAAGGCATCATTGTGCCTTTTGTATTTAATTCCGATGTAACTTCTGTGTTTCATCGTCAATGTGAATGTCCAAGGAATACATTGAACCTCCAGTGGTGTATCGGAAACTTATACTGGTCTCACAGGGAATGCTCAAAGCACCGACTGTAAGAAGAGTCACTCTTCTTGTACTTAAGGCGGCATTGTGCCTTTTTATTTAATTCCGATGCGATTTCTGTGTTTAATCGTCAATGAGAAGGTCCAAGTAATACATTGAACGTGTAGTGGCGTATCGGAAACTAATACGGGTCGCACAGGAAAGGATCAATTCACGGACTCTAAGACATCTCACACTTCTTGCACTTATGGCGGCATTGTGCCTTTTGTATTGAATTCCGACGTAATTTTAGTGTTTCATAGTCAGGGTGTATGTCTATGGAATACATTGAAACTGCAGTGGTGTATCGGAAACTAATACTGGTCTAACAGGGAATACTCGAAACACCGACCGTATGAAGAGTCTCTATTCTTGTTCTTAAGGCGGCATTGTGCCTTTTGTATTTAATTCCGATGCGATTTCTGTGTTTAATCGTCAATGTGAAGGTACAAGGAATACATTGATCCTGCAGTGGCGTATCGGAAACTAGTACGGGTCGCACAGGAAAATATCAAAACACAGCCTCTAAGAAGTCTCACTGTTCTTGCACTTATGGCGGCAATGTGCCTTTTGTATTTAATTCCGATGTAATTTCAGTGTTTCATCGTCAATGTGTATGTCCAAGGAATACATTGAACCTGCAGTGGTGTATCGGAAACTAATACTGGTCTCACAGGGAATGCTCAAAGCACCGACTGTAAGAAGAGTCTCTATTCTTGTACTGAAGGCGGCATTGTGGCTTACCTATATAATTACGATGCAATTTCTGTGTGTCATCGTCAATATGAAGGTCCAAGGAATACATTGAACCTCCAGTGGTGTGTCGGAAACTAATACTGGTCTCACAGGGAATGCTCAAAGCACCGACTGTAAGAAGAGTCTCTATTCTTGTACTTAAGGCGGCATTGTGCCTTTTGTATTTAATTCCGATGCGATTTCTGTGTTCAATCGTCAATGTGAAGGTCCAAGGAATACATTGAACCTGCAGTGGTGTATCGGAAACTAATACTGGTCTCACAGGGAATGCTCAAAGCACCGACTGTAAGTAGAGTCTGTATTCTTGTACTTAAGGCGGCATTGTGCCTTTTGTGTTTAATACCGATGCGATTTCTGTCTTACATCGTCATTGTGAACGTCCAAGGAATACATTGAACTTGCAGTGGTGTATCGGAAACTAACACTGGTCTCACAGGGAATGCTCAAAGCACTGACTGTAAGAAGAGTGTCTATTCCTCTACTTAATGCTGCATTTTGCCTTTTGTATTTAATTCCGATGCCATTTCTGTGTTTCATTGTCAATGTGACGGTCCAAGGAATACATTGAACCTGCAGTGGTGTATCGGAAACTAATACTGGTCTCACAGGGAATGCTCAAAGCACCGACTGTAAGTAGAGTCTCTATTCTTGTACTTAAGGCGGCATTGTGCCTTTTGTATTCAATTCCGATGTGATTTCTGTGTTTATCCGTCAATGTGAACGTCGAAGGAATACATTGAACCTGCAGTGGTGTATCGGAAACTATTACTGCTCTCACAGGGAATGCTCAAAGCACCGACTGTAGGAAGAGCCTCTATTCTTGTACTTAAGGCGGTATTGTGCATTTTGTATTTAATTCCGACGCGATTTCTGTGTTTCATCGTCAATTTGAAGGTCCAAGGAATACATTGAAGCTGCAGTGGCGTATCGAAAACTAATACGGGACGCACAGGAAAGGATCAAATCACAGACTCTAAGGAATCTCACTCTTCTTGCACTTACGGCGGCATTCTGCCTTTTGTATGTAATTCCGATGTAATTTTAGTGTTTCATAGTCAGAGTGTATGTCTATGGAATACATTGAACCTGCAGTGGTGTATCGGAAACTAATACTGGTCTGACAGGGAATACTCGAAACACCGACCGTAAGAAGAGTCTCTATTCTTGTACTTAAGGAGGCATTGTGCGGTTGGTATTTAATTCCGATGCGATTTCTGTGTTTCACCGTCAATGTGGAGGTCCAAGGAATACATTGAACCAGCAGTGGTGTATCGGAAATTAATACTGGTCTCTCAGGGAATGTTCGAAGCACCGATTGTAAGATGAGTCTCCATTCTTGTACTTAGGGCGGCATTGTGCGTTTTGTATTTAATTCCGATGTAATTGCAATGTTTCATCGTCAATGTGAATGTCCAAGGAATACATTGAACCTCCAGTGGCGTATCGGTAACTAATACTGGTCTCACAGGGAATGCTCAAAGCACCGACCGTAAGAAGAGTCTCTATTCTTGTACTTAAGGAGGCATTGTGCCTTTTGTATTTAATTCCGATGCGATTTATGTGTTTAATCGTCAATGTGAAGGTCCAAGGAATACATTGATCCTGCAGTGGCGTATCGGAAACTAGTACGGGTCGCACAGGAAAATAAAAAAACACAGTCTCTAAGAACTCTCACTCTTCTTGCACTTATGGCGGCATTGTGCTTTTTGTATTTAATTTCGATGTAATATCAGTGTTGCATCGTCAATATGTACGTCCAAGGAATACATTGAACCTGCAGTGGTGTATCGGAAACTAATACTGGTCACACAGGGAATGCTCAAAGCACAGAGTCTCTATTCTTGTACTTAAGGCGGCATTGTGCCTTTTGTATTTAATTCCGATGCGATTTCTGTGTTTCATCGTCAATTTGAAGGTCCAAGGAATACATTGAAGCTGCAGTGGCGTATCGAAAACTAATACGGGTCGCACAGGAAAGGATCAAAACACAGACTCTAAGAAGTCTCACCCTTCTTGCACTTATGGCGGCATTGTGACTTTTGTATTTAATTTCGATGTAATATCAGTGTTTCATCGTCAATGTGTATGTCGAAGGAATACATTGAACCTGCAGTGGTGTATCGGAAACTAATACTGATCACACAGGGAATGCTCAAAGCACCGAGTCTCTATTCTTGTACTTAAGGCGGCATTGTGCCGTTTGTATTTAATTCCGATGTAATTTTAGTGTTTCATAGTCAATGGGTATGTCCAAGGAATACATTGAACCTGCAGTGGCGTATCGCAAATTAATACTGGTCTCACAAGGAATACTCGAAACACCGACTGTGAGAAGAGACTATATTCTTGTACTTAGGGCGGCATTGTGTCTTTTGTACTTAATTCCGATGCGATTTCTGTGTTTCATCGTCAATGGGAAGGTCCAAGGTATGCATTAACCTGCAGTTGCGTATCGGAAACTAACAAGGGTCGCACAGGAGAGGTTCAAAACACAGACTCTAAGAAGTCTCACTCTTCTTGCACTTATGGCGGCATTGTGCTTTTTGTATTTAATTCCGATGTAATTTCAGTGTTTCATCGTCAATGTGTATGTCCAAGGAATACATTGAACCTGCAGTGGTGTATCGGAACCTAATACTGGTCACACAGGGAATGCTCAAAGCACCGAGTGTTTATTCTTGTACTTAAGGCGGCATTGTGCCCTTTGTATTTAATTCCGATGCTATTTCTGTGTTTCATCGTCAATGTGAAAGCCAAGGAATACACTGAACCTGCAGTGGTGAATCGGAAACTAATACTGGTCCCACAGGGAATGCTCAAAGCACCGACTGTAAGAAGAGTCTCTATTCTTCTACTTAAGGCGGCATTGTGCCCTTTGAATTTAATTCCGATGCGATTTCTGTGTTTAATCGTCAATGTGTAGGTCCAAGGAATACATTGAACCTGCAGTGGTGTATCGGAAACTAATACTGGTCTCACAGGGAATGCTCAAAGCACCGATGGTAAGATGAGCCTCTATTCTTGTACATAAGACGGCATTGTGCCTTTGGTATTTAATTCCGGTGCGATTTCTGTGTTTCATCGTCAATGTGAAGGTCCAAGGAATACATTGACCCTGTAGTGGTGTATCGGAATTTAAAACTGGTCTCTCAGGGAATGCTCGAAACACCGATTGTAAGATGAGTCTCCATTCTTGTACTTAGGGCGGCATTGTGCCTTTTGTATGTAATTCCGATGCGATTTCTATGTTTCATCGTCAATGTGAAGGACCATGGAAAACATTTAACCTGCAGTCGTATATCGGAAACTAATACTGGTCTCACAGGAACGGATCAAAGCACAGACTCTAAGAAGTCTCTTTCTTCTTGTAGTTAAGGCGTCATTGTGCCTTTTGTATTTAATTCCGATGTAATTTCAGTGTTTCATCGTCAATGTGTATGTCCAAAGAATACATTGAACCTGCAGTGTCGTATCGGAAACTAATACGGGTCGCACAGGAAAGGATCAAATCACAGACTCTAAGAAATCTCACTCTTCTTGCACTTATGGCGGCATTGTGCCTTTTGTATTTAATTCCGATGTAATTTTAGTGTTTCATTGTCAATGTGTATGTCCAAGGAATACATTGACCTCCAGTGGCGTATCGGAAACTAATACTGGTCTCACAGGAAATGCTCAAAGCACCGACTGTAGGAAGAGACTCTATTCTTGTACTTAAGTCGGCATTGTGCCTTTTGTATTTAATTCCGATGTGATTTCTTTGTTTAATCGTCAATGTGAAGGTCCAGGAATACATTGAACCTGCAGTGGCGTATCGGAAACTAATACTGCTCTCACAGGAAATGCTCAAAGCACCGACTGTAGGAAGAGCCTCTATTCTTGTACTTAAGGCGGTATTGTGCCTTTTGTATTTAATTCCTATGCGATTTCTGTGTTTCATCGTCAATATCAAGGTCCAAGGAATACATTGAAGCTGCAGTGGCGTATCGGAAACTAATACGGGTCGCACAGGAAAAGATCAAATCACAGACTGTATGAAATCTCACTCGTCTTGAACTTATGGCGGCACTGTGCCTTTTGTATTTGATTCCGATGTAATTTTAGTGTTTCATTGTCAATGTGTATGTCCAAGGAATACATTGAACCTGCAGTGGTGTATCGGAAACTAACACTGGTCACACAGGGAATGCTCAAAACACCGAATATTTATTCTTGTAAATAAGGCGGCATTGTGCCCTTGCATTTAATTCCAATGCCATTTATGTGTTTCATCATCACTGTGAAAGTCCAAGGAATACACTGAAACTGCAGTGGTGTATCGGAAACTAATACTGGTCCCACAGGGAATGCTCAAAGCACCGACAGTAAGAAGAGTCTCTATTCTTCTACTTAAGGCGTCATTGTGCCTTTTGTATTTAATTCCGATGCGATTTCTGTGTTTAATCGTCAATGTGAAGGTCCAAGGAAGACATTGAACCTGCAGAGGTGTATCGGAAACTACTACTGATCTCACAGGGAATGCTCAAAGTACCGACGGTAAGAAGAGTCTCTATTCTTGTACTTAAGGCGGCATTGTTCCTTTTGTATTTAATTCCGATGTAATTTCAGTGTTTCATCGTCAATGTGTATGTCCAAGGAATAGATTGCACCTGCAGTGGTGTATCGGAAACTAATACTGGTCTCACAGGGAATGCTCAAAGCACCGACTGTAAGTAGAGTCTGTATTCTTGTACTTAAGGCGGCATTGTGCGTTTTGCATTTAATTCCGATGCGATATCTGTGTTTCATCGTCAATGTGAATGTCCAAGAAATACATTGAACCTGCAGTGGTGTATCGGAAACTAATACTGGTCTCACAGGGAATGCTCAAAGCACCGACTGTAAGAAGAGTGTCTATTCTTGTACTTAAGGCGGCATTGTGCCTTTTGTATTTAATTCCAATGCCATTTCTGTGTTTCATCGTCAATGTGAAGGTCCAAGGAATAAACTGAACCTGCAGAGGTGTAGCGGAAACTAATACTGGTCTCACAGGGAATGCTCAAAGCACCGACTGTAAGAAGAGTCTCTATTCTTGTTCTTAAGGCAGCATTGTGCCTTTTGTATTTAATTCCGATGCGATTTCTGTGTTTCATCGTCAATGTGAAGGTCCAAGGAATACATTGAACCTGCAGTGGTGAATCGGACACTAATACTGGTCTCACAGGGAATGCTCAAAGCACCAACTGTAAGAAGAGTCTCTATTCTTGTACTTATGGCGGCATTGTGCTTTTTGTATTTAATTCCGATGCGATTTCTGTGTATCATCGTCAATTTGAAGGTCCAAGGAATATACTGAACCTGCAGTGGCGTATCGAAAACTAATACAGGTCGCACAAGAAAGGATCAAAGCACATACTCTAAGAAGTCTCAGTCTTCATGCACTTATGGCGGCATTGTGCCTTTTGTATTTAATTCCGATGTGATTTCAGTGTTTTATCGTCAATGTGTATGTCCAAGGAATACATTTAACCTGCAGTGGCGTATCGAAAACTAATACGGGTCGCAGAGGAAAGGATCAAAACACAGACTCTAAGAAGTCTCACTGTTCTTGCACTTATGGCGGCATTGTGAATTTTGTATTTAATTCCGATGTAATTTCAGTGTTTAATCGTCAATGTGTATGTCCAAGGAATACATTGAACCTGCAGTGGTCTATCGGAAACTAATAGCGGTCTCACAGGGAGTGCTCAAAACACCGACTCTAAGAAGAGTCTCTATTCTTGTTCTTAAGGCGGCATTGTGCCTTTTTTATTTAATTCCTATGTGATTTCTGTGTTTAATCGTCAATGTGAAGGTCCAAGGAATACATTGAACCTGCAGTGGTGTATCGGAAACTAATACTGCTCCCACAGGGAATGCTCAAAGCACCGACTGTAGGAACAGCCTCTCTTCTTGTACATAAGGCGGTATTGTGCCTTTTGTATCTAATTCCGATGCGATTTCTGTGTTTAATCGTCAATCTGAAGCTCCAAGGAATACATTGAAGCTGCAATGGCGTATCGGAAACTAATACGGGTCGCACAGGAAAGGATCAAATCACAAACTCTAAGAAATCTCACTCTTCTTGCACTTATGGTGGCATTGTGCCTTTTGTATTTATTTCCGATGTAATTTCAGTGTTTCATCGTCAATGTGAATGTCCAAGGAATACATTGAACTTCCAGTGGCGTATCGGAAACTAATACTGGTCTCACAGGGAATGCTCAAAGCACTGACCGTAAGAAGAGTCTTTATTCTTGTACTTAAGGCGGCATTGTGCGTTTTGTATTTAATTCCGATGCGATTTCTGTGTTTAATCGTCAATGTGAAGGTCCAAGGAATACATTGATCCTGCAGTGGCGTATCGGAAACTAGTACGGGTCGCACAGGAAAATATCATAACACAGTGTCTAAGAAGTCTCATTCTTCTTGCACTTATGACGGAATTGTGCCTTTTGTATTTAATTCCGATGTAATTTCAGTGATTCATCGTCAATGTGTATGTCCAAGGAGTACATTGAACCTGCAGTGGTGTATCGGAAACTAATACTGGTCACACAGGGATGCTCAAAGCACCGAGTGTTTACTCTTGTACTTAAGGCGGCATTGTGCCCTTTGTATTTAATTCCGATGCCATTTCTGTGTTTCATCGTCAATGTGAAAGTCCAAGGAATACACTGAACCTGCAGTGGTGTATCGGAAACTAATACTGGTCCCACAGGGACTGCTCAAAGCACCGACAGTAAGAAAAGACTCTATTCTTCTACTTAAGGCGACATTTTGCCTTTTGTATTCAATTCCGATGCGATTTCTGTGTTTAATCGCCAATGTGAAGGTCCAAGGAATACATTGAACCTGCAGAGGTGTATCGGAATCTAATACTGGTCTCACAGGGAAAGCTCAAAGCACCGACTGTAAGAAGAGCCACTATTCTTGTACTTAAGGCGGCATTGTGACTTTTGTATTTAATTCCGTTGCGAATTCTGTGTATCATCGTCAATTTCAAGGTCCAAGGAATAAATTGAACCTGCAGTGGTGTATCGGAAACTAATGCTGGTCTCACAGGGAATGCTCAAAGCACCGACGGTAAGAAGAGCCCCTATTCTTGTACATAAGGCGGCATTGTGCCTTTGGTATTTAATTCCGATGCGATTTCTGTGTTTCATCGTCAATGTGAAGGTCCAAGAAATACATTGAACCTGCAGTGGTGTATCGGACACTAATACTGGTCTCACAGGGAATGCTCAAAGCACCAACTGTAAGAAGAGTCTCTATTCTTGTACTTATGGCTGCATAGTGCTTTTTGTATTTAATTCCGATGCGATTTCTGTGTATCATCGTCAATTTGAAGGTCCAAGGATTATATTGAACCTGCAGTGGCGTATCGAAAACTAATACAGGTCGCACAGGAAAGGATCAAAGCACATCCTCTAAGAAGTCTCAGTCTTCATGCACTTATGGCGGCATTGTGCCTTTTGTATTTAATTCCGATGTGATTTCAGTGTTTTATCGTCAATGTGTATGTCCAAGGAATACATTTAACCTGCAGTGGCGTATCGAAAACTAATACGGGTCGCACAGGAAAGGATCAAAACACAGACTCTAAGAAGTCTCACTGTTCTTGCACTTATGGCGGCATTGTGCCTTTTGTATTTAATTCCGATGTAATTTCAGTGTTTCATCATCAATGTGTATGTCCAAGGAATACATTGAACCTGCAGTGGTCTATCGGAAACTAATACTGTTCTCACAGGGAATGCTCGAAGCACCGAGTGTAAGAAGAGTCTCTATTCTTGTTTTAAGGCGGCATTGTGCCTTTTGTATTTAATTCCGATGCGATTTCTGTGTTTAATCGTCAATGTGAATATCCAAGGAATACACTGAACCTGCAGTGGTGTATCGGAAACTAATACTGGTCTCACAAGGAATGATCAAAGCACCGACTGTAGGTAGAGTCTGTATTCTTGTACTTAAGGTGACATTGTGTCCTTTGTGTTTAATTCAGATGCGATTTCTGTCTTTCATCGTCAATGTGAACGTCCAAGGAATACATTGAACTTGCAGTGGTGTATCGGAAACTGATACTGGTCTCACAGGGAATGCTCAAAGCACCAACTGTAAGAAGTGTGTCTATTCCTGTACTTAATGCGGCATTGTGCCTTTTGTATTTAATTCTGATGCCATTTCTGTGTTTCATCGTCAATGTGAAGGTCCAAGGAATACACTGAACCTGCAGTGGTGTATCGGAAACTAATAGCTGTCTCACAGGGAGTGCTCAAAACACCGGCTCTAAGAAGAGTCTCTATTCTTGTACTTAAGGCGGCATTGTGCCTTTTTTATTTAATTCCGATGTGATTTCTGTGTGTAATCGTCAATGTGAAGGTCCAAGGAATACATTGAACCTGCAGTGGTGTAGCGGAAACTAATACTGCTCCCACAGGGAATGCTCAAACACTGACATTAAGAAAAGACTCTATTCTTCTACTTAAGGCGGCATTGTGCCTTTTGTATTTAATTCCGATGCGATTTCTGTGTTTAATCGTCAATGTGAAGGTCCAAGGAATACATTGAACCTGCCGAGGTGTATCGGAATCTAATACTGGTCTCACAGGGAAAGCTCAAAGCACCGACTGTAAGAAGAGCCACTATTCTTGTACTTAAGGCGGCATTGTGCCTTTTGTATTTAATTCCGTTGCGAATTCTGTGCATCATCGTCAATTTGAAGGTCCAAGGAATACATTGAACCTGCAGTGGTGAATCGGAAACTAATACTGGTCTCACAGGGAATGCTCAAAGCACCGACGGTAAGATGAGCCTCTATTCTTGTACATAAGGCGGCATTGTGCCTTTGGTATTTAATTCCGATGCGATTTCTGTGTTTCATCGTCAATGTGAAGGTCCAAGGAATACATTGAACCTACAGTGGTGTATCGGAAATTTATACTGGTCTCTCAGGGAATGCTCGAAGCACCGATTGTAAGATGAGTCTCCATTCTTGTACTTAGGGCGGCATTGTGCCTTTTGTATTTAATTCCGACGTAATTGCAGTGTTTCATCGTCAATGTATATGTCCAAGGAATACATTGAATCTGCAGTGGTGTTTCGGATACTAATACTGGTCTCACAGGGAACGCTCAATGCACAGACCGTAAGAATAGTCTCTATTCTTGTACTTGAAGCGGAAGTGTGCCTTATGTATGTAATTCCAATGCGATTTCTGTGTTTCATCGTCAATTTGAAGGTAAAAGGAACACATTGAACCTGCAGTGGTGTATCGGAAACTAATACTGGTCTCACAGGGAATGATCAAAGCACCGACTGTAAGAAGAGTCTCTGTTCTTGTACTTAAGGCGGCATTGTGGTTTTTGTATATAATTACGATGCAATTTCTGTGTGTCATCGTCAATGTGAAGGTCCAAGGAATTCATTGAACTTCCAATAGTGTATCGGAAACTAATACTGGTCTCACAGGGAATGCTCAAATTACCGACTGTAAGAAGAGTGTCTATTCTTGTACTTAAGGCGGCATTGTGCCTTTTGTATTTAATTCCGATGCGATTTCTGTGGTTAATCGTCAATGTGAAGGTCCAAGGAACACATTGAACCTGCAGTGGTGTATCGGAAACTAATACTGATCTCACAGGGAATGCTCAAAGCACCGACTGTAAGAAGAGTCTCTATTCTTGTACTTAAGGCGGCATTGTGCCTTTTGTATTTAATTCCGATGTGATTTGTGTGTTTAATCGTCAATGTGAAGGTCCAAGGAATACATTGAACCTGCAGTGGTGTATCGGAAACTAATACTGGTCTCACAGGGAGTGCTCAAAACACCGACTGTAGGAAGAGCCTCTATTCTTGTACTTAAGGTGGTATTGTGCCTTTTGTATTTAATTCCGATGCGATTTGTGTGTTTCATCGTCAATGTGAAGGTCCAAGGAATACATTGAAGCTGCAGTGTCGTATAGAAAACTAATACGGGTCGCACAGGAAAGGATCAAAACACAGACTCTAAGAAGTCTCACTCTTCTTGCACTTATGGCGGCATTTTGCCTTTTGAATTTAATCCCGATGTTGTTTCAGTGTTTCATCGTCAATGTGTATGTCCAAGGAACGTATTGAACCTGCAGTGGTGTATCGGAAACTACTACTGGTCTCACAGCGAATGCTCAAAGCACCGACAGTAAGAAGACTCTCTATTCTTGTACTTAAGGCGGCGTTGTTGCTTTTGTATTTAATTCCGATGCAATTTCTGTGTTTCATCGTCAATGTGAAGGTCCAAGGAATACATTGAACCGCTGTAGTGTATCGGAAACTAATACTGGTCTCATAGGGAATACTCGAAACACCGACTGTGACAAGAGACAATATTCTTGTACTTAGGGCGGCATTGTGCCTTTTGTATTTAATTCCGATACGATTTCTGTGTTTCATCATCAATGTGAAGGTCCAAGGAATGCATTGAACCTGCAGTGGCGTATTGGAAACTTATACGGGGCGCACAGGAGAGGATCAAAACACAGACTCTAAGTAGTCTCACTCTTCTTGCACTTATGACGGCATTGTGCTTTTTGTATTTAATTCCGATGTAATTTCAGTGTTTCATCGTCAATGTGAATGTCCAAGGAATACATTGAACCTCCAGTGGCGTATCGGAAACTAATACTGGTCTCACAGGGAATGCTCAAAGCACCGACGGTAAGAAGAGTCTCTATTCTTGTACTTAAGGCGGCATTGTGCCTTTTGTATTTAATTCAGATGCGATTTATGTGTTTAATCGTCAATGTTAGGGTCCAAGGAATACATTGATCCAGCAGTGGCGTATCGGAAACTAGTACGGGTCGCACAGGAAAATATCCAAACACAGTCTCTAAGAAGTCTCACTCTTCTTGGACTTATGGCAGCATGTGCCTTTTTTATTTAATTCCGATGTAATATCAGTGTTCCATCGTCAATGTGAAGGTCCAAGGAATACATTGAACCTGCAGTGGTGTATCGGAAACTAATACTGGTCTCACAGGGAATGCTCGAAGCACCGACTGTAAGAAGAGTCTCTATTCTTGTACTTAAGGCGGCATTGTGCCATATGTATTTAATTCCGATGCGATTTCTGTGTATCATCGTCAATTTGAAGGTCCAAGGAATACATTGAACCTGCAGTGGCGTATCGAAAACTAATACAGGTCGCACAGGAAAGGATCAAAACACAGACTCTATGAAGTCTCACTCTTCTTGCACTTATGGCGGCATTGTGCCTTTTGTATTTAATTCCGATGTGATTTCAGTGTTTCATCGTCAATGTGTATGTCCGAGGAATACATTGAACCTGCTGTGGTGTATCGGAAACTAATACTGGTCTCACAGGGATGTTCAAAGCACCGACGGTAAGAAGAGTCTCTATTCTTGTACTTAAGGCGGCATTGTTCCTTTTGTATTTAATTCCGATGTAATTTCAGTGTTTCATCGTGAATGTGAAGGTCCAAGGAATACATTGATCCTGCAGTGGCGTATCGGAAACTAGTACGGGTCGCACAGGAAAATATCAAAACACAGTCTCTAAGAAGTCACACTATTCTTGCACTTATGGCGGCATTGTGCCTTTTGTATTTAATTCCGATGTAATATCTGTGTTTCATCGTCAATGTGTATGTCCAAGGAATAAATTGAACCTGCAGTGGTGTATCGGAAACTAATACTGGTCACACAGGGAATGCTCACAGCACCGAGTGTTTATTCTTGTACTTAAGGCGGCATTGTCCCTTTTGTATTTAATTCCGATGTAATTTCAGTGTTTCATCGTCAATGTGTATGTCCAAGGAATACATTGAACCTGCAGTGGTCTATCGGAAACTAATACTGCTCTCACAGGGAATGCTCGAAGCACGGAGTGTAAGAAGAGTCTCTATTCTTGTACTTATGGCGGCATTGTGGCTTTTGTATATAATTACGATGCAATTTCTGTGTTTAATCGTCAATGTGAAGGTCCAAGGAATACATTGAACCTGCAGTGGTGTATCGGAAACTAATACTGGTCTCACAAGGAATGTTTAAAGCACCAACTGTAAGTAGAGTCTGTATTCTTGTACTTAAGGCGGCATTGTGTCCTTTGTGTTTAATTCAGATGCTATTTCTGTCTTTCATCGTCAATGTGATCGTCCGAGGAATACATTGAACTTGCAGTGGTGTATTGGAAACTGATACTGGTCTCACAGGGAATGCTCAAAGCACCAACTGTAAGAAGAGTGTCTATTCCTGCACTTAATGCGGCATTGTGCCTTTTGTATTTAATTCTGATGCCATTTCTGTGTTTCATCATCAATGTGAAGGTCCAAGGAATACACTGAACCTGCAGTGGTGTATCGGAAACTAATAGCGGTCTCACAGGGAGTGCTCAAAACACCGACTCTAAGAAGAGTCTCTATTCTTGTACTTAAGGCGGCATTGTGCCTTTTTTATTTAATTCCTATGTGATTTCTGTGTTTAATCGTCAATGTGAAGGTCCAAGGAATACATTGAACCTGCAGTGGTGTATCGGAAACTAATACTGCTCCCACAGGGAATGCTCAAAGCACCGACTGTAGGAACAGCCTCAATTCTTGTACATAAGGCGGTATTGTGCCTTTTGTATCTAATTCCGATGCGATTTCTGTGTTTAATCGTCAATCTGAAGGTCCAAGGAATACATTGAAGCTGCAATGGCGTATCGGAAACTAATACGGGTCGCACAGGAAAGGATCAAATCACAAACTCTAAGAAATCTCACTCTTCTTGCACTTATGGTGGCATTGTGCCTTTTGTATTTAATTCCGATGTAATTTTAGTGTTTCATAGTCAATGTGTATGTCCAAGGAATACATTGAACCTGCAGTGGTGTATCGGAAACTAATACTGGTCTCACAGGGAATACTCGAAACACCGACTGTGAAAAGAGACTATATTCTTGTACTTATAGCGGCATTGTGCGTTTTGTATTTAATTCCGATGCGATTTCTGTGTTTCATCGTCAATGTGAACGTCCAAGGAATGCATTGAACCTGCAGTGGCGTATCGCAAACTAATACGTGTCGCACAGGAAAGGATCAAATCACAGACTCTAAGAAGTCTCACTCTTCTTTCACTTATGGCGGCATTGTTCCTTTTGTATTTATTTCCGATGTAATTTCAGTGTTTCATCGTCAATGTGAATGTCCAAGGAATACATTGAACTTCCAGTGGCGTATCGGAAACTAATACTGGTCTCACAGGGAATGCTCAAAGCACTGACCGTAAGAAGAGTCTCTATTCTTGTACTTAAGGCGGCATTGTGCGTTTTGTATTTAATTCCGATGCGATTTCTGTGTTTAATCGTCAATGTGAAGGTCCAAGGAATACATTGATCCGGCAGTGGCGTATCGGAAACTAGTACGGGTCGCACAGGAAAATATCATAACACAGTCTCTAAGAAGTCTCATTCTTCTTGCACTTATGACGGCATTGTGCCTTTTGTATTTAATTCCGATGTAATTTCAGTGATACATCGTCAATGTGTATGTCCAAGGAGTACATTGAACCTGCAGTGGTGTATCGGAAACTAATACTGGTCACACAGGGATGCTCAAAGCACCGAGTGTTTATTCTTGTACTTAAGGCGGCATTGTGCCCTTTGTATTTAATTCCGATGCCATTTCTGTGTTTCATCGTCAATGTGAAAGTCCAAGGAATACACTGAACCTGCAGTGGTGTATCGGAAACTAATACTGGTCCCACAGGGAATGCTCAAAGCACCGACAGTAAGAAAAGACTCTATTCTTCTACTTAAGGCGACATTGTGCCTTTTGTATTTAATTCCGATGTAATTTCAGTGTTTCATCATCAATGTGTATGTCCAAGGAATACATTGAACCTGCAGTGGTCTATCGGAAACTAATACTGCTCTCACAGGGAATGCTCGAAGCACCGAGTGTAAGAAGAGTCTCTAATCTTGTTTTAAGGCGGCATTGTGCCTTTTGTATTTAATTCCGATGCGATTTCTGTGTTTAATCGTCAATGTGAAGGTCCAAGGAATACACTGAACCTGCAGTGGTGTATCGGAAACTAATAGCGGTCTCACAGGGAGTGCTCAAAACACCGGCTCTAAGAAGAGTCTCTATTCTTGTACTTAAGGCGGCATTGTGCCTTTTTTATTTAATTCCGATGTGATTTCTGTGTTCAATCGTCAATGTGAAGGTCCAAGGAATACATTGAACCTGCAGTGGTGTAGCGGAAACTAATACTGCTCCCACAGGGAATGCTCAAAGCACCGACTGTAGGAAGAGCCTCTATTCTTGTACTTAGGGCGGTATTGTGCCTTTTGTATCTAATTCCGATGCGATATCTGTGTTTAATCGTCAATCTGAAGGTCCAAGGAATACATTGAACCTGCAATGGCGTATCGGAAACTAATACGGGTCGCACAGGAAAGGATCAAATCACAAACTCTAAGAAATCTCACTCTTCTTGCACTTATGGAGGCATTGTGCCTTTTGTATTTAATTCCGATGTAATTTCAGTGATTCATCGACAATGTGTATGTCCAAGGAGTACATTGAACCTGCAGTGGTGTATCGGAAACTAATACTGGTCACACAGGGAATGCTCAAAGCTCCGAGTGTTTATTCTTGTACTTAAGGCGGCATTGTGCCCTTTGTATTTAATTCCGATGCCATTTCTGTGTTTCATCGTCAATGTGAAGGTCCAAGGAATACATTGAACCTGCCGAGGTGTATCGGAATCTAATACTGGTCTCACAGGGAAAGCTCAAAGCACCGACTGTAAGAAGAGCCACTATTCTTGTACTTAAGGCGGCATTGTGCCTTTTGTCTTTAATTCCGTTGCGAATTCTGTGCATCATCGTCAATTTGAAGGTCCAAGGAATACATTGAACCTGCAGTGGTGAATCGGAAACTAATACTGGTCTCACAGGGAATGCTCAAAGCACCGACGGTAAGAAGAGCCTCTATTCTTGTACATAAGGCGGCATTGTGCCTTTGGTATTTAATTCCGATGCGATTTCTGTGTTTCATCGTCAATGTGAAGGTCCAAGGAATTCATTGAACCTACAGTGGTGTATCGGAAATTTATACTGGTCTCTCAGGGAATGCTCGAAGCACCGATTGTAAGATGAGTCTCCATTCTTGTACTTAGGGCGGCATTGTGCCTTTTGTATTTAATTCCGATGTAATTGCAGTGTTTCATCGTCAATGAATATGTCCAAGGAATACATTGAATCTGCAGTGGTGTATCGGATACTAATACTGGTCTCACAGGGAACGCTCAATGCACAGACTGTAAGAATAGTCTCTATTCTTGTACTTGAAGCGGAAGTGTGCCTTATGTATGTAATTCCAATGCGATTTCTGTGTTTCATCGTCAATTTGAAGGTAAAAGGAATACATTGAACCTGCAGTGGTGTATCGGAAACTAATACTGGTCTCACAGGGAATGATCAAAGCACCGACTGTAAGAAGAGTCTCTATTCTTGTACTTAAGGCGGCATTGTGCCTTTTGTATTTAATTCCGATGCGATTTCTGTGGTTAATCGTCAATGTGAAGGTCCAAGGAACACATTGAACCTGCAGTGGTGTATCGGAAACTAATACTGATCTCACAGGGAATGCTCAAAGCACCGACTGTAAGAAGAGTCTCTATTCTTGTACTTAAGGCGGCATTGTGCCTTTTGTATTTAATTCCGATGTGATTTGTGTGTTTAATCGTCAATATCAAGGTCCAAGGAATACATTGAACCTGCAGTGGTGTATCGGAAACTAATACTGGTCTCACAGGGAGTGCTCAAAACACCGACTGTAGGAAGAGCCTCTATTCTTGTACTTAAGGCGGTATTGTGCCTTTTGTATTTAAATCCGATGCGATTTGTGTGTTTCATCGTCAATTTGAAGGTCCAAGGAATACATTGAAGCTGCAGTGTCGTATAGAAAACTAATACGGGTCGCACAGGAAAGGATCAAAACACAGACTCTAAGAAGTCTCACTCTTCTTGCACTTATGGCGGTATTTTGCCTTTTGAATTTAATCCCGATGTTGTTTCAGTGTTTCATCGTCAATGTGTATGTCCAAGGAATGCATTGAACCTGCAGTGGTGTATCGGAAACTACTACTGGTCTCACAGGGAATGCTCAAAGCACCGACAGTAAGAAGAGTCTCTATTCTTGTACTTAAGGCGGCGTTGTTGCTTTTGTATTTATTTCCGATGCAATTTCTGTGTTTCATCGTCAATGTGAAGGTCCAAGGAATACATTGAACCGCTGTAGTGTATCGGAAACTAATACTGGTCTCATAGGGAATACTCGAAACACCGACTGTGACAAGAGACAATATTCTTGTACTTAGGGCGGCATTGTGCCTTTTGTATTTAATTCCGATACGATTTCTGTGTTTCATCATCAATGTGAAGGTCCAAGGAATGCATTGAACCTGCAGTGGCGTATTGGAAACTTATACGGGGCGCACAGGAGAGGATCAAAACACAGACTCTAAGAAGTCTCACTCTTCTTGCACTTATGGCGGCATTGTGCTTCTTGTATTTAATTCCGATGTAATTTCAGTGTTTCATCGTCAATGTGAATGTCCAAGGAATACATTGAACCTCCAGTGGCGTATCGGAAACTAATACTGGTCTCACAGGGAATGCTCAAAGCACCGACGGTAAGAAGAGTCTCTATTCTTGTACTTAAGGCGGCATTGTGCCTTTTGTATTTAATTCAGATGCGATTAATGTGTTTAATCGTCAATGTTAGGGTCCAAGGAATACATTGATCCAGCAGTGGCGTATCGGAAACTAGTACGGGTCGCACAGGAAAATATCCAAACACAGTCTCTAAGAAGTCTCACTCTTCTTGGACTTATGGCAGCATGTTCCTTTTTTATTTAATTCCGATGTAATATCAGTGTTCCATCGTCAATGTGAAGGTCCAAGGAATACATTGAACCTGCAGTGGTGTATCGGAAACTAATACTGGTCTCACAGGGAATGCTCGAAGCACCGACTGTAAGAAGAGTCTCTATTCTTGTACTTAAGGCGGCATTGTGCCATATGTATTTAATTCCGATGCGATTTCTGTGTATCATCGTCAATTTGAAGGTCCAAGGAATACATTGAACCTGCAGTGGCGTATCGAAAACTAATACAGGTCGCACAGGAAAGGATCAAAACACAGACTCTATGAAGTCTCACTCTTCTTGCACTTATGGCGGCATTGTGCCTTTTGTATTTAATTCCGATGTGATTTCAGTGTTTCATCGTCAATGTGTATGTCCGAGGAATACATTGAACCTGCTGTGGTGTATCGGAAACTAATACTGGTCTCACAGGGATGTTCAAAGCACCGACGGTAAGAAGAGTCTCTATTCTTGTACTTAAGGCGGCTTTGTTCCTTTTGTATTTAATTCCGATGTAATTTCAGTGTTTCATCGTGAATGTGAAGGTCCAAGGAATACATTGATCCTGCAGTGGCGTATCGGAAACTAGTACGGGTCGCACAGGAAAATATCAAAACACAGTCTCTAAGAAGTCACACTATTCTTGCACTTATGGCGGCATTGTGCCTTTTGTATTTAATTCCGATGTAATATCAGTGTTTCATCGTCAATGTGTATGTCCAAGGAATAAATTGAACCTGCAGTGGTGTATCGGAAACTAATACTGGTCACACAGGGAATGCTCACAGCACCGAGTGTTTATTCTTGTACTTAAGGCGGCATTGTCCCTTTGTATTTAATTCTGATGCCATTTCTGTGTTTCATCGTCAATGTGAAAGTCCAAGGAATACACTGAACCTGCAGTGGTGTATCGGAAACTAATACTGGTCCCACAGGGAATGCACAATCCACCGACAGTAAGAAGAGTCTCTATTCTTCTACTTATGGCGGCATTTTGCCTTTTGAATTTAATCCCGATGTTGTTTCAGTGTTTCATCGTCAATGTGTATGTCCAAGGAACGTATTGAACCTGCAGTGGTGTATCGGAAACTACTCCTGGTCTCACAGCGAATGCTCAAAGCACCGACAGTAAGAAGACTCTCTATTCTTGTACTTAAGGCGGCGTTGTTGCTTTTGTATTTAATTCCGATGCAATTTCTGTGTTTCATCGTCAATGTGAAGGTCCAAGGAATACATTGAACCGCTGTAGTGTATCGGAAACTAATACTGGTCTCATAGGGAATACTCGAAACACCGACTGTGACAAGAGACAATATTCTTGTACTTAGGGCGGCATTGTGCCTTTTGTATTTAATTCCGATACGATTTCTGTGTTTCATCATCAATGTGAAGGTCCAAGGAATGCATTGAACCTGCAGTGGCGTATTGGAAACTTATACGGGGCGCACAGGAGAGGATCAAAACACAGACTCTAAGTAGTCTCACTCTTCTTGCACTTATGACGGCATTGTGCTTTTTGTATTTAATTCCGATGTAATTTCAGTGTTTCATCGTCAATGTGAATGTCCAAGGAATACATTGAACCTCCAGTGGCGTATCGGAAACTAATACTGGTCTCACAGGGAATGCTCAAAGCACCGACGGTAAGAAGAGTCTCTATTCTTGTACTTAAGGCGGCATTGTGCCTTTTGTATTTAATTCAGATGCGATTTATGTGTTTAATCGTCAATGTTAGGGTCCAAGGAATACATTGATCCAGCAGTGGCGTATCGGAAACTAGTACGGGTCGCACAGGAAAATATCCAAACACAGTCTCTAAGAAGTCTCACTCTTCTTGGACTTATGGCAGCATGTGCCTTTTTTATTTAATTCCGATGTAATATCAGTGTTCCATCGTCAATGTGAAGGTCCAAGGAATACATTGAACCTGCAGTGGTGTATCGGAAACTAATACTGGTCTCACAGGGAATGCTCGAAGCACCGACTGTAAGAAGAGTCTCTATTCTTGTACTTAAGGCGGCATTGTGCCATATGTATTTAATTCCGATGCGATTTCTGTGTATCATCGTCAATTTGAAGGTCCAAGGAATACATTGAACCTGCAGTGGCGTATCGAAAACTAATACAGGTCGCACAGGAAAGGATCAAAACACAGACTCTATGAAGTCTCACTCTTCTTGCACTTATGGCGGCATTGTGCCTTTTGTATTTAATTCCGATGTGATTTCAGTGTTTCATCGTCAATGTGTATGTCCGAGGAATACATTGAACCTGCTGTGGTGTATCGGAAACTAATACTGGTCTCACAGGGATGTTCAAAGCACCGACGGTAAGAAGAGTCTCTATTCTTGTACTTAAGGCGGCATTGTTCCTTTTGTATTTAATTCCGATGTAATTTCAGTGTTTCATCGTGAATGTGAAGGTCCAAGGAATACATTGATCCTGCAGTGGCGTATCGGAAACTAGTACGGGTCGCACAGGAAAATATCAAAACACAGTCTCTAAGAAGTCACACTATTCTTGCACTTATGGCGGCATTGTGCCTTTTGTATTTAATTCCGATGTAATATCTGTGTTTCATCGTCAATGTGTATGTCCAAGGAATAAATTGAACCTGCAGTGGTGTATCGGAAACTAATACTGGTCACACAGGGAATGCTCACAGCACCGAGTGTTTATTCTTGTACTTAAGGCGGCATTGTCCCTTTTGTATTTAATTCCGATGTAATTTCAGTGTTTCATCGTCAATGTGTATGTCCAAGGAATACATTGAACCTGCAGTGGTCTATCGGAAACTAATACTGCTCTCACAGGGAATGCTCGAAGCACGGAGTGTAAGAAGAGTCTCTATTCTTGTACTTATGGCGGCATTGTGGCTTTTGTATATAATTACGATGCAATTTCTGTGTTTAATCGTCAATGTGAAGGTCCAAGGAATACATTGAACCTGCAGTGGTGTATCGGAAACTAATACTGGTCTCACAAGGAATGTTTAAAGCACCAACTGTAAGTAGAGTCTGTATTCTTGTACTTAAGGCGGCATTGTGTCCTTTGTGTTTAATTCAGATGCTATTTCTGTCTTTCATCGTCAATGTGATCGTCCGAGGAATACATTGAACTTGCAGTGGTGTATTGGAAACTGATACTGGTCTCACAGGGAATGCTCAAAGCACCAACTGTAAGAAGAGTGTCTATTCCTGCACTTAATGCGGCATTGTGCCTTTTGTATTTAATTCTGATGCCATTTCTGTGTTTCATCATCAATGTGAAGGTCCAAGGAATACACTGAACCTGCAGTGGTGTATCGGAAACTAATAGCGGTCTCACAGGGAGTGCTCAAAACACCGACTCTAAGAAGAGTCTCTATTCTTGTACTTAAGGCGGCATTGTGCCTTTTTTATTTAATTCCTATGTGATTTCTGTGTTTAATCGTCAATGTGAAGGTCCAAGGAATACATTGAACCTGCAGTGGTGTATCGGAAACTAATACTGCTCCCACAGGGAATGCTCAAAGCACCGACTGTAGGAACAGCCTCAATTCTTGTACATAAGGCGGTATTGTGCTTTTTGTATCTAATTCCGATGCGATTTCTGTGTTTAATCGTCAATCTGAAGGTCCAAGGAATACATTGAAGCTGCAATGGCGTATCGGAAACTAATACGGGTCGCACAGGAAAGGATCAAATCACAAACTCTAAGAAATCTCACTCTTCTTGCACTTATGGTGGCATTGTGCCTTTTGTATTTAATTCCGATGTAATTTTAGTGTTTCATAGTCAATGTGTATGTCCAAGGAATACATTGAACCTGCAGTGGTGTATCGGAAACTAATACTGGTCTCACAGGGAATACTCGAAACACCGACTGTGAAAAGAGACTATATTCTTGTACTTATAGCGGCATTGTGCGTTTTGTATTTAATTCCGATGCGATTTCTGTGTTTCATCGTCAATGTGAACGTCCAAGGAATGCATTGAACCTGCAGTGGCGTATCGCAAACTAATACGTGTCGCACAGGAAAGGATCAAATCACAGACTCTAAGAAGTCTCACTCTTCTTTCACTTATGGCGGCATTGTTCCTTTTGTATTTATTTCCGATGTAATTTCAGTGTTTCATCGTCAATGTGAATGTCCAAGGAATACATTGAACTTCCAGTGGCGTATCGGAAACTAATACTGGTCTCACAGGGAATGCTCAAAGCACTGACCGTAAGAAGAGTCTCTATTCTTGTACTTAAGGCGGCATTGTGCGTTTTGTATTTAATTCCGATGCGATTTCTGTGTTTAATCGTCAATGTGAAGGTCCAAGGAATACATTGATCCGGCAGTGGCGTATCGGAAACTAGTACGGGTCGCACAGGAAAATATCATAACACAGTCTCTAAGAAGTCTCATTCTTCTTGCACTTATGACGGCATTGTGCCTTTTGTATTTAATTCCGATGTAATTTCAGTGATACATCGTCAATGTGTATGTCCAAGGAGTACATTGAACCTGCAGTGGTGTATCGGAAACTAATACTGGTCACACAGGGATGCTCAAAGCACCGAGTGTTTATTCTTGTACTTAAGGCGGCATTGTGCCCTTTGTATTTAATTCCGATGCCATTTCTGTGTTTCATCGTCAATGTGAAAGTCCAAGGAATACACTGAACCTGCAGTGGTGTATCGGAAACTAATACTGGTCCCACAGGGAATGCTCAAAGCACCGACAGTAAGAAAAGACTCTATTCTTCTACTTAAGGCGACATTGTGCCTTTTGTATTTAATTCCGATGTAATTTCAGTGTTTCATCATCAATGTGTATGTCCAAGGAATACATTGAACCTGCAGTGGTCTATCGGAAACTAATACTGCTCTCACAGGGAATGCTCGAAGCACCGAGTGTAAGAAGAGTCTCTAATCTTGTTTTAAGGCGGCATTGTGCCTTTTGTATTTAATTCCGATGCGATTTCTGTGTTTAATCGTCAATGTGAAGGTCCAAGGAATACACTGAACCTGCAGTGGTGTATCGGAAACTAATAGCGGTCTCACAGGGAGTGCTCAAAACACCGGCTCTAAGAAGAGTCTCTATTCTTGTACTTAAGGCGGCATTGTGCCTTTTTTATTTAATTCCGATGTGATTTCTGTGTTCAATCGTCAATGTGAAGGTCCAAGGAATACATTGAACCTGCAGTGGTGTAGCGGAAACTAATACTGCTCCCACAGGGAATGCTCAAAGCACCGACTGTAGGAAGAGCCTCTATTCTTGTACTTAGGGCGGTATTGTGCCTTTTGTATCTAATTCCGATGCGATATCTGTGTTTAATCGTCAATCTGAAGGTCCAAGGAATACATTGAACCTGCAATGGCGTATCGGAAACTAATACGGGTCGCACAGGAAAGGATCAAATCACAAACTCTAAGAAATCTCACTCTTCTTGCACTTATGGAGGCATTGTGCCTTTTGTATTTAATTCCGATGTAATTTCAGTGATTCATCGACAATGTGTATGTCCAAGGAGTACATTGAACCTGCAGTGGTGTATCGGAAACTAATACTGGTCACACAGGGAATGCTCAAAGCTCCGAGTGTTTATTCTTGTACTTAAGGCGGCATTGTGCCCTTTGTATTTAATTCCGATGCCATTTCTGTGTTTCATCGTCAATGTGAAGGTCCAAGGAATACATTGAACCTGCCGAGGTGTATCGGAATCTAATACTGGTCTCACAGGGAAAGCTCAAAGCACCGACTGTAAGAAGAGCCACTATTCTTGTACTTAAGGCGGCATTGTGCCTTTTGTCTTTAATTCCGTTGCGAATTCTGTGCATCATCGTCAATTTGAAGGTCCAAGGAATACATTGAACCTGCAGTGGTGAATCGGAAACTAATACTGGTCTCACAGGGAATGCTCAAAGCACCGACGGTAAGAAGAGCCTCTATTCTTGTACATAAGGCGGCATTGTGCCTTTGGTATTTAATTCCGATGCGATTTCTGTGTTTCATCGTCAATGTGAAGGTCCAAGGAATTCATTGAACCTACAGTGGTGTATCGGAAATTTATACTGGTCTCTCAGGGAATGCTCGAAGCACCGATTGTAAGATGAGTCTCCATTCTTGTACTTAGGGCGGCATTGTGCCTTTTGTATTTAATTCCGATGTAATTGCAGTGTTTCATCGTCAATGAATATGTCCAAGGAATACATTGAATCTGCAGTGGTGTATCGGATACTAATACTGGTCTCACAGGGAACGCTCAATGCACAGACTGTAAGAATAGTCTCTATTCTTGTACTTGAAGCGGAAGTGTGCCTTATGTATGTAATTCCAATGCGATTTCTGTGTTTCATCGTCAATTTGAAGGTAAAAGGAATACATTGAACCTGCAGTGGTGTATCGGAAACTAATACTGGTCTCACAGGGAATGATCAAAGCACCGACTGTAAGAGTCACTGTTCTTGTACTTAAGGCGGCATTGTGGCTTTTGTATATAATTACGATGCAATTTCTGTGTGTCATCGTCAATGTGAAGGTCCAAGGAATTCATTGAACTTCCAATAGTGTATCGGAAACTAATACTGGTCTCACAGGGAATGCTCAAATTACCGACTGTAAGAAGAGTGTCTATTCTTGTACTTAAGGCGGCATTGTGCCTTTTGTATTTAATTCCGATGCGATTTCTGTGGTTAATCGTCAATGTGAAGGTCCAAGGAACACATTGAACCTGCAGTGGTGTATCGGAAACTAATACTGATCTCACAGGGAATGCTCAAAGCACCGACTGTAAGAAGAGTCTCTATTCTTGTACTTAAGGCGGCATTGTGCCTTTTGTATTTAATTCCGATGTGATTTGTGTGTTTAATCGTCAATATCAAGGTCCAAGGAATACATTGAACCTGCAGTGGTGTATCGGAAACTAATACTGGTCTCACAGGGAGTGCTCAAAACACCGACTGTAGGAAGAGCCTCTATTCTTGTACTTAAGGCGGTATTGTGCCTTTTGTATTTAAATCCGATGCGATTTGTGTGTTTCATCGTCAATTTGAAGGTCCAAGGAATACATTGAAGCTGCAGTGTCGTATAGAAAACTAATACGGGTCGCACAGGAAAGGATCAAAACACAGACTCTAAGAAGTCTCACTCTTCTTGCACTTATGGCGGTATTTTGCCTTTTGAATTTAATCCCGATGTTGTTTCAGTGTTTCATCGTCAATGTGTATGTCCAAGGAATGCATTGAACCTGCAGTGGTGTATCGGAAACTACTACTGGTCTCACAGGGAATGCTCAAAGCACCGACAGTAAGAAGAGTCTCTATTCTTGTACTTAAGGCGGCGTTGTTGCTTTTGTATTTATTTCCGATGCAATTTCTGTGTTTCATCGTCAATGTGAAGGTCCAAGGAATACATTGAACCGCTGTAGTGTATCGGAAACTAATACTGGTCTCATAGGGAATACTCGAAACACCGACTGTGACAAGAGACAATATTCTTGTACTTAGGGCGGCATTGTGCCTTTTGTATTTAATTCCGATACGATTTCTGTGTTTCATCATCAATGTGAAGGTCCAAGGAATGCATTGAACCTGCAGTGGCGTATTGGAAACTTATACGGGGCGCACAGGAGAGGATCAAAACACAGACTCTAAGAAGTCTCACTCTTCTTGCACTTATGGCGGCATTGTGCTTCTTGTATTTAATTCCGATGTAATTTCAGTGTTTCATCGTCAATGTGAATGTCCAAGGAATACATTGAACCTCCAGTGGCGTATCGGAAACTAATACTGGTCTCACAGGGAATGCTCAAAGCACCGACGGTAAGAAGAGTCTCTATTCTTGTACTTAAGGCGGCATTGTGCCTTTTGTATTTAATTCAGATGCGATTAATGTGTTTAATCGTCAATGTTAGGGTCCAAGGAATACATTGATCCAGCAGTGGCGTATCGGAAACTAGTACGGGTCGCACAGGAAAATATCCAAACACAGTCTCTAAGAAGTCTCACTCTTCTTGGACTTATGGCAGCATGTTCCTTTTTTATTTAATTCCGATGTAATATCAGTGTTCCATCGTCAATGTGAAGGTCCAAGGAATACATTGAACCTGCAGTGGTGTATCGGAAACTAATACTGGTCTCACAGGGAATGCTCGAAGCACCGACTGTAAGAAGAGTCTCTATTCTTGTACTTAAGGCGGCATTGTGCCATATGTATTTAATTCCGATGCGATTTCTGTGTATCATCGTCAATTTGAAGGTCCAAGGAATACATTGAACCTGCAGTGGCGTATCGAAAACTAATACAGGTCGCACAGGAAAGGATCAAAACACAGACTCTATGAAGTCTCACTCTTCTTGCACTTATGGCGGCATTGTGCCTTTTGTATTTAATTCCGATGTGATTTCAGTGTTTCATCGTCAATGTGTATGTCCGAGGAATACATTGAACCTGCTGTGGTGTATCGGAAACTAATACTGGTCTCACAGGGATGTTCAAAGCACCGACGGTAAGAAGAGTCTCTATTCTTGTACTTAAGGCGGCTTTGTTCCTTTTGTATTTAATTCCGATGTAATTTCAGTGTTTCATCGTGAATGTGAAGGTCCAAGGAATACATTGATCCTGCAGTGGCGTATCGGAAACTAGTACGGGTCGCACAGGAAAATATCAAAACACAGTCTCTAAGAAGTCACACTATTCTTGCACTTATGGCGGCATTGTGCCTTTTGTATTTAATTCCGATGTAATATCAGTGTTTCATCGTCAATGTGTATGTCCAAGGAATAAATTGAACCTGCAGTGGTGTATCGGAAACTAATACTGGTCACACAGGGAATGCTCACAGCACCGAGTGTTTATTCTTGTACTTAAGGCGGCATTGTCCCTTTGTATTTAATTCTGATGCCATTTCTGTGTTTCATCGTCAATGTGAAAGTCCAAGGAATACACTGAACCTGCAGTGGTGTATCGGAAACTAATACTGGTCCCACAGGGAATGCACAATCCACCGACAGTAAGAAGAGTCTCTATTCTTCTACTTATGGCGGCATTGTGCCTTTTGTATTTAATTCCGATGCGATTTCTGTGTTTAATCGTCAATGTGAAGTTCCAAGGAATACATTGAACCTGCAGAGGTGTATCGGAAACTAATACTGGTCTTACAGGGAAAGCTCAAAGACCCGGCTGTAGGAAGAGTCTGTATTCGTGTACTTAGGGCGGCATAGTGCCTTTTGTATATAATTCCGTTGCGAATTCTGTGTATCATCGTCAATTTGAAGGTCCAAGGAATACATTGAACCTGCAGTGGCGTATCGAAAACTAATACGGGTCTCACAGGGAATGCTCAAAGCACCGACTGTAAGAAGGGACTCTATTCTTGTACTTAAGGCGGCATTGTTCCTTTTGTGTTAAATTCCGATGTAATTTCAGTGTTTCATCGTCAATGTGTATGTCCGAGGAATAGATTGAACCTGCAGTGGTGTATCGGATACTATTACTGGTCTCACAGGGAATGCTCAAAGCACCGACTGTAAGAAGAGTCTCTATTCTTGTACTTAAGGTGGTATTGTGCCTTTTGTATTTGATTCCGATGCGATTTCTGTGTTTCATCGTCAATATGAAGGTCCAAGGAATACATTGAACCTGCAGTGGTGTATCGGAAACTAAAACTGGTCTCACAGGGAATGCTCAAAGCACCGACTGTAAGTAGGTCTGTATTCTTGTACCTAAGGCGGCATTGTGCGTTTTGGATTTAATTCCGATGCGATTTCTGTGTTTCATCGTCAATGTGAAGGTCCAAGGAATACATTGAACCTGCAGTGGTGTATCGGAAACTAATACTGGTCTCACAGGGAATGCTCAAAGCACCGACTGTAAGAAGAGTGTCAATTCTTGTACTTAAGGTGGCATTGTGCCTTTTGTATTTAATTCCGATGCCATTTCTGTGTTTCATCGTCAATGTGAAGGTCCAAGGAATAAACTGAACCTGCAGAGGTGTAGCGGAAACAAATACTGGCCTGACAGGGAATGCTCAAAGCACCGACTGTAAGAAGAGTCTCTATTCTTGTACTTAAGGCGGCATTGTGCCTTTTGTATTTAATTCCGATGCGATTTCTGTGTATCATCGTCAATTTGAAGGTCCAAGGAATACATTGAACCTGCAGTGGCGTATCGAAAACTACGAGGGCAGTTCAATAAGTAATGCAACACTTTTTTTTTCTCGGCCAATTTTGGTTGAAAAAACCGGAAATTTCTTGTGGAATATTTTCAAAGATTCCCGCTTCGTCTCGTATAGTTTCATTGATTTCCGAAAGGTGGCAGTGCTGTACGGAGCTGTTGAAATGGCGTCTGTAACGGATGTGCGTTGCTAACTACGGGCAGTGATCGAGTTTCTTTTGGCGGAAAACCAGGGCATCTCAGATATTCATAGGCGCTTGCAGAATGTCTACGGTGATCTGGCAGTGGATAAAATCACGTTGAGTCGTTGGGCAAAGCGTGTGTCATCATCGCCGCAAGGTCAAGCAAGACTGTCTGATCTCCCGCGTGCGGGCCGGCCGTGCACAGCTGTGACTCCTGCAGTGGCGGAGCGTGCGAACACACTCGTTCGAGATGATCGACGGATCACCATCAAACAACTCTGTGCTCAAATTGACATCTCTGTTGGTAGTGCTGTCACAATTGTTCACCAGTTGGGATATTCAAAGGTTTGTTCCCGCTGGGTCCCTCGTTGTCTAACCGAACACCACAAAGAGCAAAGGAGAACCATCTGTGCGGAATTGCTTGCTCGTGATGTGGCTAAGGGTGACAATTTCTTGTCAAAGATTGTTACAGGCGATGAAACATGGGTTCATCATTTCGAACCTGAAACAAAACGGCAATCAATGGAGTGGCGCCACACCCACTCCCCTACCAAGAAAAAGTTTAAAGCCATACCCTCAGCCGGTAAAGTCATGGTTACAGTCTTCTGGGACGCTGAAGGGGTTATTCTGTTCGATATCCTTCCCCATGGTCAAACGATCAACTCTGAAGTGTATTGTGCTACTCTTCAGAAACTGAAGAAACGACTTCAGCGTGTTCGTAGGCACAAAAATCTGAACGAACTTCTCCTTCTTCATGACAACGCAAGACCTCACACAAGTCTTCGCACCCGAGAGGAGCTCACAAAACTTCAGTGGACTGTTCTTCCTCATGCACCCTACAGCCCCGATCTCGCACCGTCGGATTTCCATATGTTTGCCCCAATGAAGGACGCAATCCGTGGGAGGCATTACGCGGATGATGAAGAAATTATTGATGCAGTACGACGTTGGCTCCGACATCGGCCAGTGGAATGGTGCCGTGCAGGCATACAGGCCCTCATTTCAAGGTGGTGTAAGGCCGTAGCATTGAATGGAGATTACGTTGAAAAATAGTGTTGTGTAGCTAAAAGATTGGGGAATAACCTGGAGTATTTCAATGCTGAATAAAACAACCACTGTTTCAGAAAAAAAATGTGTTGCATTACTTATTGAACTGCCCTCGTAATACGGGTCGCACAGGAAAGGATCAAAACACAGACTCTAAGAAGTCTCACTCTTCTTGCACATATGGCGGCATTGTGCCTTTTGTATACAATTCCGATGTAATTTCAGTGTTTCATCGTCAATGTGTATGTCCAAGGAATACATTGAACCTGCAGTGGTGTATCGGAAACTAATACTGGTCTCACAGGGAATGCTCAAAACACCGACGGTAAGAAGAGCCTCTATTCTTGTACATAAGGCGGCATTGTGCCTTTGGTATTTAATTCTGATGCGATTTCTGTGTTTCATCGTCAATGTGAAGGTCCAAGGAATACATTGAACCAGCAGTGGTGTATCGGAAACTAATACTGGTCTCTCAGGGAATGCTCGAAGCACCGATTGTAAGATGAGTCTCCAATCTTGTACTTAGGGCGGCATTGTGCCTTTTGTATGTAATTCCGATACCATTTCTGTGTTTCATCGTCAATGTGAAGGACCATGGAATACATGTAACCTGCAGTGGTATATCGGAAACTAATACTGGTCTCACAGGAAAGGATCAAAGCACAGACTCTAAGAAGTCTCATTCATCTTGTAGTTAAGGCGTCATTGTGCTCTTTGTATTTAATTCCGATGTAATTTCAGTGTTTCATCGTCAATGTGTACGTCCAAGGAATACATTGAACCTGCAGTGGTGTATCGGAAACTAATACTGGTTTCACAGGGAATGCTCAAAGCACCGACGGTAAGAAGAGTCTCTATTCTTCTGCTTAAGGCGGCATTGTTCCTTTTGTATTTAATTCCGATGTAATTTCAGTGTTTCATCGTCAATGTGTATGTCCAAGGAATAGAATGAACCTGCAGTGGTGTATCGGATACTATTACTGGTCTCACAGGGAATGCTCAAAGCACCGACTGTAAGAAGAGTCTCTATTCTTGTACTTAAGGCGGCATTGTGCCTTTTGTATTTGATTCCGATGCGATTTCTGTGTTTCATCGTCAATGTGAAGGTCCAAGGAATACATTGAACCAGCAGTGGTGTATCGGAAACTAATACTGGTCTCACAGCGAATGCTCAAAACACCGACTGTAAGTAGGTCTGTATTCTTGTACTCAAGGCGGCATTGTGCGTTTTGGATATGATTCCGATGCGATTTCTGTGTTTCATCGTCAATGTGAAGGTCCAAGGAATACATTGAACCTGCAGTGGTGTATCGGAAACTAATACTGGTCTCACAGGGAATGCTCAAAGCACCGACTGTAAGTAGGTCTGTATTCTTGTACTTAAGGCGGCATTGTGCCTTTTGTATTTAATTCCGATGCCATTTCTGTGTTTCATCGTCAATGTGAAGGTCCAAGGAATAAACTGAACCTGCAGAGGTGTAGCGGAAACTAATACTTGTCTCACAGGGAATGCTCAAAGCACCGACTGTAAGAAGAGTCTTTATCCTTGTTCTTAAGGCGGCATTGTGCCTTTTGTATTTAATTCCGATGCGATTTCTGTGTTTAATCGTCAATGTGAAGGTCCATGGAATACATTGAACCTGCAGTGGTGTATCGGATACTAATACTGGTCTCACAGGGAATGCTCAATGCACCGACGGTAAGAAGAGTCTCTATTCTTGTACTTAAGGCGGCATTGTTCCTTTTGTATTTAATTCCGATGTAATTTCAGTGTTTCATCGTGAATGTGAAGGTCCAAGGAATACATTGATCCTGTAGTGGAGTATCGGAAACTAGTACGGGTCGCACAGGAAAATATCAAAACACAGTCTCTAAGAAGTCACACTCTTCTTGCACTTATGGCGGCATTGTGCCTTCTGTATTTAATTCCGATGTAATATCAGTGTTTCATCGTCAATGTGTATGTCCAAGGAATAAATTGAACCTGCAGTGGTGTATCGGAAACTAATTCTGGTCACACAGGGAATGCTCAAAGCACCGAGTGTTTATTCTTGTACATAAGGCGGCATTGTCCCTTTGTATTTAATTCTGATGCCATTTCTGTGTTTCATCGTCAATGTGAAAGTCCAAGGAATCCACTGAACCTGCAGTGGTGTATCGGAAACTAATACTGGTCCCACAGGGAATGCACAAACCACCGACAGTACGAAGAGTCTCTATTCTTCTACTTAAGGCGGCATTGTGCCTTTTGTATTTAATTCCGATGCGATTTCTGTGTTTAATCGTCAATGTGAAGGTCCAAGGAATACACTGAAACTGCAGAGGTGTATCGGAAACTAATACTGGTCTCACAGGGAAAGCTGAAAGACCCGACTGTAAGAAGAGTCTCTATTCGTGTACTTAAGGTGGCATAGTGCCTTTTGTATTTAATTCCGTTGCGAATTCTGTGTATCATCGTCAATTTGAAGGTCCAAGGAATACATTGAACCTGCAGTGGCGTATCGAAAACTAATACGGGTCTCACAGGGAATGCTCAAAGCACCGACTGTAAG
Source organism: Schistocerca americana (assembly GCF_021461395.2). NCBI lineage: Eukaryota > Metazoa > Arthropoda > Insecta > Orthoptera > Acrididae > Schistocerca > Schistocerca americana. The sequence continues at coordinate 19,299,626 of NC_060125.1, read as the reverse complement.
AAGGGACTCTATTCTTGTACTTAAGGCGGCATTGTTCCTTTTGTGTTAAATTCCGATGTAATTTCAGTGTTTCATCGTCAATGTGTATGTCCGAGGAATAGATTGAACCTGCAGTGGTGTATCGGATACTATTACTGGTCTCACAGGGAATGCTCAAAGCACCGACTGTAAGAAGAGTCTCTATTCTTGTACTTAAGGTGGTATTGTGCCTTTTGTATTTGATTCCGATGCGATTTCTGTGTTTCATCGTCAATATGAAGGTCCAAGGAATACATTGAACCTGCAGTGGTGTATCGGAAACTAAAACTGGTCTCACAGGGAATGCTCAAAGCACCGACTGTAAGTAGGTCTGTATTCTTGTACCTAAGGCGGCATTGTGCGTTTTGGATTTAATTCCGATGCGATTTCTGTGTTTCATCGTCAATGTGAAGGTCCAAGGAATACATTGAACCTGCAGTGGTGTATCGGAAACTAATACTGGTCTCACAGGGAATGCTCAAAGCACCGACTGTAAGAAGAGTGTCAATTCTTGTACTTAAGGTGGCATTGTGCCTTTTGTATTTAATTCCGATGCCATTTCTGTGTTTCATCGTCAATGTGAAGGTCCAAGGAATACATTGAACCTGCAGTGGTGTAGCGGAAACTAATACTGCTCCCACAGGGAATGCTCAAAGCACCGACTGTAGGAAGAGCCTCTATTCTTGTACTTAGGGCGGTATTGTGCCTTTTGTATCTAATTCCGATGCGATATCTGTGTTTAATCGTCAATCTGAAGGTCCAAGGAATACATTGAACCTGCAATGGCGTATCGGAAACTAATACGGGTCGCACAGGAAAGGATCAAATCACAAACTCTAAGAAATCTCACTCTTCTTGCACTTATGGAGGCATTGTGCCTTTTGTATTTAATTCCGATGTAATTTCAGTGATTCATCGACAATGTGTATGTCCAAGGAGTACATTGAACCTGCAGTGGTGTATCGGAAACTAATACTGGTCACACAGGGAATGCTCAAAGCTCCGAGTGTTTATTCTTGTACTTAAGGCGGCATTGTGCCCTTTGTATTTAATTCCGATGCCATTTCTGTGTTTCATCGTCAATGTGAAGGTCCAAGGAATACATTGAACCTGCCGAGGTGTATCGGAATCTAATACTGGTCTCACAGGGAAAGCTCAAAGCACCGACTGTAAGAAGAGCCACTATTCTTGTACTTAAGGCGGCATTGTGCCTTTTGTCTTTAATTCCGTTGCGAATTCTGTGCATCATCGTCAATTTGAAGGTCCAAGGAATACATTGAACCTGCAGTGGTGAATCGGAAACTAATACTGGTCTCACAGGGAATGCTCAAAGCACCGACGGTAAGAAGAGCCTCTATTCTTGTACATAAGGCGGCATTGTGCCTTTGGTATTTAATTCCGATGCGATTTCTGTGTTTCATCGTCAATGTGAAGGTCCAAGGAATTCATTGAACCTACAGTGGTGTATCGGAAATTTATACTGGTCTCTCAGGGAATGCTCGAAGCACCGATTGTAAGATGAGTCTCCATTCTTGTACTTAGGGCGGCATTGTGCCTTTTGTATTTAATTCCGATGTAATTGCAGTGTTTCATCGTCAATGAATATGTCCAAGGAATACATTGAATCTGCAGTGGTGTATCGGATACTAATACTGGTCTCACAGGGAACGCTCAATGCACAGACTGTAAGAATAGTCTCTATTCTTGTACTTGAAGCGGAAGTGTGCCTTATGTATGTAATTCCAATGCGATTTCTGTGTTTCATCGTCAATTTGAAGGTAAAAGGAATACATTGAACCTGCAGTGGTGTATCGGAAACTAATACTGGTCTCACAGGGAATGATCAAAGCACCGACTGTAAGAGTCACTGTTCTTGTACTTAAGGCGGCATTGTGGCTTTTGTATATAATTACGATGCAATTTCTGTGTGTCATCGTCAATGTGAAGGTCCAAGGAATTCATTGAACTTCCAATAGTGTATCGGAAACTAATACTGGTCTCACAGGGAATGCTCAAATTACCGACTGTAAGAAGAGTGTCTATTCTTGTACTTAAGGCGGCATTGTGCCTTTTGTATTTAATTCCGATGCGATTTCTGTGGTTAATCGTCAATGTGAAGGTCCAAGGAACACATTGAACCTGCAGTGGTGTATCGGAAACTAATACTGATCTCACAGGGAATGCTCAAAGCACCGACTGTAAGAAGAGTCTCTATTCTTGTACTTAAGGCGGCATTGTGCCTTTTGTATTTAATTCCGATGTGATTTGTGTGTTTAATCGTCAATATCAAGGTCCAAGGAATACATTGAACCTGCAGTGGTGTATCGGAAACTAATACTGGTCTCACAGGGAGTGCTCAAAACACCGACTGTAGGAAGAGCCTCTATTCTTGTACTTAAGGCGGTATTGTGCCTTTTGTATTTAAATCCGATGCGATTTGTGTGTTTCATCGTCAATTTGAAGGTCCAAGGAATACATTGAAGCTGCAGTGTCGTATAGAAAACTAATACGGGTCGCACAGGAAAGGATCAAAACACAGACTCTAAGAAGTCTCACTCTTCTTGCACTTATGGCGGTATTTTGCCTTTTGAATTTAATCCCGATGTTGTTTCAGTGTTTCATCGTCAATGTGTATGTCCAAGGAATGCATTGAACCTGCAGTGGTGTATCGGAAACTACTACTGGTCTCACAGGGAATGCTCAAAGCACCGACAGTAAGAAGAGTCTCTATTCTTGTACTTAAGGCGGCGTTGTTGCTTTTGTATTTAATTCCGATGCAATTTCTGTGTTTCATCGTCAATGTGAAGGTCCAAGGAATACATTGAACCGCTGTAGTGTATCGGAAACTAATACTGGTCTCATAGGGAATACTCGAAACACCGACTGTGACAAGAGACAATATTCTTGTACTTAGGGCGGCATTGTGCCTTTTGTATTTAATTCCGATACGATTTCTGTGTTTCATCATCAATGTGAAGGTCCAAGGAATGCATTGAACCTGCAGTGGCGTATTGGAAACTTATACGGGGCGCACAGGAGAGGATCAAAACACAGACTCTAAGAAGTCTCACTCTTCTTGCACTTATGGCGGCATTGTGCTTCTTGTATTTAATTCCGATGTAATTTCAGTGTTTCATCGTCAATGTGAATGTCCAAGGAATACATTGAACCTCCAGTGGCGTATCGGAAACTAATACTGGTCTCACAGGGAATGCTCAAAGCACCGACGGTAAGAAGAGTCTCTATTCTTGTACTTAAGGCGGCATTGTGCCTTTTGTATTTAATTCAGATGCGATTAATGTGTTTAATCGTCAATGTTAGGGTCCAAGGAATACATTGATCCAGCAGTGGCGTATCGGAAACTAGTACGGGTCGCACAGGAAAATATCCAAACACAGTCTCTAAGAAGTCTCACTCTTCTTGGACTTATGGCAGCATGTTCCTTTTTTATTTAATTCCGATGTAATATCAGTGTTCCATCGTCAATGTGAAGGTCCAAGGAATACATTGAACCTGCAGTGGTGTATCGGAAACTAATACTGGTCTCACAGGGAATGCTCGAAGCACCGACTGTAAGAAGAGTCTCTATTCTTGTACTTAAGGCGGCATTGTGCCATATGTATTTAATTCCGATGCGATTTCTGTGTATCATCGTCAATTTGAAGGTCCAAGGAATACATTGAACCTGCAGTGGCGTATCGAAAACTAATACAGGTCGCACAGGAAAGGATCAAAACACAGACTCTATGAAGTCTCACTCTTCTTGCACTTATGGCGGCATTGTGCCTTTTGTATTTAATTCCGATGTGATTTCAGTGTTTCATCGTCAATGTGTATGTCCGAGGAATACATTGAACCTGCTGTGGTGTATCGGAAACTAATACTGGTCTCACAGGGATGTTCAAAGCACCGACGGTAAGAAGAGTCTCTATTCTTGTACTTAAGGCGGCTTTGTTCCTTTTGTATTTAATTCCGATGTAATTTCAGTGTTTCATCGTGAATGTGAAGGTCCAAGGAATACATTGATCCTGCAGTGGCGTATCGGAAACTAGTACGGGTCGCACAGGAAAATATCAAAACACAGTCTCTAAGAAGTCACACTATTCTTGCACTTATGGCGGCATTGTGCCTTTTGTATTTAATTCCGATGTAATATCAGTGTTTCATCGTCAATGTGTATGTCCAAGGAATAAATTGAACCTGCAGTGGTGTATCGGAAACTAATACTGGTCACACAGGGAATGCTCACAGCACCGAGTGTTTATTCTTGTACTTAAGGCGGCATTGTCCCTTTGTATTTAATTCTGATGCCATTTCTGTGTTTCATCGTCAATGTGAAAGTCCAAGGAATACACTGAACCTGCAGTGGTGTATCGGAAACTAATACTGGTCCCACAGGGAATGCACAATCCACCGACAGTAAGAAGAGTCTCTATTCTTCTACTTATGGCGGCATTGTGCCTTTTGTATTTAATTCCGATGCGATTTCTGTGTTTAATCGTCAATGTGAAGTTCCAAGGAATACATTGAACCTGCAGAGGTGTATCGGAAACTAATACTGGTCTTACAGGGAAAGCTCAAAGACCCGGCTGTAGGAAGAGTCTGTATTCGTGTACTTAGGGCGGCATAGTGCCTTTTGTATATAATTCCGTTGCGAATTCTGTGTATCATCGTCAATTTGAAGGTCCAAGGAATACATTGAACCTGCAGTGGCGTATCGAAAACTAATACGGGTCTCACAGGGAATGCTCAAAGCACCGACTGTAAGAAGGGACTCTATTCTTGTACTTAAGGCGGCATTGTTCCTTTTGTGTTAAATTCCGATGTAATTTCAGTGTTTCATCGTCAATGTGTATGTCCGAGGAATAGATTGAACCTGCAGTGGTGTATCGGATACTATTACTGGTCTCACAGGGAATGCTCAAAGCACCGACTGTAAGAAGAGTCTCTATTCTTGTACTTAAGGTGGTATTGTGCCTTTTGTATTTGATTCCGATGCGATTTCTGTGTTTCATCGTCAATATGAAGGTCCAAGGAATACATTGAACCTGCAGTGGTGTATCGGAAACTAAAACTGGTCTCACAGGGAATGCTCAAAGCACCGACTGTAAGTAGGTCTGTATTCTTGTACCTAAGGCGGCATTGTGCGTTTTGGATTTAATTCCGATGCGATTTCTGTGTTTCATCGTCAATGTGAAGGTCCAAGGAATACATTGAACCTGCAGTGGTGTATCGGAAACTAATACTGGTCTCACAGGGAATGCTCAAAGCACCGACTGTAAGAAGAGTGTCAATTCTTGTACTTAAGGTGGCATTGTGCCTTTTGTATTTAATTCCGATGCCATTTCTGTGTTTCATCGTCAATGTGAAGGTCCAAGGAATAAACTGAACCTGCAGAGGTGTAGCGGAAACAAATACTGGCCTGACAGGGAATGCTCAAAGCACCGACTGTAAGAAGAGTCTCTATTCTTGTACTTAAGGCGGCATTGTGCCTTTTGTATTTAATTCCGATGCGATTTCTGTGTATCATCGTCAATTTGAAGGTCCAAGGAATACATTGAACCTGCAGTGGCGTATCGAAAACTACGAGGGCAGTTCAATAAGTAATGCAACACTTTTTTTTTCTCGGCCAATTTTGGTTGAAAAAACCGGAAATTTCTTGTGGAATATTTTCAAAGATTCCCGCTTCGTCTCGTATAGTTTCATTGATTTCCGAAAGGTGGCAGTGCTGTACGGAGCTGTTGAAATGGCGTCTGTAACGGATGTGCGTTGCTAACTACGGGCAGTGATCGAGTTTCTTTTGGCGGAAAACCAGGGCATCTCAGATATTCATAGGCGCTTGCAGAATGTCTACGGTGATCTGGCAGTGGATAAAATCACGTTGAGTCGTTGGGCAAAGCGTGTGTCATCATCGCCGCAAGGTCAAGCAAGACTGTCTGATCTCCCGCGTGCGGGCCGGCCGTGCACAGCTGTGACTCCTGCAGTGGCGGAGCGTGCGAACACACTCGTTCGAGATGATCGACGGATCACCATCAAACAACTCTGTGCTCAAATTGACATCTCTGTTGGTAGTGCTGTCACAATTGTTCACCAGTTGGGATATTCAAAGGTTTGTTCCCGCTGGGTCCCTCGTTGTCTAACCGAACACCACAAAGAGCAAAGGAGAACCATCTGTGCGGAATTGCTTGCTCGTGATGTGGCTAAGGGTGACAATTTCTTGTCAAAGATTGTTACAGGCGATGAAACATGGGTTCATCATTTCGAACCTGAAACAAAACGGCAATCAATGGAGTGGCGCCACACCCACTCCCCTACCAAGAAAAAGTTTAAAGCCATACCCTCAGCCGGTAAAGTCATGGTTACAGTCTTCTGGGACGCTGAAGGGGTTATTCTGTTCGATATCCTTCCCCATGGTCAAACGATCAACTCTGAAGTGTATTGTGCTACTCTTCAGAAACTGAAGAAACGACTTCAGCGTGTTCGTAGGCACAAAAATCTGAACGAACTTCTCCTTCTTCATGACAACGCAAGACCTCACACAAGTCTTCGCACCCGAGAGGAGCTCACAAAACTTCAGTGGACTGTTCTTCCTCATGCACCCTACAGCCCCGATCTCGCACCGTCGGATTTCCATATGTTTGCCCCAATGAAGGACGCAATCCGTGGGAGGCATTACGCGGATGATGAAGAAATTATTGATGCAGTACGACGTTGGCTCCGACATCGACCAGTGGAATGGTGCCGTGCAGGCATACAGGCCCTCATTTCAAGGTGGTGTAAGGCCGTAGCATTGAATGGAGATTACGTTGAAAAATAGTGTTGTGTAGCTAAAAGATTGGGGAATAACCTGGAGTATTTCAATGCTGAATAAAACAACCACTGTTTCAGAAAAAAAATGTGTTGCATTACTTATTGAACTGCCCTCGTAATACGGGTCGCACAGGAAAGGATCAAAACACAGACTCTAAGAAGTCTCACTCTTCTTGCACATATGGCGGCATTGTGCCTTTTGTATACAATTCCGATGTAATTTCAGTGTTTCATCGTCAATGTGTATGTCCAAGGAATACATTGAACCTGCAGTGGTGTATCGGAAACTAATACTGGTCTCACAGGGAATGCTCAAAACACCGACGGTAAGAAGAGCCTCTATTCTTGTACATAAGGCGGCATTGTGCCTTTGGTATTTAATTCTGATGCGATTTCTGTGTTTCATCGTCAATGTGAAGGTCCAAGGAATACATTGAACCAGCAGTGGTGTATCGGAAACTAATACTGGTCTCTCAGGGAATGCTCGAAGCACCGATTGTAAGATGAGTCTCCAATCTTGTACTTAGGGCGGCATTGTGCCTTTTGTATGTAATTCCGATACCATTTCTGTGTTTCATCGTCAATGTGAAGGACCATGGAATACATGTAACCTGCAGTGGTATATCGGAAACTAATACTGGTCTCACAGGAAAGGATCAAAGCACAGACTCTAAGAAGTCTCATTCATCTTGTAGTTAAGGCGTCATTGTGCTCTTTGTATTTAATTCCGATGTAATTTCAGTGTTTCATCGTCAATGTGTACGTCCAAGGAATACATTGAACCTGCAGTGGTGTATCGGAAACTAATACTGGTTTCACAGGGAATGCTCAAAGCACCGACGGTAAGAAGAGTCTCTATTCTTCTGCTTAAGGCGGCATTGTTCCTTTTGTATTTAATTCCGATGTAATTTCAGTGTTTCATCGTCAATGTGTATGTCCAAGGAATAGAATGAACCTGCAGTGGTGTATCGGATACTATTACTGGTCTCACAGGGAATGCTCAAAGCACCGACTGTAAGAAGAGTCTCTATTCTTGTACTTAAGGCGGCATTGTGCCTTTTGTATTTGATTCCGATGCGATTTCTGTGTTTCATCGTCAATGTGAAGGTCCAAGGAATACATTGAACCAGCAGTGGTGTATCGGAAACTAATACTGGTCTCACAGCGAATGCTCAAAACACCGACTGTAAGTAGGTCTGTATTCTTGTACTCAAGGCGGCATTGTGCGTTTTGGATATGATTCCGATGCGATTTCTGTGTTTCATCGTCAATGTGAAGGTCCAAGGAATACATTGAACCTGCAGTGGTGTATCGGAAACTAATACTGGTCTCACAGGGAATGCTCAAAGCACCGACTGTAAGTAGGTCTGTATTCTTGTACTTAAGGCGGCATTGTGCCTTTTGTATTTAATTCCGATGCCATTTCTGTGTTTCATCGTCAATGTGAAGGTCCAAGGAATAAACTGAACCTGCAGAGGTGTAGCGGAAACTAATACTTGTCTCACAGGGAATGCTCAAAGCACCGACTGTAAGAAGAGTCTTTATCCTTGTTCTTAAGGCGGCATTGTGCCTTTTGTATTTAATTCCGATGCGATTTCTGTGTTTAATCGTCAATGTGAAGGTCCATGGAATACATTGAACCTGCAGTGGTGTATCGGATACTAATACTGGTCTCACAGGGAATGCTCAATGCACCGACGGTAAGAAGAGTCTCTATTCTTGTACTTAAGGCGGCATTGTTCCTTTTGTATTTAATTCCGATGTAATTTCAGTGTTTCATCGTGAATGTGAAGGTCCAAGGAATACATTGATCCTGTAGTGGAGTATCGGAAACTAGTACGGGTCGCACAGGAAAATATCAAAACACAGTCTCTAAGAAGTCACACTCTTCTTGCACTTATGGCGGCATTGTGCCTTCTGTATTTAATTCCGATGTAATATCAGTGTTTCATCGTCAATGTGTATGTCCAAGGAATAAATTGAACCTGCAGTGGTGTATCGGAAACTAATTCTGGTCACACAGGGAATGCTCAAAGCACCGAGTGTTTATTCTTGTACTTAAGGCGGCATTGTCCCTTTGTATTTAATTCTGATGCCATTTCTGTGTTTCATCGTCAATGTGAAAGTCCAAGGAATCCACTGAACCTGCAGTGGTGTATCGGAAACTAATACTGGTCCCACAGGGAATGCACAAACCACCGACAGTACGAAGAGTCTCTATTCTTCTACTTAAGGCGGCATTGTGCCTTTTGTATTTAATTCCGATGCGATTTCTGTGTTTAATCGTCAATGTGAAGGTCCAAGGAATACACTGAACCTGCAGAGGTGTATCGGAAACTAATACTGGTCTCACAGGGAAAGCTGAAAGACCCGACTGTAAGAAGAGTCTCTATTCGTGTACTTAAGGTGGCATAGTGCCTTTTGTATTTAATTCCGTTGCGAATTCTGTGTATCATCGTCAATTTGAAGGTCCAAGGAATACATTGAACCTGCAGTGGCGTATCGAAAACTAATACGGGTCTCACAGGGAATGCTCAAAGCACCGACTGTAAGAAGGGACTCTATTCTTGTACTTAAGGCGGCATTGTTCCTTTTGTGTTAAATTCCGATGTAATTTCAGTGTTTCATCGTCAATGTGTATGTCCGAGGAATAGATTGAACCTGCAGTGGTGTATCGGATACTATTACTGGTCTCACAGGGAATGCTCAAAGCACCGACTGTAAGAAGAGTCTCTATTCTTGTACTTAAGGTGGTATTGTGCCTTTTGTATTTGATTCCGATGCGATTTCTGTGTTTCATCGTCAATATGAAGGTCCAAGGAATACATTGAACCTGCAGTGGTGTATCGGAAACTAAAACTGGTCTCACAGGGAATGCTCAAAGCACCGACTGTAAGTAGGTCTGTATTCTTGTACCTAAGGCGGCATTGTGCGTTTTGGATTTAATTCCGATGCGATTTCTGTGTTTCATCGTCAATGTGAAGGTCCAAGGAATACATTGAACCTGCAGTGGTGTATCGGAAACTAATACTGGTCTCACAGGGAATGCTCAAAGCACCGACTGTAAGAAGAGTGTCAATTCTTGTACTTAAGGTGGCATTGTGCCTTTTGTATTTAATTCCGATGCCATTTCTGTGTTTCATCGTCAGTGTGAAGGTCCAAGGAATAAACTGAACCTGCAGAGGTGTAGCGGAAACAAATACTGGCCTGACAGGGAATGCTCAAAGCACCGACTGTAAGAAGAGTCTCTATTCTTGTACTTAAGGCGGCATTGTGCCTTTTGTATTTAATTCCGATGCGATTTCTGTGTATCATCGTCAATTTGAAGGTCCAAGGAATACATTGAACCTGCAGTGGCGTATCGAAAACTACGAGGGCAGTTCAATAAGTAATGCAACACTTTTTTTTTCTCGGCCAATTTTGGTTGAAAAAACCGGAAATTTCTTGTGGAATATTTTCAAAGATTCCCGCTTCGTCTCGTATAGTTTCATTGATTTCCGAAAGGTGGCAGTGCTGTACGGAGCTGTTGAAATGGCGTCTGTAACGGATGTGCGTTGCTAACAACGGGCAGTGATCGAGTTTCTTTTGGCGGAAAACCAGGGCATCTCAGATATTCATAGGCGCTTGCAGAATGTCTACGGTGATCTGGCAGTGGATAAAATCACGTTGAGTCGTTGGGCAAAGCGTGTGTCATCATCGCCGCAAGGTCAAGCAAGACTGTCTGATCTCCCGCGTGCGGGCCGGCCGTGCACAGCTGTGACTCCTGCAGTGGCGGAGCGTGCGAACACACTCGTTCGAGATGATCGACGGATCACCATCAAACAACTCTGTGCTCAAATTGACATCTCTGTTGGTAGTGCTGTCACAATTGTTCACCAGTTGGGATATTCAAAGGTTTGTTCCCGCTGGGTCCCTCGTTGTCTAACCGAACACCACAAAGAGCAAAGGAGAACCATCTGTGCGGAATTGCTTGCTCGTGATGTGGCTAAGGGTGACAATTTCTTGTCAAAGATTGTTACAGGCGATGAAACATGGGTTCATCATTTCGAACCTGAAACAAAACGGCAATCAATGGAGTGGCGCCACACCCACTCCCCTACCAAGAAAAAGTTTAAAGCCATACCCTCAGCCGGTAAAGTCATGGTTACAGTCTTCTGGGACGCTGAAGGGGTTATTCTGTTCGATATCCTTCCCCATGGTCAAACGATCAACTCTGAAGTGTATTGTGCTACTCTTCAGAAACTGAAGAAACGACTTCAGCGTGTTCGTAGGCACAAAAATCTGAACGAACTTCTCCTTCTTCATGACAACGCAAGACCTCACACAAGTCTTCGCACCCGAGAGGAGCTCACAAAACTTCAGTGGACTGTTCTTCCTCATGCACCCTACAGCCCCGATCTCGCACCGTCGGATTTCCATATGTTTGCCCCAATGAAGGACGCAATCCGTGGGAGGCATTACGCGGATGATGAAGAAATTATTGATGCAGTACGACGTTGGCTCCGACATCGACCAGTGGAATGGTGCCGTGCAGGCATACAGGCCCTCATTTCAAGGTGGTGTAAGGCCGTAGCATTGAATGGAGATTACGTTGAAAAATAGTGTTGTGTAGCTAAAAGATTGGGGAATAACCTGGAGTATTTCAATGCTGAATAAAACAACCACTGTTTCAGAAAAAAAATGTGTTGCATTACTTATTGAACTGCCCTCGTAATACGGGTCGCACAGGAAAGGATCAAAACACAGACTCTAAGAAGTCTCACTCTTCTTGCACATATGGCGGCATTGTGCCTTTTGTATACAATTCCGATGTAATTTCAGTGTTTCATCGTCAATGTGTATGTCCAAGGAATACATTGAACCTGCAGTGGTGTATCGGAAACTAATACTGGTCTCACAGGGAATGCTCAAAACACCGACGGTAAGAAGAGCCTCTATTCTTGTACATAAGGCGGCATTGTGCCTTTGGTATTTAATTCTGATGCGATTTCTGTGTTTCATCGTCAATGTGAAGGTCCAAGGAATACATTGAACCAGCAGTGGTGTATCGGAAACTAATACTGGTCTCTCAGGGAATGCTCGAAGCACCGATTGTAAGATGAGTCTCCAATCTTGTACTTAGGGCGGCATTGTGCCTTTTGTATGTAATTCCGATACCATTTCTGTGTTTCATCGTCAATGTGAAGGACCATGGAATACATGTAACCTGCAGTGGTATATCGGAAACTAATACTGGTCTCACAGGAAAGGATCAAAGCACAGACTCTAAGAAGTCTCATTCATCTTGTAGTTAAGGCGTCATTGTGCTCTTTGTATTTAATTCCGATGTAATTTCAGTGTTTCATCGTCAATGTGTACGTCCAAGGAATACATTGAACCTGCAGTGGTGTATCGGAAACTAATACTGGTTTCACAGGGAATGCTCAAAGCACCGACGGTAAGAAGAGTCTCTATTCTTCTGCTTAAGGCGGCATTGTTCCTTTTGTATTTAATTCCGATGTAATTTCAGTGTTTCATCGTCAATGTGTATGTCCAAGGAATAGAATGAACCTGCAGTGGTGTATCGGATACTATTACTGGTCTCACAGGGAATGCTCAAAGCACCGACTGTAAGAAGAGTCTCTATTCTTGTACTTAAGGCGGCATTGTGCCTTTTGTATTTGATTCCGATGCGATTTCTGTGTTTCATCGTCAATGTGAAGGTCCAAGGAATACATTGAACCAGCAGTGGTGTATCGGAAACTAATACTGGTCTCACAGCGAATGCTCAAAACACCGACTGTAAGTAGGTCTGTATTCTTGTACTCAAGGCGGCATTGTGCGTTTTGGATATGATTCCGATGCGATTTCTGTGTTTCATCGTCAATGTGAAGGTCCAAGGAATACATTGAACCTGCAGTGGTGTATCGGAAACTAATACTGGTCTCACAGGGAATGCTCAAAGCACCGACTGTAAGTAGGTCTGTATTCTTGTACTTAAGGCGGCATTGTGCCTTTTGTATTTAATTCCGATGCCATTTCTGTGTTTCATCGTCAATGTGAAGGTCCAAGGAATAAACTGAACCTGCAGAGGTGTAGCGGAAACTAATACTTGTCTCACAGGGAATGCTCAAAGCACCGACTGTAAGAAGAGTCTTTATCCTTGTTCTTAAGGCGGCATTGTGCCTTTTGTATTTAATTCCGATGCGATTTCTGTGTTTAATCGTCAATGTGAAGGTCCATGGAATACATTGAACCTGCAGTGGTGTATCGGATACTAATACTGGTCTCACAGGGAATGCTCAATGCACCGACGGTAAGAAGAGTCTCTATTCTTGTACTTAAGGCGGCATTGTTCCTTTTGTATTTAATTCCGATGTAATTTCAGTGTTTCATCGTGAATGTGAAGGTCCAAGGAATACATTGATCCTGTAGTGGAGTATCGGAAACTAGTACGGGTCGCACAGGAAAATATCAAAACACAGTCTCTAAGAAGTCACACTCTTCTTGCACTTATGGCGGCATTGTGCCTTCTGTATTTAATTCCGATGTAATATCAGTGTTTCATCGTCAATGTGTATGTCCAAGGAATAAATTGAACCTGCAGTGGTGTATCGGAAACTAATTCTGGTCACACAGGGAATGCTCAAAGCACCGAGTGTTTATTCTTGTACTTAAGGCGGCATTGTCCCTTTGTATTTAATTCTGATGCCATTTCTGTGTTTCATCGTCAATGTGAAAGTCCAAGGAATCCACTGAACCTGCAGTGGTGTATCGGAAACTAATACTGGTCCCACAGGGAATGCACAAACCACCGACAGTACGAAGAGTCTCTATTCTTCTACTTAAGGCGGCATTGTGCCTTTTGTATTTAATTCCGATGCGATTTCTGTGTTTAATCGTCAATGTGAAGGTCCAAGGAATACACTGAACCTGCAGAGGTGTATCGGAAACTAATACTGGTCTCACAGGGAAAGCTGAAAGACCCGACTGTAAGAAGAGTCTCTATTCGTGTACTTAAGGTGGCATAGTGCCTTTTGTATTTAATTCCGTTGCGAATTCTGTGTATCATCGTCAATTTGAAGGTCCAAGGAATACATTGAACCTGCAGTGGCGTATCGAAAACTAATACGGGTCGCACAGGAAAGGATCAAAACACAGACTCTAAGAAGTCTCACTCTTCTTGCACTTATCGCGGCATTGTGCCTTTTGTATTTATCTCCGATGTGATTTCAGTGTTTCATCGTCAATGTGTATGTCCGAGGAATACATTGAACCTGCTGTGGTATATCGGAAACTAATACTGGTCTCACTGGGAATGCTCAAAGCACCGACGGTAAGAAGAGTCTCTATTCTTGTACTTAAGGGGGCATTGTTCCTTTTGTATTTAATTCCGATGTAATTTCAGTGTTTCATCGTGAATGTGCAGGTCCAAGGAATACATTGATCCTGCAGTGGAGTATCGGAAACTAGTACGGGTCGCACAGGAAAATAACAAAACACAGTCTCTAAGAAGTCACACTCTTCTTGCACTTATGGCGGCATTGTGCCTTCTGTATTTAATTCCGATGTAGTATCAGTGTTTCATCGTCAATGTGTATGTCCAAGGAATAAATTGAACCTGCAGTGGTGTATCGGAAACTAATACTGGTCACACATGGAATGCTCAAAGCACCGAGTGTTTATTCTTGCACTTAAGGCGGCATTGTCCCTTTGTATTTAATTCTGATGCCATTGCTGTGTTTCATCGTCAATGTGAAAGTCCAAGGAATCCACTGAAGCTGCAGTGGTGTATCGGAAACTAATACTGGTCCCACAGGGAATGCACAAACCACCGACAGTACGAAGACTCTCTATTCTTCTACTTAAGGCGGCATAGTGCCTTTTGTATTTAATTCAGTTGCGAATTCTGTGTATCATCGTCAATTTGAAGGTTCAATGTATTCCTTGGACGTACACATTGACGATGAAACACTGAAATTACATCGGAATTAAATACAAAGGGCACAATGACGCCTTAACTACAAGAAGAATGAGACTTCTTCGAGTCTGTGCTTTGATCCTTTCCTGTGAGACCAGTATTAGTTTCCGATATACCACTGCAGGTTACATGTATTCCATGGTCCTTCACATTGACGATGAAACACAGAAATGGCATCGGAATTCCATACAAAAGGCACAATGCCGACCTAAGTACAAGATTGGAGACTCATTTTACAATCGGTGCTTCGAGCATTCCCTGAGAGACCAGTAATAATTTCCGACACACCACTACAGGTTCAATGTATTCCTTGGACCTTCACATTGACGATGAAACACAGAAATCGCATCGGAATTAAATCCAAAACGCACAATGCCGCCTTAAGTACAAGAATACAGACCTACTCACAGTCGGTGCTTTGAGCATTCCCTGTGAGACCAGTTTTAGTTTCCGATACACCACTGCAGGTTCAATGTATTCCTTGGACCTTCACATTGACGATGAAACACAGAAATCGCATCGGAATGAAACACAAAAGGCACAATGCCGCCTTAAGTACAAGAATAGAGACTCTTCTTATCGTCGGTGCTTTGAGCATTCCCTGTGAGACCAGTATTAGTTTCCGATACACCACTGAAGGTTCAATGTATTCCTTGGACGTACACATTGACGATGAAACACTGAAATTACATCGGAATTAAATACAAAGGGCACAATGACGACTTAACTACAAGAAGAATGAGACTTCTTAGAGTCTGTGCTTTGATCCTTTCCTCTGAGACCATTATTAGTCTCCGATATACCACTGCAGGTTACATGAATTCCATGGTCCTTCACATTGACGATGAAACACGGAAATCGCATCGGAATTACATACAAAAGGCACAATGCCGCCCTAAGTACAAGAATGGAGACTCATCTTACAACCGGTGCTTCGAGCATTCCCTGAGAGACCAGTATTAACTTCCGATACACCACTGCAGGTTCAATGTATTCCTTGGACCATCACATTGACGATGAAACACGGAAATCGCATCGGAATTAAATACCAAAGGCACAATGCCGCCTTGTGTACAAGAATAGAGGCTCTTCGTACCGTCGGTGTTTTGAGCATTCCCTGTGCGACCCGTATTAGTTTTCGATACGCCACTGCAGAAAGGATCAAAGCACAGACTCTAAGAAGTCTCACTCATCTTGCAGTTAAGGCGGCATTGTTCCTTTTGTGGTGTCACCGCCAGACACCACACTTGCTAGGTGGCTAGTTTAAATCGGCCGCGGTCCATTTAGTACATGTCGGACCCGCGTGTCGCCACTGTGTGATCACAGACCTAGCGCCACCACAAGGAAGGTCTCGTGATACGAACAAGCACTCGCCCTAGTTGGACGGACGACCTAGCTAGCGACTAGATGTACGAAGCCTTTCACTCTCATTAGCCGAGAGACAGAATAGCCTTCAGCTAAGTTAATGGCTACGAACTAGCAAGGCGATATTAGCCTTACAGTGATTGTAATTAAAGTCTCCTGTGTATCGTAAAGAGCGATGTACCATAATGATTGATTAAAGATAAGTATTAACCCAGCTACGTACTTTTCTTCATAGCATTAATTACGTAGCCTGTTCCAGTACATGACGCCCGTCGGCGTGTGTGTGTATGCGTGCCTTTCTTGCGGCTACCCGTCACTGTGGACTGGCTGCCTTGTCAGTCCACTTCACCTTTCGTATTTAATTCCGATGTAATTTCAGTGTTTCATCGTCAATGAGTATGTCCAAGGAATACATTGAACCTGGAGTGGTGTATCGGAAATTAATACTGGTCTCACAGGTAATGCTCAAAGCACCGACTGTAAGAAGAGTCTCTATTCTTGTACGTAAGGCGGCATTGTGCCTTTTGTATTTAATTCCGATGTGATTTCTGTGTTTCATTGTCAATGTGTATGTCCAAGGAATACATTGAACCTGCAGTGGTGTATCGGAAACTAATACTGGTCTCACAGGGAATGCTCAAACACCGACTGTAAGAAGAGTCTCTATTCATGTACTTAAGGCGGCACTGTGCCTTTTGTATTTCATTCCGATATGATTTCTGTGTTTCATCGTCAATGCGAAGGTCCAAGGAATACATTGAACCTGCAGTGGTGTATCGGAAACTAATACTGGTCTCACAGGAAAGGATCAAAGCACAGACACTAAGAAGTCTCACTCACCTTGCATTTATATCATCATTGTTCCTTTTGTATTTAATTCCGATGTAATTTCAGTGTTTCATCGTCAATGAGTATGTCCAAGGAATACATTGAACCAGGAGTGGTATATCGGAAACTAATACTGGTCTCACAGGGAATGCTCAAAGCACCGACTGTAAGAATAGTCTCTATTCTTGTACTTAAGGCAGCATTGTGCATTTTGTATTTAGTTCCGATGCGATTTCTGTGTTTCTTCGTCAATGCGAAGGTCCAAGGTATACATTGAACCTGCAGTGGTGGATCGGAATCTAATACTAATCTCACAGGAAAGGATCAAATCACAGACTCTAACAAGTCTCACTCATCTTGCAGTTAAGGCGGCATTGTTCCTTTTGGATTTAATTCCGATGTGATTTCTGTGTTTCATCTTCAATGTGTATGTCCAAGGAATACATTGAACCTGCAGTGGTGTATCGGAAACTAATACTGGTCTCACAGGGAATGATCAAAGCACCGACTGTAAGAGGAGTCTCTATTTTTGCACTTATGGCGACATTGTGCCATTTGTGTTTAATTCCGATGTAATTTCAGTGTTTCATCGTCAATGTGTATGTCTAAGGAATACATTGAACCTGCAGTGGTGTATCGGAAACTAATACTGGTCTCACAGGGAATGCTCAAAGCACCGTCTATAAGAAGAGTCTCTATTCTTGTACTTATTGCGGCATTGTGCCTTTTGTATTTAGTTCCGATTCGATTTCTGTGTTTCATCGTCAATGCGAAGGTCCAAGGAATACATTGAACCTGCAGTGGTGTATCGGAAACTAATAGTGGTCTCACAGGAAAAGATCAAAGCACAGTCTCTTAGAAGTCTTACTCATCTTGCCGTTACGGCGGCATTGTTCCTTTTGTATTTAATTCCGATGTTATTTCAGTGTTTCATGGTCAATGAGTATGTCCAAGGAATACATTAAACCTGGAGTGGTGTATCGGAAACTAATACTGGTCTCACAGGGAAAGCTCAAAGCACCGACTGTAAGAAGAGTCTCTATTCTTGCACTTATGGCGGCATTGTCCCTTTTGAATTTAATTCCGATGTAATTTCAGTGTTTCATCGTCAATGTGTATGTCTAAGGAATTCATTGAACCTGCAGTGGTTTATCGGAAACTAATACTGGTCTCACAGGGAATGCTCAAAGCACCGACTGTAAGAAGAGTCTCTATTCTTGTACTTATTGCGGCATTGTACACTTTGTATTTAGATCCGATGCGATTTCTGTGTTTCATCGTCAATGCGAAGGTCCAAGGAATACATTGAACCTGCAGTGGTGTATCGGAAACTAATACCGGTCTCACAGGAAAGGATCAAAGCACAGACTCTAAGAAGTCTCACTCATCTTGCAGTTAAGGCGGCATTGTTCCGTTTGTATTTAATTCCGATGTAATTTCAGTGTTTCATCGTCATTGAGTATATCCAAGGAATACATTGAACCTGGAGTGGTGTATCGGAAACTAATACTGGTGTCACAGGGACTGCCCAAAGCACTGACTGTAAGAAGAGTGTCTATTCTTGTACGTAAGGCGGCATTGTGCCTTTTGTATTTAATTCCGATGCGATTTCTGTGATTCATCGTCAATGCGTATGTCCAAGGAATACATTGAACCTGCAGTGGTGTATCAGAAACTAATACTGGTCTCACAGGGAATGCTCAAAGCACCGACTGTAAGAAGAGTCTCTATTCTTGTACTTAATGCGGCATTGTGCCTTTTGTATTTAATTCCGATGCGATTTCTGTGTTTCATCGTCAATGTGAAGGTACATGGAATACATTGTACCTGCAGTGGTGTATCGGAAACTAATACTGGTCTCACAGGGAATGCTCAAAGCACCGACTGTAAGAGGAGTCTCTACTCTTGCACTTATGGTGGCATTGTGCCATTTGTATGTAATTCCGATGTCATTTCAGCGTTTCTTCGTCAATGTGTATTTCTAAGGAATACGTTGAACCTGCAGTGGTGAATCGGAAACTAATACTGGTCTCACAGGGACTGCCCAAAGCACCGACTGTAAGAAGAGTCTCTATTCTTGTACGTAAGGCGGCATTGTGCCTTTTGTATTTAATTCCGATGCGATTTCTGTGATTCATCGTCAATGCGTATGTCCAAGGAATACATTGAACCTGCAGTGGTGTATCAGAAACTAATACTAGTCTCACAGGGAATGCTCAAAGCACCGACTGTAAGAAGAGGCTCTATTCTTGTACGTAAGGCGGCAGTGTGCCTTTTGTATTTAATTCCGAAGCGATTTCTGTGTTTCATCGTCAATGTGTATGTCCAAGCAATACATTTAACCTGAAGTGGTGTATCGGAAACTAATACGGGTCTCACAGGAAATGCTCAAAGCACCGACTGTAAGAAGAGTCTCTATTCTTGTACTTAAGGCGGCATTGTGCCGTTTGTATTACATTCCGATGCGATTTCTGTGTTTCATCGTCAATGTGAAGGTCCAAGGAATACATAGGCCCTGCAGTGGTGTATGGGAAACTAATACTGGTCTCACAGGGAATGCTCAAAGTACCGACTATAAGAAGAATCACTATTCTTGTACTTATTGCGGCATTGTGGCTTTTGTATTTAGTTCCGATGCGATTTCTGTGTTTCTTCGTCAATGCGAAGGTCCAAGGAATACATTGAACCTGCAGTGGCGTATCGAAAACTAATACGGGTCGCACAGGGAATGCTCAAAACACCGACGGTACGAAGAGCCTCTATTCTTGTACACAAGGCGGCATTGTGCCTTTGGTATTTAATTCCGATGCGATTTCCGTGTTTCATCGTCAATGTGATGGTCCAAGGAATACATTGAACCTGCAGTGGTGTATCGGAAGTTAATACTGGTCTCTCAGGGAATGCTCGAAGCACCGGTTGTAAGATGAGTCTCCATTCTTGTACTTAGGGCGGCATTGTGCCTTTTGTATGTAATTCCGATGCGATTTCCGTGTTTCATCGTCAATGTGAAGGTACATGGAATATATTGTACCTGCAGTGGTGTATCGGAAACTAATACTGGTCTCACAGGGAATGCTCAATGCACCGACTGTAAGAAGAGTCTCTTTTCTTGTACTTATTGCGGCATTGTGGCTTTTGTATTTAGTTCCGATGCGATTTCTGTGTTTCTTCGTCAATGCGAAGGTCCAAGGAATACATTGAACCTGCAGTGGTGTATCGGAAACTAATACTGGTCTCACAGGAAAGGATCAAAGCACAGACTCTACGAAGTCTCACTCATCTTGCAGTTACGGCGGCATTGTTCCTTTTGTATTTAATACCGATGTTATTTTATTGTTTCATCGTCAATGAATATGTCCAAGGAATACATTGAACCTGGAGTGGTGTATCGGAAACTAATACTGGTATCACAGCGAATGCACAAAGCAACGACTGTAGAAGAGTCTCTATTCTTGTACGTAAGTCGGCATTTTGCCTTTTGTATTAATTCCGTGGCGATTTCTGTGTTTCATCGTCAATGCGTATGTCCAAGGAAACCATTGAACCTGCAGTGGTGTATCGGGAACTAATACTGGTCTCACAGGGAATGCTCAAAGCATCGACTGTAGGAAGAGTCTCAATTCTTGTACTTAAGGTGGCATTGTGAATTTTGTATTTAATTCCGATGCGATTTCTGTGTTTCATCGTCAATGTGAAGTTCCAAGGAATACATTGTACCTGCTGTGGTGTATGGGAAACTATTACTGGTCTCACAGTGAATGCTCAAACCTCCGACTGTAAGAAGGGTCTCTATTCTGGCACTTATGGCGGCATTGTGCGTTTTGCGTTTAATTCCGATGCCATTTCTGTGTTTCATTGTCAATGTGTATGTCCAAGGAATACATTGAACCTGCAGTGGTGTATCGGAAACCAATACTGGTCTCAAAGAAAATGTTCAAAGCACCAACTGTAAGAAGAGTCTCTATTCTTGTACTTAAGGCGGCATTGTGTTTTTGTATTTAATTCCGATGTAAATTCAGTGTTTCATCGTCTACGTGTATGTCTAAGGAATACATTGAACCTGCAGTGGTGTATCGGAAACTAATACTGGTCTCACAGGGAATGCTCAAAGCACTGACTGTAAGAAGAGTCTCTATTCTTGTACGTAAGGCGGCATTGTGCCTTTGTATTTAATTCCGATGCGATTTCTGTGTTTCATCGTCAAGGCGTATGTCCAAGGAATACATTGAACCTGAAGTGGTATAT
Organism: Schistocerca americana; assembly: GCF_021461395.2. Lineage (NCBI taxonomy): Eukaryota > Metazoa > Arthropoda > Insecta > Orthoptera > Acrididae > Schistocerca > Schistocerca americana. Next base: position 19,278,400 of record NC_060125.1, on the reverse strand, counting down.
CGGAAACTAATACTGGTCTCACAGGGAATGCTCAAAGCACCGACTGTAAGAAGAGTCTCTATTCTTGTACTTAAGGCGGAATTGTGCATTTTGTATTTAGTTCCGATGCGATTTCTGTGTTTCATCGTCAATGCGAAGGTCCAAGGTGTACATTGAACCTGCAGTGGTGTATCGGAAACTAATACTGGTCTCACATGAAAGGATCAAAGCACAGACTCTAAGAAGTCTCACTCATCATGCAGTTAAAGCGGCATTGTTCCTTTTGTATTTAATTCCGATGTAATATCAGTGTTTCATCGTCATTGAGTATGTCCAAGGAATACATTGAACCAGGAGTGGTGTATCGGAAACTAATACTGGTCTCACAGGGAATGCTCAAGGCACCGACTGTAAGAAGAGTCTCTATTCTTGTACGTAGGGCGGCATTGTGCATTTTGTATTTAATTCCGATGCGATTTCTGTATTTCATCGTCAATGTGAAGGTACAAGTAATACATAGTACCTGCAGTGGTGTATCGCAAACTAATACTGGTCTCACAGGGAATGCTCAAAGCACTGACTGTAAGAAGAGTCTCTATTCTTGTAGTTACGGCGGCATTGTGCCATTTCTATTTCATTCCGATGCGATTTCTGTGTTTCATCGTCAATGTGTATGTCCAAGGAATACATTGAACCTGCAGTGGCGTATGGAAGCTGATACTGGCCACACAGGAATGGATCAAAGCAGACTCTAAGAAGTCTCACTCTTCTTGCACTTAAGGCGGCATTGTGCGTTTTGTATTTAATTCCGATGTAATTTCAGTGTTTCATCGTCAATGTGTATGTCCAAGGAATACATTGAACCCGCAGTGGTGTATCGCAAGCTAATACTGGTCTCACGGGGAATGCTCAAAGCACCAACTGTAAGATGAGACTCTATTCTTGTACTTAAGGCGGCATTGTGCGTTTTGTGTTTCATTCCGATGCCATTTCTGTGTTTCATTGTCAATGTGTATGTCCAAGGAATACATTGAACCTGCAGTGGTACATCGGAAACCAATACTGGTCTCAAAGAGAATGTTCAAAGCACCGACTGTAAGAAGAGTCTCTATTCTTGTACTTAAGGCGGCATTGTGCTTTTTGTATTTAATTCCGATGTAATTTCAGTGTGTCATCGTCAACGTGTATGTCTAAGGAATACATTGAACCTGCAGTGGTGTATCGGACACTAATACTGGTCTCACAGGGAATGCTCAAAGCACTGACTGTAAGAAGAGTCTCTATTCTTGTACGTAAGGCGGCATTGTGCCTTTGTATTTAATTCCGATGCGATTTCTGTGTTTCATCGTCAAGGCGTATGTCCAAGGAATACATTGAACCTGCAGTGGTATATCGGAAACTAATACTGGTCTCACAGGGAATGCTCAAAGCACCGACTGTGAGAAGAGTCTCTATTCTTGTACTTAAGGCGGAATTGTGCATTTTGTATTTAGTTCCAATGCGATTTCTGTGTTTCATCGTCAATGCGAAGGTCCAAGGTATACATTGAACCTGCAGTGGTGTATCGGAAACTAATACTGGTCTCACAGGGAATGCTCAAAACACCGACTGTAAGAAGAGTCTCTATTCTTGTACTTAAGGCGGCATTGTGCCTTTTGGATTTAATTCCAATGCGATTTCTGTGTATCATCGTCAATGTGAAGGTCCAAGGAACACATTGAACCTGCAGTGATGTATCGGAAACTAATACTGGTCTCACAGGAAAGGATCAAAGCACGGACTCTAAGAAGTCTCACACATCTTACACTTAAGGTGGCATTGTCCCTTTTGTATTTAATTCCGATGTAATTTCAGTGTTTCATCGTCAATGTGTATGTCCAAGGAATACATTGAACCTGGAGTGGTAGGTCGGAAACTAATACTGGACTCAATGGGAATGCTCAAAGCACCGACTGTAAGAAGAGTCTCAATTCTTGTACTTAAGGCGGCATTGTGCCTTCTGTATTTAATTCCGATGGGATTTCTGTGTTTCATCGGCAATGTGTATGTCCAAGGAATACATTGAACCTGCAGTGGTGTATCGCAAACTAATACTGGTCTCACAGGGAATGCTCAATGCACCGACTGTAAGAAGAGTCTCTATTCTCGTACGTAAGGCGGCATTGTGCCGTTTGTATTTAATTCCGATGCGATTTCTGTGTTTCATCGTCAATGTGTATTTCCAAGGAATACATTTAACCTGCAGTGGAATGCTAAAAGCACCGACTGTAAGAAGAGTCTCTATTCTTGCACTTATGGCGGCATTGTGCATTTTGTATTTAATTCCGATGTAAATTTAGTGTTTCATCGTCAATGTGTATGTCTAAGGAATACATTGAACCTGCAGCCTTGTATCGGAAACTAATACTGGTCTCACAGGGAATGCTCAAAGCACCGACTGTAAGAAGAGTCTCTATTCATGTACGTAAGGCGGCATTGTGCCTTTTGTTTTTAATTCCGATGCGATTTCTGTGTTTCATCGTCAATGTGTATGTCCAAGGAATACATTGAACCTGCAGTGGAATGCTCAAATCACCGACTGTAAGAAGAGTCTCTATTCTTGCACTTAAGGCGGCATTGTGCCTTTTGTATTTAATTATTTCAGTGTTTCATCGGCAATGTGTATGTCCAAGGAATACACTGAACCTGCAGTGGAATGCTCAAAGCACCGACTGTAAGAAGTGTCTCTATTCTTGCACTAAGGGCAGCATTGTGCTTTTGTATTTAATTCCGATGTAATTTCAGTGTTTCATCGTCAATGTGTATGTCTAAGGAAATCATTGAACCTGCAGTGGTGCATCGGAAACTAATACTGGTCTCACAGGGAATGCTCAAAGCACCGACTGTAAGAAGAGTCTCTATTCTTGAACGTAATTCGGCATTGTGCCTTTTGTATTTAATTCCAATGCGATTTCTGTGTTTCATCGCCAATGGGTATGTCCAAGGAATACATTGAACCTGCAGTGGTGTATCGCAAACTAATACTGGTCTCACAGGGAATGCTCAATGCACCGACTGTAAGAAGAGTCTTTATTCTCGTACGTAAGGCGGCATTGTGCCTTTTGTATTTAATTCCGATGCGATTTCTGTGTTTCATCGTCAATGTGTATGTCCAAGGAATACATTGAACCTGCAGTGGAATGCTCAAAGCACCGACTGTAAGAAGAGTCTCTATTCTGGTACTTATTGCGGCATTGTGCCATTTGTATTTAATTCCGATGTAATTTCAGTGTTTCATCGTCAACGTGTATGTCCAAGGAATACATTGAACATGCAGTGGTGTATCGGAGACTAATACTGGTCTCACAGGAAAGGATCAAAGCACAGACTCTAAGACGCCTCACTCTTCTTGCACTTAATGCGGCATTGTGCCTTTTGTATTTAATTCCGATGTAATTTCGGTGGTTCGTCTTCAATGTGTATGTCGAAGGAATAAATTGAACCTGCAGTGGTGCAACGGAAACTAATACTGGTCTCACAGGGAATGCTCAAAGCACCGACTGTAAGAAAAGTCTCTATTCTTGTACACATTGCGGCATTGTGCCATTTGTATTTAATTCCGATGTAATTTCAGTGTTTCATCGTCAATGTGTATGTCTAAGGAATACATTGAACCTGCAGTGGTGTATCGGAAACTAATACTGGTCTCACAGGGAATGCTCAAAGCACCGACTGTAAGAAGAGTCTCTATTCTGGTACTTATTGCGGCATTGTGCCTTTTGTATTTAGTTCCGATGCGTTTCTGTGTTTCATCGTCAATGTGAAGGTCCAAGGAATACATTGAACCTGCTGTGGTGTTACGGAAACTAATACTGGTCTCACAGGGAATGCTCAAGCACCGACTGTAAGAAGAGTCTCTATTCTTGTAGTTACGGCGGCATTGTGCCATTTCTATTTCATTCCGATGCGATTTCTGTGTTTCATCGTCAATGTGTATGTCCAAGGAATACATTGAACCTGCAGTGGCGTATGGAAGCTGATACTGGCCTCACAGGAATGGATCAAAGCACAGACTCTAAGAAGTCTCACTCTTCTTGCACTTAAGGCGGCATTGTGCGTTTTGTACTTAATTCCGATGTAATTTCAGTGTTTCATCGTCAATGTGTATGTCCAAGGAATACATTGAACCTGCAGTGGTGTATCGCAAGCTAATACTGGTCTCACGGGGAATGCTCAAAGCACCGACTGTAAGAAGAGTCTCTATTCTTGTACTTAAGGCGCCATTTTGCCTTTTGTATTTAATTCCGATGCGATTTCTGTGTTTCATCGTCAATGTGAAGGTCCATGGAATACACTGAACCTGCTATGGTGTATCGGAAACTAATATTGGTCTCAAAGGGAATGCTCAAAAAACCGACTGTAAGAAGAGTCTCTATTCTTATACTAAAGGCGGCATTGTGCCTTTTGTATTTAATTACGATGCGATTTCTGTGTTTCATAGTCAATGTGAAGGTCCAAGGAATACATTGAACCTGCAGTGGTGTATCGGAAACTAACACTGGTCTCACAGGGAATGCTCAAAGCACCGACTGTAAGAAGAGTCTCTTATCTTGTACTTAAGGCGGCATTGTGCATTTGTATTTAATTGCGATGCGATTTCTGTGTTTCATCGTCAATGTGAAGGCCCAAGGAATACATTGAACCTGCAGTGGCGTATCGGAAACTAATACTGGTCGCACTGGAAAGGATAAAAGCACAGACTCTAAGAAGTCTCACTCTTCTTGCACTTAAGGCGGCATTGTACCTTTTGTATTTAATTACGATGTAATTTCACTGTTTCATCGTCAATGTGTATATCCAAATAATACATTGAACTTGCAGCGGTGTATCGGAAACTAATACTGGTCTCACGGGGAATGCTCAAAACACCGACTGTAAGAGGAGTCTCTATTCTTGTACTTAAGGCGGCATTGTGCCTTTTGGATTTAATTCCAATGCGATTTCTGTGTATCATCGTCAATGTGAAGGTCCAAGGAACACTTGAACCTGCAGTGATGTATCGGAAACTAATACTGGTCTCACAGGAAAGGATCAAAGCACGGACTCTAAGAAGTCTCACACATCTTACACTTAAGGCGGCATTGTCCCTTTTGTATTTAAGTCCGATGTAATTTCAGTGTTTCATCGTCAATGTGTATGTCCAAGGAATACATTGAACCTGGAGTGGTGTGTCGGAAACTAATACTGGTCCCAATGGGAATGCTCAAAGCACCGACTGTAAGAAGAGTCTCTATCCTTGTACTTTAGGCGGCATTGTGCCTTTTGTATTTAATTCCGATGGGATTTCTGAGTTTCATCGTCAATGTGAAGGTCCAAGGAATACACTGAACCTGCTATGGTGTATCGGAAACTAATATTGGTCTCAAAGGGAATGCTCAAAGAACCGACTGCAAGAAGAGTCTCTATTCTTATACTAAAGGCGGCATTGTGCCTTTTGTATTTAATTCCGATGTGATTTCTGTGTTTCATCGGCAATGTGTATGTCCATGGAATACATTGAACCTGCAGTGGAATGCTCAAAGCACCGACTGTAAGATGAGTCTCTATTCTTGCACTTAGGGCGGCATTGTGCCTTTTGTATTTAATTCCGATGTAATTTCAGTGTTTCATCGTCAATGTGTATGTCTAAGGAAATCATTGAACCTGCAGTGGTGCATCCGAAACTAATACTGGTCTCACAGGGAATGCTCAAAGCACCGACTGTAAGAAGAGTCTCTATTCTTGAACGTAATTCGGCATTGTGCCTTTTGTATTTAATTCCGATGCGATTTCTGTGTTTCATCGTCAATTGGTATGTCCAAGGAATACATTGAACCTGCAGTGGTGTATCGCAAACTAATACTGGTCTCACAGGGAATGCTCAATGCACCGACTGTAAGAAGAGTCTCTATTCTCGTACGTAAGGCGGCATTGTGCCTTTTGTATTTAATTCCGATGCGATTTCTGTGTTTCATCGTCAATGTGTATGTCCAAGGAATACATTGAACTTGCAGTGGAATGCTCAAAGCACCGACTGTAAGAAGAGTCTCTATTCTTGCACTTATGGCGGCATTGTGCATTTTGTATTAAATTCCGATGTAAATTTAGTGTTTCATCGTCAATGTGTATGTCTAAGGAATACATTGAACCTGCAGTCTTGTATCGGAAACTAATACTGGTCTCACAGGGAATGCTCAAAGCACCGACTGTAAGAAGAGTCTCTATTCATGTACGTAAGGCGGCATTGTGCCTTTTGCTTTTAATTCCGATGCGATTTCTGTGTTTCATCGTCAATGTGTATGTCCAAGGAATACATTGAACCTGCAGTGGAATGCTCAAATCACCGACTGTAAAAAGAGTCTCTATTCTTGCACTTATGACGGCATTGTGCCATTTGTATTTAATTCCGATGTAATTTCAGTGTTTCATCGTCAATGTGTATGTCTAAGGAATACATTGAACCTGCAGTGGTGTATCGGAAACTAATACTGGTCTCACAGGGAATGCTCAAAGCACCGACTGTAAGAAGAGTCTCTATTCTCGTACGTAAGGCAGCATTGTGCCTTTTGTATTTAATTCCGATGCGATTTCTGTGTTTCATCGTCAATGTGTATGTCCAAGGAATACATTGAACCTGCAGTGGAATGCTCAAAGCACTGACTGTAAGAAGAGTCTCTATTCTTGCACTTAAGGCGGCATTGTGCCTTTTGTATTTAATTCCGATGTAATTTCAGTGTATCATCGTCAATGTGAATGTCTTAGGAATACATTGAACCTGCAGTGGTGTAACGGAAACTAATACTGGTCTCCCAGGGAATGCTCAAAGCACCGACTGTAAGAAGAGACTCTAATCTTGTACGTAAGGCGGCATTGTGCCTTTTGTTTTTAATTCCGATGCGATTTCTGTGTTTCATCGTCAATGGGTATGTCCAAGGAATTCATTGAACCTGCAGTGTAATGCTCAAATCACCGACTCTAAGAAGAGTCTCTATTCTTGCACTTATGGCGGCATTGTGCCATTTGTATTCAATTCCGATGTAATTTCAGTGTTTGATCGTCAATGTGTATGGCTAAGGAATACATTGAACCTGAAGTGGTGTATCGGAAACTAATACTGGTCTCACAGGGAATGCTCAAAGCACCGACTGTAAGAAGAGTCTCTATTCTTTTACGTAAGGCGGCATTGTGCATTTCGTATTTAATTCCGATATGATTTCTATGTTTCATCGTCAATGTGTATCTCCAAGTAATACACTGAACCTGCAGTGGAATGCTCAAAGCACCGACTGTAAGAAGTGTCACTATTCTTGTACGTGATGCGGCATTGTGCCTTTTGTATTTAATTCCGAGGCCATTTCTGTGTTTCATCGTCAATGGGTATGTCTAATGAATACATTGAAACTAGAGTGGTGTATCGGAAACTAATACTGGTCTCACAGGGAATGCTCAAAGCACCGACTGTAAGAAGAGCCTCTTTTCTCGTACGTAAGGCAGCATTGTGCCTTTTGTATTTAATTCCGATGTGATTTCTGTGTTACATCGTCAATGTGTATGTCCAAGGAATACATTGAACCTGCAGTGGAATGCTCAAAGCTCTGACTGTAAGAAGAGTCTCTATTCTTGCACTTAAGGCGGCATTGTGCCTTTTGTATTTAATTCCGATGTAATTTCAGTGTTTCATCGTCAATGTGTATGTCTAAGGAATACATTGAACCTGCAGTGGTGTAACGGAAACAAATACTGGTCTCACAGGGAATGCTCAAAGCACCGACTGTAAGAAGAGTCTCTATTCTTGTACGTAAGGCGGCATTGTGCCCTTTGTATTTAATTCCGATGCGCTTTCTGTGTTTCATCGTCAGTGTGTATGTCCAAGGAATACTTTGAACCTGCAGTGGAATGCCCAAAGCACCGACTGTAAGAAGAGTCTCTATTCTTGTACGTAAGGCGTCATTGTGCCTTTTGTATTTAATTCCGATGCGATTTCTGCGTTTCATCGTCAATGGGTATGTCCAAGGAATACGTTGAACCTGCAGTGGTGTATCGCAAACTAATACTGGTCTCACAGGGAATGCTCAAAGCACCGACTGTAAGAAGCGTCTCTATTCTTGTACGTAAGGCGGCATTGTGCCTTTTGTATTTAATTCCGATGCGATTTCTGTGTTTCATCCTCAATGGGTATGTCCAAGGAATACATTGAACCTGCAGTAGTGTATCGCAAACTAATACTGGTCTCACAGGGAATGCTCAAAGCACCGACTGTAAGAAGAGTCTCTATTCTTGTACATAAGGCGGCATTGTGCCTTTTGTATTTAATTCCGATGCTATTTCTGTGTTTCATCGTCAATGTGTATGTCCAAGGAATACATTGAACCTGCAGTGGAATGCTCAAAGCACCGACTGTAAGTAGAGTCTCTATTCTTGCACTTATGGCGGCATTTTGCATTTTGTATTTAATTCCGATGTAATTTCAGTGTTTCATGGTCAATGTGTATGTCTAAGGAATACATTGAACCTGCAGTGGTGTCTCGGAAACTAATACTGGTCTCACAGGGAATGCTCAAAGCACCGACTGTAAGAAGAGTCTCTATTCTTGTACGTAAGGCGGCATGTGCCTTTTGTATTTATTTCCGATGCGCTTTCTGTGTTTCATCGTCAACTTGTATGTCCAAGGAATTCATTGAACCTGGAGTGGAATGCTCAAAGCACCGAATGTAAGAAGAGTCTCTATTCTTGCACTTATGGCGGCATTGTGCCTTTTGTACTTAATTCCGATGTAATTTCAGTGTTTCATCGTCAATGTGTATGTCTAAGGAATACATTGCACCTGCAGTGGTGTATCGGAAACTAATACTGGTCTCACAGGGAATGCTCAAAGAACCGACTGTAAGAAGAGTCTCTATTCTTGTACGTAAGGCGGCATTGTGCCTTTTGTATTTAATTCCGATGCGATTTCTGCGTTTCATCGTCAATGGGTATGTCCAAGGAATACGTTGAACCTGCAGTGGTGTATCGCAAACTAATACTGGTCTCACAGGGTATGCTCAAAGCACCGACTGTAAGAAGCGTCTCTATTCTTGTACGTAAGGCGGCATTGTGCTTTTTGTATTTAATTCCGATGCGATTTCTGTGTTTCATCCTCAATGTGTATGTCCAAGGAATACATTGAACCAGCAGTAGTGTATCGCAAACTAATACTGGTCTCACAGGGAATGCTCAAAGCACCGACTGTAAGAAGAGTCTCTATTCTTGTACACAAGGCGGCATTGTGCCTTTTGTATTTAATTCCGATGCTATTTCTGTGTTTCATCGTCAATGTGTATGTCCAAGGAATACATTGAACCTGCAGTGGAATGCTCAAAGCACCGACTGTAAGAAGAGTCTCTATTCTTGCACTTATGGCGGCATTTTGCATTTTGTATTTAATTCCGATGTAATTTCAGTGTTTCATCGTCAATGTGTATGTCTAAGGAATACATTGAACCTGCAGTGGTGTCTCGGAAACTAATACTGGTCTCACAGGGAATGCTCAAAGCACCGACTGTAAGAAGAGTCTCTATTCTTGTACGTAAGGCGGCATTGTGCCTTTTGTATTTAATTCCGATGCGATTTCTGTGTTTCATCGTCAATGGGTATGTCCAAGGAATACATTAAACCTGCAGTGGTGTATCGCAAACTAATACTGGTCTCACAGGGAATGCTCAAAGCACCGACTGTAAGAAGAGTCTCTATTCTAGTACGTAAGGCGGCATGTGCCTTTTGTATTTATTTCCGATGCTATTTCTGTGTTTCATCGTCAATGTGTATGTCCAAGGAATACATTGAACCTGCAGTGGAATGCTCAAAGCACCGACTATAAGAAGAGTCTCTGTTCTTGCACTTATGGTGACATTGTGCCTTTTGTATTTAATTCCGATGTAATTTCAGTCTTTCATCGTCAATGTGTATGTCTAAGGAATACATTGAACCTGCAGTGGTGTATCGGAAACTAATATTGGTCTCACAGGGAATGCTCAAAGCACCGACTGTAAGAAGAGTCTCTATTCTTGTACGTGAGGCGGCATTGTGCCTTTTGTATTTAATTCCGATGCGATTTCTGTGTTTCATCGTCAATGTGTATGTCCAAGGAATACATTGAACCTGCAGAGGAATGCTCAAAGCACTGACTGTAAGAAGAGTCTCTATTCTTGCACTTACGGCGGCATTGTGCCTTTTGTATTTAATTCCGATGTAATTTCTGTGTTTCATCGTCAATATGTATGTCTAAGGAACACATTGAACCTGCAGTGGTGTATCGGAAACTATTACTGGTCTCACAGGGAATGCTCAACGCACCGACTGTAAGAAGAGTCTCTATTCTTGTACGTAAGGCGGCATTGTGCCTTTTGTATTTAATTCCGATGCGATTTCTGTGTTTCATCGTCAATGGGTATGTCCAAGGAATACATTGAACCTGCGGTGGAATGCTGAAAGCACCGACTGTAAGATGAGTCTCTATTCTTGCACTTATGGCGGCATTGTGCCTTTTGTATTTAATTCCGATGTAATTTCAGTGTTTCATCGTCAATGTGTATGTCTAAGGAATACATTGAACCTGCAGTGGTGTATCGGAAAGTAATACTGGTCTCACAGGGAATGCTCAAAACACCGACTGTAAGAAGAGTCTCTATTCCTGTACATAAGGCGGCATTGTGCCATTTGTATATAATTCCGATGTAATTTCTGTGTTTCATCGTCAATGTGTATGTCCAAGGAATTCATTGAACCTGCAGTGGTGTATCGGAAACTAATACTGGTCTCACAGGGAATGCTCAAAGCACCGACTGTGAGAAGAGTCTCTATTCTTGTACGTAAGGCGGCATTGTGCCTTTTGTATTTAATTCCGATGCGATTTCTGTGTTTCATCGTCAATGTGTATGTCCAAGGAATAAATTGAACCAGCAGTGGAATGCTCAAAGCACCGACTGTAAGAAGAGTCTCTAATCTTGCACTTATGGCGGCATTGTGCCTTTTGTATTTAATTCCGACGTAATTTCACTGTTTCATCGTCAATGTGTATGTCTAAGGAATACATTGAACTTGCAGTGGTGTATCGGATACTAATACTGGTCTCACAGGGAATGCTCAAATCACCGACTGTAAGAAGAGTCTCTATTCTTGTACGTAATTCGGCATTGTGTCTTTTGTATTTCATTCCGATGCGATTTATGTGTTTCATCGTCAATGGGTATGTCCAAGGTATACATTGAACCTGCTGTGGTGTATCGCAAACTAAAACTGGTCTCACAGGGAATGCTCAAAGCACCGACTGTAAGAAGAGTCTCTATTCTTGTACGTAAGGCGGCATTGTGCCTTTTGTATTTAATTCCGATGCTATTTCTGTGTTTCATCGTCAATGTGTATGTCCAACGAATACATTGAACCTGCAGTGGAATGCTCAAAACACCGACTGTAAGAAGAGTCTCTATTCTTGCACTTATGGCGGCATTGTGCCTTTTGTATTTAATTCCGATGTAATTTCAGTGTTTCATCGTCAATGTGTATGTCTAAGGAATACATTGAACCTGCAGTGGTGTATCGGAAACTAATACTGGTCTCACAGGGAATGCTCAAAGCACCGACTGTAAGAAGAGTCTCTATTCTTGTACGTAAGGCGGCATTGTGCCTTTTGTATTTAATTCCGATGCGATTTCTGTGTTTCATCGTCAATGGGTATGTCCAAGGAATGTGTTGAACCTGCAGTGGTGTATCACAAACTAATACTGGTCTCACAGGGAATGCTCAAAGCACCGACTGTAAGAAGAGTCTCTATTCTTGTACGTAAGGCGGCATTGTGCCTTTTGTATTTAATTCCGATGCTATTTCTGTGTTTCATCGTCAATGTGTATCTCCAAGGAATACATTGAACCTGCAGTGGAATGCTCAAAGAACCGACTGTATGGAGAGTCTCTATTCTTGAAATTATAACGGCATTGTGCCTTTTGTATTTAATTCCGATGTAATTTCAGTGTTTCATCGTCAATGAGTATGTCTAAGGAATACATTGAACCATGCAGTGGTGTATCGGAAACTAATACTGGTCTCACAGGGAATGCTCAAAGCACCGACTGTAAGAAGAGTCTTTATTCTTGTACGTAAGGCGGCATTGTGACTTTTGTATTTAATTCCGATGCGATTTCTGTGTTTCATCGTCAATGGGTATGTCCAAGGAATACATTGAACCTGCAGTGGTGTATCGCAAACTAATACTGGTTTCACAGGGAATGCTCAAAGCACCGACTGTAAGAAGAGTCTCTATTCTTGTATGTAAGGCGGCATTGTGCATTTTGTATTTAATTCCGATGCTATTTCTGTGTTTCATCGTCAATGTGTATGTCCAAGGAATACATTGAACCTGCAGTGGAATGCTCAAAGCACCGACTGTAAGAAGAGTCTCTATTCTTGCACTTATGGCGGCATTGTGCCATTTGTATTTAATTCCGATGTAATTTCAGTGTTTCATCGTCAATGTGTATATCTAAGGAATACATTGAACCTGCAGTGGTGTATCGGAAACTAATACAGGTCTCACAGGGAATGCTCAAAGCACCGACTGTAAGAAGAGCCTCTATTCTTGTACGTAAGGCGGCATTGTGCCTTTTGTATTTAATTCCGATGCGATTTCTGTGTTTCATCGTCAATGGGTATGTCCAAGGAATACATTGAACCTGCAGTGGTGTATCGCAAACTAATATTGGTCTCACAGGGAATGCTCAAAGCACCGACTGTAAGAAGAGTCTCTATTCTAGTACGTAAGGCGGCATTGTGCCTTTTGTATTTAATTCCGAAGCTATTTCTGTGTTTCGTCGTCAATGTGTATGTCCAAGGAATACATTGAACCTGCAGTGGAATGCTCATAGCACCGACTGTAAGAAGAGTCTCTATTCTTGCACTTATGGCGGCATTGTGCCTTTTGTATTTAATTCCGATGTTATTTCAGTTTTTCATCGTCAATGTGTATGTCTAAGGAATACACTGAACCTGCAGTGGTGTATCGGAAACTAATACTGGTCTCACAGGGAATGCTCAAAGCACCGACTGTAAGAAGAGTCTTTATTCTTGTATGTAAGGCGGCATTGTGCCTTTTGTATTTAATTCCGATGCGATTTCTGATGCACAAAGCACCGACAGTAAGAAGAGTCTCTATTCTTGTACGTAAGGCGGCATTGTGCCTTTTGTATTTAATTCCGATACTATTTCTGTGTTTCATCGTCAATGTGTATGTCCAAGGAATACATTGAACCTGCAGTGGAATGCTCAAAGCACCGACTGTAAGAAGAGTCTCTATTCTTGCACTTATGGCGGCATTGTGCCATTTGTATTTAATTCCGATGTAATTTCAGTGTTTCATCGTCAATGTGTATGTCTAAGGAATACATTGAACCTGCAGTGGTGTATCGGAAACTAATACTGGTCTCACAGGGAATGCTCAAAGCACCGACTGTAAGAAGAGTCTCTATTCTTGTACGTAAGGCGGCATTGTGCCTTTTGTATTTAATTCCGATGCGATTTCTGTGTTTCATCGTCAATGGGAATGTCCAAGGAATACATTGAACCTGCAGTGGTGTATCGCAAACTAATGCTGGTCTCACAGGGAATGCTCAAAGCACTGACTGTAAGAAGAGTCTCTATTCTAGTACGTAAGGCGGTATTGTGCCTTTTGTATTTAATTCCGATGCTATTTCTGTGTTTCATCGTCAATGTGTATGTCCAAGGAATACATTGAACCCGCAGTGGAATGCTCAAAGCACCGACTGTAAGAAGAGTCTCTATTCTTGCACTTATGGCGGCATCGTGCCTTTTGTATTTAATTCCAATGCGATTTCTGTGTTTCATCGTCAATGGGTATGTCCAAGGAATACATTGAAACTGCAGTGGTGTATCGCAAACTAATACTGGTCTCACAGGGAATGCTCAAAGCACCGACTGGAAGAAGAGTCTCTTTTCTTGTACGTAAGGCGGCATTGTGACTTTTGTATTTCATTCCGATGCGATTTCTGTGTTTCATCGTCAATGAGTATGTCTAAGGAATACATTGAACCTGCAGTGGTGTATCGGAAACTAATACTGGTCTCACAGGAAAGGATCATAGCACAGGATCTAAGAAGTCTCACTCTTCTTGCACTTAAGGCGGCATTGTGCCTTTTGTATATAATTCCGATGTAATTTCGGTGTTTCATCGTCAATGTGTATGTCGAAGGAATACATTGAACCTGCAGTGGTGTATCGGAAACTAATACTGGTCTCACAGGGAATGCTCAAAGCACCGACTGTAAGAAGAGTCTCTATTCTTGTACTGAAGGCAGCATTGTGCCTTTTGTATTTAGTTCCGATGCGATTTCTGTGTTTCATCGTCAATGGGTATGTCCAAGGAATACATTGAACCTGCAGTGGAATCCTCAAAGCACCGACTGTAAGAAGAGTTTCTATTCTTGCACTTATGGCGGCATTGTGCCTTTTGTATTTAATTCCGTTGTAATTTCAGTGTTTCATCGTCAATGTGTATGTCTAAGGAATACATTGAACCTGCAGTGGTGTATCGGAAACTAATACTGGTCTCATAGGGAATGCTCAAAACACCGACTGTAAGAAGAGTCTCTATTCTTGTACGTAAGGCGGCATTGTGCCTTTTGTATTTAATTCCGATGCGATTTCTGTGTTTCATCGTCAATGGGTATGTCCAAGGAATGTGTTGAACCTGCAGTGGTGTATCACAAACTAATACTGGTCTCACAGGAAATGCTCAAAGCACCGACTGTGAAAAGAGTCTCTATTCTTGTACGTAAGGTGGCATTGTGCCTTTTGTATTTAATTCCGATGCGATTTCTGTGTTTCATCATCAATGTGTATGTCCAAGGAATACATTGAACCTGCAGTGGAATGCTCAAAGCACCGACTGTAAGAAGAGCCTCTATTCTTGCACTTATGGCGGCATTGTGCCTTTTGTGTTTAATTCCGATGTAATTTCATTGTTTCATCGTCAATGTGTATGTCTAATGAATACATTGAACCTGCAGTGGTGTATCTGAAAATAATACTGGTCTCACAGGGAATGCTCAATGTACCGACTGTAAGAAGAGTCTCTATTCTTGTACATAAGGCGGCATTGTCCCTTTTGTATTTAATTCCGATGCGATTACTGTGTTTCATCGTCAATGTGTATGTCCAAGGAATACATTGAACCTGCAGTGGTGTATCGGAAACTAATACTGGTCTCACAGGGAATGCTCAAAGCACCGACTGTGAGAAGAGTCTCTATTCTTGTACGTGAGGCGGCATTGTGCCTTTTGTATTTAATTCCGATGCGATTTCGGTGTTTCATCGTCAATTTGTATGTCCAAGGAATACATTGAACCTGCAGTGGAATGCTCAAAGCACCGACTGTAAAAAGAGTCTCTATTCTTGCACTTATGGCGGCATGGTGCCTTTTGTATTTAATTCCGATGTAATTTCTGTGTTTCATCGTCAATGTGTATGTCTAAGGAATACATTGAAACTGCAGTGGTGTATCGGAAAATAATACTGGTCTCACAGGGAATGCTCAAAGCACCGACTGTAAGAAGAGTCTCTATTCTTGTACGTAAGGCGGCATTGTGCCTTTTGTATTTAATTCCGATGCGATTTCTGTGTTTCATCGTCAATTTGTATGTCCAAGGAATACATTCAACCTGCAGTGGAATGCTCACAGCACCGACTGTAAGAAGTGTCTCTATTCTTGCACGTATGGCGGCATTGTGCCTTTTGTATTTAATTCCGATGTAATTTCAGTGTTTCATCGTCAATGTGTATGTCTAAGGAATACATTGAACCTGCAGTGGTGTATCGGAAACTAATACTGGTCTCACAGGGAATGCTCAAAGCACCGACTGTAACAAGAGTCTCTATTCTTGTACGTAAGGCGGCATTGTGCCATTTGTATTTAATTCCGATGCGATTTCTGTGTTTCATCGGCAATGGGTATGTCCAAGGAATACATTGAACCTGCAGTGGAATGCTCAAAGCACCGACTGTAAGAAGAGTCTCTATTCTTGCACTTATAGCGGCATTGTGCCTTTTGTATTTAATTTCGATGCGATTTTAGTGTTTCATCGTCAATTTGTATGTCCAAGGAATACATTGAACCTGCAGTGGAATGCTCAAAGCACCGACTGTAAGAAGAGTCTCTATTCTTGCACTTATGGCGGCATTGTGCCTTTTGTATTAAATTCCGATGTAATTTCAGTGTTTCATCGTCAATGGGTATGTCCAAGGAATACATTGAACCTGCAGTGGTGTATCGGAAACTTATACTGGTCTCACAGGGAATGCTCAAAGCACCAACTGTAAGAAGAGTCTCAATTCTGGTACGTAAGGCGGCATTGTGCCTTTTGTATTTAGCTCCGATGCGATTTCTGTGTTTCATCGTCAGTGGGTATGTCCAAGGAATACATGACACCTACAGTGGAATGCTCAAAGCACCGACTGTAAGGAGAGTCTCTATTACTGCACTTATGGCGGCATTGTGAATTTGAATTTAATTAAGATGCGGTTTCTTTGTTTCGTCGTCAATGGGTATGTCTAAGGAATACGTTGAAACTGCAGTGGTGTATCGGAAACTAATACTGGTCTCACAGGAAAGGATCAATGCACAGAATCTAAGAAGTCTCACATTTCTTGCACTTAAGGCGGCATTGTGCCTTTTGTATATAATTCCGATGTAATTTCGGTGTTTCATCGTCAATGTGTATGTCGAAGGAATACATTGAACCTGCAGTGGTGTATCGGAAACTAATACTGGTCTCACAGGGAATGCTCAAAACACCGACTGTAAAAAGAGTCTCTATTCGTGTACTTAGGGCGGCATTGTGCCTTTTGTATTTAATTCCGAAGCGATATCTGTGTTTCATCGTAAATGTGTATGTCCAAGGAATACATTGAACCTGCAGTGGTGTATCGGAAACTAATACTGGTCTCACAGGGAATGCTCAAAGCACCGACTGTAAGAAGGGTCTCTATTCTTGTACGTAAGGCGGCATTGTGCCTTTTGTATGTAATTCCGATGCGATTTCTGTGTTTCATCGTCAATGGGTATGTCCAAGGAATACATTGAACCTGCAGTGGAATGGTCAAAGCACCGATTGTAAGAAGGGTCTCTATTCTTGCACTTATGGCGGTATTGTGCCTTTTGTATTTAATTCCGATGTAATTTCAGTGTTTCATCGTCAATGTGTAAGTCTAAGGAATACATTGAACCTGCAGTGGTGTATCGGAAACTAATACTGGTCTCACAGGGTATGCTCAAAACACCGACTGTAAGAAGAGTCTCTATTCCTGTACTTAAGGCGGCATTGTGCCTTTTGTATATAATTCCGATGTAATTTCTGTGTTTCATCTTCAAGGTGTATGTCCAAGGAATACATTGAACCTGCAGTGGTGTATCGGAAACTAATACTGGTCTCGCAGGGAATGCTCAAAACACCGACTGTAAGAAGAGTGTCTATTCTTGTACTTTAGGCAGCATTGCGCCTTTTGTATTTAATTCCCATGCGATTTCTGTGTTTCATTGTAAATACATTGAACCTGCAGTGGAATCCTCAAAGCACCGACTGTAAGAAGAGTCTCTATTCTTGCACTTATGGCGGCATTGTGCCTTTTGTATTTAATTCCGATGTAATTTCAGTGTTTCATCGTCAATGTGTATGTCTAAGGAATACATTGAACCTGCAGTGGTGTATCGGAAACTAATACTGGTCTCACAGGGAATGCTCAAAACACCGACTGTAAGAAAAGTC
Source organism: Schistocerca americana (assembly GCF_021461395.2). Taxonomy (NCBI): domain Eukaryota; kingdom Metazoa; phylum Arthropoda; class Insecta; order Orthoptera; family Acrididae; genus Schistocerca; species Schistocerca americana. Next base: position 19,260,596 of record NC_060125.1, on the reverse strand, counting down.
TCTTTTCTTGTACGTAAGGCGGCATTGTGCCTTTTGTATATAATTCCGATGTAATTTTTGTGTTTCATCGTCAAGGTGTATGTCCAAGGAATACATTGAACCTGCAGTGGTGAATCGGAAACTAATACTGGTCTCACAGGGAATGCTCAAAACACCGACTGTAAGAAGAGTCTCTATTCTTGTACTTAAGGCAGCATTGTGCCTTTTGTATTTAATTCCGATGCGATTTCTGTGTTTCATCGTCAATGTGTATGTCCAAGGAATACATTGATCCTGCAGTGGAATGCTCAAAGCACCGACTGTAAGAAGAGTCTTTATTCTTGCACTAATGGCGGGATTGTGCCTTTTGTATATAATTCCGATCTAATTTCAGTGTTTCATCGTCAATGTGTATGTCTAAGGAATACATTGAACCTGCAGTGGTGTATCGGAAACTAATACTGGTCTCACAGGGAATGCTCAAAACACCGACTGTAAGAAGAGTCTCTATTCTTGTACTTAAGGCGGCATTGTGCCTTTTGTATTTAAATCCGATGCGATTTCTGTGTTTCATCGTCAATGGGTATGTCCAAGGAATACATTGAACCTGCAGTGGAATGCTTAAAGCACCGACTGTATGAAGAGCCTCTATTCTTGCACTTATGGCGGCATTGTGCCGTTTGTATTTAATTCCGATGCGATTTCTATGTTTCATCGTCAATGTGAAGGTCCAAGGAATACACTGAACCTGCTATGGTGTATCGGAAACTAATACTGGTCTCACAGGGAATGCACAAATCACCGACTGTAAGAAGAGTCTCTATTCTTGTAAGTAAGGCGGCATTGTGCCTTTTGTATTTAATTCCGATGCGATTTCTGTGTTTCATCGTCAATGTGTATGTCCAAGGAATACATTGAACCTGCAGTGGAATGCTCAAAGCACCGACTGTAAGAAGAGTCTCTATTCTTGCACTTCTTGCGGCATTGCGCCTTTTGTATTTAATTCCGATGTAATTTCAGTGTTTCATCGTCAATGTGTATGTCTGAGGATTACATTGAACCTGCAGTGATGTATCTGAAACTGATACTGGTCTCACAGGTATTGCTCAAAGCACAGACTGTAAGAAGAGTCTCTATTCTTGTACTTAAGGTGGCATTGTGCCTTTTGTATATAATTCCGACGTAATTTCTGTGTTTCATCGTCAATGTGTATGTCCAAGGAATACATTGAACCTGCAGTGGATTGCTCAAAGCACCGACTGTAAGAAGAGTCTCTATTCTTGCACTTGTGGCGGCATTGTGCCTTTTGTATTTAATTCCTATGCGATTTCTGTGTTTCATCGTCAATGGGTATGTCCAAGGAATACATTGAACATGCAGTGGAATGCTCAAGGCACCGACTGTAAGAAGAGTCTCTATTCTTGCACTTATGGCGGCATTGTGCCTTTTGTATTTAATTCCGATGCGATATCTGTGTTTCATCGTCAATGTGTATGTCCAAGGAATACATTGAACCTGCAGTGGTGTATCGGAAACTAATACTGGTCTCACAGGGAATGCTCAAAGCACCGACTGTAAGAAGGGTCTCTATTCTTGTACGTAAGGCGGCATTGTGCCTTTTGTATTTAATTCCGATGCGATTTCTGTGTTTCATCGTCAATGGGTATGTCCAAGGAATACGTTGAACCTGCAGTGGAATGGTCAAAGCACCGATTGTAAGAAGGGTCTCTATTCTTCCACTTATGGCGGTATTGTGCCTTTTGTATTTAATTCCGATGTAATTTCAGTGTTTCATCGTCAATGTGTAAGTCTAAGGAATACATTGAACCTGCAGTGGTGTATCGGAAACTAATACTGGTCTCACAGGGTATGCTCAAAACACCGACTGTAAGAAGAGTCTCTATTCCTGTACTTAAGGCGGCATTGTGCCTTTTGTATATAATTCCGATGTAATTTCTGTGTTTCATCTTCAAGGTGTATGTCCAAGGAATACATTGAACCTGCAGTGGTGTATCGGAAACTAATACTGGTCTCGCAGGGAATGCTCAAAACACCGACTGTAAGAAGAGTGTCTATTCTTGTACTTAAGGCAGCATTGTGCCTTTTGTATCTAATTCCGATGCGATTTCTGTGTTTCATCGTCAATGTGTATGTCCAAGGAATACATTGAACCTGCAGTGGAATGCTCAAAGCACCGACTGTAAGAAGAGTCTTTATTCTTGCACTAATGGCGGGATTGTGCCTTTTGTATATAATTCCGATCTAATTTCAGTGTTTCATCGTCAATGTGTATGTCTAAGGAATACATTGAACCTGCAGTGGTGTATCGGAAACTAATACTGGTCTCACAGGGAATGCTCCAAACACCGACTGTAAGAAGAGTCTCTATTCTTGTACTTAAGGCGGCATTGTGCCTTTTGTATTTAATTCCGATGCGATTTCTGTGTTTCATCGTCAATGGGTATGTCCAAGGAATACATTGAACCTGCAGTGGAATGCTTAAAGCACCGACTGTATGAAGAGTCTCTATTCTTGCACTTATGGCGGCATTGTGCCGTTTGTATTTAATTCCGATGCGATTTCTATGTTTCATCGTCAATGTGAAGGTCCAAGGAATACACTGAACCTGCTATGGTGTATCGGAAACTAATACTGGTCTCACAGGGAATGCACAAAGCACCGACTGTAAGAAGAGTCTCTATTCTTGTACGTAAGGCGGCATTGTGCCTTTTGTATTTAATTCCGATGCGATTTCTGTGTTTCATCGTCAATGTGTATGTCCAAGGAATACATTGAACCTGCAGTGGAATGCTCAAAGCACCGACTGTAAGAAGAGTCTCTATTCTTGCACTTATTGCGGCATTGTGCCTTTTGTATTTAATTCCGATGTAATTTCAGTGTTTCATCGTCAATGTGTATGTCTAAGGATTACATTGAACCTGCAGTGATGTATCTGAAACTGATACTGGTCTCACAGGTATTGCTCAAAGCACAGACTGTAAGAAGAGTCTCTATTCTTGTACTTAAGGCGGCATTGTGCCTTTTGTATATAATTCCGACGTAATTTCTGTGTTTCATCGTCAATGTGTATGTCCAAGGAATACATTGAACATGCAGTGGAATGCTCAAGGCACCGACTGTAAGAAGAGTCTCTATTCTTGCACTTATGGCGGCATTGTGCCTTTTGTATATAATTCCGATGTCATTTCTGCATTTCACCGTCAAGGTGAATGTCAAAGGAATACATTGAACCTGTAGTGGTGTATCGGAAACTAATACTGGTCTCACAGGGAATGCTCAAAACACCGACTGTAAGAAGAGTCTCTAATCTTGTACTTAAGGCGGCATTGTGCCTTTTGTATTTAATTTCGATGCGATTTTAGTGTTTCATCGTCAATGTGTATGTCCAAGGAATACATTGAACCTGCAGTGGAATGCTCAAAGCACCGACTGTAAGAAGAGTCTCTATTCTTGCACTTATGGCGGCATTGTGCCTTTTGTATTAAATTCCGATGTAATTTCAGTGTTTCATCGTCAATGGGTATGTCCAAGGAATACATTGAACCTGCAGTGGTGTATCGGAAACTAATACTGGTCTCACAGGGAATGCTCAAAGCACCAACTGTAAGAAGAGTCTCAATTCTGGTACGTAAGGCGGCATTGTGCCTTTTGTATTTAATTCCGATGCGATTTCTGTGTTTCATCGTCAGTGGGTATGTCCAAGGAATACATGGAACCTACAGTGGAATGCTCAAAGCACCGACTGTAAGGAGAGTCTCTATTACTGCACTTATGGCGGCATTGTGAATTTTGATTTTAATTAAGATGCGATTTATTTGTTTCATCGTCAATGGGTATGTCGAAGGAATACGTTGAAACTGCAGTGGTGTATCGGAAACTAATACTGGTCTCACAGGAAAGGATCAATGCACAGAATCTAAGAAGTCTCACACTTCTTGCACTTAAGGCGGCATTGTGCCTTTTGTATACAATTCCGATGTAATTTCGGTGTTTCATCGTCAATGTGTATGTCGAAGGAATACATTGAACCTGCAGTGGTGTATCGGAAACTAATACTGGTCTCACAGGGAATGCTCAAAACACTGACTGTAAAAAGAGTCTCTATTCGTGTACTTAAGGCGGCATTGTGCTTTTTGTATTTAATTCCGATGCGATATCTGTGTTTCATCGTCAATGTGTATGTCCAAGGAATACATTGAACCTGCAGTGGTGTATCGGAAACTAATACTGGTCTCACAGGGAATGCTCAAAGCACCGACTGTAAGAAGGGTCTCTATTCTTGTACGTAAGGCGGCACTGTGCCTTTTGTATTTAATTCCGATGCGATTTCTGTGTTTCATCGTCAATGGGTATGTCCAAGGAATACATTGAACCTGCAGTGGAATGGTCAAAGCACCGATTGTAAGAAGGGTCTCTATTCTAGCACTTATGGCGGTATTGTGCCTTTTGTATTTAATTCCGATGTAATTTCAGTGTTTCATCGTCAATGTGTAAGTCTAAGGAATACATTGAACCTGCAGTGGTGTATCGGAAACTAATACTGGTCTCACAGGGTATGCTCAAAACACCGACTGTGAGAAGAGTCTCTATTCCTGTACTTAAGGCGGCATTGTGCCTTTTGTATATAATTCCGATGTAATTTCTGTGTTTCATCGTCAAGGCGTATGTCCAAGGAATACATTGAACCTGCAGTGGTGTATCGGAAACTAATACTGGTCTCGCAGGGAATGCTTAAAACACCGACTGTAAGAACAGTGTCTATTCCTGTACTTTAGGCAGCATTGCGCCTTTTGTATTTAATTCCCATGCGATTTCTGTGTTTCATTGTAAATGGGTACGTCCAAGGAATACATTGAACCTGCAGTGGAATGCTCAAAGCACCGACTGTAAGAAGAGTCTCTATTCTTGCACTTATGGCGGCATTGTGCCTTTTGTATTTAATTCCGATGTAATTTCAGTGTTTCATCGTCAATGTGAATGTCTAAGGAATACATTGAACTTGCAGTGGTGTATCGGAAACTAATACTGGTCTCACAGGGAATGCTCAAAACACCGACTGTAAGAAAAGTCTCTTTTCTTGTACGTAAGGCGGCATTGTGCCTTTTGTATATAATTCCGATGTAATTTCTGTGTTTCATCGTCAAGGTGTATGTCCAAGGAATACATTGAACCTGCAGTGGTGAATCGGAAACTGATACTGGTCTCACAGGGAATGCTCAAAACACCGACTGTAAGAAGAGTCTCTATTCTTGTACTTAAGGCAGCATTGTGCCTTTTGTATTTAATTCCGATGCAATTTCTGTGTTTCATCGTCAATGTGTATGTCCAAGGAATACATTGAACCTGCAGTGGAATGCTCAAAGCACCGACTGTAAGAAGAGTCTTTATTCTTGCACTAATGGCGGGATTGTGCCTTTTGTATATAATTCCGATCTAATTTCAGTGTTTCATCGTCAATGTGTATGTCTAAGGAATACATTGAACCTGCAGTGGTGTATCGGAAACTAATACTGGTCTCACAGGGAATGCTCAAAACACCGACTGTAAGAAGAGTCTCTATTCTTGTACTTAAGGCGGCATTGTGCCTTTTGTATTTAATTCCGATGCGATTTCTGTGTTTCATCGTCAATGGGTATGTCCAAGGAATACATTGAACCTGCAGTGGAATGCTTAAAGCACCGACTGTATGAAGAGTCTCTATTCTTGCACTTATGGCGGCATTGTGCCGTTTGTATTTAATTCCGATGCGATTTCTATGTTTCATCGTCAATCTGAAGGTCCAAGGAATACACTGAACCTGCTATGGTGTATCGGAAACTAATACTGGTCTCACAGGGAATGCACAAAGCACCGACTGTAAGAAGAGTCTCTATTCTTGTACGTAAGGCGGCATTGTGCCTTTTGTATTTAATTCCGATGCGATTTCTGTGTTTCATCGTCAATGTGTATGTCCAAGGAATACATTGAACCTGCAGTGGAATGCTCAAAGCACCGACTGTAAGAAGAGTCTCTATTCTTGCACTTATTGCGGCATTGTGCCTTTTGTATTTAATTCCGATGTAATTTCAGTGTTTCATCGTCAATGTGTATGTCTAAGGATTACATTGAACCTGCAGTGGTGTATGTGAAACTGATACTGGTCTCACAGGTATAGCTCAAAGCACAGACTGTAATAAGAGTCTCTATTCTTGTACTTAAGGCAGCATTGTGCCTTTTGTATATAATTCCGACGTAATTTCTGTGTTTCATCGTCAATGTGTATGTCCAAGGAATACATTGAACCTGCAGTGGATTGCTCAGAGCACCGACTGTAAGAAGAGTCTCTGTTCTTGCACTTGTGGCGGCATTGTGCCTTTTGTATTTAATTCCGATGCAATTTCATTGTTTCATCGTCAATGGGTATGTCCAAGGAATACATTGAACCTGCAGTGGTGTATCGGAAACTAATACTGGTCTCACAGGGAATGCTCAAAGCACCGACCGTAAGAAGAGTCTCTACTCTTGTACGTAAGGCGGCATTGTGCCTTTTGAATTTAATTCCGATGCGATTTCTGTGTTTCATCGTCAATGGGTATGTCTAAGGAATACGTTGAACCTGCAGTGGTGTATCGGAAACTAATACTGGTCTCACAGGAAAGGATCAAAGCACAGAATCTAAGAAGTCTCACACTTCTTGCACTTAAGGCGGCATTGTGCCTTTTGTATATAATTCCGATGTAATTTCAGTGTTTCATAGTCAATGTGTATGTCTAAGGAATACATTGAACCTGCAGTGGTGTATCGGAAACTAATACTGGTCTCACAGGGAATGCTCAAAACACCGACTGTAAGAAGAGTCTCTATTCTTGTACTTAAGGCGGCATTGTGCCTTTTGTATTTAATTCCTATGCGATTTCTGTGTTTCATCGTCAATGTGTATGTCCAAGGAATACATTGAACATGCAGTGGAATGCTCAAGGCACCGACTGTAAGAAGAGTCTCTATTCTTGCACTTATGGCGGCATTGTGCCTTTTGTATATAATTCAGATGTCATTTCTGCATTTCACCGTCAAGGTGTATGTCCAAGGAATGCATTGAACCTGTAGTGGTGTATCGGAAACTAATACTGGTCTCACAGGGAATGCTCAAAACACCGACTGTAAGAAGAGTCCCTATTCTTGTACGTAAGGCGGCATTGTGCCTTTTTATATTTAATTCCGATGCGATTTCTGTGTTTCATCGTCAATGTGTATGTCCAAGGAATACATTGAACCTGCAGTGGTGTATCGGAAACTAATACGGGTCACACAGGGAATGCTCATAGCACCGACTGTAAGGAGAGTCTGTATTACTGCACTTATGGCGGCATTGTGAATTTTGAATTTAATTAGGATGCGATTTCTGTGTTTCATCGTCAATGTGTATGTCCAAGGAATACATTGAACCAGCAGTGGTGTATCGGAAACTAATACGGGTCACACAGGGAATGCTCAAAGCACCGACTGTAAGAAGAGTCTCTATTCTTGTACGTAAGGCGGCATTGTGCCTTTTTATATTTAATTCCGATGCGATTTCTGTGTTTCATCGTCAATGTGTATGTCCAAGGAATACATTGAACCTGCAGTGGTGTATCGGAAACTAATACGGGTCACACAGGGAATGCTCAAAGCACCGACTGTAAGGAGAGTCTCTATTACTGCAGTTATGGCGGCATTGTGAATTTTGAATTTAATTAAGATGCGATTTCTGTGTTTCATCGTCAATGGGTATGTCTAAGGAATACGTTGAAACTGCAGTGGTGTATCGGAAACTAATACTGGTCTCACAGGAAAGGATCAATGCACAGAATCTAAGAAGTCTCACACTTCTTGCACTTAAGGCGGCATTGTGCCTTTTGTATATAATTCCGATGTAATTTCGGTGTTTCATCGTCAATGTGTATGTCGAAGGAATACATTGAACCTGCAGTGGTGTATCGGAAACTAATACTGGTCTCACAGGGAATGCTCAAAACACCGACTGTAAGAAGAGTCTCTATTCGTGTACTTAAGGCGGCATTGTGCCTTTTGTATCTAATTCCGATGCGATATCTGAGTTTCATCGTCAATGTGTATGTCCAAGGAATAAATTGAACCTGCAGTGGTGTATCGGAAACTAATTCTGGTCTCACAGGGAATGCTCAAAGCACCGACTGTAAGAAGGGTCTCTATTCTTGTACGTAAGGCGGCACTGTGCCTTTTGTATTTAATTCCGATGCGATTTCTGTGTTTCATCGTCAATGGGTATGTCCAAGGAATACATTGAACCTGCAGTGGAATGGTCAAAGCACCGACTGTAAGAAGGGTCTCTATTCTTGCACTTATGGCGGTATTGTGCCTTTTGTATTTAATTCCGATGTAATTTCTGTGTTTCATCGTCAATGTGTAAGTCTAAGGAATACATTGAACCTGCAGTGGTGTATCGGAAACTAATACTGGTCTCACAGGGAATGCTCAAAACACCGACTGTAAGAAAAGTCTCTTTTCTTGTACGTAAGGCGGCATTGTGCCTTTTGTATATCATTCCGATGTAAGTTCAGTGTTTCATCGTCAATGTGTATGTCCAAGGAATACATTGAACCTGCAGTGGAATGCTCAAAGCACCGACTGTAAGAAGAGTCTTTATTCTTGCACTAATGGCGGCATTGTGCCTTTTGTATATAATTCCGATCTAATTTCAGTGTTTCATCGTCAATGTGTATGTCTAAGGAATACATTGAACCTGCAGTGGTGTATCGGAAACTAATACTGGTCTCACAGGGAATGCTCAAAGCACCGACTGTAAGAAGAGTCTCTATTCTTGTACTTAAGGCGGCATTGAGCCTTTTGTATTTAATTCCGATGCGATTTCTGTGTTTCATCGTCAATGTGTATGTCCAAGCAATACATTGAACCTGCAGTGGAGTGCTCAAAGCACCGACTGTAAGAAGAGTCTCTATTCTTGCACTTATGGCGGCATTGTGCCTTTTGCATTTAATTCCGATGTAATTTCAGTGTTTCATCGTCAATGTGTAAGTCCCAGGAATACATTGAACCTGCAGTGGTCTATCGGAAACTAATACTGGACTCACAGGGAATGCTCAAAGCACCAACTGTAAGAAGAGTCTCTATTCTTGTACGTAAGGTGGCATTGTGCCTTTTGTATTTAATTCCGATGCGATTTCTGTGTTTCATCGTGAATGGGTATGTCCAAGGAATACATTGCACCTGCAGTGGAATGCTCAAAGCACCGACTGTAAGGAGAGTCTCTATTCTTGCACTTATGGCGGCATTGTGCCAATTGTATTTAATTCCGATGCGATTTCTGTGCTTCATCTTCAATGTGAAGGTCCAAGGAATACACTGAACCTGCTATGGTGTATCGGAAACTAATACTGGTCTCACAGGGAATGCTCAAAGCACCGACTGTAAGAAGAGTCTCTATTCTTGTACTTAAGGCGGCATTGTGCCTTTTGTATTTAATTCCGATGTAATTTCAGTGTTTCATCGTCAATGTGTAAGTCTAAGGAATATATTGAAGCTGCAGTGGTGTAACGGAAACTGATACTGGTCTCACGGGGAATGCTCAAAGCGCCGACTGTAAGAAGAGTCTCTATTCTTGTACTTAAGGCGGCATTGTGCCGTTTGTATTTAATTCCGATGCGATTTCTGTGTTTCATAGTCAATGTGAAGGTCCAAGGAATACACTGAACCTGCTATGGTGTATCAGGAACTAATACTGGTCTCACAGGGAATGCTCAAAGCACCGACTGTAAGAATAGTCTCTATTCCTGTACTTAAGGCGGCATTGTGCCATTTGTATTTAATTCCGATGCGATTTCTGTGTTTCATCGTCTATGGGAAGGTCGAAGGAATACATTGAACCTGCAGTGGCGTATCGGAAACTGATACTGGTCGCACAGGAAACGATAAAAGCACAGACTCTAAGAAGTCTCACTCTTCTTGCACTTATGGCGGCATTGTGCCTTTTGTATTTAATTCCAATGCGATTTCTGTGTTTCATCGTCAATGTGAAGGTCCAAAGAACACATTGAACTTGCAGCGATGTAACCGAAACGAATACTGGTCTCACAGGAAAGGATGAAAGCACAGACTCTAAGAAGTCTCACATATCTTGCACTTAAGGCGGCATTGTTCCTTTTGTATTGAATTCCGATGTAATTTCAGTGTTTCATCGTCAATGTGAAGGTCCAAGGAATACATTGAACCTGTAGTGGTGTATCGGAAACTAATACTGGTCTCACAGGAAAGGATCAAAGCACAGACTCTAAGAAGTCTCACATATCTTGCACTTAAGGCGGAATTGTTCCTTTTTTATTTAATTCCGATGTAATTTTAGTGTTTCATTGTCATTGTGTATGTCCAAGGAATACATTGTACCTGCAGTAGTGTATTGGAAACTAATACTGGTCTCACACGGAATGCTCAAAGCACCGACTTCAAGAAGAGTCTCTATTCTTGTACTTAAGGCGGCATTGTGCCATTTGTATTTAATTCCGCTGCGATTTCTGTGTTTCATCGTCAAAGTGTGTGTCCAAGGAATGCACTGAACCTGCAGTGGTGTATCGGAAACTAATACTGTTCTCACAGGAAAGGATCAAGGCACAGACTCTAAGAAGTCCCACTCTACTTGCACTTAAGGCGGCCTTGTGCCTTTTGTATTTAATTCCGATGTAATTTCAGTGTTTGATCGTCAATGTGTATGTCCAAGGAATACACTGAACCTGCTGTGGTGTATCGGAAACTAATACTGCTCTCAGTGGGAATGCTCAAAGCACCGACTGTAAGAAGAGTCTCTAATCTTGTACTTAAGGCTGCATTGTGTCTTTTGTATTTTATTCCGATGCGATTTCGGGGTTTCATCGTCAATGTGAAGGTCCAAGGAATACATTGAACCTGTAGTGGTGTATCGGAAACTAATACTGGCCTCACAGGGAATGCCCAAAGCACCGACTGTAAGAAGTGTCATTCTTCTTGCACTTAAGGCTGCATTGTGCCTTTTGTATTTAATTCCGATGCGATTTCAGTGTTTCATCGTCAATTTGAAAGTCCGTGGAATACATTGAACCTGCAGTGCTGTATCAGAAACTAATACTGGTCTCACAGGAAAGGATCAAACCACAGACTCTAAGATGTCTCACTCTTCTTGCACTTATGGCGGCATTGTGCCTTTTGTATTTAATTCCGATGTCATTTCAGTTTTCCATCCTCAATGTGTATGTCCAAGAAATACATTGAACCTGCAGTGGTGTATCGGAAACTAATACTGGTCTCACAGGGAATGCTCATAGCACCGACTGTAAGAAGAGTCTCTATTCTTGTACTTAAGTCGGCATTGTGATTTTTGTTTTTAATTCCGATGCGATTTCTGTGTTTCATCGTTATTGTGATGGTCCAAGGAATACATTGAACTTGCAGTGGTGTATCGGAAACTAATACTGGCCTCACGGGGTATGTCCAAAGCACCGACTGTAAGAAGAGTCTCTATTCTTGTACTTATGGTGGCATTGTGCCTTTTGTATTTAATTCCGATGCGATTTCTGCGTTTCATCGTCAATATGAAGGTCCAAGGAACACATTGAACCTGCAGTGGTGTATCACAAGCTAATACTGGTCTCACAGGGATTGCTCAAAGCACCGACTGTAAGAAGAGTCTCTATTCTTGTACTTAAGGCGGCATTGTACCTTTTGTATTTAATTCCGATGCGATTTCTGTGTTTCAGCGTCAACGTGAAGGTCCAAGGAATACAATGAACCTGCAGTGGTGTATCGGAAAGTAATACTGGTCTCTCAGGGAATGCTCAGAGCACCGAATGTAAGAAGAGTCTCTATTCTTGTAGTTAAGGTGGCATTGTACATTTTGTATTTAATTCCGATGCAATTTCTGTGTTTAGTCGTCAATGTGAAGGTCCAAGGAATACACGGAACCTTAGTGGTGTATCGGAAACTAATAATGGTCTCACAGGGAATGCTCTAAGCACCGACTGTAAGAAGAGTCTCTATTCTTGCACTTAAGGCGGCATTGTGAATTTTGTGTTTAATTCCGATGTGATTTCTGTGTTTCATCGTCAATGTGAAGGTCCAAGGAATACATTGAACCTGCAGTGGTGTATCGGAAACTAATACTGGTGTCACAGGGAATGCTCAAAGCATCGACTGTAAGAAAATTCACCATTCTTGTACTTAAGGCGGCATTGTGCCATTTGTATTTAAATCCGATGCGATTTCTGTGTTTCATCGACAATGTGAAGGTCCAAGGAATATATTGAACCTGCAGTGGCGTATCGGAAACTAATACTGGTCGCAGAGGAAAGGATAAAAGCACTGACTCTAAGAAGACTCACTCTTCATGCACTTAAGGCGGCATTGTACCTTTTGTATTTAATTACGATGTTATCTCTGTGTTTCATCGTCAATGTGTATGTCCAAGGAATACATTGAACCTGCAGTGGTGTATCGGAAACAAATACTGGTCCCGCAGGGAATGCTCAAATCACCGACTGTAAAAAGAGTCTGTATTCTTGTACTTAAATCTGCATTGTGCCTTTTGTATTTAATTCCGATGCGATTTCTGTGTTTCATCGTAAATGTGATGGTCCAAGGAATACATTGATCGTGCAGTGGTGTATCGGAAACAAATACTGGTCTCACAGGGAATGCTCGAAGCACCGACTGTAAGAGGAGTATTTTTCTTGCACTTATGGCAGCATTATGCCTATTGTATTTAATTCCCATGTAATTTCAGTGTTTCATCGTCAATGTGTAAGTTCAAGGAATACATTGAACTGGCAGTGGTATATCGGAAACGAATACTGGTCTCACAGGGAATGCTCGAAGCACCGACTGTAAGAATAGTCTCTATTCTTGTACTTAAGGCCGCATTTTGCCATTTGTATTTAATTCCGATGCGATTTCTGTGTTTCATCGTCTATGTGAAGGTCCAAGGAATACATTGAACCTGCAGTGGCGTATCGGAAACTGATACTGGTCGCACAGGATTCAATAAAAGCACAGACTCTAAGAAGTCTCACTCTTCTTGCACTTATGGCGGCATTGTACCTTTTGTATTTAATTACCATGTAATTTCAGTGTTTCATCGTCAATGTGTATGTCCAAGGAATACATTGAACCTGCAGTGGTGTATCGGAAACTAATACTGGTCTCACAGGGAATGCTCAAAACACTGACTGTGAGAAGTGTCTCTACTCTTGTACGTAAGGCAACATTGTGCCATTTGAATTTAATTCCGATGCGATTTCTGTGTTTCATCGTCAATGGGTATGTCTAAGGAAAACGTTGAACCTGCAGTGGTGTATCGGAAACTAATACTGGTCTCACAGGAAAGGATCAAAGCACAGAATCTAAGAAGTCTCACAATTCTTGCACTTAAGGCGGCATTGTGCCTTTTGTATATAATTCCGATGTAATTTCAGTGTTTCATAGTCAATGTGTATGTCTAAGGAATACATTGAACCTGCAGTGGTGTATCGGAAACTAATACTGGTCTCCCAGGGAATGCTCAAAACACCGACTGTAAGAATAGTCTCTATTCTTGTACTTAAGGCGGCATTTTGCCATTTGTATTTAATTCCGATGCGATTTCTGTGTTTCATCGTCTATGTGAAGGTCCAAGGAATACATTGAACCTGCAGTGGCGTATCGGAAACTGATACTGGTCGCACAGGATTCAATAAAAGCACAGACTCTAAGAAGTCTCACTCTTCTTGCACTTATGGCGGCATTGTACCTTTTGTATTTAATTACCATGTAATTTCAGTGTTTCATCGTCAATGTGTATGTCCAAGGAATACATTGAACCTGTAGTGGTGTATCGGAAACTAATACTGGTCTCATAGGAAAGGATCAAAGCACAGATTTTAAGAAGTTTCTCTCTTCTTGCACTTAAGGCGGAATTGTTCCTTTTGTATTTAATTCCGATGTAATTTCAGTGTTTCATTGTCATTGTGTATGTCCAAGGAATACATTGAACCTGCTGTGGTGTATCGGAAACTAATACTGGTCTCACAGGGAATGCTCATAGCACCGACTGTAAGAAGAGTCTCTATTCTTGTACTTAAGTCGGCATTGTGATTTTTGTTTTTATTTCCGATGCGATTTCTGTGTCTCATCGTCAATGTGAATTTCCATGGAATACATTGAACCTGCAGTGGTGAATCGGTAACTAATACTGGTCTCACAGGGAATGCTCAAAGCTCCGACTGTAAGAAGTGTCACTCTTCTTGCACTTAAGGCTGTATTGTGCCTATTGTATTTAATTCCAATGCGATTTCAGTGTTTCATCGTCAATTTGAAAGTCATTGGAATACATTGAACCTGCAGTGCTGTATCGGAAACTAATACTGGTCTCACAGGAAAGGATCAAACCACAGACTCTAAGCAGTCTCACTATTCTTGCACTTAAGGCGGCATTGTGCCTTTTGTATTTAATTCCGATGTAATTTCAGTTTTCCATCCTGAATGTGTATGTCCGAGAAATACATTGAACCTGCAGTGGTGTATCGGAAACTAATACTGGTCTCACAGGGAATGCTCATAGCACCGACTGTAAGAAGAGTCTCTATTCTTGTACTTAAGTCGGCATTGTGATTTTTGTTTTTAATTCCGATGCGATTTCTGTGTTTCATCGTTATTCTGATGGTCCAAGGAGTACATTGAAATTGCAGTGGTGTATCGGAAACTAATACTGGCCTCACGGGGTATGTCCAAAGCACCGACTGTAAGAAGAGTCTCTATTCTTGTACTTAAGGCGGCATTGTGCTTTTTGTATTTAATTCCGATGCGATTTCTGTGTTTCATCGTCAATGTGATGGTCCAAAGAATACATTGAACCTGCAGTGGTGTATCGGAAACATACTGGTCTCACAGCAAAGGATCAAATCACAGACTTTAAGAAGTCTCACTCTTCTTGCACTTAAGGCGGCATTGTGCCTTTGGTATCTAATTCCGATTTAATATCAGTGTTTCTTCGTCAATGTGTGTGTCTAAGGTATACATTTAACCTGCAGTGGTGTATCGGAAACACTGGTCTCGCAGGAAATGCTCAAAGCACCGACTGTAAGAAGAGTCTCGATTCTTGTACTTATGGTGGCATTGTGCCTTTTGTATTTAATTGCGATGCGATTTCTGCGTTTCATCGTCAATATGAAGGTCCAAGGAACACATTGAACCTGCAGTGGTGTATCACAAGCTAATACTGGTCTCACAGGGAATGCTTAAAGCACCGACTGTAAGAAGAGTCTCTATTCTTGTACTTAAGGCGGCATTGTACATTTTGTATTTAATTCCGATGCGATTTCTGTGTTTCATCGTCAACGTGAATGTCCAAGGAATACAATGAACCTGCAGTGGTGTATCGGAAAGTAATACTGGTCTCTCAGGGAATGCTCAAAGCACCGAATGTAAGAAGAATCTCTATTCATGTAGTTAAGGTGGCATTGTACATTTTGTATTTAATTCCGATGCCATTTCTGTGTTTCATCGTCAATGTGATGGTCCAAGGAATACACGGAAACTTAGTGGTGTATCGGAAACTAATAATGGTCTCACAGGGAATGCTCTAAGCACCGACTGTAAGAAGAGTCTCTATTCTTGCACTTATGGCGGCATTGTGAATTTTGTGTTTAATTCCGATGCGATTTCTGTGTTTCATCGTCAATGTGAAGGTCCAAGGAACACATTGAACCTGCAGTGGTGAATCGGAAACTAATACTGGTGTCACAGGGAAAGCTCAAAGCACCGACTGTAAGAAAATTCTCCAGTCTTGTACTTAAGGCGGCATTGTGCCATTTGTATTTAATTCCGATGCGATTTCTGTGCTTCATCGACAATGTGAAGGTCCAAGGAATACATTGAACCTGCAGTGGCGTATCGGAAACTAATACTGGTCGCAGAGGAAAGGATAAAAGCACAGACTCTAAGAAGACTCACTCTTCTTGCACTTAAGGCGGCATTGTACCTTTTGTATTTAATTACGATGTAATTTCTGTGTGTCATCGTCAATGTGTATGTCCAAGGAATACATTGAACCTGCAGTGGTGTATCGGAAACTAATACTGGTCTCACAGGAAAGGATCAAAGCAGAGATTTTAAGAAGTTCACTCTTCTTGCACTTAGCGCGGAATTAATTTCAGTGTTTCATTGTCAATGTGTATGTCCAAGGAATACATTGAACCTGCAGTGGTGTATCG
This sequence comes from Schistocerca americana, assembly GCF_021461395.2. Lineage (NCBI taxonomy): Eukaryota > Metazoa > Arthropoda > Insecta > Orthoptera > Acrididae > Schistocerca > Schistocerca americana. The sequence goes on along the minus strand of NC_060125.1, from coordinate 19,244,370 downwards.
TAAACTAATACTGGTCTCACATGGATTGCTCAAATCACCGACCGTATGAAGAGTCTCTATTCTTGTACTTAAGTCGGCATTGTGCCTTTTGTATTCAATTCCGATGCGATTTCTGTGCTTCATCGTCAATGTGTATGTCCAAGGAATACATTGAACCTGCAGTGGTGTATCGGAAATTAATACTGGTCTCACACGGAATGCCTAAGCACCGACTTTAAGAAGAGTCTCTATTCTTGTACTTAAGGCGGCATTGTGCCTTTTGTATTTAATTCCGATGCGATTTCTGTGTTTCATCGTCAATGTGAAGGTCCAAGGAATACATTGAACGTGCAGTGGTGTATCGGAAACTAATACTGGTCTCACAGGGAATGCTCAAAGCACCGACCGTATGAAGAGTCTCTATTCTTGTACTTACGGCGGCATTGTGCCTTTTGTAATTAATTCCGATGAAATTTCAGTGTTTCATCGTCAATGTGTATGTCCAAGGAATACATTGAACCTGCAGTGGTGTATCGTAAACTAATACTGGTCTCACATGGAATGTTAAAATCACCGACCGTATGAAGAGTCTCTATTCTTGTACTTAAGTCGGCATTGTGCCTTTTGTATTCAATTCCGATGCGATTTCTGTGTTTCATCGTCAAGGTGTACGCCCAAGGAGTACATTGAACCTGCAGTGGTGTATCGGAAACTAATACTGGTCACAAAGGGAATGCTCAAAGCACCGACTGTAAGAAGAGTTTCTATTCTTGTACTTAAGGCGGCATTGTGCATTTTGTATTTATTTCCGATGCGATTTCTGTGTTTCATCGTCAATGTGTAAGTCCAAGGAATACATTGAACCTGCAGTGGAATGCTCAAAGCACCGACTGTAAGAAGAGTCTCTATTCTTGCACTTACGGCGGCATTGTGCCTTTTGTATTTATTCCGATGTAATTTCAGGGTTTCATCGTCAATGTGTATGTCTAAGGAATACATTGAACCTGCAGTGCTGTATCGGAAACTAATACTGGTCTCACAGGGAATGCTCAAAGCATCGACTGTAAGTAGAGTCTCTATTCTTGTGCGTAAGGCGGCAATGTGCCTTTTGTATTTAATTCCGATGAGATTTCTGTGTTTCATTGTCAATGTGATGGTCCAAAGAATACATTGAACCTGCAGTGGTGTATCGGAAACATACTGGTCTCACAGCAAAGGATCAAATCACAGACTCAAAGAAGTTTCGCTTTTCTTGTACTTAAGGCCGCATTGTGCCTTTTGCATTTAATTCCGATGTAATTTCAGTGTTTCATCGTCAATGTGTAGGTCTAAGGAATAAATTAAAGCTGCAGTGGTGTAACGGAAACTGATACTGGTCTCACAGGGAATGCTCAAAGCACCGACTGTAAGAAGAGACCTTATTTTTGCACTTAAGGCGGCATTGTGCCTTTTGTATTTAATACCGATGCGTTTCTGTGTTTCATCGTCACAAAGCCGCATTAAGGGCAAGATGAGTAAGACTTCTTAGAGTCTGTGCTTTGATCCTTTCCTGTGAGACCAGTTTTAGTTTCGGATACACAACTGTAGGTTCAATGTATTCCTTGGACCTTCGCATTGACGATGAAACACAGAAATCGCGTCGGAATTAAATACAAAAGGCACAATGCTGCCTTAAGTATAAGAATAGAGACTATTCTTACAGTCGGTGTTTTGGGCATTCCCTGTGAGACCAGCATTAGTTTCCGATACACCACTGCAGGTTCAATCTATTCCTTGGACATACACATTGACGATGAAATACAGAAATCGTATCGGAATTAAATACAAATGCACAATGCCGCCTTAAGTGCAAGAAGAGTGAGACTTCGTAGAGTCTGTGCTTTTATCCTTTCCTCTGAGACCAGTATTGGTTTCCGCTACACCACTGCAGGTTCAATGTATTCCTTGGACCTTCACATTGACGATGAAACACAGAAATCACATCGGAGATAATTACAACAGGCACAATGCCGCCTTAATTGCATGAAGAGTTAGACTTCTTAGAGTCAGTGCATTGATCCTTTCCTGTGAGACCAGTATTAGTTTCCGATACACCACTGCAGGTTCAATGTAATCCTTGGACATACACATTGATGATGAAACACTGACATTACATTGGAATTAAATACAAAAGGCACAATGCCGCCTTAAGTGCAAGAAGAGTGAGCCTTCTAAGAGTGTGTGCTTTAATCCTTTCCTGTGGGACCAGTATTAGTTTCCGATACACCACTGCAGGTTCAATGTATTCCTTGGACCTTCAAATTGACCATGATATAAAGAAATCGCATCGGAATTAAATACAAAAGGGACACTGCTGCCTTAAGTGCAAGAAGAGTGAGACTTCTTAGAGTCTGTCTTTTGATCCTTTCCTGTGAGACCAGTATTAGTTTCCAATACTACACTGCGGGTTCAATGTATTCCTTGGACTTTCACATTGACGATGAAACACAGAAAGCGCAACAGAATTAAATACAAAAGGCACAAATCCGCCTTAAGTACACGAATAGAGACTCTTCTTACAGTCGGTGCTTTGAGCATTCCCTGTGAGACCAGTATTAGTTTCCGATACACCACTGCTGGATCAATGTATTCCTTGGACATAAACATTGACGATGAAACACTGAAATTACATCGGAATTAAATACAAAAGCCACAATGCATTCTTAAGCGCAAGAAGAGTGAGACTTCTTAGAGTCTGTGCTTTCATCTTTTCCTGTGAGACCAGTATTAGTTTCCGATACACCACTGCAGGTTCAATGCACTTCTTGGACCTTCACATTGACGATGAAACACAGAAATCGCGTCGTAATGAAATACAAAATGGACGATGCCGCCTTAAGTACAAGAATAGAGACTCTTCTTACAGTCGGTGTTTTGAGCATTCCCTGTGAGACCAGTATTAGTATCCGATACACCACTGCTCAATGTATTCCTTGGACATACACATTGAGGATGAAACTCAGAAATCGCATCGGAATTAAATACAAAAGGCACAATGCCGCCTTAAGTGCAAGAAGAGTGAGACTTTTTAGAGTCTGTGCATTGATCCCTTCCTGTGGGACCAGTATTAGTTTCCGATACTCCACTGCAGATTCAATGTATTCCTTGGACCTTCACATTGACGATGTAACACAGAAATCGCATCGGAATTAAATACATAAGGAACAATAACGCCTTAAGTACAAGAATAGAGACTCCTCCTAAAGTCGGTGCTTTGAGCATTCCCTGTGAGACCAGTATTAGTTTCCGATACACTACTGCAGTTTCAGTGTGTTCCTTGGACATACACATTGACGATGAAACACTGACATTACATCGGAATTAAATACAAAAGGTACAATGCCGCCTTAAGTGCAAGAAGTTTGAGACTTCTTAGAGTCTGTGCTTTGATCCTTTCCTGTGAGACCAGTATTAGTTTCCGATACACCACTGCAGGTTCAATGTATTCCCTGGACATACACATTGACGGTGAAACACTGAAATTACATCGGAATGAAATACAAAGGGCACAATGCCGGCTTAGGTGCAAGAAGAGAGAGACTTCTTAGAGTCTGTGCATTGATCCTTTCCTGTGAGACCAGTATTAGTTTCCGATACACCACTGCAGGTTCAATGTATTCCTTCGACCTTCACATTGACGATGAAACACAGAAATCGCGTCGGAATTAAATACAAAAGTCACAATTCTAACTTAAGAATAAGAATAGAGACTCTTCTTACAGTCGGTGTTTTGAGCATTCTCTCTGAGACGAGTATTAGTTTACGATACACCACTGCCGGTTCAGTGTATTCCTTGGACATACACATTGACGGTGAAACACTGAAATTAGATCGGAATTAAATACAAAACTCACAACGCCGCCTTACGTGCAAGAGGAGTGAGACTTCTTAGAGTCTGTGCTTTGATTTTTTCCTGTGAGACCAGTTTTAGTTTCCGATACACAACTGTAGGTTCAATGTATTCCTTGGACCTTCACATTGACGATGAAACACAGAAATGGCATCGGAATTAAATACAAAAGGCACAATGCTGCCTTAAGTATAAGAATAGAGACTCTTCTTACAGTCGGTGTTTTGAGCATTCCCTGTGAGACCAGTATTAGATTCCGATACACCACTGCAGGTTCAATGTATTCCTTGGACATACACATTGAGGATCAACCACTTAAATTAGATCGGAATTAAATACAAAAGGCAAAATGCCGCCTTAAGTGCAAGAAGAGTGAGCCTTCTTGGAGTGTGTGCTTTGATCCTTTCCTGTGAGACCAGTATTAGTTTCCGATACACCACTGCAGGTTCAATGTATTCCTTGGACCTTCAAATTGACCATGATATACAGAAATCGCATCGGAATTAAATACAAAAGGGACAATGCTGCCTTTAGTGAAAGAAGAGTGAGACTTCTTAGAGTCTGCCCTTTGATCCTTTCCTGTGAGACCAGTATTAGTTTCCAATACTACACTTCAGGTTCAATGTATTCCTTGGACATTCACATTGACGTTGAAACACAGAAAGCGAATCGGAAAAAAAATAAAAAGGCACAAGGCCGCCTTAAGTACAAGAATAGAGACTCCTCTTACAGTCGGTGATTTGAGCATTCCCTGTGAGACCAGTATTAGTTCCCGATACACCACTGCTGGTTCAATGTATTCCTTGGACATACACATTGACGATGAAACACTGAAATTACATCGGAATTAAATACAAAAGCCACAATGCATTCTTAAGCGCAAGAAGAGTGAGACTTCTTAGAGTCTGTGCTTTCATCTTTTCCTGTGAGACCAGTATTAGATTCCGATACACCACTGCAGGTTCAATGTACTCCTTGGACCTTCGCATTGACGATGAAACACAGAAATCGCGTCGTAATGAAATTCAAAATGGACAATGCCGCCTTAAGTACAAGAATAGAGACTCTTCTTACAGTCGGTGGTTTGAGCATTCCCTGTGAGACCAGTATTAGTTTCCGATACACCACTGCTGGTTCAATGTATTCCTTGGCCATACACATTGACGATGAAACACAGAAATCGCATCGGAATTAAATAAAAAAGGCACAATGCCGACTTAAGTGCAAGAAGAGTGAGACTTCTTATAGTCTGTGCTTTGATCCTTTCCTGTGAGACAAGTATTTGTTTCCGATACACCACTGCAGGTCCAATGTATTCCTTGGACATACACATTGACGATGAAACACTGATATTAGATCGGAATTAAATTAAAAAGGCTCAATGCCGCCTTAACTGCAAGAAGAGTGAGACTTCTTAGAGTCTGTGCAATGATCCTTTCCTGTGAGACCAGTCTCATTTTCCGATACACCACTGCAGGTTCAATGCACTCCTTGGACCTTCACATTGTCGATGAAACACAGAAATCGCATCGGAATTAGATACAAAAGGCACAATGCCGACTTAAGCGCAAGAACAGAGGCTCTTCTTACAGTCGGTGCTTTGATCATTCCGTGTGAGACCAGTATTAGTTTCCGACACACCACTGCAGGTTCAAGGTATTCCTTGGACATACACATTGACGATGATACACAGAAATCACATCGGAGATAAATACAACAGGCACAATGCCGCCTTAAGTGCAAGAAGAGAGAGACTTCTTAGAGTCTGTGCATTGATCTTTTCCTGTGAGACCAGTATTAGCTTCCGATACACCACTGCAGGTTCAATGTATTCCTTGGACATACACATTGACGATGAAACACTGAAATTAGATCTGAATTAAATAAAAAAGGCTCAATGCCGCCTTAAGTGCAAGACGAGTGAGACTTCTTAGAGTCTGTGCTTTGATCCTTTCCTGTGAGACCAGTATTAGTTTGCGATACACCACTGCATGCTCAATGCATTCCGTGGGCCTTCAGATTGACGATGAAACATAGAAATCGCATCGTAATTAAACACAAAAGGATCAATGCCGACTTAAGTGCAAGAAGAGTGAGACTTCTTACAGTTTGTGCTTTGATCCTTTCCTGTGAGACCAGTATTAGTTTCCGATACACCACTGCAATTTCAATGTAATCCTTGGACCTTCACATTGACGACGAAACACAGAAATCGCATCGGAATTAAATACAAAAGGCACAATGCCTCCATAAGTACAAGAAAAAAGTCTCTTCTTACAGTCGGTGTTTTGAGCACTCCCTGTGAGACCAGTATTAGTTTGCGATACACCACTGCAGGTTCAATGTATTCCTTGGACATACATATTGACGATGGAACACTGAAATTAGATCTGAATTAAATAAAAAAGGCTCAATGCCGCCTTAAGTGCAAGAAGAGTGAGACTTCTTAGAGTCTGTGCTTTGATCCTTTCCTGTGAGGCCAGTATTAGTTTGCGATACACCACTGCAATTTCAATGTAATCCTTGGACCCTCACATTGACGACGAAACACAGAAATCGCATCGGTATTAAATACAAAAGGCACAATGCCTACATAAGTACAAGAATAGAGACTCTTCTTACAGTCGGTGTTTTGAGCACTCCCTGTGAGACCAGTATTAGTTTCCAATACACCACTGCAGGTTCAATGTATTCCTTGGACCTTCAGATTGACGATGAAACACAGAAATCGCATCGGAATTAAATACAAATGCCCTATGCCGACTTATGTGCAAGAAGAGTGAGACTTCTTATAGACTGTGCATTCATCCTTTCCTGTGAGGCCAGTTTTAGTTACCGATACACCACTGCTGGTTCTATGTATTCCTTGGACCTTCACATTGACGATGAAACACAGAAATCGCATCGGAATTAAATACAAAAGGCACAATGCCTCCATAAGTACTAGAAAAAAGTCTCTTCTTACAGTCGGTGTTTTGAGCACTCCCTGTGAGACCAGTATTAGTTTGCGATACACCACTGCAGGTTCAATGTATTCCTTGGACATACATATTGACGATGGAACACTGAAATTAGATCTGAATTAAATAAAAAAGGCTCAATGCCGCCTTAAGGGCAAGAAGAGTGAGACTTCTTAGTGTCTGTGCTTTGATCCTTTCCTGTGAGACCAGTATTAGTTTGCGATACACCACTGCAAGCTCAATGCATTCCTTGGACCTACAGATTGACGATAAAACACAGAAATCGCATCGGAATTACATACAAAAGGGTCAATGCCGACTTAAGTGCAAGAAGAGTGAGACTTCTTATAGTCTGTGCTTTGATCCTTTCCTGTGAGACCAGTATTAGTTTCCGATACACCACTGCAATTTCAATGTAATCCTTGGACCTTCACAATGACGACGAAACACAGAAGTCGCATCGGAATTAAATACAAAAGGCACAATGCCTCCATAAGTACAAGAATAGAGACTCTTCTTACAGTCGGTGTTTGGAGCACTCCCTGTGAGACCAGTATTAGTTTGCGATACACCACTGCAGGTTCAATGTATTCCTTGGATATACACATTGACGATGAAACACTGAAATTAGATCTGAATTAAATAAAAAAGGCTCAATGCCGCCTTAAGTGCAAGACGAGTGAGACTTCTCAGAGTCTGTGCATTTGATCCTTTCCTGTGAGACCAGTATTAGTTTGCGATACACCACTGCAGGTTCCAAACATTCCTTGGACCTTCAGATTGACGATGAAACACAGAAATCGCATCGGAATTAAATACAAAAGGCTCAATGCCGACTTAGGTGCAAGAAGAGTGAGACTTCTTATAGTCTGTGCATTCATCCTTCCCTGTGAGACCAGTTTTAGTTTCCGATACACCACTGCTGGTTCTATGTGTTCCTTGGACCTTCACAGTGACGATGAAACACAGAAATCGCATCGGAATTAAATACAAAAGGTACAATGCCTCCATAAGTACAAGAATAGAGACTCTTCTTACAGTCGGTGTTTTGAGCACTCCCTGTGAGACCAGTATTAGTTTGCGATACACCACTGCAGGTTCAATGTATTCCTTGGACATACACATTGACGATGAAACACTGAAATTAGCTTTGAATTAAATAAAAAGGCTCAATGCCGCCCTAAGTGCAAGAAAAGTGAGCCTTCTTAGAGTCTGTGCTTAGACCCTTTCCTGTGAGACCAGTATTAGTTTGCGATACACCACTGCAGGTTCAATGCATTCCTTGGACTTTCACATTGACGATGAAACACAGAAATTGCATCGGAATTAAATACAAAAGGCACAATGCCTCCATAAGTACAAGAATTGGGACTCTTCTTACAGTCGGTGTTTTGAGCACTCCCTGTGAGACCAGTATTAGTTTCCGATACACCACTGCAGGTTCAATGTATTCCTTGGACCTTCACATTGACGATGAATTACAGAAATCGCATCGAAATTAAATACAAAAGGCACAATGCCTCCATAAGTACAAGAATAGAGACTCTTCTTAATGTCGGTGCTTTGAGCACTCCCTGTGAGACCAGTATTAGTTTGCATTACACCACTGCGGGTTCAATGTATTCCTTGGACATACACATTGACGATGAAACACTGAAATTTGATCGGAATTAAATAAAAAAATCTCAATGCCGATTTGAGTGCGAGAAGAGTGAGACTTCTTAGAGCCTGTGCTTTAATCCTTTCCTGTGAGACCAGTATTAGTTTCCGATACACCACTGCAGGTTCAATGCATTCCTTGGACCTTCACATTGACGATGAAACACAGAAATCGCATCGGAATTAAATACAAAAGGCACAATGCCTCCATAAGTACAAGAATAGAGACTCTTCTTACAGTCGGTGTTTTGAGCACTCCCTGTAAGACCAGTATTAGTTTGCGATACACCACTGCAGGTTCAATGTATTCCTTGGACATACACATTGACGATGAAACACTGGAATTAGATCGGAATTAAATAAAAAAGGCTCAATGATGCCTTAAGCGCAAGAAGAGTGAGACTTCTTATAGTCTGTGCTTTGATCCTTTCCTGTGAGACCAGTATTAGTTTCCGATACACCACTGCAATTTCAATGTATTCCTTGGACCTTCACATTGACGATGAAACACAGAAATCGCATCGGAATTAAATACAAAAGGCACAATGCCTCCATAAGTACATGAATAGAGACTCTTCTTACAGTCGGTGATTTGAGCACTCCCTGTGAGACCAGTATTAGCTTGCGATACACCACTGCAGGTTCAATGCATTCCTTGGATCTTCAATTTGACAATGAAACACAGAAATCGCATCGGAATTAAATACAAAAGGCTCAATGCCGACTTAAGTGCAAGAAGAGTGAGACTTCTTATAGTCTGTGCTTTGATCCTTTCCTGTGAGACCAGTATTATTTTGCGATGCACCACTGCAGGTTCAATGTATTCCTTGGACCTTCACATTGACGATATAACACAGAAACCTCACCGGAATTAAATACAAAAGGCACAATGCCGCCTTAAGTACAAGAAGAGTGAGACTTCTTAGAGTCTGCGCTTTGATCCTTTCCTGTGAGACCAGTATTAGTTTCCGATTCTCCACTGCTGGTTCAATGTGTTCCTTGTACCTTCACATTGACGATGAAACACAGAAATCGCATCGGAATTAAATACAAAAGGCACAATGCCACCTGAAGTACAAGAACAGAGACTCTTCTTACAGTCGGTGCTTTGAGCATTCCCTGTGAGACCAGTATTAGTTTCCGACCACCACTGCAGGTTCAATGTATTCCTTATACCTTCGCATTTACGATGAAACTCAGAAATCGCGTCGGAATGAAATACAAAAGGCACAATGCCTCCATAAGTACAAGAATAGAGACTCTTCTTACCGTCGGTGTTTTGAGCACTCCCTGTGAGACCAGTATTAGTTTCAGATACACCACTGCAGGTTCAATGTATTCCTTGGACCTTCACATTGACGATGAAACACAGAAATCGCATCGGAATTAAATACAAAAGGCACAATGCCTCCATAGGTACAAGAATACAGACTCATCTTACAGTCGGTGTTTTGAGCACTCCCTGTGAGACCAGTATTAGTTTGCGATACACCACTGCAGGTTCAATGTATTCCTTGCACATACACATTGACGATGAAACACTGAAATTGGATCGGAATTAAATACAAAAGGCACAATGCCGCCTTAGGGGCAAAAAGAGTGAGACTTATTAGAGTCTGTGCTTTGATCCTTTCCTGTGAGACCAGTATTATTTTGCGATGCACCACTGCAGGTTCAATGTATTCCTTGGACCTTCACATTGACGATATAACACAGAAACCTCATCGGAATTAAATACAAAAGGCACAATGCCGCCTTAAGTACAAGAAGAGTGAGACTTCTTAGAGTCTGCGCTTTGATCCTTTCCTGTGAGACCAGTATTAGTTTCCGATTCTCCACTGCTGGTTCAATGTGTTCCTTGTACCTTCACATTGACGATGAAACACAGAAATCGCATCGGAATTAAATACAAAAGGCACAATGCCACCTGAAGTACAAGAACAGAGACTCTTCTTACAGTCGGTGCTTTGAGCATTCCCTGTGAGACCAGTATTAGTTTCCGACCACCACTGCAGGTTCAATGTATTCCTTATACCTTCGCATTTACGATGAAACTCAGAAATCGCGTCGGAATGAAATACAAAAGGCACAATGCCTCCATAAGTACAAGAATAGAGACTCTTCTTACCGTCGGTGTTTTGAGCACTCCCTGTGAGACCAGTATTAGTTTCAGATACACCACTGCAGGTTCAATGTATTCCTTGGACCTTCACATTGACGATGAAACACAGAAATCGCATCGGAATTAAATAAAAAAGGCACAATGCCTCCATAGGTACAAGAATACAGACTCTTCTTACCGTCGGTGTTTTGAGCACTGCCTGTGAGACCAGTATTAGATTCAGATACACCACTGCAGGTTCAATGTATTCCTTGGACCTTCACATTGACGATGAAACACAGAAATCGCATCGGAATTAAATACAAAAGGCACAATGCCTCCATAGGTACAAGAATACAGACTCTTCTTACAGTCGGTGTTTTGAGCACTCCCTGTGTGACCAGTATTAGTTTCCGATTCTCCACTGCAGGTTCAATGTATTCCTTGTACCTTCACATTGACGATGAAACACAGAAATCGCATCGGAATTAAGTACAAAAGGCACAATGCCGACTTAAGTGCAAGAATAGAGACTCTTCTTACAGTCGGTGTTTTGAGCACTCCCTGTGAGACCAGTATTAGTTTCCGATACACCACTGCAGGTTCAATGTATTCCTTGGACCTTCACATTGACGATGAAACACAGAAATCACTTCGGAGATAAATACAACAGCCACAATGCCGCCATAAGTGCAAGAAGAGTGAGACTTCTTAGAGTCTGTGCTTTGATCCTTTCCTGTGAGACCAGTATTAGTTTCCGATTCTCCAGTGCAGGTTCAATGTATTCCTTGTACTTTCACATTGACGATGAAACACAGAAATCTCATCGGAATTAAATACAAAAGGCACAATGCCACCTGAAGTACAAGAACAGAGACTCTTCTTACAGTCGATGTTTTGAGCACACCCTGTGAGACCAGTATTAGTTTGCGATACACCACTGCAGGTTCAATGCATTCCTTGGACCTTCAAATTGACGATGAAACACAGAAATCGCATCGGAATTAAGTACAAAAGGCACAATGCCGACTTAAGTGCAAGAATGGAGACTCTTCTTACAGTCGGTGTTTTGAGCACTCCCTGTGAGACCAGTATTAGTTTGCGATACACCACTGCAGTTTCAATGCATTCCTTGGACCTTCACATTGACGATGAAACACAGAAATCGCATCGGAATTAAATACAAAAGGCACAATGCCTCCATAAGTACAAGAATGGAGACTCTTCTTACAGCCGGTGTTTTGAGCACTCCCTGTGAGACCAGTATTAGTTTGCGATACACCACTGCAGGTTCAATGTATTCCTTGGACATACACATTGACGATGAAACACTGAAATTAGATCGGAATTAAATAAAAAAGGCTCAATGCCGCCTTAAGTGCAAGAAGAGTGAGACTTCTTAGAGTCTGTGCCTTGATCCTTTCCTGTGAGGCCAGTATTAGTTTCCGATACACCACTGCAGGTTCAATGTATTCCTTGGACCTTCACATTGACGATGAAACACAGAAATCGCATCGGTATGAAATACAAAAGGCACAATGTCTATATAAGTACAAGGATAGAGACTCCTCTTACAGTCGGAGTTTTGAGCATTCCCTGTGAGACCAGTATTAGTTTGCGATCGACCACTGCAGGTTCAATGTATTCCTTGGACCTTCACATTGACGACGAAACTCAGAAATCGCGTCGTAATTAAATACAAAAGACACAATGCCACCTTAAGTACAAGAACTGAGACTCTTCTTACAGTCGCTGCTTTGAGCATTCCCTGAGAGACCAGTATTAGTTTCCGACACATCACTGCATTTTAAATGTATTCCTTGGACCATCACATGGACGATGAAACTCAGAAATCGCGTCGGAATTAAATACAAAAGGCACAATGCAGCCTTAAGTACAAGAATAGAGACGCTTCTTACAGTCGGTGTTTTGAGCATTTCCTGTGAGATCAGTATTAGTTTGCGATACACCACTGCAAGTTCAATGTATTCCTTGGACCTTCACATTGACGACGAAACTCAGAAATCGAGTCGGAATTAAATACAAAAGGCACAATGCCACCTTAAGTACAAGAATAGAGGCTCTTCTTACAGTCAGTGTTTTGAGCATTCCCTATGAGACCAGTATTAGTTCCCGAGACACCACTGCAGGTTCATTGTATTCCTTGGACGTTCACATTGACGACGAAACTCAGAAATAGCGTCAGAATTAAATACAAAAGGCACAACTCCACTTTAAGTACAAGAACAGAGACTCTTCTTACAGTCGGTTCTTTGAGCAATCCCTGTAAGACCAGTATTAGTTTGCGATACACCACTGCAGGTTCAATGTATTCCTTGGAAATACACATTGACGATGAAACACAGAAATCGCATCGGAATTAAATGCAAAAGGCACAATGCCTCCATAAGTACATGAATAGAGACTCTTCTTACTGTCGGTGTTTTGAGCACTCCCTGTGAGACCAGTATTAGCTTGCGATACACCACTGCAGGTTCAATGCATTCCTTGGACCTTCCGATTGACAATGAAACACAGAAATCGCATCGGAATTAAATACAAAAGACTCAATGCCGACTTAAGTGCAAGAAGAGTGAGACTTCTTATAGTCTGTGCTTTGATCCTTTCCTGTGAGACCAGTATTAGTTTCCGATACACCACTGCAGGTCAATGTATTCCTTGGACCTTCACATTGACGATGAAACAATGAAATCGCATCGGAATTAAATACCAAAGGGACAATGATGCCTTAAGTGCAAGAGGACCGAGACTTCTTAGAGTCTGTGCTTTGATCCTTTCCTGAAAGACCAGTATTATTTTCCGATGCACCACTGCAGGTTCAATGTATTCCTTGGACCTTCACATTGACGATATAACACAGAAGCCGCATCGGAATTAAATACAAAAGGCACAATGCCGCCTTAAGTGCAAGAAGAGTGAGACTTCTTAGAGTCTGCGCTTTGATCCTTTCCTGTGAGAAAAGTATTAGTTTCCGATTCTCCACTGCAGGTTCAATGTGTTCCTTGTACCTTCACATTGACGATGAAACACAGAAATCGCATCGGAATTAAATACAAAAGGCACAATGCCACCTGAAGTACAAGAACAGAGACTCCTCTTACAGTCGGTGCTTTGAGCATTCCCTGTGAGACCAGTATTAGTTTCCGACACACCACTGCAGGTTCAATGTATTCCTTATACCTTCGCATTTACGATGAAACTCAGAAATCGCGTCAGAATTAAATACAAAAGGCACAATGGCTCCATAAGTACAAGAATAGAGACTCTTCTTACAGTCGGTGTTTCGAGCACTCCCTGTGAGACCAGTATTAGTTTGCGATACACCACTGCAGTTTCAATGTATTCCTTGGACATACACATTGACGATGAAACACTGAAATTAGATCGGAATTAAATAAAAAAGGCTCAATGCCGCCTTAAGTGCCAGAAGAGTGAGACTTCTTAGAGCCTGTGCTTTGAGCATTCCCTGTGAGACCAGTATTAGTTTGCGATACACCACTGCAGGTTCAATGCATTCCTTGGACCTTCACATTGACGATGAAACACAGAAATCGCATCGGAATTAAATACAAAAGGCACAATGCCTCCATAAGTACTAGAATTGAGACTCCTCTTACAGTCGGAGATTTGAGCAATCCCTGTGAGACCAGTATTAGTTTGCGATAGACCACTGCAGGTTCAATGTATTCCATGGACCTTCACATTGACGACGAAACTCAGAAATCGCGTCGGAATTAAATACAAAAGACACAATGCCACCTTAAGTACAAGAACTGAGACTCTTCTTACAGTCGCTGCTTTGAGCATTCCCTGAGAGACCAGTATTAGTTTCCGACACACCACTGCAGGTTAAATGTATTCCTTGGACCTTCACATTGACGATTAAACTCAGAAATCGCGTCGGAATTAAATACAAAAGGCACAATGCAGCCTTAAGTACAAGAATAGAGACTCTTCTTACATTCGGTGCTTTGAGCACTCCCTGTGAGACCAGTATTGGTTTGCGATACACCACTGCAGTTTCAATGCATTCCTTGGACCTTCACATTGACGATGAAACACAGAAATCGCATCGGAATTAAATACAAAAGGCACAATGCCTCCATAAGTACAGGAATGGAGACGCTTCTTACAGTCGGTGTTTCGAGCACTCCCTGTGGGACCAGTATTAGTTTGCGATACACCACTGCAGTTTCAATGTATTCCTTGGACATACACATTGACGATGAAACACTGAAATTAGATCGGAATTAAATAAAAAAGGCCCAATGCCGACTTAAGTGCTAGAAGAGTGAGACTTCTTAGAGTCTGTGCTTAGACCCTTTCCTGTGAGACCAGTATTAGTTTGCGATACACCACTGCAGGTTCAATGCATTCCTTGGACTTTCACATTGACGATGAAACACAGAAATTGCATCGGAATTAAATACAAAAGGCACAATGCCTCCATAAGTACAAGAATTGGGACTCTTCTTACAGTCGGTGTTTTGAGTACTCCCTGTGAGACCAGTATTAGTTTCCGATACACCACTGCAGGTTCAATGTATTCCTTGGACCTTCACATTGACGATGAATTACAGAAATCGCATCGAAATTAAATACAAAAGGCACAATGCCTCCATAAGTACAAGAATAGAGACTCTTCTTAATGTCGGTGCTTTGAGCACTCCCTGTGAGACCAGTATTAGTTTGCATTACACCACTGCAGGTCCAATGTATTCCTTGGACATACACATTGACGATGAAACACTGAAATTTGATCGGAATTAAATAAAAAAATCTCAATGCCGATTTGAGTGCGAGAAGAGTGAGACTTCTTAGAGCCTGTGCTTTAATCCTTTCCTGTGAGACCAGTATTAGTTTCCGATACACGTCTGCAGGTTCAATGCATTCCTTGGACCTTCACATTGACGATGAAACACAGAAATCGCATCGGAATTAAATACAAAAGGCACAATGCCTCCATAAGTACAAGAATAGAGACTCTTCTTACAGTCGGTGTTTTGAGCACTCCCTGTAAGACCAGTATTAGTTTGCGATACACCACTGCAGGTTCAATGTATTCCTTGGACATACACATTGACGATGAAACACTGAAATTAGATCGGAATTAAATAAAAAAGGCTCAATGATGCCTTAAGCTCAAGAAGAGTGAGACTTCTTATAGTCTGTGTTTGATCCTTTCCTGTGAGACCAGTATTAGTTTCCGATACACCACTGCAATTTCAATGTATTCCTTGGACCTTCACATTGACGATGAAACACAGAAATCGCATCGGAATTAAATACAAAAGGCACAATGCCTCCATAAGTACATGAATAGAGACTCTTCTTACAGTCGGTGATTTGAGCACTCCCTGTGAGACCAGTATTAGCTTGCGATACACCACTGCAGGTTCAATGCATTCCTTGGATCTTCAATTTGACAATGAAACACAGAAATCGCATCGGAATTAAATACAAAAGGCTCAATGCCGACTTAAGTGCAAGAAGAGTGAGACTTCTTATAGTCTGTGCTTTGATCCTTTCCTGTGAGACCAGTATTATTTTGCGATGCACCACTGCAGGTTCAATGTATTCCTTGGACCTTCACATTGACGATATAACACAGAAACCTCATCGGAATTAAATACAAAAGGCACAATGCCGCCTTAAGTACAAGAAGAGTGAGACTTCTTAGAGTCTACGCTTTGATCTTTTCCTGTGAGACCAGTATTAGTTTCCGATACACCACTGCAGGTTCTATGTATTCCTTGGACCTTCACATTGACGATGAAACACAGAAATCGCATCGGAATTAAATACAAAAGGCACAATGCCACCTGAAGTACAAGAACAGAGACTCTTCTTACAGTCGGTGCTTTGAGAATTCCCTGTGAGACCAGTATTAGTTTCCGACCACCACTGCAGGTTCAATGTATTCCTTATACCTTCGCATTTACGATGAAACTCAGAAATCGCGTCGGAATGAAATACAAAAGGCACAATGCCTCCATAAGTACAAGAATAGAGACTCTTCTTACCGTCGGTGTTTTGAGCACTCCCTGTGAGACCAGTATTAGTTTCAGATACACCACTGCAGGTTCAATGTATTCCTTGGACCTTCACATTGTCGATGAAACACAGAAATCGCATCGGAATTAAATACAAAAGGCACAATGCCTCCATAGGTACAAGAATACAGACTCTTCTTACAGTCGGTGTTTTGAGCACTCCCTGTGAGACCAGTATCAGTTTGCGATACACCACTGCAGGTTCAATGTATTCCTTGCACATACACATTGACGATGAAACACTGAAATTGGATCGGAATTAAATACAAAAGGCACAATGCCGCCTTAGGGGCAAAAAGAGTGAGACTTATTAGAGTCTGTGCTTTGATCCTTTCCTGTGAGACCAGTATTATTTTGCGATGCACCACTGCAGGTTCAATGTATTCCTTGGACCTTCACATTGACGATATAACACAGAAACCTCATCGGAATTAAATACAAAAGGCACAATGCCTTCTTAAGTACAAGAAGAGTGAGACTTCTTAGAGTCTGCGCTTAGATCCTTTCCTGTGAGACCAGTATTAGTTTCCGATTCTCCACTGCTGGTTCAATGTGTTCCTTGTACCTTCACATTGACGATGAAACACAGAAATCGCATCGGAATTAAATACAAAAGGCACAATGCCACCTGAAGTACAAGAACAGAGACTCTTCTTACAGTCGGTGCTTTGAGCATTCCCTGTGAGACCAGTATTAGTTTCCGACCACCACTGCAGGTTCAATGTATTCCTTATACCTTCGCATTTACGATGAAACTCAGAAATCGCGTCGGAATGAAATACAAAAGGCACAATGCCTCCATAAGTACAAGAATAGAGACTCTTCTTACCGTCGGTGTTTTGAGCACTCCCTGTGAGACCAGTATTAGTTTCAGATACACCACTGCAGGTTCAATGTATTCCTTGGACCTTCACATTGACGATGAAACACAGAAATCGCATCGGAATTAAATACAAAAGGCACAATGCCTCCATAGGTACAAGAATACAGACTCTTCTTACCGTCGGTGTTTTGAGCACTCCCTGTGAGACCAGTATTAGATTCAGATACACCACTGCAGGTTCAATGTATTCCTTGGACCTTCACATTGACAATGAAACACAGAAATCGCATCGGAATTAAATACAAAAGGCACAATGCCTCCATAGGTACAAGAATACAGACTCTTCTTACAGTCGGTGTTTTGAGCACTCCCTGTGAGACCAGTATTAGTTTCCGATTCTCCACTGCAGGTTCAATGTATTCCTTGTACCTTCACATTGACGATGAAACACAGAAATCGCATCGGAATTAAGTACAAAAGGCACAATGCCGACTTAAGTGCAAGAATAGAGACTCTTCTTACAGTCGGTGTTTTGAGCACTCCCTGTGAGACCAGTATTAGTTTCCGATACACCACTGCAGGTTCAATGTATTCCTTGGACCTTCACATTGACGATGAAACACAGAAATCACTTCGGAGATAAATACAACAGCCACAATGCCGCCATAAGTGCAAGAAGAGTGAGACTTCTTAGAGTCTGTGCTTTGATCCTTTCCTGTGAGACCAGTATTAGTTTCCGATTCTCCAGTGCAGGTTCAATGTATTCCTTGTACTTTCACATTGACGATGAAACACAGAAATCTCATCGGAATTAAATACAAAAGGCACAATGCCACCTGAAGTACAAGAACAGAGACTCTTCTTACAGTCGATGTTTTGAGCACACCCTGTGAGACCAGTATTAGTTTGCGATACACCACTGCAGGTTCAATGCATTCCTTGGACCTTCAAATTGACGATGAAACACAGAAATCGCATCGGAATTAAGTACAAAAGGCACAATGCCGACTTAAGTGCAAGAATGGAGACTCTTCTTACAGTCGGTGTTTTGAGCACTCCCTGTGAGGCCAGTATTAGTTTGCGATACACCACTGCAGTTTCAATGCATTCCTTGGACCTTCACATTGACGATGAAACACAGAAATCGCATCGGAATTAAATACAAAAGGCACAATGCCTCCATAAGTACAAGAATGGAGACTCTTCTTACAGCCGGTGTTTTGAGCACTCCCTGTGAGACCAGTATTAGTTTGCGATACACCACTGCAGGTTCAATGTATTCCTTGGACATACACATTGACGATGAAACACTGAAATTAGATCGGAATTAAATAAAAAAGGCTCAATGCCGCCTTAAGTGCAAGAAGAGTGAGACTTCTTAGAGTCTGTGCCTTGATCCTTTCCTGTGAGGCCAGTATTAGTTTCCGATACACCACTGCAGGTTCAATGTATTCCTTGGACCTTCACATTGACGATGAAACACAGAAATCGCATCGGTATGAAATACAAAAGGCACAATGTCTATATAAGTACAAGAATAGAGACTCCTCTTACAGTCGGAGTTTTGAGCATTCCCTGTGAGACCAGTATTAGTTTGCGATCGACCACTGCAGGTTCAATGTATTCCTTGGACCTTCACATTGACGACGAAACTCAGAAATCGCGTCGTAATTAAATACAAAAGACACAATGCCACCTTAAGTACAAGAACTGAGACTCTTCTTACAGTCGCTGCTTTGAGCATTCCCTGAGAGACCAGTATTAGTTTCCGACACATCACTGCATTTTAAATGTATTCCTTGGACCATCACATGGACGATGAAACTCAGAAATCGCGTCGGAATTAAATACAAAAGGCACAATGCAGCCTTAAGTACAAGAATAGAGACGCTTCTTACAGTCGGTGTTTTGAGCATTCCCTGTGAGATCAGTATTAGTTTGCGATACACCACTGCAAGTTCAATGTATTCCTTGGACCTTCACATTGACGACGAAACTCAGAAATCGAGTCGGAATTAAATACAAAAGGCACAATGCCACCTTAAGTACAAGAATAGAGGCTCTTCTTACAGTCAGTGTTTTGAGCATTCCCTATGAGACCAGTATTAGTTCCCGAGACACCACTGCAGGTTCATTGTATTCCTTGGACGTTCACATTGACGACGAAACTCAGAAATAGCGTCAGAATTAAATACAAAAGGCACAACTCCACTTTAAGTACAAGAACAGAGACTCTTCTTACAGTCGGTTCTTTGAGCAATCCCTGTAAGACCAGTATTAGTTTGCGATACACCACTGCAGGTTCAATGTATTCCTTGGAAATACACATTGACGATGAAACACAGAAATCGCATCGGAATTAAATGCAAAAGGCACAATGCCTCCATAAGTACATGAATAGAGACTCTTCTTACTGTCGGTGTTTTGAGCACTCCCTGTGAGACCAGTATTAGCTTGCGATACACCACTGCAGGTTCAATGCATTCCTTGGACCTTCCGATTGACAATGAAACACAGAAATCGCATCGGAATTAAATACAAAAGACTCAATGCCGACTTAAGTGCAAGAAGAGTGAGACTTCTTATAGTCTGTGCTTTGATCCTCTCCTGTGAGACCAGTATTACTTTCCGATACACCACTGCAGGTCAATGTATTCCTTGGACCTTCACATTGACGATGAAACAATGAAATCGCATCGGAATTAAATACCAAAGGGACAATGGTGCCTTAGGTGCAAGAGGACCGAGACTTCTTAGAGTCTGTGCTTTGATCCTTTCCTGAAAGACCAGTATTATTTTCCGATGCACCACTGCAGGTTCAATGTATTCCTTGGACCTTCACATTGACGATATAACACAGAAACCGCATCGGAATTAAATACAAAAGGCACAATGCCGCCTTAAGTGCAAGAAGAGTGAGACTTCTTAGAGTCTGCGCTTTGATCCTTTCCTGTGAGAAAAGTATTAGTTTCCGATTCTCCACTGCAGGTTCAATGTGTTCCTTGTACCTTCACATTGACGATGAAACACAGAAATCGCATCGGAATTAGATACAAAAGGCACAATGCCACCTGAAGTACAAGAACAGAGACTCCTCTTACAGTCGGTGCTTTGAGCATTCCCTGTGAGACCAGTATTAGTTTCCGACACACCACTGCAGGTTCAATGTATTCCTTATACCTTCGCATTTACGATGAAACTCAGAAATCGCGTCAGAATTAAATACAAAAGGCACAATGGCTCCATAAGTACAAGAATAGAGACTCTTCTTACAGTCGGTGTTTCGAGCACTCCCTGTGAGACCAGTATTAGTTTGCGATACACCACTGCAGTTTCAATGTATTCCTTGGACATACACATTGACGATGAAACACTGAAATTAGATCGGAATTAAATAAAAAAGGCTCAATGCCGCCTTAAGTGCTAGAAGAGTGAGACTTCTTAGAGCCTGTGCTTTGAGCATTCCCTGTGAGACCAGTATTAGTTTGCGATACACCACTGCAGGTTCAATGCATTCCTTGGACCTTCACATTGACGATGAAACACAGAAATCGCATCGGAATTAAATACAAAAGGCACAATGCCTCCATAAGTACTAGAATTGAGACTCCTCTTACAGTCGGAGATTTGAGCAATCCCTGTGAGACCAGTATTAGTTTGCGATAGACCACTGCAGGTTCAATGTATTCCATGGACCTTCACATTGACGACGAAACTCAGAAATCGCGTCGGAATTAAATACAAAAGACACAATGCCACCATAAGTACAAGAACTGAGACTCTTCTTACAGTCGCTGCTTTGAGCATTCCCTGAGAGACCAGTATTAGTTCCGACACACCACTGCAGGTTAAATGTATTCCTTGGACCTTCACATTGACGATGAAACTCAGAAATCGCGTCGGAATTAAATACAAAAGGCACAATGCAGCCTTAAGTACAAGAATAGAGACTCTTCTTACATTCAATGCTTTGAGCACTCCCTGTGAGACCAGTATTGGTTTGCGATACACCACTGCAGTTTCAATGCATTCCTTGGACCTTCACATTGACGATGAAACACAGAAATTGCATCGGAATTAAATACAAAAGGCACAATGCCTCCATAAGTACAGGAATGGAGACGCTTCTTACAGTCGGTGTTTCGAGCACTCCCTGTGGGACCAGTATTAGTTTGCGATACACCACTGCAGGTTAAATGTATTCCATGGACATTCACATTGACGATGAAACTCAGAAATCGCGTCGGAATTAAATACAAAAGGCACAATGCAGCCATAAGTACAAGAATAGAGACCCTTCTTACAGTCGGTGTTTTGAGCATTCCCTGTGAGACCAGTATTAGTTTGCGATACACCACTGCAAGTTCAATGTATTCCTTGGACCTTCACATTGACGACGAAGCTCAGAAATCGCGTCGGAATTAAATACAAAAGGCACAATGCCACCTTAAGTACAAGAATAGAGACTCTTCTTACAGTCAGTGTTTTGAGCATTCCCTGTGAGACCAGTATTAGTTTCTGAGACACCACTGCAGGTTCAATGTATTCCTTGGACGTTCACATTGACGACGAAACTCAGAAATAGCGTCAGAATTAAATACAAAAGGCACAACGCCACTTTAAGTACAAGAACAGAGACTCTTCTTACAGTCGGTGCTTTGAGCATTCCCTGAGAGACCAGTATTAGTTTGCGATACACCACTGCAAGTTCAATGTATTCCTTGGACCTTCACATTGACGACGAAACTCAGAAATCGCGTCGGAATTAAATACAAAAGGCACAATGCCACCTTAAGTACAAGAATAGAGACTCTTCTTACAGTCAGTGTTTTGAGCATTCCCTGTGAGACCAGTATTAGTTTCTGAGACACCACTGCAGGTTCAATGCATTCCTTGGACGTTCACATTGACGACGAAACTCAGAAATAGCGTCAGAATTAAATACAAAAGGCACAACGCCACTTTAAGTACAAGAACAGAGACTCTTCTTACAGTCGGTGCTTTGAGCAATCCCTGTGAGACCAGTATTAGTTTGCGATACACCACTGCAGGTTCAATGTATTCCTTGGACATACACATTGACTATGAAACACTGAAATTAGATCGGAAGTAAATAAAAAAGGCTCAATGCCGCCTTAAGAGCAAGAAGAGTGAGACTTCTCAGAGTCTGTGCTTTGGTCCTTTCCTGTGAGACCAGTATTAGTTTCCGATACACCACTGCAGGTTCTATGTATTCCTTGGACCTTCACATTGACGATGAAACACAGAAATCGCATCGGAATTAAATACAAAAGGCACAATGCCTCCATATGTACAAGATTAGAGACTCTTCTTACAGTCGGAGTTTTGAGCACTCCCTGTGGGACCAGTATTAGTTTGCGATACACCACAGCAGGTTCAATGTACTCCTTGGACATACACAATGACGATGAAACACTGAAATCGCATCGGAATTAAATAAAAAAGGCCCAATGCCGCCTTAAGTGCAAGAAGAGTGAGACTTCTTAGAGTCTGTGCTTTGATCCTTTCCTGTGAGACCAGTATTAGTTTCCGATGCACCACTGCAGGTTCAATGTATTCCTTGGACCTTCACATTGACGTTGAAACACTGAAATCGCATCGGAATTAAATACAAAAGGCACACTGAAGCCTTAAGTGCAAGAAGACTCAGACTTCTTAGAGTCTGTGCTTTGATCCTTTCCTGTGAGACAAGTATTAGTTTACGATACACCACTGCAGGTTCTATGTACTCCTTGGACCTTCACGTTGACGATGAAACACAGATATCGCATCGGAAATAAGTACAAATGGCACAATGCCGCCTTAAGTGCAAGAAGAGTGAGACATCTTAGAGTCTGTGCTTTGATCCTTTCCTATGAGGCCAGTATTAGTTTCCGATACACCACTGCAGGTTCAATGTATTTCTTGGACCTTCACATTGACGATGAAACACAGAAATCGCATCGGAATTAAATACAAAAGGCACAATGCCTGCATAAGTACAAGAATAGAGACTCTTCTTACAGTCGGTGATTTGAGCAATCCCTGTGAGACCAGTATTAGTTTGCGATACACCACTGCAGGTTCAATGTATTTCTTGGACCTTCACATTGACGATGAAACACAGAAATCGCATCGGAATTAAATACAAAATACACAATGCCTGCATAAGTACAAGAATAGAGACTCTTCTTACAGTCGGTGATTTGAGCAATCCCTGTGAGACCAGTATTAGTTTGCGATACACCACTGCAGGTTCAATGTATTCCGTGGACATACACATTGACGATGAAACACTGAAATTAGATCGGAATTAAATAAAAAAGGCTCAATGCCGCCTTAAGTGCAAAAAGAGTGAGACATCTTAGAGTCTGTGCTTTGATCCTTTCCTATGAGGCCAGTATTAGTTTCCGATACACCACTGCATGTTCAATGTATTTCTTGGACCTTCACATTGACGATGAAACACAGAAATCGCATCGGAATTAAATACAAAATACACAATGCCTGCATAAGTACAAGAATAGAGACTCTTCTTACAGTCGGTGATTTGAGCAATCCCTGTGAGACCAGTATTAGTTTGCGATACACCACTGCAGGTTCAATGTATTCCTTGGACATACACATTGACTATGAAACACTGAAATTAGATCGGAAGTAAATAAAAAAGGCTCAATGCCGCCTTAAGAGCAAGAAGAGTGAGACTTCTCAGAGTCTGTCCTTTGATCCTTTCCTGTGAGACCAGTATTAGTTTCCGATACACCACTGCAGGTTCTATGTATTCCTTGGACCTTCACATTGACGATGAAACACAGAAATCGCATCGGAATTAAATACAAAAGGCACAATGCCTCCATATGTACAAGATTAGAGACTCTTCTTACAGTCGGTGTTTTGAGAACTCCCTGTGAGACCAGTATTAGTTTGCGATACACCACTGCAGTTTCAATGTATTCCTTGGACATACACATTGACGATGAAACACTGAAATTAGATCGGAATTAAATAAAAAAGGCTCAATGCCGACTTAAGTGCTAGAAGAGTGAGACTTCTTAGAGTCTGTGCTTTGATCCTTTCCTGCGAGACCAGTATTAGTTTCCGATACAAAACTGCAGGTTCTATGTATTCCTTGGACCTTCACGTTAACGATGAAACACAGTAATCGCATCGGAATTAAGTACAAAAGGCACAATGCCGCCTTAAGTGCAAGAAGAGTGAGGCTTCTTAGAGTCTGTGCTTTGATCCTTTCCTGTGAGACCAGTATTAGTTTCCGATTCTCCACTGCAGGTTCAATGTATTCCTTGTACATTCACATTGACGATGAAACACAGAAATCGCATCGGAATTAAGTACAAAAGGCACAATGCCGACTTAAGTGCAAGAATAGAGACTCTTCTTACAGTCGGTGTATTGAGCACTCCCTGTGAGACCAGTATTAGTTTGCGATACACCACTGCAGGTTCAATGTATTCCGTGGACATACACATTGACGATGAAACACTGAAATTAGATCGGAATTAAATAAAAAAGGCTCAATGCCGCCTTAAGTGCAAAAAGAGTGAGACATCTTAGAGTCTTTGCTTTGATCCTTTCCTATGAGGCCAGTATTAGTTTCCGATACACCACTGCAGGTTCAATGTATTTCTTGGACCTTCACATTGACGATGAAACACAGAAATCGCATCGGAATTAAATACAAAAGGCACAATGCCTGCATAAGTACAAGAATAGAGACTCTTCTTACAGTCGGTGATTTGAGCAATCCCTGTGAGACCAGTATTAGTTTGCGATACACCACTGCAGGTTCAATGTATTCCTTGGACATACACATTGACGATGAAACACTGAAATTAGATCGGAATTAAATAAAAAAGGCTCAATGCCGACTTAAGTGCTAGAAGAGTGAGACTTCTTAGAGTCTGTGCTTTGATCCTTTCCTGCGAGACCAGTATTAGTTTCCGATACAAAACTGCAGGTTCTATGTATTCCTTGGACCTTCACGTTAACGATGAAACACAGTAATCGCATCGGAATTAAGTACAAAAGGCACAATGCCGCCTTAAGTGCAAGAAGAGTGAGGCTTCTTAGAGTCTGTGCTTTGATCCTTTCCTGTGAGACCAGTATTAGGTTCCGATTCTCCACTGCAGGTTCAATGTATTCCTTGTACATTCACATTGACGATGAAACACAGAAATCGCATCGGAATTAAGTACAAAAGGCACAATGCCGACTTAAGTGCAAGAATAGAGACTCTTCTTACAGTCGGTGTATTGAGCACTCCCTGTGAGACCAGTATTAGTTTGCGATACACCACTGCAGGTTCAATGTATTCCGTGGACATACACATTGACGATGAAACACTGAAATTAGATCGGAATTAAATAAAAAAGGCTCAATGCCGCCTTAAGTGCAAAAAGAGTGAGACATCTTAGAGTCTGTGCTTTGATCCTTTCCTATGAGGCCAGTATTAGTTTCCGATACACCACTGCAGGTTCAATGTATTTCTTGGACCTTCACATTGACGATGAAACACAGAAATCGCATCGGAATTAAATACAAAAGGCACAATGCCTGCATAAGTACAAGAATAGAGACTCTTCTTACAGTCGGTGATTTGAGCAATCCCTGTGAGACCAGTATTAGTTTGCGATACACCACTGCAGGTTCAATGTATTCCTTGGACATACACATTGACTATGAAACACTGAAATTAGATCGGAAATAAATAAAAAAGGCTCAATGCCGCCATAAGAGCAAGAAGAGTGAGACTTCTCAGAGTCTGTGCTTTGATCCTTTCCTGTGAGACCAGTATTAGTTTCCGATACACCACTGCAGGTTCTATGTATTCCTTGGACCTTCACATTGACGATGAAACACAGAAATCGCATCGGAATTAAATACAAGAGGCACAATGCCTCCATATGTACAAGATTAGAGACTCTTCTTACAGTCGGTGTTTTGAGAACTCCCTGTGAGACCAGTATTAGTTTGCGATACACCACTGCAGTTTCAATGTATTCCTTGGACATACACATTGACGATGAAACACTGAAATTAGATCGGAATTAAATAAAAAAGTCTCAATGCCGACTTAAGTGCTAGAAGAGTGAAACTTCTTAGAGTCTGTGCTTTGAACCTTTCCTGTGAGACCAGTATTAGTTTCCGATACACCACTGCAGGTTCTATGTATTCCTTGGACCTTCACATCGACGGTGAAACACAGAAATCGCATCGGAATTAAATACAAAAGGCACAATGCCTCCATAAGTACAAGAATAGAGACTCTTCTTACAGTCGGAGTTTTGAGCACTCCCTGTGAGACCAGTATTAGTTTGCGATGCACCACTGCAGGTTCAATGTACTCCTTGACATTCACATTGACGATGAAACACTGAAATCGCATCGGAATTAAATAAAAAAGGCCCAATGCCGCCTTAAGTGCAAGAAGAGTGAGACTTCTTAGAGTCTGTGCTTTGATCCTTTCCTGTGAGACCAGTATTAGTTTCCGATGCACCACTGCAGGTTCAATGTATTCCTTGGACCTTCACATTGACGATGAAACACTGAAATCGCATCGGAATTAAATACAAAAGGCACACTGATGCCTTAAGTGCAAGAAGACTCAGACTTCTTAGAGTCTGTGCTTTGATCCTTTCCTGTGAGACAAGTATTAGTTTACGATACACCACTGCAGGTTCTATGTACTCCTTGGACCTTCACGTTGACGATGAAACACAGATATCGCATCGGAAATAAGTACCAATGGCACAATGCCGCCTTAAGTGCAAGAAGAGTGACACTTCTTAGAGTCTGTGATTTGATCCTTTCCTGTGAGACCAGTATTATTTTCCGATACACCACTGCAGGTTCAATGTATTCCTTGG